>NC_079189.1:556911422-558146422 GCF_029499605.1 Hyla sarda | reverse complement strand
TTATCCGCATGATTGCTGCAGGTCTGACAGCGGGGACCAGCCTGCCATCCCCCGTCTGGCCCCCTGACTATCTGCATAAATGCAATGTGTGATCAACGGCATGAAGCTGTGGCCTTCCTGAACCAAGAGGTTGGACCCCTGAAATCTGACACTTATCCCCCCTCTCCTTTTGAAAGGGGATATATTTTTTGATACTGTATAACTCCTTTAATAAATGCCATCCCTTAAAATGTCATTCTCCTACAATGATCAGTGTTGTTCAGTTCAACCCCTCTCACGATCACACCACTATGGTGTCCAGCTGAGCAGATTGATATACAAAATAGTAGGAGAAGATTCTGCATAACTTCATTTAAATCTGCCTACATTGGGCTTTAGCCTCCAGTGGTCCTACTTACTGATAGCCTTTCTCTAAACATGTACTTAGAACTAGCTGTCAGTCATTGGATAGGACCGCCCACTGGACTCCTAAACCTGGAATGAGCAGAGGATTATATAAGTAACTGACAAGTTATACCATCTAGGTAAAACAATTAGTATATCGGTCTACTTAGTCCCTCCTGCTCTGTGCCATGCTACCCACAGATCAGACACAGATCGATTTCAGCAGAACCATTCTACTTAAAGGGGTACTCCGCTGGGAAAGGTTTTATTTTTTAATTTTTTTTTAAACTGGTGCCAATAGATTTGTAAACTACTTCTATTAAAAAATCTTAAAGGGGTATTCCAGGGAAAAACTTTTTTTTTTATATATCAACTGGCTCCAGAAAGTTAAACATATTTGTAAATTACTTCTATTAAAAAATCTTAACTTCAGAAGCTCATAAGTACTGAAAGGATTAAGGTTGTTCTTTTCTGTCTAAATCCTCTCTGATGACACCTGTCTCGGGAAACGCAAATCCCCATAGCAAACCTCTTCTAAACTGGGCGTTTCCCAAAACAGGTGTCATCAGAGAGGATTTAGACAGAAAAGAACAACCTTAGCTTCAGAAGCTCATAAATACTGAAAGGATTAAGATTTTTTAATAGAAGTAATTTACAAATCTGTTTAACTTTCTGGAGCCAGTTGATACATATAAAAAGTTTTTTTCCTGGAATACCCCTTTAATCCTTCTAGTACAGAGCACTGTGGTCAGGCAGAAAGGAAATTCAAAAAGAAAAGAACTTCCTGTGGAGCATACAGAAGCTTATAAGTACTAGAAGGATTAAGATTTTTTAATAGAAGTAATTTACAAATCTGTTTAACTTTGTCATCAGTTGATTTAAAAAAATGTTTCCAGTGGAGAACCACTTTAAGATTAGTATGCTTTTGGGTGTTGTAGAGCTGGTACTTCTTGCTGGTACTTCTTGCTGGTACTTCTTGCTGGTACTTGTGTTTTTATCGTCAGTGGAAGGTTAGCAGAAAATACTTTATTTTGCCTTTCTCTGCAGTCCTCCTGCTATTCCCAATACACTTCCTTCCTGATAAATAACGTGTGTGTGTGTGTGTGTGTGTGTGTGTGTGTATATATATATATATTGGTCAAAAAATGGAGGCTCTTAGCGCACTTTTTGATCAAAACGTGTGTCCCCCCATCCACCACGCGGAGGTGGCCTCATTTCGGATGGGACCCTAATACAAATTCTGAGCCTAATATATATTTCCTCTGTATTCTCAAAATATATCCCATCTCTTTGTATGTCTAGAAGTTTTGAAAGATGACATTTCGCCAAACACAGAAATGTCTGATAGAGCCCAACAAAAAAAAGCAGACGAGCCTCTGAGCATTAGCCGTGATCACAACATATGCCAAATGATTTATGTCATTCACAAGAGTCTCTTTTTTTCAGAATTCATTAAGAAAAAGTACAAAGTCCTAATGAGATCCAGATTCAGGAAACAGAATGCCAGACGCCAAGCTGTACCAACCTCACACATTGCCAGTAATATCTATTTATATAGTTGAGCCTGTCTATAGGGATAAGCTCTGCAGTTATGGCCTACACTACTGTTTCCCCAACCAGGGTGCCTCCAGCTGTTGCAAAACTACAACTCCCAATAGGGAGATTCATCAAACCCTGTGTAAAGGGAGAGTGGTGCAGTTGCCCATAGCAACCAGATTGCTTCTTTCATTTTTAAAGAGGAATGTGAAGAATGAAAGAAGCGATATGACTGGTTACAATGGGCAACTGCGCCGCTATTCCTCTACACAGGGTTTGATAAATCTCCCCCATATAGTATCCTGCGGTATGGGTTAGTATACGTCAGCAACCTGTCAAACAAAGGACTAGAGATGAGCGAACTTACAGTAATTCGATTCGTCACGAACTTCTCGGCTCGGCGGTTGCTGACTTTATCCTGCATAAATTAGTTCAGCTTTCAGGTGCTCTGGTGGTCTGGAGACTCTCTCCCAGGACTGTATCCACCTTTTCCAGCCCACCGGAGCACCTGAAAGCTGAACTAATTTATGCAGGATAAAGTCATCAACTGCCGAGCCGAGAAGTTCGTGACGAATCAAATTACTGTAATTTCGCTCATCTCTAGTCCTTTGTTTGACAGGTTGCTGACGTATACTAACCCATACGGCAGGATACTCTATGGGGGAGATTTATCAAACCCTGTGTAGAGGAATAGCGGCGCAGTTGCCCATTTAACCAGTCAGATCGCTTCTTTCATTCTTCACATCCCTCTTTAAAAATGAAAGAAGCGATCTGGTTGCTATGGGAAACTGCACCGCTCTCCCTTTACACAGGGTTTGATGAATCTCCCTATTGGCCCAGATTTATCGAACTGGTTGAGGGTAAAAATTTAGTGATTTTTCCACAGCAACCAATCAATCACAGCTCCGCTTTCACTTTGCCAGAGCTCGTTAGCTGAGCTGTGATTGGATGCTGTGAGAAAATCACTCCACGTTTTCTCTCTCACAATTTGATAAATCTGGGCCATTAAGTTTAATGGCCAAGTTGACTGTTCGTCCATTAAACTCAATAGGGCCCATTGGGAGTGCACCGCAGTATACTACAGGTTGGCAAAATACACTGCAAATGTACTGCCAAAAAGTAATGGGAACTTATGGCAGGCTTAATTGCTGTAAGAACATCCTCTCCAAAAGAGTATAGACTTAGACGGGTGGAATAGAAACAATATGATGACAAGTTGTTAGCCCTGAGGGCTTCCGGTAGAGATTGGATTTGGATTTATGTTATTCATATTGGAGTATAATAGACACCATATATGTTATAATGAGTATTAAGCCAAGTGTAAAACATATTGGAGAAATGCTCTCTTCTCGTTCTATTCTTTTTATGTAGAAAAGCAGTAGTATGGCTATACTAACTATCTTAAGGGTTACCTAATACACGGGTGCACGCTGCTGTGACAAATACAAAGTATACAAAAAGAAGGTTGCCGCAGCACTCTTGGTCAAAAGAAAGAGGCTCTCAGCGCCCTTTTTGATCAAACCGTGTCCTTCATCCACCATGTGAAGGTGGTGTCAATTCGGTTGGGACCCTAACGCGTTCACCTCTGCTGGGGTTTTTGAAATTGATAGTAGATCCAACATGTCACCTAGTCAGAGGCCATATGCCCAGCAGAGGTGAGCAGAGTGAGCGTTAGTGTCCTTTCCGAAGTGAGATCACCTCCGTGTGGTGGATGGGGGACATGTTTTGATCAAAAAGGACCCTAAGAGACTACATTTATTGACCAAGAGTGCTGCTGCAATTTTCTTTTTGTATACTTTATACTTGCCACAGCAGCGTGCACCCGTGTATTAGGTATTTGTGCTGGCTATTTTCTTTTTGTATACTTTATACTTGCCACAGCAGCGTGCACCCGTGTATTAGGTATTTGTGCTGGCTATTTTCTTTTTGTTGTGTTATGTTTATGTGTGGAATGTGGTTTGTAGTTTATGTGGGGCTAGAAGAATGAAACAATGGAATTGCGACCAATGGTTGCTATGTGTATGGGCTCCTTCCCTTTACTTATATGTTCATAAACCTAAGCAGGAAATGCCCTATGTGATGATGGGGGTCACTTACTTTTACACTATTGTGTGTGTAGGACCTGGTGCTGTTCTGATATATTTGGGTTCAGTGCGCCTGCCATGTCTCCATATAGCCGCCTCAGTGAGAAGTGCAGTCTGGACTAATTTAGTGGAGACCTCATGCGGAGCGACTAGGAGTGTGAGGGCTTGTGGTGCTGCAATCTGGCATTGTGTTGCTAATCGGAACCACATTGGAACAATTACTTGCTCGAATTCTCTTGCGATTCATAAACATTGTTTACATGTTTCTCTAATTTCGATTTATTCCCCCTTCCATTCTTTGCATCAGTTGCAGGGTGGTAGGGTTAACAAAATGATGTGTACACTATACATGACATCTGTACGCTCCATCATTTCTCCAGAGTCACTGAGGGTATTGCTCTGAGATAATGGAAAAAATGCTAATTTGATATTTAGTAATACGATTAGGCATCTGTCATTGATGTGAGTGAAGGGGGATCCAAATAGAATATAAAATGAGGGGAAACATAATCTTGTGAAGCAAGTCTGCATACAGTATATACAGAAATGGGGCATGCGCTCGAAGAGGTTTTCTCTCTCCCCCACTGCTTGGGATTGTTTTCAGGGGTCTTTGGAGCTTCCGAATTAAAGCTTGCTCTCTCCATGTTACAGGAAGATAAAGGGGTAACTAAAGTAGCTCTCCAACACTAGGAATATATGCAGCGCTACAGATCTTAGCAATCTGGACTCCAGTGGATGCGAAATGTAGCGCAGGATTACCTTTGGCTTTAACTGGATTTTGAAGGCTAGAGTAGTCGCCTGAGCTGCTCGAAGCTGAGCGGCCATACCAGACATAGAGTTCTAAATAGGGGCGGTGGTGCTTTTGTCTGGAATTAGAAAAAAAAAAGAGGGCCTCTATTCTTCAGTAAAAGCTCTTTAAGATGATATATGTTCATGTTCTCACGTGTAATGAAGCAGAAGAGAAATAATATTTACACGCTGTAATAATATCAGTTTGGGGGGAAGTGTGTGGCGCAAGCGATCGGTTTCTGTCGCCGGAGGATAATGTATATGTAGATTTTCAAGTGTTTTATACATATTATTTTAAGGAGCTGATTGTAACCCGTGTCATTTTCTAAACAGTCGGCAGTGTTGTATATGGGATATTGGGCCGTCCCGTGCCTGATGAGTAACGCAGATGATGCTATAAATGAAAGTAGTATGATCTGGTTAATTTTGTATATCCTATAACTACTTTTCACCTTGTCTTGTATATATGAGCTAATCCTTCCTCAAGCTGTCTTTACATCCATATTTCTGACCTTGTCAAGGCTTAATATATTCCAATCCGGATTTCTGTTTAGTGTCTTTTTTTTTTGTGGTACTTTTAGCTCTCACTTTATGGTTTGTGGTTGCAGCTCTGCAGCTGAGCCATGCGCTGCTATACAGGATTTGTATGAAATCTGAGAAATAGAAGCTCTGTCCACTTCTATGGGAGTTCTAGAGCAACTACATACAAAACAGAGCCGTAATATAGCTGCATACATAAATGGACTTTCCAGCCTGTAAAAATTTATGGCTTATCCTCCTGTATTAGGGCATGTTCACATGGCAGAATTCCACCGAAGTATTCCGAGAGTCCAATTGGATTCTAGGATTAGAATTTTAGATGGTGCATTTCCGACCAGTCCTAGCGCCCATCGGAACATTCAAATGTGCAGAATGCTCGCTCGTGTTTTCCAGGCAGACATTCCACACATTTTACTACCGTGTGAATTTACCCTCAGATTGGAACTCCTGGGACCACTGCCAATCCACTGTTTGAAGGGGCCACAATGCCCATGGGAGTGCTGCACCCTCTTCAATGTTTAAATCTATTTGTTCTTGCATCCTTGTTCTACAGGGTGGGCTATTTATATGGATAAACCTTAAAAAATGGGAATGGTTGGTGATATTAACTTCCTTTTTGTGGCACATTAGTATATGTGAGGGGGGGAAACTTTTCAAGATGGGTGGTGGCCATTTTTAAGTCTGCCATTTTGAATCCAACTTTTGTTTTTTTCAATAGGAAGAGGGTTGTGTGACACATCAAACGTATTGGGAATTTCACAAGAAAAACAATGATGTGCTTGGTTTTAACGTAACTTTATTCTTTCATGAGTTATTAACAAGTTTCTGACCACTTATAAAATGTGTTGAATGTGCTGCCCATTGTGTTGGATTGTCAATGCAACCCTCTTCTCCCACTCTTCACACACTGATAGCAACACCACAGGAGAAATTCTAGCACAGGCTTCCTGTATCCGTATTTTCAGGTGCTGCAGAATGGGTAAAACAAAAATTGGAACAGGACCCTCAGTTTACGCAGAAGATTTTGTTCAGTGATGAGGCAAACTTTTATGTGAATAGTGAAGTTAACAAACAAAACCACTGCTATTGGTCTAACACTAACCCACATTGGATAGATCCCGCCAAGACTGTTGGAACACAAAAATTGATGGTATGGTGTGGTATATGGGGTATAAAGATAGCGGGGCCATTCTTCATCAATGGAAACCTCAAGGCCACTGGATATGTGAAATTGCTACATGATGATGTGTTTCCCTCTTTATGCACTGAAGCTGGCACGTTCCCTGAATTTTTCCAGCAAGATGGTGACCACCACATTATGGGTGTCAGGTCCGAGCATTCCTAGATGAACAGTTTCCTGGAAAGTGGATTGGTCATCGTGGGCCAGTTGAATGGCTCCCAAGGTCTCCCAATCTGACCCCCTTAGACTTTTATCTTTGGGGTCATCTGAAGGCAATTGTCTATGCTATGAAGATACGAGATGTGCAGCACCTGAAACTACGGATACTGGAAGCCTGTGCTAGCATTTCTCCTGCGATGTATATAGTAGTATATAGCAATGTATACGGATACTGGAAGCCTGTGCTAGCATTTCTCCTGCGGTGTTGCTATCAGTGTGTGAAGAGTGGGAGAAGAGGGTTGTATTGACAATCCAACACAATGGGAAGCACATTGAACACATTTTATAAGTGGTCAGAAACTTGTAAATAACTCATGAAAGAATAAAGTTACGTTAAAACCAAGCAAATCATTGTTTTTCTTGTGAAATTCACAATACGTTTGATGTGTCCCATGACCCTCTTCCTATTGAAAAAACAAAAGTTGGATTCAAAATGGCCGCCATGGTCACCACACATCTTGAAAAGTTTCCCCCTCTCACATATACTAATGTGCCACAAACAGGAAGTTAATATCACCAACCATTCCCATATTATTAAGGTGTATCCATATAAATGGCCCACCTTGTATTATCAGCAGTGGTGCAAGGACAAACGGGACAAAGCTGCAGTTCCTTGCACCGCTGCTACAAACAGTACGGCGATACCAAGACGAGGTCAAATATAGGTCCCCTATTGTATTTAAATCTGTCCCTGATGTAAAATTAACATATACAGAGGTTTATTTTCCTGTCTGGGTCATACACAAGGAAAAAGTGTGCCATGCATCATCAGATGTCATATTGAAGAGGTGATGTCCCCCTAGTTTAGTGTTTTCCAAACAGCGTATCTCCAGCTGTTGCAAAACTACAGCTCCCAGCATGCCCGGACAGCCAAGGGCTGCGGGGGGGTCAGATGTTCAGGGGCAGAGTATCCCTTTTAAAGGGGTACTCCAGTATTTATAATTTATCCACTGGGTAGGGAATATTTATCCCAGAAATCTCCAGAATTGGACCCCAAATATCCTTGCCGCATGGAGCACACACTCAATAGCCCTTATTTTACTAAGAGTGTTGTGTAGTTTTCTTTGTGAGTTTTTCCACGGAATTTACTAAGGTTTCCCTACGTTTTGCTTTTTTAATTTTTTTTTAATTTTTTTTTTATACACACCTGCTCAGAGCTGTGGGGTTTTCCAGAGATCAAATCCACCAAATTTTCTGTAAAAACCTTAGTAAATATGTTGGGATTTTTTGAAAATGTCAGGGTCACGCCCCCTTCTCGGCGACCTCGCCTCCTTTTCCTGTGGCCATGCCCCTTTTCTGGGTTTCCTCCGTAAAATGGAGAGTTGCTTGGGTTTTTATTTTTGTTGGCACAAATTCTGTCGAGACAGAAATTCTGGCGCAATGTGCCAAATTCTGGCGCTCAACCCGACAAAACAGGTCGGGCTTGCAATAGTAAATCAGGGCCAGTGTATTTTCTATGGGAGCACCGGCGATACGCAAGCGCTGTACTAGCAACTCTGTGAAGAAAATATTACTTGTCGATATATCTACAAGCAGGTTACCCCTTTCTCTGTCCTAATGATACTGATCTTGGTGTTTTTATTTTAATTTAATTTATTTTTTTTGCAGGTTCGGTATCCACCCAGTGGCAGGACGTATGCCTGGTCAGCTGAATGTACTGCTGGCTGAGGCTGGTGTGCCCTATGATATTGTACTGGAGATGGATGAGATCAATGAAGACTTCCCTGGTAAGGCTATATGCACGTTTGTTGTCAGCATACTGGCAGAAGGTTATGCTAGCGTATACGACTGTGTACCCAAACCTTGTCTATTTATCTTAGTGGACAGCTAGTGCTTTAGGGTCCAGCAAATTTACAGTATGTACTCAGAAATGAGCCAAACATAGTCACTAGTAGACAGTATTCAGTTTATTAAAATAAATGGGCACAGGCAGTATATACTGGCATACTGTTTTGCCAATATATCATTGGATACAGTAAACCCATAGCAAGAGTGAATTTACCCCATGAAGGCTGGAACTATATATCTGCTTACTCTAGAATACTACATTATCAAGGCTGCTGATGTCAATCTGTTATCTTCCTTTTTTCAGAAACCGATCTGGTCCTTGTGATCGGCGCCAATGACACAGTTAACTCTGCAGCTCAAGAAGACCCAAACTCTATCATTGCTGGCATGCCTGTCCTGGAAGTGTGGAAGTCTAAGCAGGTAAGGACTGGAGGCACCCACAGAAGTATTCATTTCATCTTGAGACATGATCTTAGACCATACAGCAAAATCTGTTTCTCATTGACTTACATGATAAAATAATACAATGCACTGCAATACATACATTTTCTGTATACAATAGTATAGTTCATTAGCAACAAAAAATAGCTGCACTGTAATCTTAATTTCATGGGGATAACTAACATCTTAACCATATGTTAATGGTGCTGCGGGTCTATATACTAATACTACAGTGTAGCTCTATAAATAGACATTGTATACTTAAGGGAAAACACTTGAGCCATAACTACTGATAAAAGAGTAATTTTTATTAATATACTTTAAAATCACAACTGTGACTAATAAATATGTATTGCATAGAAACCAAAATCAATGAATGTAAAGAGATGAACAAATCCGAAAAAAAAGGTGGTGGAACAGGTGCAAATTATATGACAATGCTAGTGTATAATATATAAATTAATGTCACTGTGACAGAAAAGAGACGGGTGTGTAACCGCTACTACTATAGTATCCAGCTATCCACCATGGATCACTGGGATAGACACCGCAGGTGCATAAAAGTACCGTATATACTCGAGGATAAGCCGACCCGAATATAAGCCGAGGCCCCTAATTTCACCCCAAAAACCCATCATTACCCTGTCATCATCCCCCCCCTTCATCATCCCCCCTTCATCACCGCCTGTCATCATCCCACTGTCATCATCCCCCACACCCCCCCCCTTCATCATCATCCCCCTGTCATCATCCCCCTTTCATCATCCCACACTCCCCCTTCATCATCACCACCTGTCATCATTCCTCAACCCCCCTTCATCATCACCACCTGTCATCATTCCTCAACCCCCCTTCATCATCACCGCCTGTCATCATCCCACCCCCCCTTCATCATCACCACCTGTCATCATACCCCTGTCATCATCCCACACACCCCCTTCATCATCACCCCCTGTCCTCATCCCACACTCCCCCTTACTCATCACCACCTGTCATCATCCCACAACCCCCCCTTCATCATCACCGCATGTCATCATCCCACCCCCCCTTCATCAACACCGCCTGTCATCATACCACACACCCCCTTCATCATCACCACCTGTCATCATCCCACACTCCCCCTTCATCATCACCACCTGTCATCATCCCCCTGTCATCATCCCACACACCCCCCTTCATCATCACCACCTGTCATCATCCCCCTGTCATCATCCCACACACCCCCCTTCATCATCACCCCCTGTCATCATCCCACAACCCCCCTTCATCATCACTGCCTGTCATCATCCCACCCCCCCTTCATCATCACCGCCTGTCATCATCCCCCCCTTCATCATCACCACCTGTCAATGTCTGAACAGTGGTCTTCAACCTGCGGACCTTCAGATGTTTCAAAACTACAACTCCCAGCATGCCCGGACAGCCGATGGCTGTCCGGGCATGCTGGGAGTTGTAGTTTTGAAACATCTGGAGGTCCGCAGGTTGAAGACCACTGAGGGCGGAGTGTTCACTCGAGTATAAGCCGAGGGGGGAGGGGGTTTTCAGCACGAAAAATCATGCTGAAAAACTCGGCTTATACTCGAGTATATATGGTATATTGCACTAACAATGCTGCCTCTCACTTACCCATAATGGAGTCCAGGGGATGGTGGTGGCAGGACTCCATTATGGGTAAGTGAGAGGCAGCATTGTTAGTGCCATATACTTTTATGCACCTGCGGTGTCTATCCCAGTGATCCATGGTGGGTAGCTGGATACTATAGTAGTAGAGGTTACACACCCGTCTCTTTTCTGTCACAGTGACATTATTGCTAGACACCCACTATTGCTGCTGCAGTTCTCATTTATATATTATGCACTAGCATTGTTCTATAATTTGCACCTGTTCCACCACCTTTTTTTTTTTCGGATTTGTTCATCTCTTTACATTCATTGATTTTGGTTTCTATGCAATACATATTCATTAGTCACAGTTGTGATTTTAAAGTATATTAATAAAAATTACTCTCTTATCAGTAGTTATGGCTCAAGTGTTTTCCCTTAAGTATACAAACAATTATAGTTGACTATGCTTTTGTATATACAGCCAATTAAAACTGAAATGTGAATACAAAGCGTAGTGTGAACCCAGTCTTGGCCTAAAGGACACATAGCAAAGAAACTATCCCATGTACCCCTAAATATTATTGTTGTCCAGTATATGTTAAGAATTTAAGCTTAAAAATGTACATAGAAGTTATGTAAACGGCAAAAGCATATATACACATTTTTTTCTTTTTCATTTTTTTTTTTTCTTTATGGCATTTACCTTGAAATAGAAATAACATTTAACATTTATGTATCATTACCAAATGTTGTTTATTATTTCAGTTCTTTTTTTTTTCCAATAAAAAACTGAATGCAATAGAGAATCTATATAGCCTGTCAGTGTTTTACTGACGAGCAATCTGTCATGCCGCTGCCGAATAGTTAAATACACAGAACCCTTAGAACTCTTTGTTAGGTATTTAGCTGCCAGGACAATCCACTGACACTCTGCTAATGTGGAGCCCACTTTGTCTAACCACTTAGATGTCACAGTAAAAAGCATCCCTGCATCTAAGGAGCCAAATGCCTGGGCTCAAAATACACATGGTTCAAGGCCATTGCAGCAGGATGTTGGTTTTACATTACACCACCGCTGATGGCATGGGTATAGCTTTTGAGCCAGAGCCATCTCCTGTCACACACATGTAAAGGGCACATTCATGCTAAAGACATTCTCTACCTTAACTAATAGAGGATGGTCCTGAATAGGGGCCAGCCCTGGTTGTTAACTAGTAGAAGGGTTTGACATAATCTTTCATTCTTTCTCTTTGTCCAGGTCATTGTAATGAAGAGGTCTCTGGGAGTTGGTTATGCTGCTGTTGACAATCCCATCTTTTACAAGCCCAATACCTCCATGTTGTTGGGTGATGCCAAGAAGACCTGTGACGCTCTGCAGTCTAAAGTGCGGGAGTCCTACCAGTAGTAGTTGCTCCTCGGGGGCTTACGTCTGTTTTAACAGAACCTCTACCGGCCAGTGTTAACCGTTTGGAAAACCACCTGTCTTTTTATTTTTAAAACTAGAACTTGGTAGCTTTACACTCTGGCCGGTCATATATGGCTGAAAGAAACGGAAATTGGATTGGGTATTTTTTAGTCCTGCATACCAGTTTTTGCATGAGCCAAGAAAGAGAAACCTTCACTTCTGTACATTAGAGCGATCAATGTTTTATATATTTCTAATTGTAGCATACGACCTTTCTTAACAACAATAATATGCTGTACTTTGATAATGTGAAGATCAGAGCCCTATTATGCTCTCTAAAAATGCAACAATTTCTCAGTTTTTTTTTGTGAAAATGCAATGGTCCCTTTTAATAAAATTTAAAGTGGCACAAGATGATGTTGAATGTGGTCGGGTGTTAAGAGATATCTACATGATGTACTTACTATATCATTACTGGTGTAGAGCGAAGATCAAAATCTAGATTTCTATGAAGAGACTATCCTAAATCATACAGTTGGATTTTGGAGAATACACTATTATTATTCAGCATTTATTTTAGCCTCTTATATATAACTGCTGGTAACACTGGTTCAATACTTCTCATGAAGCCATCTAAAATATTCCAGTATTGAGCATTAATAGGTAATTAAGAGATAAGTATAATGTAAATGTAACTATATTTACTCTTCTCAGGGTCCCAACCTCCAATATAGGTAGGTTTTCATTTGTTAGATTGTGCCTAAAGTTATTCAATGGTGTCCACAACTCTCATATGGTTAACAGAAGGGTCTTCTTTTCTTTCCAGATATGTAAAACTCTAGTCTATCAAGTCAATGGGTCTAAGCTGCGCTACCATAGTCCAATATAGAAATGGGGGCTCAACCATGTATCAAAATATATAGAGTCAGGGTGCTATTCTAGTGCAAAGAACTATATACATAGAATAAAAAAAAGAAAAAGCTTTACAGGAATCCACACCCAGTCACAGTTAATGTATATTATAAAAATACAAGTTTGGGTAGGGTCACACGCCCGGGCATATGCAGCTATTTGGAGAATTCCACTGGGCAGCGGGAAATACGCTGCACATTTTTGCAGTGAGAAGACACTCAGGGCTTCCCTGCCACAGCCCTGGGTGTGCAGTAAGGTAACCTTACTGCACACACAGGGCTGCGGCAGGGAAGTCCTGTGTGTCTGCTCATAGCACAAAGTGCAGCGTGTTTCCCGCAGTGTGAAATACGCTGTGTATGGGCTATGTGTGACCTTACCCTTATTGGATAAATACATAGAACAGAACATTTTAACCACTTAAAATGTATCAATGAGCACCGTTACAAAAAACTGGGGGGGGGGGGGGATACCTAATCCCCCTCAGATCACAGGTGCAGATGCAAAAAAAAATTCTTAAATAGAACTGCAAAAAAAAGTCAGCACTTAAACAGTTACAGAAAGAATAATAAAAAGGTTATGCAGGAACAAAGTAGCAGTGACTGTCTAAGCTACACATATAATAGTAATTCGACAAGGGCATAGATGGCGGCAGCCTTAGTGAAGATGTAAAAGACCTATGTCTCACTGAGACCCCATGCGTTTTGCCAGTACGACTTCCTTGGCAATACCAGACACAACCTAAATATGCTTGACAATAATCCCAATTTTGGCGGGACAGGGTTGCCCCACTAGGGTGCCTCCAGTGGTTGCAAAACTACAACTCCCAGCATGCGGTCCGGGCATGCTGAAAGTTGTAATTTTGCAACCACTGGAGGCACCCTGGTTGGGAAACACCATACGAAGGAATTGAACACATAAAACAAGTGCACAACAGTGCAAGGAAAAATAAGCAAGACAGGCGTGTGAAGGTGCAGGAGCTAGAAAATCGACCCGTACATGAAAACCTAGACCACCAAATGACCTATTTTTCCGATGGTACTTAGGACTACATTATATCTGAACCAAAAAATCTGCATCGGATCCACACATCGTAGAACCATTAAGTAGGACAATGGACAGTACAGTACTGGTTGGTTGTGGTGTTGGAAAGGAAGGACCCAAGCGGCAGCAATTTCAGGCCTACATATCACACATTGCAAATCATCATTGTATAACTTATAGTCGTGTATGAGAAGTGGTTAAAGGAGTACTGCGGTGGAAAACAATAATTTTTTTTAAATCGACAGATGACAGAAAGTTAAACAGATTTTTAAATTACTTGTATAAAAAAAATCTTAATCCTTGCAGTACTTATTAGCTGCTGTATGCTCCACAGGAATTTTTGTAGTTCTTTTCTGTCTGACCACAGTGCTCTCTGCTGACACCTTTGCCCATGTCAGGAACTGTCCAGAGCAGGAGAGGTTTACTATGGGGATTTGTTCCTGCTCTGGACAGTTCCTGACATGGACAGAGGTGTCAGCAGAGAGCACTGTGGTCAGGCAGAAAGGAAATTCAAAAAGAAAAGAACTTCCTCTGTAGTATACAGTAGCAGATAAGTACTGGAAGGAATATGATTTTTATATAGAAGTCATTTACAAATCTGTTTAACTTTGTGGCACCAGTTGATTTAAAAAATTTTTTTTTTCCAGCGGAGTACCCCTTTAAACTGCTATCAATGGATTGTCTCATGCAGGAATTGAGATCAGTACATACAATCGCCATGAGTTTATATGGTGAGATCAGACATACATTCGGCATGTATATAGTGGGATAAGCAGATTTTTTGATATGTAAGGGAAGAGTTTTAAAGGACAGACATTTAGGTCAATGTAGGTGATCAGTGATTGTATTGTAGATGAGATCTGACAGATATAAGGGTAAAGTCACATGTAGTGTATTTTGCTACTGCATATTTTCCTGCGTATTTTTCTACCCATTGAAGTCAATGGATAGCAAAATCAGCTGCCTATTTTGCTGCCCATTGATTTCAATGGGTTGGAAAATTTGCAGCAGCAAAATACCTCACTTGTGACCCTACCCTGCACCTGTGAATATAGCATTGATACAGATCCATACAAATATATTCCTGCGAAGTAGAACCGATGACGTAGGCCTTTTCCAATAACACGTTACCTCAGTGACCGTAATAGGAACCCAGTGCAGTGACTGCTCCAATAATCCATTTACCGCCATCAATGCTCCATTCTAGGTGCAGTCGCAAAGCACCTGATATGACTGTTAGTTCACAATCCTGCTGCACATTTCTAGAAACTCAGGTGGTTTTACTTGGGGTGGAGAATATTTTTGCTGTAATTCATTACTAATATTTGCCACGTGTTCTGTATACAGTAAGTAAGGCAGCCGGTAAAGGTTTTTTTTTTTATATCATCTGGTGCCAGAAAGTTAAACAGATTTGTAAATTACACTATTGTCCCCAAGAGAGAAAGTATAGCCAGCACCACCATATAATATGACTACTGTGCAATCAAACTATGGATGTTAAACTCAGGTGGTGATAACGGTAGCAAGGTGAGCGCTACATTCTAGAAACAAGATAGTAACATATAAAACTCCACAATGTAAAAGAACTCACCATTCTGTAGCAGGCAGGTGACACAGATACGGGGATCCAGAGAGCGGACACCGGTCCGAGCAGGGAGGCGGCAGATGGAAACCGGGGGGAGCTCAGGCGTCGGGCCACGGACCGTTACACGCCCCTAGGCGCTTCATCAGGCCGCTGAGAGCTTCTTCAGGCCTCTCAGCGGCCTGACGAAGCGCCTAGGGGCGTGTAACGGTCCGTGGCCCGACGCCTGAGCTCCCCCCAGTTTCCATCTGCCGCCTCCCTGCTTGGACCAGTGTCCGATCTCTGGATCACCGTATCTGCGTGACCTGCCTGCTACAGAATGGTGAGCGCTCTGCGTTCGTTCTTTTTCATTGTGGAGTTTTATAGATTTGTAAATTACTTCTATTCAATAATCTTATTCCTTCCAGTACTTATCAGCTGCTGTATTCTCCAGAGGAAGTTGTGTAGTCGGAACCCAGTGCTCTCTGCTAACACCTCTGTCCATGTCAGGAACTGTCCAGGGCAGGAACAAATCCCCATGGCAAATCTATCCTGCTCTGGACTGTTCCATACATGGACAGAGGTGTCAGGTGAGAGCACTGTGGTCAGACGGAAAAGAACTACACAACTTCATCTGTAGTATACAGCAGCTGATAAGTACTGGAAGGATTAAGATTTTTAAATAGAAGTAAGTTACAAATCTGTTTAACTTTCTGGCACCAGTTGATTTGAAAATAAAGTACCCCTTTAAGAAAAAAAAAACTATAACAAATGATAACCAAGACTTAGATGTGTGTCCACTTCTCCGCTGCACGTCTGGAAGAACATAGGGGGGTTTATCAAAACCTGTGCAAAGGAAAAGTCCATAGCAACCAATCAGATCGCTTCTTTCATTTTGCAGAGGCCTTGTTGAAAGATGCGAGCTGATTTCTGATTCTTTTTCTCTGGATAGGTTTTGATAAATCTCCCCCATAGTGTGTATGTATATGTGTGTATATATATATGTGTGTGTGTGTATATATATATATATATATATATATATATATATATCCGCTATTTCCCTGACCAATGGCTTGGCTGCTTCCACTGACTGTAGGGAACACGTGTATTTTAAAAACCTCTCTGTTAGTTGTTTTTATTTTCCCCTTTACATCTTAAAATGTTGCATTGTTTTAGGTGGATTTGACTAATGCAAATCCCAGTCCTTTCCAATGTTATGTTCCAGTTTGTAGTAATGCATTGACCCGCACTGGTTTTTGGTAGTAGGCGTTTTCAGTGATTCCATGTTAATGTGCTAAATCAGGCTGAATAAATTTAAGTGATAACCTGAAATGTCTGGTTTTGTTTATTTTAAGTATATATTTATATAGTATATATATATTTTAAGTGTTAAATAAATGTATCATTATCACGAGATCCATTAACCCCATAAGCCTAGGGTTCGAAATACATCATCTCCCCATGTAATCATCCAGACCCCCCTTCATCATCTCCCCCCCCCCCCCCCCCCCCCCCTTCATCATCACCGCCTGTCAATCCCTTCATCAGTGGTCTTCAACTTGCGGACCTCCAGATGTTGCTAAACTACAACTCGGCTGTCCGGGCATGCTGGGGGTTGTAGTTTTGAAACCTCTGGAGGTCCGCAGGTTGAAGACCACTGCGGCCTTCGTCATCTTCCAGCCCCCCCCCCCCCCTTTTGTTTTGTACTCCCCTCGGCGTGAAGTTAGGGTGAGCTGGTCCAGGCCATCTATGCTGCAGGGACCGTCCGGTGGGGATGGTTAGTCATTGCGGGCTGTCCATTTTCTCTGCGCTTTTGGGCCTGCCCCGGACTATTGACGTTGCCTTGATGACGACGCACAGGGACGTCCCTGTGCATCGTCGTCAAGGCAACGTCACTAGTCCGGGGCCGGGCCCAGAGCGGAGAAGAGGCCCCCCGGTGAAAATGGACAGCCCGCAACGACTAACCATCCCCACCGGACGGTCCCTGCAGCATAGATGGCCCGGACCAGCTCACTCTAACTTCACGCCGAGTTAAGGTGAGTACAAAACAAAAGGGGGGAGGGCTGGATGATGACAAAGGCCGCAGTGGTCTTCAACCTGCGGGCCTCCAGAGGTTTCAAAACTACAACACCCAGCATGCCCGGACAGCCGATGGCTGTCCGGGCATGCTGGTAGTTGTAGTTTTGGAACATCTGGAGGTCCGCAGGTTGAAGACCACGAAGAAGGGATTGACTGGCGGAGAGTTTACTCGAGTATAAGCCAAGGGGGGTGTTTTCAGCACGAAAAATCGTGCTGAAAAACTCGGCTTATACACGAGTATATACGGTATACAGACCCATAAGAGGGCTTTTTTTTTTGCACGATCAATTGTCTTTTGTAATGACATCACTCATTTTACCATTAAATGTATGGCACAACAAACAAAAAAAATATTATTTGTGTGAGGAAATTGAAAATAGCAAATTTTGAAAGGTTTTGTTTTCATACTGCACACTTTTTGGTAAAAATGACTGTTTTCTTTATTCTGTGGGTCAATACGATTAAAATGATACCCATGTTATATGCTTTTCTATTATAATGCGGCTTTAACATTTTTTTTTTTTTTTTGTAAAATGTGAAAAGCAGCAATTTTGGATTTTTTTTTAATGCCGTGCATGATGCAAGCAAGTCCGGTGCTTGCGTCATATACAGGACGTAAATGTACATCCTGGTGCGTTAAGTACCAACACATCAGGACGTACATTTCTCTATTGTCGTTAAAGGAGCCAAATAAAATCACTCGCTGAGTCTTTATTGGGGGGGGGGGGGGGTCAATTTTCTGCAGTGCAATTTAAGTAAAACCAGCGTGATCTTTTTTTTCTGTGGATCAATGCTATAAAATTTATACCGTGTTCTTTATGATTGTACTACTTTTAAAAACAAAATAAGTATGTTATAAACTGCCCCATTCTGGCCCACATAGCTTTTATTTTTCTGTATACGGGACTATATGGCACTTTTTTGTTTTGATTGCTTCTTATGTTTTTTTTCTGACTCCTCATGTGACCCCAAATCAGCCATTCTAGATTGGATATTTATACAGTACATGTGACAATACAAAATATATGTAGTTAAAAAATAATAATAATAATGGGAATATATATTTTTATTGGAGGGGGGCTTTCATATATTTTTAAAAGCATGTTTTTTATATTTATGTTACACTTTTTAAGTCCCAGTAGGGGACTATTTGAAAGCAATCATAAGATTATGTACTTTTCAGTATTATCGGCAATCTTCTTGTACAGCCTGGCTCTCCAGGCTGCACAAGAAGATCGTCCATCCAGTTGAGATACCTTCAGGGGCCATTTTCGCTCATCAGATTCCTGTGTAGTCTGATAAAGCCACCCAAATGCAACAGAGCCTCCGTTTGCACTATAGAGGCTGTGATACGTCTTGATCACGGCATCTATAGGGTTAATCAGTGTGATTGATGTCCACCATTATCAGGAGTCCCTGGCTGCTGGGCCTGGGCTCGTCTGCTATGGAGCAAGCACAGCGACTGCACTCACTTTATAGCTACACGTAAACATTTACGACACATGTCCTTAGGAGGGTTAATACTCATTTTTTTATGTGCCATTTTTCCCCCTGTAGTTTTTTTTTTTTTGCCTTTTTATAATTTTTTTTGTTTTTCTTTAGTCATTCTATTTGCTCAGATCAGAGAAGAACATGTCATCTAACAGCAATATCAATGCTGATTATGTCATACAAAGTGAGAGGGTAAGGGAGTGTGACATCATCAACGCCTGTACCTTGTATGGATAGACAACTCATGTATATTAACCCCTTAAGGACACAGCGTTTTTCTGTTTTTGCATTTTCGTTTTTTCCTCACCTTTTAAAAATCATAACCCTTTAAATTTTGCACCTAAAAATCCATATGATGGCTTATTTTTTGCGCCACCATTTTGTAGATGTTAAGGGCTTCTGTTTCTATGCAGTACATTTTTCATAAAAAATGACACCTTATCTTTATTCTGTAGGTATACCCTACTTTTATAGGTTTGATTTTCTACATGCAGGAAAATGTATATGTTTAAAATTGTCCTCTTCTGACTCCAATAACTTTTTTATTGTTCCATGTACAGGGCAGTATGTTTTTATCGGTACCGTTTTTGTTTTGATCGGACCTTTTGATCGCTTTTTATTAATTTTTTTTTATGTTATAAAAAGTGACCAAAAATACGCCATTTTGGACTTTGGAATTTTTTTGCGCGTACACCATTGACAGTGCATTTTAATTAACAATATATTTTTATAGTTCGTACATTTACGCACGCGGCGATACCACATATGTTTATTTATATTTACACAGTTTTTTATTTTTTATGGGAAAAGGGGGGTGATTCAAACTTTTTTTTTTTTCACTTTTTTTTTTTTTGCAGTGTTATAGCTCCCATAGGGGGCTATAACACTGCACACACTGATCTTTTACACTGTTCACTGCAAAGCCATAGCTTTGCATTGATCAGTGTTATCGACGGTTGATTGCTAAAGCCTGGATTTCAGGCTTGGAGCAATCAATCGCCGTTCAGACGCGCAGGAGGCAGGTAAGAGCCCCTCTGGCTGCGTCCTAGCTGATCGGGACATCGCGATTTTATCGCAATGTCCCGATCAGCCTGACTGAGCTGCCAGGATGCTTTTACTTTCACATTTAGACGCGGCCATCAACTTTGATCGCCGCACTGTAACTGTGTTGTCCGGCATTAGCCACGGGCCCTGGCTGCTGATAGCAGCCGGGACCGTGCTGGTATGAGGTGAGCTCAGCTCCTGAGCTCACATCATAACCCTCCTATGCCGCAGCGCGTAAAAACATGGCATTCTGCAGCAAGGGGTTAAAGGAACCAAAAGGTTCCCATGCACATTAGAGAAAAGTCTATTGAACCCACCCCGCCTTCTCCCTGCTGCCCGGGTTCCTTATGACCGTGCGCTCAGCCTATCACCGGCCGAGGCGAGACATCGCTTCGCCTGCGATATGCTGAGCACAGTAAGTCATTGAGCCCAGGAAGAAGACCAGCACCGGAGGACCGGGACGCCGATATCTGCACAAAGGGGAAACATAGGAAGGTGAGTTGAAGGTTTTTTTTTTTTTTTTTTCGTTTTTTGCAGTCCGGGCACAGGGGACATGAGAAGTGTTGCACCACAGATCTCCTTTAAAAAGAGTCCTGTGAAAAATGAAAGAAGCAATCTGCTTGGTTGCTATGGACAACTGCACCACTCTCCCTCCTACACAGGTTTTGATAAATCTCCCCCATAGGGGGAGATTTAGCAAAACCTGTGTAGGGGGAAGAGTGATACAGTTGCCCATAGCAACCAATCATATCACTCATATAATTCTGTCCAGACCACATTTGTAATCTATTCTTGATGTGTATGCTGGGAAAAAGGGTCATGCTTGGACCATTTGGGTTCTGGGACCCCTGACTTCACCTCTTGTTCTTCCTTGATGGCAGGCCTGACTGCACTTACCCAAATAATCCTTATTTCCTGCTCAATATCTCTGTTTATTCTGTTGTGATTCTCTACTGCCTGATTGTTGCCAACCTCTACTATTGTGACTACAATGACTAATAGATGACCTCCATACATTTATCCAGAGCATTAAGTTCTAGAGAACTACCATAAACCAAAGTCTATTGTTGAGTGGTTCTACCTTCAGGCATTAGAATTACCCTAACCAAATCCTGCCACCATTCATTAGCCCCCCCAACCCCCACTGCCCTGTATCTCCGGGCCGGCACTGCAGCGTTTATGAACAGGGAAAGCCTGGGGTTTCCGTGTTTTTGACGTCACACCATGCACCCTACATTAATGTATATGGGAGGGGGTGTCTCGTTGCCTGACTAAGCCCCATACTTCTGTGTTCTGATCACCGCAGCGCCGGCCCGGGGGTCACGAGGGGTGGCTCCCTCTCTCCCTTTGGCTAGGGGATGCCTTTAAGGCAATAGTAATGTAATAGATGAGAGAAGCGCGCCTCAAGCAATACCACAACATAGTAAGAAGAGTTGAAAACCCTAGAAGCAGAAATTGTTCCTTCCTCTAATTCAGGGGTGTCAAACACCCGGCCCGCGGGCCGAATCCGGACCGCCAGCCAGACCTCATCATATGGCCCGCCACCAGCCTTCACCTTTAATCTTGCTTTTTTTTTTTTTTTTTTAAAGAAAGCCTCCTCTTCAGCGCATGTGCAGTGATCCTCCTTCGGTCCTCCTGGTCCCCCGCCTCTATGGTTGTACGCACGAGGAACAGGAGGACGCGCGCAGGTCCTCGTAAGTGACCGGCGGCGCGTTATCTTCTTCAGCGTTCTGGTTACCGCTCGACCGGTCCTGGCACCTACTGCTATGGTCCATAGGCCATAGCAGTAGATGTGACCCCGGGCCGGAGGAGCGGTGACCGGATCACAGTGGGGGCAGCACACAGACATACAGCCTCCAGCCATACACTGTATATGGCTGGAGGCTGTCTGTGGCGAGGGAGGAAGGGGGGGGGGGGGGTTGCTGCCAACCTACTGTGGGGGGAACTATACTGCCAACCTAATGTGGGGGAACATGCTGCCTACCTAATGTGGGGGGAACTATAATGCCTACCTAATGTGGGGGGAACTATAATGCCTACCTAATGTGGGGGGAACTATACTGCCTACCTAATGTGGGGGGAACTATACTGCCTACCTAATGTGGGGGGAACTATACTGCCTACCTGATGTGGGGGAACTATACTGCCAACCTAATGTGGGGGGAACTATACTGCCAACTAATGTGGGGGGAACATGCTGCCTACCTAATGTGGGGCGAACTATACTGCCAACCTAATGTGGGGGGAACTATACTGCCAACCTAATGTGGGGGGAACTATACTGCCAACCTAATGTGGGGGAACTATACTGCCAACCTAATGTGGGGGGAACTATACTGCCAACCTAATGTGGGGGAACATGCTGCCTACCTAATGTGGGGGGAACTATGCTGCCTACCTAATGTGGGGGGAACTATGCTGTCTACCTAATGTGTGGGGAACTATACTGCCAACCTAATGTGGGGGAACATGCTGCCTACCTAATGTGGGGGAACTACAAGGTACTGTACATTGCAGTAGGAGGGGTAGTCTTATATGGCGAGTATATCCCAAACTCTACATTTTAACTGTAAAAGTTGGGGGTCGTCTTATACACCCAGTCGTCTTATACATCGGCATATACGGTATGGGGGGGGTAAGGGGTCCTACAGATACAACCGGCCCTTTGAGGGTGACCAAACTGCTGATGCGGCCCCCGATGAATTTGAGTTTGACACCCCTGCTCTAATTCATTCTATGCTGTGTGTATGATAGAATGTATGTAGCTTCTGCATGATTTATACACATTAATTAGTTGTTCTAATTCAATAGAACTAATTCTCAGAATTTCACAAAGTCCAATTACATGCTGGAGAGAAAATAAAAGATTTGTTTCACAAAGAATAGCAGTGAATATTTCCAATAATTTATTCGTACCAGGCATGGAGAAGTAAATGAGCAAGACGATATGTCAGGATAAAACCACCCAAAAATTCTTTATAATGATATATTCTGCTTTCCTGCTTTATAAGTGCTCATGGGGGACTGGAGGGTGGCTGTACAAATATGGATTACATGAAGCAGCTACGAATTTTGGACTCCTTTTGCTCTCACTAGGACAGAAGAAAAGCATAAGAACCCCTCTAATACAATAAGATGGATGGGTTACTAGAAAAACAATAGAGATGTAGTTAAAGGAGTAGTGCAGCAAAAAATTACTTATCCCCCTATCTAAAGGATCGGGGATAAGTTGTTGATCAAGGGGGATCCAACTGCTGGGACCCCCTGCAATCTCCTGAACGGGCCCCGGCAGTCTGCCAGAAGTGGCCATTAAGACCCCCACAGGAAGCTGTGGCCAACACACCCCCTCCATGTATATCTGGGATGCATGGAGGGTGTGTGTCAGCCAGCGTCCATGTGGGGGGTCACCACGCCCCCTTTCAGCAGACTGCCGGGGCCCCATTAAGGAGATCACAGGGGGGGGCCCAGGACTCAGATCCCCTGCAATCTATAAATTATCTCCTATCCTTTGGATAGGGGATAAGTTGTTTTTCACCACAGATTTCCTTTAAAGCAGTCTTGGATAAGAAACATGGCAGCTAAACTTCAATACTAAACAAATCCGTGAGTAGATGTAATGTTGTTTCTGAAAAGCAGCAGCCATGTTTATCTAACCCGAAAAATACTTGTGCAGAGGGGACATTTTGGTAAATCACACAATGCAATAACTACTCTTAGAAGACATTGGGAGCCACTAGTACTATACGATGCACATTTCTTAGTGGTCTCTTGACCACTACAGCTATTGGAATTTATTATAAAGCTGTTTAAAGGGGACTCCGCTCCTAGATATCTTATCCCCTATCCAAAGGATAGGGGGTAAGATGTCTGATCGCAGGGGTCCGGCCGCTGTGCCCCCGCGATCACCCTGCTGCACCCGACTTTTGTTTAGAGCCATCACGCCTCATCCCATAGACTTGCATCGAGGGAGTATGGCCGTGGCGTCACGAGCCTCCGCCCCCGCATCGCCAATCATCTGGCACGGAGCGAAGTCTACTCCGTCCACCTGATATCTGGGGTGTCGCAGCCAAGATCAGAAATCTTATCCCCTATCCTTTGGATAGAGGATAAGATGTCTAGGGGCAGAGTACCCGTTTAAGGATGGAGTTTGACCAGATAGGTTCTTCCATGTTCTTTGATGTTTTCCAAATGACTGCCACAAAGTATTGTAATTCATTCTGTAGAATGTTTTTGTATAGTAAAGCTTTAAATGTTTTGTCTTTTCACATGAATGGTCCCCCCAATGTACAATTCAACACTGCATGAGAAATAAAGCCTTGCGTGGTGCCCACTGAAATCAATGGATCATCCATGTAATGCATAAACATTATGGGTGTCCAGAGAGAGAGAGAGAGAGTTGTACTTCGTAGTATTGACTAATAGAAGGATTTCCAAACATAGGCAAAGGGGTTGTCTTGTCTGAGCATAGACCCCACAATAATGTCTCCTGGCTTGTGCTGAATTCTAACCTACTTTTCCATGACAAAAGACACATGGTAGAATAGGGATCACTGGGCTTTGGCATGCAAGGAGCATCATTTAGCCCTTCATTCCTTTCTAGTTCGTCATTTATTTAGTATACATTTAGCTATGACAGCACCATTTTGTATCACAGCCATCCTCTTGTTCTAAACTTTCCGATTTCTGTTCCTTTTGTAATGTTTCATTTTGTATTGTATAATTATCTTATTACAGTTTTATAAACCTCATAAAACATCATCCAGTGACAGCTGAAGGCAGTCGGCTGTTACTCTATCGTGGCTTTGGTGTTTTGATGTGGTATTTTACTGCTGTTTTGGGTCATCTGGTGGAAGACCACAAGTGCTCGCTATGTGGCTGGATAATGAATTACAGCTCCCCGTTTTGCTGCACAGGTTGGATCTGAAGACCATCTGTCCAATGACATCATGTATAATGTTCTTCTTGTAATAATTCTATTAATCTGCAGTCTAATTACTATTCACATCAATTGTATGTGACTAATAGGAATGTTTATCCTACTAATAAAGCCACTGGGAAGGCTCACAGGCATTGTCTTGTTTAAGGAATTATGACTTAATAGAGGGGGATCCCCGTATTAAGCCAATCATCCATTAGCTAAGGAGAGCTACTACAAAGGATATCTCTAATAGTGTTGAGCACGAATCTTTGTAATGCAAATTTTTATCACGAATATCGGCACTTTGCGATTTCGCGAATATTTAGAATATCGTGCTATATGTTCGTAATGACGAATATTTGTTTTTTTGTTTTTTTTTCTATGCAAATTTTCGCATATAAAAAAAAGTGAACGAACATAGCGAATATGCAAACTTCGTGAACATAGGATGAATAATCATTAATATATTCGCGAAATATCGCAAATTTGAATATGGCCCCTGCCGCTCACCACTAATCTCTAACTGTGCAGGACTGGGCACATCCACGGGACAGCCTAGTTAAATAAATGGGATCCGTGTAATGCTTCATCTCTCCAATGGTGACACTGCAGGGCAATCATACACTTGCTAATGGGATTTCACAGCATTTACGGCTAATCACTGGTGAGTCTTAGCACTGAGAGATCCCTGCTAACAAATAGAGATTGCCCAATGTGTGCAACCCCTTTAACATACAATATATAAAAATGTGCTAGCAAACAGATGGTATGAGTTTTTCCTGAAAATGTTGTATAAGCTTGTCCGATGTGCCCCATAAGAAAACACCAGTATTATAAATGGCGCACAATATACATAGACATATCAATTAGTATAGAGACTACACGGTAACCCTCACTCATCGCTAGGCTTCAGCCACTCAACTCTTCTTCAACCGCTTCTACATATCCGGTTCCAGACTCGCTGCAGGGAGCTCATAGGCGACTGCTGGCAGTTTCGCGCTGTGTGCGCTTCTTCTGTCAATCGCTTCTACGTATCCGGTTCCAGACTCGCTGCAGGGCGCTCGGAGGCGACTGCTGGCGGTTTCTCGCTGTGTGCGCTTCATCCGGCCAAGGCCAGAAGAAGCGAACACAGCGCGAATCGGCCGGCAGTCACCTCTGAGTGCCCTGCAGCGAGTCTGGAACCGGGTCTGTAGAAGCGGTTGAAGCGGAGTTGAGTGGCTGAAGCCTAGCGGTGAGTGCGGGTTACCGTGTATTCTCTATACTAGATGATATTAGTGACTTGGATTTTTCTGGTCCCCAGCATTTCCAGACCCGCAGAATTAGCACCTCGGTCTCCTGTAGTGATAGAAGTACTGTTGCTCTGTTACCCTGTCTGCTGTATAGCAAAAGTGCCACTATATCTTTTAGAGAGTATTTATACCACAATATTTCTGCAATAAAACTGCATATGTGTTAGCAGTTTGGTGGGATAGATGTTGTCGGCGAATACATATCTACGGACCAGCTATTACATATGTGAAATAATCCAATAAGAATTGCACTTGTACAACAGAGTTCGTGTTCTAAATAAATAACTTTTTCTTCATTCGTACATCTTCATACAAAACCTTTAAAATATATTATATTATATTCACCCAAGTGCTCGTCGCTGATTCGGTTTGGGGCATTAGATCACATTCTTTCGCTCCTGCCGTGCTGATGCTTCCATGCTTGCCGTTCACCTTGCTTTCTTTACGGACAGCGAGTGAAAGCTCACACTCAGGTGAGCGTGGTTGGCGACGTTTCAGGATCTCTCCCTTTCTCAAGCCTAACGTCAGTGAACGTCCACCATTACTTATGGACCGTAGTCTTGAGAGATTTCAAAAAATCACATGTAGAATAATCAAATACAATGGTAGATGATATTACCATACGTTATTACATCGGGACAACATACATCATAAAAATACATTAAAGTTGCAATTTTCATTAATGCTATTCGGGGACATAGCATTCAATTTAGTAATCACGTGAACCACCTTCCTTAATAGTTTCCTCTTTATTTCTTCCCTCCTTGATCCACATACCTCTTCCAACACCATCCATTTGAGATCGCATATTTGGTGGTGGTTTTCTACAAAATGCCTTGCAACACTAGTTTCTCCATATTTAGTGCTCTCTCCACTTCTTTTTCCTGTGCTACCTTCTTTTTCTGATTGCACTTTTATGCTCATTGATACAGATTTTTCCTGATCTGGCTGATTGGCCGATATATACTTTGCTACAAGGGCATTTTATAAGGTATACAACCTGTTTCGTATCACAGGTGAACCATCCATGAATAGGAACTTAGTCCCCTTCATTGGGTGGGACACTGTGTCTCCTTTCACAGTACCATTACAGTTCTGGCACAAACCACATGGAAATGTGCCATTTTGCCGCGCTTTTAAGAAGGTTTGTTTTGACACTCGTTTCTTTCTTACATCTGACCTCACCAGCATGTCACCAATAGATTTACCCCTGCGATATACAAATCTTGGTTTTTGTTTAAACAAGTTCCCATATTTCGGGTCTGCTCTCAACATACCCCAATATTTATTGATCACTTTTTTTTAAATCAATTTGGAATGTCCATCAAACACTGAGAAATACACATTTTCCTCTTTCTTCTTCTCCCTTTTCTCATTTTTCCTACTTAGATGATCCCTTGGTATATCATGCACCACTCTCCCTGCTTCTTACACTAGTATTTTATTATATCCTCTTTGCACAAATCTTTTTTTTTACAAATTTTTCTTTATTTCTTTCATATTCATCTTGTGTGCTGCTAATTCTCTTAGCTCTCACTATCCAAGGTGCATGCCCACTGTTTCTATGGAGAAGATTATTGTGATGTCTCCTTAGAAAAAATGGAGGTCTCCAGTTTATTATTTACCTTAGTGATGTGTACATCCAAATAATGTATCTCTTGCTGACTAATCTCACATGTAAACTCAATAAGTGGGTGACAGTTATTGAGTAATCTTATATATTCCTCGAATTCTGGATGCGTGCCCGACCACAGGACGAACACATCGTCTACAAATCGGAGCCATATATTTACATTTTTTCCCAATGGACTTGCTGAAATGAATTGATTCTCAAATCTATTCATAAAAATATTTGCTGGACTGGGGGCCACTGGGGACCCCATCGAAGTTCCTTGTTGCTGCATATAATAATCCTCTCCAAATCGAAAATAATTTTTATTCGATATCAATTCCAGCAAGTCCATTAGGAACCCGATTTTCCGGTTATCCAGCAGATCATCATTCATCAATTCCTCCTTGATAGCCAACATACCCTCCTCCGTCGGAATGTTAGTATATAGACTTTTGATGTCCATTGTACATAGCCACATTTCCTCCGTAATTTCACAGCCCTGTATACGATCTATAATTAAAAAAGGAAAACAAAGGTGCGCTCCTAGTGCAGAGGACTTTGGTAAGCGAATACCCCTTTAAGGTAAAAATTTCCTGCTTACCAGATCTAGTTGTGCTGCAGGCACAACACCATAGTGTGCATGTAGAATCGCAATGGCATAGGAGGTCAGCTGGCCGCGGCTTCCTTCACAAGTGGCTCAAGGTGGATAAGTGGCAGGCGGATCAGGTCCAAAATATGGGAACTTGTTTAAACAAAAACCAAGATTTGTATATCGCAGGGGTAAATCCATTGGTGACATGCTGGTTTGGTCAGATGTAAGAAAGAAACGGGTGTCAAAACAAACCTTCTTAAAAAGCGCGGCAAAATGGCACATTTACATGTGGTTCGTGCCAGAACTGTAATGGTGCTGTGAAAGGAGACATAGTGTCCCATCCAATGAAGGGGACTAAGGGGGAGATTTATCAAGACCTGTATAGAGAAAAAGTTGTTGAGTTGCCCATAGCAACCAATCATATTGCTTCTTTCATTTCTAACAAGGCCTCTGAAAGATAAAAGAAGCGATCTGATTGGTTGCTATGGTCAACTGGGCAATTTTCCTCTGCACAGGTTTTGATAAATCTCCCCCTAATTTCCTATTCATGGATGGTTCACCTGTGAAATGAAACAGGTTGTATACCTGATAAAATGCCCTTAGGGCAAAGTATATATCAGCCAAACAGCCAGATCAGTAAAAATCTGTATCAATGAGCATAAAAGTGCACTCAGAAATATGGCTAAGAAGGTAGCACAGGAAAAAGAAGTGGAGAGCACTAAGTATCGAGAAACTTGTGTTGCAAGGCATTTTGTAGAAAACCACCACCAAATAAGAGGTATGTGGATCAAGGAGGGAAGAAATAAAGAGGAAACTATTAAGGAAGGAGGTTAACGTGATTACTAAATTGAATGCTATGTCCCCGAATGGCATTAAGGAAAATTGCAACTTTAATGTATTTTCATGATGTATGTTTTTCCATGTAATAACTTATGGTAATGCCATCTACCATTGTATTTGATTATTCTACATATGATTTTAATTCATAGATATGAAATCTCGCGAGACTACGGTCCATAAGTAATGGTGGACGTTCACTCATGTTAGGCTTGAGAAAGGGAGAGATCCTGAAATGTCGCCAACCACGCTCACCTGAGTGTGAGCTTTCACTCGCTGCCCGTAAAGAAAGCAAGGTGAACGGCAAGCATGGAAGCATCAGCACGGCAGGAGCGAAAGAATGTGATCTAATGCCCCAAACCTAATCAGCGACGAGCACTTGGGTGAATATAATGTGTTCTTGTATACTGCTCCCGTATTTTAAAGGTTTTGTATGAAGACGAACGAATGAAGAAAAAGTTATTTATTTAGAACATGAACTCTGTTGTACGAGTGCAATTCTTATTGGATTATGTTACACTGAGGATCTGTGGAGGCTCATGTGCACTACGTCACACCCAGGTGCACACTTCACCCCTTACCCACCACTGCAGTCATTACATAGGTCAAAGGCTGTAATGCAAGTACCCAGTGCTCTAAGGTGAAGATTCTATGGCGCCTAAGAATTACGTATGTGCCCCGTCCCTGGATAACTCCAATTTTGCATTTGCATATCACAATTTCCGTGGCGCCACACTTGTCTCGCTTACTGTTATCGTCATTTTGCTGAGTTTGATGTAGACATATACAATGATACTAGGGAAGGAAAAATGTCACGTTACACTGATGGCCTTTCATGGAAGGAAGAGGATACAAGGCCAACAGCGGATTTTTTCAATTAGTCCAGGACATATCTTGCATACTACCAGAGGGGCACGGAAATGGCTGCTGTGCAAGGATTACATTGATACACAGTATTATGTCAAAATGCTATGACAGCCCTGGGGCAATGTTGGCAATGGGGAAAGGACGATGAATACAATGCTGTGACCTGGCAGAAAATTTTAATAAAAAATGAATTGACGTTAGTGCGAGAATACTCTGTATAGAACTCCATACTGACCTAGCCAAGTCACTCTCACCTAGCCAAGTCATTCTTAATTCTTGCAACAATTATGAATAAGTTGTGGGATATATTGCACATGTACTACTGAGCTTTTTGTATTTAAGATCTTATTACTTACCCTTGTGGCTGAGTTTAATTAAGTAGTTTAGTTAAGTAGGGCAAATAATTTCTGGTTAACCAGTCGACTCATTGACTTTTATGGGGGAGTGTTGTGGGCATGCTCTGTGACACGTGCTGAGGTCACTCTACAGGGGGGGGGGGGGGGGGGAGGTAGACGAGTTTTTCATCACCTGTAGGCAATGGTGTGATCCTGTGTTATCTGCCTCCGGCATTACCCTAATTTTATGCAGGGACTCTAGGGTTTACATTCATTTTAGGGTAAATACATTCTAGACTGGTTTTCTGCAGGGAAATCTGCACAACAAATTTTGCTTTTGGATTTGCTTTGGAAATGCTGCAGCTTTGCTGAGTATTTAGTCTAGAATTTACCTTAAATCCACATCAAATACACTCTGAAACCTGAACCATGTTCAGGTCTGGGGAACAGCCGGGCCAGTCCATAGCATCAATGCCTTCCTCTTGCAGGAACTGCTGACACACTCCAGCCACATGAGGTCTAGCATTGTCTTTTAGGAGGAACCCAGGGCCAACCGCACCAGCATATGGTCTCACAAGGAGTCTGAGGATCTCATCTCGGTACCTAATGGCAGTCAGGCTACCTCTGGCAAGCACATAGAGGGCTGTGCAGCCCCCCAAAGAAATGCCACCCCACACCATTATTGATCCACCGCCAAACCAGTCATGCTGGAGGATGTTGCAGGCAGCAGAATGTTCTCCACGGCATCTCCAGACTCTGTCACGTCTGTCACATGTGCTCAGTGTGAACCTGCTTTCATCTGTGAAGAGCACAGGGCTCCAGTGGGGAATTTGCCAATCTTGGTGTTCTCTGGCAAGTTCCAAACTTCCTGCATGGTGTTGGGCTGTAAGCCCAACCCCCACCTGTGGACATCAAGCCCTCATACCACTCTTATGGAGTCTGTTTCTGACTGTTTGAGTGGACACATGCACATTTGTGGCCTGCTGGAGGGCTCTGGCAGTGCTCCTCCTTGCACAAAGGTGGAGGTAGCGGTCCTGCTGCTGGGTTGTTGCCATCCTACGGCTTCCTCCATTTCTCCTGGCGTACTGGCCTGTCTCCTGGTAGCGCCTCCATGCTCTGGACATTACGTTGACAGACACAGCAAACCTTCTTGCCACAGCTCGCATTGATGTGCCATCCTGGATGAGCTGAACTACCTAAGCCACTTGTGTGGGCTGTAGATTCCGTCCCATGCTACATCTAAAGTGAAAGCACTGCCAGCATTAAAAAGTGACCAAAACATCAGTCAGGAAGCATAGGAACTGAGAAGTGGTCTGTGGTCACCCCCTGCAGAACCACTCCTTTATTGGTGGTGTCTTGCTAATTGCCTATAATTTCCACCTGTTGTCTGTTCCATTTGCACAACAGCATGTGAAATTGATTGTCAATCAGTGTTGCTTCCTGAGTGGACAGTGTAATTTCACAGAAGTGTCATTGACTTGGAGTTACATTGTGTTGTTTAAGTGTTCCCTTTATTTTTTTGAGCATTGTAAATGTTATGTTACTAACCCTAGTAGATTCCTGTTACTTGTTGTGAAAGAGTTTTACGTCACCCCATTGTCGGCCTGGGTGAAAAGGGTAGAAAAGGTTACAAGTTATGAACCACTTATTTATAAAGAAAGGAACAATACTGAGGTCAGAAGGAGACTCTGAAATTGTTGGAAAAGGGTTAATTTTCTAAATTAATTTTTTTCTGCTCTGCTCGTTCTTTGTTGGTGGAGGGCGGGGGGGGGATATTACACATGATGAATCTGAGGTTAATATTTTATTTTGGATTTTATTGCCTATTGTCTTTTGTCTTAGAAAAAAAAAAAGAGTTTCACATTAAAGTTTCTTGATTTACAACAAGGCACTTATTATTGATCGAATCATAGGACACGTGAAATCATCTGTCAAGTAGTGTTAGCTGGGCCCCAGCCCCCTGGACATCTTAATACATTGGGAATACGTTTTTTTTTACAATTATATGTATAGTCTTCACCTCACCCACCCTGGTCCCTACTCTCCTGTAATATTTCACAATCCCTTTTACACTTACGCAGACCAGTGATTGGATTACAGGGGTTAAGACGATTTAGGGAAGTCCCTGTAGTTTCATAGTAAGAGGTAACACCCCTGCACCGGTTATGATTGATATTTTTTGGGTTCATTTACTTGATATGACATCAGATATTGACCAATTTATTTACTCATAAACTTGATTGGAAGCAAATGTGCTGGATATCTCACAATAGCTGTCAGGGTTCCAGCCTGCATAGGCGTATAATTTAGGGAATGTTGTCAACACGCTCAACCCACCCATGGTGCTACTTTTTATGCTCCAGTTTGTCTTGTGTGAGTTACTGTACACCCAAAACATGACAGATTATTGACGGCCTTAATGGGCAATTGAATCCTTCTTGGTGAGGAAATAGAGACTTTATTCAGTACCTGCTTCTATTACCAGATAGAAGAAAGATGATAACCAGCACTCACCAATGATGCACAGTGGGGATTTGTTATGCCATAGCGTGGTACAAGGACGCATTTCGGTGTGGGAGCCTTCCTCAGCTGTCTGCCTATCGGCAGACAGCTGAGGAAGGCTCCCATGCCGAAACGCGTCCTTGTACTACACTATGGCATAATAAATCCCCACTGTGCATCACTGGTGAGTGCTGGTTATCATCTTTCTTCTACCTGTGGCTTTACCCTACCTCGTGCACCACCGCAGATTCCACTGAAGTGCCGACATATCCCTATATTGAATCTATTACCAAATAGACATGGGATGATAAAGAGCTACTCCTTCCAGGACACAATTAATGGAGCAATGTGCCCCATCTGCACATGCAATATCCGGCCCCATTCATAGGGGGACATGTATCAAAGATTTTACCCCTGTTTTGTGTGTATTTTTTGGTGCAAAATTTTGCGCAAGCCCTTTTTTTGGCGCATTTTTTTGCGCACGTTTGGGTAGAGCATGTCCTCCAGGTGTGACCGAAACGGTGTACCTTGGAGTGACATCTATAGTACGCATGGATTTATTATCTGCGTACTTTTCCTTTATACCAAAAATGTTGCCGCAAGAGCTGTTTTTTTTGCGCAAATATAAGCCATCTTGGACTTAACTTAGCAAGATGCTCTAAATCGTGGATTGAGGAGATCACTATATTTACCCCCAATTTATGAAACTCATTGCGCTTGATTGATAAATTTAGCGCTTCTGTGCATGATTTGGAATTCGGGAAAAGGGGTAAACTGCTTCTACCATACACAAATAATGATACATGTCCTCCATTGAGTATATGCTCCGTTGAACATTTGATTGGCCGGTGTGCCGAATGGGGGCACCACGTTAATGGCTTATATTAACCCCTTAAGGACGCAGGACGTAAATGTACGTCCTGGTGCGGTGGTACTTAACGCACCAGGACGTACATTTACGTCCCAAGCATAACCGCGGGCATCGGAGCGATGCCCGTGTCATGCGGCAGTTCGCGATTTAAATGAACGATCGGATCGCCCGCTGCTGCGGGGATCCGATCATTCATAACGCCGCACGGAGGTCCCCTCTCCTTCCTCCGTGTGGCTCCCGGCATCTCCTGCTCTGGTCTGTGATCGAGCAGACCAGAGCAGGAGATGACCGATAATACTGATCTGTTCTATGTCCTATACATAGAACAGATCAGTATTAGCAATCATGGTATTGCTATGAATAGTCCCCTATGGGGACTATTCAAGTGTAAAAAAAATGTAAAAAAATGTAAAAGTAAAAAAAAAGTGAAAAATCCCCTCTCTCAATAAAAAAGTAAAACGTCCGTTTTTTCCTATTTTACCCCCAAAAAGCGTAAAATTTTTTTTTATAGACATATTTGGTATCGCGCGTGTGTAAAGTTCCGAACTATTAAAATAAAATGTTAATGATCCCGTACGGTTAACGGCGTGAACGAACAAAAATAAAAAAGTCCAAAATTCCTACTTTTTTAATACATTTTATTAACAAAAAAAATTATAAAAAAATGTATTAAAAGTTTTTTATATGCAAATGTGGTATCAAAAAAAAGTACAGATCATGGCGCAAAAAATGAGCCCCCATACCGACGCTTATACGGAAAAATAAAAAAGTTATAGGTCATCAAAATAAAGGGATTATAAACGTACTGTCACGATGCCGGCTGGCAGGAGGTGGATCCTCTGTGCCAGAGAGGGATAGCGAGGACCGTGCTAGTGGACCGGTTCTAAGACACTACTGGTTTTCACCAGAGCCCGCCGCAAAGCGGGATGGTCTTGCTGCGGCGGTAGTGACCAGGTCGTATCCACTAGCAACGGCTCACCTCTCTGGCTGCTGAAGATAGGCGAGGTACAAGGGAGTAGGCAGAAGCAAAGTCGGACGTAGCAGAAGGTCGGGGGCAGGCGGCAAGGTTCGTAGTCAGGGGAGATAGCAGAAGTTCTGGTACACAGGCTTTAAACACACAAAACGCTTTCACTAGGCACAAGGGCAACAAGATCCGGCAAGGAAGTGCATGGGAGGAGGATAGATATAGTCAGGGACCAGGTGGAAGCCAATTAAGCTAATTGGGCCAGGCACCAATCATTGGTGCACTGGCCCTTTAAGTCTCAGGGAGCTGGCGCGCGCGCGCCCTAGAGAGCGGAGCCGCGCGCGCCAGCACATGACAGCAGGGGACGGGAACGGGTAAGTGACCTGGGATGCGATTCGCGAGCGGGCGCGTCCCGCTGTGCGAATCGCATCCCCAACGGCCATGACAGAGCAGCGCTCCCGGTCAGCGGGACTGACCGGGGAGCTGCAGGGAGAAAGACGCCGTGAGCGCTCCGGGGAGGAGCGGGGACCCGGAGCGCTAGGCGTAACAGTACCCCCCCCCCTTAGGTCTCCCCTTCTCTTTATCCGGTAACTGCCTCCCCTGGGATGAGGACACCGGGAAAGGATGGAGGGATTCCTCAACGGCAGGCAGAACAGCAGGAGTAGGAATGGGGAGAGAGGGCAGGGGGCGAGACCTGGCACGGGGCAGTGTGACACCAGGACGAGGGCCATGCGGGGACACAGGGGCTTGCCTGATGGGACTGGGAGGGGGGGAGAGGCATTTCCTGTGGCAGGCAGAGTCCTTAATGACCTTAGGGGGACCGGATACAGGAGGAACCACAGGGTCACGGCAGGGAGTACTGGGAACCGGTTGAAGGCAGTCCTTGGAACAAGAGGGGCCCCAACTCTTGATCTCCCCAGTGGACCAATCCAGGGTTGGGGAATGGTGTTGAAGCCAGGGTAGTCCAAGGAGAACTTCAGAAGTGCAATTAGGAAGGACCAAAAATACAATTTCCTCGTGATGAGGTCCGATGCACATTAGGAGGGGCTCCGTGCGGAAACGCACGGTGCAATCCAACCTGGCTCCGTTGACCGCGGAAACGTGGAGTGGCTTGACAAGACGGGTCACCGGAATGCGGAATTTATTCACTAAGGACTCCCGAATAAAATTCCCAGAAGCTCCAGAGTCCAGGCAGGCCACGGCTGAGAGGGAAGAGCTGGCTGAAGTAGAAATCCGAACAGGCACCGTGAGACGTGGAGAAGCCGACTTAGCATCAAGAGACGCCACACCCACGAGAGCTGGGTGCGAGCGTGCGTTTCCCAGACGTGGAGGACGGATTGGGCAATCCACCAAAAAATGTTCAGTACTGGCACAGTACAGACAAAGATTCTCTTCCTTACGGCGATTCCTCTCTTCCAGGGTCAGGCGAGACCGATCCACTTGCATGGCCTCCTCGGCGGGAGGCCTAGGCGCAGATTGCAGTGGAGACTGTGGGAGAGGTGTCCAGAGATCTAAGTCTTTTTCCTGGCGGAGCTCTTGATGCCTCTCAGAAAAACGCATGTCAATGCGAGTGGCTAGATGAATGAGTTCATGCAGGTTAGCAGGAGTCTCTCGTGCGGCCAGAACATCTTTAATGTTGCTGGATAGGCCTTTTTTAAAGGTCGCGCAGAGAGCCTCATTATTCCAGGATAGTTCAGAGGCAAGAGTACGGAATTGTATGGCGTACTCGCCAACGGAGGAATTACCCTGGACCAGGTTCAGCAGGGCAGTCTCAGCAGAAGAGGCTCGGGCAGGTTCCTCAAAGACACTTCGAATTTCCGAGAAGAAGGAGTGTACAGAGGCAGTGACGGGGTCATTGCGGTCCCAGAGCGGTGTGGCCCATGACAGAGCTTTTCCAGACAGAAGGCTGACTACGAAAGCCACCTTAGACCTTTCAGTAGGAAACTGGTCCGACATCATCTCCATGTGCAGGGAACATTGCGAAAGAAAGCCACGGCAAAACTTAGAGTCCCCATTAAATTTGTCCGGCAAGGACAGGCGGAGGCTAGGAGTGGCCACTCGCTGCGGAAGGGGTGCAGGAGCTGGCGGAGGAGATGGTTGTTGCTGCTGTAGCTGTGACTGTACTTGCTGTAGTTGTGACTGGAGTTGCTGTGTCATGGTGGTCAAGTACGACAGCTGGTGATCTTGTTGGGCGATCTGACGAGCTTGCTGGGCGACCAGCGTAGGGAGGTCAGCGACAACTGGCAGAGGAACTTCAGCGGGATCCATGGCCGGATCTACTGTCACGATGCCGGCTGGCAGGAGGTGGATCCTCTGTGCCAGAGAGGGATAGCGAGGACCGTGCTAGTGGACCGGTTCTAAGACACTACTGGTTTTCACCAGAGCCCGCCGCAAAGCGGGATGGTCTTGCTGCGGCGGTAGTGACCAGGTCGTATCCACTAGCAACGGCTCACCTCTCTGGCTGCTGAAGATAGGCGAGGTACAAGGGAGTAGGCAGAAGCAAAGTCGGACGTAGCAGAAGGTCGGGGGCAGGCGGCAAGGTTCGTAGTCAGGGGAGATAGCAGAAGTTCTGGTACACAGGCTTTAAACACACAAAACGCTTTCACTAGGCACAAGGGCAACAAGATCCGGCAAGGAAGTGCATGGGAGGAGGATAGATATAGTCAGGGACCAGGTGGAAGCCAATTAAGCTAATTGGGCCAGGCACCAATCATTGGTGCACTGGCCCTTTAAGTCTCAGGGAGCTGGCGCGCGCGCGCCCTAGAGAGCGGAGCCGCGCGCGCCAGCACATGACAGCAGGGGACGGGAACGGGTAAGTGACCTGGGATGCGATTCGCGAGCGGGCGCGTCCCGCTGTGCGAATCGCATCCCCAACGGCCATGACAGAGCAGCGCTCCCGGTCAGCGGGACTGACCGGGGAGCTGCAGGGAGAAAGACGCCGTGAGCGCTCCGGGGAGGAGCGGGGACCCGGAGCGCTAGGCGTAACACGTACTAATTTGGTTAAAAAGTTTGTGATTTTTTTTTAAGCGCAACAATAATATAAAAGTATATAATAATGGGTATCATTTTAATCGTATTGACCCTCAGAATAAAGAACACATGTCATTTTTACCATAAATTGTACGGCGTGAAAACGAAACCTTCCAAATTTAGCAAAATTGCGTTTTTCGTTTTAATTTCCCCACAAAAATAGTGTTTTTTGGTTGTGCCATACATTTTATGATATAATGAGTGATGTCATTACAAAGGACAACTGGTCGCGCAAAAAACAAGCCCTCATACTAGTCTGTGGATGAAAATATAAAAGAGTTATGATTTTTAGAAGGCGAGGAGGAAAAAATGAAAACGTAAAAATTAAATTGTCTGAGTCCTTAAGGCCAAAATGGGCTGAGTCCTTAAGGGGTTAAAGGGGTACTCCCCTGGAAAACCTTTTTTTTTTTTTTTTTAAATCAACTGGTGCCAGAAAGTTAAACAGATTTGTAAATCACTTCTATTAAAAAAAATCTTAATCCTTCCAGTACTTTTTAGGGGCTGTATACTAAAAAGAAATCCAAAAAAGAAATGCATTTCCTCTGATGTCATGACCACAGTGCTCTCTGCTGACCTCTGCTGTCCATTTTAGGAACTGTCTAGAGCAGCATATATTTGCTATGGGGATTTTCTCCTGCTCTGGACAGTTCCTAAAATGTACAGCAGAGATCAGCAGAGAGCACTGTGGTCATGACATCAGAGGAAATGCATTTCTTTTTTGGATTTCTCTTTAGTATACAGCCCCTAAAAAGTACTGGAAGGATTAAGATTTTTTTTAATAGAAGTGATTTACAAATCTGTTTAACTTTCTGGCACCAGTTGATTAAAAAAAAAAAAGGTTTTCCACAGGAGTACCCCTTTAAGGATACTGCATTTATGTGAAATTCCCAGAAAAACCCTTTAAGTGCCTATGGATCCATAATACTGACACATAGGGACTCGGTAAGATTTATCAAAACCTGTGCAGAGGAAAAGTTGCTGAGTTGCCCATAGCAACCAATCAGATCACTTCTTTCATTTTGCAGAGGTCTTTTTAAAATGAAAGAAGAAATCTGATTGGTTACTATGGACAACTGGGCTACTTTTCCTCTACACAGGTTGTGATAAATCTCCCCCTCTGTGTGCTGCCCCATCGGATTCTGTGCATGAGGTCTTTAGCTGCCTATAGATATTAAAGGGGTATTCCGGCTCTATGATTGCAGGCGTCCAGCCGCTTTGGGCCCCCGCGATCTCGGTGCAGCCCCTGGCATTCTGTGAATGGAGGGGGCATGGACGTGACGTTGCATCCCCGTCTCGGAGACAACGTCCGGCACAGAATGCTGAGGGCTGCACTGAGATAGCGGGGGTCCCCAGTGGCAGGATCCCTGTGATCATACGTCTTATCTCCTATCCTTTAAGATAAGATGTATAAAGCCAGAATAACACTTTAAAGGGGTACTCCACTGGAAAACATTATTATAATTTTTTTTAAATCAACTGGTGCCAAAAAGTTAAACAGATTTGTAAATTACTTCTATTAAAAAATCTTACTCCTTCCAGTACTTATCAGCTCCTCTATGCTCCACAGGAAGTTTTTTTCTTTTTAATTTCCTTTCTGTCTGACCACAGTGCTCTCTGCTGACACCTCTGTCCATGTCAGGAACTGTCCAGAACAGGAGAGGTTTGCTATGGGGATTTCCTCCTACTCTGGACAGTTCCTGACATGGACAGATGTGTCAGCAGAGAGCACTGTGGTCAGACAGAAAGGAAATTCAAAAAGAACTTCCTGCGGCGCATAGAGCAGCTGATAAGTACTGGAAGGAATAAGATTTTTTAATAGAAGCAAGTTACAAATCTGTTTAACTTTCTAGCACCAGTTGATTAAAAATTTTTTTTCCCAGCAGAGTACCCCTTTAAATGACCGTTATCTTACCATGTGACATTCTAATTTGTTTGGAAGTGTCCTCCCTAGCCACAGATGTCAGTGAAAGAAGAATCAGGCATGCCCGATCCTATGGAGACAAGCTGCCGCCAGAGGTGTCTGGCAGTGGCATATTCCCCTCTGCCCACTGAGAACACATGCACGGCTGAGCATGAATATGTATGGGGAGGTCTGGAGGAATAGCTGGCAGCTGGATTGGTTTTGGGGTGACAGTGTGCACCTATAGTTCCATGGATCCTCATCTGACCTTTGCAGAAGTAGAATGTAAACAGTGAGCCTATCTCTTTAAGGAAGGAGATGGTTAGGGTCAAGTCTTCTGCGCTGGACCAGCATCAGACAGGTGTGCTTCCTGCAAGAGCCATTCCTGGAGAAAGCCAGAAACATATTTTGCTCGGATACATAACTGTTCACAGACAAGATGCAAAAAAATCTTCAAAATGCCTCTCATATCAGAAGGATTAAGCGTTATTTGTTTATAATCCCGTGAGGCTTTGAAGTTATCAGTTACAGATTTACTTTGTAACCCTCAGCATTACCCGGCTTTATTGAATATCTGGCAAACATTTGAAAGAGTCTTTGCCATTCTCGTACTCTTATAGTGTCAATGTGTTTTCCACTATTAGGCTCACATTACCACCCGTTGAAAGAGACACTCTCACCTTTACTTCCTTTTTGCCGTTTTGTTCGGAGACAGTTGGGTTGTTGAACGGGTATAAAGGCACAAGTACAAAGAGTGAACGGGAACCCTTGTTGTCCGACCACTTGAGAGGACTTCTATTCAACTTGGATTGGATGGAACGGAAGCTAGAAGTCATCTGTCTATCCTCTTTGTTGATGGGTCATTCACATGCAGTCAATATTTAATGGCCTGAAAGGAAAAAAATAAATAAAGGAAATACAGATTGTGTGTACAATCACTCTGTACAAACTAACAAAATAAGACGTAAGGAATCAGAAGAAAAGACTCGACAACTCACCATTCTGCAGGAACTTCTTTATTCCATTAGGAAATCACAGATGCACATCATGCAGGGGAGGGCAGGGTACGAGGCAGGGGGTGCGGGTAGGACAGCGCAGTTTCATGCCGATCTGGCACTTCCTCAAGCTACATGCACACCTTGAGGAGGTGCCAGACCAGCACGAAACTGCGCTGTCCTACCCGCACCCCCTGCCTCGTACCCTGCCCTCCCCTGCATGATGTGCATCTATGATTTCCCAATGGAATAAAGATGTTCCTGCAGAATGGTGAGTTGCTGAGTCTTTTCTTCTGATTCCCTACACTGAATGATATTGCTGCACTCGCTGCACCACCTGAATCTGCACATGAACTGTCCGGTCCACTTCTAAGTCGCTGTCCACACTGTGGTTTGATTGCTGGGGTAGTGCCAGACACCCACTATGCTTCTTTGAATTATTAACAAAATAAGATATGTGCTGCCAAAGGCTTCACCATTGGACACCTTCTAGATTAAAGGGGTACTCCGCCCCCAGACATGTTATCCTCTATCCAAAGGACAGGGGATAAGATGTCTGATCGTGGGGGTCCTGTCACTAGCAACCCCCATGATCTCCCTGCTGCACCCAGGGTTCGTTTAGAGAGTCGGGTGTAGCGACGGAGGCTCGTGACGTCACGGCCACACCCCCTCAATGCAAGTCTATGGCAGGGGTTGGGCCATCACGCCCCCTCCCATAGAGTTGCATTGAGGGGCATGGCCGTGACGTCACGAGCAAGCCAGGGCTGGGACATCACATGCCTCCACCCCGCATCGCCTGTCATCCGGCATAGAGCGAAGTTCGCTCTGTGCACTGGATATCTGGGGTTCCGCAGACAAGATCGCAGGGGTTCCCAGCGGCGGGACCCCCTTGATCAGACATCTTATCCCCTATCCTTTGGATAGGGGATATGATGTCTAGTGGTGGAGAACCTCTTTAAGGAGCCAAGCTAGAAGGTTCTTGGTTGGATTTAGACAAAAATGAGCTATGGGCAAACATAAAGGTGAAGCCCAATCGATTCTCTTATTTGGATGACCCCTCCTCTATGCTGGATTTCCTGTTTCTATTTTTTGGCTCCAGAATGTCCAATGCATATGCTGATGTCTTGCTGATCATTCTAATGCCTCAATGTTTCTGTGTATTCCGGAGTTGTTTCTTGTTATAATCTCCCTTTTGACACTGCTCAAAGGTTTTCTAGTTGCAATGTCTTCTCCCAGTTTTGACCAGATACCCCAGCCATCATTATTTGCGGCTTTAGTATAGTAAGCGTAGGGACATTTTTTCAGACTTGCAAATATCTATTCCAATTAAGGACCAACAATATGGCTACCTTTTCTGCCTCTGGTCCCATCATCCCTCAGAATGGCAGTTACTGATCATGATAACATTTTAATATGACAAATTGATCATGTTAAAATTTTAGGCTATTGCAATGTGAGATAAAGGGGGGGGGGGGGCAGTGTTTTTTTCCTCACCACCTGGTTTTATTCATGTCCTCTTAGGATGCCCATGGAAGTATCTTTTTTTTGGTAGAGTTAGTGTCACGATCTGCAACAGCTTGTCACATTTTGCTATCTGCTGTTCAATCATGGAGTTTTTTTCAAACTGTTGCTGCTCTCTGTTTCTGCCGTATCCTGTTCTCCAGCAAGAAAATAGTTAATTATTCTGTTTATATGTTCCTTCAGTCTGCGTTACCACATGCAGGTGAATGCTTGTGGCCAAGATTACGTTCCCAACATCTCACCAATGGCCACGCGATTGGTGAACACATTGGGGCATGGTTTCATAGTTACATAGTTTATACGGTTGAAAAAGACCAGAGTCCATCAAGTTCAACCTATAACCCTAATGAATCCCTACTGAGTTGATCCAGAAGAAGGCAAAAAACCCTCATACTAGAGGTAAAAATTCCTTCCCGACTCCAAATATGGCATCACAATAAATCCCTGGATCAACGTTCTGTCCCTATAAATCTAATATACATAACCAGCGTTGTTATTATTGTTACGCCTAGCGCTCCGGGTCCCCGCTCCTCCCCGGAGCGCTCACGGCGTCCTTCTCCCTGCAGCTCCCCGGTCAGCGCTGACCGGGAGCGCTGCTCTGCCATGGCCGTTGGGGATGCGATTCGCACAGCGGGACGCGCCCGCTTGCGAGTCGCATCCCAGGTCACTTACCCGTTCCCGTCTCCTGCGGTCATGTGCTGGCGCGCGCGGCTCCGCTCTCTAGGGCGCGCGCGCGCCAGCTCCCTGAGACTTAAAGGGCCAGTGCACCAATGATTGGTGCCTGGCCCAATTAGCTTAATTGGTTCCCACCTGTTCCCTGCTTATATCTAGTCTCCTCCCTTGCACTCCCTTGCCGGATCTTGTTGCCTTAGTGCCAGTGAAAGCGTTCTTTGTGTGTTTATACCCTGTGTACCAGAACTATTGCTATCTCCCCTGACTACGAACCTTGCCGCCTGCCCCCGACCTTCTGCTACGTCCGACTTTGCTTCTGCCTACTCCCTTGTACCTCGCCTATCTTCAGCAGCCAGAGAGGTGCCGTTGCTAGTGGATACGACCTGGTCACTACCGCCGCAGCAAGACCATCCCGCTTTGCGGCGGGCTCTGGTGAAAACCAGTAGTGTCTTAGAACCGGTCCACTAGCACGGTCCTCGCCATCCCTCTCTGGCACAGAGGATCCACCTCCTGCCAGCCGGCATCGTGACAGTAGATCCGGCCATGGATCCCGCTGAAGTTCCTCTGCCTGTTGTCGCCGACCTCCCCACACTGGTCGCCCAGCAAGCCCGACAGATTGCCCAACAAGATCACCAGCTGTCGTACTTGACCACCATGACTCAGCAACTCCAGTCGCAGCTACAGCAGATTCAGTCTCAGCTACAGCAGCAGCAACCATCTCCTCCGCCAGCTCCTGCACCTCTTCCGCAGCGAGTGGCCACTCCTAGCCTCCGCCTGTCTTTGCCGGACAAATTTAATGGGGACTCTAAGTTTTGCCGTGGCTTCCTTTCCCAATGTTCCCTGCATCTGGAGATGATGTCGGATCAGTTTCCTACTGAAAGGTCTAAGGTGGCTTTCGTAGTCAGCCTTCTGTCTGGAAAAGCCCTGTCATGGGCCACACCGCTCTGGGACCGCGATGACCCTGTCACTGCCTCTGTACACTCCTTCTTCTCGGAAATTCGAAGTGTCTTTGAGGAACCTGCCCGAGCCTCTTCTGCTGAGACTGCCCTGCTGAACCTGGTCCAGGGTAATTCCTCCGTTGGCGAGTACGCCATACAATTCCGTACTCTTGCTTCTGAACTATCCTGGAATAATGAGGCTCTCTGCGCGACCTTTAAAAAAGGCCTATCCAGCAACATTAAGGATGTTCTGGCCGCACGAGAGACTCCTGCTAACCTGCATGAACTCATTCATCTAGCCACTCGCATTGACATGCGTTTTTCTGAGAGGCATCAAGAGCTCCGCCAGGAAAAGGACTTAGATCTCTGGACACCTCTCCCACAGTCTCCACTGCAATCTGCGCCTAGGCCTCCCGCCGAGGAGGCCATGCAAGTGGATCGGTCTCGCCTGACCCTGGAAGAGAGGAATCGCCGTAAGGAAGAGAATCTTTGTTTGTACTGTGCCAGTACTGAACATTTTCTGGTGGATTGCCCAATCCGTCCTCCACGTCTGGGAAACGCACGCTCGCACTCAGCTCTCGTGGGTGTGGCGTCTCTTGATGCCAAGTCGGCTTCTCCACGTCTCACGGTACCTGTTCGGATTTCCACTTCAGCCAGCTCTCCCCTCTCAGCCGTGGCCTGCCTGGACTCTGGAGCTTCTGGGAATTTTATTCGGGACTCCTTTGTGAATAAATTCCGGATTCCGGTGACCCGTCTTGTCAAGCCACTCCACATTTCCGCGGTCAACGGAGCCAGGGTGGACTGTACCATACGTTTCCGCACGGAGCCCCTTCTTATGAGCATCGGATCTCACCACGAGAGGATTGAACTTTTGGTCCTCCCCAATTGCACCTCGGAAATTCTCCTTGGACTTCCCTGGCTTCAACTTCATTCCCCAACCCTGGATTGGTCCACTGGGGAGATCAAGAGTTGGGGGTCCTCTTGTTCCAAGAACTGTCTAAAACCGGTTCCCAGTAACCCTTGCCGTAACTCTGTGGTTCCTCCTGTATCTGGTCCCCCTAAGGTCATTAAGGACTCTGCCTGCCACAGGAAATGCCCCTCCCCCCCTCCCAGTTCCATCAGGCAAGCTTCTGTGTCCCCTCATGGCCCTCGTCCTGGTGTCACACTGCCCCGTGCCAGGTCCCGCCCTCTGCCCTCTCTCCCCATTCCTACTCCTGCGGTTCTGCCTGCCGTTGAGGAATCCCTCCATCCTTTCCCGGTGTCCTCATCCCAGGGGAGGCAGTTACCCGATAAAGAGAAGGGGAGACCTAAGGGGGGGGGTACTGTTACGCCTAGCGCTCCGGGTCCCCGCTCCTCCCCGGAGCGCTCACGGCGTCCTTCTCCCTGCAGCTCCCCGGTCAGCGCTGACCGGGAGCGCTGCTCTGCCATGGCCGTTGGGGATGCGATTCGCACAGCGGGACGCGCCCGCTTGCGAGTCGCATCCCAGGTCACTTACCCGTTCCCGTCTCCTGCGGTCATGTGCTGGCGCGCGCGGCTCCGCTCTCTAGGGCGCGCGCGCGCCAGCTCCCTGAGACTTAAAGGGCCAGTGCACCAATGATTGGTGCCTGGCCCAATTAGCTTAATTGGTTCCCACCTGTTCCCTGCTTATATCTAGTCTCCTCCCTTGCACTCCCTTGCCGGATCTTGTTGCCTTAGTGCCAGTGAAAGCGTTCTTTGTGTGTTTATACCCTGTGTACCAGAACTATTGCTATCTCCCCTGACTACGAACCTTGCCGCCTGCCCCCGACCTTCTGCTACGTCCGACTTTGCTTCTGCCTACTCCCTTGTACCTCGCCTATCTTCAGCAGCCAGAGAGGTGCCGTTGCTAGTGGATACGACCTGGTCACTACCGCCGCAGCAAGACCATCCCGCTTTGCGGCGGGCTCTGGTGAAAACCAGTAGTGTCTTAGAACCGGTCCACTAGCACGGTCCTCGCCATCCCTCTCTGGCACAGAGGATCCACCTCCTGCCAGCCGGCATCGTGACAATTATTCTCCAAAAATGCATCCAGACCCCTTTTAAATTCTTTTACAGAGTTCCCTATGACCATCTCCTCAGGCAGAGAATTCCACAGGTTCACTGCTCTTACAGTAAAGAACCCCAGTCTGTGCTGGTGTAGAAACCTTCTTTCCTCTAAATGTAGAGGATGCCCCCTTGTTATAGATACAGTTCTGGGTATAAATAGATCATGGCAGAGATCTCTGTACTGCCCCCTGATATATTTATACATAGTTATTAGGTCTCCCCTAAGCCTTCTTTTTTCTAAACTAAATAACCCTAATTCTGATAATCTTTCTGGGTACTGTAGTCCTCCCATTCCCTGTATTACTCTGGTTGCCCGTCTTTGAACCCTCTCCAGCTCCACTATATCTTTCTTGTACACTGGTGCCCAGTACTGTACACAGTATTCCATGTGTGGTCTGACTAGGGATTTGTACAGTGGTAGAATTATTTCCTTGTCGTGGGCATCTATGCCCCTATTGATGCCCCCCATTATTTTATTTGCCTTGGCAGCAGCTGCTCGACACTGGTCACTACAGATAAATTTACTGTTAACTAAGACCCCTAAGTCCTTTTCCACATCAGTCGTCCCAAGTGTTCTCCCATTTAATGCATAATCGCATAATGCATAAGTTCCTCCAGCTTGTTACTCATCAGATCCGACTATATAAACCAGCCTCTCTCCATGGAACCTTGCTTGAGTGTCTGATCGGTTCTGCTTATGCTCAGGTCCCTAATCCTGGACATGTGCATATAATTATTTATGCCTCTATCCCCTATATTTATTATAAAAATCCCTCTTTTCGTTAGCTCACAGTGTTATAAATCCTCTCAGTGGGGGGCGCGTGTCCCTTCTTGTGGCAGTGGGAGGTGATCGATGTGTCTGATCTTGCAGCCTTGTCAATGAGTCATCTCTTGTCCATGACTCATGGACAAGCCTGATGCTGCTGCAAGACTGGTTAGTGTCCCAGTAGGTATGGGGCCCCCTAGTGGTGGAATTTTCAGAGGCTGTTTTCTTCATCAAATATTGAAAAAATGTTTAACAACCATATTACAAAAGATCATTAATTTTCATTAGTAACAACATATAAAAAGTTTTTTGGTTCTGACAGTGCCCATTTAAGTTAATTAAAAAAAAATCTATTAAAAAAACAAACTTTTGATGCAGCTGCTTCTGTCATAATGTGGCCTTTAGGCAAAACAAAAATCCTTTGATTAAGTCCACATGGGTCAGAACTGGGACAGATCTATATGAAAACTGTTTGAAAATGTCTATAGCAGTGGTCTTCAACCTGTGGACCTCCAGATGTTTCAAAACTACAACTCCCAGCATGCCCGGACAGCCGGTGGCTGTCCGGGCATGCTGGGAGTTGTAGTTTTGCAACATCTGAAGGTCCGCACGTTGAAGACCACTGGTCTATAGGAATCTTTGGATTTTTGCATAGGAATACTGGATTTTTTAAATACATTTTTGAAATACATTTCTTTGAAGATGAACTTATGTTTGTGCCCAAATATGGACTACACGTTGTCCACTTTCCTTAGTTTTAATGGAACTCCTGACTCTGCAGTTACATACCGTGTTTCTCCGAAAATAAGACCGGGTCTTATATTAATTTTAGTCACAAAAAAGGGCTTATTTATTTATGGGGGCTGCAGGAGTGTGGAGGATGGGGGTCTGTGGGGGGATGGGGGGGCTTTAGCAGTGTGGAGGATGGGGGGCTGTAGCAGTGTGAAGGATGCTGCACCCCCCATCTTCCACACTGCGGGATTTCCTTCTGCTGCTTACCGGTAGCAGGCGGAGAGGGGACACGTCCGTGACGTCGGGCGTGCATACGCGCAGACGTTTTAAAGCGACAGCGTCCCTGCCCCGGCTCATTTAACTTGCCAAGGGACCAGCCAAAGGTGGGGGCGGGGGGGGGGGGGGGGGTCCACATCGCATTAATGGCAGCCGTGGTCCGTTAGTTGAGTACCCCTGGCCCTAGGTCTTATTTTCGGGGTAGGCTTATATTGCAGCCCACCCCGATAATCCAGCTAGGGCTTATTTTCGGGGTAGGGTGTATTTTCGGGGAAACAGGGTAGTTACAATAGCATTGGTACTTGTCTAATTGTGTTGACATTATTGTACATTCTAGTAGGGATCGACCGATTATCGGTTTGGCCGATATTATCGGCCGATATTCATTATTTTGGACGTTATCGGCAATTACCTTGCTGATAATCCAATAATGCCCCGTCCCCGCACCCCCCCCATAGCACCCCACATCACCACCCTGCACCGCACGCCGTTTTTTTAAAAAAACGCTCTCCTTCTGTCTCCAGGTTGGATGTGGTTCCGCAGCTCAGTTTCATTGAAGTGGATGGAGCCAAGTTGCTATACTACACACAAACTGGGGACAACCATGGAGCTGTTTTTGGAAGAAAGTAGCTCTGTTTTCCATTCCTGGATAACCCCTTTAAAGGATGTTGTAGGCTTTAGTACCTCAATAGGTTATTAGCGATCATACCATAAGAAACAGATGCTAGTGACGTGTTTGACTTGAAAGTTACTTCCAAAATGGGTTTTATTCCATTAAACCTTCTGGCCCAATGTTATATCTGGACCTATTGGAGATTCCTCTGGTACAATAATAGGTCATTCTAAAAGTGCGTGCATGTGCTATGGATGCTATTCGTCATCTTGCCTTTGGTCTCCTTCTAGTTGGACATTTGCATACTTGATACCTCTAGGTTAAAGGGGTACTCTGCCTCTAGAAATCTTATCCCCTATCCAAAGAATAGGGGATAAGATGTCTGATCGTGGGGGTCCTGCCGCTGGGAACCCCCGCGATCTCCCTGCAGCACTTGGCGTTCGTTTAGAACGTCGGGTGCAGCTACGGCGCGCCGAAGGCTCTTGATGTCATGGACACACGCCCCTTAATGCAAATCTACGGCAGTCACACCCCCTCCCATAGACTTGCATCAAGGGGGCGTGGCCATGCTGTCATGAGCAGGCGTGACCTTGACATCACAAGCCTTCACCCCGCATCGCCAGTCATCCAGCACGGAGAAAAGTTTGCTATGTGTCTGGGGTGCCACAGCCAATATCGTGGGGGTCCCCGGCGGCAGGCCCCCGCGATCAGACATCTTATGTCATAAGAGGTCTAGGGGTGGAGTACCCCTTCAAGGTTCCTGGTGTGACACAATAATTTTATTTGTAGGGCTAAAAAAAAGCTGAAAGAATAAAAGACCTTACTTTAATAGGTTACGCCAACTCGGAAGTTGGGGAATATTCTGTGTATTCACCGACAACTAGTATTTCTCTGTCAATGTTACAGCGCCCTAACTAAATATTGGGAATTGAGATCCCCCGATGAGGCCCTCTTTACTTCCTAATATAAATAGGGATTTCTAAATTGTTACAGGAATCAAGCATATTAATTCGCAGAACGTTTTTGACACAGATGTCTTCCATAAATGGAGATGAAGTAATCCACCTTATTCTTCATACACCTCTGCCATAAGATAAACCAATGGGAAATAAAAGATTTGTCAAAGAGAAGAGGAAATGTGAAATCTGAATGTTGAACAGATGTGAATGAGAAGAGCGACAAGAGGGCGAACAATGCAGATCCTGTTCTCACATCTATATAATGGAGAAGTAGAAAAATAGCCATAAGTACACTGTAAACTGATATATACTATAAAAAGATCGCTTCTGTTCTTTCTGGGGTCTAGATTCATTTTGGGTACTTGTCTGGGATCTGAATTCATTAAATTGAGATTTGGCCTTAAAGGGGTACTCCACTGGCCAGCTTTCGGAATATTTAGTTCCGAACTCTGTGTGCACGCTGCAGGGGTTGGCCACACCCCCTCATGATGTCAGGCCACCCCCGCAGTGCACACACAGCATTCGGAACTAAATTTTCCTAATGCTGGCCAGTGGAGTACCCCTTTCATTTGTTTTGAGGTCTGCTCTGAGGTTTGAGTTAATTTAGGAGTCTGGTTTGCCGTTTAAATTTATTTTGTGGCCTGTTCAGGGGTTTGAATTTATTTTGGGGTCTGGTCTAGGGTCTGAATTTATTTTGGGGTCTGGTCTAGGGTCTGAATTTATTTTGGGGTCTGGTTTAGGGTCTGAATTTATTTTGGGGTCTGGTCTAGGGTCTGAATTTATTTTGGGGTCTGGTTTAGGGTCTGAATTTATTTTGGGGTCTGATCTGGAGCTAGTGATGAACCCAGTTGTGTATCATTACTTGCTCCTCCATAGCCAGCCATCTTATGGACTGGGGAGCTGTCTGGCCGGAACCTGGGGACCGAGGATCACAAGGGGCAGAACCACATGCTTATACAGAACAGGGTCAAAGTGAAGCCTTGGGGTACTAGTAAGTGAATTATTATAATCACTAGCTGAGTACCCAGCATTGCTTGGTCTTCCTACCTAAATCTTGTGAGGGAGGAAATGCAGCCACTTAACCTTCCCAGTCTCGTGAAGCCCCAGTAGTGATAGGCTGTTCATCCTCCCTGCACTCCTCACTGCAGCAGTGCCCTCTCCCCCCCCCCCCCACTGATGTCTTCTCTACCCCCCCCCCACTCTTCTCTCAGCCCCCAATAAATCTCACACCCACCGCCTCATCCCCTTTCCCTGACCCTGCACTAACTATTCTTGGCACCTGCCTGACAGAAAGTTTAATCATACTTTACCATGTGGTCCGGAGGGGGGATCTTTAAAACTTCTGGACAATCTCTGCAGCCCGAGTCAAGGTAAAGTATGATTTTACTGTCTTGGCTCCATTATTTTACTCTCAGGTTGAGGAGATTGTTGGTATTAGGACATCCTATAGAAAATTGCCAGCTCACCACCACGGATCCGTGCCTGGCAGGACACTTCCAATGTAGTACAAAGCAGCAATGATCCAGCACTTGAAATTACGAAAAGCTTTATTGAAGATCACTGGGCACAAGTATGGTTGGTTTTACTTGTGTCCAGTGATCTTCAATAAAGCTTTTCGTAATTTCAAGTGCTGGATCAATGCTTATCATTAATATCCATATGCATATGAAATTCTAATGGTTATAAAGTGTCAATTTTTTTTTTATTATTTGTTTCTGCCTCAACTTTAGATCAAGCAGAAGACTGAGAAAGCTCTACACTCACCGCCAACGTTATGTGAAAACTTAATTTATTAATTATGCAAAAGAATGAATTCCTGACACTTCCTATTTAGATTATTCTACTTTTATATTGTTTGTAATACAATGTCTGCATCATTAAACACAACATTTTCGTATCTTTTCATTTGCATTATGTATACTACCTATGGGCATTCTTTCCCCATACCAATGTGGCCACCACGGGCACCTTGCGTTTACTGTGCATGCGCGAACGCCCCCGGTGATGCAGGTGATCGGATGCGCCATTGGCTAGTCTGTTTCCTTACAGTACATATTAGCTGCTGAATACTACAGAGGAAATTATTTTCTTTTTGGAACACAGTACTCTCTGCTGACATCATGACCACAGTGCTCTCTCCTGACATCTCTGTCCATTTTAGGAATTGTCCAGAGCAGCATATGTTTTCTATGGGGATTTTCTCCTACTCTGGACAGTTCTTGAAATGGACAGATATGTCAGCAGAGAGCACTGTGGTCATGATGTCAGCAGAGAGCTCTGTGTTCCCAAAAGAAAAGAATTTCCTCTGTAGTATTCAGCAGCTAATAAGTACTGGAAGGATTAAGATTTTTTAATAGAAGTAATTTACAATTCTGTTTAACTTTCTGGCACCAGTTGAAAAAAAAAAAAAGTTTTCCACCGGAGTAACCCTATAACTTGCACCTTGGTTGACATGATTTGGTTTACACTATTTTATGTAATATTATGTATATGAATTTTGCAAGAAGCAATCGGCACCTTATGAATGGCACCAGAGACTATTTATACTATGAATCACTGTGTATATCATGTATTTACTTCAGATTTTTTACTGTAACACACTTTTTATCACTAATTATTTTTGAAATGTATTGATGAATTGATTAGTCTTTTATCATATAAATATGTGGCACTTTCAACTTGATGTATGCTTGCAAAAGCCGGTGTGAGACCGGTGAAACGTTGTATCACTTTTTGTTATGGGATAATAAACTAATTTGAACCATTTTGGAGTTCTGCGGAACCTCTTTGCCTGCATCTAACAGACAGACCATGACCGGAACTGTGCTGACTGCACCCACCACACCATTGCACTACTGGGTTGTGCTATCCATCTCATATCTATCTATCTCATATCTATCTATCTATCTATCTATCTATCTCATATCTATCTATCTATCTCATATCTATCTCATATCTATCTATCCATCTCATATCTATCTATCTATCTATCTATCTCATATCTATCTATCTATCTCATATCTATCTATCTATAGATCTATCTCATATCTATCTATCCATCTCATATCTATCTATCTCATATCTATCTATCTATCTATCTATCTCATATCTATCTCATATCTATCTATCCATCTCATATCTATCTATCCATCTCATATCTATCTATCTCATATCTATCTATCTACAGAAAAAATGCAGGCAGCACACCACAGCTTGTATCAAAAAGGAAAGTGAGTTTATTCCATGATGTGTGCTGCCTGCATTTTTTCTGTGGATTGAAGAACCAGTGGGCCGAGGTTCAGAACATGCGTGCACCCCTTTTCTCTTTTTTGCCATATATTTTTGGATGTGCTGTTTCTATTGCAATTTTATCTATCTATCTCATATCTATCTATCTATCTATCTATCTATCATCTATCTATCTATCTCATATCTATCTATCTATCTATCTCATATCTATCTATCTATCTTATATCTATCTAATATCTATCTATCTCATATATTTCTATCTATCTATCTCATATCTATCTAGCTATCTATCTCATTTCTATCTATATATCTCATATCTATCTATCTATCTATCTATCTATCTATCTATCTATCTATCTATATCTATCTATCTATCTATCTCATATCTATCTATCTATCTATCTAATATCTATCTATCTATCTATCTATCTCATATCTATCTCATATCTATCTATATATCTATCTATCTATCTCATATCTATCTATCTCATATCTATCTATCTATCTATCTATCTATCTCATATCTATCTATCTATCTATCTATCTCATATCTATCTATCTCATATCTATCTATCTATCTATCTATCTCATATCTATCTCATATCTATCTATCTATCTCATATCTATCTATCCATCTTCTAGACCTCCAGCCTTTTTTCCGGCTCCTTTTTTCTCTATCACTTGATCCATGTGTAAAGCTCTTGAATAAACGCAGGCTACTTGTTACATAAAATTACATTTGGTCCTGAAGTGTTACAGGAAACAAATAGACTTTCTCTTAAATAAATACAGAGAGACAGTCGGTATGTTTTACATTTTATTACCACCATGCCTTGGTGTTTGGACAAGAAATCTATTACTGGGTGTTCTCCAAGTCCTTATTTAAGGCATAAATACCAAAACGGGCTTATTACAGACATTTCTCTGAAAGCACATGTCCTCCCAGAAACCACAAGTCATTATGGAGCATTACCTCCAGAAAGTGGAAGCCTGAAAAACACAGCGCGGGAAATGCAGATAATACAGTAAGGAGCCACAATGTCATACATAGCATCTATGCACATTTCATTACACCAGTGTTTCCCAACCAGGGAGCCTCCAGCTGTTGCAAAACTACAACTCCTAGCATGCCTGGACAGCCTTTTGCTCCTACTCTGGACACTTCCTAAAATGGACAGAGGTCTCAGCAGAGAGCACCGTGGTAAGACAGAAAGGAAATTCCTCTGGAACATACAGCAGCTGATAAGTACTGGAAGGGTTAAGATTTTTAAATAGAAGTTATTTCCAAATCTGTTTTACTTTCTGGCACCAGTTGATTAAAAAAAAAAAAAAAAATGTTTTCCAGTGGAGTACCCCTTTAAGAGTTTTTAAGGTCAACATAACCTCCTTTCAGTTACATACAAATAGGAGGTACAATACTTTTTTTTTTTTTTACTCATTAGGGTAGGGTCACACGGCTGTCACGCCCCCTCCCATAGACTTGCATTGAGGGGGCGGGGCGTGACATCACAATAATCTGTCCCCGTGGTCGGGAGGCAAAAGACTGAGAACCTCCAGCGCTTCCGGCAGTACTTACAGGTGGGTGCTGCATGCTAGATTGCAGCGGGACCCCCGCGATCAGACGTCTTATCCCCTATCCTTTGCATATGGGATAAGATGTCTTTAGGCCAGAGTACCCCTTTAAGTACTCGCTGATACCAATTACAGATACTTTTTTCAATGTCACGTGGTAGGGTTTTTTTTTTTTTTTTTTCATTTTTTTTTCTTTAAAGGAAAAAAAGTTTTTTTTTAGTTTTTATAAGAGAAAATGCTTTTTTTTTTAAAAATACAATATATATATATATATTATTTTATTTAAACTTTTCAAAATGGGGGGTGATTCAAATTTTGATTGGGGAAGGGATTATTCACATGAATAATTATTATTTAGAAAAAAAATTTCAAAAATGTTTAGTCTCCATAGGGGACTATTACATGCAATCTGTAGATTGCATACACTGATCAATGCTATGACAGTGTTATCGGTGCTCCTTTACTACTGCCTGCCATGGTTGGCTACAGTGAAGAAGCGACAATTGGACAGCACAGAGCATGGTAAGGGACCCCCGGTCGTCCTTTCGGCTAATTGGTACACCTCCATTTTACCGCAGTGATCCCGATCAGCATCCATGAGCTAACTGGCAGTTAACTTCAGGACATTTAGATACCACAATCAACTTTGATCGCGGAGTCTAAAAGGTTAATGCAGGTCCCAGCTATGATGTGCTATCAGCTGCTGAGCACAGTGCATAGCTCGGGAGTGGGCACAGGGGGCACAGGGGAGTTGATCTGTCCGGAGAGTGCGGGTGGTTTACTGCACCTCCATGATACCTGCCGACTCGCACAAATGTCCAGTTTCGGTCCTGACACCGATACCAGGACATCCCTAATATATATATATCGATACCGCTATCGGGACATCCCTAATATATATATTAATGTATGCACATGTCAAGCAGTATACAGCAATAACAGTACGTGTTACACTTGTTTACATGCACAGTACCCAGACAGGATTAAGCAGCGGTGAATCTACTGCCAACTAATGGTCCTTGAGCAGCCAAAAGATCTGGTACCAGGATAGTGCCCATACCATAAAGACAGACTACGTGGATACTATTGAATCCTTCAATTGAGAAACTCTGTCCCATCTCTAACAGTAATTCACATAATATCCAGCACCTTCATATCCAGCAAGAAAACTTCTCTATACAGAACATTATAAAATGTCACACAATTGGAAATGAAGACAGGACGTAATGATGACCTGTAAGGTCTGTGGTTAAGGTGTTTACCCTAAAACGTGTGTCAGACCACTATATCCTAACGTGTGTCACTGTAAAATGTGCTGAATAAAGACGTTCTATTGCTGGATCCGGATATCCTTTCTTTGTCTGAATTAGCTCTGTGGACAGTTACACTCATGGCTGATCTGTGGGATAAGCCGCATTACTTGTCTGTATATCTCTTACAAAAATGGGTGTGGAGCGTACCGGTGCGGAACACCCTTGTCTACCTGCCCTGTCAGGTGGATTTCAACTTATGTGTCCGCTTCTGGCCCAGAGCTCCATGTTAAAATGTATTTTAACACCTGTCTTTATTGTATTTTCATCATCTTATGTAATTGCATTCCATTGTCATGTAAGGAATCAATATCTCTGTAGGAGGATGGGTGAGAAACCACATAAGCAATACAGCCAATCAGGGCGCCTGTCCTTCCCCACCAGGGTCTATTTGTGAGACAGGAGGGAGACAAGACCTCTGCTGTGTGACTTTTTCCTTACCTCATGGGGACAGGCCCAAGACCCAGATGCTGAATCAGTGGATTAAGAGCGACTACACACTTTCTACAAGGATCCCCCTGACCATGTCGTCAGTCCAGTCCAAAGGATAAAGGTGTGAAGTTCCTCAGGCCAAATCTGTCTGATAAAGTCCATTCTGGCGGTAAGCACTCAAATTGGATTCCCTATTGTGAAGCAGCTTTAGTCAGTGCTAGTCAGCTCCCAAAGTCAAGTCTACACAAGTCAAGGCTATTCAAGTCAAGGTTAATAAAGTCAAGTCACGTCACAGTCGGTCAAGATTTTCCTAAAAGTCCTGTAATGCAACTGTGGTTTCTAACTGCATCATTCACTTCAATTGCACAGCTGCTGAACTGAACTGTCTGTACTACCTACCCTGCCATTGTTCTAGTAAAGTTCAAGTGGTTTCCATAACCTGGCATTGGAGGTATTCTTTACCTGGCGCTTGGCACCGGCAACTGCTTCATCCTTGCAGTGAGGTGGGTTAACACTCTTGGCGTCACTAACATTCTTATAGTCACATCACCCAACAGTCTACATGCATGCCATTACCCCAGCCTACCACAGGTGCTAAGAACCAGAGCAAGAATCCCCTCTCCATTAGCTGGATGCTGATCAACATAACTTTCACTATGTGTGCCATTCAGCTTTCACAGACTCCAGAATGTTTGATCAGCTTCTTTGTTATTCAGGAGTCAGAGAAAGCTTTGGCTATTCAAGCATGCTGTGAGTTGTAGTTTTGCAACAGTTGGAGCTACTGTGTTAGAGCAGTGTTGCCTTTAGCTGTTGCAAAATTACAACTCCCAGCATGCCCACACATCCTTTGTCTGTAGTTTTGCAAGAGCTGGAGGCACATAGCTGGAGAATACACAGCTCTAACACAGAGTTTTACAAAGATTGTACCCCCAGCTGTTAAAAAACTACAACTCCCATCATGGGAGTTGTATTTTAGGAAAAGTTGAAGGCTGCAGTGAGGCTATGGTGATCTCCTATACTGGATACTAACACACTTTACGGCCGGTATCCAGTATGCTGAAAAATACAGAGTAGTCTATCTGCATAAAGATAAATGACCCTTAATGGCGGCTATTTAAATTTTAGATTTTTTAGTAAAATTTACTTTTTTTTTTAAAATTAAATGTATAATTAAAAAAGTCAGCTTATCAGGAGTACTACAAAATCTAAAACATTTTTAATAATGACAGTGCCTCTTTAAAGAAAACAATATGTATGTAGGTGGCAATGTTAAACCTTTCCATCCCTTGAATTTCAGCTATTTGGTTTGATCCAATTCATGGTCCAAAGCCAGAGGAAGCATCCTGGCTCTTTGTATAGCTGAGAGTTCCTCATTCCAAACATGTGGGAAGAAGAAAAACTTTGAAGTAGCACATGTGGATAATCCTATTTCCCATCACTCGGAAATACTGATAGGTGTGGTGCACACCAGCTTACATTGTCACAGCAGCACTGGCCTATGAAAGCTACAGCACACACAGACACATGTATCATGAGACTTACACGTGACAGCTATGATGTGTGACATGTCAGGAATTTTGGGGCTCCATACAGCAGAAGTTCCTGGCCCCCCCCCCCCAACTAAAACCCTTCCCTCCCCCCCCCCCCCCGCCACATTAGTAACATCCTGATCTTAACATTATCGAGTCACTATTATTCAGGATCAGTGCAGGATAAGTAATGTAATGTATGTACACAGTGACCCTACCAGCAGAATAGTGAGTGCAGCTCTGGAGTATAATACAGGATATAACTCAGGATCAGTACAGAATAAGTAATGTATGTGCATAATTACCCCACCAGCAGAATAGTGAGTGCAGTTCTGGAGTATAAGGGTAGGGTCACATGTAATGGATCAGCAGCGTATTTTACATTTTGTGCCTCCAGCTGTTGCCACCCCATAACCCCCCCCCCCCCCCCCCCCGTTCCCCCGCCTCGCCCTCCCATATACTTGCATTGAGGGGGCAGGCGTGTCATCACGCTACACATTTGGAGCCTCCAGCACTGTGGAGAGCTCACAAAGGTGGTAGCTGGGACCCCCGCGACCAGACATCTTATCCCCTATCCTTTGGATAAGATGTATTAGGGCCAGACCCCTTTAAGAAACATTTAAAAAAAATTATAATATATATATAAGTATATAAGTAATGCAGCAGGCAGCTGCTCCCCCCCCTAATCTTTGGTTTTGTCTGGGCCCCTTATTGCAGGCCCGGCCCTGATGGCGGCCCTACGCACAGCGCACTTACCTCCTCATCACCAAGACTTTTTCTCAACGCAGAGCAGAAATGTGAATTACTTGGGATATATAGTTTGTATATTCCCCTTTTCACATTTTTGGCTCCCCTGCCAGAAGAGCTTCATAGAGGATTTTGTCATCGGGAAACTATTCCCATCTACTGTTTGCAGTAGGGGAACCTTAAAGTTAAAGGGGTATTCCAGGATTTTTTTTTTTTTTTTTTTCCAAAGTAAGTTTTTATTGATTTTATGTCAAGAAAAAGCAATAACAACTTTAACAATATCATGCGAGGCCGTTAGGCGATGACATCCAGGATTTGTTTTTATTTGACTATGCTACAGGGGCTGTAAAGTTAGTGTAGTTCATAATATAGTGTCTGTACCCATGTGTGATGGTTTTCTCACAATTCTTATGTGATTTTCACCCCAATATTTATTTTTACCAGCATACAAAATTATTGTTGTTTCAGATTTTTCCCAGGTTGCAATGCGGTGGAGACCTGACTCACTAGTCAGTTGATGACAAGGAGCCTGTCTGCTTCAATGGGTGGAGGGGTCGCTTGGTGGTAGAGAGATCAACTGCAACTAATGAAACAGCTGTAGGCACCCTGATTGAAAACCACAGGTCTTTGAATGGATGCAGCTCATTTATGTTTCAATGGATGGAGTGGCTGATGTGTGGGAGGGAGGAAAATGGACTTGTGGGATTTGTAGTCAAAAAAAGAAAAGTCAAACCGGAAATACCAGTTCACAAAAAGCTAGCCACAGTGTTATGGTAATCTCACAACATAGTCATTTAGCCCCAAGACAAGTGCAGATCCTTCCTAAGCATGTCCATTACTGTCTGCCAGGTACGTACTAAAATCTCCTTATGGTGGATAACCACTTTAAAGGGACTCTCTATACATTAACACGTATTCCCTATCCACATAATAGGAGATAAGTGTAGGATCGTGGAATTCTTACTGCTGAAAGTCTGGAGTACAGGCTAAAACTCTTGTCAAATTGGAACGGCAGTCACGCCTGTGCCCTACTGTTCCATTCATTGCTATGTGCAATGTTTGCCTATCTTTGGTAGCCCTCATGGACAATGTATAGAGAGGCAGTGTGGGGTGTAATATAAAGTAATATATTTTTCTAATTAATTATATTGATGTAATCTGTATATATGTTATTCATGTGTTACTGTACCCTTAAGAGAGGAGCAGTGTAAACCTCATGTGACCCTGCCTGCCAATGGGAACCTCTAGATTCTGCCCCTTATAGTGTAGTGGGGGAGGAGTTGCCCCAGCGCAGTTCAGTGCTAAGTCTGAGCCACAGTGTGTTGTGTGTAAAGTGTGTTGTGTGTAAAGTGTGCTGTGTGTAAAGTGTGTTGTGTGTAAAGTGTGTTGTGTGTAAAGTGTGCTGTGTGTAAAGTGTGCTGTGTGTAAAGTGTGTTGTGTGTAAGGTGTGCTGTGTGCGAAAGCCTCAAGGGAAGGCCCAGATCAAATGTATTCAATCCAGTCATTCTGCAAGAATCACCCGCACTGTCGAAGTTCATGCCTTGGCGGAGAAGGCTACAAGACCTTGACAGAACCCTACCTACCAGGATTAATCTACCCATCTTACAAGTCAGTATCAGTTCATTTGGTGAAAGCACCACAAGTCCCAACAAGGCAACAGGGCCCCCAAGGGGTTATGCTGCATCCTCTCACCCAGCACCAGACTGTGTGTAATACCATCTGCACCCAGCTCAGTAAAGACAGTTATCCATAACCTGACGTCGGTGTGTTCCTTTACTCCCCCTGTCTGGCCCAGGAGAAGCTGTCTCCAACCTCAAATTGTGTATAGGATAATGGTGCCCTGGCATCACAAAGTGATAAGGTATTTCCTAAAACCCGCCGTGGCTACCACAAGTGCTCATATGTGTATTCTTGGATCTGTTAGGGTGCCAGTTGTTATCCACTTATCTTTTACACTGTGGATAGGGGATACATGTTAGAGGTGGGACAAGCCCCTCTCATTCTCACGTACTGTATTTCTACATAACCCAGTGTGTTCACCTTTCCTATCAACTATTTCTTTTATATAGCTCTACAGCGTCTGATAAAAAATTAAAGGGGTATTCCAGGCAAAAACTTTTTTTTTAATATCATCTGGTTCCAGAAAGTTGAACAGATTTGTAAATTACTTCTATAAAAAAAAATCTTAATCCTTCCAATAATTATCAGCTGCTGAAGTTGAGTTGTTCTTTTCTGTCTGGCAACAGTGCTCTCTGCTGACTACTCTGCTTGTCTCGGGAGCTGCACAGAGTAGAAGAGGTTTGCTATAGGGACTTGCTTCTACTCTGGACACTTCCCAAGACAGGTGTCATCAGAGAGCACTTAGACAGAAAAGAACAACTTAACTTCAGCAGCTCATAAGTACTGAAAGGATTAATATTTTTTAATAGAAGTAATTTACAAATCTGTTAAACTTTCTAGAGCCAGTTGATATATAAAAAAAAGTTTTTTTCCTGGATAACCCCTTTAAGCAACTTAACAGTCTTTTTTAGAAATCTTTTACCGTTTTGTCTACAGCTCCAATGCAAACCTACGTGACCTTACAAGCCCAAGGTAGTCAGATCCTGCACTCCCACTCTCTTCCACTAGGTGAGTGCTTTCCAGTTAGGGTGCATTCACACCACAATTGTGCAAAATCTGTAACACGTGTACATCGGCATCCTGTCAATATGTGACACCAATGTAGAAATGCTTGGACAGGCTTTTGTCTCATAGACATGGGCTGAGCATAGAAACTATTGTGGGCTCATTTTCAGAATATATATGCAGCAATTAGGGTCCAAGCCCAAATATGCATGTGTTTGAGCCATTGACATCAACGGCACCCGTATCTATCCATGCTTGACAGGATTCCAACATATACAAGCCATGGATGGCACAATCAAAGTGTGAACACAGACTCATTCAACTCACTGTGTCTACCGTATAGGGCTTTAGATATAGACCAGTTAGACCAATGGGGGTACCTATGAAGCTTTCCAACTTCTCCATCATCTTGAGAAAAGCTGCCAGCTGTTTCTCAATACAAGTCAAATATTTCAGATTTAAAGGGATACTCCCACCCTAAACATCTTATCCCCTATCCAAAGGATAGGGCATAAGATGTCTGATCGCGAGGGTCCCGCCGCTGGGGACCCCCGCAATATTGCATGCGGCAATCACGCCCCCTCCCATAGACTTGCATTGAGGGGACGGGCGTGACGTCACACGGGGGCGGAGTCCTGACGTCACAGACTTCCGTTCCCGTGGTTGCGATCCAGACCCTCCAGCGCTTCCGGACAAGAAACAGGTGGGTGCCAGCGGCGGGACCCCCGCGATCAGACATCTTATCCCCTATCCTTTGGATAGGGGATAAGATGTCTGGGGTGGGAGTACCCCTTTAAAAGGGAAATGTTGCAGAAATATGTTTTTTAGGCTTATTCGTCATTAGTAATTATGAGCAGACACTGAACTGTTAGCGAACTTCTGCTGACTAATGTTTTTAAAGCCATAAATCTGGGATTATCATGTTTCAGTTAGTTTCTGTTGTTCTTCAATGACGAGGCTTTTGTGTAATATCTCCTTTTTATTACTTATTATTCACGTGTTTGTGTTTTGGGCCATGAGCAATTTACTCTAAGAACAATTCTAATTAGGACAGGAACAAAGAGTGAAGAGGACAGCGTTACACATAGGACCAAAATAATAGCACATTATTAGCCCCTAGACATGGCATGATGCAAGGAGAAAATAATGCAATAGATGAGGAAATCAGATAGAACCACATTTCAATAGTCAAAACAGCATTGTTGTATTTTAGGGGCTAAAGTAAATGTTTCAATTCTTCCCTCTGTAATAAATCTTTATAAATAAAAGCCATTTGAATTAAAATTTCCTATAAAACTTTCCAGTAATGAATAACTGCAGACCAAAAATGTTAAATACCTCAAAAGTGAAGTAGTAGAATTTTAGGACAAGTATAACTCACCTCATCCAAACTGACCAACGCTGGATGTCACATATGTAAACCCTCCATCCACTTACTTCAAAGTAGACCAGTCAGTGCGGTGGATCTACAGAAAACGTCTCACTTTTCCATGTAGTATTTTCATCAAAATCCAGATTACATTTTCTGTTGCGTGGGAACAAGGTTGGAGAAACCCCATTCTTGTACATAGAACGTGGATTGTCCTCAGAGTTAAATTGGTATCTACTAGAATCTACTGGTTTAGAAAGAAGGATTCTTTATTGGAAGAGTATATGGCTATGTTTCAGGTTTCTGTAATAGTTACTGTCATTTACTGAACAAACTTAAAGGGGTATTCTGGGCAAAAACATTTTATCCCCTATCACGTCCCCAGTCCCGGAATCCCGGAGGTTTCCGAAACTGGAGATGCAGCTCCCGCATAGAATGCGGGTGCTGCAGGGAGATCGCGGGGGGGTCCCAGCGGCGGGCAGCCCGCGATCAGACATCTTATCCCCTATCCTTTGGATAGGGGATAAAATGTTTTTTCCCGAAATACCACTTTAAGGCGTATTCCAGTTATTTTTTTACTTGGCTATTCTACAGGGGCTGTAAAGATAGTATAGTTTATAATATAATGTCTATACCTGTGTTTGATGGTGGTCCTGCAATTGTTATGTGATCTTTGCCCCGATATTTATTTTTAACAGCGTAAAAAATGTCATCTCTGGTTTTCCCAGGTTGCTGTTCAGCCCGAAACAGTCAGGTGTTCAAAGGAGCCTGTCTGCTTCAATGGGCGGAGCAACTTCTGGGTGAGAAGTAGATCATTCTCCATAGGGCTGCAGGGAATTGCTCCAGGTGTGCTGCAAAGGATGGGGTGGCTGATGTGTGGGAGGTAGAAAAGTGACCTCACACTTACAAACAAGTGATCCTGGGACATGTACTTAGAGGGAGGGAACTCCAACAGGAAATAGCCATTTCACAAAAAGAAAGCAGCATTATGGTGGACTCACAACGCAGCCATTTAGCCCCAAGACAAGCACAGATCCTTCCTAAGCATGTCCCTTACTGTCTGGCAGGTAAGTACTAAAGTCCCCTTATTGTGGATAACCTCTTTAAGAGACTAAATACTTTTTTTGAAAGCTCTAATATCCCTTGTGACCTAGATAACTGGAGATGGTGGTTGATCCAGGGATTTGTTCTAATTGCCATATTTGGAGTCAGGAAGGAATAAGAGACGGTTGGCAGCTTCCTCATGGGGTTTTTCACAGTCTTCTAGATCCGACTGGAGAGAACTATTAAAGTCTCAGCCTTACTAACTATACTACAAGTATTACATACTTGAAAACTCAGCCTTTTTATAGTTCTACAAATTAATGCCAAAAATTCTATTTTCCCCAGGATTTCCTTTCTTTACAGTTTACTAGATTGTCTTCCCTAATATCCTTCTGCCATTGAGATATATTGGTCGTATTAGAAAGTAATCTCTTGTTGACTGCAAGCATCCTCATAAAAAAAGATAAAATACTTATGTCCGTAGTGAAATCTCTATATTGTTCTTAGATTACGACTGTGTTGTAATGTAAGGCAGAAAATTAAACAAAATGACTATAAGATTTATTGGAGTAAGCTGCAGTGAAAAGCCTACAGGGTCTCTGTGCATATCATAGGCTTTCTGCCTAATGTCTGTGTGGCCTCTGCCAAGCATACGATCATTGCAATGTATGAACGGTATCTTAATGTACTCTGTGTATAAAGGTTATTACCATTTATATAGAAGGAGATTAAAGCTGCCATTCCAGAAGGCAAAAGGCAAGCAAAGCATGGGTTCATCTTAAAAGCAAAATTCTTGCTATATAATTATTTAATACACAGGCACGCATAGATGCTCACGGGACAGCTTATTAGGTACACCTGCAAACTGCTGGTTAATACAAATAGCCAATCAGCCAATCACAAGGCAGCAACTCAATGCATTTAGGCACGTAGGCATGGTCAAGACAACATGTTGAAGTTCAAACCAAGCAACAAAATGGTAAAGAAAGGGGTTTGAAGTGACTATTTGAGTATTTGAGAAACTACTAATCTACGGAAATTTTCATTGACAACCATCTCTCGGGTTTACAGAGAATGGTCTGAAAGAAAAGATATCCAGTGAATGGCAGTTGTGTGGATAAAAAATGCCTTGTTAATGTCAGAGGTCAGAGAAGAATGGGCAGACTGGTTAGAGATGACAGACAGTAAACCTTAAAGCAGATGGGCTACAGGAGCAGAAGACCACACCGGACGCCACTCCTGTCAGGTAAAAAACTGTAAACTTACAATACAATTAGCACCAGCTCACTAAAATTAATGGAAGACTGAAAGAACGTTGCCTGGTTTGATGAGTCTCGGATCCAGCAGTGGCATTCAGATGGCAGGGTCAAAATTGGGCATAATCAATATGAAAGCATGGATCCTTTCTGCCCTGTATCAGCAGTTCTGCTGGTGGTGTAATGTGCTGGGGACATTTTCTTGGTACACTTTGGGCCCTTAGTACCAATTGACCATCAGTTAATCCCAACAATTTACCCGAGTAATGTTAGGCTGGGTTAACGTGTTCGGCATCTGGCATAGTTTCCCTCAGGTGCACTGGTGCTAGAACTGACCCCATTCCTTTGAATGGGACAGTTCACAATCATCCAGCTTCTCAATTTTGACGCCGGATGGTTGGACATGTCGGAGAGCACCGGACAAGGGGAACACAGAAATAATGGATGCCGGATACCATACAACTGAGGACAACTGACGCACATTGTCATCAATTATGTCATCAGTTGCGTTGAGATCTAGGCTGAGTTGACCTATGCCGGATGCCGAACATAGGTGAACCCATCCTTACTGACCAAGTCCATCCCTTTATGACCACAGTGGACCCATGTTCTGATGGCTGCTCCCAACAGGATAATGCACCATGTCACAAAGCTCACATCATCTGATACATAAAAATAAGGTCACTGGACTCCAATGGCCTCCAGAGTCACCAGATCTAATCCAATAGATCACTGCTGGGATGTGGTGGAAGTGACAATTCCCATCATGAATGTGCAGCCGAAAAATCTGCAGCAACTGTGTGATGTTATCAGGTCCATATGGAGGAACTGTGTGATATCATCATGTCCATATGGAGTCACGCCTGATTAAAGGCTTTATGCCTAGAAACGCGTTGTGTGAACAAAATAAAGGATAATTTCTAATACCTATGGTTCCCGATCTTCATTGATTCTACCTACTTGCTAGCAGCGTGGACACAACTTCCCGGCTTCACTCTTCTCCTTCACCCATGTTCAACATCGATGCTTTTGGTGTGGGAAGCCACAGCAGCCCATATCTCCTTGATATGCCCTTGTAAGTGTTGTGCCTGGAGTCTGCACAACTTCTCCAGGTGAGCACGTTTCCTTTGTCCATTCACTTCTACCTTTGTTGGTGATCCCGCACAAGAAAACACCTGTTGTCTATTTGTTTTAATGTAATTAGCAGACACTTTCCCATTCACTTGCTTTTAAAATTATCAACATAAATATGTTTAAAATGTTATATAAAAAAACGGTCACTAGGTGGCTCTGTTCTGTTCCCTGTCTCAATTAATACAGTAAATTTGGTCTTCTCCCGGCCTGGCAGAAGTCCAAACTCAGGAAGTGCTTCTCTGCACTGAGCTTGATTGACAGCTGCACAGAAAGTGAAAGCTCCACAGATTCTCACGGAAAGCTACACGGACTGAAAGCTGCAGGAGATCCTCACTTATAGCAACACAGGCTGAAACATGCATAGAGCCTGAGGTCTTCTATTCATCACAGCACTGCAACCATGTGAAGGTGGAAGTGGTCCCCTAGCAGGCTTCAGTGATGACAGGCCTGCTGGGAAATGCTCACTTTCTTCTTCTGGGAAATTGCAGTGAGCAAGAAGAATGGTAATACACTGCTTTTTAAAGCTCTAAAAAGCATTTAAGGGCTGCAGGGGTGTTAGGAGTAGTTAGAGAACATAGCCTGAGTTAGTTCAGAACAGTTTATTTGGTGACAGGTACTTTTTAAGCAACAAACTGAGGCCAAGTGTAGCCTCAAACAGGCTGTCAATGTCTACTGACTAAACTCCATCTGCACAATGAATAGTTCATTTAAAGAGTTTGGCAACATTTGATCTCTTTGTTGAAAGGATCTTCTGTGAGCAGCTGATCATAGTGTGGTGCCCATGATGAGGATGGTGGAGCAGTCTAGGCCAACTTGGGATAATAGTTCCTTGGACAAAGTCTGTGGTGTATTCACAGATGGCCTTGTGGCTAACTAACCCCATTTGTTATCCTGTGAGCCCCTGCTACTTTTATAACTGAGAGCCTGCACAGTAGATGGCAGGGGCGTAGCTATAGAAGTAGCAGTCACACTGGGACCTTGGTACCTAAGGGGGCCCCAAAACACATCTGCCCTATAAGAGACCAGTAGTTTATTTGGCATTTTCATAGGGGCCCAGAAGCTACAAGCTACTCCTTTGATAGATGGTAGTCCTTGACACTGGCATACACTTGGGTGAGGGGTCTGGGGGTGTACGCATCATGGTGTATGTGTGGTAAGAATACTCCAGACTCAGATGTAACTTGAGAACAGGATTTATCTTTATTGATGTCCTCTGTTCGCAATAATAACAATATGTATTCTCACAGCACAGGGTTGTAAAAGTTACAGTTCTATGGGTACATACTTGAAAATTGGTTACAGTTCCCTTTGATAGCAGTGATACTGTACAAAGTGTCTGGTAATGCTGAACACACTTTAGTGTTGCTAGTGGTAATGGATACAAAGTCGAATGTAGATTATTCTTTAGCAGGGAGGGCCTACACAGGTTGGCTAACTGAGGTGTAGATGCTTGAAAAGACTTGTACTCATGGTTGTGGATATTACTATTCACTATCAAAGGGGGAGATTTATCAAATCCTGTCCAGAGGAAAAGTCGCTGAGTTGCCCATAGTAACCAATCAGATTGCTTCTTTCATTTTTCAGAGGCCTTTTCAAAAATGAAAGAAGCAATCTGATTGGTTGCTATGGCCAAATCAGTAACTTTTCCTCTGGACAGGTTTTGATAAATCTCCCCGAAAGAGTGCAAAATACAGATGATGTGTAAGATACAGAATGACATGTAAGTCATGCGGCACTTACTCTGGCTTGAACCCCACAAAGAGTTTAGTGACTGCAGAAGAGTACTTGCTCAGCTATTTCTTCTTCTGTCTCGACTATTCTCCCTCTTGGAACTGGAGTAACTGGAGTCAGTCTTGGGTGTGTTACGCCGAGCGCTCCGGGTCCCTGCTCCTCCCCGGAGCGCTTGCGGCGTTCACCTCTATGCAGCGCCCCGGTCAGACCCGCTGACCGGGAGCGCTGCATTAGTCTCACCGGCGGGGATGTGACCCGCGTAGCGGGACACGCCCGCTCGCGGCTCGCATCCCAATCCCCTCACCTGTCCCGTCCTCCGTCGGCTCAGTCCCGGCGCGTGCGGCCCCGCTCCCTAGGGCGCGTGCGCGCCGGCTCTTTGAGATTTAAAGGGCCAGTGCACCATTGATTGGTGCCTGGCCCAATCAGTACTCACACCTGTGCCCTCATTATAAAAACCCACTTCCCCTTCCTAGCATTGCCGGATCTTGTTGCCTCAGTGCCAGTGAAAGCGTTTCTTGTGTATGTTCCAAGCCAGTGTTCCAGACCCTCTGCCGTTGCCCCTGACTACAATCCTTGCTGCCGGCCCTGACCTTCTGCTACGTCCGACCTTGCTCTTGCCTAATCCCTTGTACCGTGCCTGTCTCAGCCGTCAGCTGGGGTTGAGTCGCTATCGGGTGGAACGACCTGGGGGTTACCTGCCGCTGCAAGTCCATCCCGCTTTGCGGCGGGCTCTGGTGAAAACCAGTAACCCCTTAGACTCCGTTCCCCTGGTACGGCCCACGTCATCACCCCACTGACACAGAGGATCCACCACCAGTATCCTCACAGTACACCCATCCGGACCCTGACAGGGTGAAAACTCCTCAATGCTATGTGGTGCCGTGATAACCACCACAGACTCAGATTCTGATTTTAGCCACAGGAAATAGATTTGATATGTTGACAGGAATCGAGGATTGGGTACTTGCCTCCCAGTAGCCTAAACCTCCTTGTTCCCAAATAAACACCGCAAGGAGATCAAAATCCCCTGCTAGTGGCTGAGTATTCAGATTTTTTGCCCCTCATTGACGGCACCCTAAGGTAGCTGCATATATACATGTAAACATTCAGTAAATATATTCATACGACCTCAGTTTATTGCCCTAAAAAGGAAGGGGACATAAATTCTCGTCAACAAGTAAACAAGTTTGAACCTCCCAGGCTTTGTTCTTGGAACCATTTCCAATATTTGGCTAATAGATCTGTTTTCAATAAAATCACATTGAACAATGGTCCAAATGGAATAAATTGAAGGATGCTTTGAGTCTCCATAAATAATTTTGCAAAGAAATGACACGTCAGAAACCACTTAGGCTCCGCCAGACCAACAGCACTTTCTTCATACTGACCTTTCCAAAGAGGCTGTCCAGCCGCAAAACAATGAAGTCAACTTTTCCTGATGGAGTCCACTCATCTCCGGCGCTGATGATCTCTTCTTATCATTTTCAATTTCCATTCCCGTCATTCACTTCCATGGTCATGATCAGTTTGTAACAAGCGGATTAGAAGGAATCCATGACGACCTTAGGACATTTACTCGTAAACGCTGAGGACAGGACTCATTTGCTTACTTGAAATCAGTGTGATGCCAAGTGCTGTATGCCAGGTATCTGATCTCTGGTTTAATGATCGAGTTCTCACATATTTATAGCTGTATCGTGTAATATTTGTGATGTTTATTTAAACAAAGTTTTAGCAAGTAATTTGCTAAAATAAAGCATGTCAGTAAGATGGAATCCAGAAGCAGCTCTATGAGGAGAAGCTTCGAGTGCGCTCAGCTTGGGATTTTAGGGAGAAGATTGCAGTTCAATGAATTGTATATTTTATTGCTAACCTAACAAACTCCTCGTGTTGACCTCTCATGTTCTCATGCATACCATTTATGTGTGAGCTGTGGAAAGGACTGAATAAAAACAGCCGTACCTGATTAATGGAGACACATAAAAATGGTGCAGATATATAGCTTCACAGCTTGCAATGTGAACTATCTGTCTATCTCATATCTATCTATCTATTTCCTATCTATCTATCTATCTATCTATCTATCTATTTCCTATCTATCTATTTGTCTATCTCATACCTATCTATCTATCTATCTATCTATCTATCTATTTCCTATCTATCTATCTATCTATTTCCTATCTATCTATCTCATATCTATCTATCTATCTATCTATCTATTTCCTATCTATCTCATATATGTCTATCTATCTATCTATCTATCTATCTATCTATCTTATACCTATCTATCTATCTATCATATATCATCTATCTATCTATCTCATATCTATCTATTTATCGATCTATGTATCTACTAGTGATGTCCCGATACTGATACTGGTACCGGTATCGGGGCCGATACTAGCTATTTGCATGGTATCGGGGACTCATTTAATGTCCCCGATACCATGCCTGATACCTGCTGCCACTCCACTGTCCCATTCTTCCGTCCTCCGGGCCGCATCATGTCGTCCTATGGAGGAGCATGTGACACACACGTCACTCCGCCTCCTCCCCTGCGCCCGGCGTAACGCTACAGAGGAAGTGGAGTGACGTTTATGTCACATGCTCCTCCATAGGACGACATGATGCGGCCCGGAGGACGGAAGAACAGGACAGTGGAGGTGAGCTGCCTGCAAGGAGGGGGGCTTCTACTAATGTCTACCGGGGGGGGGCTGCTGCTGTCTAAAGGGGGGCCCTGCTGCTGTCTAAAGGGGGGCCCTGCTGCTGCTGTCTAAAGGGGGCCCTGCTGCTGCTGTCTAAAGGGGGGCCCTGCTGCTGTCTAAAGGGGGGCCCCTGCTGCTGTCTAAAGGGGGGGCCCTGCTGCTGTCAAAAGGGGGGCACCTGCTGCTGTCTAAAGGGGGCCCTGCTGCTGTCTAAAGTGGGCCCCTGCTGCTGTCTAAAGGGGGGGGGGCTGCTGCTGTTTAAATGGGGTCCACTGTCTAAAAGGGGGCTTCTACTTATGTCTACAGGGGGGCTGCTGTCTACAAGGGGGCTGCTGCTAATGTCTAAAAGGGGATACTACCTACTATTAAAGACAATCTTACAGCAGAGTCACCGATACCATTTTTTAAGACCGAGTACGAGTACCGATACTTTAATTCTAGTACTCGCCAATACCAAGTACGAGTACTTATATTTTAAAGGGAATCTGACAACAGGGTGACCCGGTTTCTGCCACTGCTCACCATGTGGTCATCGGTCTCACCGCCAATGCAAATTCCCTCTTCTGTCCAATGGAGAAGAGAGAAATCTTGGCTCATACTACAGCAGCCGCTTCCATTGTACACAACAAGAACCCACATATCATACGGTAAGCAGCGCCAGAAACCGGGTCACCCTGTTGTCAGATTCCCTTTAAAATATAAGTACTCGTACTTGGTATTGGCGAGTACTAGAATTAAAGTATCGGTACTCGTACTCGGTCTTAAAAAATGGTATCGGGACATCCCTACTATCTACCTATCTAGATAGTTCCAAGAAGAGCAGCACAGCTATTGAAATAAGAAAAAGTAACTGGTGTTGCACACCAGTTAAGAGCCTTGGTTAAAGGGGTACTCAGCCCATAGACATCTTATTCTCTATCCACGCCCCATCCATTCATGTCTATTTGAGGGGGCGTGACGGCTCTCCCATATACATGAATGGAGGAGGTGTGGTGTGATGACATCTAGAAATGTATATGATCTGCAAAAAACGTATTTCAGATATCGGGGTTTACACAATAATATCAATAAAAAGCATGTGCTTGATAAATACCCCTATAGTATATATTGCTATATGACCTCCTGAATACATCCACACAACCACAAGCAAGGAAAATGGAGTCACTTACAAAAGATTATTCCAACATATATAAATCTTTATTAATAGTATAGATAAAAATGGAGGGATTCCACCCAAATACAAGGTGTTACTCTACTGCCATAAAGAACCCTAATCATAATTTACATGTACATAATAAAGTGCCATACATATTATCAGAATTACAGAAAGCAGTCTCCCCCACCATCAAAAAAGTAATCAGTGTATAGCATTATAACAAACCCATTACTAGGAGTAGCAAGGCAGACACCAGAGCAACACCACCCCAACACAAATGCCTTTGTTGAGGGGTGGTGTCCATCCAGACAGGTAAAATAGTTATACAGGTAACGTCCAATGGGTTCCTGAGGTTATAATAACCTCCTCCCTCTCACCTGAGCGCACAGCTGATCCAACTCGGCCGCTGTGTACACGTCGGCCCCAGCAACTTCTGGGAGCAGCGCCACGGAGCCGGTCACATGACCGGATCACATGACGCGGCCCACAGGGAGTCCCGGGAGCTCGGTGGACCAGCGCACGCGCACTGCAATTTGCTCAGTGAGCATATTACTAAAGTGTCAAGTGCATACCCCCCAGAGGCCGGCCTCTATTAAAAACAAGAAATGATAATTCATAGTAAGTTACAGATATAGTTTAATAGGTTATAAGACACCGAAAGTTGCATAAAATTAATAATAAAGTGCATGAGTGTATGGGTGATAAATGTGTGGCATAGATCGCATGGAGTGAACATGGACCAAATGAATGTTGAGATAAAGTGCATGTAAATCTAATAGTGTATAGTGAGCAAATAATATCTACATGTACATCAAAAGTAAATAAAGTGCCCACATAAGTTGTCAACACTACAATCTCAATACTAATAAAGTGACTACGTGCTAGTAAAGTGACATAAATAAGTTTGATTTATTCAAAAGTAATAAATACAAATAAAAATATTAAATTCATGTGCACACACACATGAAAGTGCATATAGTGAATGAATATATATGAAAAATGAATAAACACAATAATGCCCAAAAATACTGATAATGGAAGATTAATAAAAAGTATAATATATATATATGTATATAATAAAAAATATGAAAAATATATAATGGAAATCAAGAAATTCATTCAGAATTCTGCAGTTCTTCAAACGAGGAGCAGGTTAGATGGATAGTAGCAAACGGGGAGCAGACTAAATGTTAACACTTGAAAGAATGATCCTAAGATAGGGAGGTAGACTGAATGCTCCATATGGTTGATGAACATCCATGGATGCTGAAAAAAACTTATTCAAAACAACAAGTATAAAAACACTTAAAAACATGTTTTATAACCTACTGGAAGGAAACTAAAATGGTCAGAGAAATGCAACAAAGGGCAGATTTCATTTAGACCATTCGGATGTAATGTATCAAGTGTCCAAATCCATCGGCCTTCCTTTTGTGCCAGTATCTTTCCAACATTACCACCCCTAATTCCCAAATTGACTACATCAATCCCCCCTCACTTTTAGCAGTGAGTAGTCGCAGTGATGATGTTTCGCAAAATGTCGGGCAATGGGTTTGAGATCATCAATGCTAGTACCAGAAGCTGCTGTACGCATATCACGTACATGTTCACGAACACGTACCTTTAACCCCTTAAGGACTGAGGGTTTTTCTGTTTTTTCCTTCTTACCTTTAAAAAAATCATAATTCTTTCAATTTTGCACCTAAAAATCCACATGATGGCTTATTTTTTGCGCCAGCAATTCTACTTTGTAATGACATCAGTCATTTTTCCCAACAATCTAAGGCAAAATGGAAAAAAAAAATCATTGTGTGACAAAATTTAAGAAAAAACACCATTTTGTAACTTATGGGGGCTTCCGTTTCTACGCAGTACATTTTTCTTTATTCTGTAGGTCCATACAATTAAAATGATACCCTACTTATATAGGTTTGATTTTGTCGTACTTCTGGAAAAAACCATAACTACATGCACAATTTATACATTTAAAACTGTCATCTTCTGACTGGATCTCAGGCACTGAGCAGTCATTCAGCGATCGGCGACACAGAAGGAAGGTAAGGACTCTCCTTGTGTCTGCCAGCTGTTCGGGATGCCGTGATTTCGCTGCGGCGGTTCAGAACAGCCCGCTGAGCTAGCCGGGAGCAGTTTACTTTCACTTCAGACGCGGCAATCAACTTTGAACGCTGCGTCTAAAGGATTAATAGCACACGGCACCGCGATCAGTGCCGTGCTCTATTAGCCAAAGGTCCCGGCCATGGCACTGCGTTATACAAAGGGAGTGAATTCAGGGTGTAAAGGTACACCCTATGTCCTTAAGAAGTTAATTGTCTAGTCGTCATTCCCACGTAGATCTTCTTGCAGGGACAGCTGGCATAATAAATGACCGCTTTTGTCTGGCAGGGGATCTTGAACTTGATATTGTACTTCTTTGTACCTAAAAAATTGTAAAATTCATCAGTACTCAGTACATTTGGGCATGCAACACAGCGTCCACATGGTGAGCATCCTGTCTTGACACCTCTAGACCCAAAGACATTGTCCAATACTGGTGTTACATACTCACTTTTTACGAGTTTGCCCCTCAAATTTTTGGGTCTCCTAGCAGTAATGCTTGCCATCGGTGTCACATACTGTTTTAAGACAGGATCTGTGGATAATAGAGACCAATATTTTTGTAAACACAACCTCATATTTTTCCATTGTGCATTGTAGTTTGTATCGAAACTTACTGATTGCATTTTCTCCGTACTCACTTTTGGTTGTAGCAATTGTTGTCTCTTTTATGCTCTTTTCAGACATCGATGGTGGTAGCCCATGGTGGCCGATGGTGGCGCTTACGGATGCTCCTGTGTAAATCATTGGCCTAGGCCTGAAATGCTACCTCCGATGAGCAGATACATTGGGCCCTCAAATATTGTCCAACGGGTATGGCTTCAATCATGTGCTGTGGATGGGCCGAGGATGCATGCAGGTAAGTATTGGTAGAAGTTGGTTTCCTGCACAAATCCGTTTGAATCAGTCCTGATGAGTCCTTAAATAAAGTGATCTCGAGGAAGTCAATGAGGTCATGATGGAAATTATATGTAACATAAATATTTTTGTAATTATGATTAAGGCTGGAAATAAAATGTGCCAACTGAAGTTTGTCTCCCTGTCACATCATGAGCACTTCGTCTATGTATCGTGCCCAAAATAGGACGCTGTCCATCTCGAGGTCCCCATGATTCGAAAGGAAGAGGTCCCTCTCCCACAGCCCAAAAAATAGGTTAGCGTATGAGGGCGTACAAGCCGCCCCCATAGCCGTACCTTGGAGCTGAAGGTAGAGGGACCCCTTGAAAGAAAATACATTGTGTGTTAATGTAAAATCCCAAACCTGCAAAATAAACTTCACCATGTCTTCTCTCTTATCACTAGTTTCCAGGAAAAACTTTGTAGCCTCAATGCCATCCTTGTGGCTTCTATTGGTATATAGTGAAGGAGAGTAGACTCTCCACCAACGATTTTAATTTTGCATCGATAAACTTACTGACATTCTCAGTTAAATTCCCATTACCTGAAATAATTGGGCATCCAGGTGGTTATGTCAGATGTTTATGTATCTTTGGCAATAAATACATTTTTGGGTGTCCCAGGATGAGTGCCTTAGCCAATTGTGGCGTAATGGTTCCTGATGTTTCAGCATACTGAAGAATTTTTGTTAATTTATGTTTAAAGGAGGAAAGGGGGTTAAACGTCATCCTTTTGTAACAGGTAGCATTATGTAACTGCTTAAAGGCTTCAGCTTTATACAAATTACAGGGCCAAACAATGATATTGCCGCCCTCATCCGCTGGTTTATAACCACGTCTTTAAGGTTCTTTAGCCTATGCAGACTAGCCCTTTTGCTCCTTTGTCACATTGTCTTTTACATTCTTTCCCCCAAGCTTCTTAGATTCTTCATTCAAGTACTGTATATGACACTTGAGTGAAGAATCGGTGGGGAATCTCACCTCACCAACCAACACACATAGGTGTAGTGTTCCATAATTAATATACCCCAAAATTAAACACTACTACCAGAATAATGTACAAAATTTTATTAAATTCAAATATAATGATAAAAATACAAATGACATAAGATAATAGGGCACATACATACGATCACAGTTGGTAGTGCACGACAGGTAAGTATATAATATGTATCAGAAATAAAGACTCTTAACAGGAAGTATAATAAATAATTATAGAGCAGCTAGTAAATCAAATCAATGTATAGTTATCACATATCATATAAAGTGCCTAGTGCATGGAAACTAGCTAGCATATAACATCAAGTAGATAAGCATCCTGGAGTCTATGGAGAGTAAGCAGGTCTTACCAGTCGGTGCACCAACCCCTATTTTTTTTTATCATTATATTTATATTTCTCATTATATCATTATATTTGAAATTTTATACAATTTTGTACATTATTCTGGTAGTAGTGTTTAATTTCGAGGTATATACTGTATATGACATGTTAGAAGTTTTGGAAACAACAGATATATTTTAGAATGTGTCAGTAAAATAGAACCATTTGGCCTATTTAGTCTTCCCAATTTTCTGAATTCTATGAATAGTCCCTGGCCCTATTTTATATGAAGGATAGCCTTATACCTATCCCATGCATGCTTAAACTCCTTCATTGTATTTTCAGCGACCACTTCTACAGGAAGGCTATTCCATTCATCCACTACTCTCTCAGTAAAGTAATACTTCTTCATATTACTGTATAAACGTTTCCCCCTTTAATATAAAACTATGTCCTCTTGTGGTAGTTTTTCTTCTTTTAAATCTCCTCACCTCCTTTATCATGTTGATTACCTTTATATAATATCAATGTTTCTATCATATTCCCTCTGTCTGGTCTTTCTTTGAAGCTATATATGTTTTATAAACTCTCCCCAATGCATCTATATCCTTCTGGAAATGCAGTCTCCAGTACTGCGCACAATACTCCGTGAGTTAATTCACTCCAGTGCTCTGTACAGCAGCATGGCCACTTTTCTCTTTCTACTGCTAATACCTCTCCTTATACACCCATGAGCACTTCCCTCTTTCTACTGCTAATACCTCTCCCTATACAACCATGAGCACTTCCCTTTTTTTTACTGCTAATACCTCTCCCTATACATCCATGAGCATTTTCCTCTTTCTACTGCTAATACCTCTCCCTATACATCCATGAGCATTTTCCTCTTTCTACTGCTAATACCTCTCCCTATACACCAATAAGCACTTCACTCTCTACTGCTAATATCTCTCCCTATACACCCATGAGCACTTCCCTCTTTCTACTGCTAATGCCTCTCCCTATACACCTATGAGCACTTCCCTCTCTACTGCTAATACCTCTCCCTATATACCCAATCATTCCGCTAGCATTTCCTGCTGCTCTATGACATTGTCTTCCTATCTTTAAGTCTTCTAAAATAATGACCCCTAAATCCCTTTCCCCAGATACTGAGGTTAGGACTATATCACATAATCTGCATTCTGCCCTTGTGTTTTTGCACCCCTGGTACTTTATCTTGCATTTATCCACATTTTAATTATTGTCTGTGCAAAGTACTAGAGTTACAGATTTTTTTTGTAGTTTTCTTTGTAGCACTAAATAATCTGATCTATCTCTCATCTCTCTGTCTGTGTCTCTATCAATCTATGTAGCCAAATTGCAGATATATTTGTTATTTATTCATGAAAACATAGGTGCCCAGTGTTCATCCTTTCATCCTCCCTCGTCTGCTGGGAACATTGAGAAGGAACGTCTTCTAGTGGTTTTCTCCATGTAGTTTGTCACTCATCTCCGGGCTTATCCATTGCTGCTTGTCAGTAGGTGGTTACAGCGCTCACAGTCCGGGTGGTTTCTCTATGTGACTTTCAATGGGAATTTTACCAAACATAAAAGCCACAGAAGCGGTTAGCATTACATGTTATCTGATACAAATCCAGAATGAATTATCTCACTAAAGAGGCAGAGTCCCTCTCATGTTTCATAATAATCCTCTATGGTATGTTGGTCACAGATACACAATGATGTCCGACCTGGAGCTTCTGAAGGTGACTACTACAAGTATTCTGTAGGTACAACAAATATCCTATCCAAGGGCTGTAAAAAATGGAACAATGTTTCTTTAAACTTTTATTGATGTTTACTGCTTCCACACAGACACCACACAGTTATGTGAAAAGAAGCACAAATTCCATAATGTTGCAGTGTAGTCTACTACATAATTCTCTACCTTTATGTTTGCACTGTATGGACCCGCCCTCGGCGAGCTGTGGCACCCACCTTCCTGGCCAAGCGCAAGTGACGGCACACTCAGCCAATCACTGGTATCAGGGATGTCCCGCTGCTTAACAGGCCATCACTTGTGCTCATCCAGAAAGGTGGGTGTCGAAGCACACAAGGATGGGTAGGTAGACCCCCCCCCACGATTAGACACATCCCCTATCCTGTGGATAGGGGATACCATATTTTTCGCCATATAAGACACTCCGGCATCAAAGATGCACCCAATTTTAAAGGGTGAAAATCTAGGAAAAAAAAATTCTGAACCTTCAACCTGCGGACCTCCAGATGTTTCAAAACTACAACTCCAAACAAGCCCGGACAGACGTTGACTGTCCGGGCATGCCAGGAGTTGTAGTTTTGCAACATCATGAGGTCTGCAGATTGAAGACCACTGGTATAGGAGGTAATACTCACGTCTCCCCGCCGCTCCAGACCCATCACCGCTGCCATGGATGTCGCCCTCCATTGCTATCGCCATGTCCCTGTCACTCCGGAACGTCTCTGCTTATATTATATATAAGCGGTTCCCTCTGTCTTCTTGTTTGCTGTCATATTAAAAGTAAAAAAAAAATTAAAAAATGTAACTAAAAAAATAAGTAAATAAACAACTGCACATATTTATAATAAAGTTTTGACCCTCATTGTGCTACTTTCTTTGTTCAAAAGTTGTGTTTTTCTGGCATAAAATGCTGCCAACAGTTTTGCATAATGATAATAATAATATTATTCAACTCTTAAGGACACAGGGCGTACCTGAATGCCCTGAGTCCGCTCCCTTTCTATAACGCATGGCCACGGCGTGGCCCCACACGTCATAGCGGGTCTGTCCGACAACTAACAATGACTGGGACCCGTGGCTAATAGCGCCCAGCATTGATTGCGGTGCCGTGCACTATTAACCCTTTAGACGCGGCATTCAAAGTTGATTGCGGCGTCCCGAATAGCGGGAGGACACAAGGAGAGTACCTACCTTCCTCCTGTGTGTCTGATCACCGAATGACTGCTCAGTGCCTGAGATCCAGGCATGAGCAGTCAAGCAGCAGAATCATCAATCAATGTTATCCTGTGGGACAACAATGATCAATGTAAAAGATCAGTGTGTTCAGTGTTATAGCCCCCTATGGGAGCTATAACATTGCCAAAAAAAGTGAGAAAAAAAGTTACTAAAGATCATTAACCCCTTCCCTATTAAAAGTTTGAATCACCCCCCTTTTCCCATTTAAAAAAAATGTGTAAATAAAAATAAACATATGTAGTATCGCCATGTGCAGAAATGTCCGAATTATAAAAATATGCATTAATTAAACTGCACGGTCAATGGCGTACGCACAAAAAAATTCCAAAGTCCAAAATAGCCTATTGTTGGTCACTTTTTATATCATGAAAAAATTAATAAAAAGCGATCAAAAAGTCCAATCAATACAAAAATAGCACCGCTAAAAAATTCAGATCGCGGTGCCAAAAATGATAAGCGCGGAAAAATAAGAAAGCTATAGGGGTCAGAAGATGACAATTTTAAACGTATAAATTTTCCTGCATGTAGTTATGATTTTTTCCAGAAGTACGACAATATCCAACCAATATAAGTAGGGTATCATTTTAATCGTATGGACCTACAGAATGAAGATAATATGTCATTTTTACCGAAAAATGTACTGCGTAGAAACGGAAACCCCCAAAGTTTACAAAATGGCGTTTTTTCTTCAATTTTGGCGCACAATGATTTTTTTTTCCATTTCACCGTAGATTTTTGGGTAAAATCACTGATGTCATTACAAAGTAGAATTGGTGGCACTGAAAATAGATCATATGGATTTTTAGGTGCAAAATTGAAAGATTTATGATTTTTTAAAGGTAAGAAGGAAAAAATGAAAGTGCAAAAACGGAAAAACCCTGGGTCCTTAAGGGGTTAATTATTATAATTAGTAATATAAATGATAATAAAAATAATTATTTATTATTAGTTTATTATATTATATATAAGTGGTGCCCTCTATCTTCTTGTTTGCTGTTATGTAGAAAGTTTCTAGACTTTCCCCAAAAGATCAATGCAGAAAATAGTGAAGTGAAAAGTACTCAGATCCCCTAAAATCAATGTATCTGCAAGGAATGACATAACAGCGCAGATAAACCTGCCTTCGATTTACCTCCTTTCTTTGCAATTTGATGAGGATATGATTCTAAACTGATAAGACACAATAGAACTTTTGTTATTGAGTCGAATAGATCTACAGCAATGCTGAATCTGGTGGGGTAAGCTCAATAATGTAATAAAGTCATCCAATTCTTGTCTAAATGCATTACATTAAATGCCTGGGTGAAAAGTCAATGATGTCTGATGCCTCCAGCCTCGTCCAGGGTTTTACATTACAAGGTATAAGCATATTCCGCCAAAGGCATCTAATGAGAAGATTAAGCTTCATTACTTCTTATCTAAACCATCGATGCCATTACAGAATAGTCCAAATCAAATGCGCCTTTGCTATACTTCATTGCAATTAGATTACATTGACTAATGCAATCCCCTGATGTATACTACTAGAAGATGAATATCCGCAGGATGGTGAAGGGTCAGCGGTGACTTGCTGGAAGAGGCTGAAGCTTTCTTCTTACCATTAGAGGGCAGTCATCACATCTACATATTCTACATCTTCAAAAATCTGCTTAATGCACGTTGGCTTTATTTATTTATTTTATTTCTTTAGGTATTTATTTTTATTTATTTATTTTATTTATTTATGTATTTATTTATTTTATTTATTTATGTTTTTTTTTTTCTTTTATTTATTTATGTATTTTTTTCATTTATTTATTTATTTATGTATTTATTTATGTATTTATTATTTATTTATTATTATTATTTTTTCTTTTTTAACTTATTTATGTATTTATTTATTTCGGCAGGCCGACAGGTTATGCTGGGAATTGTAGTCCAAAAGTGACAGACTGCAGGTTACTATTTTAAGTGGTTGAAGTAATATAGGAAGCAGAAGCCCACCGATTTACTAAAACTGTCTAGTTCTTAGACCAGTGTTTCCCAACCAGGGTGCCCCCCAGATGTTGCAAAACTACAACTCCCAGCATGCTCGGACAGCCAAAGGCAGACAATACCGCATGCGGTGATGCCTAATATGTTTTTTTTACTTTTTATTTAAAAAAAGGTGTGTGTGTTTGTGTGCTGTGTTTGGGGAGGGGGGGGGGGGGGGGCAAGGTTTCATTTACATTTTTATTTGGGGGGTTGTATATTACTATTTTTTTTTTGCACATTTTTATTAGTCTTTGATACAAATGCTCATACAGATAAATGTAGCACAAATGTACTGCATTGATCCATCAGATCTACACTTCATTTATTCCTGGCAGGCTCGGAGGCCTAAAAAAGGCTTTGAGTTCCTGTGACAATGGATCTTCTGTCCGTAGTGGACAGATGCCGCTGTCAAAGTGACATTGGGGTTGCAGTGGTGCAGCGATGCGTTGCACCACTGCACCACCAATGTCCCTTTGACAGCGGCATCTAAATGCTTAATAGCTGACAGTGGAGATTGCTCCAACTTGGCTATTAGCTGCGGCCCCCAGCTGCTGAAAGCTGTCAGGTATGCAGCGGACTCAAGTCCAGGCGCCTCTCCATACACCCTATACTGCTGGGCAGCAGATCAATGAATTTACCGACTAATCAATAATGGAAATCGTAAAAATACATTTACATTTTCAGACTGGTAAACACTACAATAATTGTAGCAGGTAAAAATATATGAGCAATTGCCTCAAGGTGGCTGATAAGACATTGAGGGGTATGTATGAAGGCTTTTACACAGTTTTTTTTGACTGTCATTTGTCGCTATTTACTTTATATTTACTTTTTGCGACATACAGTTGCGCCAAATGGTTTAGACCATTATCACTGATTTGACGGTGGTTAGTCGTGATTTCAATTCAAATCATGCCTTGGTAAGGAATTTGTTAATAGCGAATTTTCTTTTTTGCGCAAATTTGGATGCAATCATGTTCGTTAAGTCGCAAACTTACACCAAGAAAAAAATGAGAAAGTAGCTACAACAATAAAAAGTAGAACATTCAAACACTGACCAACCAAAGTGTGTTAAAATATTTTGTGTTTCCCCCCAAAAATAATAATGTAGGAGTTACACCAAGACAATTTTTTTTATTTTAAATAAAATGTTTTATACAATAATGTTTTTATTTTTATATGCTTTAGGAATGTTACACAAATGTGATTTTTTTATAAAAAAAATTTAACATACAAAAAGGACCTAGCTGTGTAACAAATGCGCAAATCAGAAATGTTTTTTGTGAAACAGCTATCATGCCCCCATGCAGCACGATGTTGCTATGGACTACTGCAGTCTTATCCATACCAGGTTTTAGATCACACATTAATGTCACTAGGCCCACCGGAACTGTCATCACACGCTGAACCTGCTGTCCGGCACCTCTCAGGCATTCACGTGTCATTCTTTACTTACCTAAAAGTGTATATAAACCATCACTGTTTTGTGCTACTTTGCCATGACTAAGAGCTTTTCTTAAGCTCGAAACGCGTCAGCGTGCTGTTTTTACCGCACCTATTAGGTTTTTTTGGTTTTTTTTTTCTATTTTTTCTCCTCATTGCCGTGTGCTTTCATGCTCCTGCACTATATGGACTGTATATGATCTTTGTACACGACATTCGGACCTACGGCTTATCTATCCATGCTGCCTTCACATTTTATATTTTTCTTTATGCAAAAGCTTTTTTGGACTTACTTAAATGTGGATAATTCCCCTGAATACGTAAATGTACCAGAGGTATTGGCTAATATCTCGTTGCCTAACAATGCTGACCATAGATCTAAAGTTGTGAACAACTTTTAAAGACATAATCAGGCTAATTTTCCACCTAATATGAAACAGCTAATATGGAACCTTGAGCATCTCAAATCCCAACAACTCAAAACATGGTGGGATATTACCACCCTGACTTAATATTTAGAACAAGAAATGATCCCTAGAGGATTAAGGATCAAGAAAAAATCAAAAGCGGTATATTATGATAATTTCACAGTGGAATGGAATAATATCTTAAACGATTGCTCTTTCAAACTTCTGAAACTGATTATTGATCAAGAACAAAAGAAAATAGAACAACTAGAGGTCAACATCGCTACTATAACAGATTCTTTACAACAATACAATAATTTACCAGAACTAACCGGTACAAGAAAAAATGAATAACAATCTAACTAAACAGGAGGAATCCATAACCATGCTGAAACAATCCAAATTCACTAGAGATGTGAACAAATAATGTTGTTTCCACTTGGTATAAAACAAAGGAACACCCCCCCCCCCCCAATCCATCCTGAAAAACACACCGTATAGGGCTAATTCTCCCAAGAAAAACGTTAGCTTTAGCTCATTAGAATATGAATCAACCGACTATGGCACAGACAACTCAGATGTTGAAGATAGCCATAATCCACAAGGTCCAACCTCAGCTCACCACCCGCATAATTATGCACAACAACAAAACAAACATCAGCAGGAGAAAGAAAACAGGCAGCAGAAGAAAGAAAGCCAAAAACAAAACACCAGCACAAACAGGAAAGATGCAAGAGAGCAGGACGCAAACACAAACACAAGAAATACAAGATACCGAATGAAACAAACATAATCAACTTACCACAATGGCAGTTTTCAGTGTTAAACCTGTCGGCGTCTATTATGAGCCATGAACAAATACAAGTTTTTGCAATGGGACTCAATTTCGTTCCCACCCAGAGTGGACTTATACCAAACAATTAAAGACGTCAACAAGTTTATAAGAACGGTTACAGTAAAAAAACATTTCTTTGCAACTGATATTCCCAAACAAGAAACTGAGGATTTTACTAATCATATACCATCAGAAAATACACCTAGATTGAATAAGAGAGGAGAAAACTGCCTGCCCTTACATTCATCCTTTCAGGATCAAATTAAGTATTGTAATAGACAGACCTCTATTTTTAATATTCATACAACTCCGTTGTATGTAAATTGTTTGAGGGTTTTCTAAGAGATGCTACTTTGGAGTATCTAGATAAAAATAAATGTATGACTCCATATCAGCATGGCTTTATGAGGGATCGGTCCTGTCAAACTAAAGTGATCAGCTTTTATGAGGAGGTGAGCTCCAGACTGGACCAGGGGAATCGCTGGATGTCGTATATCTTGATTTCTCCAAAGCATTTGATACGGTGCCACATAAAAGGTTGGTGCATAAAATGAGAAGGATTGGGCTGGGGGAGAATGTGTGTAAGTGGGTAAGTAACTGGCTCAGTGATAGGAAACAGAGGGTGGTTATTAATGGTACTTATTCTGATTGGGTGACTGTTACTAGTGGGGACCACAGGGGTCAGTCTTGGGTCCTGTTCTATTTAATATATTTATTAATGACCTTGTAGAGGGGTTGAATAGTAAAGTCGCAATCTTTGCAGATGATACTAAACTCTGTAAAGCGGTAAACACTATAGAGGACAGTGCACTGTTACAAATGGATCTGGAGAGTTTGGAGGTTTGGGCTGGGAAGTGGCAGATGAGGTTTAACACTGATAAATGTAAGGTAATGCTTATGGGGAGGAAAAATCCAGGACGGGTTATATATAAAATGGGAGAACACTTGGGACGACTGATGTGGAAAAGGACTTAGGGGTCTTAGTTAATAGTGAACTTATCTGTAGTGACCAGTGTCGGGCAGCTGCTGCCAAGGCAAATAAAATCATGGGGTGCATCAATAGGGGCATAGATGCCCACGACAAGGAAATAATTCTACCGCAGTACAAATCACTAGTCAGACAACACATAGAATACTATGTACAGTACTGGGCGCCAGTGTACAAGAAAGATATAGTGGAGCTGGAGAGGGTTCAAAGACGGGCAACCAGCGTAATACGAGGAATGGGAGGACTACAGTACCCAGAAAGATTATCAGAATTAGGGATATTTCGTTTAGAAAAAAAGAAGGCTTAGGGGAGATCTAATAACTATGTATAAATATATCAGGGGGCAGTACAGAGATCTCTCCCATGATCTATTTATACCCAGGACTGTATCTATAACAAGGGGGCATCCTCTATGTGTAGAAGAAAGGTTTCTACACCAGCACAGACGGGGGTTCTTTACTGTAAGAGCAGTGAGACTGTGAAATTCTCTCCCCGAGGAGGTGGTGATGGTGAACTCAGTAAAAGAGTTCAAAAGGGGTCTGGATGCATTTTTGGAGAGTAACAACATTACTGGTTATGTATACTAGATTTATAGGGACAGAACGTTGATCCAGAGATTTATTCTGACTGCCATATTTGGAGTCAGGAAGGAATTTTTACCTCTAGTATGAGTTTTTTTTTCCTTCCCCTGATCAACTCAGTAGGGACTCATTAGGGATATAGGTTGAACTAGATGGACTCTGGTCTTTTTTCAACCTGTTACTATATTACTATGTTTGTAAAAAGAAACTATTCTATGACTAATCGATTTACTGCGTGAAACGCGTCAGAGTTTGTACCGTGTCGTTTGGATCCTGTTGATCCCAAATAAAGAGCCAAAGAAATTTATCTGAACACCCAATTCTGGACATCCGTTTTTCTGTGTCCTAATTGCCTTGAAGCCGGGGCATTGCCGGCTGGTCTGAGACACAGGTGTATCTGAGGGCTAGGAGTAAAGCTGTACTACTTCCAGTATTGCTATTTACTGTATTTTTCGCCGTATGAGACGCACTTTTCCTTCCCCAAAACTGGGGGGAAAAAGTCGGTGCGTCTTATATGGCGAATACACCCCTATCGCGGCGGTCCCTGCGGCCATCAACGGCCGGGACCCGCGGCTAATACAGGACATCACCGATCGCGGTGATGCCCTGTATTAACCCTTCAGATGCGGCGATCAAAGCTGACCGCCGCGTCTGAAGGGAATGTGACACTAACCCGGCTGTTCAGTCGGGCTGTTCGGGACCGCCGCGGTGAAATCGCGGCGGTCCCGAACAGCCCGACTGAATAGCCGGGTTAGTGCTTACAAGACACCGGGAGGGACCTTACCTGCCTCCTCGGTGTCTTCTTCATTCAGGGATCCCCTGTATGGCCGGCGCTCTCCTTCCTCGTCATCACGTCGTCGTGTACGTGCGTCGGCGTGCGTAACGACATGATGGCGGCGACCGAGAGCAAGGATACCCGGCCGGCAGCAGAGATGTTCCGGAGCGACGGGGACACGGCGACAGTGAGGGAGCATCATCCAGGGCAGCGGTGACGGGTCCGGAGCGGCGGGGACACGTGAGTATTACCTCCTATGCAGTGGTCTTCAATCTGCGGGCCTCCAGATGTTGCAAAACTACAACTCCCAGCATGTCCGGACAGCCAACGGCTGCAGGTTGAAGACCACTATTGGGTTTAAAATCTTAATTTTTTTAGATTTTGCACCTATAAATTGGGTGCGTCTTATACTCCGGTGCGTCCTATAGGACGAAAAATACGGTACATAATTAGTATGGTTTACCATAGCAGCTCATTAATACAATACATAACATGGCATTGTAGCATTCTTGCCTGTTTGTCCATTTCGTGTTTTACTTCAGCTTACATATTGGGACTTATGGGTTAACTATAGTAAATAGGATTGCTACGCCCATGTGGTTAAACCACCATTGGTGTTTTATATTCCATCTGTGTGCTACGTGAAGCATATACAGCAGAATGCACTATCCGCTCCTACTGCTTTATAGCGATGGCATGACTTATCCATATGAACACATATTGCTGCACATAACATGTTCGTACGATTATTAATATATAAAAATGTGCGCAAATCAGATATGTTTTTTGTGAAACAGCTATCATGCCCCCATGCAGCACGATGTTGCTATGGACTACTGCAGTCTTATCAATACCAGGTTTTAGATCACACATTAATGTCACTAGGCCCACCGGAACTGTGGTCACACGCTGAACCTGCTGTCCGGCACCTCTCAGGTATTCACGTGTCATTCTTTACTCACCTATAAGTGTATATAAACCATCACTGTTTTGTGCTACTTTGCCATGACTAAGAGCTTGCCTTAAGCTCGAAACGTGTTGATGAGCTGTTTTTACCGCACCTATTAGGTTTTTTTTTTGTTTTCTTTTGTTTCAGGGTATATAGTAAAAGTTATGTTTTAACAGCAATCTACATGTGAGCTGGACCCCCTCTTTCATTCATCTGTTAGGCTGGGTTCACACCACGTTTTGTTAAATATGGTTCCCGTATACGGCTGGGAGGAGGGGGGGGGCAGGGCTTAATCGCGGCGCCCGCACTCAGCCGTATTCGGGAACCGTATTTAATGCATGTCTATGAGCCAACCGGAGTGAACCGCAGCCTCTGATCGGTTTCGTTTTCAGCCGTATGCGGTTTCCCGACCGTAGGCAAAAACGCGGTCGACCCCGTTTTTGCCTGCGGTCGGGAAACCGCATACGGCCGAAAACGAAGCCGACCGGAGGCTGCGGTTCACTCCGGTCGGCTCATAGACATGCATTAAATATGGTTCCCGAATACGGCTGAGTGCGGGTGCCGCGATTAAGCCCCGCCCCCTCCTCCCAGCCATATACGGGAACCATATTTAACAAAACGTGGTGTGAACCCAGCCTTAGACACAGGAAGCGGCCCGCACAGTCCATGCTCCAACAATCTCCACTACAGCCGGAGTCCTTCTACCTTGTGTCCATATCGGGTGGTGAGCTGAGCATTGTGTTTTGTCTATTTTTGTAAAATTTGTGTAAGATTTACCTTTGTGAACCTGGCAAAATTCAAAGGTCAGAATTAACACTTTTCAGCTGCTGCCACACAGCCAGACATTTTTGCCTGGAATTCTGGGGCAGGAGTCTGCGCCTTTAGTAGGGCTACATTTGTGGCAAAATAACAAACTTGCGTGCGACAATTGATCATTTTGGCGCAACTACGCTCCATTTGAGGCAAAAAAAAACATACCTAAAATCACACATTGCAACACCATTATTGATACATACCCCCATTGACATTTGTTTCTGTAGACTCCATCATAAATAGATGGATTTTATACTTTCCCATATATACGATATCTGTGTGGTCAGACGAACCGTGCCTTGACTACTAAGAGAGGATGATGGCAGCAGAGTGGCAGGCAGCTGCTCAGTGTTACTGGAATGATTTCATCTTCTTACAATGTTTTGACATATGCCACTCATGGGAAATACGTGACCAATATATATAGACTAAGCAACTAATGTTGTGTACATAAACCTAAAAGTCAGACTAAATCCTAAATCTCCTTAGCCAGACCCCCTCCCCCCCCCCCCCCCGTCATTTTAAATATCTATATCAATTTGTTTCATTCTCTTTTCAGGAGTTGAATAAAGCTACATGAGATACAGAGGTACATAAGGGGACATGTCACATAAGGGGACAGCGGTATTATAAATGCTACATAATAAATGGGGGCTCTTCTTCTGGTTTTACATTGATGGCCTGGAATCTTCTAGTCTGCGTCTGGCTATACCAATCATATTCCAGAGATAAATGCAGATGGCAGAAGGGCTGCTTAAAGGGGAATAAGCAGATCCTCATAGTGCCCACATGGAAAGTATGAGACTAGGATGGGTTTGTGAAGGCGTGGAAATATAAGCGGGCTGATATATGATATCACACTGCTTTTATTAAAATATGGTTTACTAAACATCAAATATATTAGGAGAGCACCAATAACTAAATATGAGCGTTGAATACATTGGGTCCAGCTCCAAGACCCCCACCAGCATTACACAGACGTCCTATATCCATCCAATGCTCGTTGACGTCTCTATGCTCTTGCTCATAGAGTAGATTGCGAATCCTGCTTATGGTCATGGGTGTTCCTAATGAAGCAACCCCTTCAATTTCTGCAACATACCGTATTTTTCGCCGTATAAGACGCACTTTTTCTTCCCCAAAACTGGCGTCTTATACGGCGAATACACACCTATCGCGGCGGTCCCTGCGGCCATCAACGGCCGGGACCCGCGGCTAATACAGGACATCACCGATCGCGGTGATGCCCTATATTAACCCTTCAGACGCGGCGATCAAAGCTGACCGCCGCGTCTGAAGGGAAAGTGACACTAACCCGGCTGCTCAGTCGGGCTGTTCGGGACCGGCGCGATTTCACCGTGGCGGTCCAGAGCAGCCCGACTGAATAGCCGGGTTAGTGCTTACAGGACACCGGAAGGGACATTACCTGCCTCCTGGGTGTCTTCTCCCTTCAGGGATCCCCTGTATGGCCGGCACTCTCCTTCCTCGTCATCACGTACGTGCGTCGGCGTGCGTAACGACGTGATGGCGGCGACGGAGAGCAAGGATACCCGGCCGGCAGCAGAGACGTTCCGGAGCGAAGGGGGCACAGCGACAGCGATGGAGCGACATCCAGGGCAGCGGTGACGGGTCCGGAGCGGTGGGGACACGTGAGTATTACCTCCTATGCAGTGGTCTTCAATCTGCGGACCTCCAGATGTTGCAAAACTACAACTCCCAGCATGCCCGGACAGCCAACGGCTGTCCGGGCATGCTGGGAGTTGTAGTTTTGCAACATCTGGAGGTCCGCAGGTTGAAGACCACTATTGGGTTCAAAATCTTTATTTTTTTTTAGATTTTGCACCTATAAATTGGGTGCGTCTTATACGCCGGTGCGTCCTATAGGCCGAAAAATTCGGTATATAACTAAAGTATATTCACTGCGCATATTTTACTTGTATAACATCTATCTTGCTCACATGCACAATAAAATATCCATATGCTTTATATTAATACTTCTTATTAGTCCATAGACATGAAGCACTTATTAAGGTGCACCCTAGGACATGTCATAGACACAGTAATGTGGACCTGACTGATAAGATTTATCTTCTGATCTAAAATTTTCAGTCTAATTTCATGTTTTATCATCTTTCCCTGGCAACATCCCAATTTTTTTTAGTACTGACTCAGTGCTAACCTGTTCTGTTACCTTGAAACAACGTCTAGTATATGTTCCTAGTCATTGCGTTAAACATTCAGGGCCTATTAAAATAGGGTGCATTATGTAATGTTATCATGTCCTCCATGGTCATATAGGTTCCATGAGGGGCCTTTTTTAAACCTCTGCTACGTATGTTAGTTTTTCCTCTGTTTTTTTTATTTTTACATGTTTTTCGCATACGGGCGACAAATTTATTATCTTGTCGCACGGGTTTTGTAAATTTGTCGCACGTAAGCGAATTCAGGATTGTCGCACAGTATAGCGATTTTTTTTAGTCAGAACATTTCTACCCATTGGAAAATGTCATTTCGTGCTCTCTGCAGGATACAGAGTTAAGAATCAAACAGTGCTTCCCAAGTAGTGTGCCTCCAGCTGTTGCAAAAATCTAGTTCCCAGCATGCTCTGCCTGCTATGGCAAACTGGAAGTTGTAGTTTTGCAAAGTTGGAAGGGTCAGAGGTTGCCGAAGTACAACTCCCACCATGCTTGGGCAGCCATTGCTGTAATACACCTATTGAATTAATCTTTTCTTCACATAAATCTCTGACAGGGGGGGTGGGGGGTTAACCACCATGACCGATGGCCTTTGATGGCTCCGGTTATAAATCCGCAGTTTACACCTTCCGTTCCCCACCCTGATTGCGGCAGTGAAAGCAAAGTCCCGATGACGGGGGTGAACATTCTTGTTCATTAAAGGGGTATTCCAGGAAAAAACATTTTTTTATTTATCAACTGGTTCCAGAAAGTTAAACAGATTTGTAAATTACTTCTATTAAAAAATCTTAATCCTTTCAGTACTTATGAGCTTCTGAAGTTAAGGTTTTTTTTTTTCTGTCTAAGTAATCTCTAATGACACCTGTCTCGGGAAACGCCCAGTTTAGAAGCAAATTCCCATAGAAAACCTCTTCTAAACTGAGCGGATCCCGAGACACGTGTCATCAGAGAGCACTTAGACAGAAAAGAACAACCTAAACTTCAGAAGCTCATAAGTACTGAAAGGATTAAGATTTTTTAATAGAAGTAATTTACAAATCTGTTTAACTTTCTGGAGCCAGTTGATATATAAAAAAAAGTTTTTTCCTGGATAACCCCTTTAACCCCTTAAGGACGCAGGACGTAAATGTACGTCCTGGTGCGGTGGTACTTAACGCACCAGGACGTACATTTACGTCCTAAGCATAACCGCGGGCATCGGAGCGATGCCCGTGTCATGCGCGGGTGATCCCGGCTGCTGATCGCAGCCAGGGACCTGCCGGCAATGGCCGACGCCCGCGATCTCGCGGGCGTCCGCCATTAACCCCTCAGGTGCCGGGATCAATACAGATCCCGCCGGCATCTGCGGCAGTGCGGGATTTGAATGAATGATCAGATCGCCCGCAGCGCTGCTGCGGAGATCCGATCATTCATAACGCCGCACGGAGGTCCCCTCTCCTTCCTCCGTGCGGCTCCCGGCGTCTCCTGCTCTGGTCTGTGATCGAGCAGACCAGAGCAGAAGATCACCGAAAACACTGATCTGTTCTATGTCCTATACATAGAACAGATCAGTATTAGCAATCATGGTATTGCTATGAATAGTCCCCTATGGGGACTATTCAAGTGTAAAAAAAAATGTAAAAAATTTTTAAGGTAAAAGTAAAAAAAAAGTGAAAAATCCTCTCCCCCAATAAAAAAGTAAAACGTCCGTTTTTTCCTATTTTACCCCCAAAAAGCGTAAATTTTTTTTTATAGACATATTTGGTATCGCCGCGTGCGTAAATGTCCGAACTATTAAAATAACATGTTAATGATCCTGTACGGTTAACGGCGTGAACGGAAAAAAAAAGTCAAAAATTCCTACTTTTTTAATACATTTTATTAAAAAAAAATTATAAAAAATGTATTAAAAGTTTTTTATATGCATATGTGGTATAAAAAAAAAGTACAGATCATGGCGCAAAAAATGAGCCGCCATACCGCCGCTTATACGGAAAAATAAAAAAGTTATAGGTCATCAAAATAAAGGGATTATAAATGTACTAATTTGGTTAAAAAGTTTGTGATTTTTTTAAGCGCAACAATAATATAAAAGTATGTAATAATGGGTATCATTTTCGTATTGACCCTCAGAATAAAGAACACACGTCATTTTTACCATAAATTGTACGGCGTGAAAACGAAACCTTCCAAAATTAGCAAAATTGCGTTTTTTGTTTTAATTTCCCCATAAAAATAGTGTTTTTTGATTGCGCCATACATTTTATGATATAATGAGTTATGTCATTACAAAGGACAACTGGTCGCGCAAAAAACAAGCCCTCATACTAGTCTGTGGATGAAAATATAAAAGAGTTATGATTTTTAGAAGGCGAGGAGGAAAAAATGAAAACATAAAAATTTAATTGTCTGAGTCCTTAAGGCCAAAATGGGCTGAGTCCTTAAGGGGTTAAAGAACCCAAAATCAAGAAATTCTCTCTAGTCTTTTTTTGCCAGCATGGGATTTTTTTCAAGATTTTGCACACCACATTTAACATTTGTCCAATTTAGTTTTAAAAATTACCCAAAAGATTACACAGCTAGACTAGTTGGAAAAGTATCAAACTATACCAAAATATTGCTATCCGTTTGTTTGCGAACAGACTTCTCTGAAAATGAATAAAATGTACAGGTTTGTAAGCCTAGCTTGACCTGGAGTAAATTTAGCAGGGTTTTCAAGCCATTGCGACTTTTATGCGAAAGTCGCGGTTAATAAATGTTTGATTATGTCAAGTCAGATTTTCAAAACAGCGTAAATTACCGGGGAAAAAAAACTGCTCTTCTCGCTTTCTTGGTAAAATGTCGCACGAAAAAACACGGTGTCGCAATTGCGACTTTCTTGCAACAAATTTACACAAAAAAAAAAAAACAGGTAAACCGTTTGATAAATGTCCATCCATATGACTTCAGATTTGCGGAGTTATTAAGCCTCTTTATCTCTGCAGAGAGGTTCTTTATTAGTTAGCGTTTTATTTAGTCTAGCCTAACAAAAGTGGTAGAAAATGTGGTTCATGTTTAAATACGAGATGCCCTTTTAACATTTAGGGTCATTGAATTAGTATTATGGGCAGAGTGGTTTAGATTATTTTTGTATTATCGGTGTGACATATTGGTAACACAGGTTATCCAAGATTAGAAAACTATAGCCTTCTTCCAGAAACAGTGCCGCTCCGGTCCTCAGGTTGTGTATGGCATTACAACTCAGCTCCAAAACAACATCAATAAAACTGAACTGCAATATCACACACAAACCGAAGACACGAGTGGTTGCTTCTGGAAGAAAAAATCTATGTTTTTCTAATATGTAGAATCACTGCTAGTCTAGGTCGATGAAGGGTCAATATTGAATCCATTATCTATGGTCGAGGTTTACGCCTTGTTCACACAAACCTTGTGGATTTTGACACAAATTCTATGTTGAAATCCATGTGAGAACTGTGAATTCAGCTGACGGTTGTTTTCAACTGGAATTTGCTTTGTGAACTAAAGCTTTTTTCCGATAAAGACTTGAAATGCGTTAGCAGATTGGCTTCATTTGGCATAGTTGTACTGGATCAAAAAATGCTAGAGTCATTGGCAAACTATGCCAAAGCATTAGCAGGTCCATTGCTGCTCCCCATTTTAGTCAATGGGGCACTGGATAGGACATAGTGTTGTATATTGAATTCATTTGTGGTATGGGGTGTGAGATGCAGGGCAGATGGAATTACCCTAGGGGCAGATGGCATTAACCCCTTGTAATTATGATGCCAGGGCGTGGTTTATCCTCAATACCACCTGAAGGTATACAGCTGGATCCTGGGCTAGGCACAGGGGCAATAATGACTTTGATGCCAAGTTACGGACAACGGTAGCTTTACTGAGTGACAGATGGTACAGTCCATACACTGTAGCCCGGCCCACGGACGTGACCAGTGACTTCAGAGACCTTAAGGGCTTGCTGGGACTTGCAGTGGTTTTGGAAAATGTAGTGCAGGCACGGTGACTTGACAATAGATGACAGTGAGTGACTTGACTTGACTGGAGACAGACTAAGCTGTGACTTTAGCTTACTTGTAGACTTGTAGCTTGTGGCTGCAGACTTGACTTGAGGCTCCTATGACTCCAGACTTTTAGGCTCGACTGAACCTCAGCAAAGACTCAGGAACAAAGAGAGAGAAGAGACTCCTCCCAGAGCTTTTATAGGGGAGACTCTGGTGGGGTCCCATTGGTCACCCTTAAGTCACCTGGTAACTGATACCTCTGGGTAACAGTCACATGATAACTCACATGACAACCTTTCTTGAAGATACAACATCCTTATATGCATAACATAGGGGATAATATACAATTACGGTAGAACAGATACAGGGGGGGCCCAGGGGACACTGCAGGGAGGCTGCCTGACAGGACATCAAGGATACCGGGTAACAACTCCCGTACTGGGCAACCACACATTTTCCTTTTGATATACCTTCGGGCAGAATATAGAATATTTGACACAGTCCTGACCTCAGTATCTGAGGAAAGGGATTTAGTAGTAATTATTTCAGAAGACTTAAAGGTAGGAAGACAATGTAATAGAGCAGCAGGAAACGCTAGCAGAATGCTTGGATGTATAGGGAGAGGTATAAGCAGTAGAAAGAGAGAAGTGTTCATGCCGCTGGTGAGACCTCACTTGGAGTATTGTGCGCAGTACTGGAGGACGTATCTCCAGAAGGATATAGATACTCTAGAGAGAGCTCAGAGAAGATACTAAACTAGTACATGGGTTGCAGGATAAAACTTACCAGGAAAGGTTAAAGGACCTCAACATGTATAGCTTGGAAGAAAGATGAGACAGAGAGGATATGATAGAGACTTTTAAATACATGAAGGGAATCAACATGGTAAAGGAGGACAGAAGAAGAAGAAAAACTACCACAAGAGGACATAGTTTTAAATTAGAGGGGAAAGGTTTCTGCAGTAAAAGTAGTGGATGCATGGAATAGCCTTCCTGCAGAAGTGGTCGCTGCAAATACAGTGAAGGAGTTTAAGCATGCATGGGATAAGCATAAGGCTATCCTTCATATAAGATAGGGCCAGGGATCTATTCATAGTATTCAGATTATTGGGCAGACAAGATGGGCCAAATGGTTCTTATCTGCCAACACATTCTATGTTTCTATATTACCAGGCAAAGCTTTGGCTAAAAAGAGGTTAACCCACACACACTCAACACTAATGCAGTCATGTCTGTCACATCACAGATATATTGCAGATCTGCACCCCCACAGCTGGGAACTGCAATACTGAAAGAATCAACTCTAAGAAAGAGAAAAGGTGAGCCAACCAGTTAGAGACTTGCACCAAAGAAAAACTTGACTACTATAAAAAGCTAGAGAAAAACCACTCCAAAAAACTATGCAGTAAGAATACATTGGGAATCCCTGCTCCAGCCTTGGCAAAGCCTGCCTGAACTGGTGTTAGATTTGTGCCTCCAAAGTGTTACCTGTTTCATTAAAGGAGATATATCATGAATAGAATAGGACATAAGTTTTACTTTGCTGGGGGTTCAACCGCTGGGGCCCCGCACTATCTCTAGTACAGGGCCCCGGCTCTCTTTGGGAACGGGGCGTGTGACGACTCCTGTACAAAGCGGCAGCTGACACGCCCCTCCATATATCTCTATGGAAAAGTCAAATCTAGCCGAACAGCTCTCCCATAGAGATACATGAAGGGGGGGGGGTGTGGGCTGCTGATTGGTGCGGGGGTTGACACGCCCCATTTTCGGAGAGAGCCAAGGCCCAGTACAGGAAATCACAGGGGTCGGATCCCCACTTATCTAAACATTATCTGCTATTCTGCAGATAGGGGATAAGCAGGGCCGTTTGAAGGAATTTGGGGGCCCCAAACAAAATAGACACGGAGGCCCCCCTCCACCCCCTCCCCACCTTACCACGCAAAGCCTGTGCACAGGATATATACCATATAAGTGATTATATAAAGGACCATATAGTGATTATATACAGGACCATATAGAGGTATATTCCAGCTGTACACAGGATATATACCCCATATTAGTGATTACAGCTACATGAAGGAACTCACAGGTCACTTCTTTTCTGATCAGCGTCGTCCTCTTTCCTTTTCTTCCCCGTCCGACTCAGACCGCCATGATGTCTCCTTCCAGCCAAAACTTCATCTCTCTTCATCTGCAGAACAAAGATCTTAGACTCTGCATTTTTCCAGCGCTCTCCTTAACACTACACAATCTCCTCATCTATAGGCCTGAAATAATGCCCCCTTTGGTGTCCCACTCAGTAACAGAGCAGGTTGCCAGATATGTTGGTAGGTCCCCATTCCCCAACCATGGTTCCTCCAGCTGTTGCAAAACTACAGCATCCAGATGACCTCTGGATTTCCGGGCATGCTGGGAGTCATAGTTTTGCACCCTGGTTAAGAAACACTGATGTAGGTAGTTAGGTAGCCAGCTAGTAGGGCTGCACGATATGGGGAAACTATGCGATTGCGATTATGGACCCAGATTAACTCCCAGTAGGCAGATAGTACAACCCAGATTACCCCCTTCACCCCCCAGTAGGCAGGTAGTAGCCCATAGTAGAAACCCCCCCAGTAGACAGGTAGTACCCCCCAGTGGCGTTGCCAGGGTTGGTGTCACCCGATGCGGTAGAAAATGGTGTCACCCCATACCTACCCCCCCCCCTTCCACATAATAAAGTTTTTAGCCTGTTGTGACGGATACCACTGGTGTAGCGCATTGTGAAAAATTCCAGTATAATAATTAAATATACCAATTGCCACAGAATGGAAAAGCGCTAAAGAGGTTTTCACCATTTAAAACTACAACTCCCAGAATTACTTAAATGGGTACTCCACTGGAAATTATTTTCTTTTGAATCAACTGGTACCAGGAAGTTAAAATCTGAATCCTTCAAGTAAGTAATTTACAAACCTGTTTAACTTTCTGGCACCAGTTGATTCAAAAGAAAATATTTTGCAGCTTAGTACCCCTTTAAAGGAGTAGTCCAGTGGTGACTCAGTGGTGAGCAACTTATCCCCTATCCTAAGGATAGGGGATAAGTTGCAGATCGCGGGGGGTCCGACCGCTGGGGCCCCCTGCGATTTCCTGTACGGAGCCCCGACAGCCCGCGGGAAGGGGGCGTGTCGACCTCCGCACGAGGCGGTGGCCGACACGCCCCCTCAATACAACTCTATGGCAGAGCCGAAGCGCTGCATTCGGCAATCTCCGGCTCTGCCATTGAGATGTATTGAGGGGGCGTGTCGGACGCCGCCTCGTGCGGGGGTCGACACCCGCTATCTCGGCGGAGAGCCGGGGCCCCGTACAGAGAGATCGCAGGGGGCCCCATCGGTCGGACCCCCCGCAATCTCAAACTTATCCCCTATCCTTAGGATAGGGGATACGTTTTTCACCACTGGACTACCCCTTTAAGCAGTGGTGAGGTTATGCTGGGAGTTAAGTTTCACTCATCTTAACTGCAGAACTTACAAGTGACTATAGCTCTGATAGGACATAATGAGGAGAATACACAATAATATCAGTGACTACAGGTGACGTCTTCTCTATAGTGAGGAGAATACACAATTATATCAGTGATTACAGGTGACGTCTTCTCTATAGTGAGGAGAATACAGAATGAGATTAGTGATTACAGGTGACGTCTTCTCTATAGTGAGGAAAATACACAATGATATCAGTGACTACAGGTGACGTCTTCTCTATAGTGAGGAGAATACAGAATGATATCAGTGACTACAGATGACATCTCTATAGTGAGGAGAATACACAATGATATCAGTGATTACAGGTGACATCTCTATAGTGAGGAGAATACACAATGATATCAGTGATTACAGGTGACGTCTTCTCTATAGTGAGGAGAATACAGAATGATATCAGTGACTACAGGTGACATCTCTATAGTGAGGAGAATACACAATGATATCAGTGATTACAGGTGACGTCTTCTCTATAGTGAGGAGAATACAGAATGATATCAGTGACTACAGGTGACGTCTTCTCTATAGTGAGGAGAATACAGAATGATATCAGTGACTACAGGTGACATCTCTATAGTGAGGAGAATACACAATGATATCAGTGATTACAGGTGACATCTCTATAGTGAGGAGAATACACAATGATATCAGTAATTACAGGTGACGTCTTCTCTATAGTGAGGAGAATACAGAATGATATCAGTGACTACAGGTGACATCTCTATAGTGAGGAGAATACAGAATGATATCAGTGATTACAGGTGACGTCTTCTCTATAGTGAGGAGAATACACAATGATATCAGTGATTACAGGTGACATCTCTATAGTGAGGAGAATACAGAATGATATCAGTGACTACAGGTGACGTCTTCTCTATAGTCTTTTCTTATCTAATTCAGATGGAACATCCCGCCAGGTCCAGCTAAATCTTCTCTCTGCAGAATGTGACGCCTAGACGGCTCCTCACTGTGTCAGCGCATTCTCATCCTCTATATGAAAATAATTATTATTATTATAAACCTGCCAGACACTGTATCCTCTAAATATAATAAACTAGTATACACTAGGGCTGCACGATATATCGCAAAAACAATCGAATCGCAATTTTTGCTTCTTTGCCATATATCGATATGGCCCCCGGGAAAATTTGCGATTATCTGCCCGGGCGGATCCCGTGTGTGGCTGCAGCGCGGGCCGGCCAGGGCAGATAAAAACAAATTTAAATATTAAAAGTCTGTGTTTCCCAACCAGGGTGCCTCCAGCTGTTATGAAACTACAACTCCCAGCATGCCCGGACAGCCAAAAGCTGTCCGGGCATGCTGGGAGTTGTAGTTTCACAACAGCTGGAGGCACCCTGGTAGAGAAACACTGATCTAAGTAAAGGGCGCAGGGATAAAAAAAATAATAAAAACATTATGCTCACCTCTTCCCAATCCCTGCATCTGTACACCTCCGTGCGGGCCCGGTGTCTCTATACAAGCTGTAGGACCTTTACCTTTAGCCAATCACTGGCCGCAGCGTTGTCACATGTCAAGCCAGTAAAAGTCCTCAAAGGTCTGCAAACACACACAAACCTAGAGTGTGTGCTGCTGGGGAGGAGGAATGTGACGGGAATATGTGACAAGGGGTGGAGGGGACAGAATGTTAAAGGGGAGGAAAGGGGGAATGCGACAGGGGGGCAGATTGTGACGGGGGCAGAATGTGACAAGAGGGGGGAATATGTGACAGGGGAGCAGAATGTGACAAGGGGGGGGGAATATGTAACAAGGGGGGGATATGTAACATAAAATGGGTGAATAGTTGTAAAATTGAGGAGATTGGACATGAAATAAGGGGATTTCCCTATTTATTTATTACATTGCATCACATATCAAAATCACAATATTTAGGCCATAATCGCAATCGCACATCTTTCTCATATCGTGCAGCCCTAGTATACACTACACTCTATGAATATAAACCTCACACACTGTGCCCCCAGCAGTAGCACCGCCATCATCCACCAGCTGATGCTATTACCACAGAACAGGGGGGTAGGGGGAATGGGGGGGCGGGGGGGGGGGGGTGCCCTGGCAACACCCCCCAGCAGTAGCACCCCATCATCCACCAATGCCCCCCCATTCCCCCTATGGTAATAGAATCAGCTGCTGGATTATAGGGGTGCTACTGCTGGGGGAGGGTGCTGGTGGATGATGGGGGTGTTACTGCTGGGGGGGGCGGGTGCTGGTGCATGATGGTGGTGCTACTGATGGGGGGGGGGTGCTGGTGGATGATGGGGTGCAGCCTCATCATCCACCAGCAACACCTTCCCCCCCAGAAATAGCACCCCCATCATCCACCATGATCAGCAACACATCCCCCCAGAAATAGCACCCCCATCAACCACCAGCACCCCCCCCCCCTGCTGGATGATGGATGATGGTGGTGCTACTGCTGGTGGGTGCTGGTGGATGATGGGGTGCAGCCTCATCATCCACCAGCAACACCTCCCCCCAGAAATAGCACCCCCATCATCCACCAACACCTTCCCTCCCTCAGAAATAGCACCCCCATCATCCACCAGCACCCCCCCCCCCACCCAGCTGGATGATGGTGGTGCTACTGCTGGGGGGTGCTGGTGGATGATGGGGTGCAGCCTCCTCATCCACCAGCAACACCTCCCCCCAGAAATAGCACCCCCATCATCCACCAGCACCCCCCCCCCAGAAATAGCACCCCCATCATCCACCAGCACCCCCCCTTCTGGTTGATGGTGGTGCTACTGCTGGGGGGGGGGGTGCTGGTGTATAATGGGGTGCAGCCTCATCATCCACCAGCAACACCTCCCCCAGAAAAAATGCACCCCCCCCTTCTGGTTGATGGTGGTGCTACTGCTGGGGAGGGTGCTGGTGTATGATGAGGTGCAGCCTCATCATCCACCAGCAACACCTCCCCCCCAGAAATAGCACCCCCCCTTCTGGATGATGGTGGTGGTGCTACTGCTGGGGGGGGGGGGGGTGCTGGTGGATGATGGGGTGCAGCCTCATAATCCACTAGCAACAACCTCCCCCTCCCCTCCCCAGAACTCCCACAGTACCCCTTTTTCTCTGTACCTGGCAGACTGGTTGCTGGCTCGGCTGCTCCAACTGTCCCCGGGCTCACTAGCGCCGTCCATCTAGCTCCGCCCGCTGACGTCCCGTCACACGTGTGCCGGAGCTAGGGTGTGGGTGGAGTTTGGTCCTGTCAGACGGGGGTGCTGTCAGCGCTAAGGACCAGGGTGTGTGTCGGCGCTGAGGACCGGGGGGAGGGGGGTGCTGTTAGCCGTTGAGAACCGGGGGGGGGGGGATGCTGTCGGCGGCTGAGGACCGGGGGGGGGGGGGTGCTGGCAGAGTGGTGTCACCCCATCAGCCTGGTCCGCACCCCCCGCACCCCGGTCACAACGCCACTGGTACCCCCAGATTAACCAATGCCACAGGTAGTACCCCCAGATTAACCCTCTCCCCCAGTAGGCATGTAGTACCCCCAGATTAACCCCCCCAGTAGGCAGTTAGTACCCCCAGATCATCCCCTCCCCCCCCCCAGTAGGCAGGTAGTAGCCCCATATTAGAACCCCCCCAGTAGACAGGTAGTACCCCCAGATTCCCCCCTTCCCCCCAGTAGGCAGGTAGTATTCCCATATTAGAACCCCCCCAGTAGGCAGGTAGTACCCCCAGACTAACCCCCTCCCCCAGCAGGCATGTAGTACCCCCAGATTAACCCCCCCCCCAGTAGGCAGGTAGTACCCCCAGATTACCCCCTTCCCCCCAGTAGGCAAGTAGTAGCCCCATTTTAGAACCCCCCAGTAGGCAGGTAGTACCCCAAGACTAACCCCCTCCCCCCAGCAGGTATGTAGTATCCCCAGATTAACCCCCTCCCCCCAGCAGGCATGTAGTACCCCCAGATTAACCTCCTCCCCCAGCAGGAATGTAGTACCCCCAGATTAACCCCCCCAGTAAGCAGGTAGTGCCCCCCCCCCTTCCTACTGGGGGGGTTAATCTGGGGGTACTACATGCTTGATGGGGAGGGGATTATCTGGTCCTGTGTGTGAGCTGTAGTTACGTGGTCCTGTGTGTGCCATCCTTATCTGACCATGTTGGATTTTTTACGCACGAAAGGTAAAGTCTGCATTTCACTGATGCGGTCAGTGCCTCCCATACATTCTTCATTACACTTTGCTGGTTTACATTTGGGATTTGAGCACCGCCGAGCCAATATGCACTAAAGTCCCCTGCCATAATACTGGTCTTAGAAGATCCTGTTTACACAGAACATCTAATTACCTCCAGCGCTCGACACTCACATTGCAGTTTCAGGAAGACAATCGCTGTGGGGACTGGAGCAGGACACCAGAGACACAGCAGGAGCGCTGGAGGTAAGTAGTTGTTTATTTTTTTTATATCTTACACTACGCCATAATAAGAAAAAAAAGCCCTCCTTCCAGAGTTCCCCTTTAAGTAAACATTTTTTTAGCAAATTACCCTTTGTCTTTGGCTCTTTTTGCATGGACCAATGGTACCCCAACCACCATCAGTCAGGAAACATATACACACACAAGCTGTGACTAGACCATGACCTTTAGAGGACTACAATCCTCATTTTTTCAGCAACCACAGTGGGCCTCTGGTCTGCTCGCATCCCCCATTAAACAACCACAGTAGGAAATGCCTTCCAGTGTTCTGCTTCATGCAGGGAGGCATGTAAAGCGATAGATGGCTCATGGTGCGGCCTACTTGCTGGGTAGAGTCTAAGGCACCAATCTGTGCCATATAGGCTATTGAGATGTAAACCCAGTCTTGGCCTCTAGTATATAGTGCTAGCACAATTGAACATTCCCAGAGAACAGTGCTGTACAAATACAATTGTGTCTGTTGGGTACTAGACTTCATATTTTTACACAACCACAGACAAAAATCTAAACCTTCTGTCATCGGCCTTATGTTATATAGTTTGATAAAGCCATTTGCTGTTTACTATACTTGTTTTTTGTTTTCCCATCAGTTGCCACCACATGTGCTTCTTGTGACTTTTACAATGCATTACGTAAATGAAGAGTACGGTGATGTCTGACGGGCTCTACCACAAATATCACCAGCATGGTTTCTATGAAGGGATGTCTGCGGCTTCTCAAACCTATTAGCCTCATCTCCAGAGAAAAGATTATTGTACTAGTGGGAAGTGAGTCAGCTTCATTTATGTAGGACAACCTTCATCCATCTATCCTCAACAAGCAGGAATTGTCAGACTCTAGTAGGTGCGGGGAGATAAATATTGGGATAGTGGATATTATATGTTTGATCTCTGTCAGGTAATTTTTCAGGGATTAAATGAATCATAGGAGTTAATGTGTTGCAGAATAGGCAATAATGTCTGTAAAGTTGTGTTCGGAAGGTGAAAGGGCTATGTCTATCCCATCTGTATGTATTAATGGATTACCTTCTGTATACTGGGAAATATATGTGACTACCTGGTGTCATCTATTGAATGTGCATAATAATATGTATGTGTGGCGGCAGGGTGTGTGGTGCAGGGCAGATGTTGTTGCCCTAGGGAGAGATGGCATTAACCCCTTGTATTCGTGACGCCAGGGCGTGGTTTAGCCTATTACCACCCGAAGGTATACCGCTGGATCCTGGGCTAGGCAAGTTATAGACAACGGTAGCTTTACTGAGGGTAGACAGTTGGTAAAGTCTATAGAGTTCTGCCAGGGCCCAAGGGGGGGACCAGTGATGCAGAGACCTTAACGGCTTGCTGGGACTTGTAGTAAGACTGGACAATTGAATGCAGACCACGCTGACTTTGGCACAGTATTCTTTGCAGAATTGTTTTAATTCTGCTACATTTTACAGCATGGACTGTCCGTTAAAGGTCTTTCCACAGCATCTCAATGGGATTCAAGTCTGGAGTTTGACTCCAAAGATTGATTTTGTTTCTGTCGAGTGATTTAGAGGGGGTTTTGCTTCTTTGTTTCGGATCATTGCCTAGCTACATAACCCAACTGCACTCTAGGTCACAAACTGATAGGTGGACATTCTCCAAAAAGGGGTACTCCGCCCCTAGACATCTAAAAGAGAGGAGATAAGATGTCTGATTGCAGATAGTCCCACCGCTGGGGACCCCCGCAATCTCCCTGCTGCACTCAGCGTTTGTTTAGAGCATCAGGTGCAGTGCAGGAGGCACGTAACATCACGGCCCCGCCCCACTCAAGACATCACGACCATGCCCCCTCAATGCAAGTCTATGGGAGGGGGCGTGACGGCAATAGACTTGCATTGAGGGGGTGTGGCCGTGACATGATGAGCGGGGTGGGGTCTTGACATCACGAGCCTCCGGCCCCACATCTTGATGTCATGAGCCTCCGGCCCCACACGAGTCATCAGGCACGGAGTGAAGTTCGCTCTGTACACTGGATTTCTGGGGTGCCGCAGCCGAGATCACGTGGGTCCCCAACGGTGGGACCTCCACAATTAAACATCTTATCCTTTATCCTTTGGATAGGGGATAAGATGTCTAGGGGTGGAGTACCCCTTTAAGAATTCATGGTTCAATCAATGATGACAAGTTATCCAGGCCTTGCCTTGTCTAACTGTTGGTATGATGTTCCTAATGGGGAATGCAGTGTTACCTTTATGCCAGATGTAATGGTAAATATGTCTTCCAAAGTGTGCCAACTTTGATTCATCAGTCCACATAATAATATCCCTAAAAGTCTTAGTGGTCATCTAGATGTTTTTTGGGGAATGCACATTAAGATATTTTTTTCCTTTGGGCAGCAGTGGTTTGCTTCTAGAAGCAGTTCCATGGATGCCATTTTTCCCAGTGACTTTGAGTATATTAAGCTGCTCTTGTATATTTATATGGTCGTCAAATTGGTGAAATTTTATAAGATGGTCAACGTAAAGAATGGGTCACAACTGTTCTAGTTTTACACCATTTGTGGATAATGGCGCTCAGTGTGGTCCACAGAACCTTAGCTATGGCTTGGTAACCCTTTCCAGACTGGTAGAGGTTGAAGAGTACCTGTCATCCCAAAAAACTTTTGATATGTTGTTCATTAATGTCTACCTAACTTTCTAATAGCATATAATTACAAAAAATGTTTATTTATATCTTTATTTGTACATCTTAAATATGACCACTAGGGTTCTCCATACATGTCCCGGCCGCACGTCTCTCATAGAGTTCAGACTCATGCCAGCCTGGCATGAGTCTGAACTCTCAATGCAGCCGGTACACTGACAAGCAAGCACAGCACAGCTCCCATTCAATTTATAGTATTATTAGTGCTGCATTTTTTTTAAAATAAATAAATATACCTAATATAGCTTTGTAGATCCCCCATTGTTGTTAGTTATTCCTGCAGGGCACGGCAACTCTGTGCTCAGATCTTCCTCCTCTCTGTATGGCATGTGCAGTGCCAAACAGAGTGGAAGAGACTCAGGAGCTGCCGGATGTTCTGTCTGCAGAGCATCTATGTGCGCTCCCAAGAGGGATTGTAGCATAGAGGAAGAAGGGCGGAAGTGAACCCAGACAGGCTTCAGCTGTCGTCACGCCTGCCGGGCCACTCCCCCTTCCTCTCTCATAGATGGCCGAGGAATGAGCAGGCAAGCAGGGACAGAGTAAGGTAGGAAGGGTGTTTAAAAAAACAAAAAACAAAACAGGATTAGTGTCAGGAAGAGTCATGGACAGTCATGGGGTGAATTAGGGACAGTTTAGTTTGCAGATTAAGTAGGTCATTCCTGGAAGTGGGGAGTTAAAGTCAACCTAATTGTCAATTGACTTTGGTGAACTGATTTATTTAGTAGCTAAGGGGGCAATTATCTTTTTACACAGAACCAGGCAGGACTGAGCAGCATTTTCCTTCAATAAGTAAAATCATCATTTAATAGATATATTTTTTGAGGCAAGAGATATACCAAGACTGGCTTATCATACACTGGTCTTAGCCCTTAGAGGACATCGGACATAAATGTATATCCAGGTGCCCTGGTACTTAACTCACCGTAAATTTACATCCTGAGCGGCGGTCTGACTATGAAGTGAGAGCAGGAGCTATCAACAGCCTTGCACTTACAGTCAATGATGGAGAACAGCGATCTTGTGCTCTCCATCATTAACCCCTTAAGTGCTTTGATCGATAGCGATTACAGCACTTAAAGGGATACACTGGTGGAAACATTTTTTTTTTTTTTTATTAACTGGTGCCAGAAAGTTAAACAGATTTGTAAATTACATCCTAAACTAATAGTTCAGCTACACAATGTTAACTAATAACATTATACAATAGTGGGAATACATAAGACAGAAAAATCAATTGTAAAAATTAAGAATAAAGTAAAATAAAATAAAAATAAGATATAATTAATTAGAGTAATGAAAAAAATAAAAATGAAAATAAAATAAAAATGGAAATTAATATTTAAAATAAACAGAATAAAAATAGATATAAAAACAAAAATAAAAATGAAAATGAAATTATAACTAAAAATAAAAATAAAATAAAATAATGACTACCAGTTCAGCATATTTTACAATAATACTACTTACTATCCTACACATTATACAGTATAAGTCTGCTCACTTATTGCATATAATATTCTTGAATGAAAATCTTGGTAACTTTAAAAATACGGATTGGGGAACATATCATGAATATCAAAAATGGTAACCAAAAGCACCCATTGTCGGCACATTTTATTTATATACATAATAAAGATCTAAAAAAAAATTCCTACATTGGTATCCAAAGGATAAAAAAAAGATTGGAGAGGGGGTAGCCTGATTGTAAGAATGTCCAGAGCTGAAAGCAAAAAAATCTACGAATTCGACACTCTTGAGCCTAATGGGCTTAATTCCACCTTTTAATTATTTGTTTTTTTGTAGGGGTCGTGCAGGTCTCCAGGGTCCCCCTTCGTTATATTTTGAGGGTGGTCTCTGGGAACTTCCACGTCCCCTCCATTTCACTTCGTACCAAGATAATGTGTAGGGTAGCAAGTACTGTAGTACTATTGTAAAATATGCTGAACTGGTAGTCATTATTTTATTTTATTTTTATTTTTAGTTATAATTTCATCTTCATTTTTCTTTTTATATCTATTTTTATTCTGTTTATTTTAAATATACATTTTTATTTTATTTTCATTTTTATTTTTATTCTTATTTTTCTTTTTTTCTTTACTCTAATCAATTATATCTTATTTTACTTTATTCTTAATTTTTACAATTGATTTTTCTGTCTTATGTATTCCCACTATTGTATAATGTTATTAATTAACATTGTGTAGCTGAACTATTAGTTTAGGATGTCTTTTTGTTGTTACCATTTATACGCATAAACCTATTTACACATTGCGGTAATAAAAAATTTGCAACCACCTACTGAACTAACGGCTACTCTAGATGCCAGTTTGGGTCGTGTATATGTTTTACTTTTGCAAAGATCCGTTCCAATTTTTCGTTTTATCCCAAGTATCACCTTTGTGCAATTCATTTGATTATGACCTGACAAGTATATAAAGGATCTACAGCTTCAAAATGTATACATGCCTACTGAGGAAAGGGCCGTGTTTAACATATGAGATCCTTGAAACGCGTCTAGGTGTACTAAGATTATTTATTTATCACCGATACCTGATTTCATCTCGGACGATCCCGATCCAGCCCTGCATACCAGCAGAGTGATCCCAAGTCCATCTTCCAGGCAGCACTGTCCAACGCCTGTGATGTCACACGCCATCAGGATACCACGAGGTCCACAACACCATAACGCTTGATACCATCTACAACAGACCACTTTGTAAGCGGCTTCTAATCCATCTGGTCTGTGGCAGGCAAACCGCCGGGGTGACGCATGCCAGCGTCCTTTACCATCCCAAGTTTGTGGACCTCTCATTTTATCCTCAAGTGACGATAAGTTGGGACATTCTACAGGCTGGTAACTATATTCCATTCTTCTTGTTTCCATTATTACGGAATCTCTATTACATACGGGACTTGAGCTTATTTCTGGACTATCAGAGGCCGGATTACCGAAATTCTGATATTCTATTAAATCTATGATGATAGCTATCGGTGTTTGTCTACAATATATTAATGTGTTATAATTTGATGTTATGTAATCATATAACCGTATTTTATGCTATTTTATTTAATATTTTCCTCGGCACAAGGGCCCTGTGCTTTGAGAATAAATTTTATTTTATATTTGAAATACATTTCTATTTTTCATTTTATAATTGAAGCAAAATCCAGTCTTTATTATTAATTATTTTTCATCATTGTATCAGGTAACTGATACTAGTCTTGCTGGGTTGGTTATTGTTTAATCAGACTATTTCAAATTTCCAGGTGTCGGTATACAAGGTCTTTTCTTTTTGGATTTCCTTTCTTTTTTCTGTCCACAGGGTTCTCTGCTGACACCTTTGTCCGTATCAGGAACTGTCCAGTTCAGGAGCAAATCCCCATAGCAAACCTATGCTGCTCTGGACAGATCCTGATGCAGACAGAGGTGTCAGCAGAGAGCACTGTGGACAGAAAAAAAAGAAATCCAAAAACAAAAGAACTTTCTCTGTAATATGCAGCCACTAATAAGCACTGGAAGGATAAAGATTTTTTAACAGAAGTAATTTATAAATCGGTTTAACTTTCTGGCACCAGTTGATTATAAAAAAAAAAAAAGTTTTCCACCGGAGTACCCCTTTAACCCCTTAAGGACTTGGCCATTTTACACCTTAGGACCAGAGCGTTTTTTGAACATCTGACCACTGTCACTTTAAACATTAATAACTCTGGAATGCTTTTAGTTATCATTCTGATTCCGAGATTGTTTTTTCAAGACATATTCTACTTTAACATGGTGGAAAATTTTTGTGGTAACTTGCATCCTTTCTTGGTGAATAATCCCAAAATTTGATGAAAAAATTGAAAATTTAGCATTTTTCTAACTTTGAAGCTCTCTGCTTGTAAGGAAAATGGATATTCAAAATACATTTTTTAAATTCACATACACAATATGTCTACTTTATGTTTGCATCATAAAATTGACAAGTTTTTACTTTTGGAAGACACTAGAGGGCTTCAAAGTTCAGCAGCAATTTTCCAATTTTTCACACAATTTTAAAACTCACTATTTTTCAGGGACCAGTTCAGGTTTGAAGTGGATTTGAAGGGTCTTCATATTAGAAATACCCCATAAAAGACCCCATTATAAAAACTGCACCCCCCAAAGTATTCAAAATGACACTCAGTCAGCGTTTTAACCCTTTAGGTGTTTCACAGGAATAGCAGCAAAATGAAGGCGAAAATTCACAATCTTAATTTTTTACACTTGCATGTTCTTGTAGACCCAATTTTTAGATTTTTTTACAAGGGGTAAAAGGAGAAAATGTATACTTGTATTTGTAGCCCAATTTCTCTCAAGTAAGCACATACCTCATATGTCTATGTAAAGTGTTTGGCGGGCGCAGTAGAGGGCTCAGAAGCGAAGGAGCGACAAGGGGATTTTGGAGAGTACGTTTTTCTGAAATGGTTTTTGGGGGGTATGTTGCATTTAGGAAGCCCCTATGGTGCCAGAACCGCAAAAAAAAAATACATGGCATACCATTTTGGAAACTAGACCCCTTGAGGAACATAACAAGGAATTAAGTGATCCTTAATACCCCACAGGTGTTTCACGACTTTTGCATATTTTAAATTTTTTTTTTTTACATATGCAAAAGTTCTGAAACCCCTGTGGGGTATTAAGGCTCACTTTATTCCTTGTTACATTCCTCAAGGGGTCTAGTTTCCAAAATGGTATGCCATGTGTTTTTTTTTTGCTGTTCTGGCACCATAGGGGCTTCCTAAATACGACATGCCCCCCGACCAAAATTTGCTCTCAAAAAGCCAAATATAACTCCTCTTCTGAGGATTGTAGTTCGCCCGTAGTGCACTTCAGGTCAACTTATGGGGTACCTCCATACTCAGAAGAGATGGGGTTACAAATTTTGGGGGTTATTTTCTGCTATTAACCCTTGCAAAAATGGGAAATTTGGGGGGGGGGGAAACACACATTTTTTTCACTAAAATGTGTGTTTCCCCCCAAATTTCACATTTTTGCAAGGGTTAATAGCAGAAAATACCCCCCAAAATTTGTAACCCCATTTCTTCTGAGTATGGAAATACCCCATGTGTGGACGTCAAGTGCCCTGCAGTCGAACTACAATGCTCAGAAGAGGAGGAGCGCCATTGAGCTTTTGAAGAGTGAATTTGTTTGGAATGGTAGTCAGGGGCCATGTGCGTTTACAAAGCCCCCCGTGGTGCCAGAACAGTGAACCCCCCCCACATGTGACCCCATATTGGAAACTTCACCCCTCACAGAATTTAATAAGGGGTGCAGTGAGTATTTACACCCCATTGGCATTTGACAGATCTTTGGAACAGTGGGTTGAGCAAATGAAAAATTAAATTTTTCATTTTCACGGACCACTGTTCCAAAAATCTGTCAGACACCTGTTGGGCGTGAATGCTCACTGCACCCCTTATTACATTATGTGAGGGGTGTAGTTTCCAAAATGGGGTCACATGTTGGGGGGTCCATTGTTCTGGCACTATGGGGGCTTTGTAAACACACGTGGCCTTCAATTCCGGACACATTTTCTCTTCAAAATCCCAATGGCGCTCCTTCTGTTCTGAGCATTGTAGTTTGCCCGCCGAGCACTTTACATCCACATTTGGGGTATTTTCTTACTTAGAAGAAATGGGGTTACAAATTTTGGGAGAATTTTTTCCTATTTTCCCTTGTGAAAATGAAAAATTTAGGGTAACACCAGCATTTTAGTGAAAAAATAATAATTTTTTTCATTTTCCCATCCACTTTAACAAAAATTTGTCAAACACCTGTGGGGTGTTAATGCTCACTATACCCCTTGTTACATTCCGTGAGGGGTGTAGTTTCCAAAATGGGGTCACATGTCGATATTTATTTTTTTGCGTTTATGTCAGAACCGCTGTAAAATTAGCCACCCCTGTGCAAATCACCAATTTAGGCTTCAAATGTACATAGTGCGCTTTCACTCCTGAGCCTTGTTGTGCGTCCGCAGAGCATTTTACGCCCACATATGGGGTATTTCCGTACTCAGGAGAAATTGCGTTACAAATTTTGGGGGTCTTTTTTTCCTTTTACCTCTTGTGAAAATAAAAAGTAAAGGGCAACACCAGCATGTTGGTGTAAAAAATTTTTTTTTTTACACTAACAGGCTGGTGTAGACCCCAACTTTTCCTTTTCATAAGGAGTAAAAAGAAAAAAAAGCCCCCCAAAATTTGTAGTGTAATTTCTCCCGAGTATGGGGATACCCCATATGTGGCCCTAAACTGTTTCCTTGAAATACGACAGGGCTCCGAAGTGAGAGAGCGCCATGCGCATTTGAGGACTAAATTAGGGATTGCATAGGGGTGGACATAGGGGTATTCTACGCCAGTGATTCCCAAACAGGGTGCCTCCAGCTGTTGCTAAACTCCCAGCATGGCTGTCCAGAAATGCTGGGAGTTGTTGTTTTGCAACAGCTGGAGGCTCCGTTTTGGAAACACTGCTGTAAAATAATTTTTATTGGGGGGGGGGGGGGACAGTGTAAGGGGTTGTATATGTTGTGTTTTACCCTTTATTATGTGTTAGTGAAGTGTAGTGTTTTAAGGGTACATTCGCAAAAAATTTGCCGCAGCCCAAACTTGAAGCAAGAAACTTACTGTAAACCTGCCCGTGTGAATGTACCCTGTACGTTCACCTGGGGGGGGGGGGGGGGGGGGAACCTCCAGCTGTTTCAAAACTACAACTCCCAGCATGTACTGACAGACCGTGCATGCTGGGAGTTGTAGTTTTGCAACAGCTGGAGGCACACTGGTTGGAAAACCTTCAGTTAAGTTCTTTTATCTAACTCAGTATTTTCCAACCAGGGTGCCTCCAGCTGTTGCAAAATTACAACTCCCAGCATGTACTGATCACCAAAGGGCATGCTGGGAGATGTAGTTATGTAACAGCTGGAGGGATCGCAACTACAACTCCCAGCATGCTGGGATTTGCAGTTTTGCAACATCTGGAGAGCTACAGTATAGAGACCACTGCAAACTGTTGCCCTCCAGATGCTGAAAAACTACAAATCTCAGCATACCCAGACAGCAAACAGTTGTGTGGGCATGCTAGGAGTTGTAGTTTTGCAAGATCTGGAGTGCTACAGTATAGAGACCACTATATAGTGGTCTCGGACTGCAGCCCTCCAGATGTTGCTAGGCAACTTACCGGCTTCCGTTGGATCCAGGGAGCTTGCTGCACGACATCGCCGCCCGCCGATCTCCGGCGCCGAACGTCGCCCGCAGCCTCTGCAGATCGGTAAGTGGACTCCGGTGCCGGTCCTCTGTCGTTTCCCCGTTCTGCCCCACCTATTGTGGGTGGGCAGGACGGGGAAAACGAAAGTTAACTCCCCCGCCCCCAATCTGCTATTGGTGGTCGTGTCTAGACCACCAATAGCAGGGATAGGAGGGGTGGCACCCCTGCCACCTCACTCCTATCTCTTCAGGGGGATTGTGGGTGTCTTAGACACCCGCGATCCCCCTTATATTCCGGGTCACCGGGTCACCATAGACCCGTAATGACCCGGAATTGCGCAAATCGCAAGTGTAAATTCACTTGCAATTTGCGGCGATCGTCGACATGTGGGGGTCCCGGGACCCCCCTTGGCGTTTGCCTGGGACGCCTGCTGAATGATTTCAGCAGGCGTCCGGTTTCGCAACCCGCCCGGCGTGCGGTGGGATGCGAAATTCGCTGGGACGTATGAGTACGTCCCTGGTCCTTAAGACCCAGGGTGCAGGGACGTACTCATACGTCCATGGTCCTTAAGGGGTTAAAGGGCTTCAATGTTAGTCCCTCTAACTGATCCACACCCCTGCAACACGTATGGGGGGCCCCTCACCTGTTCGGTACAGGTGCAGGTCCTGTCTGCCAGGCACTATGAGTAGATAATTGATACCAATGAGTAATGCTATCCTTTGTGCAAAGTGTCAAAAAGTCCAATTTCTTTTTTCCGCAAAATGTTCCCGCCAGGCACAGGGATAATGAACCCCCCCTTTGTGTTTACCTGGGTTATTTTTTGAATCTTTTAAAATTAAAAGTAGTTTGGTGATCTATAAAGAAATTCCAGTGTGACAAAATTGGGTGGGGGCAGATACTTTTTCACTGTACTCTATACATAGATGTGCTCAACACAAAAACTCATGCGCAATATACCTAACTTTATTTCAAAATTGTTTCAATAACCTTCCTTATACCCTGATCTAATAATATATAAAGGGTTGACGTTCCCTTGAAACATATAAATAATAACATTTTGGCTGCTAGCTGTTGCCACTAGGGGGTGCTAGCTGCAAATATGGTTTATATGGCTGTCATTGCACTAAGCTGTTAAAATACTGTATATTCTGAGACTAAATGAAATAGCCGTGCAATTCCTGACAATAGAACTCAGTCATTGTAAGGAAAACATGAAACAAAATATTTTTGGTTCCACAAATATTTTACGCAGCATTCCTTACGGATGATAATAAATTGTGTCCCATTTAGGAATCTGCGCTTTGGTTTCTCCTTATTGTTTGCGTTAAAGAGGAAGTGACAAGTAATATCACAGTGGGGTCTCCAGGGAGGATTACTGTCATTAGTGGTTAAAGTTATAGTTAGGAATCGGCTTAGTCCTTTTATAGACTCATAGGGAGATTCACTCTGTGGAGGAGTCCTTTAACTCTTTCAAAGTCGATGTGCTTGAGCCGCAATGCTGTCCTGATCCAAAGCAGGTTTTAATTTTTTTTACTATTCACTACATCACAGCTGTTGACAACAACAAAAGCGTTTGTTATAGGCATTGACGCTAGTTTTATTCTTTCATCTATTTTATTCATGCAAAACAAATATTCCCTCTACCTTAAATGAACAGTTTATGGCAGAGATCCCTTTTATAGAGTTGTGAATGAACATGATATATTAAGCCTATCAGGCTACAGTGTTGACTAGAACATACTCCAGTGTTTTCCAACCAGGGTGCCTCCAGCTGTTGCAAAACTACAAACTCCCAGCATGCCCGGACAGCCAGGAGTAGAAATATTCCTCAATTTCAAGTGTTTTTTTCTGCTTTGCCCCTGACATCCAGTGGTTTGGCACCCAGACTGGCCTGGGCATCTTAGTGCAGTGTTTCCCAAACAGTGAGCCTCCAGCTGTTGCAAAACTACAATTCCCAGCATGCCCGGACAGCCAAAGGCTGTCCGGGCATGCTGGGAGTTGTACTTTTGCAACAGCTGGAGGCACACTGGTTGGGACACACTGTCTTACTGTATAGCGGTTCAGTGCCTAGTTCCTGTTGAGTTTACAGTGGATCTAGAGGGTGATTTATGATTGAATTTAGAGTTGTTTTATTCATTTATTTATTTTATTTCTGGTGCACAAAATGTCGCACATGCGCCTAAGCACTTTTTTTTTTTTTGGTGACTTTTGTGGGTACGCATTATTGATGATGTGGGAACATCGCACGTAGGCATGAAAAATTTTGCAAACTTCTCCAAAATTTCTAAAGTGAAAACCAGGTCAGACTTGGCTTATAAAGCTGCCATCAGAGAGCACTTTTAAAGGGTATCTTTGATTAAAACTAAATTTTGCTATTGCACTCCTTATGGTAAATAAAAAATATTTCTAATATACTTTGTTTTAAAAAAATGAAGTTTTCTATGTTTTATTTGTGCTTAAAAAAGCTCAAGAGCACATCTTCCCCCATCTCATATACAGGCTTTGGACCGAAGCCCAAACACAGGAAGTGCAGCCTGGAGTGCTGAGGGGTGTGTGTCCAACCTCATCCAATCATAGCTCCTCTCACACTTAGCTGCCATATGCTGTTGGCTGGACCCCCCCCCCTCTGAGCACTCCAGGCTGCACTTCCTGTGTTTGGGCTTCGATCCAAAGTCTGTGTATAAGATGGGGGAAAATGTGCTCTTGCGCTTTTTAAAGCACAAATAAAACATTGAAAACTTCATTTTTTTTAAACAAAGTATATTAGAAATATTTCTTATTTGCCATAAGGAGTACAATAGCAAAAATTTGTTTTAATGAGAGTGACCATTTAAAAAGCCTCACAAAAAGTCGCAGCAGTGACTTTTTGTGCAGAAACGACACAGAGGAATCATACAAAATACAAGTCCTCTCCCGTTCTATAACGCAGGGCCACGGCGTGGCCCCGCATCATAGCGGGTCGGGCCCGGCCTCTAACAACAGCCGGGACCCGTGGCTAATAGTGCGCGGCATTGATCGCGGTGCCGTGCGCTATTAACCCTTTAGACGCGGCATTCAAAGTTGAACGCCCCGCCTAAAGTGAAACTAAATCACTGCCAGTTAGCTCAGGGAGCTGTTCGGGATCACCGGGGGGAAATCGCGGCATCCCGAACAGCTTGCAAGACAGCCGGAGGACTCTAACCTGCCTCCTCACTGTACGATTGCCGAATGACTGCTCAGTGCCTGAGATCCAGGCATGAGCAGTCAAGCGGCAGAATCATCGATCAGAGAAACCAGTGATCAATGTAAAAGATCAGTGTGTGCAGTGTTATAGGTCCCTATGGGAGCTATAACACTGCAAAAAAAAAAAGTGAATAAAGATCATTTAACCACTCCCCTAATAAAAGTTTAAATAACCCCCCTTTTCCCATAAAAAAAAACCCAGTGTAAATAAAAATAAACATATATGGTATCAGCAGAGAGCACTGTGGACAAGACAAAATAGAAATAAAAAAATAAAAGAATTTCCTCTGTAGCATACAGCTGCTAAAAAGTACTGGAAGGGTAAATATTTTTTAATAGAAGTAATTTACAAATCTGTTTAACTTTTTGGCACCAGTGGATTTAAAAAAAAAATGTTTTCCACTGGATTACCACTTTAACCCCTTCATGACCTGGGCATTTTTTGAAAATCTGACCACTGTCACTTTAAACATTAATAACTCTGGAATGCTTTTACTTATCATTCTGATTCCGAGATTGTTTTTTCGTGACATATTCTACTTTATGTTATTGGTAAAATTTCACTGATATTTGTATCCTTTCTTGGTAAAAAATCTAAAAATTTCATGAAAATTTTGAAAATTTTGCATTTTTCTAACTTTGAAAGTCTCTGCTTGAAAGGAAAATGGATATTCCAAATAAATTACATATTGATTCACATATACAATATGTCTACTTTGTGTTTGCATAAAAAAATTGACAAGTTTTTACTTTTGGAAGACACCAGAGGGCTTCAAAGTTCCGCAGCAATTTTCCAATTTTTCTCAAGATTTTCAAAATCGTAATTTTTCAGGGCCCAGTTCAGGTTGGAAGTGGATTTTAAGGGTCTTCATATTAGAAATACCCCATAAATGACCCCATTATAAAAACTGCACCCCCCAAAGTATTCAAAATGACATTCAGTAAGTGTTTTAACCCTTTAGGTGTTTCACAGGAATAGCAGCAAAGTGAAGGAGAAAATTCCAAATCTTCATTTTTTACACTCGCATTTTCTTGTAGACCCAATTTTTGAATTATTACAAGGGCAAAAGGAGAGAAATCACCCTAAAATTTGTAACCCAATTTCTCTTGAGTAAGGAAATACCTCATATGCGTATGTAAAGTGTTCGGCGGGCGCAGTAGAGGGCTCAGAAGGGAAGGAGCGACAATGGGATTTTGGAGAGTGAGTTTTTCTGAAAGGGTTTTTGGGGGGCATGTCCCATTTAGGAAGCCCCTATGGTGCCAGAACAGTGGACCCCCCCCACATGTGACCCCATTTTGGAAACTATACCCCTCATGGAATTTAAAAAGGGGTGCAGTGAGCATTTACACCCCACTGGCGTTTGACAGATATTTGAAACAGTGGACTGTGCAAATCAAAAAATTTATTTTTCATTTTCACAGACCACTGTTCCAAAAATCTGTCATACACCAGTGGGGTGTAAATGCTCACTGCACCCCTTATTACATTCCGTGAGGGGTGTAGTTGCCAAAATGGGGTCACATATGGATATTTATTGTTTTGCGTTTGTCTGAACTGCTGTAACAATCAGCCACCCCTGTGCAAATCGCCTCAAATGTACATGGCACACTCTCCCTTCTGGGCCTTGTTGTGCGCCCCCAGAGCACTTTGCGCCCACATATGGGGTATCTCCGTAGTCGGGAGAAATTGCGTTACAAATTTTGGGGGTCTTTTTTCCCTTTTACCTCTTTTGAAAATGAAAAGTATAGGGCAACACCAGCATGTCAGTGTAAAAAATTTATTTTTTTGCACTAACATTCTGGTGTAGACCCCAACTTCACCTTTTCATAAGGGGTTAAAGAAGGAAAAGCCCCCCAAAATTTGTAAGGCAATTTCTCCCGAGTACGGCGATACCCCATATGTGTCCCAAAACTGTTGCCCTGAAATACGACAGGGCTTCAAAGTGAGAACGCCATGCGCATTTGAGGCCTGAATTAGGGATTTGCATAGGGGTGGACATAGGGGTATTCTATGCCAATGATTCCCAAACAGGGTGCCTCCAGCTGTTGCAAAACTCCCAGCATGCCTGGACAGTCAATGGCTGTCCGGCAATACTGGGAGTTATTATTTTGCAACAGCTGGAGGCTCCGTTTTGGAAACAGTAGCGTACCAGACGTTTTTCATTTTTTGCGGGGAGGGGGGCTGTGTAGTGTTTTTTTTACTTTTTATTTTAGGTTAGTGTTAGTGTAGTGTAGTGTTTTTAGGGTACAGTCACATGGGCAGAGGTTCACAGCAAGTTTGCCGCTGGAAGTTTGAGCTGCAGCGCAAAATTTGCGCCATCTCAAACTTGCAGCACTCACTGTAAACCTCCGCCCATGTGAGTGTACCCTGTACATTCACATTGGGGGGAGGGGGCAAACATCCAGCTGTTGCAAACTCCGAGCATGCCCTTTGGCTGTCCGTGCATGCTGGGAGTTGTAGTTTTGCAACAGCTGGAGGAACACTGGTTTGGAAACACTAAGTTAAGTAATAAACTTTCAAGTGTTTTGCAACCAAACTTAGTGTTTCCAAACCAGTGTGCCTCCAGCTGTTGCAAAACTACAACTCCCAGCATGCCCAGACTGCCCAGGCATGCTGGAAGTTGTAGTTCGGCAATATCTGAAGGATCAGATGTTGCCGAACTACAACTTCCAGCATGCTTGGGCAGTCTGGGCATGCTGGGAGTTGTAGTTTTGCAACATCTGGAGGTCCACAGTTTGGAGACCACTGTATAATGGTCTCCAATCTGTGCTCTTCCAGATGTTAGAGAACTACAACTCCCAGCATGCCTGGACAGACTGAGCATGCTGAGATTTGTAGTTTTGCAAAATCTGGAAGAGCACAGATTGGAGACCATTATACAGTGGTATCCAAACTGTGGGCCTCCAGATGTTGCAAAACTACAACTCCCAGCATGCCCAGAAAGCCAAAGGCTGTCTGGGCATGCTGGGAGTTGCAGTTTTGAAACTCTCAGAGGCAGCAGTGAGATCGCTTTACGGCGATCTCACTGCTGCCAATGAAGATGCCGCACTGCTGCCGGAAACTCACCTCCGGGACGCAGCGCAGCCGGGACCGCATGGAGGACGCCGGGACCACCGGGACCACTCGGGACGCCGCATGGCCGGGTAAGTGATGCCGGGGGACGGGTCAGGGACACTTAGCAGAGCGGTGTGTGTCCCGATCCCCGTGATCCGGACTCACACACCGCGCTGCCAAGTATTCTGAGAGCGAAACGCTGCTATCAGCTAGTCAGATTTGACCAGCTGATAGCAGCGATCGCTGGGGGGGGTGGGGGATGAAACCCCCCGTGGTCGCACGGTAAGATGGCTGGCTATCAGTGATAGCCACCATCTTTCCAGGCGCTGCGGGATGCCGCGAGTAGCGGCAGTAATGTTCATGACGTACCTGTATGTCATGGGTCGGGAACACCTTGCCACCCATGACGTACAGGTATGTCATAGGTCGGGAAGGGGTTAAGGAAGTGCTTAGCCAAAAACCGAAAGCAAAACCAAAAACGACTTGCAACAGCCATAAAAATAGTTTAAAAACTTAAAGTGAATGCATCAACTAGATTTTTTTTTCTGATAACCAGGTATAGAAACATTTTTTTTCTTATTTGTATCTATTTTCTGGTTGTAATTTATTTACTTTTTTTTCTGTGCATTATTATGAAGGCTGTGATCTTGCCCAAGCATTTCATAATATGCTATACGGCAGAACCCGTGGACCATAGACAACAATAGACAAGGCTTGCCCCATTCAGATGAATTGGAGGCATTACTGAGCATTCTCTAGGAGCTTTTATGAGGTCATACTACAGGGAGAGTGATGCTGCGCTCTTCTGTGAATGGTGGTGGTTCCAGTGTTATCTCTGTACTGGTGTTACCTTTCACTGTACTCCTCAAAAGAAAAGTATTACTGGGAAATGATTTGTATAGCTTAGTATTATACCTTGTGGCTGGAATGTAAACTGAAATAATTATTTCAGAATTATTATAAAATATAGACAGATAAATTATAAAACAAAATCCCCAAAGACATTTCTAAATAGGAGTAACATAAAAACCAGATTTCAACCAAAGGTCATTTTTGATGACTTAAAATGACGACTTTTGATTACTTTGATGATTTAAAAGGTCTCTTTTTTTATTCTTTTACTACATTTCTGTGTTGGCTAGATTGCTATAATTTCAATAAAAAGAACTGTATCAAAATGTCCACGGGAATTGTGCACTAAACATAACCTTTGCTCAGTAACTTCTAAATGTTTCCATATAGAGGAAATCTAGTTAAATTAGTAATCTAATTCCCATAAGTAGTAAAATTAAGCATGTAGGAATATAGGCTCCTCGTACACAGGAAGCAAAGTCAGAACATTCCCGGTAGGACAAGATGAAAATTTGCTTCCTGTATTCTCTGAGTTCATCAGAATGAAATGTTGGATTTAGTTCTGTAGGGGATACAATTTTAAGGTAAAATGTTAAGGCTTAAAACCTTCATGCCAAGACGTTCCCAAGAACTCTGGATTAAATGGGTTGTGCAATTAGATTTTTATTTTTATTTTTTTACGAAAATGCTTACAGTGGCATGAATAAATGAAAATACATGAGCTTACCTGCCACTGATCCCCACCGGTGATGTTCTGATGGAGCTCATCTCCGCTGCTTGGCACTTCCTCTACTCTGTTCCAAAATGTAGGAAACTGCATTTGTTGTGAGTAGTTAGAGTGTGCATAATCCTACATGTTGGGGCAGGAATAAGGAACCACTTAGCAGCTGGTGCCGGCACTGTAAGTCCTACCTCATAACTTTTAACCCTTTAAGGACCCAGCCCATTTTTACCTTAGGGAATAGGCCATTTTTTGCACATCAGACCACTGTTACTTTAAGCATTAATAACTCTTAGATGCTTTTATTTTTCATTCTGATTCCGAGAATGTTTTTAGTCAAGTATTCTACTTTATGTTAGTGGTAAAATTTCGTTAATAGTTGCATCATTTCTTGTTGATAAATTCCAAAATTTTATGAAAAATGTTCTTATAAGGAAAATGGACATACCAAATACATTATATATTGATTCACATATACAATGTGTCTACTTTTTGTTGGCATCATAAAGTTGACATGTTTTTACTTTTGGAAGACATCAGAGGGCTTCAAAGTTCAGCAGCAATTTTCCAATTTTTCAAAACATTTTTAAAATCAGAATTTTTCAGGGACCAGTTCAGTTTTGAAGTGGATTTGAAGGGCCTTCTTATTAGAAATACCTCATAAATTACCCCATTATAACAACTGCACCCCTTAAAGTATTCAAAATGACATTCAGTAAGTGTGTTAACCCTTTAGGTGTTTCACAGGAGTAGAAGCAAAGTGAAGGAGAAAATTCAAACTTTTCATTTTTTACACTCGCATGTTCTTGTAGACCAAGTTTTTTATTTTTTACAAGGGGTAAAAGGAGAGAAATCACCCTAAAATTTGCAACCCAATTTCTCTCGAGTAAAGAAATATCTCATATGTGGATGTAATGTGCTCTGTGGGTGCACTAAAGGGCTCAGAAGCGAAGGAGCGACAATGGGATTTTGGAGAAAGAGTTGTTCTGAAATGTTTTTGGGCGGCATGTCATATTTTGGAAGCCCCTATGGTGCCAGAACAGCAAAAAAAGAAAAATCCAGCCATACAGCCCTCAGGGAACGTAACAAGGGGTCCAGGGAGTCTTAACACCCCACAGGTGTTTGACGACTTTTCGTTAAAGTGTGATGTGTAAATGAATGGTTTTTTTTCACTAAAATGCTGGTTTTTCCCCAAATTTTACATTTTTACAAGGGGTAATAGGCGAAAATGTCCCCCAAAATTTGTAACCCCATCTCTTCTGAGTAGGGAAATACCCAATGTGTGGATGTCAAGTGCACTACGGGTGCACTACAATGCTCAGAAGACAAGGAGTCACATTTGGCATTTGGAAAGCAAATTTTGCTAAAATGGTTTTTGGGGGGCATGTCACATTTAAGAAGCCCCTATGGTGCCAGAACAGCAAAAAAAATTAAAATAAAAAAAATAAAACTACATGGCATACTATTTTGGAAACTACACCCCTCAAAGAACGTAACAAGGGGTACAGTGAGTCTTAACGCTCCACAGGTGTTTGATGACTTTTTGTTAAAGTTGGATGTGTAAATGAAAAAAAAAAATGTCACTAAAATGCTGTTTTCCCCCCAAATTTTTAATTTTTACAAGGGGTAATAGGAGAAAATGCCCCCAAAATTTGCAACCCCATTTCTTCTGAGTATGGAAATACCCCATGTGTGGACGTCAAGTGCTCTGCTGGCACTCTACAATTCTCAGAAGAGAAGGAGCGCCATTGAGCTTTTGGAGAGAGAATTTGGTTGGAATAGAAGTCAGGGGCCTTGTGCGTTGAAAAAGCCCCCCCCCCCCCCCCCCATGGTGCCAGAACAGTGGACCCCCCCACATGTGACCACATTTTGGAAACTACACCCCTCACATAAGGGGTGCATGTGGGTATTTATTTTTTTAGCTTTATGTCAGAACTGCTGTAAAATCAGCCACCCCTTTGCAAATCACCAATTTAGGCCTCAAATGCATATAGTTCTCTCTCACTCCTGAGCTTTGTTGTGCACCCACAGAGCATTTTGCACCCACATATAGGATATTTCCATACTCAGGAGAAATTGCGTTACAAATTTTGGGGGTCTTTTTTTCCTTTTACTTCTTGTGGAAATAAAAAGTATGGGGCAACACCAGCATGTTAGTGTAATTTTTTTTATTTTTTTACACTAACATGCTGGTGTAGACCCAACTTTTCCTTTCCATAAAGGGTAAAAGGAGAAAAAGCCTCCCAAAATTTGTAAGACAATTTCTCCCGAGTACGGAAATACCCCATATGTGGCCCTAAACTGTTTCCTTGAAATACGACAGGGCTCCGAAGTGAGAGAGCGCCATGCGCATTTGAGGACTAAATTAGGGATTGCATAGGGGTGGACATAGGGGTATTCTATGCCAATGTTTCCCTAACAGGGTGCCTCCAGCTGTTGCTAAACTTCCAGCATGCCTGGACAGTCAGTGGCTGTCCAGAAATGCTGGGAGTTGTTGGCTGGAAGCTCCATTTTGGAAACACTGCCATTTTTATTGGGGGGGGGGGGGGGGGGGACAGTGTAAGGGTGTGTATATGGAGTGTTTTACCCTTTTATTATGTCTTAGTGTAGTGTAGTGTTTTTAGGGTACATTCACACGGGCGGGGGTTTACGGTGAATTTCCCGCTTGGAGTTTGTGCTGTGGCGGAAAATTTGCCACAGCTCAAACTTGAAGCAGGAAACTCACTTTAAACCCGCCCCTGTGAATGTACCCTGTACATTCACATGGGGGGGGGGCAAACCTCCAGCTGTTTCAAAACTACAACTCCCAGCATGTACTGACAGACCGTGCATGCTTGGAGTTGTACTTTTGCAACAGCTGGAGGAACACTGGTTGGAAAACCTTCAGTTAAGTTCTGTTATTTAACTCAGTATTTTCCAACCAGTGTGCCTCCAACTGTTACAAAACTACAACTCCTAGCATGTACTGATTGCCGAAGGGCATGCTGGGAGATGTAGTTATGCAACATCTGGAGGTACGCAACTACAACTCTCAGCATGGCGAGACAGCCGTTTGCTGTTCGTGCATGCTGGGAGTTGTAGTTTTGCAAGATTTAGGGGGCCACACTGCACAGTGATCTCTAAACTGTGGACCTCCAGATGTTGCAAAACTACAAATCCCAGCATGCCCAAACAGCTATCTGGGCATGCTGAGAGTTGTAATTTTGCAACATCTGGAGGGCTATAGTTTAGAGACCACTGTATAGTGGTTAACAAACTGTAGAACTCCAGATGTTGCTAGGCAACTCACCGGCTTCCGTAGTCTTCACCAGGGAGCCCGCGCATGTCATCACCGCCCGCTATCGCCGACGCCGATCATCGCCGCCGATGGTAAGTGACATCCTGTGCCGGTCACAGGACAGTTCCCCCATTTTGCCCGGACTACTGTGGGTGGGCAGAACGGGGGAACCGAACTTTAATGCCCCCGATCTGCTATTGGTCGGTCACTTCTGACCAACCAATAGCAGGGATAGGAGGGATGCCACCCCTGCCACCTCACCCCTATCCCTTCATGGGGTTTGTGGGTGTCTTGTACACTGCCGATCCCCCATATTTTCTGGGTCACCGGTCATCAAAGACCCGTGTGACCCGGAATTGGCACAGATCGCCGACATGGGGGGCGTCTCAGGAACCCCCTGGGCATTTGCACGGGATGCCTGCTGATACATACCAGTGAGCCAGGGTGTACCAATGCACCCTGGGTCCTTAAGGGGTTAAACATTTCCCTGGATAACCCCTTTAATCCTATTAGGTTGTGCACCACGTGGGGCAGTATAGAACAGGCTCAGCTTAGCAACCAATACACTCCATTAAGCAGAAATAACTCCGGTTCTTATGATTTAGCCCCCTAGAAGCTGCAGTCAATAGTAACTGCACCATCTAGATAATAATGTGACAAGTGCCAGAACTGTTAGGGAGCAGATCAGCTCCCCCACAACACATTTTTTGGGTGGCAAAAGGTTGCCATTGCACTTAGACATCTTAAAAGGGTACTCCGCCCCAAGACATCTTATCCCCTATCCAAACGATAGGGGATAAGATGTCTGATTGCAGGGGTCCCGCTTCTGGTGCCCCCTGCGATCACCCTGCTGTGTCTGCCGTTCGTTTAGAGCATTGGATGCAGCGCCAGAGACTTTGGACATCACGGCTCCGCCCCTTCTTGACATCACGTCCACACCCCTTCAATGCAAGTCTATGGGACTTCAATTCCAGAATTGCTAAAAAAAAACAAAAAAAAAACGAATCATGACAATGTCAGTCTCCAAGTCCCCTGTGTGATTGATGCAGTAGTGCGCATCTGTGACGATTGCTCCATTCACTGTCTAAATTCTGTTAGTGGAAGATCCTCTTAATAGTGTCCCTGTTATTTGAGAACATAGAGAGACATGTCAAAAGTTTTGATCGGTTGGAGGCTTGGTGTTCAGGCCCTCAATGATTGTAAGAACAAGCCAGGAGAAGCGCCTGGCGAGCGCATCTATCCCTGGCTCACTGCAGGAGACAGATTTTCCCCAGGACAGGGACAGCCGTGAGCTGGAGAGAGAAACACTCAGCTGAGCACTTCTCCTGGCTAGTCCTAGCACTTTGTGGAGGTCTGAACACTGAGACCCTGACTGATCACAACTTTTGACATGTCTCTGTGACATGTCAAAAGGTCTTTCAAATGACAAGGAAACTTTAAGTTTGGTGAAAGCCAAAGGAAAACAGATATGGTAGTGGCTCTCTCTACCTCTATACATGCTCATACACATTAGGCTATAGTTGATAAAAAATGGATAAAATAACCATAAATATTGGTGTGGGAAATTTAATAATTGATTTAGCCAACTGATACCATCATCATCATAAAGAATAAAGTCGGCCTTATTTGATCAGAAACTATCTTTCCTTTTAAGAATGTGTAATGTCCATTTCTGTGTTTTTGCATTTTTCTTCTTTAGGTCCTGTTCAGACATTGTTTTTGTGTCTGAACAGTTTCTGTGCTAATTCTCCCTGGTTTGGGAAGAGTTAACCCTCCAGCCCTGGGAGTGTGTAAAAGGCCTCTTCATGTGCTGTTGGCTGCTGGTAATTAGACCTGTATTCTGACCATGTCTTGTTTACTATGCATCTTACGCTTTTGTCTGTTTTAGCATATATCCTGAGTTTTAACCATGGTTATCTGTCCTGTTAGATATATCTATTTTAGCCTGCTTTGTTTTAGTATTTGTTCTTCGTTCTGCATTTGCTTTGTGTTATCTTTGTCCATGTTCACACTGTGCGTTTTGTCAGTCCTGTTTTGACCTTGTTAGTTCCTTCTACTCCTAGGATAGAATTCCTGAGCCTTGTGCTTATCCTTCTATCTAGGAGTGAGTGAGTCTTGTGTCTGTACCCATGCCTGCTTGTATTTAGTATTCCTGCTTCCTTCTAGGCCAGTATCCTGATCATTCGGTGGAGAGTGCCTGCTGGCTAGAAGTCTATTTGGCTTAGGTATTGATTTCCCTCCATGATTGGAGTTCGGAGTTTGTTTTTTCCATGTTCTGAGTCCAGTGTGAACAGTGCTCTTGATTTTCTGACTCGTTTAGTGTTCTGACAAACAGTTAACCTGTTCATCCCCTGCATTTTCTAGTTTTGTCTGCTGTAATCCTATCCCCATATCTAGTCTTGTTCATATTATCATATCTCCTGTTAATCTTGATTACGGTTTCTGTTAGTATGCTATATCCTGCCTTATTGTATTTATATATCTGTTTGTTGGTTCGGTTATGTTCCTGACTTGTCCCTGACATGTTCAGTTTCATTTGTTTTGTTGACTTTGACGCCATTGCACTTTAGCGCAGGAAGGGACTGGCTCCAAGTTGTCGAACCGTCAGTTAGGACGGATGGGCAAGTAGGCCGAGAGAGTGGTTTTAGGGACAGCTTAGGGCTCACTTCTCCCTGCCCCCCCATTCATGACACAACGTTTACAGAATGATCATTTGCCCTTCTGATGGGGTTGGTTCACAAATACCTTCCTTGAACCTCTTTATGATATGACCCATGTATTACTGATATCAGCATAATTTGGAATACATTAGCAAGCCCAAGTTTGGCCCTCAAAATCATTTCCTTCAGTGTGCCCCCTTGAAGTTCCCAGGCTGCAATGCAAAATATAAAACAAGGGAAAAGCAGCATATGAGCCTTTCAAGAAGCCAGGACCTGGCTGTGGTTTAAACCTCCACGTCCCATAAAAGTATGTCTCTGACATGGTTCAGTTAAATGCTGCATTGATAGATTGGGTGTAATTAAAAAAGGCTGGTAAGAAGCATATTTAGGGTACCTTCAGGTATGGTAACCATAAAAGAAAAGACCTGGTGGGTGCTCCCTGGTGAAGGGTCTATGAGAAGCAAAGAGCTTGAGGTGATAACATGCTTTTTCAGCCTATAAACACCCTGCTTGGCCCTTACTTGCTGGACCCTGAGAAGGATATGATTTGCCTCTTTCTCCCAGACATATTTGTATACCTTTGTATCCACAGCCTTGATGAGCAGCTAAGCCGGCTGCGGCTTTAAGATCCAGATTCTTTGAATTCTATCACATGAAGCTGTATGTAAGAACCTATTAAATACCATGCATTTCTCATCTGTTCCTTATGTCTTGGCTCTAGTAAATAGTCTGTTTTATATACACATTTTGCAGTGAGGTAGAATACTATGTAGGGATTTATGAAAAAAAAAAAAAAAATCAGTTTGTAAATGACTTAAAATAGCAGAAAACATACTTATTGAGGGCTAAAGTTTAAGCACTTGGTTTGGATAATATGTTCCATCTGACTCAACTTAAAGTCTTTTATTATATTAAGAAAGTACTGTATCTACAGCCATTATATCCCAGAACAGTAACACTATTTAACATAGCTGGCAGATCTGAATCAGGTCTTTATGGACAATATACACAAATCAGCCATAACATTAAAGCCACCTCCTCAATATCGAGGTCCCCCTTGTTCCACCAAAATGGCTCTGTCCAGTCGAGGCATGAACTCCACTCCACAGACCAGACCAATTTCTTCCCTGCTCCAGTTCTGATGCTTCCATGTCCATTGTAGACACCTTCAATGGAGGACAGGGGCTAAAAGAAGCTGCACATGTGCAGTGAAACGCGTTGCATGGTTCTTTAATATAGTTTTTACATGTCACCTGTTGGCTCCTGTGTCTGAAGTCCTGTACAGCGCCGATTAATTCCTGAGTATTGCTGAAATCGTTTGCTGTTCCATATATCCACACGGGAAGGCTGCAGTCAGGCTGAACATCTATCTCCTGTTACCTGCTCACCATTGTTGTGAATGTAAGTAAACAACCTGATCCGGTAAGCCGCTGATCTCCCCTCCCTTGTTCTCACCTCAGGGAGCTCTCGGTAGATGCCAGTATATTCCCTCGAAGCGGGCGCGGTATGGCGTGAAACTCTACAAACTTTGTGAGAGAACCTCCCAGTACACTTACAAGTTTAGGGTGTATGAGGGACGAGATTCCGTATTGAACCCCCAGAATGTTCCCCCACTCTGGGTGTTAGCGGGAAAATAGTTTGGGACCTTGTGCACCCATTGCTGGATAAGGGTTACCACCTTTACGTGGACAACTTTTATACCAGCATCCCTCTGTACACATCCCTTGCCCCCAGATCCACATCAGCTTGTGGGACCGTGTGGAAGAACTATAGAGGCCTCCCTCTAAATTTTGTTGAGACACCTATGCCCAAGGATGAGTCCAGTGCCCTTACCCATGAAAACCAGTTTACTTTACTGACCACAATTCATGGTAATGGCAGCTCACCTGTCCCTGTGCAAGGTACCACAACAACCGTCTCCAAGCCTGATTGTATTCTGGGCTACATTCAGTATGTGGGGGAGTTGATCTCTCTGATCAAATCCTCAAGCCATACAACGCCATGCGCAAAACATGGGTATGGTACAAAAAAGTTGCCGTCTACTTGGTACAGGTTGCCATGTTCAACTCTTTTGTACTGTCCCAGCACGCTGGCAACAAAGGGACATACCTCCAGTTCCAAGAATAAGTCCTAAAGGCCCTGATCTTTGGCAACCGGGAAAGAGCAGGCCGGACTTCCCAAGGAACTGAAGTAATAGGTGCCAGGATCACCAAAAAAAGGGATGATCCCAGAAAAAATGCAGAGTGTGTCACAAGAGGGGGATACGGAAGGACACCACCACTTAATGTGACACTCGCCCCGATCATCCGGGCCTCTGCATTAAAAACTTCTTCAAGGAGTATCACACATCCATGGAGTACTAAATTTTCCCCTTTCATTTTAATTTACCATAATTTGACCCCAATGTACCAAGTCCAGTGTAAATTCCAAGTTTTAACCCCATAAACCACTAAATTGCCCCAAAAAATTATTTCATAAAAAAAAAAAAATCCTGATAAGACCTCTTTGGGGATCTCGGCTGCAGCACCTCGCTGTCATTACTGCACAGAGCAAACTTTCTCTGTGCGTAATGATGGGCGATACAGGGGCCGGAGCATCGTGACATCACGGCTCCGCCCCCTCATGATGTCACAGCCCGCCCCTCAATACAAGTCTATAGGAGGGGGGGCTGCCACGCCCCCTACCATAGACTTGTATTGAGGGGCCGGGCAGTGACATCATGAGGGGGCGGAGCCGTGGTGTCACGATGCTCCCGCTCCTGTATTGCCAGTCTTTACGCACAGAGTGAATTTGCTCTGTTCAGTAATGACAGCGGGGTGCTGCAGCCGAGATCCCAGGGGTCCCCGCGATCTGACATCTTAATCCCTATCCTTTAAGCCTCACTGTACACTGTGCCCGCAGTGCACTTGACATGAGGTATTTCCATACTAAGAAGAGATGGGGTTACAAATTTTGGGGGGCATTTTCTCCAATTACCCCTTGGGCAAAATGTAAAATTTGGGGTAAAACCAGCATTTTTGTATAATAAATAATAATTTACACATCCAACTTTAACGAAAAGTTTTCAAACACTTGTGGGGTGTTAAGGCTCACTGTATCCCTTGTTACATTCCTGGATGGGGTGTAGTTTCCACAATAGTGTGCCATGTGTTTTTTTGTTTGTTCTGGCACCATAGGGGCTTCCTAAATGCGACATGCCCCCCAAAAACCATTTCAGGAAAATTTGCTTTCCAAAAGCCAAATGTGACTCCTTCTCTTCTGTGCATTGTGGTGCACCAGCAGAGCACTTGACGTCCACATATGGGGTATTTCCATACTCAGAAGAGATGGGGTTACAAATTTTGGGGGGCATTTTCTCCTATTACCCCTTGTAAAAATAAAAATTTTGGGGGAAAACTAGCATTTTAGTGAAAAAAAAAATCATTTACACATCCAACTTTAATGAAACGTCGTCAAACACCTGTGGGGTGTTAAGGCTCACTGTACTCCTTGTTGCGTTCCTTGAGGGGTGTAGTTTCCAAAATAGTATGCCATGTCGTTTTTTTTTTCTGCTGTTATGGCACCATAGGGGCTTCCTAAATGTGACATGCCCCCCAAAAACCATTTCAGAAAAACTCACTCTCAAAATCACTTTGTTGCTTCTTCCCTTCTGAGCCCTCTAGTACACACACAGTGCACTTGACATAAACACATGAGATATTTCCTTACTCGAGAAAAATTGGGTTACAAATTTTGGGGGCTTATTCTCCTTTTACCCCTTGTAAAAATTCAAAAACTGGGTCTACAAGAACATGCGAGTGTAAAAAATGAAGATTTTGAATATTGTCCTTCACTTTGCTGCTATTCCTGTGAAACACCTAAAGGATTAACAAACTTTTTGAATATCATTTTGAATACTTTGAGGGGTGCAGTTTTTATAATGGGGTCATTTATGGGGTATTTATAGTATGAAGGCCCTTCAAATCCACTTCAAAACTGACCTGGTCCCTGAAAAATTTCAATTTAGAAAATGTTGTGAAAAATTGGAAAATTGCTGCTGAACTTTGAAGCCCTCTGATGTCTTCCAAAAGTAAAAACATGTCAACTTTATGATTCCAACATAAAGTAGACATATTGTGTATGTGAATCAATATATAATTTATTTGGAATATCCATTTTCCTTATAAGTAGAGAGCTTCAAAGTAAACAAAAAAAAGCAACATTTTCATTTTTTTCATAAATTTTTTGAATTTTTCACCAAGAAATGATGCAAGTATGGATGAAAATGTATCACTAACATAAAGATGAATGTCACGAAAACACATTCTGGGAATCAAAATGAAAAGTAAAAGCATCCCAGAGTTAATAATGCTTAAAGTGGCAGTGGTCAGATGTGCAAAAAATGCCTGGGTCCTGAACCCCTTAATGACCAAGCCCATTTTAACCTTCAGGACCAGGCCAATTTTATTTTTGCGTTTTCGTTGTTTCCTCCTCGCCTTCTAAAATCCATAACTCTTTTATATTTCCATCTACAGACCCATATAAGGGCTTGTTTCTTGCGTGACCAATTTTACTTTGTAATGAAACCTCTCATTTTACCATAAAATGTACGGCGAACCCCAAAAAATTTTTTTAGGGAGGAAATTTAAATGAAAACCAAAATTTTGCACATTTTGGACGGGTTCGTTTTCACACGGTACAATTTACAGTAAAAATGTGTTCTTTATTCTGTGGGTCAATACTATTAAAATGATACCCATGGCTAGATACTTTTATATTTTTGTACCACTTTAAAAAAAAATCTTAAACTTTTTGTACAAAATCAGTAATCTAAAATCGCCTTATTTTGACCACCTTTAACTTTTTGATTTTTCCATATATAGGGCGGTATGAGGGCTAATTTTTTGCGCCGTAATCTTTACTTTTTTTTAAATACCACATTTGCATATAAAAAACTTCTAGATATTTTTTTATAAATTTTTTTAAATAAAATGTGACAAAAAAGCAGCATTTTTGGACTTTTTTTTATTTTTTACGTTTACGCCATTCCCCGTACAGGATTAACATTAACATTCTATTTTGATAGTTCGGACATTTACGCATGCAGCGATACCAAATATGTTTATAAAAAAAAAAATTACCCTTTTTGGGGTAAAATGGGAAAAACGGACAATTTTCATTTTTATTGGGGGAGGGGATTTTTTACTTTTTTTTTACTTTTTATTTTTACCTTTTTCAACTTTATTTTTTACACTTTTTATGTCCCCATAGGGAATTATCTATAGCAATCCTTTGATTGCTAATACTGTGCAGTGCTATGCATAGGACACAGCACTGCTCAGTATTATCGGTGATCTTCTGCTCTGGTCTGCTCGATCTGAGACCAGAGCAGAAGACCCCGGGAAAAGGCCGGAGCCAGGTGAGGGGACCTCCGGCCGCCATGCTGGATGATCGGATCGCCGCGGCAGCGCTGCGGGCGATCCGATCATCCAATCAAAGTTCCGCAATGTCGCAGATGCCGTGATCTGTACCGATGACGGCATCTGAGGGGTTAATGGCGGACATCCGCGCGATCGCGGATGTCGGCCATTATGGGCGGGTCCCCGGCTGCTAGCAGCAGCCGGAACCTGCCGTGTATGACGCAAGCACCGTTCCTATGCTCGCGGTCATACACAGGACGTAAATGTACGTCCTGGTGCGGCAAGTCCCGCCAAGTACATTTAAGTCCGTGGTCGTGAGGGGGTAAAGGGGTACTCCGGTGAAAAACTTTTTTTTTTAAATCAAATGGTGCCAGAAAGTTAAACAGATTTGTAAATTACTTCTATTAATAAATCTTAATCCTTCCTGTAGTTATTAGCTGCTGAATACTACAGCAGAAATTCTTTTCTTTTTGAAACACCGAGCTGTCTGCTGACATCATGAGCACAGTGCTCTCTGCTGACATCTCTGTCCATTTTAGGAACTGTCCAGAACAGCATATGTTTGCTATGGGGATTTTCTTTTACTCTGGGCAGTTCCTAATAAGGACAGAGATGTCAGCAGAGAGCACTGTGCTCATGATGTAAGCAGACAGCTCTGTGTTTCAAACAGATTCAGCATTCAGCAGATTGTGTATTCAGCAGCAAATAAGCACAGTAAGGATTAAGATTTTTTAATAGAAGTCATTTACAAATCTGTTTAACTTTCTGGCACCAGTTGATCACCGGAGTACCCCTTTAACTCCTTGGGGACGGAGGGCATATCTATACGCCCTCAGCCCGCTCCCTGTCTATAACCCGGGACCACGCCGTGGCCCCGCGTCATAGCGGGTCGGGCTCGGCCTCTAACAGTGGCCAGGACCCAGGGCTAATAGCGTGCGGCATTGATCACGGTGCCACATGCTATTGACCCTTTAGACGCGGCATTCAAAGTTGAATGCCGCTTCTAAGGTGAAAGTAAAGCAGTGCCGGTTAGCTCAGGGAGCTTTTCGGGATCGCCATGGTGAAATCGCGGCATCCCGAAACAGCTTACAGGACAGCTGGAGGATCCCTACCATTCTCCATGCTGTCCGATCGCGAAATGACTGCTCTGTGCCTGAGATCCAGACATGAGCAGTCAAACGGCAGAATCATTGATCAATGATTTCCTATGAGAAACCGTTGAACAATGTAAAAGATCAGTGTGTGCAGTGTTATAGCCCCCTATGGGAGCTATAACATTGCAAAAAAAAAAAAAGTGAAAAAAAGTGAATAAAGATCATTTAACCCCTTCCCTAATAAAAGTTTGAATCACCCCCTTTTCCCAAAAAATAAAAAAAAACTGTGTCAATAAAAATAAACATATGTGGTATCGCCGTGTGTGGAAAAGTGTGGAATTATAAAAATATATTGTTAATTAAACCGCACTGTAAATGGCGTACACGCAAAAAAATTCAAAAGTCAAAAATAGCCTATTTTTGGTCACTTTTTATATCATTAATAAAATTTTTAAAAAGTGATCAAATACATAAATGGTACTGCTAAAAACTTCAGATCACGGCGCAAAAAATGAGCCATCATATCGCCCCGTACGCAGAAAAATAAAAAAGTTATAGATTTATTAAAAAGTTATACATTAAAAAATTTTTCCTGCATGTAGTTATGATTTTTTTTCCAGAAGTACGACAAAATCAAACCTATATAAGTAGGGTATCATTTTAATCGTATGGACCTACAGAATAAAGATAATGTGTTTTTTTGTTCGAAAAATGCACTGCGTAGAAACGGAAGCCCCCAAAATTACAAAATTGCATTTTTTCTACAATTTTGTCGCACAATGATTTTTTTTTCCCATTTTGACGTAGATTTTTGGGTAAAATGACTGATCTCATTAGAAAGTAGAATTGGTGGCGCAAACAATAAGCCATCATATGGATTTTTAGCTGCAAAATAGAAAGGGTTATGATTTTAAAAGGTAAGGAGGAAAAAAACGAAAGTGCAAAAACTGGAAAACCCAAGGGGTTAAGGTGAAAATGGTCTGGGTCCTTAAGGGGTTAAAATAGTCGGTTTAAGTCTTAGCGTTCTTTTTTATTTGTTCTCTGTCTCCTGCATTTTTATCATGACAAGTCATGAGAATCTTTCATCATGTCTATTAAAGAAATAGGGAAAAAAAGTCAGAAAAAACCCACATGGCGTTATTTTTCTCCCAAGTGAGTCTGACATTTCATGAATCCCTACTGACTTTAAGCTAACATCTTGCCGCAGTTTCCCCCCCCCCCAAAAAAAAAACACTGTACGATATTTTTGACGTTTTTTTTTTTCTTTTTAACCAAACAGTGGAAACTCAGCCTAAGGGGACGTTCACACAGGCGTATTACCTACGGAATTTCCATAGCGTTTTTTCTGTGGAAAATCCCTAGCAGATTTTGCTACCATTGACTTCAATGGGTCCGAAGAAAAATCAGCAAATCTGCCTCTCTTGCGGATTTTCTGCTGACCCATTTTCTGCAGCAAATACATTGTGGAAATTCCTCAGGTAATCCGCCCATGTGAACGTACCCTTAGGGCCTATTTACACTACGTGTGGGCATTTCATCTGAAATTGCTGCCACCTAAGTCAATCAAGCTAGGACCATGAGGAAATACGCCATTCCCATTAATGGCAATGCAGTCTGCGAATAATTCTGCCAAAAAGAATGAACACATTTGAATTCAAATGGTGGAAAAGCTGTGGAAATTCCGTAGAGTGCTCGATGCAGCTGAATCCCATTGAAAACAATGAGGCTGCTGCACTGGAATTTCAGGGGGGGAATTTCTCAGCTCGGAAATCCTGTAGTGTGAATGAAGTAAGGTCCTGAGCAGAGGACTCCTCTCCATGCCATCTAAATGCCCTTACAAGCATCCGTTTGTTTATTTTTACAATGTGTGCACATGGCCTTTAGTATGGTTTTGCATATAGCGATTTCAGTAAAAATGCCACAGCAGTTTTTGAAACAGGTTTTTGAGTCAATAATAGAAATTGATCATGCAGGAAGGAGAAAAAAAAAGTAAAAAAGGGAGAAGTAATGTCCTTCCTTCCTATTTCTTACTCCTTTTAATACACTTTGGCAGAAGTACAGTACATTCATTCGTGGCACATTGGTTGCAGAAAGTATGTATCAATCCGCCACATACTATTATGTTAATGAATGCTGCGGGTGAGCGCACAGAGAACAGGGCATTCACCTGCGGCATTCATTAGCATAATAATGATGGAGGCAGGGTAGGCGAAGAATATGGAAGAGACAGGGGAGCTGGGTGAGTCGGCTCCCTGCCTCCATTGTGCACAGGATAGCAATGCAGCAGGAAGTTTATGGTGCCAAAACTCTGCATATACTCATCGGATTTAAGTAAGTGACCCCCCTCTGTTTACCCGTTCTATAACAAGATGTTCGGTTTTGGTGCTGGTGAAAAGCTGTAAAATAAGGAGTTACTCAGTGAAATCTGTTCCTTAGGTGCAGAGTTAGGCTTGTAAATCATTTTATTCCTAATGCACCTTCTGCATTTTCTAAGTAAATATAACAAACATTTTTTTTTAAACATGGCTTAAAAGCTTTGTCTAGATAAATGAAAATATAATATTTTATTTGTAATCTTAAAAAATGTGTTCTAAAGAAAATCTGACAGATAGTTCACCCACACTCAACCCAATAAAAGGCTATTCACTGACATGTGTTCCTTAAGTGCAGAGTTATACTTTTATTCCTAATGCGCCCCAATGCGCATTGGAGGTAGGGTGCCGGCTCGATGAGCTCCTCTGCCTCATCTATTTTCACTCCCCAGCCAGCCCTGGCTTGATTATTTTTTTAAATTCTTTACTCTCACGTCACTAGGGCATGAGAGCCTGTGAAAATCGGGTTTAGTGAGGTTAAAGTGGCACATAGAGAGGTGCTCACCTCCCCTGCTGGCTTTCACGACCTAGCGATGGGAGAGTAAAGAATTTGAATAATTAAGCCAGAGTGGGCCGGGAGTGAATAAAGATGAGGCAGGGGAGCTTGGCCAGCCGGCTCCCCACCTCCATTGCGCTCTGCCGCAAATTAGGAATAAAACAATTACATCTTCTTATTTTACAGCGGTTTACCAGCACTATAACCCAGTACACTGGGTTTAGTATGGGTGAACTAGCTGTCAGATTCTCTTTAAGAACTAATTCATATGAAGTAAGGTAAAAATTTTAATTGATCATTTTAATTATGTAAAATTACAACCCAACAGAATAATTTTTTATCAGTGTACATGTTCAGCCTGTGTAAAACAAAGTCAAGCCCATTTGTGTTATTGCAGTGAGAAAATGGGTATGTCATTCTGGACACAACCTGGGGAAGTGCTTAGAGAATGATGAATAATGTGGATGGACGGGGGCCATTGTGTAATTCACACTCACACAGTGTTACTGAGTATTTACATTTCTGCCTGGTTTTTCATTGACATGGGCCGGTTATGATTTGCTGTCTATGATTAACTGCATCTGGATTTGGAGGAATCATCTCCTAATTATATCTGGCTCTGTCCATAAAATATTTGATAAAATCCGGATACCACATGTATCCTATATGTCTCTATGGGTGGTACAAATACAGTTTAACCATTACTTTTCTTTAAAGAGTTTGTCCAGTTTCATGTAAATTCTAATCATTGTATGAACAAAACAGTTTGAAAACTTTCTAATACGGTATATTTTAGGGGAGATATATGTACAGGTTTTGATAAATTTCCTCATTTATGTTAAATTTCTCTTCATTTTCAAAGATTTTTGGTGTTGATGTATAAGAAGACTCTTGTATGCATTCAGTGGCTGAAAGACCTGTATGTTCAGAATCCTGCTCAGAAGTGGCTGGAATTGTATCAAGTCTAGACAAGGGTCTGTTCAGCACCACAAAACAGAGCCGAATGGGTCTTCTCTAAGACCACTCTATCAAGGCAGATTGGAAAGATTTTTGCTAAGGCTACTTTGCTCCTAGTCAGTCTTTACCTTATGTCACGGATAATAAGTCTTTGTCAGAAAGTTGAGCCCTTTTTATAGACCAGATCTATAGTGTGGCCTCATGGGCCTCTTCTAACATCTTTTTGAAATCGGCAGCAATGGTCCCTCTCAAAGTGATTTTTTGTTACAGGGCAAACTACCTACCAGCAGGTCCTACCTTGACTGGGTAAACTACATACGGGGGGGGGGGGGGGGGCACACTACCTACAGGGGGTAAACTACCTACTCAGGGGGCAAACTACCTACAGGGGTTCTTACCTAGAGGGGGAAACTATAACAGCTACCCAACTTTGCGATGTCCATGATGAATTTACTCAGCCAATTTTCTTCCACTTTGTTCTTTAAGCCTCTACTGTGTTAAATTAACATGATTTGAGAGAGTCTTTGATTGATAAAATCCTCGGTTTGATGGAGGATCTGGGGCATCTCATACTTTACTCTCTCCTTGGCATGCAGTTATGTTCTGTTGATCTTCCCTCCAAATGAGAAAAACATGTGTGAGACCACCAACACTTACTTAATATTCAGTTCTACATACTTACCAAGGATCTCACATGATGGAATATAATGAAACTTTTGAAAATGTTTGCAAAACAAACATAGTAATGAAGCAAACATCATCCAAATATACAATGCAACCTCTGAAAATAAACTCTGCTCTTCTGAATGAAGGCATTTATGGCATTTCTTTTTTGCATGTTGTATTTTCTACAATGCAGTTTGAATTAGGTAGATTGGCAAAAAGGTATGCTACAATGGCCTTTACATTTCGGTTCACCAATCACTAGCCTAGCCTTATATACCTCAAATCAATGTTAAAGGAGTTCTCTAACATAAGATAAAAAAAAAGAAAAATTCTGCAGAAGAATATAGCAATGCTTAAAGGGGTAATGCAACAAAAACAAACTTATCCCCTATTCACAGGATAGGGGATACATAGCTGATCTACCAACCGCGGGGACCCCCTGCGTTCTTCTGGGGTCAGCAGGGGTTGAAACTCTATGGGAGAGCTGGAGATACACGAGTAGAGGTTTTGTGCATCTCCACAAAGAGCAGTAAAAATTGTAGAAAAATATGGGCACTCACCCAGAGGAGGCCAGAGGATGTGGGTTTTACTGCGAAACAGTCTGTTGCTTGTTAGGCTCTGGCAGCTGCTGGGGTCTTTTCTTTTTGCCTGTTCATGAGCCACTTTTTAGATGGACAAATAAAAACTATCGCCCTGATTTACTAAGAGTGGAGTGTAGGTTTCTTTGTGGGTTTTAATCCCCTAACATTTTTTTTCACGGTATTTACTAAGGTTTCCCTACATTTTCCACTTTCCCTACATTTTCCTTTTTTTTACACATATGCTCTGATCTGTCTGGTTTTACTCAGCTTAAATCCACCACATTTTCTTTGGAAAGCTTAGTAAATATGTGAAAATGTCGGGAACACGCCCCATTTTGGTGACCATGCCCCCTTTTCCCTGGTTTTCTCAGTAAAATGGACTTAGTTGGGTTTTTTTCAAGTCTGGCGCAAATTCTGGAGGAAGTTCTGGTGCAGACAGATTTTCTGGTGCAATGCGCCAGAATCTGGCGCACAACCCTACAACCCTGTCGGGTTTGCAATTCTAAATGAGGGCCTATGTTTTAATGGTGAGTTCCCATGTTTTTCTACAATTTTTACTGTTCTTTGTGGTACACTATTGGGCTTTATTGACATGTGAGCACCACCAGCTGCATTTTTCAGTTGTTCTACCTATACTTGACAGGAAAATCTGTAGGGTATTAGTCTATTGTTTTTCGTTTTGCAGTGGTGCCACCCGCAGTTTTCTCTTGTGCGTAGAGTTTGTGTATCTCTGGCTCTCCAATAGAGATACATGGAGGGTGTGTATGTACCCCAGCTCTGTGCACGAAAAGAGCTGGAGGCAGTCCCAGAGGTTGGACCCCTCCTTCCTACCCCCAAAAAGCTATTTATCCCCTATCCTGTGGATATTAGTATTTATAATTGTGCTGAGAAGCAATAGATCAGCGCTCAACATTTGGATGTGCAGCCACGTCTCTTTTTTTCTATATTTGTGCTTTTGTACTATATTAGAAAGGTATTTGTTTTGAGGTGATAGTTTTATTTAAATATATTTTTCTGATAACCTCTTTAAGTAGTTATTTGGAACTATGTGTTGTATAGATGGTAGGTAGGTAGCATGGGATTTCAGTGGTTAACTTTTTTACCTTGTAGATACACAAAAAATACGGCAGCTCACTGCAAACACCAGAACACATAAGAGTATTGCATATATGGATTATTCTGAATTTCAGTAGTGCTGTAGTTATTTTAAATGCAAATCTTAGGTTCTTAGGCTGCATTCAAATTTATAAAGTTGTCTATGTTAGCAGTATACGCACACCAGATCTGTTGATTTTAATGGACCAAACATAGGCTAGTAGTCCCTATGTTTGGTCCATTTTTGAGCATTTCTTCCCATTGGGAATCTCTTCACTCCAGCCATTATTTGGTCTGCAATGCTATAAATGACTGCTCCTCTATTTGCCTCTATCAAGTTATATATTTTTTTTCATCCTTTTCTATTTTTTCTTATCCTTGTTTCTGACTGCTATCCAGACCACACAGAGCAAGGAAGAACTGAGTTGAAATCCCTGTGTCCCCCTGACCTCAACTGTATTGCTACTGTGGCACCACTGTGCTCAGCTACCCAAATGGCTCTGACCCCTGTTATGCTCTCTTTGAGTTGCTGTTGGTACAGCTGTCAACTGTATGGCAGATATTCTTAAAAGAAATGCTGCCCAATCTTTTTGACATCCTGTACACTCAAGAAGCTTTTCCATACTGCTGCTTTCTTCCTTAAAACTGGTGGTGATGTCACTATCTGTAGCCCATATTTATAGCATTTATTATATTGTTATATTTATTGTTGCCCCTGATTTTATGTTCCTACTTTTGTCCTTGTTTATTTGCCATACTGTATTGTATACTGATTTGTCTTGCACATTTATACCTGGCAGGCCGTGGTAGGTGGTGGCACCACCAGTCCCTGCAGGTGTTGCTGAGTACCAGATAACATGGCTTCATGGCTGCCAGATTGTAGGAGAAAGCATTGGTAAGCAACACCATGACCCATTCTGGTGAACTTTGTGGTGTTGATCATTGCAGTGCCAGAAGGGAGAGTGCAGTAGTGACCATGCGACCATCATAGTAATGGGACATGTAATGAAAGAGTACATCAGGCCTGTGCACAACTGTCCTGAGGAAAGCCTGTGGGCTGAAAGACTTTTTGATGCATTACCTGAGCAGAGCAAGTAAGGGACAAGACATGTTGGAAAAGGACTGGTCAAAGTGCCAAGAGACCACATTGAGGCCTAAAGTAGAGCTAAAGTAGATAAAAAGTAAGCACTGTGCTCTGATTTACCATAATCTTTTAAAGGATATTTAAATATTATAACAGGTTGTCCAGGCCTGCCAAAATCTGTACTTTTAGCCAACATACTGTATATCTTATGTGTATGGCGACCTAGATCCGGTTAGGGTCAGTGCTGTAGATAGCAAAGAGTGGGCCATATTGCAGAGATTAAACTTCAGCCAAGTTTCTGCCAGCCATGACTATTGGGCCAATTCCCCACTCATGTAGTTCCTGGACAGATTCCTTCCACTAAAAAAACTGAGTGAATGAGCCCAACAATGGCCGGATCCCTTAGTAGCTACATAGGCTAACTCTATAGTGACACACTCCCTTGAAGAGTTTTGAGATGTAAGACGGTAAAGATGTAATGTATACAGGAATCTCAAGATGTTCTGGCACATTTCTTTTAAAATGCACCTGTTCATCCTCTGACTCAATATTTCACTTTGGCTTCAACAGATCCCACATACTAAATCATAGCCCTCATAGACTTATCTTCTAGATGCCTGAAAGTAACGTGGAATAACATTTATGGAGGCATCTGTCAGAACATTTAAAGGTCATACACATTTCGGTACAAGAAGCTGATTAAAGAAAATAAGAAAATCGCTTGTTTATTTGACAAACTTCATGTTGCGTGAAACCCTGAATTATGTTTATTGCAACTGCAAAGGTCAGATTGTACAGATGTGACAACATGATGCATGCAGATGGCAGGAAAGAGCAGGAAAGCCATACTACACTGAATGCAGGCAAGATATACATATTATTTGTCACCTACCTATCATATGTCACCTATCATGTTGGATTCATATAGAAAACAGCGGTCAGATATTATTATGTTAAGTGCACTGGAAAATAAAAGATTCAGGGACAGATCTATTACCTGAGGCCCAATATGGTACAGAGAAAGAAAAACTACTGTCTTGTATCAGTCAGAACATACAAAGAGATGGAGTAAGTGAAGATATTTTCTGGTACTTTCCATTGATGGTTTATCCTCCAGTTAGGTCATAAATATCTGATCGTTGGGTGCCGGAACCTGGAGATTCAGCAATCACTAACATAGTGAACAGAGCCACAAGCAAACAGCTCCATATCTTGTGTTGTAATCATTGTGTATGGATTGAGCGCTGTGTATATAGTGACCGTTGTATATAGTGATCTCTATCCGCAATGTGAATCCCATCCCATCCGGCAGCAGCAAGTAACTGGACAATGCGCTCATGGCCAGTGTGTGTGGTCGAAGCGCATAATGTACCCCTCCTTTCGTCTCCAGATTCAGAAAACTCCTGAGAAGGTCACGGTCCAGGATATTCTCCTCAGGACTGTAACCCTCCCTGTCTACCAGAAAAAATTGTTTACCTGTTATGGTTTTACTGGCAAGAATCTCTTTACCTTTGTAGATGTCAGAAGAGCCGGAGACAGATGTGGGGACAAGATTCTTTTGAGAAAACCGGTTTATGACAAGAGGCTTGAGGAGAGAGACGTGGAAGGAAATGGGAATACATAATGTAGCAGGTAGACGGAGTTTGTAGGAGACAGGATTAATCTTTTGTAGAATCTGGGTGGGACCAAGGTAGCGAAGACCAAGCTTGTAACAGGGTATCTTGAAACGCATGTACTTGGATGAAAGTCATACTTTGTCACCAGGAAAGGAGGACGGAGGAGGTCTTCTACTTTTATCAGCTTGCGCCTTCATGCATGAAGAAGCCTGGGATAATGACTGTCGGGTCTGTTGCCAGATGGTAGAGAAGTCACGGACCAGCTCATTAACAGCGGGCACACCGGAGGAGACTGGGAGAGGAAGAGGAGAACAGAGATGGAGTCCGTAGACAATCCTTATGACTATTTGAGAATTCAGCCCTTAGGGAGCAGGTCGACCCAATTGTCTTGCCTAGCTTAAACAAAATACCCAAGAAAAATCTCAAGAATTTGATTAACCCTCTCCACCTGATCGTTGGATTGAGGGTGGTAGGCTTGATTGATGTCCAGACGGTTACAAAGGGCTCGCCAGAACTTAGAGACAAACTGCACACCACGATCCGAAACGATATGCTGAGTAGTGATGAGTGTCATTGCCCATATTCGAATTTGCGATGTTTTGCGAATATATAGACGAATATTCCAATATTCGCAAATTTTGTGTATTCGTTATATTCGCATATTCGCATATGCGAATATTCGCATATTCACATATTCGCATATGAGAATATTCGCACATTTGCATATCCGAGAAAGAAAACAGTGAGGAGGTTGCTAGGGATGTTGTTGATAACCTCTGACAAGTGTATTTGCATCATTCTAATTGGCCCACAAGTGAAAAGAAGGAATATGCGAATATTCACATATGCGAATATACGCATATACGAATATTCACATATGCGAATATGTGCATATGCGAATATGCGGAAAAAAGTGAATATTCGCAATTTCGAATATATAGCGAATATATTCACAATATTTGCGATACAAATTTGAAAGTTAATATTCGTGCCCAACACTAATGCTGAGGAAGACCATGTAAACAAAAGACATGCAACAAGAAGTACTTCCGCCAGCTGCGGGGCAGATGGAAGACCTGGTAGAGGAATAAAATTAGCCATCTTGGAAAACCGATCTACAACGACACAAATGACAGTGTTATTATGAGATGGTGGCAAATCGGTGATGAAATCCATGGCAATATGGGACCAGGGAGTCTCCGGGATGGGTAAAGGCTGTAAGAGTCCTGCAGGTCTTTGTCGAGGAGTTTTGTTATGGGCACAAGTTCCACAGGAACAAACAATATCAGAAACATGAAGTTCAAGATGGGGCCACCAGTAGTGCCGGGAGATTAGAAGTAGAGACTTACGTATACCAGGATGACCTGCTGTCAAGGAAGAATGACCCCATTTCAGTACCTTGCGTCTCAATCTGGCGGGCACAAAGGATTTTCCCGGAGGAATTTGCTAAATTTCAGCAGGAGCGTAAGGAATCAAACCGTCAGGAGGAATAGTATGCCTAGGCGTGGAGTCCACACCAATGACGTCTGAGGACCTGGAGAGAGCATCAGCCCTGATGTTCTTATCTGCCGGACGGAAGTGGATGAAAAAGTTGAACCCCGAAAAGATCAGTGACCACCTTGCCTGGTGGGGGTTCAAACGCTGAAGGTATAGAAGGTATAGAAGATTCTTATGGTCGGAGTAGATGCTGATCAGATGAGAAGAACCTTCCAATAAATGTCGCCATTCCTCCAAGGCTAGCTTGATAGTGAGGAGTTCACGATCTCCAAAGGAGTAATTCCTCTCAGCAGGAGAGAAGGTCTTGGAGAAGAACCCACAAGTTACAGTCTTGCCCTTGGCATTTTTTTTGTGCAAGAATGGCACCCGCTCCAATAGATGAGGCATTAACCTCCAAAGCAAAGGGCCTCCCGGATCTTGTCTTGTAAGCACAGGAGCAGATGCAAATGCAGACTTTAAATGGGAGAAGGCCTCTTCAGCCTCTTGAGGACAAGATTTAGGATTAGAAGTCTTCTAAGTGAGGGCGCCGATTGGAGCAACCAAGGATGAAAAATGTGGGATAAATTGACAATAGTTAGTGAATCCCAGAAAGCATTGAATAGCACATAAGCCCGAAGGATGAGGCCAATCCAATACTGCAGACAATTTATCTGGATCCATCTGCAGGCCCCGATGAGAGACAATGTAGCTAAGAAATGGAAGTATAGACTTCTCCAACAGGCATTTCTCCAGTTTGGTGTAGAGATGATTCTTCCGTGGTTGCTGAAGAACTAGACGAACATGAGTACGATGTTTCTCTAAATTGGAAGAGAATATCAGGATGTCATCTAGGTATACGACAACACAGGTGTAGAGAAAATCATGAAAAATATTGACAAACTCTTGAAAAACGTCTCGAGCACTGCAGAGACCAAAAGGCATTACGAGATACTCAAAATTTTTCGTCATGAGTATTGAAGGCCGTGAGTATTGAAGGTTATAAGCTCCACGTAAGTCCAACTTGGAGAAAACCTTGGCACCACATAGACGGTCAAAAAGTTCCGAGATAAGAGGTAGTGGGTAACGGTTCTTGACCGTGATAAAGTGCCCTGTAGTCAATGCATGGACGGAGTGAGCCATCCTTCTTCCCTACAAAGAAGAAACCAGCTCCAGCAGGAGAAGAGGACTTACGTATGAATCCCTTTTGGAGATTCTCCTAGATATACTCAGCCATAGCTTTGGTCTCAGGAATCGATAGAGGGTATATCCTTCCACGAGGAGGAGTGGTACCAGGCAAAAGATCTATAGGGCAGTCGTAAGGACAATGGGGAGGCAGTCTCAGCCTGTTTCTTGCAGAATACATCAGAGAAATCTTGGTAAGGTGGCGGCAGGCCACGTAAAGTAGGAAGACGAGAAACAACGTTAGGCTAAACTGGTTGGAGGCAAAGATTTTGACAGAATTGTCTCCAGCGAATTATTTCTCCAGTTCTCCAATCCAGTTGCGGAAAATGGCGTTGTAGCCTAGGAAGACCAGGAAGAATCTCTGAAGTACAGAGTGGCAGAACATAGAATTCAATCTTTTCTTTATGCAATACACCCACTTGCAAGACGACAGATTATGTACGGAAGTGAACCATACAGTCCAGATTTTGTCCATTAACAGAGGAGATGAACAAGGGCTTAGCAAGCCGAGTAACAGGAAGATGATACTTGTGCACCAAAGAAGCATCAATAAAGTCACCTGCTGATCCAGAATCCAAAAATGCTGTAGAACTGAAGGAAGACTTGGTTGAAGCGAAGACTTGTACAGACACCCAGAGATGCCTCCCCCACGTACCCTAGGTGCGGGTGTTTCCCGTACGCTGTGGGTGAACTGAACAGTCCTTGAGGAAGTGCTCCGGGCTAGCACAATGCAAGCACAAATTCTCACTGCGTCGTCGTGACCTCTCCTGTTCCATAAGAGGAGACGATCCACTTGCATAGCCTCTTCATCAAGTGGTGCAGGAAACTGAAGGAGGACGTTGAAACACGGGTGCCAAGCGAGGATATCTCAGTGTTTGGGCTGGTTCCCTCTCTTGGCACATTTGATCCTGTCTCTCAGCAAAATGGGGCGAACACCTGGGGGGGGGGGGGGGGCTGGAATGCATTCTCATTAAAATTACAATAATGTAATGGTGGCAGTAGGTTTTTTATAGGTTGAAGTTGACAAAGTACTATTCATCTTTAACTCTAAGAACTCCAATTTCTGCCCACTAATCTTTGAAGTAAAGTTCATCACATTAAATAAAAGGGAACAAAAAATTAAAGGGAACACTAAGATAACACATCTTAAATCTGAATGAATGAATGAACTAATCATATGAAATACTTTCGTCTTTACATAGTTGAATGTGCTGACAACAAAATCACACAAAAATGATCAATAGAAATCAAATTTATGAACCCATGGAGGTCTGGATATGGAGCCACACTCAAAATCAAAGTGGAAAACACTACAGGCTGATCCAACTTGGATGTAATGTCCTTAAATCAAGTCAAAATGTGTCTCAGTAGTGTGTGTGTAGTCTCTACGTGCCTGTATGACCTCCCTTCAATGCCTGGGCATGCTCCTGATGAGGTGATGGTCTCCTGAGGAATGTCCTCCCAGACCTGGACTAAAGCATCCGCCAACTCCTGGACAGTCTGTGGTGCAACGTGGCGTTGGTGGATGGAGCGAGACATGATGTCCCAGATGTGCTCAATGGGATTAAGGTCTGGGGAACGGTCGGGCCAGTCCATAGCATCAATGCCTGACCCACCGCCAAACCGGTAATGCTATAGGATGTTGCAGGCAGCAGAACGTTGTCCATGGTGTCCAGACTCTGTCCCATCTGTCACATGTGCTCAGTGTGAACCTGCTTTCATCTGTGAAGAGCACAGGGTGCCAGTAGCAAATTTGCCAATCTTAGTGTTCTCAGGCAAATGCCAAACGTCCTGCACGGTGTTGGGCTGTAAGCAAAACCCCCACCTGTGGATGTCGGGCCCTCTTGTGTTTTCAAATCACTTTCTACTTGCTACTTTATATTTTCTGTAGGCTTAATAAAAGCTAAGTTTTAGGGGGCAGGAAAAATAAGGGTATTAGTAACCTAGGGCTTGTCCCTTAGTCAAAGGTGTGTTGATAATATTGACCCTGACTCATCTCGGGGTATTGCTTGTAGTTTACCTGTCAATTCGAAACATTAATAAATTCAAAAACATTGCAAACAAACTCTACATACATGTTTGTCTTGTCTGACCACATCAAAAAGTGGCTCCTAAACTTTGCCATTTTACCATGTACACGATTAGTGTTGAGAGGAATATTCAGAATGTGAATTTTTACAGCGAATATCGACACTTCGCAATTTCAGAAATATTTAAAATATAGCGATATATATTTGTAATGACTAATATTAGTTTTTTTTCTTCACAGTACACATCACAACAATGTTCACAAAAAAGTGATCATCCCTCCCTGCTTCCAGCTTGTGGTCCAAAGAAGGCTCCAATATTATTTACTGTGTGAGTTGGTGTGAAGCACGAATCTTTCATATATGCGAATATGCAAATATTCACGAATATCGTCACTTCCAGAGGACACTGATCCCTCCCTTCTTTTAGGTGAAAGACATAATCGCGCATGCGCACTATGCAAATTTCATTACACATTTTTGCATGGAAAAAAAGGAAATGAACATAGCGAATATGCGAATATTCCTCCAAATATTCCCGTAATATTGTGAATTTGAATATGGCTCCTGCTGCTCATCACTAAACACGATTACTTATAATTGATAATTTTTGCGCAGTCTGTTACTAAGGCTGCTTTCACAGGTGTATAATATGGAATATTCTGATAATTTCAGCGTTAGAGCTGGGACTTGCGGCCGTATTATGCAAATATGAAATCGGTCATAGTGTTATCGTGAATATCATATACCGATGCTGACTATAACAGCCTAGTGAGCGAGTAATTTACAGAATACCACCTTTCATTATCTATTTATGCAGTTCACTGCACTTGACACTTGACTGGAACATACCTAACATGCCCTGAAATATTTTTCACGTTCCCCCCCCCCTTTTGCAGTTACAACAGCTCCCACTCTTGGGTGTCTGTGGGAATCTTTGCCCATTTATCCAGAAGAGCATTTGTGAGGGCAGACAGTAATGTTGGATGAGAAGGCCTGGCTCACAATGGGGGAGATTTATCAAAACCTGTGCAGAGGAAAAGTTGCCTAGTTGCCCATAGCAACCGATCAGATTGCTTCTTTTATTTTTAACAAGGTCTCTGCAAAATGAAAGAAGCAAGCTGATTGGTTGCTATATGGAATTGGGCAACCTTTCCTTTGCTCTGATTTTGATAAATTTCCACCAAACATGTCTTTTAGTTGATCCTGAAGGCGTTGGATGGGGGTCAGGGCTCTGAACGAGCTAGTCAAGTTCTTTCACACCAAACTCACCCAACAATACCTTGATGGACCTTGCATTGTGCAGAAGGCACAGTAATGCGGGAACAGAAAAGGGCCAAACCCAAACTGTTCCCACAAAGTGTCTTGGTGTGCTGAACCATTCAGTTTCACTGGAATTAAGGCCTATCCCATAACATTATAGACATACTCTACCAAACTTTCCAGCTGGCCCAATGAAGTCAAGTAGGTAATAATATTCTCCTGGCATTCCCCAATCCCACTGATGGCTTTACACCCCACTCCATCTGATGCCTGGCATTGTGTTTGGGTGATGTTAGGCCTGTATGCAGCTGCTCTGAAATGCCAAAAGCATTGGCATCTTTTATGCACTAAACCACTCAGCATTGTGACCCCGCTCTATAACTTTACATGGTTTCCACTTTGTGGCTGAGTTTCAGAAAGCTTCCACTTCTCAGTAATACCACTTACAGCTTATGGCGGAAGATCAAGAAGGGAGGGAATATCAGAAATGGACTTCTTGCAGCAAAGGCTCCTATTACAATACTGCTGAAATTTAGTAAGATTTTTAGAATGTCCTATTCTACCACAATTGTCTGAAAAGGTGACTGCATTGCTAAATTTTATACCCCCGTGGCAATGGACCTAAATAAAACACCTGGATTCAATTATTAAGAGCTGGGACACAATGTTTTTGTCTATATAGTATTGACAAAAACTGATATAGTAAAATATTTTCTATCATGATAGGTCTTATATATTGATTAATTGTATACATAAAAATATAAAACCCTTAACGTCTATATATGTGGAATGTGTATAATACTAGCATGATACTAGCCTACAATTAAAGGTTATACCTAATCCCCATCAATGACTTTATTGTGTGGGTAATAATGGAATAGACAAAGGAAGGCCGCCTCATAACTCAGAGTCAAATTTCAAACGTCTAGAAATAGAATGGATAATGGAATATGGGACAAAATGACTAAATAGCCTGAGTGACAGGACGGATGTCATGTATTACTAAGGATTGCTTTTGAACTTGCGCTCCATGGCTCAGGACCTGGGTGACTTTATACATCATAGAATGGTATATTTCCAGCTTTGTGTCTTTAGACACAGGAAAGTAATCTCCTTCAAGGAGTTATGTGGGAACCTTTCTCCAAGGAAACTATCAGCTTGTGACTGGCTGTGGTGGAGAAGGGAGTCAATTTGTCTCATTTTCTCTTTCGACTCTTTGGGTGACACAAAGAAAACCTGTGATGTAAGCATGAAAATGTTTCAGCAATGAGATATAATAAAAGTAAAACAAATGTCTCCAAAGCCATTGGACTGCATTATAAGGACCAGGGTAGTAGTTTGCATGTTTAGTCATATTACAAGGATCTGTTTTTTTATTTAGTATTTAAAGGGAACCAGTGTTACGTTATAAGGTAGGAAGATCTGAGCAGATATAGATATCTAGTTGTGCGGTAAATGATTCAGTATAAATCATATTTGTACTATATTTCAGTTCCTACAGACGTAGACAAAATTGTTGGTACCCTTCCGTTACAGACAGAAAAACCCACAGCGCTCTCTGAAATAACATAAAATTGAAAACTAACTAATAAAATTCAGACATTGCTGTTGAATTACTGTTCAACAGAATCATAAAAAAGAAAAAGAAAAACGATTAAACTCACCTGGACAAAAATGATGGTTCCTTGAACTAAGGGTTATCCACCATAAGGTGACTTTAGTACTTACCTGCCAGACAGTAATGGACCTGCTTAGGAAGGATCTGTGCTTGTCTTGGGGCCAAATGGCTGTGTTGTGAGTCCACCATAGCCCTGCTGCTTTCTTTTGTGAAATTTGAAGTTCCCTCTCTCCAACTACAAGGCCCAGTATCACTTGATTGTAAGTGTGAGGTTACTTTCCTCCCACACATCAGCCACCCCACCCATTGAAACACGACTAAGCTCTCTTCCATGCTGTGCTGTAAACCACAATACCCTACAGCCCAGCGGAGAATTATCTTGCTCCACCCATTGAAGCTCACCCAGGCTCCCAGCGGTCAAGTGTTGGGAAAAAAAAGTGTGGGAACACACCCAAGATTTCCACGCAAGGGCTGGTCTGGCAGGACTCTTGCTAATGGGAACGGTGTTCCTGCTGTGGAAAAAGTGCAGGAACTCAGTTCCCATGCGTTCCTGCATGACTTGAGCCCTGCAGGCTCCCTTTCAACATATGACTAGTGATGTAATGTCTCGGGCCGCACTGCAACCTGGGAAAAGCGAAGACAAAAGTAAATTTGTTAGCTGCTAAAAAGGAACATCGGGGCAAAGATTACATAAGAACTGCAACACCAGCCATCATACACAGGTACAGACACTAGTTATATTATTAACTACACTAAGTTTACAGTTAAATGCAAAAATACCCAGTCTCAAAGAGACTTTTGCACTTCTCTCCAGGTATATTGGCAAAATCCTCAGAAGACACTGCTCCAGCTGTCTCAGGTGTGAACAGTGCTTTCTCCAGACTGTAGGTTTCTGCTCCTTTCACAGATATTTAATAGGATTTCCTTCAGAGCAGAGTACTACTGTACTCATTCTTCTTGTTCGAATTGTTAAATAATTTACAGTGTAATGTCTGGATTTGTATTATATGAGATAACTGTTCATCATACTACAATAAACTTAGTTCACACTTTTGCAGAAACGGTAATACCTCTTGAATTACCTTGTAGGGGGCTTACATAGAAAAATGTCTATATTGGATGATGGCAATAAACCATAAGTTCTTATTATGTTATGGAATAATTTAGAGAAATTGGAACTGATCTTGACTGGAGCAACCGGTGTCAGGCAGCTGCTGCCAAGTCAAATAAGATTAGGAGGTGCATCAGAAGGGGCCTAGATGATGAAAACATAGCTTTACCTTTATATAAATCACTAGTCAAGACCACACATGGGATATTGTGTACAGTTATGGTAATACAGTAGACCTGGAAAGTGTACAAAGTGCAATGTACCGATATAGTTTAGGGAATGAATGATTTACATTATCAAGAAACAGAACTGGGGTTATTTAGTTTGAAGATAAGATGGCTTAGAGCAATCCCATTAGGGTCTATGTCAAGGGTCAAACACCTAGATAAAGATCATTTTATAACTAGACTACAAGCTGCTTCGCTCTGTGAACAGCAGTTACGAGATTTGCTTTATAGATGTATAAAATGGTAACTATACACTTTTGGGGAATGCCCTATGACCTGTGCAGAGGACACTGTACAGCGGTGGTCTCAAACTATAGCCCTCCAGATTTTGCAAAACTTCAACTCCCAGCATGCCCGGACAGCCAACGGCTGTCCGGACATGCTGGGAGTTGAAGTTTTGCAACTTCTCGTGGGCCACAGTTTGGGATCACTGCTGTACAGGGAGAGGACAGAATCAGTCTTCTTCTTCCTCTGGCAGCTCTCTTCTTATGTTTCTCCATTAGAAACTAGTGAAACAATAAATAAAAAAAAATAAGTAAATAAGACTGAGATGTGTGGGGTTCGTATCTGCTATGATGTTGAATGCTGAAAAAGCTGAGATGAAGCAATCTCTGTAGCTATACTGCCATGCTAGTACTGGACAGGGTAGACAGCTGTTATATTGGCTGCTCTGCAGTTCTGTGCGGATAAATGTTAGCAGGGTGAGAGACCAGGCATGCACGCTTCAAACATCAGGCGGTGCCATCATTTATGTAAGTGCCAAAGCTCTTTACTGGAAAAGGGAACTATTAGTTTAAAGGGGTTATCCAGGAAAAAACATATTTATATCAACTGGTTCCAGAAAGTTAAACAGATTTGTAAATTACTTCTATTAAAAAATCTTAATCCTTTCAGTACTTATGAGCTGATGAAGTTGAGTTGTTCTTTTCTGTCTAAGTGCTCTCTGATGACACCTGTCTCGGGAACCGCCCAGTTTAGAAGCAAATCCCCATTGCAAACCTCTTCTACTCTGTACAGTTCCCGAGACAAGCAGAGATGTCAGCAGAGAGCACTGTTGCCAGACAGAAAACAACAACTCAACTTCAGCAGCTGATCATTATTGAAAGGATTAAGATTTTTTAATAGAAGTAATTTACAAATCTGTTTAACTTTCTGGAGCCAGTTGATATATATATATATAAAAAAGTTTTTTCCTGGAATACCCCTTTAATATTCCTATTTATTGGACATGCATACATTAGTTAAAATGCAAGTTATCAGGCTTTTTTTTTTTTTTACCTTAAATTGGTCACTAACCTCAGCAAACTTTTCAGGATAAACTATCACGGGTGTGTACATGAGGGGTAACCCTATTTCTAGCCAATATATCCAATTTTTCACCAGTCTCCATTGTTAGTTTTTAGGTGTCCAAGAGCTAGTGGGTGTAGAATAGCTGCTATGATTTCTCCCATACATTGCACATACACACAATGAAGAAGGGATTCTTCTCTATCTCTTTAGCACAACCGCAGAAGCAGCATGGAGGACATTAGATTAGTGTAATCTATAAAAGACCGGATCTGGACAACATATAACACTTATTAGAGCGTTCAGACATGTCTTTGGGGTCTCTTTCTTTCTCTGTCTCACTCTGCAGCTAACTTTACCACTCCTCCCTTCTCCATAGACTCTACGGACAGCATGCAAACAGATCCCTCAGTCTTCTGATAGTCCACCTAATCTCCCAAGACAGAATTATACCAGTTAGCCCTCTAGGGGCTATAACACTGGCCACACTAATCTCTTACACTGATCATTGTTATCCCATAGGATAACATTGATCAGTGATTCTGCCGCTTGACTGCTCCTGCCTGGATCTCAGGCACAGAGCAGCCATTCGCCAATTGGATGCACAGGAGGCAGGTAAGGGACCTTCCTGATGCGTCCTAGCTGATCAGGACATTGCGGTTTAACCAGGGGTGCATTTTTACAACTTTAGATGCGGTGATCAACTTTGAACGCCGCATCTAAAGGGTTCATCAGCGCGGCACCGGGATTGGTGATGCGCTATTAGCCACTGGTTGCGGCCATTGTTAGAGGCCGGGCCCGACCCACTATGACTCGGGGTCACGGCGTGACCCCGCGTTATAGGAAGGGAGCGGACTCAGGGCGTACATGTATGCCTTTGGTCCTTAAGGGGTTAAAGGGGAACTCCAATGAAAAACTATTTCTTTCAAATAATCAGACAGTTAAACAGATTTTTAAATTACTTCTATTTAAAATCTTAATCCTTCCAGTACTTATCCACAGTAACTTGTATTTCTTTCTGAAGTTCTTTTCAGTCTGACCACAGTGCTCCCACCTCTAACCGTGTCAGGAACTGTCCAGAGTAAATTCCCACAGCAAACCTCTCCTGCTCTGGATAGTTCCTGACATGGACAGAGGTGTCAGCAGAGAGCACTGTGGTCAGAAAGAAAATAACTTCCTCTGGAGCATACAGCAGCTGATAAGTATTGGAAGGATTAAGATTTTTAAATAGAAGTAATTTACAATTCTATTTAACTTTCTGGCACCAGTCCCCTTAAGGACCCAGGACGTACGGGGACGTCCCCGCACCCTGGGCTTTAAGGACCCAGGACGTCCCCGTACGTCCTGGCGTTTTCCGGTCCCTTCCGTGCGCCGGGCAGAGATTGGAACCGGATGCCTGCTGAAATGTAGGCCCCCCATGTCGGCGATCATCGCAAATCGCAAGGGAAATCGCCCCTGCGATCTGCGGCGATACCGGGCTGATCGGGTCTCTGGGAGCCGACCTCCCGGTAATTTTGCATGATCCCGGTTGTCACACACAGCCAGGACTATGCTAAAGTATAGGAGTGAGGTGGCAAGCCTGCCACCTCCTCCTATCCCCTGCGATCCGTCGGTTAGCTAACCGACCAATCGCAGGGGGGGGGGGAGGTTACTTGCTTCCACCCTGCCCGGCCCCTGGAAGTCCGGAGAGGACGGGAGGAAGACCGGAGGACGTGGCGGGGGACGGGGGATTGCTAGGGCCCGGCCCCGGTACTTACCTCGTCCCTGAAGACACGGATCCTGGCGATGAAGACGGCAGCGGTGGCGACAGGTGAGTTCCTCTTCAGCCGCGGTCGGGCCCTTTACAGCAATGCACGTCGCCGTAAAGCGACATGCATTGCTGTAATGGGACCCTGTATACTACAACTTCCAGCATGCCCAGACAGCCCTTGGCGTCTGGGCATGCTGGGAGTTGCAGTTTTGCAACATCTGGAGGTCTACAGTTTGGAGACCACTGTGCCCTTCCAGATGTTGCAAAACTACACATCCTCAGCATGCCCTTACTGTCCAGGCATGCTGGGAGTTGTAGTTCTGTAACATCTGGCCCTTCAGATGTTGCAGAACTACAACTCCCAGCATGCCTGGACAGTTTTGGCATACTGGGAGTTGTAGTTTTGCAACATCTGGAAGGGCACAGATTGGGAATCACTGTATTATTGGCCTGCAAACTGTAGTCCTCCAGATGTGGCAAAAGTACAACTCCAAGCATGCTGGGAGTTGTAGTTCGGCAACATCTGGCTCTAAAGATGTTGCCGAACTACTACTTCCAGCATGCCTGAGAATGTTTGGGAGTTGTGGTTTTGCAACAACTGGAGGCACACTGGTTGGGAAACATTGTCTGTTTCCTAACTCAGTGTTTCCCAACCCACGTGCCTCCAGCTGTTGCAAAACTATAACTACCAGCATGCACTGATAGACTGTGCATGCTGGGAGTTGTAGTTTTGCAACAGCTGGAGGTCCCCCCCCCCCTGTGAATGTACAGGGTACATTCACATGGGCAGAGGGCTTACAGTGAGTATCAGGCTGCAAGTTTGCGATGCAGCAAATTTTGCGCGGCAGCTCAAACTCGCAGCGGGAAACTCGCTGTAATCCCCCGCCCGTGTGACTGTACCCTAAAAACACTACACTACACTAACACACAATAAAATAAAAAGTAAAAAAACACTACATATACACATACCCCTACACAGCCCCCCTCCTCTCCCCAATAAAAATGAAAAATGTCTGGTACGCCACTGTTTCCAAAATGGAGCCTCTAGCTGTTGCAAAACAACAACTCCCAGTATTGCCGGACAGCTGTTGACTGTCCAAGCATGCTGGGAGTTTTGCAACAGCTGGAGGCACCCTGTTTGGGAATCACTGGCATAGAATACCCCTATGTCCACCCCTATGCAAATCCCTAATTCAGGCCTCAAACGTGCATGGAGCTCTCACTTTGGAGTCCTGTCGTATTTCAAGGCAACAGTATAGGGCCACATATGGGGTATCGCCGTACTCTCGCCGTACGAGAAATTGCCTAACAAATTTTGGGGGGCTTTTTCTCCTTTCACCCCTTATGAAAAGGTGAAGTTGGGGTCTACACCAGCATGTTAGTGTAAAAAAATAAATTTTTTACACTAACATGCTGGTGTTGCCCTATACTTTTCATTTTGACAAGAGGTAAAAGGGAAAAAAGCCCCCCAAAATATGTAATGCAATTTCTCCCGACTACGGAGATACCCCATATGTGGGCGCAAAGTGCTCTGGGGGCGCACAACAAGGCCCAGAAGGGAGAGTGCGCCATGTACATTTGAGGTGATTTGCACAGTGGCTGATTGTTACAGCGGTTTGGACAAGCGCAAAAAAAAAAACAAAAAAACACATGTGACCCCATTTCGGAAACTACACCCCTCATGGAATGTAATGAGGGGTGCAGTGAGAATTTACACCCCACTGGTGTCTGACAGAGCTTTGAAACAGTGGGCTGTGCAAATAAAATTTTTTGTACAGACCACTGTTCCAAAGATCTGACAGACAACAGTGGGGGGTAAATGCTCACTGTACCCCTTGTTATGTTCCTCAAGGGGTCTAGTTTCCAAAATTTTTTTTTTTTACGTATGCAAAAGTCGTGAAACCCATGTGGGGTATTAAGGCTCACTTTATTCCTTGTTGCGTTCCTCAAGGGGTCTAGTTTCCAAAATGGTATGCCATGTGTTATTTTTTTGCTGTCCTGGCACCATAGGGGCTTCCTAAATGCGACATGCCCCCGAGCAAAATTTGCTCTCAAAAAGCCAAATATGACTCCTTCTCTTCTCAGCATTGTAGTTTGCCCGTAGTGCACTTCAGGTCAACTTATGGGGTACCTCCATACTCAGAAAAGATGGGGTTACAAATTTTGGGGGGTATTTTCTGCTATTATCCCTTGCAAAAATGTGAAATTTGGGGGGGAAACACACATTTTAGTGAAATTTTATTTTTATTTTTTTACATATGCAAAAGTCGTGAAACACCTGTGGGGTATTAAGGCTCACTTTATTCCTTGTTACATTCCTCAAGGGGTCTAGTTTCCAAAATGGTATGCCATGTGTTTTTTTTTTTTTTTTGCTGTTCTGGCACCATAGGGGCTTCCTAAATGCAACATGCCCCCCAAAAACCATTTCAGAAAAATGTACTCTCCAAAATCCCCTTGTCGCTCCTTCGCTTCTGAGCCCTCTACTGCGCCCGCCGAACACTTTACATAGACATATGAGGTATGTGCTTACTCGAGAGAAATTGGGCTACAAATATACATATACATTTTCTCCTTTTACCCCTTGTAAAAATTAAAAAATTGGGTCTACAAGAACATGCGAGTGTAAAAAATGAAGATTGTAAATTTTCTCCTTCACTTTGCTGCTATTCCTGTGAAACACCTAAATGGTTAAAATGCTGACTGAATGTAATTTTGAATACTTTGGGGGGTGCAGTTTTTATAATGGGGTTATTTGTGGGGTATTTCTAAGATGAAGACCCTTCACTTCAAATCCACTTCAAACCTGAACTGGTCCCTGAAAAATTGTGATTTTGGAAATTTTGTGAAAAATTGGAAAATTGCTGCTGAACTTTGAAGCCCTCTGGTGTCTTCCAAAAGTAAAAACACATCAATTTTATGATGCAAACATAAAGTGGACATATTGTATATGTGAATTAAAAAAAATTATTTGGAATATCCATTTTCCTTACAAGCAGAGAGCTTCAAAGTTAGAAAAATGCTAAATTTTCAATTTTTCACCAAGAAAGTATGCAAGTTGACACAAAATTTTACCACTATGTTAAAGTAGAATATGTCACGAAAAAACAATCTCAGAATCAGAATGATAACTAAAAGCATTCCAAAGTTATTAATGTTTAAAATGACAGTGGTCAGATGTGCAAAAAATGGCCGGGTCCTAAGGTGTCAAATGGCTGGGTCCTTAAGGCGTTAATTTGATTGAAAACAAATTGGCCACTAGGTGGCTCTGTTCTGTTCCCTGCCGCAAATCAAACAGTTATATTGGTCTCCTCCCGGCCTGGTAGGAGACTAAACTCAGGAAGTGCATGCGGGGCATGGTGAGGCACAGATCTTGCAGGCTTCAGTGATGTCACGCCTGCTGGGGAACGCCCACTTTCTCCTGCTAGGAGCTCACACAATGTGAGCAAGAGGTAAGGTATGATACAGAGATTTTTAAAGCTAGGAAAAAAAAATTTCAGGGCAGCTGGGAAGTTAGGAGTAGTTAGGGAATATCATTTAGTTAGTTTAGAAAATATGGTTTGATGACAGGTACTCTTTAACCTCTTAAGCCCATTTTCACCTTAAAGGGGTACTCTGCCCCTAGACATCTTATCCCCTATCCAAAGGATAGGGGATAAGATGTCAGATCGCCGGGGACCCCTGGGATCACCGCTGCGGCACCACGCTATCATTACTACACATAGAGAGTTCGCTCTGTGCGTAATGACGGGCGATACAGGGGACAGAGCAGCGCAACGCCATGGTTCCGCCCCTCATGACATCACGGCCCGCCCCCTTAATGCAAGTCTATGGCAGGGGTGTGATGACCGCCACGCCCCCTCCCATAGACTTGTATCGAGGGGGCAGGCCGTGACGTCACGAGCGACGGAGCCGTGACGTAACGATGCTCCGGCCCCTGTATTGCCCGTCATTACGTGCAGAGCGAACTCGCTCTGTGCAGTAATGAGAGCGCAGTGCCGCAGCGGCGATCCCAGGGGACCCCAGCAGCGGAACCCAGGCGATTTGACATCTTATCCCCTATCCTTTGGATAGGGGATAAGATGTCTAGGGGCGGAGTACCCATTTAAGGACAAGAGCATTTTTTGCACATCTGATCACTGTCACTTTAAGCATTAATAACTCTGGGATGCTTTTCCTAATCATTCTGATATCGATAACGTTTTTTCGTGACATTCTACTTTAACATAGTGGTAAATCTTTGTCAATACTTCATCATTTGAATCATTTCTTGGTGAAAAATTTCATGAAAAATTTTCTAACTTTGAAGCTCTCTGCTTGTAAGGAAAATAGACATTCCAAATCAATTTTACATTGATTTACATATACAATACATCTACTTTATGTTTGCATCACAAAGTTGACATGCTTTTACTTTTGGAAGACATCAGAGGGCTTCAAAGTTCCGCAGCAATTTTCCAATTTTTCGCAACACTTTCAAAATCGGAATTTTTCAGGGACCAGTTTAGTTTTGAAGTGGATTTGAAGGGCCTTCATATTAGGATTACCCCATAAATGACCCCATTATAAAACCTGCACCCCTCAAAGTATTCAAAATGACATTCAGAAAGTTTGTTAACCCTTTAGGTTTTTCACAGGAATAGCAAAGTGAGGGAGAAAATTCAAAATCTTAATTTTTAACACTCGCATCTTCTTGTAGGCCCAGTTGTTGAATTTTTACAAGGGGTAAAAGAAGAAAAATCCCCCAAAATTTTAATCCAATTTCTCTCGAGTAAGGAAATACCTCATGTGTTGATGTAAAGTGATCTGTGGGTGCATGAGAGGGCTCAGAAGGGAAGGAGCGACAGAGGTAATAGGAGAAAATGCCCCCCCAAAATTTTTAACCCCATCTCTTCTCAGTATGGAAATACCCCATGTGTGGACCTAAAGTGCTCTGCTGGCTCACTACAATGCTCAGAAGAGAAGGAGCTCCATTGAGCTTTATGAAAGCAAATTTTGCTGAAATGTTTTTTTGGGGGAAATGTCGGATTTAGGAAGCACCTATGGTGCCAGAACAGAAAAAAAAAAACCACATGGCATACTATTTTGGAAACTACACCCCCTTAAGGCACGTAACAAGGGGTACAGTGAGCCTTAACATTCCACAGGTGTTTGATGACTTTTCGCTAAAGTAAGAGGTGTAAATGAAATGAATTTTTTTCTTTACTAAAATGCTTTTTCCCCCCAAATTTACCATTTTTACAGGCGGTAATAGGAGAAAATGTCCCCTGAAATTTGTAACCCCATTTCTTCTGAGTATGGAAATACCCCATGTGTGGACGTAAAGCGCTCTGCGGGCGAGCTACAATGCTCAGAAGAGAAGAAGCCACATTTGGCAACAATTAAAGCAAATTTTGCTGAAAAAGTTTTTGGGGGGCATGTCACATTTAGGAAGCCCTTATGGTGCCAGAACAGCAAAAAAAAAAAAAAAAACCACATGGCACACTATTTGGGAAACAACACCCCTCAAGAAGTGTAACAAGGGATACAGTGAGCCTTAACAGCCCACAGGTGTTTGATACATTTCCACTAAAGTTGGACGTGAAAATGAAAAAGTAGATTTTTTTTTCATTAAAACACTGCTGTTACCTCAAATTTTTCATATTCACAAGGGGTAATAGGAGAAGAAGCCTCCCAAAATTTGTAACCCCATTTCTTCTGAGTATGGAAATACCCCATATGTGGATGTAAAGTTTTCTGCTGCCGCACTACAATGCTCAGAAGAGAAGGAGCGCCATTGAGCTTTTGGAGAGAGAATTTGTTTGGAATGGAAGTTGGGGCCATGTGCGTTTACAAAGACCCCCGTGGTGCCAGAACAGTGGACCCCTCCCCACATGTGACCCCATTTTAAATGTAACAAGGGGTGCAATGAGCATTTACACCCCACTGGCATTTGACAGATCTTTGGAACAGTGGGCTGTGCAGACGAAAGATTAAATTTTTCATTTTCACGGACCACTGTTCAAAAAATCTGTCAGACACCTGTGGGGTTTAAATGCTCACTGCACCCCTTATCATATTCCGTGAGGGGTTTAGTTTCCAAAATGGGGTCACATGTGGGGGGTCCACTGTTCTGGCACCATAGGGACTTTGTAAACACACATGGCCTTCAATTCTTGACACATTCTCTATCCAAAAGCCCAATGGTGCTCCCTCTCTTCTGAGCATTGTAGTTTGCCCTCAGAGCACTTTACATCCACATATGGGGTATCTCCATACTTTTTTCCCCTATTTTCCCTTGTGGAAATGGAAAAATGGAAATTAAAATGTTTTTTTTCTCATTTCCACATTGGGGTGTTAAGGCTCACTATGCCCTTTGTTACGTTCCGTGAGGGGTGTAGTTTCCAAAATGGGATCACATGTGGGTATTTATTTTTTTGCGTATATGTCAGAACCGCTGTAAAATCAGCCACCCCTGTGCAAATCACCAGTTTAGGCCTCAAATGTACATAGTGCACTCTCACTCCTGAGCCCTGTTGTGTGCCCGATGAGCATTTTACCTCACACTTCATAAGGGGGTTTACAGCAAGTTTCCTGCTGGGAGTTTCAGCTGCCACAGCTCAAACTTGGCCCGGGATGCTAGCTGTAAACCCCCCACCCATGTGAGTGTACCCTGTACATTCACTTGGGGGGGGGGGGCAAACCTTCAGCTGTTGCAAAACTACAACTCCCAGCATGCACTGACAGACCATGCATGCTGGGGGTTGTAATTATGCAACAGCTGGAGGCACACTGGTTGAAAAACACTGAGTTAAATAACAGACAGGTGTTTCTGCACCAGTGTACCTCCAGCTGTTGCAAAACTACAACTCCCATCATGCATGGTCTGCCAGAGCATGCTGGGGGTTGTAGTTTTGCATCAGCTGGAAGCACACGGGAGTTAGAAGACAGACAATGTTTCCCAACCAGTGGGCCTCCAGTTGCTGCAAAACTACAATTCCCAGCATGCCCGGACAGCCCTGATCACCACTATTTTCGAGGTGATTGGGTCACCAGAGACTTGATCAGCCCGGAAAAGCCGGTCAGAATTGATAGGTGAATCACGGCGATCACCGACAAGTGGGGGTCCCAGGACCCTCCTAGGTGATGTCCTGGGATGGCTGATCACCACGTCCGATCACCGCGTCCGTAAATGTAAGTACTTCTTAGCAGCTTGTACATTTACGATGCGTGTCCTTAAGGGGTTAAGATCAGGCAGCATCGGACGTGGCAACATTAAAAATAGTGACCAGTGATGCCATTTTGCCATGTTTTGTTTTAAAAACGTAACTGCCCTGTTTAATATGAGATGTATGGTGAACCTACACTTAGGGGGCCACTACATACTGTCTATGGGGGATTTGGATCGCTGTGTGAGAAAAAGGAAGAACTGAAAGCTGTAAAAATTTATTACGAAATAATCGGCACATAATATTGAATGGAAAAATTCACTTTGCTATTGTGCTATGATCTGATACAAGGTTGCACCTATGTTTATGACCTACTTTAGACTCCTGTAATATCCTGACCCTTACGCTCCTGTCTTAATTAAAAGCTTTTATAATGCAAAGCAAATGATTTTAATAAACTTTTTCACATTTTATACCATTATTACCTCGCAGCACCAGCTTTACTTTATGACCAGATCTGTATTTGTGAAGTGAAAGGCCTACGCGCTGCTGAATATAACCAGACACCTCGAGAGGAACCATAGCCTGTGCATTGTCTTCTGTGCATTAGGCATTATTAAGATGATAAACCTTTATTATTCCACTACTGGCGCTTTGATGTTCTGCTCTGTGTTAGCAAACTGTCCGAAGGCAGAAAACTAAACATAAAATGTAATAAAAATTATACTTAGTGCAGGCACATTTCCATGTGTATAAAAATGTTCTGCCAGTGCCAGGGATTTTTAATAGTATCATACATTTTGTTAACATTTTTCTAATTTATCTTGCGTTGCGAACCCTCAGAGTACTATGTCTGTTGTAAATATTTAAGCATGACTGTTGACATAAAGATAATACTGACAAATTGAGTTAGGATTTTAGCTGAGGATTCCTAAACATGCCTAGTGCAGAGGAGCATTAAGGCGAGCACCAAAATCTGGCTTATGCCAAATTGTGTTTAGTCTACACGTACAGCATTGCTCTTCAAATGAATTTTAACCTTAAAATATTAGTGATGGGCACTACACTCTTTCTCAATGTATAAGACTTAGTAGTGGATTGCCTTGTTTTCCTCCTTTACCTGGTTTATTTCAGCTGGTTTCTTTCGAGCTGTTTTCTCGCTAAGATCACATTTTCATGTATGTTTCATCATCTTCTAGCTATTGCAACACATTACATGTTTACTCCACTTTGGCCCCACGTGCTTAGTCTGCCCGCGGTGTCAGACGTTAATAACGTGAATTATGATCTCAATGAATTATACTTTTTTTTGTGGGTAACCCTATGGAACCATAACTCACTATAATGATCTAATGGATTAAAAAAAAGTTTATTATAGTCCAAATGTTATTATCAGCTCCATTTATCTAATGGAAGCTCTTGATGTATGATGTATATGAAAACACATAGAAATATTTAAAAATATGTAGGGAGCTCAAAGAATTAGTGATGTGATTTAATGAATTAGAAACAAAATGATACTTATCTTATGACCCTGTTAGGATTTTTTAAGGCATATAAAACAGAATCATACTAGGGTCATGGAAACAATGGGGAAAGATTATGCTTATGCACTTAAGATGGTTGTATTTTTCCAAATTGGTTGAAAAAAAGAAGGAGGGCTTCAGATTCCAGTTTTGGCTTGGCTTTGTTTTTAGCTTACACTAGATTCAGTAACAGGGTGTATGTACTGTTGATGGATCTGTCTCATGTTTGTAAGATCTTAAAGGCACAGTATGGTTGGTGGTTATAAATCACTCAAAGGTGACATAAGGATTTGAATGATAATGAACTCAACTAAATGTTTTTTCTTGAGAATTTCTCTGGTAGGGCCGAGGATTGTGTGATGCTCCACTGGTCCACAAGAGTCAAGGAGTGGCTGTAGGCTGGCCCATCCTTCTGCTCCATTCTGAGTTCTCTGATTTGCCACCCCCTACCCTAAACCTGCCTAACCTGGGTGTCAATTATGAGGCTGCACCAGTCACTCTGCACTGGAAGGCACTGTGCCTTTAGAGGTCCTGACCATAAAGTCCCTACCTGCTATGGAACTACTTATGACTACCCTTGGCCCCTCTCTCCAACTGGCAAACCAAATTAGTTCAGGCCTATACTTACAGAACATCATCTTAGTATTACCTTGCAACCAGTTACACATTCCTCACAGTCCGCAGTCTCCCTCAGAGCTACTGTTGTTCTGTACTCAAGGGACACCAAAAACATGCATACATAAAATTACAGAATATACACTCACCAGCCCCTTTATTAGGTACACCTTGCTAGTACTGGGTTGCACCCACTTTTGCCTTCAGAACTGCCATATTTATGGCATGCATTCTACCAGGTGTTGGTAACATTCTGTAGAGATTTTGTCGGCTGCACATCCATGATGAGAATCTCAGTTCCACCACATCCCAAAGGTACTTCTTGTCCTCATGAAATCTAATACTCGTCCTCAAGAAATTTAAAGATATCACATAGGACTGGGTAATCTGTCCAGTATACAAATAGGTGTTTTCTCTGTTTAAGAACAGTTAAAATATGTGAGTGGATTCATAGATCTTCCACCTGTATTTAGTACACTGCAGAGGACCAAAGGACATAAATTTATTGTGCCTTGTCCATACATCTCCATATCTTCCTGGTCTCCATCTCAACACAATGCAGTGCTGCTCAGTCAATCACTGGTGAGGTGGGTCACTGCTTTGGTCAATGATTGGCTGAGCAGAATCTTCCTTGCATAAAAAAAATAAAAGCCAAGAAGTGGTCAGTAGTCAGGACTGGGCTCTATTGAAATGGCATGTGAGTACAGCTTTTTTATTTTATCTTTTCATCCCAACCGACTACTTTAAAGGGGTACTCCACCCCTAGACATCTTATCCCCTATTCAAAGGATGGGGGATAAGATGTCTGATCGCGGGAGTCCTGCCGACGGGAACCCCCATGATCTCCCTGCTGCTCCCGACGTTTGTTTAGAGCCGGATGACTGGGGGCGGAGGCTCATGACATCATGGCCATGCCCCCTCAATGCAAGTCTATAGGAAGGGGCATGACGGACTACTGCACCAAAGTCTGTCTAACTACTGCAAGTCCCAGCAAGCCGGCGAGGTCCTCCTGTGTCACTGGTCACCTCCTTGGGATATTGGCTGTACTGCATAAACTGTATCACTTGTCTACCCTCAGTAAAGCTACTGTTTGTCCGTAACTTGGCGTTGGTGTCTTCATTGCCCCCATGCCTAGCCCAGGACCAGTGGTATTACCTTCGTGTGGTTAAGGCAAAACCATCCCCTGGCGTCATGACAAGAAGGGGCTAATAAAATCTTCCCCTTGGATTATAACATCTACCCTGCACCTCACACCCTGACGCCACAACTGTTTGGCATCCTATGAACAGGATACTGGTGTGCAACATTTACCACAAGCTACAAGTCCTCCCCCCTAGTCTGAACTGTGTCCGAGTCTGTCTGTAATAGTCACATGCCGTTGTGACAGAATCTGCGCCAGAAAAGTGTATGGGACTGTTGTCATTGCAAAGTATTTATTAGCGGCGCCTGAAAAATAGAGAGGTAGGTGGAGAAAAGACTGTTAAGTGTCACTGTGCAGTGTGAGAAGCCAGTACCTGAAAGAGTTAATCTGATCTGGTGTTTCCTGCGTGAGCGGTCGCAGCTCCGTCACGTCAGTCCCCAGCAGTGACCCCTCTTCAGTGTTGCGAGGAGGAACTAAGGATCCGCCCTGTGTTGCACAGGGGAAAACTTTCCCGACCGGACCAAAACAGGAAGTTCCCTAGGCTCAGCCATATTGGAGGTTCCGGTGGCTGCGTCCGGCTCTGCAGTTTATAATCAAGCACCCACTGCATTGCAGACTCTGCATAAACCGACAATCTCCCCCAGCAAGTCTCTGGTACCGGTGGCGAGTCCCAATAACCCCCTAGTGCCGAGTAGCGTTATTGGGTACTTGCCACATGGTGGGGGAGCCCCACACAAAGGGTTCCAGTCAGTCAAGACTAAGTCGCTGCAGCATATCACCAAGTATCTTAAAGCGACAGCGCACTCAAATTATCTTAAAGGGCCAGCACACTCAAATCATCTTAAAGTGACAGCGTACTCAAAAAGTCTGCAAGATGTCATCACCCAGCCCTCCAGATCAAGCAGACGACAGTGCCCCTTCATCTCCAGCAGCAGGATCAGCTGTTGCCCCAGCGGCCGCAATCCTGCCAGTCCTGCTTGCAGTCCACAGTAACAACCTGGGTGTTCCAGCGTCAGCAACCGGTATTAATGGGGAACCCTGTCCTCCCTTCCTATAATGGATACCCCTTCACCCTGAGGGATTTCAGGGAGAAGATCCAGAGTTTGTTTGTCCTTTAATCTTTCCTTCCTAATCAACAGGTGCAGTTGCTCCCAGGACAACTACAGGGACCAGCACTGGAGGAAGTCCGCACCTAGCCCGCCTCCGAGAAGGCGACTGTAGAGCAAATCTTTGAAGGACTCTTCCAGGTATTTGAGTCACATTCGCCATGAGAGGTACGCCTCCGGTTGTATGAGAGGCGACAAAAGCCAGGTGAGACTTTAAGAGCTTATGCCATAGCCCTACAGAATGCCCTAGAGACTGTTCAAAAACTAGATGGCATAACTCCAGAGCAGGGAAACAAGGTATTGATGAATAGATTTATCGATGGGGCTCATAATAAGTGGGACAAAGCCCAGTTGAGAATGTTAGCAGTCCAAAACCCCAGTCTGTCCTTCCCCGCTTTTAAGAGACTGGACCCCAAACAACCTAAGTCAGGACTCGCACTTTATGTTTCCTCCTGCCTCTATGTAAAAATTGTTGTACAAGGTGTACAGTTGGAGGCGCTGATAGATACAAAGTCACAAATGTCTACTATACCTAAAAATGTTTTCTATAAGTATTGGGATGCTAGTTTATTTTGTGAGCCTGATGATGTTGACTTTAGAGAAATGGCAGGTAACCGGAAACCAATACCCAGACATGGATATTGGGAGCCAACCATTCAGTTGGGAGAGCATGTACTTAGAGGGCATTGTAACTAATGTGTCAGATAAAGGATCTGCTGAGTTTATATTGGGGATGAACAATATGAGAAACTGTTTCGCTGAAGTAGTAGATTCCTTGCATGCCTCTCTCCCCTACATGTCTCCTTCAGGCCTACGGGCTGCGCACCACTACTTGAAAGTTTTCAGAAGTTTGCCAACAAGCAGGGTGAAATCTGCAGAGTACGAGTCCAAGATATCAGCCCAACACGGAGACCATCATCTGGTGCCATGCACATCCTGGAGTGAGGAAAAAGGACTACCAAGCCCTGCTGGAGCCTATGCAGCTGTAAGATCATCCCCTTGTCCAAGCTGCGAGAAGCCTTGTCACAGTTACCAACAGGAGAGTCCCCGTCCGGTTAGTAAATCTGGCTGATGCTGCTACTGTGTTACCTAAATACACTCCAGTTGCCCAGCTGTATCTCATATAGTCAAGAGACATCCTAACAGAATCCAAGGTGGCCCGACAGCGTGTTGCCCAAGTGACTGAAGGATCCGGTGCCTGTACTCCTGAACCCTGGTGGGCACAACTCCAAGTAGGAGACGATACTACCCCAAGGGAACAAGTCAAGGGAGTCGTCAACGTCGCCAGTAGGTACCACTAGGCTTTCGGCAGACACCGCACAGACTTTGGATGTATGTCTATAATCCAGCACAGAATCCTCACCGGTGACAGCCTACCTATTAAAGAGAGACAACGCCCGGTTGTGCCATGCATCTATCAGAACATCAAGAAGATGCAGGCTGATATGAAAGAGGCTGATGTCATTCAAGAACATCAGGGTCCCTGGCCGGCACCCCTCGTGTTGGTCAAGAATAAAGATGGAACTATTCGCTTTTGTGTTGACTACAGAAAATTGAACAATTTCACACATAAAGACGCTTACCCTCTACCCAGAATTGAAGAGCCACTCACAGCCCCCGGGTTGGCTACTTACTTCTCCACTCTGGACTTAACCAGTAGATATTGGCAAGTGCCTATGGCCGTGGAGGACCGAGAGAAGACCACCTTTGTAACACCCATGGGAATGGTTGAGTTTAGGCTATGTAATGCCCCTGGGCTATGTAATGCCCCTGCTACATTCCAGCATCTGATGGAGCGGTTCCTGGGCCGTCTGAATTTTCAAAGTGTCCTGTTATACCTGGATGATGTCATTGTGTATTCCAAGTCCTACCAGGAGCACCTCAGTCATCTGTCAGACGTCTTCAAACCATCAAAGCGTCATCTGCTTAAACCTATGGTACAATACCTAGGTCATGTTGTCAGCACTGAGGGAGTCCAGCCTAATCCTGTGAAGGTAGAGATTGTCAAGAACTGGCCTACCCCGCGCACGGTGAAAGATGTCAGCAGCTTCCTGCGATTTACCGGCTACTACCACCGCTTCATTTCTTACCTCGCACAGATTGCAGAATCCCTCACAACCCTCCTCAGGGGTACGGTGAAGGAGAGCTACAGTGGCAGGCTACCTGTTGAATGGGCTGAAGAGCAAGAGACAGCATTCCGAGCTCTTAAACACCTGTTGACAGAACCACCTATCCTGGCGTATCCAGACTACCATGTCAGCCGTTCCGGTTGTATACTGATGCCAGCTTTGAAGGTCTGGGAGCTGTCCTGTCCCAAGTCCAAGATGGGCAAGAGCAAGTGATAGCCTATGCCAATCATAACCTGCGAGGATCAGAGGAGAACGATGCAAACTACAGCTCCTTCAAGCTGGAACTCCTCCCCCTTGTATGGGCCATGACTGAAAAGTTTAAGGACTATTTGGCTGCCATGCCATTCATTGTCTACACGGATAATAACCCATTGTCCCATCTGAACGCTGCCAAATTGGGTGCCATAGAGCAGCATTGGACCTCCAGATTGGCCAACTACAACTTCCCCATCAAGTACAGAAGCGGCAAGTCAAATGTCAATGCTGATGTACTGTCTCTGATGACCCCCAACGAATAACCACCAGCGAATAGCCCACATTTTACCAGAAGTTTGTGAGTCAGAATGTTGCGATCACCCTTGAGAACAGTGAAACCAGGTCCGAGAAGGTCCAAGAAAACCTATATACCTGGAAGACTCTACAAGACGAAAGTCGAGTCATGGGGGATCTGTTGGACTATCTTCTGATGAGAAAGGTACCAACTCGTCTCTGCTGGGCCTAGTGTGACTACGAGTTGAAGCGTCTGTGGTGACAGAGGAAGCAACTGTTCGTGTGCAAGGGACTTTTGTACCGAAATTCTTTGCATCCGGTCTCTGGTGATCGACTTCATCAGATTCTGGTTCCCCGAAGAGACGCGGCGATAGACCTCAACGCATATCATGATCAGTCAGGACACTTTGGAGTCCACAAGACCAAGGCTACTGTCAGGCGAAGATTTTACTGGATTGGAATGCGGAGTGACATTAAGAAATGATGCAGTGAGTGCTGTCTGCAACGTCACCAAGAAAGTGCGCAAGGATGCAAGAGCACCGCCCCAAGCGATCCAGGGGGAAAGGCCTAACCAGTTGGTCACGCTAGACCATGTTAAGTTGTCTCCTACACCGTCTGGGTACACATATGCTCTCACCATGGTGGATTCCTACTCTAAGTGGGTTGTCATAGTGCCTGTCAAAGACCTTACAGCCAAAACAGCGGCTCAGATGATTCCAATTGGGTGCAAACCCTTGGCTGCCCGGAGTCTGTCCTGACGGACCGAAGAATGGCCTTCAAGTCCCAATTCCAGGAGCTGTGTCAGTTCCACGCCTGTAAGAAGTTCTGGACTACTGCTTACCACCCTCAAGGAAACGGGCTCTGTGAGTGCATCAATCAAGATTTTATCCACATGCTGCGAGCAGCGTCTGTGTCAAAACATGAAGAATGGCCTTGATTGTTGCCCGAGTTGCTGGAAATTTACACCCCTTTCTACCTGATGATGGGGCGGCATGGGCAGCTGCCGAAGGACTGAATATTTGGACTTCAAGCTCCCTTCAATTACTCTCTGCAAGCTTCCATGGAGTGGGTCTCTGACCATCAAAGAAGAATCCAGGAAGCAAAAGAGATTGCCAACAAAAAGATGGGCGAGGCTCAGCAAAAGCAACAGCAAGACTATAACAGTCATGCCCCTTCAGTTAGGTGACAAGGTCTGGCTGCGGAAATTTCCGAGGTCCCACAAGCTGGATTCCATCTGGGAAATGGAGCTATACACAATAACGGCCATACCCTACCCGGACTCTGATGTTTACGAGATCCAGAAAACTGGGTATGAGCTGCAAGTCATCTGTAACAACTGGCGATAAAGTGGATACTCTGTACCTGTGTGGATGATGATGTGGGCCGTACCAGGGAGCGGAGTCTAAGGTGTCGCTGAGGATGGACTTGCTGCAGCAGGCAGCACGCAGGTCGCTACCCCTGATACGACTAGTCCACACAGGTGGCCGAGGTGTAACGTGGCACAGGAAGGAAGAGGCAACACAGAGTCTGGACAGGCAGGAGGTCAGGGCTGGCGGCACAGTAGCAAGGTCAGGTCATGTAGCAAGAGGTCAGTGGGCAGGCTGCACAGGAGCAAAGTCAGGATACGTAGCAATAAGGTCAGATACATGGCAAGGCAAGACACAAAGCTGAATGCTTTCTCTAAGGCTGATAAGGCACAAAGATCCGGCAAAGGTCAAAAGGAAGTGCTTGTACTTATAGGGTCATGGGGAAGTAAGAACCAATTAACTGCATACTGTCCCTTTAAATTTCACAGAGTTGGCACGCACACTGGAATGCGCATGGCCGGCAAGCAGGACACACACGGGGACAAGGAGGGAGGTGAGGAATGGAGGGCTGAATGCGATCGCATCTCGGGATGCGAATGGCAATACGGACAGTGTCGGGCAGCGGAGGAGGAGTGCGTCTGTGGCCAGCATGTCTGAACGAGGTGCGACTCCTAACATCGTCCACCGTAACCGGATAAAGTTATGTCACAAGGAAGACCTGCCGGAACTTCCTGTACCTCCTCCACCAGCTGTCAACCTGCAATTGAAAAAGGTTAATATTATACCCGAAACGCGTTTTGCTATGGATGCATTGACTGACTGTCTTTCAACCCAATAAAGTATGGTTATGTTAATACAGTAGTCATCTAGGACTTTTATGGGATAGCGCCTTCTTTTGGAGTTTTTTATTTTTATTTTTCACTCTACACAAAATTCGACCATGGTCATGTTCTCCTCCAAAAATTGTCTTGGCAATGACCTATATTATAGATATACAATGCATTCGGAAAGTCTTCAGACCCTTTAATGTTGTGGTCTTCTGCTAGAAAAAAAAAAAATCCCCTGTAGTTCTGCACTCAATACCCCATAATAAAGAAGTGAAAAACGAATGTAAGAAATATTTGATAATTTATTAACCCCTTAAGGACAATGGACGTACTCCTACGCCCCCGTTTCCGAGTCCTTAAGGACCGAGGACATAGGAGTGCGTCCTGTCCATTCCCGGCCCCCCGCCCCTAGCCGGAGGGGATCCGGTGCCCGATGCCTGCTGAAATCGTTCAGCAGGCATCGCGGCATATCGCCCAGGGGGGTCATTATGCCCCCCATGTCGGCGATGGCCACAGATCGCTTGACAATTCAGTCCAGCGATCTGAGGCGATTCCGGGTCAATCGGGTCTCCAGTGACCCGGTGACAGGGAATTACTGGCTGATCGGGGCCTGATTCGTCGGCCGGTTCGTCAGCCGGTTTCCCGGCCGACCAATCAGGGCGCCTGCTGCGGGTGTCACTCCCGCAACCCGCTCCGCCCCTCTTCCGCAGGACGTGAGCGGGTGTGAGAAGTGCACCCCGGGTGCTGGGGCCCCCGATCCCTGGCGTTAATGTTGGGATCGGGGCCCCAGGAGCGACGGCGGCGGCGGCGGGACTGACATGCGTGGCATGGATCAGCAGCAGCAGGAGGTGAGTGACAGCCTCCTGCTGTTGCTTAGCAACAGCTCCCAGCATGCAAAAAGGGCACGCTGGGAGCTGTAGTTATGCAACAGGAGGAGGCAGACCACCACAACTCCCAGCATTACCTTATGGGCATGCTGGGACTTATGGTTTTGCAACAGCTGGAGGCACATTTTTTCTATGGAAAAGTGTACCTTCAGCTGTTGTATAACTACAACTCCCAGCTTGCACAATCAGCTAAAGTGCATGCTGGGAGTTGTAGTAGTTCATATGGTGGTTGCATAACTACAACTCCCAGCATGCCCGTTGGCTGTTGGTGACTTCTGAGAGTTGTAGTTTTGCAACAGCTGAAGGCACACTGAGTTAAGAAGCAAACCAGTGTGTCTCCAGCTGTTGCATAACTACAATCCCCAGCATCCCCAGCCAAAGTAGTATGCCTCCAGCTGTTGCATAACTACAAGACCCAGCATGCCCTTCCGCTGTCCGTACATGCTGGGGGTTGTAGCTTTTGCAACAACTGAAGGCACACTGGTTGCAAAACACTGAATTTGTTACCAAACTCGGTGTTTCACAACCAGTGTGTCTCCAGCTGTTGCAAAACTACAACTCCCAGCATGCACTGATAGACCGTACATGCTGGGAGTTGTAGTTTTGCAACAGCTGGATGTTTCTCCCCCCCCAATGTGAACGTACAGGGTACACTCACATGGGCGGAGGATTACAGTAAGTATCCGGCTGTAAGTTTGAGCTGCGGCAAATTTTCTGCCGCAGCTCAAACTGCCAGCGAGAAACTACTGTGAATCCCCCGCCTGTGCGACTGTACCCTAAAAACACTACACTACCACAAAATAAAATAAGAAGTAAAAAAAACACTACATATACACATTCTCCTACACAGCCCCCCTCCACAATAAAAATGAAAAACGTCTGGTACCCCACTGTTTCCAAAACGGAGCCTCCAGCTGTTGCAAAACAACTACTCCCAGTATTGCCAGATAGCCGTTGACTGTCCAGGCATGCTGGGAGTTTTACAACAGCTGGAGGCACCCTGTTTGGAAATCACTGGCGTAGAATACCCCTAAGTCCACCTCTATGCAAGTCCCTAATTTAGGCCTCAAATGCGCATGGCGCTCTCACTTTGGAGCCCTGTCGTATTTCAAGGCAACAGTTTAGGGTCACATATGGGGTATCGCCGTACTCGGGAGAAATTGTGTTACAAATTTTGGGGGGTATTTTCTGCTATTACCCTTTTTAAAAATGTAAACATTTTGGGAAACCAAGCATTTTATGTAAAAATATATATATATTTTTTTTACATATGCAAAAGTCGTGAAACACCTGTAGGGTATTAAGGTTCACTTTACCCCTTGTTACGTTCCCCCAGGGGTCTAGTTTCCAAAATGGTATGCCATGTGTTTTTTTTTTTGCTGTTCTGGCACCATAGGGGCTTCCTAAATGCGGCATGCCCCCAAAGCAAAATTTGCTTTCAAAAAGCCAAATGTGACTCCTTCTCTTCTGAGACCTGTAGTGCGCCAGCAGAGCCCTTTTCACCCCCATATGTGGTGTTTTCTGAATCGAGAGAAATTGGGCTTCAAATTTTGGGGGGTATTTTCTGCTATTATCCTTTTTAAAAATGTAAAATTTTTGGGAAACCAAGCATTTTAGGTAAAAATTTTTTTTTTTTTACATATGCAAAAGTCGTGAATCACCTGTGGGGTATTAAGGTTCATTTTACCCTTTGTTACGTTCCCCGAGGGGTCTAGTTTCCAAAATGGTATGCCATGTGTTTTTTTTTGCTGTCCTGGCACCATAGGGGCTTCCTAAAGGTGACATGCCCCCCAAAAACCATTTGTCGCTCCTTCCCTTCTGAGCCCTCTACTGCACCCGCTGAACAATTAACATAGACATATGAGGTATGTGCTTACTCGAGAGAAATTGGGTTTCAAATACAAGTAAAAATTTTCTCCTTTTTACCCCTTGCAAAAATTCAAAAATTGGGTCTACAAGAACATGCGAGTGTAAAAAATGAAGATTGTGAATTTTCTCCTTCACTTTGCTGCTATTCCTGTGAAACACCTAAAGGGTTAATACACTTATTGAATGTCATTTCGAATACTTTGGGGGGTTTAGTTTTTATAATGGGGTCATTTATGGGGTATTTCTAATGTGAAGACCCTTCAAATCCACTTCAAACCTGAACTGGTCCATGAAAAATAGCGAGTTTGAAAATTTTGTGAAAAATTTCAAAAATGATGCTGAACTTTGAAGCCCTCTGGTGTCTTCCAAAAGTAAAAACTCATATATTTTATGATGCAAACATAAAGTAGACATATTGTATATATGAACCCAAAAAAATGTATTTTGAATATCCATTTTCCTTACAAGCAGAGAGCTTCAAAGTTAGAAATATGCAAAATTTTAATTTTTTTCATCAAATTTTGGGATTTTTCACCAAGAAAGGATTTTACCACTAAGTTAAAGTAGAATATGTCACGAAAAAACAATCTCGGAATCAGAATGATAACTAAAAGCATTCCAGAGTTATTAATGTTTAAAGTGACAGTGGTCAGAATTGCAAAAAACGCTCTGGTCCTTAAGGTGTAAAATGGCCTGGTCCTTAAGGGTTAAAAAAAGGAAAAAATTTAATATAGTATTGAAATAAGTATTCATACCCTTTACTCAGTACTTAGTTAAAGCACCTATTGCATCGATTACAACCTCCAGTCTTCTAGGGGATGAGGCCACAAGATTTACACATCTGTACCTAGAGGTTTCTGCCATTCTTCTCTGCAGATCTTTTCAAGTTCTGTCAGGTTGGATGAGATTAAGTGGATGAAAGTAATTTTTAAGTCTATCAAGGTCTGTTCCAATGGGTTCAAGTTTTGGCCCTGGTTTGAGCTCTCAAAGACATTTAAAGAGTTGTCCCTAAGCCACTCCTGTGTTGTCTAGGCTGTGTTCTTGGGGTCATTGGGGGACATTTATCATTGTAAGTGTAGATGAAGCATTTTTGTACACTTTTTTGTGTGCTGCTAATGTGTAGGTGCACCAAACTAATTAAATGGACACAATGTGAAGGTAGACATTTTGAGCATAATATATCAACTTTTTTCTCTTGCTGTGCAAAAATTTGTGTATTTTCTACACATACACCAAAAAATCTAAGCTTAATCTGGGCTGGTGTAATTTTATGACTTTTTGGAGGTTTTTGTGCACAAATTTGGAACTTAAAAAAAAAGAAAAGGTGTAACAAAAAACATGTAAACCAAAAAATAGCCAAAGGGGCAGCGCTGCTCCAAATGTGTGAATATCATACACACAAAAACTGTTCTAAAGACAATGATAAATGCCCCCCTTTTCTTCTAGGACACCTAGAAGGTGGACTAGTCTGAAGTTCAGAGCTTTCTGGATCAGGTTTTAAATAAGACCATGTGTACTTTGCTCCATTCAGCTTTTTCTAAACCCTGACCATTGTCCCTGTCCCAAAAAAACACCCTCACATCATGATGCTGCCACCACCATGCTTCACTCTAGGCCTGGTACTGGGCATGAGATGAGTGGTGTTTGGTTTCCTCCAGATATGACATTTAGAATTGAGACCAAAAAGTTAAATCTTGTTTCCTCTTTTTTTTCCATGATAGGAGAGTCCTTTAGGTGCTTTGTTTGCAAACTCCAAGAGACTGCCACAAAGCCAGATTGGTGTAGTGCTGCAGTGATGGCTGACCTTCTGGAAGTTTCTCCCATCTGCACTTTGGAGCTCAGCCAGATTGATCAATGATTTCTTCGTCATCTCTCTTACCACTGCCATTCTTCCCCAGTTACTAAACTTCCACACTCCGCTACACACAGTCTAGAGCAATTTATTGTGAGATGAGTTATGATTGGCTAAGGCTGCACACACCCCCCTCAGCACAATCTGCATTTCCTGATTTTGGACTGGCCAGGAGTTTAAAATCTGTGCAAGGGATGGGGGTAAATGTGCTCTGGACAAGTAGGGAGACACCTAGTGGCAGCTTTTTTAAACAAATAAAACATAGAAAACTAAATTTTTTTTAATCCCTTCCCGACCTATGATATACCTGTACGTCATGAGTGGGAAGGTGTTCGTGACCCATGACATACAGGTACGTCATGAACATTTTTGCCGCTACTCACGGCATCCCGCATGTGCCCGGTAAGATCTTACCATGCGACCACGGGGGGTTTCATCCCCCACCCCCCACCCCCAGCGATGGCTGCTATCAGCTAGTCAAATCTGACTAGCTGATAGCAGCATTTCGCTATGAGAATACTTAGCAGCGCGGTGTGTGAGTCCCGATCACGGGGATCGGGACACACACCGCTCTGCTAAGTGTCCCTTACCCATCCCCCGGCGTCACTTACCCAGCCATGCGGTGTCCCGAGCGGTCCCGGCGTGAGCGGCTTCCTCCAGGCGGTCCTGGCAGTGGGGCGTCCCCGGCGGTGAGTTTCCAGCAGCAGGGCAGCATCTTCATTGGCAGCAGTGAGATCGCCGTAAAGCGATCTCACCGCTGCCTCTGGGAGTTTCAAAACTGCAACTCCCAGCATGCCCAGACAGCCTTTGGCTTTCTGTGTATGCTGGGAGTTGTAATTTTGCAACATCTGGAGGTCCACAGTTTGGAGACCACTGTATAATGGTCTCCAATCTGTGCTCTTCCAGATGTTGCAAGACTGCAAATCTCAGCATGCTCAGTCTGTTCAGGCGTACTGGGAGTTGTAGTTCTGTAACATCTGGAAAAGCACAGATTGGAGACCATTATACAGTGGTCTCCAAACTGTGGACCTCCAGATGTTGCAAAACTACAACTCCCAGCATACCAGACTGCCCAAGCATGCTGGAAGTTGTAGTTCGGCAACATCTGATCCTTCAGATATTGCCGAACTACAACTTCCAGCATGCCTGGGCAGTCTGGGCATGCTGGGAGCTGTAGTTTTGTAACAACTGGAGGCACACTAGTTGGGAAACATTGTCCGTTTCCTAACTTAGGGTTTCCCAACCCATGTGCCTCCAGCTGTTGCAAAAATATAACTTCCAGCATGCAGTGACAGACCATGCATGCTGGGAGTTGTAGTTTTGCAACAGCTGGATGCACACTGGTTTGGAAACACTAAGTTAAGTAATAAACTTTCAAGTGTTTTGCAACCAGTGTGCCTTCAGCTGTTGCATAACTACAATCCCCAGCATGCACGGACAGCCAAAGGGCATTCTGGGAGTTGTAGCAGTATGCCTCTAGCTGTTGCATAACTACAAGTCCCAGCATGCCCTTCTGCTGTCACTGCATGCTGAGATTTGTAGTTTTTGCAACAGCTGAAGGCACACTGGTTGCGAAACACCAGTTTGTTATCTAACTCCGTGTTTTGCAACCAGTGTGCCTCCAGCTGTTGCAAAACTACAACTCCCAGCATGCACGGACAGCCAAACGGCATGCTCGGAGTTGTAGTTTTGCAACAGCTGAATGTTTGCCCCCCCCCCTCCCCCAATGTGAATGTACAGGGTACACTCACATGGGCGGAGGTTTACAGTGAGTGCTGCAAGTTTGAGATGGCGCAAATTTTGTGCTGCAGCTCAAGCTCCCAGCAGCAAACTTGCTGTGAACCCCCGCCCGTGTGACTGTACCCTAAAAGCACTACACTACACTTACACTAACCAAAAATAAAAAGTAAAAAACACTACATATACACATACCCCTACACAGCCCCCTTCCCCAATAAAAATGAAAAACGTCTGGTAAGCTACTGTTTCCAAAACGGAGCCTCCAGCTGTTGCAAAACAAAAACTCCCAGTATTGCTGGACAGCCATTGACTGTCCAGGCACGCTGGGAGTTTAGCAACAGCTGGAGGCACCCTGTTTGGGAATAACTGACGTACAATACCCCTATGTCCACTCCTATGCAAATCCCTAATTTAGGCCTCAAATGCGCATGGCGCTCTCTCACTTTGGAGCCTGTCGTATTTCAAGGCAACAGTTTTGGGACACATATGGGGTATCGCAGTACTCGGGAGAAATTGCCTTGGGGGGGCTCTTTCTTCTTTAACCCCTATGAAAAGGTGAAGTTGGAGTCTACACCAGCATGTTAGTGTACAAAAATTACATTTTTTACACTGACATGCTGGTGTTGCCGCATACTTTTCATTTTCACAAGAGGTAAAAGGGAAAAAAGACCCTCGAAATTTGTAATGCAACTTCTCCCGAGTACGGAGATACCCCATATGTGGGCGCAAAGTGCTCTGGGGGCGCACAACAAGGCCCGGAAGGGAGAGTGCACCATGTACATTTGAGGTGATTTGCACTGGGGTGGCTGATTGTTACAGCAGTTCTGACATAAACGCAAAACAATAAATATCCATATGTGAACCCATTTTGGAAACTACACCCCTCATGGAATTTAATAAGGGGTGCAGTGAGCATTTACACCCCACTGGTATATGACAGATTTTTGGAACAGTGGTCTGTGAAAATGAAAAATAAAATTTTTCATTTGCACAGTCCACTGTTTCAAATATCTGTCAAACGCCAGTGGGGTGTAAATGCTCACTGAGGGGTGTAGTTTCCAAAATGGGGTCACATGTGGGGGGGTCCACTGTTCTGGCACCATAAATGTGACATGCCCTTCCTAAATGTGACATGCCCCCCAAAAACCCTTTCAGAAAAACTCACTCTCCAAAATCCCCTAGTCGCTCCTTCCGTTCTGAGCCCTCTACTGCGCCCGCCGAACAATTTACATACACATATGAGGTGTTTACTTACTTGAGAGAAATTGGGTTACACATTTAAGGTGATTTCTCTCCTTTTATCCCTTGTAAAAATTTAAAAATTGGGTCTATAAGAACATGCGAGTGTAAAAAATGAAGATTTTGAATTTTCTCCATCACTTTGCTGCTATTCCTGTGAAACACCTAAAGGGTTAAAACACTTACTGAATGTCATTTTGAATACTTTGTGGGGTGCAGTTTTTATAATGGGGTCATGTATGGGGTATTTCTAAAATGAAGACCCTTAAAATCCACTTCCAACCAGAACGGGTCCCTAAAAAAGTACGATTTTGAAAATCTTGAGAAAAATTGGTAAATTGCTGCTGAACTTTGAAGCCCTCTGGTGTCTTCCAAAAGTAAAAACATGTCAATTTTTTGATGCAAACATAAAGTAGACATATTTTATATGGGAATCAATATGTGATTTATTTGGAATATCCATTTTCCTTACAAGCAGAGAGTTTCAAAGTTAGAAAAATGCAAAATTTTCAAAGTTTTCATGAAATTTTTAGATTTTTTACCAAGAAAGGATGCAAATATCAGTGAAATTTTACCAATAACATAAAGAAGAATATGTCACGAAAAAAACAATCTCGGAATCAGAATGATAACTAAAAGCATTCCAGAGATATTAATGTTTAAAGTAACAGTGGTCAGATGTTCAAAAAATGCCCAGGTCCTGAAGGTGAAAATGGGCTGGGTCGTGAAGGGGTTAAACAAAGTACATTAGAAAGATTTTTTATTTACCATAGGGAGTGCAATAGCAAAACATAGTTTTAATGACAGTGCCCATTTAAGTCCAGCTGACACTTTTCACTTTTTCTTCTTTAATAAATTTGCGCATTGATGGGGGAGACAAAGAGACCCCATTTTTCTTTTCATTTTAGCATAAGGCCTCAACATAACAAAATGTGAAAAGTCTGAAGATTTTCCAAATGCATTGTATGTATATATTTTGCATAAATTATTTACTTCCCAGCAAACATCTGCTTCATAAAAAATTAGTTGTGGGATCAGAAGAGACATCCACAGGATTTTGTTACCACTGTTGTGAAATTAATTGCAACCATTTTGTTGGTTTCCCTATTCTCCTCTTAGGCTGATCCTGAGTGTAGATACTGTACCATACAATGAACATATCCTTCCTGTCCCCCTAGGTCACACATTTAAGTCATCAGTCATTTCGGATTGATAATTGTGCGTGCTCTTGGTTGTCTTTGATATCTACAACATCTGCTCATGGAAAGTCGATGTTTGGTACATGCAGCAGGTGGGGAGTAACAGGTTTTGATCCCCTGCTCTTGGAGTGAGGCACTTTGGGATGCTTTGATGAGTCTCAGCATTGGCTTATCTGAGGATCAGACAGCCGTGATTAGACCCTTTTATATTTATTTTCCTACACCAGAATCAGATCGCATGTTACCTATTTTGGGATTTGTAATGAGCTCTCAGGGCATTTTGCCAGTTTAGGAACAAAAAGAAAAATAGTGGTCTAAACCATATATATAGAATTGGAATAACTGTGTGTAGTAGTACAAATACCACACTATAAGAAAATACAGTACATGATTTTCCTTGATGAGAACATAAAACTGATGTTGTATGGAGTCTTATAGGCCATACAATTTATTCCAATACATTCCCTGTGGGGTAATCCAATAATACCCTAATTTGCCATATACTTTTTTTTTTTAAATGAAATTCCCATAAGCTTTATTGAGTTTCTACACAATTTAAAAACCAATAGTGCGATATACCCTTATTGCATTAGTGATAGGTATATTTTGTCTTTCTCACAGAGGACTCTGTTATTTATGCTATCTTGTTTGCAAAGAGAAAATTAGTGTGCCTGCAGGTCACACTCAATTATGTTCAGGGTATCAGCCCTATTCTTATTAAAATATCCTACTCTGCCCCCCTTGACATGTTTCGCTATGTAGTAGCTTTATCAAGAGGTGGCTGTGTTTTGGATGGCTATGTCGCATTCACTCTTTTGTCGCGTTCACTCTTTTAAATGCGTAGTTATGCAAAAGCCAAGTAAAAGTAATATATGTTCGATTAAACAAAAACAAAATACATGTAACTTGTCCTTCAATGGGTAATGCATGTTCACTTTCAATGCTTTTAACTCTGTTATGTTAAACACAGGTAAAGATACTTTGATTAAACACAGAAAATACAAGGAACTTCTCCTTTGATGGCAATGCAGCGCTCACAATGCTTTTAATACGTATTGCCAAAATACAGGTCAGCCCACTGTTTTGCTCAGTTTGCTAGATATTTGTTATGTCATGACATGGTTCATGACTGGCTGGGATTTGTAGTGCACCAACTGTACACAGAATTGCAGGTGACAGGAGGTCACTGTCTGAGATCAGCCCACTGATCAATGCTTTAGTCTGCTTGCTTTGGAATTCTGAAGGATTTGTGAAGGCTTTCTGGCATCAGTAGTCCTTGCTCTCTCAGCTTTCTCTCTCCAAAATGGTAGCCACAATGCAGTGTATGGGGGCTTTATCAGCCTTTTAAACCCACCCTTGTTGGGCTGGGAGCTGTATAACACATCAATGCAAGCATATGAATGGATAACCTGAGGTCATGTGATAGTTGCAAGGTATGCTGTGCTACCCTGACGTAATCAAACTGTACTTCTTTCTTATATATACCGTATTTATCTGGGTATACCACGCACCAGCCTATAACACGCACCCTCATTTTACCAAGGATATTTGGGTAAAAAAAGTTTTTTACCCAAATATCCATGGTAAAATGAGGGTGCGTGTGTGCGCGTGTATACCCCGATACACCTCCAGGAAAGGCAGGGGGAGAGAGGCCGTCGCTGCCCGCTTCTCTCCCCCTGCCTTTCCTGGGGTCTAGAGCCCTGCTGCCGGCCCTTCTCTCCCCCTGGCTATCGGCGCCGCTGCCCGTTCTGTCCCCCTGACTATCGGTGCCGGCGCCCCATTGCCGGCGCCGATAGCCAGGGGGAGAGAAGGGGCAGCGGCACCCATTGCCGGCGCCGCTGCCCCGTTGCCTCCCCCCATCCCCGGTTGCATAATTACCTGTTGCCGGGGTCGGGTCCGCGCTGCTTCAGGCCTCCGCTGTGCATCCCCTGCATCGTTGCTAGGCACTGCACGGCGCACTGATGTCATGCGCCGCCCGCGCCGTGCAGCGCATAGCAATGACGCAGGGGACGCACACCGGAGGCCTGAAGCAGCGCGGACCCGACCCCGGCAACAGGTAATTATGCCACCGGGGATGGGGGGAGGCAACGGGGCATCGGCGCCGGCAATGGGTGCCGCTGCCCCTTCTCTCCCCCTGGCTGTCGGTGCAGCTTCTCTCCCCCCTGGCTATCGGCGCCGGCAATGGGGCGCCGACACCGATAGTCAGGGGGACAGAACGGGCAGCGGCACCGATAGCCAGGGGGAGAGAAGGGCCGGCAGCAGGGCTCTAGACCCCAGGAAAGGCAGGGGGAGAGAAGCGGGCAGCGACGGCCTCTCTCCCCCTGCCTACCCTGGGGGTGTATCGGCGTATAACACGCATAATAGACTTTAGGCTAAAAATTTTAGCCTAAAAAGTGCGTGTTATACGCTGATAAATACGGTATATATATATATATATATATATATATATGAGCCAAAATGTCATGTGTTCCTCATTTCTTATGCTATTATTAAGGACATTGCCAGGTTTACGCAAGCTGAACCTGGCACCCAAAATTTGGATCAAATCTGGGTTCATGGGGCTCGCTCATCTCTAATCAATAAAATATACAAGCAAGCCATATTTCTTTATTACTTAGATACTTCAATGACTCTGAAGTGGTCAAACACTTCTTGCTGCACCTGTTGGTAGGCAGGGTCTATGGCTTTACTAGCTTTGTTTTTTTCAAAAGTTTTCAGAAGATCTGCAAGATCTCATTAAAACAGATCTTATCCAGTATCTGCAGATACACACATGTACTTGTACTTGGCATCAGACATGCTTAGATCAGATATATAGCATCAGATGTAGCATGATCATGCTTGAGCCAGATGTTGCCCTTATGGCCACCACAACACACACATTCGCCTGCTCCAACAGTATGGGATGACATCTCTGCCATGGTACAATGAGATGATATACATCAGTCCATTGATCACTGAGATAATATTAAAAACATTTGTTTAAAATCTGTTCAAGTACCTAAGAGAATGCAATTCGCCTGCACCTCATTTACCACCCCAGATGATTTATGATGTCTAAAAAAAACTTTTAATTTTTTTATTTTTTATTTTTTTACAAAAACAGTATTTTCAGCAATATTTTTTCAGCTGCAATAATTCTTACACAACATGGGAATATTTGCAATATGGTAAAATGAGACATCAAACATCAGAGTGTATTCACATATGCATCCTTTGGAACCATGACAAATATATGTAAAACAACAACCACAACACAACTATTTTCTTAAATGATTTTTACATTGCACCGTGCAGATGTTGTGGAGGTAAGTTTGCCTTGGGAAACCTGAGATCTCACATGATCATCACAAAATCCAGTTTAGACATTTTTTTTTGTGAAAACTGGGATTGGATCTAAAGACTAGCATCATTTTTTCCTTTATACTTTTCTCAAGAGTAGAATGCTCTAAACATTGCCATAGCCTAAGGCTATTCCTGGCTGGTCATGTGGATACAGGGAAATATGGCTGGGTGATGTAAAGAAGGTCATCTCCAAAAAAAATAAAAAATACATCACTAAAAGTGAATTTTATATACAAGGATCATGCAATATCGTTCTAGGAGATCCTACAAGAATCATATAAGAAGATAATAGTGGAGAATGCTCTAAGAGGTCTGCAGATTACTCTGGTCCCAATCACAAGGCTAAAAACATTAATGAATGTTGGAAAAAGCTACTGAAAAAAACAAAACAATAGCCAATTTACAGGAATTCAACATCTTCTGACTGCAAAAATTCTGATGATGAGACATTTCCTCAAGTCTCATCTGGTAGAAGATCTCAGGGAATCAGCCAAGAAAGAGGGGGATAGGACCCTTTTTTTGGTCAATATGCCTCTGATGTTATAGTACCTGTAGAGGGACAGGAATAAAACACAGACAAGGTAGTGATTTACAAATGTACATTTCTGAATAACAATGTCACGTATGGGCAGGGAACAGTGAAGCCACAACTCACCCACAGCCACTGTCCCTACCTATTTTCTATCCCCCCTAAGTGACGTATCGACAACCACAATGACAAACCCTCCCTGCTAAGTGCAGTATTGTCAAAATAATAAAATACAAAACAGTCAGAGTAGGGGAACAGCTGGAGGTACACAAAACAACAGCGATACACTAAGACACACACACAGTCAAATCGCAGTCAAACTAGCCAAGGTCGGTACTAGGAGATGGTGGAGTACAAAAATGCAGAGCAAGAGAAGAGTCATGGGAAAAGCCAAAGATCAATAAACAAGCAGGTATACAGTTGTATACCTGTATAGGCAGGTGATCAGTGATGCACCTTCCTGATAGGTAGCAGAGCTAAGAACCCCACCCAGATGACACAGGTGAGCTCCCAGCAGCTCCAGCCAAACTAGAGTCATTTAACTCTTCACGTACGGCCAGAACCAGATGTTACAAACAATTTTTGAAAGATGGGCTATCTTATTTATGTGTCAATAGTTATGTGTCAATGTCAAAGCGTAGCTGCCAATTCAGGTAAATTTCTGGATAACCTGTAGTGTGTACTGTATATATATATATATATATATATATATATATATATATATATATATATGAAGTAGCAGTACTTCTGGCCATTTGATGATAGTTGTAGTTCCCAAGGGCACACCCTGTATAGTGTCTGATTTGATGGTGGTCTGGGGTGCCTGTGATCATGAGTTGCATTAAACATGGTGGTAAATTAACCCCTTAAGGACGCAGCCCTTTTTCACCTTAAGGACTGAGCCCTTTTTCGCAATTCTGACCACCGTCGCTTTATGAATTAATAACGCAAACTGCTTTTACCAAATATTCTGATTCTGAGACCGTTTTTTCGTGATATATTCTACTTTATTTTGGTGGTAAATTTTCGGCGCTACTTGCATCCTTTTTTGGTGAAAAATCCCAAAATTTCATGAAAATATAGAAAATTTAGCATTTTTCTAACTTTGAAGCTCTCTACTTGTAAGGAAAATGGATATTCACAATAAATTTTATTTTTCTTCACAAAAATAATATGTCCACTTCATGTTGGCATCATAAAATGGACATATTTTTGCTTTTTGAAAAAATTAGAGGGCTTCAAAGTAGAGCAGCAATTTTCAAAAAATTCATGAAAATTGCTAAATCTGAAGGGACAGATGTTACAGAACTACAACTCCCAGCATGCCTGGGCAGTCCAGGTATGCTGAGAGTTGTAGTTTGGCAACATCTGGAGGGCTACCGTTTGGGCACCACTGTAACAGTGGTCTCCAAACTGTGACCCTCCAGATATTGCAAAACTACAACTCCCAGCATGCCCAGACAGCCTTTGGCTGTCTGGGAATGCTGGGAGTTGCAGTTTGGCCTTCCTAGTGGTTGCCACAGTAAAAATAATTTTACTTTCACTTTCAATCACCCCCCCCCCCCCCACCGACGATTCCCTACCTGAGCCAGGATCCAGCAGTCTCCAGCGAAGATCCCGGGTCCCCAGGCATCTTTTCCTGCAGGTACGGCCTCCATGTTCTTCCCACGATCCCCTCGACATCCAGGGGCGGGCAGAACGGGGGGTTGCCATGGCAACCCCTTGTCCTGCGCTTCCATTGGTCAGAACTCCGTTCTGCTAATGGCAGGGGATAGGAGGAGATCACAGCTCTGCGACCTCACTCCTATCTCTTAGGCTGATCGAGGCTGTTGCTGACAACTCCGTTCAGCCCTATTTTCCGAGTGATCGAGTCACCAGAGACCCGATCAGGCTGGTGTCAGGCCCAAAGCCTGATTAATAAAATCCTATATGTGTATTATAATTATAACTGTGTGATGTATTATCCAAGACATGGGTGAGGGGTCATTTGTGTATTGCCTTTTATTGGGGGTCTGGCTGCTTGGTTTCTCCTTTGAAGTCATGCACTCTGGTCCCATCATATAATCAAACAGATAAGGGGTCAGGAAGAGAGATGCCCCACCTGGTGGGATCAGAGGGGAGGGGGGGGGGAATGGAGTTTCCCTCCAAAGAAGTAGATAAGACTTAAAATGCTGGACTCAACTGTTGTTCAAGGCTGTGCCCAAGCTAACAAGACCATCCTAAGAACAGCCCTCTCATGGACTGCTATGCCATCATGCTGTAAGAACTTCATTTTTGTTTTCTGAACTTGCCTTGCAAAACTCTTTTATATATTTTTATACCTGTATGTCATTTGTTTCTGTATTTTTATATAGTCAGCACTGTGATACCTTTTATCAGATTAAATGTTTAATTAATCAGCTCTGGTCTTTGATCTCTAAATATATGAGCTCACCTTTCTGAAGGCAGCCCTGGTGGAAACACGTTTATCTAAGGGTTAATTTGGTGACTTGCTGAGACTAGTAGTGGATACCCAGAGGTCTGGCGGCTTTAACCCTTGCACCATCAAGCTCTCTCTAGCGTCTTAGCTGGACCAATAGGGTGTGATCGTGACACCCGGAATTGGAGAAAATCGCATGTCTGAATTGACATGCAATTTTTTTCCGATCGCTGACATGGGGGGGGGGGGGGGGTGTCTCAGGACCCTCCTGGGCGATGTGCCAGGATGCCTGCTGAATGATTTCAGCAGGCATCCCGATCCGGTCCCCCAACCGGATAGCAGCGGGGACCGGAATTCCCACGGGCGTATCCATACGCCCTCAGTCCTTAAGTACTCGAGATGCAGGGCGTATGCATACGCTCTGTGTCCTGAACAGGTTAAAGGAAATATCCAACCTGCTGGCAGTATCCAACTAAACTGACTGAACTTCCTTACCCTCAGTAAAGGGGTGGGCTCTGGGAAAACATTTTCCTTCCCTATAGAAGGTTCCCAGCTAAATATGCATGTTAACTCTTTATCTCTCTCAACCATACCTGGTACAAAAGCAGTATAACAGTATGTAAAGCATAGAAAAAAGTCCACCTAGGAAGTGGGGTCCTAAGTAAGGGATTGTCTTTTATTACACTCATAGACTTTATTATTATATATAACTAAGATTGTATTAACCCCTTACGGACTCAGCGTTTTTCCGTTTTTGCATTTTCATTTTTTCCGCATCAATTGCTAAAAATCATAACGCTTTAAATTTTGCTCCTAAAAATCCATATTATGGTTTATTTTTTGTGCCACCAATTCTACTTGGCAGTGACATTAGACATTTTACCAAAAATCCACGGCGAAACGGAAAAGAAATTCATTGTGTGATAAAATTGAAGAATAAAATTCATTTTGTAACTTTTGGGGGCTTCCGTTTCTACGCAGTGCATTTTTTGGTAAAAATTACACCTTATCTTTATTCTGTAGGTCCATACAGTTAAAATGATACCCTACTTATATAGGTTTGATTTATGTTGTACTTCTGAAAAAAAATCATAACTACATGCAGGAAAATGTATACGTTAAAAATTCTCATCTTCTGACCCATATAACTTTATTTTTCTGCATACGGGCAAGTATGAGGGCTCATTTTTTGCACTGTGTTCTGAAGTTTTCATCGGAACCATTTTTGTATTGATCGGACTTTTAGATCGCTTTTTATTCATTTTTTCATGATATAACAAAAATACGCTATTTTGGACTTTTTTGCACGTACGCCATTGACCGTGCTGTTTAATTAACAATATATTTTTACAGTTCGGACATTTATGCACGCGGAGATACCACATATTTTTATTTTCACAGTTCTTTTTATGGGAAAAGGGGGATGATTCAAACTTTTATTAGGGAAGGGTCTCCTCTCGCTTCCTAGATGATCGAGACATTGCGATTTTATCGCGATAGTCCCGATCAGCCCGACTGAGCTGCCGGGTAGCTTTTACTTTCGTTTTGGACACGGCGATCAACTTTGATCGCCGCTTCTGAAGAGTTAATAGCGCACGGCACAACGATCTGTGTCGCGCACTATTAGCCCAGGGACCGACCCGGTATGATGCAAGGTTATGCACAGCGTCCTTAAGAGATTAAATGGTGTTACTGAAATATGGTATTGTTAGGTGTTACCCCTTATGCATATTCTGTACATTTACAGTATTTGAGCTTCTATACAGTAGCTGGTATATAAGTGACTGATCTGCCCTTGTGACCTGCAGAAACATCTAACCAGATTTTCTGATGCCTTGGAGTTATACACGCGATTAGTCTAAATAACGCTTATCTTATACAGATGTAGGAAACTCTCTGATCCACTTGCCACAATTTCTTAATACTTAAAAAATCCTCCCGTTTTATAATACTGGGATAACATAGTACAGATTATTCATTCTTATAGAAACCACTATCGCATCTGGAACACGTTCACCAGCACCAACCTCGTGATCTTAGAACATATGCTACAGAGCAAGACACAATAATGGTTAACCATAGTCATCATATTTCCAAGTATAAAGCAGAACATCATATGTTACACCTTAGGTACGATTAAGATTTACTGAGCCAAAAATGTTTCTATTTTCTGCCAATGTTACTCTCATGTTCTATAAGGTTCTGAGGAGGATTTTGGAGGGTTGGCAAACATTCACCCACAAATTATGTTGAAGGCACGTTAGTCTAAACTGTTGCTTATAACCTGTAAATATTTAACTGTTGTGGAACTATAACTCTCACTATGCTAAGAGTAGTCATTTCACAACAGGTGGAAAACCAAAGTTTCCAGTATACTGAGATACTGACCTCGGACAAGAGAAGTACACAGATACAAGCAACACATTTTCCAAGATGGGAATATTGATGGGCTATTCTTTGAAAAGGCCATCAATATGAGTTCTATGTGGGGCTGGCACCCACCACTGATCAGCTGTTCATTTAAAGTTATCTTGAAAAACCCCTTTAAGTACAAATTTGGTATAGTAAGTAGAGATGAGCGAACTTTTGAAAAATTCAATTTGGACGATTTGACGAATTTTCCCCCAAAATTTGTTTCGGACCGAATTTATTCACGGCGAATCGCTATTAAAAACTGCCATTTCTTGCCTACAGAGAGCCTCAATAGGGATGTAGAGCACTTTGCCTTGTCCTAACATGCATAGGGAGTGTGCTGTGTTAGTGAAATAATACTGTTATTCAGAATGACATGCAGATTACAGGCATTGCGATTAGAATCACTGCTGCAGAGCATCGATGTGGCAGCAGGGGGACCAAATGGTGTCAAAATTGAAGAGAATAAATAGATTTTTTTTTACATAATTTTAATTTAATTTCATTTGAATTTATTACAAAAATTTCAGTACCCATTCTGGTGAGCATCAAACTTGCGGTCCTCCGCCAGGCGAGGTACCACCTGTTCCAGCCCCTTCCTCTCAGCGCCCCCTGAATATGAAAGTGCGAATGTTTTATTTAATCAGTTATGGTTCATTGTTGTTGCTCCAAGCTGTTTAATTGGATTCTTGTGATAATTCCTCAGATAATATGATGTAGATTACCATAGGGCTTCAGTCTTGAAAATATTACATCGATTATTTTAAATTTAAGAGTTATATTAGATTCCCAAGTTTAATGTCCCGGTGTTCACTTTGAACTAATACTGTATGACCACAAAACCCAATCCAACAAGGAGTCACAAGGCAGCACAATGACAGAGCCTAGAGGTGGCAGCAGCATGAGGAGACCATAATCTGGCTGAATGACACAGCCTGGAATTGGGGGCAGCACGAGGAGACCATATAGTGACAGAACGACCCAGTCTGGAGGTGGCAACAGCCTGACAAGACCATAGGGCATCACAATAGAGAAGATTAAAGATGTTTTTGAAATTTTTAATTGAAGATTTTACATATATTCAAATTTTAAAAGTTTAATTTAAGGTGCAAAAAGCATAAGGAGAACATATGGTGGCACAATGACACAGCCTGGAGCTGGCGGCAGCATGAGCAGACAATACTCATACCATACACTCCCAAGTTTTAATTTCCCGGGCCTCGGCGTGTGGTTACAAAGGACCAAATATAACAAGGAGTCACATGGTGACATAATGACAGAGCCGGGAGGTGGCATCAGTATGAGGAGACCATATAGTAGCTGACTGACCTCCTGGAGTTTGTGGCAGCACGAGGAGACCATATAGTGGCTGAATGGCACATCTTGGAGTTGGCTGAAGCACGAGGAGACCATATAGTGGCTGAATGGCACAGCCTAGAGGAGGCGAAGCATGAGGAGACCATATAGTGGCTGAATGGCACAGCCTGGAGTTGGCTAAAGCATGAGGAGACCATATAGTTTCTGAATGGCACAGCCTGAAGTTGGCTGAAGCATGAGGAGACCATAAAGTGACTGAATGGCACAGGCTGGAGTTTGAGGCAGCATGAGTAGAACATAAAGTGGCTGAATGGCACAGCCTGGAGTTTGTGGCAGCATGAGGAGACATGCAGTGTCTGAATGGCATAGCCTTGAGGTGGTTGAAGCATATGGGGACCATATAGTGTCTGCATAGCACAGCCTGGAGGTGGCTGAAGCATGAGGAGAACAAATAGTGTCTGAATGGCACAGCCTGGAGTGTGCTGAAGCACGAGGAGACCATATAATGGCTGAATGGCACAGCCTGGAGGTGGTGAAGCTTGAGGAGAACAAATAGTGTCTGTCTGGCACAGCCTGGAGTGTGCTGAAGCACGAGGAGACCATACAATGGCTGAATGGCACAGCCTGGAGGTGGTGAAGCTTGAGGAGACCATATAGTATCTGAATGGCACAGCCTGGAGGTGGCTGAAGAAGGAGAAGACCATATAATGTCTGAATGGCACAGCCTGGAGTGTGCTGAAGCAAGAGGAGACCATATAATGGCTGAATGGCACAGCCTGGAGGTGGTGAAGCTTGAGGAGACCATATAGTATCTGAATGGCACAGCCTGGAGGTGGCTGAAGAATGAGAAGACCATATAATGTCTGAATGGCACAGTCTGGAGTTGGCTGAAGCATGAGGAGACCATATAGTGTCTGAATGGCACAGCCTGGAGTTGGCGGCAGCATGAGTAGAACATATAGTGGCTGAATGGCACAGCCTGGAGTTTGTGGCAGCATGAGGAGACATATAGTGTCTGAATGGCACAGCCTGGAGTTTGTGGCAGCATTAGGAGATATGCAGTGTCTGAATGGCACAGCCTTGAGGTGGTTGAAGCATATGGAGACCATATAGTGACTGCATAGCACAGCCTGGAGGTGGCTGAAGCATGAGGAGAACAAATAGTGTCTGTATGGCACAGCCTGGAGTGTGCTGAAGCACGAGGAGACCATATAATGGCTGAATGGCACAGCCTGGAGGTGGTGAAGCTTGAGGAGACCATATAGTATCTGAATGGCACAGCCTGGAGGTGGCTGAAGAAGGAGAAGACCATATAATGTCTGAATGGCACAGCCTGGAGTGTGCTGAAGCACGAGGAGACCATATAATGTCTGAATGGCACAGCCTGGAGTTGGCTGAAGCATGAGGAGACCATATAGTGTCTGACTGGCACAGCCGGGAGTTGGCGGCAGCATGAGTAGAACATATAGTGGCTGAATGGCACAGCCTGGAGTTTTGGCATCATGAGGAGACATATAGTGTCTGAATGGCACAGCCTGGAGGTGACTAAAGCATGAGGAGACCATATAGTGGTGGGATGGCACAGCATGGAGTTGATGAAGCATGAGGAGACCATATAGTGTCTGCATGGCACAACCTGCAGGTGGCTGAAGCATGAGGAGACATATAGTGTCTGAATGGCACAGCCTGGAGTGTGCTGAAGCACAAGGAGACCATATAATGGCTGAATGGCACAGCCTAGAGGTGGTGAAGCTTGAGGAGACCATATAGTATCTGAATGGCAAAGCCTGGAGGGGTTGAAGAAGGAGAAGACCATATAATGACTGAATGGCACAGCCTGGGGTTGGCTGAAGCATGAGGAGACCATATAGTGTCTGAATGGCACAGCCTGGAGTTGGCGGCAGCATGAGTAGAACATATAGTGGCTGAATGGCACAGCCTGGAGTTTTGGCATCATGAGGAGACATATAGTGTCTGAATGGCACAGCCTGGAGGTGACTAAAGCATGAGGAGACCATATAGTGGTGGGATGGCACAGCATGGAGTTGGTGAAGCATGAGGAGACCATATAGTGGCTGAATGGCCCAGACTGGAGGTGCTGAAGCATTAGTAGACCATAGTGTCTGAATGGCACGGCCTGGATTTGGCTGAAGCATGAGGAAACCACATAGTGGCTGAATGGCACAACCTGCAGGTGGCTGAAGCATGAGGAGACATATAGTGTCTGAATGGCACAGCCTGGAGGTGGTGAAGCATGAGAAGACCATATAGTGGCTGAATGGCAAAGCGTGGAGTTGGTTGAAGCATGAAGAGACCATGTAGTGGCTGAATGGCATAGCCTGGAGGTGGCTGAAGTATGAGGAGACCATATAGTTTCTGAATGGCACAGCCTGAAGGTGACTGAAGCATAAGGAGACCATATAGTGGCGGAATGCCACAGCCTGGAGTTGGTGAAGCATGAGGAGACCATATAGAGTCTGCATGGCACAGCCTGGAGGTGGCTGAAGTATGAGGAGACCATATAGTGGCTGAATGGCACAGCCTGGAGTGTGCTGAAGCATACGGAGACCATATAGTGGTGGAATGGCACAGTCTGGAGTGTACTGAAGCATAAGAAGAACATATAGTGGCAGAATGGCACACCCTGGAGTGTGCTGAAGCATAGGGAGACCATATAGTAGCGGAATGGCACAGCCTGGAGTTAGTGAAGCATGAGGAGACCATATAGTGGCTGAATGGCACAGCCTGGAGTGTGCTGAAGCATAAGGAGACCATATAGTGGCTGAATGGCACAGCCTGGAGTGTGCTGAAGCATACGGAGACCATATAGTGGTGGAATGGCACAGTCTGGAGTGTACTGAAGCATAAGAAGAACATATAGTGGCAGAATGGCACACCCTGGAGTGTGCTGAAGCATAGGGAGACCATATAGTAGCGGAATGGCACAGCCTGGAGTTAGTGAAGCATGAGGAGACCATATAGTGGCTGAATGGCACAGCCTGGAGTGTGCTGAAGCATAAGAAGAACATATAGTGGCAGAATGGCACAGCCTGGAGTGTGCTGAAGCAAAGGGAGACCCTTTCGTAGCGGAATGGCACAGCCTGGAGTTGGTGAAGCATGAGGAGACCATATAGTGTCTGAATTGCCCAGCCTGGAGGTGGTGAAGCATGAGGAGTCCATATGGTGGCTGAATGGCAAAGCATGGAGTTGGCTGAAGCATGAGGAGATCATGTAGTGGCTGAATGGCACAGCCTGAAGTTGACTGAAGCATGAGGAGACCATATAGTGGCTGAATGGCACAGCCTGGAGTTGGCTGAAGCATGAGGAGACCATATAGTGGCTGAATGGCACAGCCTGAAGTTGGCTGAAGCATGAGGAGACCATATAGTGACTGAATGGCACAGCCTGGAGTTAGAGGCAGCATGAGTAGAACATAAAGTGGCTGAATGGCACAGACTGGAGTTTGTGGCAGCATGAGGAGACATGCAGTGTCTGAATAACACAGCCTTGAGTTGGCTGAAGCATAAGGAGACCATGTAGTGTCTGCATTGCACAGCCTGGAGGTGGCTGAAGCATGAGGAGAACAAATAGTGTCTGAATGGCACAGCCTGGAGTGTGCTGATGCATGAGGCGACCATATAATGTCTGAATGGCACAGCCTAGAGTTGGCTGAAGCACGAGTAGAACATATAGTGTCTGAATGGCACAGCCTGGAGGTGACTGAAGCATAAGGAGACCATATAGTGGCGGAATGGTACAGCCTGGAGATGGTGAAGCATGAGGAGACCATATAGTGTCTGCATGGCACAGCCTATAGGTGGTGAAGCATGAGGAGACCATATAGTGGCTGAATGGCACAGCCTGGAGGTGGATGAAGAATGAGGAGACCATATAGTGTCTGAATGGCACAGCCTGGAGGTGGCTGCAGCATGAGGAGACCATATAGTGACTGAATGGCACAGCGTAAGGAGACCATATAGTGGCGGAATAGCACAGCCTGGAGTGTGCTGAAGCATAGGGAGACCATATAGTGTCTGAATGGCACAGCCTGGAGTTAGTGAAGCATGAGGAGACCATATAGTGTCTGTATGGCACAGCCTGGAGGTGGATGAAGAATGAGGAGACCATATAGTGTCTGAATGGCACAGCCTGGAGGTGACTGAAGCATAAGGGGACCATATAGTGGCAGAATGGCACAGCATGGAGTTGGTGAAGCATGAGGAGACCATATAGTGTCTGCATGGCACAGCCTGGAGGTGGCTGAAGCATGAGTAGACCATATAGTGGCGGAATAGCACAGCCTGGAGTGTGCTGAAGCATAGGGAGACCATATAGTGTCTGAATGGCACAGCCTGGAGTTAGTGAAGCATGAGGAGACCATATAGTGTCTGTATGGCACAGCCTGGAGGTGGCTGAAGCATGAGGAGACCATATAGTGGCTGAATGGCACAGCGTAAGGAGACCATATAGTGGCGGAATAGCACAGCCTGGAGTGTGCTGAAGCATAGGGAGACCATATAGTGTCTGAATGGCACAGCCTGGAGTTAGTGAAGCATGAGGAGACCATATAGTGTCTGTATGGCACAGCCTGGAGGTGGCTGAACTATGAGGAGACCATATAGTCTCTGAATGGCACAGCCTGGAGGGGGTGAAGCATGAGGAGACCATATAATGGCTGAATGGCACAGCGTGGAGTTGACTGAAGCATGAGGAGACCATGTAGTGGCTGAAGTATAAGGAGACCATATAGTGGCTGAATGGCACAGCCTGGAGGTGGTGAAGCATTAGGAGACTATTAGTGATGAGCGGCATTGGCCATATTCAAAATCACAATATTTCCCGAATATATAGACAAATTTTTGTCCTATATTCGCAAATTTTGCTTTTTCATTATATTCGCATATTCGTGTATTCAAGGAAGAAAACAGTGAGGGGATGGGCAACTTTACTATTGGTTGCTAGGGATGTTTTTGATAACATCTGACAAGTGTATTTGCATCATTCTAATTGGCCCACAATTTAAAAGAAGGAATATGTGAATATTTGTAATTTCGAATATATAGTGAATATATTTTCAATATTCGCGAATTTGCGATATTCGCGATAAAAATTGGAAAAGCGGATATTGTGACCAACGCTAGAGACTATATAGTGTCTGAATGGAACAGCCTGGAGTTGGCTGAAGCATGAGGAGACCACACAGTGGCTGAAAGGCACAACCTGGAGTTTGCTGAAGCATGAAGAGACGATATGTTGTCTGAATGGCACAGCCTGGAGTTGGCTGAAGAATGAGGAGACCATATAGTGTCTAAATGGCAAAGCCTGGAGTTGGCTGTAGCATGAGTAGAACATATAGTGGCTGATTGGCACAGCCTAGAGTTTGTGGCAGCATGAGGAGACCATATAGTGTCTGAATGGCACAGCCTGGAGTTAGCTGAAGCATGAGGAGAGCATATAGTGGCTAAATGGCACAGCCTGGAGGTGGGGAAGCACGAGGAGACAATATAGTGTCTGAATGGCAAAGCCTGGAGTGCTGAAGCATAAAGAGACCATATAGTGGCTAAATGGCACAGCGTTGAGTTGGCTGAAGAATGAGGAGACCATGTAGTGGCTGAATGGTACAGCCTGGAGGTGGTGAAGGATGATTAGACCATATAGTGTCTGAATGGAACAGACTGGAGGTGGCTGAAGCATGAGGAGACCCTGTAGTGGCTGAGTGGCACAGCCAGGAGGTGGCTGACGTATGAGGAGACGATATAGTGGCTGAATAGCACAGTCTGGAGGTTGCTGAAGCATGAGGAGAACAAATAATGGCTGAATGGCACAGCCTGGAGGTGGTGAAGCTTGAGGAGACCATATAGTATCTGAATGGCACAGCTTGGAGGTGGCTGAAGAATGAGAAGATCATATAATGTCTGAATGGCGCAGCCTGGAGTTGGCTGAAGCATGAGGAGACCATATAGTGTCTGAATGACACAGCCTGGAGTTGGCGGCAGCATGAGTAGAACATATAGTGGCTGAATGGCACAGCCTGGAGTTTGTGGCAGCATGAGGAGACATATAGTGTCTGAATGGCACAGCCTGGAGGTGACTGAAGCATAAGGAGACAATATAGTGGCGGAATGGCACAGCCTGGAGATGGTGAAGCATGAGGAGACCATATAGTGTCTGCATGGCACAGCCTGGAGTGTGCTGAAGCATAAGGAGACCATATAGTGGCGGAATGGCACAGCCTGGAGTGTGCTGAAGCATGGGGAGACCATATAGTGTCTGAATGGCACAGCCTGGAGTTAGTGAAGCATGAGGAGACCATTTAGTGTCTGCATGGCACAGCCTGGAGGTGCCTGAAGCATGAGGAGACCATATAGTGTCTGAATGGCACAGCCTATAGGTGGTGAAGCATGAGGAGACCATATAGTGGCTGAATGGCACAGCCTGGAAGTGGCTGAAGTATGAGAAGACCAAATAGTGTCTGAATGTCACAGCCTGGAGGTGACTGAAGCATAAGGTGACCATATAGTGGCAGAATGGCACAGCCTGGAGTTGGTGAAGCATGAGGAGACCATATAGAGTCTGCATGGCACAGACTGGAGGTGACTGAAGCATAAGGTGACCATGTAGTGGCTGAATGGCACAGCTGGAGTGTGCTGAAGCATAAGGAGACCATATAGTGGCGGAATGGCACAGCCTGGAGTGTGCTGAAGCATAGGGAGACAATATGGTGTCTGAATGGCACAGGCTCAAGTTAGTGAAGCATGAGGAGACCATATAGTGTCTGTATGGCCCCGCCTGGAGGTGGCTGAAGTATGAGGAGACCATATAGTCTCTGAATGGCACAGCCTGGAGGGGGTGAAGCATGAGGAGATCATATAGTGGCTGAATGGCACAGCGTGAAGTTGGCTGAAGCATGAGGAGACCATGTAGTGGCTGAATGGCACAGCCTTGAGTTGGCTGAAGCATGAGGAGACCATATAGTGGCTGAATGGCACAGCCTGGAGGTGGTGAAGCATTAGGAGACTATTAGTGATGAGCGGCATTGGCCATATTCGAAATCACGATATTTCCCGAATATATAGACGAATATTCGTCCTATATTCGAGAATTTAGCTTTTTCATTATATTCGCATATTCGTGTATTCGAGGTAGAAAACAGTGAGGGGATGGGCAACTTTACTTTTGGTTACTGGGTATGTTTTTGATAACATCTGACAAGTGTATTTGCATCATTCTAATTGGCCCACAATTTAAAAGAAGGAATATGTGAATATTTGTAATTTTGAATATATAGTGAATATATTTTCAATATTCGCGATATAAATGTGAAAAGCGGATATTGTGCCCAACACTAAAGACTATATAGTGTCTGAATGGAACAGCCTGGAGTTGGCTGAAGCATGGGGAGACCACATAGTGGCTGAATGGCACAACCTGGAGTTTGCTGAAGCATGAGGAGACGATATGGTGTCTGAATGGCACACCCTGGAGTTCGCTGAAGTATGAGGAGACCATATAGTGGCTAAATGGCACAGCCTGGAGGTGGGGAAGAACAAGGAGACCATATAGTGTCTGAGTGGCAAAGCCTGGAGTTGGCTGAAGCATAAAGAGACCATATAGTGGTTGAATGGCACAGCGTGGAGTTGGCTGAAGCATGAGGAGACCATGTAGTGGCTAAATGGTACAGCCTGGAGGTGGTGAAGGATGATTAAATCATATAGTGTCTGAATGGAACAGCCTGGAGGTGGCTGAAGCATGAGGAGACCCTGTAGTGGCTGAGTGGCACAGCCAGGAGGTGGCTGACATATGAGGAGACGATATAGTGGCTGAATAGCACAGTCTGGAGGTTGCTGAAGCATCAGGAGAACAAATAGTGGCTATATGGCACAGCCTGGAGTGTGCTGAAGCACGAGGAGACCATATACAGTGGTCCCTCAACATACGATGGTAATTCGTTCCAAACGACCCATCGTTTGTCAAATCCTTCATATGTTGAGGGATTCGTACAATGTAAAGTATAAGAAGTTATACTCACCTGTCCCCACCGCTCCCGACCACGTCCTCACCGCTCCCGATGCTGTCCCAGGGGCTCCTGATGCTGTCCCGCTGCTCCGGCATCTTCTTCGGGATCCTCCAGCTTCTTCTGCATCTTCAACAGGGTCCGGGCCTTGCTTTCTGGTGACGTTATTACGTTGCAGCGCCGGCAAGGCGTGCGTAGCGACGTAATAACGACGCCGGAAAGCGAGGCCCGGACCCTGGAGGAGATGCAAAAGACGCCGGAGGATCCCGAAGTGGACCCGGAGCAGCGGGGATAGGTAAGTTAACCTGTCCGGGATGCTTAAACTGCTATCCGACAGCAGCTTAAGCATTTTGCGCTGTCGGATAGCAGTTAATGCGATGGCCCCGACATATAAAAGCTTTGTATGTCGATGCTGAAATCGACATGCGATGGCCTCTGAGAGGCCATCGTATGTCGATTTGATCATATGTCGGGGCCATCGCATGTCGGGGGGGTTACTGTAATGGCTGAATGGCACAGCCTGGAGGTGGTGAAGCTTGAGGAGACCATATAGTATCTGAATGGCACAGCCTGGAGTTGGCTGAAGAATGAGAAGATCATATAATGTCTGAATGGCGCAGCCTGGAGTTGGCTGAAGCATGAGGAGACCATATAGTGTCTGAATGGCACAGCCTGGAGTTGGCGGCAGCATGAGTAGAACATATATTGGCTGAATGGCACAGCCTGGAGTTTGTGGCAGCATGAGGAGACATATAGTATCTGAATGGCACAGCCTGGAGTTTGTGGCAGCATTAGGAGATATGCAGTGTCTGATTGGCACAGCCTTGAGGTGGTTGAAGCATATGGAGACCATATAGTGTCTGCATAGCACAGCCTGGAGGTGGCTGAAGCATGAGGAGACCATATAGTGTCTTAATGGCAAAGCGTGGAGTTGGCTGAAGCATGAGGAGACCATGTAGTGGCTGAATGGCAAAGCGTGGAGTTGGGTGAAGCATGAGGAGACCATATAGTGGCGGAATGGCACAGCCTGGAGTCGGTGAAGCATAAGCAGACCATATGGTGTCTGCATGGCACAGCCTGGAGGTGGCTGAAGTGTCTGAATGGCACAGCCTGGAGGGGGTGAAGCATGGGGGAGACCATATAGTGTCTGAATGGCACAGCTTGGAGGTGGTGAAGCATGAGGAGACCATATAGTGGCTGAATGGCAAAGCGTGGAGTTGGCTGAAGCATGAGGAGACCATGTAGTGGCCGAATGGCACAGCCTGGAGGCGGCTGATGTATGAGGAGACCATATAGTGTCTGAATGGCAAAGCGTGGAGTTGGTTGAAGCATGAGGAGACCATGTAGTGGCTGAATGGCAATGCGTGGAGTTGGGTGAAGCATGAGGAGACCATGTAGTGGCTGAATGGCACAGCCTGGAGGTGGCTGAAGTATGAGAAGACCATATAGTGTCTGAATGGCACAGCCTGGAGATGACTGAAGCATAAGGAGACCATATAGTGGCGGAATGGCACAGCCTGGAGTCAGTGAAGCATGAGGAGACCATATGGTGTCTGCATGGCACAGCCTGGAGGTGGCTGAAGTGTCTGAATGGCACAGCCTGGAGGTGGTGAAGCATGGGGGAGACCATATATTGTCTGAATGGCACAGCTTGGAGGTGGTGAAGCATGAGGAGACCATATAGTGGTTGAATGGCAAAGCGTGGAGTTGGCTGAAGCATGAGGAGACCATGTAGTGGCTGAATGGCACAGCCTGGAGGCGGCTGTTGTATGAGGAGACCATATAGTGGCTGAAGGGCACAGCCTGGAGTTGGTGAAGCATGAGGAGACCATATAGTGTCTGAATGGAACAGCCTGGAGGTGTCTGAAGCATGAGGAGACCCTGTAGTTTCTGAATGGCACAGCCTGAAGGTGCTGAAGCATGAGGGAGACCATATATTGTCAGAATGGCAAAGCGTGGAGTTGGCTGAAGCATGAGGAGACCATATAATGTCTTAATGGCACACCCTGGAGGTGACTGAAGTATGAGGAGACCATATAGTGGCCAAATGGCACAGCCTGGAGTTGGCTGAAGCATGAGGAGACAATATAGTGGCTGAATGGCACAGCCTGGAGTTGGCTGAAACATGAGGAGACCATATAGTGGCTGAATAGCACAGCCTGGAGTTCACGGCAGCATGAGTAGAACATAAAGTGGCTGATTGGCACAGCCTCGAGTTTGTGGCAATATGAGTAGAACATACAGTGGCTGAATAGCACAGCTTGGAGGTGTTGAAGCATGAGGAGACCACATAGTAGCTGAATGGCACAGCCTGGAGGTGTTGAAACATGAGGAGTCCATATAGTGGCTGAATGGCACAGCCTGGAGTTGGCTGAAGCATGAGGAGACCATATAGTTTCTGAATGGAACAGCCTGGAGTTGGCGGCAGCATGAGTAGAACATATAGTGACTGATTCGCACAGCCCAGAGTTTGTGGCCGCATGAGGAGACCATATAGTGTCTGAATGGCACAGCCTGGAGGTGGCTGAAGCATGAGGATACTATATAGTGTCTGAATGGCAAAGCTTGGAGTTGGCTGAAGCATGAGGAGACAATGTAGTGGCTGAACAGTTCAACATGGAGGTGGTGAAGAATGGTTAGACCATATAAAGTCTGAATGGCACAGCCTGGAGGTGGCTGAAGCATGAGGAGACCATATAGTGGCTGAATGGCACAGCCTGGAGGTGGTGAAGAATGAGGAGGCAATATTGTGTCTAAATGGCACAGCCTGGATGTGGCTGAAGCATGAGGATACCATATAGTGGCTAAATTGCACAACCTGGAGTTGGCTGAAGTATGAGGAGACCGTATAGTCGCTAAATAGCACAGCCTGAAGGTGGTGAAGCATGAGGACACCATATAGTGTATGAATGGCACAGCCTGGAGTTGGCTGAAGCATGAGGAGACCATATAGTGGCTGAATGGCCCAGACTGGAGGTGCTGAAGCATTAGTAGACCATAGTGTCTGAATGGCACGGCCTGGATTTGGCTGAAGCATGAGGAAACCACATAGTGGCTGAATGGCAGAGCCTGGAGTTGGCTGAAGCATAAGGAGACCATATAGTGACTGATTGGCACAGCTTGGAGTTGGCTGAAGTATGAGGAGACTATATAGTGACTGCATGGCACAGCCTGGAGTTGGCTGCAGCATGAGGAGACCATATAGTGGCTGAATGACACAGCCTGGCGGTTCTGAAGCATGAGGAGACCATATAGTGGCTGATTTGCACAGCTTGGAGTTTGTGGCAGCATGAGTAGACCATATAGTGTCTGAATGGCACAGCCTGGAGGTGGCTGAAGCATAAGGAGACCATATAGTGGCTGAATGGCACAGCCTGGAGGTGGTGAAGCATGAAAAGACCATATAATGTATAAATGGCACAGCCTGGAGGTGGCTGAAGCACGAGGAGGCCATATAGTGGATGAATGGCACAGCCTGGAGTTTGCTGACCAATGAGGATACCATATAGTGGCTAAATGGCACAGCCTGGAGTTGGCTGAAGCATGAGGAGACCATATAGTCGCTGAATAGCACAGCCTGGAGGTGGTGAAGCATGAGGAGACCATATAGTCGCTGAATAGCACAGCCTGGAGGTGGTGAAGCATGAGGACACCATATAGTGTCTGAATGGCACAGCCTGCAGTTGGCTGAAGCATGAGGAGACCATATGGTGGCTGAATTGCTCAGCCTGGGGGTGGTGAAGCATGAGGAGACCATATAGTGTCTGAATGGCACAGCCTGGAGGTGGCAGCAGCAGCATCAGGAGTCCTGAAAGTGACCCGGTGATAAAGTGGTGTGGTGGGTGGCAATACCAGTACCCGGTGATAAAGGGGGGGGGGGGGGGGGGGGAAAGGTCTAATGCGGAGGAATGTTTGTAACTGGGAAGCAGCACCTTAAATGTGTTTGGCACTATACATATTTGTAAAGTGTTGTGTGGCAACATAGTCAATCTACTCTGATGCATCAGGCATTGGTGGGTGGAAATCCTGGTTGATCCATGCCTGATCTCTCCACATTTTTCATGGACAGACGAGTTCTCCTTGGGGTTACTATGGCCCCCGCCACACTAAACACCAGCTCTGATGGCACACTACTGGCTGAGCAGGACAGCTTTTCCAGGGCAAACTCTGCTAGTTGCGGCCACAAATCAAGTTTGGCTGCCCAGAAGTCCAGCGGATTTTCAAGGTGTGTTGGCATGGGCATATGAAGGTATGCCACCACCTGCTGGTTCAGGTCCTGCTCCAGATCTACCTGCTGCTGATGAGTTGCGTCACTATTTGGGGGAACAGGTACTCATCAGTGACTGTAGATTCAGGCTGCTGCTGATGGAGCTGGTACTGCTCCTGCCATGGTTCCCATTTTCAGTTTTCGTGAAGTAAGCCATGCTCTGATTTCTTTACGAATGCCTTTTAGCAGTTCCTCCCCTGTGTGACTCCGTTCGCCAAGGCAAACCATGTGAAGAACAGCGTGACACTGCCGTGTCCTGCACACATGGTATGCTGAAGGGGCACTGAGACTTGTCTGGGCAGTGAACACTGAGGACATGGTGGAGGATGAGGAGGCGGAGTTGCACACTGTCCAAGTTGCTGTTGCAGCTGTGCATAAACCACATTCACCCAGTGAGCCGTAAAGGACATTTATTGTCCCTGACCATAGTTACAGCTCCATACTTCGGCGCTGCCATGCACTTTGGTACACACTGACAGGCTCAAGGACTGGCCAAACTTCTCTTCCACAAAATTGTACAGGGCTGGTAATGCCTTCTTTGTAAAGAAATGATGCTTGGGACTCTCCACCTCAGCACAAGACATCAGTTCTCTGAAAGGTGCAGAGTCCACCACTTGAAAAGGGAGGGACTGCCGCTCCAGCAACTTAGACAGGAGCACATTCAGCTTCTGCTCCATTGGATGAGTGGGCGCATACTGTTGTCTCTTGGACATGGCTTCGCCGATGGATTGTTGGAGGAATGACTGACTAAAAGTAGGAGCATCTGGAGCGACAGAAGGAGGGTATGACAGACAGCTCCCTTCGGCTGAGGTGGTGGAGCCTTGGCTGGCTGAAAGAGGGAGCGGGGACTTCAACATGCATAGAAGAAAGACGACACATTGGGGATATGATAGAAGCTTTTATATATATAAAGAAAATCAACATAGTAAAGAAGGAAAGGATATTTAAAAGAAGAAAGACTACCACAAGAGGACATAGTTTTAAATTAGAGGGGCAAAGGTTTATGTGGTAATATGAGGAAGTATTATTTTACTGAGAGAGTAGTGGATGCATGGAATAGCCTTCCTGCAGAAGTGGTCTCTGCAAATACAGTGAAGGAGTTTAAGCATGCATGGGATAAGCATAATGCTGTCCTTCATATAAGATAGGGCCAGGGATCTATTCATAGTATTCAGAATATAGGGTAGATTATATGGGCCAAATGGTTCTTATCTGCCAACACATTCTATGTTTCTATGACATACATGATAATTTCCTACCTCTTTTATTTTCTTATTCTCAAATATCTTTTTTAAAGAAATTTTTTTAAATAAAAAAACAGTTATAAAAAAAAGATAATTTCCTACCTGAATTATAACAAATATTGACATACTGCATGTTTGAGATAATGCATTTCAGTTTTAGTCACTGAAGGCCATAAATAAGTGGTGAATTAAACTTTGAAATTGTAAATTTAAATTATATATTTTTTATATTTTGACTCTAAGATGTATTTTGGCTATTAAATGGTCACAGTCATTTCAACAAACTTTTTTCATAAATCAATAGTACAAGTGAATGGAAGAATCATAATAATATAATACATAATATGATAGTATTACTATGTTATAATATAATATTATGATATAGTAATAATATAATATCATTATATAATAATTATATAATATAATTATACAATTTAGTAATTACATAATATAATTAATAAAATAACATAATAATATAACATACTTCAAAAATATACAGCCTAGATTTCCTGTGATGGATTTTCAATTCCACCATTTTATACAGTCTTTAAAGACCAAACCCCATAGAATACCACTTTTTATTGTCTTATAGAGGTTTCACTGTATATTTTATCAGACAAAAATGCTTCTATCTCCTCTTATCAGACTTCTTTCCCCCTTCCACACTAAACTGGACATTCTTTCTGGAAAAACAGCTTGATTTGTCATATGTGTACAAGATGGACCTGTAGCTCATTATATTACAGGCTGCCAATACAAGTCTGAGGAGGAGTTGAGTGACTGGACAGACCAGAACCTGTTCTATAATGCCCTCCATGCTGCTGCTGTTTCTTAGGGTGTGTATGGAGACAGAAGTGCAGTGTATGGCAGACACCAAAGAAGTCAGGATCCACCCACCAGCTCATGGATAACAGGAAATTAGTTTTTTTCTTCTCACCCTTTTTTCCATCCACAGAGCCAAAAGAGGGCTTGTTTATACAATTAGAACGATATTAACTATTAACTACTGTTAACTATTATTAACTATTTTTTAAAAAGCTTAACTATTTTTTTTAACAAAATCAGTATGCTTAAAATTATCCCATGCTTAAACATTTTATTTTATTGTATATAGGGCCTTATGAGGCCTCATTTTTAGTAGTGATCTGTGATTTTTATTGGTATCATTTTTGTTTAAAATGGACTTTTTGATCTCTTTTTATTCATTGTTTTCTGAAAAAAATCAGCAATTCTGGAATTTTTCTATGTGTTTACGCCATTCACAGTATATGATCATTAATATTTTATTTTAATACTTTGGATAATAGTTTGGACATGCGGCTATATCTTTTTTTTTTTTTTACATTATTTATTATTGTAAAATGGGAAAAGGGGGGAATTGAAATTTTTATTAGGGCAAGGTCTTTTATATATAATTTTAAAACATTTTTAAAAATTTGCTTTACACTATTTAAGTCCCTATAGGGGCTATTATATGCAATCATTAGATTGTGTGTTCTGCTACTGTAACATAGTATTGATCAGTATCATTAGCACTCTTCTTGGCATTGTCCAACACGTCTAAGGGGCTAATGGCAGACATCAGCATGATTGCCTGCTATGAAGTGAGCGCAACTCCTGCACTTGCTTCATAGACAGTTAATATGTCGCAATGTAAATGTGCAGCAATGTGCACCAACGACCAGGTGGCAACCCCTGTATCCCCTAGAGGTTAAAATGGATTCCAGGGGTGTGGTTATGACTGGGTCAAAACCTAACAAATCTGCCACCAAGAATAGCACTTCCCACCCACCTCTCATACATAAAATCACCTTGAAGATACCACGGTTTTAAGTCCGGTCACAAAACTGGATACGGGGCAAAAATGAGCCAACCGGAGTCACTATCTGACTCTAGTCGGCTCATTCAAATTAATGTGATGGGGCGGGGTCTGGCTGGGATACGGGAGTGCCCGGTTTTCAAATTTCCCAGCTGGATCCAGTCTCCGTATGTAAGAACCGTGGTGTGAATGCACCCGTTGTTGTATTAGCAGCGCAGTGCAGGTTTTTTTTTGTACTTTGTTGCTATGTCTTTTTTTCTGTCTGATTATAGTACGGGACTTTTTACTGTTCTCAGAGCTGTCATTTTATAGTAAACAGTCTGCAAAAGTATTTTTCAGTATTTGCATTTCTTCAATGACATTTTGGAACTTTTTATTGTGAGTGGCAATTTTATCAACACAATGGCACACAAGACATTTTTAGGTAATTGCCGACTATTTCTCTTAATATGCTACTCAACACTGAAATTTCAACACCAAGAAAGAAAAGTCATGAAATTATAGAAAACATAACTTTTATATGCAATGATATGCAATTGGAAAAAAAAATGATGTTTCCAAAACACCTTAATTTATCAGTATAGAGTATGAGAGACGCAATTACGTGTCTTAGCATGCTAATGAGATTATGAATGATTGGCTGAGTAATGTTCTACCACGCTGAATACCCTTGGACATTATATCATCAAGATCCGCTGCTGGCAGCTCCCTTTGTAATTGAAATTGACATCCCAGATTTGGTGCGCAATGGGAAATAAGTCTGGACATGCTGCAGGATATGTATCAGAAGTTGGACAGGAGTGCCTGCTTCACAAACAACTTGGCCAGGTGGGCAATAAGGCACACTACAACAGGGTGACTGGGTGAATACTGTGGTCTGTAGGACATAGATTCCCCAATAGATAACTGACAGGATAGAGGGGAGGACACAACACTGATGAGGACAAGACAGTGAATGTGCTGCCTGTGAACGAAGCCTGGCTGCTAGACAGCTCAGAGGGATCTGAAGGAACAGCAGCAGAGGCAAGGTTTTCCTCATTTTGTGGGACATTTTGGCTGTCCAGCACAGCCTTGTGATGCCGCTTCATGTGCCTACGTAGAGATGTAGTTTCTGCACTACCCTAGCCCTGGCTTACATTATGTTTGCATAGATGGCACAGTGCCCCGTTTTCTGCATCTAGTAAGATAGTAAAGAATTCTATGAGGCAGAATACGGGACAAGTGCCCCACAACTTGATTGTGCCCCTCCACTGCAATGTTTTTTCCTCAAGCCTACAGATGCAGTAGCATCACCGTCACCTGAGCTGATAAGGCCATTAGGCCTATGTCTGTTACCTTTGACAGGTGTTCTGGTGCTACTGTTCTATCCTTCCCATGCTTACCACTCCCACTCCCACTAGTGCTATGCTCGGCCACTGCTTCCACCTTCTCTGCAACACACACACTTAAGATTGACTGTCCTCACAAAACTCCTCATTGTGGCTTATGTTATCCTTCTGCTTAGCCCTGAGGAGAGGTAAGTAAAGACAGTGATGATGGAACAGACCATCTAGGATAAACATTTGCGCCATTTAACTGAAGATGATGAGAAATCCACAGACACCTGGTTCAATTGTCAGACTCTTTTTCCTCCTTCTAAGAAGACCTTGAACAAGTCAACCAAGTCCAAGAGGCCTGTACTATTCTCCAAAAATACACAACCCCAAGAAGACAGTGAGAACTTTTCCTTGCTTTCTCAGCTGCTTCTACTACCACAAGGCACATGGCTGCTGCTGCTACCTGCTTGTGCTACCAATACTTCTTACTGGCAGAGGACATGGCAGGGGTTTCTCTGTCCTCTAGTGCACCCAACGATATATATATATATATATATATATATATATATATATATATATATGTATATATTTATATATATATATATATACAGTATATATATATATATATATATATTTTTTTTTTTTTTATTGAAAAAGATTTGGAGGTTATTTTATATTTTTGAGGTGATTTGTTACTCCCCTAGTAGTCAATTTTCACTCTCAATGCTAAAAATATTTATGTTAACCCCTTAAGGACCCAGCCAATTTTCACTGTAGGACACAGCCATTTTTTGCACATCTGACCACTGTCACTTTAAACATTAATAACTCTGGGATGCTTTTACCTTTCATTCTGATTCCGAGATTGTTTTTTCGTGACATATTCTAATTTATGTTAGTGGTAAAATTTTGTCGATACTTGCATCATTTCTTGGTGAAAAATTCCAAAATTTGATGAAATAATTTTAAATTTCGCATTTGTTTTACTTTGAAACTCTCTGCTTATAAGGAAAATGAATATTCCAAATAAATTATATATTAATTCACATATACAATATGTCTACTTTATGTTTCCATCATAAAGTTGACATGTTTTTACTTTTGGAAGACATCAGAGGGCTTCAAAGTATGGCAGCAATTTTCCGATTTTTCACAAAATTTTCAAAGTCGAAATTTTTCAGGGACCAGTTCTGTTTTGAAGTGGATTTGAAGGGCCTTCTTATTAGAAATACCCCACAAATGACCCCATTATAAAAACTGCACCCCTCAAAGTATTCAAAATTACATTCAAAAGGTTTGTTAACCCTTTAGGTGTTTCACAGGAATAGCAGCAAATTGAAGGAGAAAATTCAAAATCTTCATTTTTTACACTTGCATGTTCTTGTAGACCCAGTTATTGAATTTTTGTAAGGGGAAAAGGAGAGAAATCTTCCTAAAATGTGTAACCCAATTTCTCTTGAGTAAGAAAATACCTCATATGTGTATGTCAAGTGTTTGGCAGGCGCAGTAGAGGGCTCAGAAGGGAAGGAGCGACAGTGGGATTTTGGAGAGTGAGTTTTTCTGAAATGGTTTTTGGGGGGCATATCACATTTAGGAAGCCCCTATGGTGCCAGAACCGCAAAAACCCCCACATGGCATACTATTTTGGAAACTACACCCCTCAAGGCACGTAACAAGGGGTCCAGTGAGCCTTAACACCCCACAGGTGTTTGACGACTTTTCGTTAAAGTTGGATGTGAATTTTTTTTTTCACTAAAATGCTAGTTTTCCCTCAAATTTAGATTTTTTTTTTTACAAGGGATAATAGGACAAAATGACCCCCAACATTTGTAACCCCATCTCTTCTGAGTATGGAAATACCCCATGTTAGGATGTAAAATGCTTTGCAGCAAATTACAATGCTCAGAAGAGAAGGAGTTAGCTTTTGAAGAGCAAAATTTGCTTAAATGGTTTTTGGGGGGCATGTCGCATTTAGGAAGCCCCTATGGTGCCAGGACAGAAAAAAAAAAAAAACACATGGCATACTATTTTGGAAACTACACCCCTCAAGGCACGTAACAAGGGGTCCAGTGAGCCTTAACACCCCACAGGTGTTTGATGACTTTTCGTGAAAGTTGGATGTGTAAATTATTTTTTTTTTTCACTAAAATGCTAGTTTTCCCTCAAATTTTAAATTTTTACAAGGGGTAATAGGACAAAATGCCCCCCAAAATTTGAAACCCCATTTCTTCTGAGTATGGAAATACCCCATGTGTGGACGTCAAGTGCTCTGCTGGCGCACTACAATGCTCAGAAGAGAAGGAGCGCCATTGAGCTTTTGGGAAAAAAATTGTTTGGAATGGAAGTCAGGGGCCATGTGCGTTTACAAAGTCCCTCGTATTGCCAGAACAGTGGACCTCCCCACATATGACCCTATTTTGTAAACTACACCCCTTACAGAATTTAATAAGGGGTGCAGTGAGTATTTACACCCCACTGGCGTTTGACAGATCTTTGGAACAGTGGGCTGTGCAAATGAAAAATTACATTTATAATCATATTGCATATTCATATTGCATATTCGTATAAGGGTCCTTAAGGGGTTAAACTTAGCACAAATGCTATGTGTTTTTTTAAATTAAGCTCAGAAAATACAAGGAACTTAGCCTTAGATGGCTATTCTACCTTCAGTCTCAATGCTTTTAAATGCCTAGTTATGTTAAACCCAAGCAGAAATACTATGGGGGAGATTTATCAAAACCTGTCCAGAGGAAATGTCACTGAGCTGCCCATAGCAACCCATGAGATTGCTTCTTCCATTTTTGAAAAGACCTCTGAAAAATGAAAAAAGTAATTTGATTGGTTGCTATGGGCAACTCAGCAACTTTTCCTCTGGACAGGTTTTGATGAATCTCCCCCTATATGTTTTATTAAACCCAGAAAATACAGGTAATTTGGCCTACAATGTGTATTCCACATTCACAACGCTTTTAATTCATATTTATGATAAAATACAGAGCAGCCTACTGCTTTGTTCAGCTTGCATTTTAATGTGGTAGCTTTTATGGGCTTGTTCACTACTGGCTGGGAATTGTAGTGCACCAGCTGTACACAGTAGTTGAGGTGACAGAAGGTCACTGTCTGAAGTCAGCCCACTGATTAATGCTTTGCTCAACTTGCTTTGAAATTCTATTGGGTTTGTGAAGACTTTCTCGGATCAGTAGTCCTCTCAGCTTTCTCTTTCCAACATAGTGGCCACCCCTATGCTGTGTCCTCATTGGCCCTGGAGTTGTATGGCACATAATGAAAAGCTATGATTGGCTAACCTGGGGTCAAGTGATCTTGATGATAGCTACAAGGTGTGCTGGGCCACCCTGACATCATCTCAGTGTTCCCATTTCTTCCTCCTTTTATTCAGGTGCCAAAATGCCATGTGTTCCTCATCCTTTCTATTATAATTACCACCATTGCCAGGCTTGCATGAGCCGAACCTGACAGTGTTCAAAAGTTCTGCAAACCTATGTCACCCCAAAGTTCTGAAGGAGACCAGGTTTGTCGGGCTCGGCTCGCCCCTTTCTAAGTGTGTCAACAAAACACCATGGGAGTAGGACTGGAATGACATTCTCAGCATGAAGATATCTTCATGGTATTAGCCAAGTGGTCTCCAGACCATCTCCGCTGAGACCCCCTGTGATCTGCAGAATGGGTTTCCATCTCTCCCTGCTAAATCAGAAGAAGAAAAAACCAATCCCCCCCCCCCCAGAAAGAGAAATGTGCATTGAGGTTCATCAATCAAGAAGGCTATAGGAGAGTGCAGTTGTTTCTATAACATTAGATTTCTATTGCTCTATCATTGTTTTTGTGATCTTTGTTGCAGTCTTCATTTATAATCCTTTTATCTGGTGCAATATGTTTATAATTCTGAATGAATAAACTGTATCTTATATATGGTGTTGCAATGTTTTCGTCTGAAGTATAAAGTGATGAATGGAACAATACATAGGGTTTTATTTATCATTGTGTTCTATTCAATTTTTTGGTCAAAATCTGTGAATTTTCTTAACTTTTGCGCTAATTGCATCTTTTTTTTTTACAAGTTCTGAATTCCGTCATTTTGACCTTTTGGTCTTGCTAGACCAGTTTTTGAAGTGACGTATACAGTGGTAAAGTATTTATTATCTGCATGTTTTACATTTTTTGCGCAAAATTTTCTGCAAAGGGTGCAAAAAAACCCGCAAATCTAGACCACCTCCTGATGAGGTCTAAAAAAAACCCGTAATACTCCTGTCTCTTTGCCAAAAATCTAACAACATAAGCCAAAGTGAAAGAGGGGGAAATAGAGACTTTAGCGACCCAAAAAATTGATGGAGATACCTTTTTAAATAAAATTTTGTAGGGTACCATTAAAAAAAAAATTTATAAAAAATTTACAGTAGTAATGGAAAAAATTGTATTTAACAAAATTTTTATACATTTTTAACCCCTTAAGGACTCAGCCCATTTTAGCCTTAAGGACTCAGACAATTTAATTTTTACTTTTTCATTTTTTCCTCCTCGCCTTCTAAAAATCATAACTCTTTTATATTTTCATCCACAGACTAGTATGAGGGCTTGTTTTTTGCGCGACCAGTTGTCCTTTGTAATGACATTACTCATTATATCATAAAATGTATGGCGCAACCAAAAAACACTATTTTTGTGGGGAAATTAAACCGAAAAACGCAATTTTGCTAATTTTGGAAGGTTTCGTTTTCACGCCGTACAATTTATGGTAAAAATGACATGTGTTCTTTATTCTGAGGGTCAATACAATTAAAATGATACCCATTATTACATACTTTTATCTTATTGTTGCGCTTAAAAAAAATCACAAACTTTTTAACCAAATTAGTACGTTTATAATCCCTTTATTTTGATGACCTATAACTTTTTTATTTTTCCGTATAAGCGGCAGTATGGGGGCTCATTTTTTGCGACATGATCTGTACTTTTTTTTGATACCACATTTTTTATAATTTTTTTTTAATAAAATGTATTAAAAAAGTAGGAATTTTTGACTTTTTTTTTTCGTTCACGCCGTTAACCGTACGGGATCATTAACATTTTATTTTAATAGTTCGAACATTTACGCACGCGGCGATACCAAATAAGTCTATAAAAAAAAATTTACGCTTTTTGGGGGTAAAATAGGAAAAAACGGACGTTTAACTTTTTTATTGGGGGAGGGGATTTTTCACTTTTTTTAACTTTTACTTTTACATTTTTTTACATTTTTTTTTACACTTGAATAGTCCCCATAGGGGACTATTCATAGCAATACCATGATTGCTAATACTGATCTGTTCTATGTATAGGACATAGAACAGATCAGTGTTTTCGGTCATCTTCTGCTCTGGTCTGCTCGATCACAGACCAGAGCAGGAGACGCCGGGAGCCGCACGGAGGAAGGAGAGGGGACCTCCGTGCGGCGTTATGAATGATCGGATCCCCGCAGCAGCGCTGCGGGCGATCCGATCATTCATTCAAATCGCGCACTGCCGCAGATGCCGGGATCTGTATTGATCCCGGCACCTGAGGGGTTAATGGCGGATGCCCGCGAGATCGCGGGCGTCGGCCATTGCCGGCGGGTCCCTGGCTGCGATCAGCAGCCGGGATCAGCCGCGCATGACACGGGCATCGCTCCGATGCCCGCGGTTATGCTTAGGACGTAAATGTACGTCCTGGTGCGTTAAGTACCACCGCACCAGGACGTACATTTACGTCCTGCGTTCTTAAGGGGTTAAACAGGTATCAATTAATGTGTGCTGTTAGGGAACTAAAAATGTAGCCGACAATGATAAAAATGTAGTGTGTGTGTGTTTTTCACCTTTTTTTTCTTTATTTTTTAAATTTTTTAGGTAGTACTAATTAACCCCTTAAGGACTCAGGGTTTTTCAGTTTTTGCACTTTCGTTTTTTCCTCCTTACCTTTTAAAAATCATAACCCTTTCAATTTTCCACCTAAAAATCCATATTATGGCTTATTTTTTGCATCACCAATTCTACTTTGCAGTGACATTAGTCATTTTACCCAAAAATTCACGGCGAAAAGGACAGTAAAATCATTGTGCGACAAAATCGAAGAAAAAACGCCATTTTGTAAATTTTGTGGGCTTCTGTTTGTACGCAGTGCATATTTCGGAAAAAATGACACCTTATTATTATTCTGCAGGTCCATACGGTTAAAATGATACCCTATTTATATAGGTTTTATTTTATCGTACTTCTGGAAAAAATCATAACTACATGCAGGAAAATTTTTATGTTTAAAAATGTCATCTTCTGGCCCCTATAACTTTTTTATTTTTCCACATACAGGGCGGTATGAGGACTCATTTTTTGCGCCGTGATCTGAAGTTTTTATCGGTATGATTTTTGTTTTGATCGGACTTTTTGATCACTTTTTATTCATTTTTTAATGGTCTAAAAAGTGACCAAAAATACGCTTTTTTGGACTTTGGAATTTTTTTGCGCGTACGCCATTGACCGTGCGGTTTAATTAATTATATATTTTTATATTTCGAACATTTACACACGCGGCGATACCACATATGTTTATTTTTATTCTTTATTTACACTGTTTTTTTTTTTATGGGAAAAGGAGGGTGATTCAAACTTTTATTAGGGAAGGGGTTAAATGATCTTTATTAACACTTTTTTTTAAACTTTTTTTTGCAGTGTTATAGGTCCCATAGGGACCTATAACACTGCACACACTGATCTCTCATGCTGATCACTGGCGTGTATTAATACGCCTGTGATCAGTGTTATTGGCGCTTGACTGCTCCTGCCTGGATCTCTCATGCTGATCACTGGCATGTATTAATACACCTGTGATCAGTGTTATTGGCGCTTGACTGCTCCTGCCTGGATCTCAGGCACAGAGCAGTCATTCGTTGATCGGACACCGAGGAGGCAGGTAAGGGCCCTCCCGGTGTCCTGTAAGCTGTTCGGGACGCCGCGATTTCACCGCGGCGGTCCCGAACAGCCCGACTGACTAGCCGGGATAGTTTCACTTTCACTTTAGAAGCGGCTATCAGCTTTGACCGCCGCTTCTAAAGGGTTAATACCGCACATTGCCGTGATCGGCGATGTGTGGTATTAGCCGCGGGTCCCGGCCGTTGATGAGCGCCGGGAGCGACGCGATGCGCTGCGACCCCTCTTCGTATCCCGGGAGCCGGCGCAGGACGTAAATATACGTCCTACATCATTAAGGGGTTAATACTCCCAGCATGGAACACAATGTTCTATAATTGGAGTAGTAGTACCTGTACTAATTGACAGATTGCAAGGGGTACGTTGCGATTCTTCTGTATAATTTATAGATGCGTCCGGCCACTCTTCTATGGTCCCCTGCACTGCCATATATATACACCTATTTATATTTCCCGCAGAGAGCTGTGATTGGCCAGATGGTTTCAGCCAATCACAACTCTCTGCGGGAAATATGAATAGGTGTACATATACGTCAGTGCAGGGGACCATAGAAGAGCGGCTGGCCGCATCTATAAATTATACAGGAGGATCACAGCGGGTGTCAGGAGTGACATCCGCTGTGATCTTTCCTTAACTGCAGGTACTACTACTCCCAACATGGAGCACACTCAGCTCCATACTGGGAGCTGTAGTACCTGCATTAATAAACAGATCACAACAGGTGTTAGAAGTTACACTCGCTGTAATCTGTCTTTTCATGCAGGTACTACAGCCCCCAGCATGGAGCAGAGTGTGCTCTGTATAGGAGCGCTGTATAGAGCCGCTCCGCATCTCTGCTATATTATGGACGATTGCATCGGGTGTCACTGCACCCGGGACGATCTGTCTATTAGCACAGATCATGCTGGGACATGCTGGAACATGCTGGGAGTAGTAGTATTACCTTAAGAAATGTAAAAACCGAAGAGAAAAAAAGTGAAACACACACACTTTATTAAAAATGTATTAAAATTTTGTTATAAAAAATTTAAATTCTGTTAAATGCATTTTTTCCCCATCCCTACTCCATCCTTTTTTTTTTGTACCGAAAAATACAATTTCCACTCAAATGCAAAAATGCCAGAAAAACATCAGACGCAAGAAATTGCACTGGCATTTTTTCTGGCATTTCTTTCAGTGAAAAAACGGCAAAAAAAAAAATGCATTCCTAGCCTTAGAAGCAGAATAGAAATGATCTGAAAGCGGGGTAGAAAAAGATCTAGGTGCAAATCTGCGCAAAATGTATCATGGTCACTGCGATAATATGATAAATTTGGAGCAGCACAGCAAAAAAAAAAAAAAAAAAAACGCATCTAAACAAACCACAAAAATGATCTAGCCAAGACCATTATTGATAAATCTCCCCCATAGACTTTAATGGACATTGATGAGACTGACTAACATGCAGTTCTGGCACAAGAATCCAGATGAACCTTTACTAAAAGCTGAACTCCATCCATGAACAAATTCATGACATACAATGTATTGTGCTCCTCTGAAGTCTACACATTCTTCTCTTGCAGGCTTAAATTTTGTTTGTCTTTCATATGGTTCTTTCCAAATATCTGTTATTTGAGGCCATGATTCACATATACAAGATTTGCCAAATCTCCCACGTAGCTGGGCACAATGCAAGGCAGTAGATTGTCGTTCAAGAACGCACTAATCTGACATTTGGTCTGTTGCTTGTGCTATAAACAGTTCCTACCAGTAGATAATAGGACACTTGAATATTTGCCTTTTCCACTTCCTACAGTCTCTTCTGCTTGCATTATTGATATCTTGCTTTATTCCAGAATATTAACCAACACATGTAACTCATCACACATACTAGTAAGACCCAGGCAGTGACACAATGTGTTTATAAAGTTTGAGTTTATATTTGCGTTCCCCTGGCTTGTAATTGGGGTAAGCACAGTGGTTTTATTTTTGACTTGGCACTCAACAAAGTACTCCAGTGGTCATACACAGTGATGCGGAAAGAGATATGTGACTGATATTCAGGGATGTTCTTACATGGAATGAAATTACTATGAAAGTATATGGTCAAGTGGGCATGACCACTATACCAACAGTGTCCAAAAAAAGGGTTGGTTGGAGTGCCACGGTGATGTTCAATGTTTTGTTGGCAATACCAACACTGCTGCTTACTGCATAACTCTAATCATCCAATAAGAGGGAACAGCTAATGGAGAATCTGACATAAGTAAACAGGTCCAAAAACAATGAGAATGGTGCAAGTGCAGCATTTCCGTCCATAGATCAATCCCTGGCGGACAGATACAATCCAATTAACATCCAAAAAGTTGCCTTTGTCTTCATTAGGACTGTCATTTCATATGCTGGTTTGTTGGACTAAATCCCTTAAAGGTGAAAACCTTTTTTCTTTTAAATCAACTGGTGGCAGAAAGTTAAACATATTTGTAAATTACTTCTATTAAAAAATCTTAATCCTTCCTGTACTTATTAGCTGCTGAATACTACAGAGGAAATTCTTTTCTTTTTGGAATGCTCTCTGATGACATCACGAGCACAGTTCTCTCTGCTGACGTTATAATAATAATAATAATAATAATAAGAACACTTTATTTATTGTTGTCCTTAGTGGGATTTGAACCCAAGTCCCCAGCACTGCAAGTCAGCAGTGCTAACCACTGAGCCACCATGCTGCCCTTAGCATACATCTGCCATGCATCTGCCATGCATCTGCCATGCATCTGCCATGCATCTGCCATGCATCTGCCATGCATCTGCCATGCATCTGCTATGCATGGTTACTAAAATGGACAGAGATGTCAGCAGAGAACACTGTGCTCGTGATGTCATCAGTGTTCCAAAAAGAAAGGAATTTCCTCTGTAGCATTCAGCAGCTAATAAGTACTGGAAGGATTAAGATTTTTTAATAGAAGTAATTTACAAATATGTTTAACTTTCTGCCACCAGTTGATTTAAAAGAAAAAAGGTTTTCACCGGAGTACCTGTTACGCCGAGCGCTCCGGGTCCCCGCTCCTCCCCGGAGCGCTCGCTACACTCTCTCCGCTGCAGCTCTCCGGTCAGATCCACTGACCCAGGGCGCTGCGATTCTGCTGCCAGCCGGGATGCGATTCGCGATGCGGGTAGCGCCCGCTCGCGATGCGCACCCCGGCTCCCGTACCTGACTCGCTCTCCCTCGGTCCTGTCCCGGCGCGCGCGGCCCCGCTCCCTAGGGCGCGCGCGCGCCGGGTCTTTGCGATTTAAAGGGCCACTGCGCCGCTGATTGGCGCAGTGATTCCAATTAGTGTCTTCACCTGTGCACTTCCCTATATCACCTCACTTCCCCTGCACTTCCCTGCCGGATCTTGTTGCCATTGTGCCAGTGAAAGCGTTCCTTGTATGTTCCTAGCCTGTGTTCCAGACCTCCTGCCGTTGCCCCTGACTACGATCCTTGCTGCCTGCCCCGACCTTCTGCTACGTCCGACCTTGCTTCTGTCTACTCCCTTGTACCGCGCCTATCTTCAGCAGCCAGAGAGGTTGAGCCGTTGCTAGTGGATACGACCTGGTCACTACCGCCGCAGCAAGACCATCCCGCTTTGCGGCGGGCTCTGGTGAAAACCAGTAGTGACTTAGAACCGATCCACTAGCACGGTCCACGCCAATCCCTCTCTGGCACAGAGGATCCACTACCTGCCAGCCGGCATCGTGACAGTAGATCCGGCCATGGATCCCGCTGAAGTTCCTCTGCCAGTTGTCGCTGACCTCACCACGGTGGTCGCCCAGCAGTCACAACAGATAGCGCAACAAGGCCAACAGCTGTCTCAACTGACCGTTATGCTACAACAGTTACTACCACAGCTTCAGCAGTCATCTCCTCCGCCAGCTCCTGCACCTCCTCCGCAGCGAGTGGCCGCTCCTGGGCTACGCCTATCCTTGCCGGATAAATTTGATGGGGACTCTAAGTTTTGCCGTGGCTTTCTTTCCCAATGTTCCCTGCATCTGGAGATGATGTCGGACCTGTTTCCCACTGAAAGGTCTAAGGTGGCTTTCGTAGTCAGCCTTCTGTCCGGAAAAGCCCTGTCATGGGCCACACCGCTCTGGGACCGCAATGATCCTGTCACTGCCTCTGTACACTCCTTCTTCTCGGAAGTCCGAAGTGTCTTTGAGGAACCTGCCCGAGCCTCTTCTGCTGAGACTGCCCTGTTGAACCTGGTCCAGGGTAATTCTTCCGTTGGCGAGTATGCCGTACAATTCCGTACTCTTGCTTCAGAATTGTCCTGGAATAATGAGGCCCTCTGCGCGACCTTTAAAAAAGGCCTATCCAGCAACATTAAAGATGTTCTGGCCGCACGAGAAATTCCTGCTAATCTACATGAACTTATTCACCTAGCCACTCGCATTGACATGCGTTTTTCCGAAAGGCGTCAGGAGCTCCGCCAAGATATGGACTCTGTTCGCACGAGGCGTTTCTTCTCCTCGGCTCCTCTCTCCTCTGGTCCCCTGCAATCTGTTCCTGAGCCTCCCGCCGTGGAGGCTATGCAGGTCGACCGGTCTCGCCTGACACCTCAAGAGAGGACACGACGCCGCATGGAGAACCTCTGCCTGTACTGTGCTAGTACCGAACACTTCCTGAGGGATTGTCCTATCCGTCCTCCCCGCCTGGAAAGACGTCCGCTGACTCCGCACAAAGGAGAGACAGTCCTTGATGTCTACTCTGCTTCTCCACGTCTTACTGTGCCTGTGCGGATGTCTGCCTCTGCCTTCTCCTTCTCTACCGTGGCCTTCTTGGACTCTGGATCTGCAGGAAATTTTATTTTGGCCTCTCTCGTCAACAGGTTCAACATCCCAGTGACCAGTCTCGCCAGACCCCTTTACATCAATTGTGTAAACAATGAAAGATTGGACTGTACCATACGCTTCCGCACGGAGCCCCTTCTAATGAGCATCGGATCTCATCACGAGAGGATTGAACTTTTGGTCCTCCCCAATTGCACCTCGGAAATTCTCCTTGGACTTCCCTGGCTTCAACTTCATTCCCCAACCCTGGATTGGTCCACTGGGGAGATCAAGAGTTGGGGGCCCTCTTGTTCCAAGGACTGTCTAAGACCGGTTCCCAGTAACCCTTGCCGTGACTCTGTGGTTCCCTCAGTAACCGGTCTCCCTAAGGCCTATATGGACTTCGCGGATGTTTTCTGCAAAAAACAAGCTGAGACTCTACCTCCTCACAGGCCTTATGATTGCCCTATCGACCTCCTCCCGGGTACTACTCCACCCCGGGGCAGAATTTATCCTCTCTCTGCCCCAGAGACTCTTGCCATGTCTGAGTATGTCCAGGAAAATTTAAAAAAGGGCTTTATCCGTAAATCCTCCTCTCCTGCCGGAGCTGGATTTTTCTTTGTGTCCAAAAAAGATGGCTCCCTACGTCCTTGCATTGACTACCGCGGTCTTAATAAAATCACGGTTAAGAACCGCTACCCCCTACCCCTCATCTCTGAACTCTTTGATCGCCTCCAAGGTGCCCACATCTTTACTAAATTGGACTTAAGAGGCGCCTATAACCTCATCCGCATCAGAGAGGGGGATGAGTGGAAAACGGCGTTTAACACCAGAGATGGACACTTTGAGTATCTGGTCATGCCCTTTGGCCTGTGCAACGCCCCTGCTGTCTTCCAAGACTTTGTCAATGAAATTTTTCGTGATCTGTTATACTCCTGTGTTGTTGTATATCTGGACGATATCCAAATTTTTTCTGCCAATCTAGAAGAACACCGCCAGCATGTCCGTATGGTTCTTCAGAGACTTCGTGACAATCAACTCTATGCCAAAATTGAGAAATGTCTGTTTGAATGCCAATCTCTTCCTTTTCTAGGATATTTGGTCTCTGGCCAGGGACTACAAATGGATCCAGACAAACTCTCTGCCGTCTTAGATTGGCCACGCCCCTCCGGACTCCGTGCTATCCAACGCTTTTTGGGGTTCGCCAATTATTACAGGCAATTTATTCCACATTTTTCTACCGTTGTGGCTCCTATCGTGGCTTTAACCAAAAAAAATGCCGATCCCAAGTCGTGGCCTCCTCAAGCGGAAGACGCCTTTAAACGACTCAAGTCTGCCTTTTCTTCGGCTCCCGTGCTCTCCAGACCTGACCCTTCCAAACCCTTCCTATTGGAGGTTGATGCCTCCTCAGTGGGAGCTGGAGCTGTTCTTTTACAAAAAAATTCTTCCGGGCATGCTGTCACTTGTGGTTTTTTTTCTAGGACCTTCTCTCCGGCGGAGAGGAACTACTCCATCGGGGATCGAGAGCTTCTAGCCATTAAATTAGCACTTGAGGAATGGAGGCATCTGCTGGAGGGATCAAGATTTCCAGTTATTATTTACACCGACCACAAGAACCTCTCCTACCTCCAGTCTGCCCAACGGCTGAATCCTCGCCAGGCCCGGTGGTCTCTGTTCTTTGCCCGATTTAATTTTGAGATTCACTTTCGTCCTGCCGATAAGAACATTAGGGCCGATGCTCTCTCTCGTTCCTCGGATGCCTCAGAAGTTGAACTCTCTCCGCAACACATCATTCCACCTGACTGCCTGATCTCCACTTCTCCAGCCTCCATCAGGCAAACTCCTCCAGGAAAGACCTTTGTTTCTCCACGCCAACGCCTCGGAATCCTCAAATGGGGTCACTCCTCCCATCTCGCTGGTCATGGGGGCATCAAGAAATCTGTGCAACTCATCTCCCGCTTCCATTGGTGGCCGACTCTGGAGACGGATGTTGTGGACTTTGTGCGAGCCTGCACTATCTGTGCCCGGGATAAGACTCCTCGCCAGAAGCCCGCTGGTTTTCTTCATCCCCTGCCTGTCCCCGAACAGCCTTGGTCTCTGATTGGTATGGATTTTATTACTGATTTACCCCCTTCCCGTGGCAACACTGTTATTTGGGTGGTCGTTGATCGATTCTCCAAAATGGCACATTTCATCCCTCTTCCTGGTCTTCCTTCAGCGCCTCAGTTGGCTAAACAATTTTTTGTACACATTTTTCGTCTTCACGGGTTGCCTACGCAGATCGTCTCGGATAGAGGCGTCCAATTCGTGTCTAAATTCTGGAGGGCTCTCTGTAAACAACTCAAGATTAAATTAAATTTTTCTTCTGCATATCATCCCCAGTCCAATGGACAAGTAGAAAGAATTAACCAAGTCTTGGGTGATTATTTGCAACATTTTGTTTCCTCCCGCCAGGATGACTGGGCAGATCTCCTTCCATGGGCCGAATTCTCGTATAACTTCAGAGTCTCTGAATCTTCCTCCAAATCCCCATTTTTCGTGGTGTACGGCCGTCACCCTCTTCCCCCCCTCCCTACCCCCTTGCCCTCTGGTCTGCCCGCTGTGGATGAAATTTCTCGTGACCTTTCCATTATATGGAGAGAGACCCAAAATTCTCTCTTACAGGCTTCTTCACGCATGAAGAGGTTCGCGGATAAGAAAAGAAGAGCTCCTCCCGTTTTTTCCCCTGGAGACAAGGTATGGCTCTCCGCTAAATATGTCCGCTTCCGTGTCCCTAGCTACAAGTTGGGACCACGCTATCTTGGTCCTTTCAAAATTTTGTGTCAAATTAATCCTGTCTCTTACAAACTTCTTCTTCCTCCTTCTCTTCGTATCCCTAATGCCTTTCACGTCTCTCTTCTTAAACCACTCATCCTCAACCGTTTTTCTCCCAAATCTGTTCCTCCCACTCCTGTTTCCGGCTCCTCGGACATCTTCTCTGTCAAAGAGATCTTAGCCTCTAAAAAGGTCAGAGGGAAAGCTTTTTTTTTAGTGGACTGGGAGGGTTGTGGTCCTGAAGAGAGATCCTGGGAACCTGAGGACAACATCCTAGATAAAAGTCTGCTCCTCAGGTTCTCAGGCCCTAAAAAGAGGGGGAGACCCAAGGGGGGGGGTACTGTTACGCCGAGCGCTCCGGGTCCCCGCTCCTCCCCGGAGCGCTCGCTACACTCTCTCCGCTGCAGCGCTCCGGTCAGATCCACTGACCAGGGGCGCTGCGATTCTGCTGCCAGCCGGGATGCGATTCGCGATGCGGGTAGCGCCCGCTCGCGATGCGCACCCCGGCTCCCGTACCTGACTCGCTCTCCCTCGGTCCTGTCCCGGCGCGCGCGGCCCCGCTCCCTAGGACGCGCGCGCGCCGGGTCTTTGCGATTTAAAGGGCCACTGCGCCGCTGATTGGCGCAGTGATTCCAATTAGTGTCTTCACCTGTGCACTTCCCTATATCACCTCACTTCCCCTGCACTTCCCTGCCGGATCTTGTTGCCATTGTGCCAGTGAAAGCGTTCCTTGTATGTTCCTAGCCTGTGTTCCAGACCTCCTGCCGTTGCCCCTGACTACGATCCTTGCTGCCTGCCCCGACCTTCTGCTACGTCCGACCTTGCTTCTGTCTACTCCCTTGTACCGCGCCTATCTTCAGCAGCCAGAGAGGTTGAGCCGTTGCTAGTGGATACGACCTGGTCACTACCGCCGCAGCAAGACCATCCCGCTTTGCGGCGGGCTCTGGTGAAAACCAGTAGTGACTTAGAACCGATCCACTAGCACGGTCCACGCCAATCCCTCTCTGGCACAGAGGATCCACTACCTGCCAGCCGGCATCGTGACAGTACCCCTTTAAGGACACAGCCTATTTTGGCCTTGAGGACACATGAAATTTTCGATTTTGCTTTTTCATTTTTTCCTTCTCACCTTCTCAGAGTCATAACTTTTTTTTTTATATCCACAGAGCCATATGAGGGCTTTTTTTTTTGCACGACCAATTAGACTTTGTAATGACAGCTTTAATTTTACCGTAAAATGTATGTTGCAACAAAACAAAAAAAATGATTTATGGTGGGTATTTGAAAAGAAAACTTTAGAACTTTCAACTTTTTTTTTTTTTTTACTTTACGCAGTGCACCTATTTTTCAAAGCTGGTTTGTTTAAAAAGCATGTTTAACCCCTTAAGGGCCAATACAAATAAACTTGTACACCCCTGAAAGACCAGGCCTGTTTTTTCAAATCGGGGATGTCTGTCTTTATTAGAGAATAACTCTAGTAACGTTTTGCCAATCACGATAATTCTGACATTGTTTTTTTGTCACAAGTTGTCCTTCATGTACATAGTAAAAGAAAGCCGATATAATTTGTAGTTTTTTTTTACAATGCAAAAAATCATGAAATGTTTTTAAAAATTACGATTTTTTGCTATTTTAACACTAATAGGTTGCAAATATTTATATTTACTGATCAAATTGTTTATTTAACTTATACTTTCAGATGTCTACTTTATCTTGACTGCATTTTTTAGTTTTTAATTAGCATTTTAAATAAGTTAGAAGCCTAACAATTTAACTTGATGTGCTATGCTTTTTATGTGCTATGCAAGGTTTGCAGAAATTTGAAGGTGGTAGAACAGAGGAACACCCCCCCCAAAATGACCCCATTTTAAAAACTAGACCCCTCAAGGTATTAGCTAGGGGATACAGTGAGTATTTTAACACCATAGTTTTTTGGCAGGAATTATTACAAAGTCAGTGTTAAAAATTCTAAATTTGCATTTTTTCTCAAATGCATAATTTTTGGGACATATTTTTTGTACATAACTTCTGATGTTGCAAGAAATGCACCCTATATTTTTTTAAGCTGTTCGGCCCGTGTTTGGGAATACCCCCAATTAGGCCATATTTGGTTCCTAGGACCCAGAAGCAGAGGAGCGCCATTTGGCTTTCAGGGCATCATTTTAGGCCGAATGGATTATAGGCCTGCAAAGGGTTTTAGCTGCCAGAACCATATAGAACCCCCACAAGTGATCCCATTTTGGAAACTACACCCCCTAAAGTATTCACCTAGACCAAAAGTGAGTACTTTGAGTCCTTTTTGTGTGGATGGAATAAATACAGAGTCAGTGGAAAAATTAATTTTTTTTTTTTTTTTACAAATGCATCATTTGTGGTACATATTTTTTGTACATTGCATTTGAAAATTAGAAAATGCACCCCATATTTTATTACGCTGTTCGTCCCGAGTTCGGTAATACCTCCGCTTAGACCATATTTGGTTGCCTGGCCACATGTTGGGACCCAAAAGGAGAGGAGCACCATTTGGCTTTCAGGATATCATTATACAAATTATAGGCCGCACTTCATCTTGCAAAGCATTCTAGCTGTCAGAACAATACCACACTCCCAGAAGTGACACCATTTTCGAAACTACATCACCTAAAGTATACACCTAGGGCAAAAGTGAGTATGTTAAGCCCTTATTGTGTGGCTATAATTATGCAGCACTAGACACTGTGGATAGGGGATGAGTGTCTGATTGCGGGGCCTGAACGCTGGGATCCCCGCCATCTTCTTTATGGGGCCCCGGCTCTGCCATGACTCTCCCATGAAGGAGGCGTGTTGGCCGCAGCATAATGCCACGGCAGAAAAGCCCCCTCCATGTATCCCTATGGGAGAGGTGGAGATGCAGCATTCATGCATCCCCGCCTCTCCAATAGAGCTATATGGAGGGGGCATGTCGTCAACCTCAGTGAGGTCAATGACACATGCATTAGCTGTGCAGAGATGCGACAATGCCGGGTTCCAAGCGGTCCTGCACCTCCCCCCCAAGTGGAAAACATTTTCTTCTTAAATCAACTGGTGCCAGAAAGTTAAACAGATTTGTAAATTACTTCTTTTTAAAAATCTTAATCCTTCTGGTACTTATCAGTTGACGTATGCTCCACAGGAAGTTATTTTATTATTTACCGTATTTATCGGGGTATAAATTTATCGGGCTATAACACGCATCCTCATTTTACCAAGGATATTTGGGTAAAAAAAGTTTTTTACCCAAATATCCTTGGTAAAATGAGGGTGCGTGTGTGCGCGTGTATACCCCGATACACCCCCAGGAAAGGCAGGGGGAGAGAGGCTGTCACTGCCCGCTTCTCTCCCCTGCCTTTCCTGGGGTCTAGAGCCCTGCTGCCGGCCCTTCTCTCCCCCTGGCTATCGGCGCTGCTGCCCGTTATGTCCCCCTGACTATCGGTGCCGATAGCCAGGGGGGGAGAAGCGGCGCCGACAGCCAGGGGGAGAGAAGGGGCAGCGGCACCGCTGCCCCGTTGCCTCCCCCCATCCCCGGTGGCATAATTACCTGGGTCGGGTCCGCGCTGCTGCAGGCTTGCAGGCGCGCGTCCCCTGCGTCGTTGCTATGCACGGCGCAGCGCACTGACGTCATGCGCCGCGCCGTGCAGCACATAGCAACGACGTGGGGAACCACGCCGGAGGCCTGCAGCAGCGCGGACCCGACCCAGGTAATTATGCCACCGGGGATGGGGGGAGGCAATGGGTGCCGCTGCCCTTTCTCTCCCCCTGGCTGTCGGCGCCGCTTCTCTCCCCCTGGCTATCGGCACCGATAGTCAGGGGGACAGAACGGGCAGCAGCGCCGATAGCCAGGGGGAGAAAAGGGCCGGCAGCATGGCTCTAGACCCCAGGAAAGGCAGGGGAGAGAAGCGGGCAGCGACGGCCTCTCTCCCCCTGCCTTTCCTGGGGGTGTATCGGCGTATAACACGCACATAGACTTTAGGCTAAAAAATTTAGCCTAAAAAGTGCGTGTTATACCCCGATAAATACGGTAATCTCTTTTCTATCTGACCACAGTTCTCTCTGCTGACACCTCTGTCCATGTCAGGAACTGTCCAGAGTAGGAGCAAATCCCCATAGCAAACCTATCTTGCTCTGGACAGTTACTGACATGGACAGAGGTGTCAGCAGAGAGCACTGTGGTCAGACAAAAAGAAGTCCAAAAAGAAAAGAACTTCCTCATGACCCCTTTAAGCATAGATTGTGATTTCAATGGCCTACTTTTATTTATTATCTATTTATATGTGACCGATGAGGTTTGTGGAGACCGATGAGGTTGGTGCAAGACTCTTTTTAAAGTAAGATTTCTTCCTCTGCTCCAGCTGGATACAAATCCTTAGTTTGAAGGGTGCGGTTATGATGCTATTTTACAGGTATGCACAAAACTAATTTTTTCATTAACAATATTTCCAGGAAAACATATGATGCAAAATAAAAAAGGACTTTAACTCAAAGTCGTCCACTCATCAGGATGATTGGGATTAGAGTAAAAACAAACTATCCTGCCAAAGGGAAAATACAAAGAATTAAGGTCTTATGTGGACTGGCACGGAGTCTGTACAGCAGCACACGGAGCCTGTAGACTCTTTATGGTGTGAAGCGAAGCTGTACACTCTACATACTCTGCCATACAGGCAATGCAAAGGAGAGAATAAATAGCGTCCCATGGGGCATGCTATGATGTTTTGCTAAGTATGCATTTTCTGTGTATATAACAAAACTGCTGCGAATTTAAGTACCGGGGCGACCCTACATTTTTTAATACAAATAATTTAAGTTATTTTATGTGCACTGAATGATCAGTGCATTAAGAATACCTACTTAATAATAGACTGGTCTACCTTTTTGTGCAATCACGGCATGTGGACATCAGGGAACATCATGTGTTCCACCATACTTAACTTTACCTATGCCTGGTGCAGCAGCACCTTCATTTGTTGCACATTTTTTGGAGTCAGAGCAAATCTCAAACATTTCTATAGATTAAAAATCTGAGTGTGTTTGGGGGCAAAGGCAGAGAATTTATTGTCATGTTCCTCCTCCCTGGTAATCCGAATATGGTGAGGAGCACTGTGCTGTTGAAAGATGGCAGTGAGGCTGGGGAAGCCCTCTACTAAAGTAATGGGTGCAGATGGTCAGCTTACAGGTCCCTATAGCATTCACCATTTTTGTAAAATAGGTGTGGTGCCAAGAAAAGCCAATCATCTGAACAGAGATGTGACTGCGACTATCTTGATGAGGCAATTCTTCTCCCCTTAAACTGTTTTAAGTAACTGGGTCCAAGTAGCAAAAGGGCTTCCAACAGTGGTCTTGTCCTAAGAGAGTCCCTTCCTGCTAGAAGAATTATTTATTGCAGTGCCCCCTCTGAAACCAGACAAACTTTCAGTAGTCCAGAAGGGCACACTGCCCTGCCTCTACCTGTGCCCCTGGGACTCATAACACAAAATATTAGTGAAAAGTTCATGTCTTTTACACACTTATATTCCTGGCTGGTGTGTGTTTTTGGTTTCTAATACATTTTATTATACATTACAAATGGGAAAAGTATTCTGAAAAACATTAGGCTTGCTATTAAAGGAATTATTTTCTTTGGAAATAAATCATAGCAGAGGTTGTGGTGCATTGTAAGCAGAATCAGGATAGGAACCATGAAGTAAGATAACTATAAAGCTCTGTTGTGTGCATTATGGAACTTAGTACAGTTCTAGTATAATAAAAAAATATATATTACGGTTATCTGTCATTGCATACATGGGAAGATAGCTTCTGGATAGACAAAACAAAGGATGCCTGTCTTTTAGCTTATGGCTGTTTGCAAAGTCATAAAATCATGTTTTACTTTCAAGCTTAACGGTCATAGTGGCCTTGCTGAGATGCAAAGAATAATCTTGCCAAATATTACATAACGGCCAGCAAGGGGTTGATTTAGCTTCCAGTTTTTCCAAGAATATTATTAGATAGTAGTCCAAAAAATAAGTACAAAGGGGAGGTGCCTAAAACTTAACATTTATTCAGGGTATTGTGCTCAAGTGAAAACCCCAACAAAATTATTTAAAACTGACCGGCTTACTAATATGAATTGGTGATACAGCTGTTTTCAATGCATGATGTCACTAATAGCAACAAACTCTACATGTCTCTCAATGCATTTCTACCACAATAACGTGGCGTCCTCTGGAGACACCAATTAAATAGCCAGAATGCTAGGCCACTTTCAATGCCAACCAATGTATTGAACTCAAGATACTACTTATACTTATGTAGTTTTATGCACTTAAGTTGCTAAATAAATATTATGGGTACAATAGTATGAGTACCATACAGAACCGATGTCTGTTAGTAAGAGAGGAACTGTTGCTCCGGGTAACCTGTAATTAAAATGCAAAAAAACCTGCTATAAGTATATGTGCGAACTCCTGCAGCAGGATTATGCATGGGAATGTAAGCCCACCCACCAAGCACCCCATAAAACTATAATAAATAAAACACACAGACACCAAAGTTGGAATAACATGGCCACGGTCTTTATTAAGTATTTATAATAACTGTTTTTAAACCAATCAGAAAAACCATAAACCAAAATAGCCTTTAATCAATGAATAAAATAAATAAACCCCCAGAGAAGAATAATTATCCACCCAGCATTTGCTGGGTTACTGCCATACTTCAAGAAAGACCGTGACATAAAGATAAAAAATGTGTGTGTGGGGGGGGGGGGGGGGGGGAGGAGAGGGAGAGCTGAACTGTGGGCTGATGTGGAGAAGAATGAACCCCACTTCCTCCAGCTGTGGAATATATAACCGTGGGTTCACACATACATTCAAATACCAATCAGGTAATACCAATATTTGTGGCATGGGGTAATCTGCCTAGCAACAGCATCTTTCAGATGTTGCTTGGAATCTGCTCGGCAACAGCTGCATATGAAAAAGAACTCATAGAAAGGTTAACAAAACTTTATTAATAATGTTAAATAATTCCATCCAAAATGAACCTGGGCGCAAAGGGGGGTGGGCACATCCCATGTGGACCCTACTCCGTAATCTGGGCCCTATACAATACTGTGGAGAGAGCTTTTACTCACAGGTCCCCATGCAGTTCAGTGATGGCCTAGAGACGAAGCGCCTAGTGGCGTGGAATGTCCGTGGCCCGACACCTGAGCTCCCCCCGTTACCAGCTGACGCCTCCCTGCATGGATCCTAGTCCGGTCCAGAGATCCCCCGGTTGAAGTGACTCGTCTGCCAACGGAATGGTGAGCACTCCGCTTTCTTTCTTTCTTTTGTGATTAATATGAATGCTATACTTCCTAGCGTGTAGCGCTCACCGGAGTTCAAGCTACACATACCTGAGTAAGTCTTCCATGAGTCGTGTGCACAGCATATACAGAATACGGTAGGGCATGCTTTACAGTTGCCACATTGGTGGCATCCAGGTTTTTTTCAGGCTCTATCAAAACTAGTACCTCCCTCTGCACTCAGGGTTCACAAATGACTTTGTGTAAGAATGTCTGCTAAATTCCGTCCTCTTCTAAAGGTAAGTAGAGGGACCTCCGAGATCTTATCTCGGACATCCGGGTCCATCCGGAGTATGCCTCAATGTCTATGCAGGATATCACGCATTGCCGTTGAGCCATGGTCATAAGTGGCCACTATGTGGGACATCTGTATCTGAGGTTCGTAACTTAGGTATCAGAAGTGACTCCCTAGGTCTTGATAGTGCATGCTTATATGCAGAACATAATACATGTGATGAATATCCCCTTTCTTGAAAACATGTGCGCAAGTTCCTTGCCTCTATCACACAGTCTCGCTTCTCAGAACAAATCCTCCTGTGGTGGAGAAACTGTCCACGTGGGATACCCCTTTTCAGGGGTCCCAGGTGGCAGCTCTCCCACCTCAGGAGGCTGTTGGTTGCAGTGTTCTTTCTATGAATAGTGATCCATAAAGTGCCCTCTTGGGTTTTAGGTATATTAATGTTTAGAAATGGTAAACAACTCTGCTGAATTTCAAAGGTGAAGAAACGTGTTCTCATTTAGAGACTTAATAAAGTCCCTAAACTGCATAGATGACCCCTGACACAAAATCAGGATGTCGTCCATGAATCTTGCCCAAATAAGGGCACATTCATTAAACTGTTCCTTAGGACCAGAAAAATAAACGTAGTCTCCCATCATGCGTCATTCTTCCCTCCCTGCTTGGTTTCCAGCAATGATTCCTGTACAATATTCATGCAGGAAAGGGAGAGGGATTGACATGCAGTTCAGCAAGGCCACTGTAGCTCTTGTGCTTGAAAGGAAAACATGATTTTATAACTTTGCAAACAGCCATCAGCTAAGAGAAAGGTATCCTTTGTTTGATCCATCTTGCCTAAGCTGTTTTTATGAACATTTAGAGATACTGTATGCCTTACAGCAAGTTCTATGAACATAGACAAAACAAACTGAAACTGTGCCACTGAAATCATTTGGGTATGTGTCTTGGCATGCTCTATAACCTTTGAAGAAGTCATTCCCCAGGGAGGTGGCTGAACTATTGTGAAGATCCTAAACGACAAAGACAACACATCAAAATGATGCACACCCAGTGTATAGAATAATAATGAAGCAAATTACAATCTTTATTAAAAAAAAAGACAAAACCAAGATTCAACAGGCATACAAGATTTAAAACACTAAAAAGGTTAGAGCCACTCTATAACGTGAGGGGACCAGGCAAATGTCATCCTCAGGACATTTGCATAAAAAATAATGGTAAGTAAAACAGCCTCCCAATTACTCGCCGAATAAAACCACTCACTGGTGCCAAAATAGCCCCAAAATAGCCCCAAAATAAAATAATGTACAGTTATACACGAATAACCATACAAGTCAAAGTCACATATCACAGCACTTAGTATGGTAACACAAATCACATAGAAAATAAGGTACACTGCACAATAAAAATAAAGGTGAACGAAAAATATTAGTATAGGACTATAGCACTAAGACCTGGGTATAGTCTAGGACCAGGGTATAGTGGTGAACACCATGTCAATCAAGAATACTGTATGCAACCAGTCCAAGTGTGCGAAGAATAGACTAGAAAGTCAGCATTTGTCCTCCCGATGCCCCACGTGCTCTGCCACTACATTTAAAGAGGTACTCCACCCCTAGACATCTTATCCTCTATCCAAGGATCTGTCTGATCACAGGGGTCCTGCTGTTGGGGACCCCCATGATCTCTCCTGCAGCCCCCGAGTCACTAGCTCTCCGGAGCGAAGTTTGCTCAGTGGCTGATGACTGGGACCGGTGGTTCGTAACGTCATGCCTCCGCCCCTCGTGACGTCACACCACGCCCCCTTAATGCAAGTCTATGGGAGGAGGCGTGGCAACAGTCACGCCCCCTACCATAGACTTGCATTAAGGGGCGGGGTGTGACATCATGAGGGGGTGGAGCCATGGCATCACGAACCTCTGGTCCCTGTATCGTGAGTCATTAGTCACGGAGCAAACATAGCTCTGGAGAGCTGATGACTCGGGGGGCTGCAGAAGAGATCACGGGGTCCCCAGCAGTGAGACCCCTGCGATCAGACATCTTATCCCACATCCTTGGATAGGGGATAAGATGTCTAGGGGCAGAGTACCCCTTTAAAGAGTACCTGTCATCAAACCAAATTTTCTAAACTAACTCAGATCATATTCCCTAACTACTCCTAACACCCCTCCTGCCCTTAAAAATAAAATTCTGAGCTTTAAAAAGCTTTGTATCATACCTTTCCCCTTGCTTACATTGTGTCAGCTCCTGGCAGGAGAAAGTGGGCATTCCCCACAGGTGCAACGTCACTGAAGCCTGCCAGAGCTGTGTCTCGCCATGCCCTGCACGCACTTCCTAAGTTTGGTCTCCTGCCAGGCCAGGTGGAGACCAACTGTTTGACTAGTGCAGGGAGCAGAACAGAGCCACCTAGTGGACATTTTTTCAATTACATTAAAAACATATAAAAGGTTGAGAATTTTAACAGCAAGTAAATAGCAAAGTGTCTTATAATTACATAAGGAACATTATATTAAAAGTTTAGTTTGGTGACAGGTACTCTTTAACTTTACCTGAGGATTGTCCTATTGATGACAGCAGGAATGTCTCCCAGGCATGGTAAGGAAGAAGATGTTATAAAGCATTGCCACATGTTATATATGGTAAAATCTAATGACAGATTTCCTTTAACTTGAGACTGCCTTTGAGACCTTTTCTGGTCTTAGGCTATCTTTATAGTGACTCCAGCCCTAGAAGTCATGTCACAAGAGTCAGTAATAAAGACTACAAGGGAAGCACAAACAATAGATAGAGTCAGCTAATCCTAGTACCCAGGACAATTAATGTCCTGGGTCACATGGCTTTCCTGCTGAATTCTACAATGTTTATTTCCAGCACTTAAACTGCAATATAAACAAGCAGTTTACATGGGTTCTCTTCCTGCCTAGATGTCTGACGCATTCATACCTAGTTACTGTAACAGAAATGTAATGCGATTCAGCTCACCCTCCGTATGCTGCACGGACCAAGCATGGACCTAACCTCAGGAAAACATGCAAGAAAAAATGGAATGTCCAGCACAAGACTCGGGAACGATTAACTTATTCACAAGCAACAGAAGACATCATACAGATTCAGGTGCAGGTGACGCGTTTCGGCCTCACAGAAAGGCCTTAGTCATAAGGCCATAAGTGGTGTAGGGAAATAGCTTATCACTTTGTGACGCCAGGGCACCGTTAGCCTATGCACAGTCCGAGGTTGAAGACAGCTTCTCCTGGTTCAAACATGGGGAGTAAAGGAACACACTGATGTCAGGTTATGGATATCTGTCTTTACTGAGCAGGGTGCAGACGGTATTACACAGACAGCATGGTGCAGAGTTAGAGGATGCAGCATAACCCCTTGGGTGTTTTCACTGAATAAATTGATCCTGACTTGAGAGACTTGAAGATTGATCCTGGTAGATAGGGTTCTGTCAAGGTCTTGTAGCTTCCTCCGCAAGGGCATGAACTTCCACCATGCGGGTAATCCTTGCAGAGTGACCGGATAAAGTAGATTTCATCTGGGCCTTCCCTTACACACCTTACACCTTTACCACTCAGACCAGGACTAGACTCAACTCAACTGGGGTAGCACATTTAACATACATCAGAACAACAATAAGATAATTTACAAAAATATATACATTTCTAACATTATGGAACAATAAGTATTTCAGTGGGCCCCAACAGTTGTGCCACAAGGCTGCCCAAAGCAGTCCGAAGCCACAGGACAGCCATTGGTGCTTGTACACCACAAGGAAACTTCAGGTGGCAATCTGCACTTAACGTGCCCCCCGCAACTGCCCAGTCTGGGTCAGTTAAGCCCATCCTAACCTTCAGTTTCCCTATAGATGCCATGATCGGCATTGATTACAGTATCTATGGGGTTAATGATAGACATCAGCGTGACCTTTCAGTCATATATGAGTATAATATTCAAAACAATCAGTTGACTTGGTCAACTAATTTGATCTTGACTAACCTTTTATCTCTCCATGGTCTGTTTTACATCTTGGCTTTGCAGATTTCATGGTCCTGAGCCTTCAAAGACTTATCCTCACAAGTAGTACATGTATGTAACCTTACTAGAAGGGGTGGGATTCAGCAGGTTCTCCCAGATTTGCGGGAACTGGTTGTTAAAATGAAAGCAAATCCCCCCGACTGAGGAGAAGCATTACATGTATCACAGGGGATACAGAATAAATCTGAAAGTGATCTGTGTGGCAGAATTGTCTGATGGCGACCAATTGTCAGGCCACTATGGGATTTGTACAGTATGTTTTAAGAAGTTTAATTTTTTTTTCTGGTATAGCATTCTCTCACCATAACTTTTACATAGAGCTGAAAACTGCTCTGCATTGACTTTCAAGAATTTACTACGGGGCTCACACCATTTCAGTTAGGTCACATAACAGGGCATCTTGCTGTTGTGTTTGCCATTGCCACAAATGGTCCACATCATCAACAGATCTGGTCTTGGCTGTCATTGAATAACATGACATATTTTGAAAGCAAGACTAGCCAAATATTTTACAAGCACCAGCTATCCTTGAAAAGGCCCCAAAAATCTCTTACTGGCAAGTTGTGATGTGGGAATTTATAATTTTTATCTATGGATTAAATCATAGTCATTATGTTGTACTTCTACAATCTAAAGAATTTCTCACTATTTTCTTTATTCCCATTAGAATTACCTGATCAATGAGGACCTATTCTTACACACTATTTCTCCTGCTAGAAATGTATCCAAGATGCTGTCATGAAAAGCAGGTGTACACCATATGCTATACTCATGGTATGTGTTTTGTAACAGTTAGATATGGAAGAAAACAGATGTTTTGTGTTATTCAGTCAGACTTTGTTTGGTCTACACTGTCAATGTTTCTGTCATACTGTATGTATGACCCGGATGACAGAAGTTGGTTCAAAGTTAGGCTGGCAGTAAAGTGAAACAATAAAAATGAACACTGAGGATAAATCTATAGTAAGAGCTTCTACAACCATCTATATGGTTGATGCCTTAAGCAACAGCCATGTAACACTCAGTTACATGTATTTATGGTGATGGGTCAGCCAAGAATCTTTAATCTTGTAACCTAATTCTCAAAGTTGCAAGGGTCAACGTCTTATAAGAGCAAGTGACAAATGACATCTTCTTTTTCTGCTCAAAAGGTTGAATCATCTTGAAAAAGGCATAGCATTACCTGCCAAGCTGATGTCATGTGCATAGCCCAGCCACTCACCACAAACCTGTATATAAATACAAACAAAATGCAAATAAACACACACCAAAACACTGAAACTGCAGGAACATGATAAAAGAGAGGAGGAGCGTGGAAATCCAAGTCTCTCTTTAGTAGTAAGTTAGGCTGGGTTCACATATATCAGTTGTCAGGCACAGTTTCCCTCCGGCGTGCACTGGAGGGAAACTGATGCTAGAACTGATCTCATTCATTTGAATGGGACAGTTCACAATCATCCAGCTTCTCAATTTTGACGCCAAATGGTTGGACACACCAGAGGGCACCGGAGTGCAAGCTGTGTTCCCCTGTCCACTGTCCAGAAAGAATGGATGCTGGATGCTATACAAATGATGACAACTTGGCATTAGTTGCATCAAGATCTAGGCTGAGTACCCCTATGCCGGACATATGTGAACCCAGCCTTAGTGAGTGGAACAGTGCAGAACAGCATAGTGAGGAGCTCCAGCTGAGCAGTCTGTCCGGAGCTTCACATTAGCAGGAGATTAAAGAGGTTATCCAGGAAAAAAACTTTTTTTTATATATATCAACTGGCTCCAGAAAGTTAAACAGATTTGTAAATTAAGAAAGCAAACTCCAGCTCGGCTCAGGTAAGTGCGGCTTTATTCACATCAACGAGGCAACAGGTACAGAGAGGAAGTGACGCGTTTTGGCCAGGTGCTGGCCTTAGTCGTACAATGATTACAAATTCCAGGTACTCTTATATATGGAACCGGGGGCGAAGGGAGGCACCCAGGGCTAATTAGCCAGGAGTGGCTCCCGTTCACACCCGGATCCACTAGCATAGAGAACAAAAACACTTATGCACTGTTATATTAATCATATGATGTGATCGGAGTTGAAAAGAAATAAAAACAAAATCTTTATTAACTATATATAGAAAAAACAAGTGCAAATAATAAAAATAGAATAACTAACAATCTATGCGATTGAACACCGGCAGCCCAAGGGGAACATAGGCTAATCCGCTGTGCATCCGCTAGAGGTATAAAAAGTTCTCCAAAGCATTGTGTGAACTGCGACATGGAAATATGTAATATATAATGTATGATTAAAAAATATATATAAAGACGCAAATGTCGCAATTCACACAACGGCATAGGAAGAATTGCAATACATGAGATTTTGTATAGAAAAAAATAATAAATACATAAATGTCAAAATTTCTTAGACCTCATGTAATAACAATGAGTAGAGAAAATGGGGGACCTTATGCAGGTAATGGTGAGAAATATAATATTGTCTAATAATGTAATAAAAAAGTATATATGTATATATATATATAATATTAACAAATATATTAAGGCAAGACTAGAAAAAAATATACAAGAACATGGTAGGGACAAACCTCTATCAATGGGCGAATATCATGAATAGACTACCCCAACAATGAGACCAAAAAATGAAAGAAAGAAAAGGGGGGAAATAATAATGGACCGCTAATAATGAAGCACTACGTCCAACCTTTTGTGTGGCAGGAGTGTCATATGTGGATCACTGCAGATGTTACTGCTCTATATTCCATCATTCCTCACAGTCTGGCTTTAGAAACATTGAGTTGGTTTCTTTCCACTTTTACATCCTACCCCAGTGATCTGCGGGAGTACCTGGTCCTAGTTGTTGATTTTCTTTTATCTCATAATTTTTTCATGTTCAATGACCGGTACTACTTGCAGATCACTGGGGCGTCGATGGGGGCGAAGTTCTCCCCCTCTCTCGCCAACATTTATATGTGTTGGTGGCAGAGGGAGAATCACTTCGCCCCCCATAACCCCTATGCCAAGTTCATCTCCTGGTATGGCCGCTATATTGATGACCTCCTATTTATTTGGGGGTCTGATGTGGCAGCCATACAGGGATTTTCTGATTATCTTAATGATAATCCTTTAGGTTTGATTTTTACCATTCATTTTCATTCCAGTGAAATTTCTTTTTTAGATTTATTTTTGATGGGGGATACTCAATCTCGTTCTATAGTTACCAGAACTTATAGAAAAGATACAGCTGTAAATTCAATCCTCCATGCCAATTCGTGCCATCCTGCCCACGTAGTTAAAAATATCCCTGCTGGGGAGATGATACGGGCTAGGAGGAATTGTACGAGATTGGAACACTTTGAATATGAAGCCAACAACATAAAAGAACGATTAAGCCAGAGAGGATACCCCAGGTGGAATATAGACAGGGCCCACAATGTAGCGTTACACAGAAATAGGAAGCATATGATTTCCCCCACTGGAACTAAACCTTGCGCTCCTGCACACACTTTCAAACATAAGGTAGTTTTTTCTACATCATATAGTACACAATATGGGCAAATCTGTAAAATCATTAATAAGTACATGCCCATACTCCTAGCGGATCCCACGGTAGCGCCTGCTCTGGATGGAGGATATAGTTGTGTGGCCCGTAGAGCACCCACTCTGGGACAAAAATTATCTCCCAGTTTATACTCTGAAAGAACTCAAATGAACGTGGTCTGGCTTGAACATAAGGGAACTTATAAATGTGGCCATAGAGTATGTAAATGCTGTTATGTTATATCACCCTCTTCCACCTTCACGTCCTGCACCAATCATGACTCCTTTCCGATAAAGCATTATATCAATTGCAATACAAAGTACGTGATTTATTTGTTCACGTGTGAGCCATGTAATATGCAGTACGTGGGGTGCACAACTAATACTTTAAAGGTGCGGGTCAGAAAACATCTGTCCGATACTCCACACTTTGACAGTAGAAACACCTCCATGATAACCAAACATATTGCAGAATGCCACTCCGGTAATTGGTCAGGTGTCAAATTGCAGGGTATAGAAAAAGTATTATGCCCAAAGAGAGGAGGAGATCAAAAAAAGAAACTTTTGGACAGAGAAATTTACTGAATCCTTAGGTTAGACACTAGGTTTCCTAGGGGTCTTAATAAAAGGTTGGACGTAGTGCTTCATTATTAGCGGTCCATTATTATTTCCCCCCTTTTCTTTCTTTCATTTTTTGGTCTCATTGTTGGGGTAGTCTATTCATGATATTCGCCCATTGATAGAGGTTTGTCCCTACCATGTTCTTGTATATTTTTTTCTAGTCTTGCCTTAATATATTTATTAATATTATATATATATATATATATATATATATATATATATATACATATATACTTTTTTATTATATTATTATACAATATTATATTTCTCACCATTACCTGCATAAGGTCCCCCATTTTCTCTACTCATTGTTATTACATGAGGTCTAAGAAATTTTGACATTTATGTATTTATTATTTTTTTCTATACAAAATCTCATGTATTGCAATTCTTCCTATGCCGTTGTGTGAATTGCGACATTTGCGTCTTTATATATATTTTTTAATCATACATTATATATTACATATTTCCATGTCGCAGTTCACACAATGCTTTGGAGAACTTTTTATACCTCTAGCGGATGCACAGCGGATTAGCCTATGTTCCCCTTGGGCTGCCGGTGTTCAATAGCATAGATTGTTAATTATTCTATTTTTATTATATTTGCACTTTTTTTTTCTATATATAGTTAATAAAGATTTTGTTTTTATTTATTTTTAACTCCGATCACATCATATGATTAATATAATAGTGCATAAGTGTTTTTGTTCTCTATGCTAGTGGATCCGGGTGTGAACGGGAGCCACTCCTGGCTAATTAGCCCTGGGTGCCTCCCCTCGCCCCCGGTTCCATATATAAGAGTACCTGGAATTTGTAATCATTGTACGACTAAGGCCAGCACCTGGCCGAAACACGTCACTTCCTCTCTGTACCTGTTGCCTCGTTGATGTGAATAAAGCCGCACTTACCTGAGCCGAGCTGGAGTTTGCTTTCTTCATTTCCATTGTTCTGGGTGAGGTCCACACCCTCTCCTTGCTTGGGATCCAGACCAGGGATAGAGCCGGAAACTTTCTCTACTTTCACATCAGATTTGTAAATTACTTCTATTAAAAAATCTTAATCCTTTCAGTACTTATGAGCTTCTGAAGTTAAGGTTGTTCTTTTCTGTCTAAGTCCTCTCTGATGACACCTGTCTCGGGAAATGCCCAGTTTAGAAGCAAATCCCCATAGCAAACCTATTCTAAACTGGGTGTTTCCCGAGACAGGTGTCATCAGAGAGGACTTAGACAGTAAAGAACAACCTTAACTTCAGAAGCTCATAAGTACTGAAAGGATTAAGATTTTTTAATAGAAGTAAATTACAAATCTGTAAAACTTTCTGGAGCCAGTTGATACATATAAAAAAGTTTTTTCCTGGAATACCCCTTTAAGTTACTTCATTGTAGTTAAGTGCAGGAGGGAGATGAGTAAGAAGAAGTTTTGCCTGTTAGGAGAAGTTGCACAAGGGCCTTATAGCGCCTACACTAGAACCTTTAAACTTGGGCAAGTGCAGCCATGGATATAACATAATAGATCAGTCAGGGTCTCACTGATCGCCAGTTAGCACACTTCCCCCTTAGTGGACTGCCACATCTGACTAATAGACTATGAGGGAGTGCATTCACCCAGTTATGACTCATGGTTGAACTGAGACCCTAACCGATTGAACTGAGACCCCAACCGATTTTAACTTTTGACATGTCTGTGTGACGTGTCAAAAGTTAATTTTAATGACAGTAACACATTAATATCCACAGCTGGCAACTGCAGTATCGAAGGGTGTGAACGAAGCAGTAATGTTCCTGCTCCTAAGAGAAACATAATTTTAGTTTGAGTAAATTTGAGCATAAGAAAAACCTGCCTCATATTCTGGTTACTGGGGGACATGTATCATTATTTGTGTATGGTAGAAGCAGTTTACCCCTTTTCCCGAACTCTAAATTATGTGCAGAAGCGCTAAATTTATCAATCAAGCGCAAAGAGCTTCATAAATTGGGGGTAAATATAGTCATCTCCTCAATCCACTCTTTGGAAAATAGAATCGATGATTTAGAGCATCTTGCTACGTTAAGTCCAAGATGGCTTATATTTGCGCAAAAAAAACAGCTCTTGCGGCAAAATTTTGGGTGTAAAAAAAAAGTACGCAGTTAATAAATCCATGTGTACTATAGATGTCCCTCCAAGGTACCCTGATTCGGCCACATCTGGAGGACATGCTCTACCAAAACGTGCGCAAAAAAATACACACAAAACAGGGGTAAAATCTTTGATACATGTCCCCCATTATGTTTATTTTTCTTGAAAATTCTAAGAAACCACTACTATTAAAAAATAAAAATAAATCTACTTTCTTGGACGATCTGTTCTAAATGGTGGCTTCCAGCTGGGCGTCTGTGTCTACACTGAACTATGTACAGGGGCGTAAGAGTAGTCAGAATAGTCATACAAACCAGGTCAGTTATACATGGGCAGATAAGGTAAAGAGTCACAAAGGCAAAAACAAGGTCAGCAGCAAAGTACAAAATATAGAGGCAAAGACAACGTCAGGGAACAGGCAATGGTCAATTCACAGGAGGTCACCAAAGATATACAGGCTCAGGGAACAAGTAATGAGATTGATGGCAAGAACATCTATGATGGCTCAGGTTTGCAATCAGAGCAGGCTTAAATCCCCTGCATCCAGGAGGTGCGAACACCAGCTGATTGGTTTGGTGCTCTTACCTTCAGAGTCATTGTATAGTGGTATTGTTTAGTTCTGGTATAGCGGTGTTAATCATTGGATGGTGGTATTGTTCAGTTCTGGTATGGCGGTGCTAGTAATTGTATGGTGATATTGTTTACTTCTTGTGTGGCAGTGTTAGTCATTGTACGGTGGTACTGTTCAGTTCTGGAATGGCAGTTTTAGTCATTGTATGGTGGTATTGTACAGTTCTGGTATGGCGGTGTTAGTCATTGTATGGTGGTATTGTACAGTTCTGGTATGGCGGTGTTAGTCATTGTATGGTGGTATTGTTCAGTTCTGGTATGGCGGTGTTAGTCATTGTATGGTGGTATTGTACAGTTCTGGTATGGCAGTGTTAGTAATTGTATGGTGGTATTGTACAGTTCTGGTATGGCAGTGTTAGTCATTGTATGGTGGTACTGTTCAGTTCTGGTATGACAGTTTTAGTAATTGTACGGTGGTACTGTTCAGTTCTGGAATGGCAGTTTTAGTCATTGTATGGTGGTATTGTACAATTCTGGTATGGCAGTGTTAGTCATTGTATGGTGGTACTGTTCAGTTCTGGAATGGCAGTTTTAGTCATTGTATGGTGGTATTGTACAGTTCTGGTATGGCAGTGTTAGTCATTGTATGGTGGTACTGTTCAGTTCTGGAATGGCAGTTTTAGTAATTGAATGGTGGTATTGTACAGTTCTGGTATGGCGGTGTTAGTCATTGTATGTGGTATTGTTCAGTTCTGGAATGGCAGTTTTAGTCATTGTATGGTGGTATTGTACAGTTCTAGAATGGCGGTGTTAGTCATTGTATGGTGGTATTGTTAAGATCTGGTATGGCAGTTTTAGTCATTGTATGGCGGTTTTAGTCATACCAGAACTGAACATTACCACAACCATTGAATGTAGCAGTGGCCAGGCCAGGCAGCTGCTTTTTAAAAGGCTTGCCTAGCAATGGCAGTCACAGACAGTCCCTCTCTCTCAAAGTCTCTCACAGGCTCCAACAGCAGCAATCTTTTATCTGAGCTGCTGCTTGCTGAGTCAGCCTGTGTGTAGGGTGCAACTACTCAGCGTTGAGGCTATGTTCACACAGTCGAATGTCAACACAGAAAATGTACGTGTGGATATTCTGCAGATAGTGGAGCGGTGGCAGAACCTGTTAGCGCTAGGACTGCTTGGAAATTTGCTGTCTCATAGATGGCAATGCATTACTGAACAGAATACACAGAAAGAATATATGTCTATTCTTTCTGCGGACGCCAGAATTTGAATTTCTGTGCCAGATATTTCCTGTGCAGAAATTCTGCTGTGTGCACAGTGTGCAAGAATCCCATTGAAATTAATGGGGTACTCCGGCCCTAAGACATCTTATCCCCTATCCAAAGGATAGCGGATAAGATGCCTAATCACGGGGGTCCCGCTGCTGGGGACACCCGCAATCTTTCATGCAGCAAAACGCTATCATCAGCCTCCGGAGCGAATATCACTCCGGGTCTGATGAATCATGATCGGGGGGGGGGGGGGGGGGCGGAGTATTGTGATGTCACTGCTCCGCCCGTGTGACATCATGCTCCGCCCCCTTAATGCAAGCCTATGGTAGGGGGCGTGGTGGCTGTCACACCCCCGCCCATAAAATGAAGAAATAAGCGCTCCATAGAGTAATATTGTTTAAACCCTGATGGGGAGAAAATGATGTAAATTAGCTGCTCACCCTGGGTGCTTGTGTAGCCACATACACAACAATGGTAATCACATGCAAAGTAGGTCGTCTGCTGCCCTCTGGTAGGTATACGGTAATGAATAGTTAGGCTTGAAGGGAACCCGGCTCCACAGCGCTGATCGATCAGACAGGTGAGTAGGTTAAAGAGGATTTATTGACCAGAATGCAACGCGTTTCACTGAGCTTGCGCAGCTTCCTCAGGCATGACAAGGAGGGTACACAGTAGGTTAATATAGGTAAAAATTTACCATTTCAGTGACCACAGGCTTATGTAAGCAAAAAATTAACCATTTCAGTAACCGTGCAGAACACAGAGAAAATTAATCAACTGTGTTGCACAACACCCATATTGTGTCCACATTTGTGGACCACACGCCAAGTCACAACATGCGGTTCTCAAAAAGACAAAAGCATAAAATACTTATAATTTACAGAACAAAATATACAAATAATAATAATCATCATTCCTATTATGCAAATTATATCTCCACTAAGTATAAGATCATAAGAATTCTAGGGAGTATATGGAATAATTGAAAAATGTATATAAAAATGTACAATACATAAAAATGTAAAAATATAACATAAAATAGTATAATATAATATCCCAACATTTAAACAAAAATAATCATCAAAAGGAATATCATCAATAATAATAATGATCATTATAAAATATAATAATAAAAAGCAGACATAATCAAAAGGAGAGAGGAGCCAGTGTGTGGACAAAAGGAAACCCAAAGACTCTCCCTCCAGTTATTGGGCATAGATCGAATAACATACACAATATATTATAAGAATTATTATATCGAATATATTCCAGTAATCCCTGAATATTTATGAAAAATAATAATAAAAACCATTATCAAACATTTTCTATTGACTCACTGAGTCCCTGAGGGGTCAGGGTTGCAAGTTTGAAGTTCCAGTAGGATTCACAATTAATCAATTTTTGATAACGGTTCAGAGTTATTTCCGGAATAGTTTCCAAGATAATAAGATGTAAATCCTGATTGTTATTATTATGTATTGTGGAAAAATTATGAGAAATGCTATGTTATGAAAAAAATATTTTTAAAATTAGATCTGTGCTTGCACATACGTGATCGCACGGTTTGAATTGTGCGACCCATGTACTGTAACCGACAACTGCAGTACAATAAATATACAGTCACCCTCTGTTCAATAGAAAATGTTCGATTGGTTTGGAATGACTCAAAAGTAAACTTGGAAGTTCCAATCATGGAACAACATAGACACCGTACCTTATTGCAAGGATAACAGCCTACCGGCAATTTGGAAGGCATTTTGATCTCATTAATACTGTTTTTTTTTATCTATTGGGCACTACTAAACTTTGTAAATTCCTGGAACGCCTAAATGTTAATCCAGGGGTAGTGGGTACAATATTCTTCAAGATGGGATCATCGCAAATGATGGACCCATTGTGCTGCAAAATATTCTAATTTCATTTGCCCGACAATAATTAATGGTAATAAAATGATATTAAAATTAATATATTTGTGTTTTCACTTTCATTTTCTAAACCTTCGTTAGTTTTCTTTTTAGGGATGACCAATTCTGTCTGTTTCATATATTTAACCTTCTGGCAAGCACTTTTAAGAAGGCTTTGCGGGTATCCTTTGGCTGAGAAGCGACCCCTAAGCGACTTTACTTAGGGGTCGCTTCTCAGCCAAAGGATACCCGCAAAGCCTCCATAATAGTGCTGACCATAAGGTTAAATATATGAAACAGACAGAATTGGTCATCCCTAAAAAGAAAACTAACGAAGATTTAGAAAATGAAAGTGAAAACACAAATAAAACTCGAGATCAAAAGAAATTTAAATATAATTTTATTACCAGTTATAATTGTCGGGCAACTGAAATTACAAATATTTTGCAGCGCAATTGGTCCATCATTTGCAGTGATTCTATCTTGAAGAATATTGTACCCACTACCCCTGGATTAACATTTAGGCATTCCAGGAATTTACAAAGTTTAGTAGCGCCCAATAGATTAAAAATTCAGTTGTAGTTTGCAGTTGTCGGTTACAGTACATGGGTCGCACGATTACAACCGTGCGATCACGTATATGCAAGCACAGATCTAATATTAAAAATATTTTTTTTATAACATAGCATTTCTCATAATTTTCCCACAATACATAATAATTACATTCAGGATTTACATCTTATTATCTTGGAAACTATTCCGGAAATTACTCTGAACCGTTATCAAAAATTGATTAATCGTGAATCCTCCTGGATCTTCAAACTTGCAACCAGTGAGTCAATAGAAAATGTTCGATAATGGTTTTATTATTATTTTTCATAAATATTCAGGAATTACTGGAACATATTTGATATAATAATTCTTATAATATATTGTGTATGTTATTCGATGTATGCCCAATAATTGGAGGGAGAGGAAAGTCTTTGGGTTTCCTTTTGTCCACGATTATGTCTTTTTTTATTATTATATTTTATAATGATCATTATTATTGATGGTATTCCTTTTGATGATTATTTTTGTTTAAATGTTGGGAAATATATGATATTATACTATTTTATGTTATATTTTTATGTATTGTATATTTTTATATACATTTTTCAATTATTCCATATATATACTCCCTAGAATCCTTATGATCTTATACTTAGTGGAGATATAATTTCAATAATAGGAATGATGATTATTATTATTATTCTTTGTTCTGTAAATTATAAGTATTTTATGCTATTGCCTTTTTGAGAACCGCATGTTGTGACTTGGCGTGTGGACCACTTACTATTATTCACAATATGGGTGTTGTGTAGCACAGTTGATTCATTTTCTCTGTGTTCTGCACAGTTACTGAAATGGTAAATTTTTTGCTTACATAAGCCTGCGGTCACTGAAATGGTTAATTTTTACCTATATAAACCTACTGTGTACCCACCTTGTCATTCCTGAGGAAGCTGCGCAAGCGCAGTGAAACGCGTTGCATTCTGGTCAATAAATCCTCTTTTACCCACTCACCTGTCTGGTCGATCAGCGGCGTGGAGCCGGGTTCCCTTGAAGCCTAACAATTTATCCCCCCCCCATTGGCTTGTATTGAGGGGCAGAGCGTGACGTCAAATGGGCGGAGCCGTGATGTCACGATACTCCGGCCCCATGATCGTGATTCATCAGACCCGGAGCTATGTTTGCTAAGGAGGCTGATGATAGCGGGGTGCTGCATGAAAGATTTCAGGGGTCCCCAGCGGCTGGACCCCAATGATCAGGCATCTTATTCCCTATCCTTTGGATAGGGGATAAGATGTCTTAGGGCTGGAGTACCCCTTTAATGGGACTCTGCTGCAGCGGAATTTCCACGTGGAATATTCCTGCGGAATTCTGCATAGAAATCCTGCCTTGTGAACATAGTTTAATAATCATTAAAAAGGTGGGCTGTGCAAAGATGGGGTGAGACCAAAGGGCAGGGCAAAGGGCCAGAGCCAAAGGGGTGTCAAAATGAGGTTTTGCCTAGGGTGGCAAAAATCCTTGCACCAGCCCTGGTGGCTGCAGCCCGAGCTGCTGCACAGTCTGTATGTTTTTCTGCAATGGACATGACGGGTATCATAGAAGGAAAGCCATTCACTGCCACATATTGGTCAGCCTGGTCCCGGGCGAAGTGGTTTTTGCGCAAAACGATGAGACTTTTGCAAAGGTTGCAAGTCATAAATCATTGGCGTAAACTATGCACCTAGGAAACCACACACAGTAAGTGCCCACTGCATTCGCCAATGCAGAAAGCCATATATGCCAGCGGAAAGGTGCCACATAAATGCAGCACAGGCTGTGTGGCACGCTATGCAGCCTGTTCCAAGCTATTGTGAAAACATTCATTTAGGCTGGGATTACACTTGGCGCATTTGTAAAAAAAAAAACACCATGCTCGCTGCGGGCACATTAGGTTGGAATCAATAGTGTACTATAAAACGCCAGACACTAATGGTGTTTTCTTCATCCTTTTATGGCGTTTTTAGGCGCCAATTAAATTTGTGGGATGCCAAGAGTATGGGTTTTTGCCTTTTTCTTCCCAATTTTTCAATGGAAATCCTTGAGTTACATGATGAAAGAATCACATGACTTGTAATTAGAAAAGTTGGTGGGAAAAAAAAGCCCGCCTATAATAATAATAATATACATTTGGGGAGATGTATGAAAATCTGTGCAGAGGAAAAGTTAACTAGTTGCCCATAGCAACCAATCAGGTCTTTCACTTTTCATAGGCCTTTTTAAAAATGAAAGAAGCGATCTGATTGGTTGTTATGAGTAACTAGTCCACTTTTCCTCTTCACAGGTTTTGATAAATCTCCCCTAGTGTTTTTTTGTAAAGATGGCACAAAGACGGCATCTTGGGGAAAAGAAACGAGGGGGCAGTTTTTTGTGGTGTTTTCTTATTTTTGCATCTGTTCCTAGGCTTACGCTGGGGTTAAACACAACTTATGTGTGCCATTTTTCAAAGCCCACATTGCTTTATCTTTGGCCTTTTTTTTACCCCCTCCCAACAGATATCTGTCCAGCTGTTGCAAAACCACAACTCCCAGCCTTCGGCTGTCAGGGCATGATGGGAGTTGTAGTTTTGCAACAGCTGGACAGCCACAGGGGATGGCTGATGCAGATCTTGAACTGGCAGCAGGAGCCACAACCACTTTAAATCATTGAGCAGCGCTAAAGTCCTTCCACTCCACACCGCAACGTCAGGGGTGCTGCTCATGGAGCCTGCCGGAGCCACACTGATCTGTGTAAGAAACCTATGGGCCCAGGCTATTAGGGCCACAAAAACAAATTACATATACTTAGTGTCTGGTTAGGAGGAACAAATATAACGCACCCAGAAGGAGTAGCTCCATTTCAATAAAAATTGCCAAAAATCCCTTAGATCAGTGTTTCCCAACCCAGTCCTCAAGGCACACCAACATTCTGGGTTTTTTCAGTTACTCCATTGGAATAGAACAGGGAAAAATTAAAATCCTGGACTGTTGGTGTGCCTTGAGGACTGGGTTGGGAAACACTGCCTTAGATAACAGTCATGCAGAATATGTTAAAGCTTTTTTGAATTTCAGCCAATCAGAGAGCAGCACTGCTGAAATAGAACTCCCAGGAGGTAACAGTGTGTCATACATGTGGTGTCATAACCATTGCCCACCAGAGAGCAGCACTGGGCAGAAATAACACTACTCCTGCTCATTCTTTATCAGTGAGGGGCCGATGCTGGATATTGTAGGAGCCCGGGAATGCAGATTCATACACATGACTGATACGTGTAACATTGTTGTGTCCAAATTGTCTTTAGTGCAGTTCCATGTGCATTTCTATAATTAATATGTAACTAATCTATCTTTTATTTTCCTATCTTAGATGCAGTATTACCCGGATGTGTAGTCACATTTCCGGACCTACAGCAAGAAGACATAGCCCCTCGAATCACGCACATACACAGACACATTTGCCCAAATTATAGAGGTAACCTCCTTTAGTATGCCCAGAGGAAGGGCAATACAGTAGCCATGGATTCCCTACAGGTTTTCTCCCCTCTGGAGGTTTTTCCTGTCCTGTGTGTTACTGTACGCTCTTTGTGAGTGATGGGAGGTTACATAAAAACCCCTACACAAACATTTTAATAAATAACCAATAAAATTTCCCTTTTTTAAACTGTTCTTTGACATTTTCTACTCACTTCTTTTATTTCTGTGTGTGAAAAATAGTGTTAGCAAATTGTGGATGACATGAGGTTTTTATTAGGTGTCCAAAGCTGCTCTTTTGCATTATCTGCACAATGCGGTGCAGAGCTCCAATTATTCCAACCATGTCACGCACTTAGGGTTGCAACCTGGCCGGTATATTACTTGCACTTCCAGTATTTCAGACACCCTGACGGTATTTTTTATATACAAAATCTGGCAATGCAATGGCCGGTATATATCTAAGTCCCCTGTGCTGTGATCTGCAGAGAGGGAGAGGAGAGAGCTAAAATTGTTTTAAAATTCATACCATGTTTCCCACTTTGAGTTTGAATAGGGGCAGGCTCTCTGTGGCCAGTAGATTTGACTACAATGTGGTCTGTGTCTGATTTTCCACAGCCGAAATTCTGCTGTTGTATATTTGCCGCAAACAGCCCACAGAGAGCCCATGCCCATTTAAACTCACATCAGGAAACACGGTGTAAGTTTGAAAACAAATCTGCTCATGTGAACGCATATTTTGCTGCCCTTTGACTTCCATGGGTATGAAAATCCGCAGCAAAACACAGTGAAATATGGACATGTCAACATACCCTTATACAGAATGATGGCTTGTATGGTGGTATTGTTCAACATGGTATGGCAGTGTTATGTAGCCATGGATGTGTCCTGAAGTGATTGAGCACTGCTCAACCTCCGACTCCGACCTCCACACCTATCTTGTTTCTTGTTTGCATGGACTTGTGCTTTGGGAGTGTCTGAGCACACAGTGGACTCTCCCTATATTGGGATGTCGGATCCAGGTATGGAGGAAGAATTAACTACAGCTGTAGAGTCTCAGCTCCAAGTAAGTCAACCTTGCTTGGCGTATGGACGGGAGGAAGCAGAGGAGTTTTTCACTCAGTGTAACTCCAAGGACGAATTACAAATATTCAGTACTCATGCCCTTGAGTTTAAGGCACAAACATTATCAGAAGAATTAATGAAGCTTTTCTGGATGGTCAATTCTCTCCAATCTTATTGCAATAGTGAGAGGGCCCCGCACGATTTGAGTTTGTACATGGAGATCTCACAGTTCTTTGACTACCAGGAGTTCCTTGAACAGTGGAAAGATCTACATAAGGAAATTGCATTGAAACTTACAAAGCTTATTTTATCCCGCACTGAAAAGGAGTATGCCAGTGTGACCACAGACCTCCTAAGATACAAGATTGAGTGGTGAAACATATCGGGGTGTGACAGTTTTGTGTTTTAATTGGCAACTCCATTACATCTGATGTCAAATCACAATTGATAAATATAAGCAGCAAAAAATAGCCCATTCCTGCGCTGCACAGCAAGGAGTAGGTGCTATCTGCTGGGACCTCCCAGTATCCCCTTGTGGGATTCAGGATCAACCATTACCACATAAAAAAGTGGTTAATAGGGATTATTGTATTCTCCAGGTCTTGTAGAATACCTGGAGTGAATAACTCAGCTCCAGAATTGAGGACTATATAGCAACTTAAGGCATGTTAAGCCTCATTGGTTGGATCCGATAACTGGGTCGTCCCACCTATGATCCATTGGTCTATTTCACAGACGCCATGATGTTAGTGAAGTTCTGTTGCTAAATACGTTTGTTCCTCACATATATTATTTGGTAAAATAAAAGTTAAGTTTTATATATCTGTGTGACATATGCAATAGAGAGACTGTTTAACCACTGTGATAAGGTGAATGGGGTGGTCTGTGAAGGAGTCTATGTCTCGACAGAATTGTTCAGAGAGGCTTATGATTTTTAACCCCAGGGGGAGTGTATGTTTCTGTGTATGTCACCAGAATGAATATTTAGTTATGGGCCCCTGGGGTGGAGCATTTGGAGAGTAGGGTGGGCCAGTGCTCCACCCCGCAGTTTAGCGGTTTTCTTGGAAGACATAGATCCAGCCCAGGGTTTTGGACTGTCTCCAACCTATTGCTCAGGTGCAGGTAATCGGCTGCACCAGTGGGAATAAATCCCTCCCTGCTAGGCAGATAAGGAGGGGAATGTTTTGTTTCTCTATGAAAAGGCTGGAAGCAGCAGGCTGGAAAAAGACTGGAGTGCTGAGAGTGGACAAAGACTCTAGGTTGGTGAAACCAATATTGTTTTGTTTAGTTTAACCCTGAGAGATAGGGAACCTAATGTCAGTTAGTGCTCAGACGAGCTAGGTTTTTTGTTTGTTTATGTTTTCATTTACTGCTGTATCCTGTGTGGATTACAAATACAGTGCCTGGAGTATATGCAATTACAAGGACTGTGCCTATTGTTTACCCTAGAGGACCGTGCTACCTGCAAACAAGGATCACACCCCCTTAGGGTTCATTTGTTATAGTGGCTGAATGACACAGCGTGGAGGTTTTGGCAGCATGAGGAGACCAAATAGTGGCTAAATGACACATCATGGAGGTGTTGGCAGCATGAGGAGACCATATAGTGGCTAAATGACACAGCGTGGAGGTGTTGGCAGCATGAGGAGACCATATTGAGGCTGAATGACGAAGCTTGGATGTGGCTGAAGCATGAGGAGACCATATACTGGCTGAATGACACAGCATGGAAGTGTTGGCAGCATGAGGAGACCATATAGTGGCTGAATAACACAGCGTGGAGGTGTTGGCAGTATGAGGAGGCCACATAGTGACTGAATGACACAGTGTGGAGGTGTTGGGAGTATGAGGAAACCATATAGTTGCTGAATGACACTGCCTGGAGCTGGCAGCAGCATGAGTAGACACTAGGGTTTCACAATCCGTAAGATTAAAAGATGAATTTTGAAATTTAAATTCAAGATTTATGGTAGCTAGTGCTACCATGAAACATTTTTAGGCCCAGGCCCAGCAACATCAGTATACCATATATTGGCTGAATTACACAGTCTGGAGGTGGCAAAAGCATGAGGAGACCATATAGTGTCTGAATGGCACAGCCTGGAGTTTGCAGAAGCATGAGGAGACCATTGAAATTTAAGATTTTTAAATAGAAATTTAAGATTTTTAAATTGAAATTGAGGATTTTTAAATAGAAATTTTAACTCCCAAGTTTTAGTGTCCCGGGCACCAGCGTGTGGGTACAAAGGACCAAATCTAACAAGGAGTCACATGTCACATGGCAGCACAATGACAGAACCTGGAGGTGGCATCAGTATAAGGTGACCATATAGTGGTTGAAAGACTGCCTGGGGTGTGTGGCAGCATGGGGAGACCATATATTGTCTGAATGACACAGCCTGGAGTTGGCAGCAGCATGAGTAGACACTAGGGCTTCACAATCCCTAAGATTAAAAGATTAATTTTGAAATTTAAATTGAAGATTCATGGTAGATAGTGCTACCATAACATCCTTTAGGCCCAGGCCCAGCAGCATTAGTAAACCATATATTGGCTGAAAGACACAGCCTGGAGGTGGCTGAATCATGAGGAGACTATATAATGGCATCATGGCACAGCCTGGGGCTGGCTGAAGCATGAGAATATCATATCATGTCTGAATGGCACAGCCTGGAGTTGGCAGAAGCATGAGGAGACCATTGAAATTTAAGATTTTGAAATTGAAATTTAAGATTTTGAAATTGAAATTTAAGATTTTGAAATTGAGGATTTTAGTTTTAGTGTCCTAAGCCCCGGCGTGTGGGTACAAAGGACCAAATAAAACAAGGAGTCCCATGGCAGCACAATGAAAGAGCCTGGAGGTAGCATCAGTATGAAGAGACCATATAGTGGCTGAATGGCACGGTGTTGAGGTGTTGGCAGCATGAAGAGACCATATAGTGGCTGAATGGCACAGCCTGGAGTTGGCTGAAGCATGAGAAGACCATATAGTGGCTGAATGGCACAGCCTGGAGGTGGCTGAAGCATGAGGATACCATATAGTGTCTCAATGAGACAGCCTGAAGGTGGCAGCAGCATCAGGAGTCCTGAAAGTGACCCTAATGCAGAGGAATTTCTGAAATTGGGGACCAGCACCTTAATTGTGTTTTGTAGTATCCATGGCAGCACAATGAGAGAGACTGGATGTGGTAGCATTAGCATGAGGAGACCATAGAGCAGCACAATGACAGAGCCTTGAGGTTGCAGCAGCAGCATGAGGGCCATGCTAAGTGAGGGTTGAGTCTGAGGAACCCACCGACTGTTGACTGGGGGTGTTGGATGTCACTTGGTATGAAGTGGATGACCGAGTGAACCGATCAATCACGGCTGCTGGGTTGCTGGTGGAGACACGACTGCTAGCTGACAACTGAAGCTCAGACCTCTGGCTGCGACTCCAGCTGCCACACGCCCCTACTCTGCAGCGACCTCTGCCTGCGCCTGACAAATTTAGGCCTATGCCACTCCACTGTGAATGTCCTGGCACTACTCTGCCTGACATACTTACTGCGTTTATCAGGGGAGTACAATACACTTCGCTACGCTTAAAACAGTATTTGTCTAGAACAGCAGCAGGTGTGTACTATTCGCTCTCCTTTCACAGTGTATAGGCCCTTGACAGATTAACATGTACAAAATAAGACACTAATTAGATATAGGTATGTGGTATGCAATTATGAGGGCAGAAAAATGCGCTACAGTACACTTAAAAAAAGTACATGAGTAAAACACCAGCCTGTGATTACTTTTGCCTGGACTTTCACAGTATCTAGTCCCTTGACAGATTAACAGGTACAAAATTGTACACTACTTAGATGTATATATGTGCTATGCAGTTATGCACTTATGAGGGCAGAAAAATGTGCTACCATATGCTTAAAAAAATGTATTTTAGGAAAACACTAGCTGGTGATTACTTTGCATGGACTTTCAAAGTATCTAGGCCCTTGACAAAATAACAGGTACAAAATAGTACACTACTTAGATGTATGAATGTGGAATGCACTTATGAGGGCAGAAAAATGCAGTACAGTTTGCTTAAAAAAACATATTTTTGCACACCAGCAGTTGTTTGCACACCAGCAGTTTGCACACCAGCAATTTGAGGCAGCTTGTTGAAATGTATGAGACAACGCACAGCTATCTGCCCCTCTCTGTATTACAATGCTGAAGAAAGTGACTGGGAGGTTAATGGCTGCAGTAAAAATCCTTTTCAGTGAAAAAAAAAACACTGCTCTCAGTCCACCAGAACGCTGATGTGACTGGGATGTGAAACGCTGCTGGAATTAGCTTTTCTGTGTAACACACACACAGCGATGTCCGTCCTTTCTGTATGCAGTGTAATGAATGATATGACAAGCCACAAAATGGCTGCCGAATATATAGGGCTGCGACAGGCTGCATCCTGCATGTGATTCAGGATCATCCCACCTACTACCCTTCCCAAATTTCCTTCCCGCCGTTCAAGGGATCCATGTCCCATGTACTGACATGTGAATCCACCATTTTAGATGCCCTTGAGCCTGAAACGCAGTAAATGGTGTTTAATGAATCGATTTGTGTGATAGAATCGCAACGATATTTGCATTTGTTGCAAATCGAATATTTCATGAAATGTGGTGTTATCCAGTCATGGGAGGGCGGTGTAATCTAGTCTTGGTAAGGTGGTATTTTTCAGCTCTGTTACAGTATTATTTAAGGTAGGGTAAATCTCTGTCTACAGATTGGGGAACTGGGGCACAGTTTACACTAATGACCACCAAGAGGGGGTTGTGCGCTAATAAGCAGCATACATATTTATGAATTATGCTGCTGAAAATTATATAGTATAAATTCAAAACAGCCCCCTGTCAGTATATAATGCAAATTCATATATGATGTCCCAGTACGGGATATGCTACTACAGTCCTTTCAGGTTGAGTCACTGAACATCCTCAGGGCTCTCCTGCAGTGTTCTTCCATATTGTTTATAGGTTGTATGTTTAGTGTAAAGAATCTTTGATATGGTCACATGATTGTTAGTCATCTGATAATGGTTGTCACATGTTTAAGTCATATGTTTTGTTGGCAGGAAAAAAGGCAGGAGCCAGCGCTATGAGTCTTCAGGTTTATTCGAGGTAAAAACAAGGAGCAGGATAGTTACACATATCGGCACACCGGGAAGATAGTGACGCGTTTGAGGTCATGTGACCCTTCGTCAGACTAGTACAAGGTGCGGAGAACACACCTATTTGTATGGTGATTCACAGGTGCGGCTTAAGTGGTCAGCCGAGAAAACTCCTATTAACCCTCAATAAACCGAACAATGTGAATTACTCCTAAAAATACATATAAAGGTATGGAAACAACATAACACAATGCATCGAAATAAAAAACATTTCATGAATGTTTAGTTACTAGAAATGAGAGAAAACAAACTCCAATTCCAGCAAGAAACAATAGAAAGTATATAGAAGCAAAAGAGTGGGACAACCCTTAATCCTAATATAAAATAATGTCTTATCTTAAGTTCAGACAATGTGGTTGATAACTCTGCAATTTACCGTATTTATCGGCGTATAACAAGCACTTTTAAAACTTAAATTCAAGGCAAAAAGTCTGACAGCGTGTGATAAATCTTTTTGTCACTGATTTAAAGTGGCCGCAGCAGCGGCTGCTTGTTAAGGATTAGCAGCCTGACTGCGGACACTTTAAATCAGTGACCAGCGCGTGTGTTACGCCGAGCGCTCCGGGTCCCCGCTCCTCCCCGGAGCGCTCGCAGCGTTCTCTCATTCACAGCGCCCCGGTCAGACCTGCTGACCGGGTGCGCTGCGATATTACTCCCAGCCGGGATGCGATTCGCGATGCGGGACGCGCCCGCTCGCGATGCGCATCTCGGCTCCCGTACCTGACCCGTTCCCCGTCTGTGTTGTCCCGGCGCGCGCGGCCCTGCTCCTTAGGGCGCGCGCGCGCCGGGTCTCTGCCATTTAAAGGGCCGCTGCGCCACTGATTGGCGCAGCAGGCCTAATCAGTATTCTCACCTGTGCACTCCCTACTTATACCTCACTTCCCCTGCACTCCCTCGCCGGATCTTGTTGCCATTGTGCCAGTGAAAGCGTTCCTTGTGTGTTCCTAGCCTGTGTTCCAGACCTCCTGCCGTTGCCCCTGATTACGATCCTTGCTGCCTGCCCTGACCTTCTGCTATGTCCGACCTTGCTCTTGTCTACTCCCTTGTACCGCGCCTATCTTCAGCAGTCAGAGAGGTTGAGCCGTTGCTGGTGGATACGACCTGGTTGCTACCGCCGCTGCAAGACCATCCCGCTTTGCGGCGGGCTCTGGTGAATACCAGTAGCAACTTAGAACCTGTCCACGCCAATCCCTCTCTGGCACAGAGGATCCACCTCCAGCCAGCCGAATCGTGACAGTAGATCCGGCCATGGATCCCGCTGAAGTCCCACTGCCAGTTGTCGCCGACCTCACCACGGTGGTCGCCCAGCAGTAGCAACAGATAGCGCAACAAGGTCACCAGCTGTCTCAACTGACCGTGATGCTACAGCAGCTATTACCACAGCTCCAGCAACAATCTCCTCGGCCAGCTCCTGCACCTCCTCCGCAGCGAGTGGCCGCTTCCGGCTTACGATTATCCTTGCCGGATAAATTTGATGGGGACTCTAAGTTTTGCCGTGGCTTCCTTTCGCAATGTTCCCTGCACTTGGAGATGATGTCGGACCAGTTTCCAACTGAAAGGTCTAAGGTGGCTTTCGTAGTCAGCCTTCTGTCTGGGAAAGCTCTGTCATGGGCCACACCGCTCTGGGACCGCAATGACCCTGTCACTGCCTCTGTACACTCCTTCTTCACGGAGATCCGAAGTGTCTTTGAGGAACCTGCCCGAGCCTCTTCTGCTGAGACTGCCCTGCTGATCAACCTGGTCCAGGGTAATTCTTCTGTTGGCGAGTACGCCATCCAATTCCGTACTCTTGCCTCCGAATTATCCTGGAATAATGAGGCCCTCTGCGCGACCTTTAAAAAAGGCCTCTCCAGAAAAATTAAAGATGTGCTGGCCGCACGAGAAATTCCTGCTAACCTGCATGAACTTATTCATCTTGCCACCCGCATTGACATGCGTTTTTCCGAAAGGCGTCAGGAGCTCCGCCAGGATATGGACTTTGTTCGCACGAGGCGGTTTCTCTCCCCGGCTCCTCTCTCCTCTGGTCCTCTGCAATCCGTTCCTGTGCCTTCCGCCGTGGAGGCTATGCAAGTTGACCGGTCTCGCTTGACACCTCAAGAGAGGACACGAAGCCGCATGGAGAACCTATGCCTGTACTGTGCCGGTACCGAACACTTCTTGAAAGATTGTCCTATCCGTCCTCCCCGCCTGGAAAGACGTATGCTGACTCCGCACAAAGATGAGACAGTTCTTGATGTCTACTCTGCTTCTCCACGCCTTACTGTGCCTGTGCGGATATCTTCCTCTACCTTCTCCTTCTCTGCTACGGCCTTCTTGGATTCCGGATCTGCAGGAAATTTTATTTTGGCCTCTCTCATCAACAGGTTCAACATCCCGGTGACCAGTCTCGCCAGACCCCTCTACATCAATTCTGTTAACAATGAAAGATTGGACTGTACCGTGCGTTACCGCACGGAACCTCTCCTAATGTGCATCGGACCTCATCGCGAAAATTTTTTATTTTTGGTCCTCTCCAACTGCGCTTCTGAAATTCTTCTTGGATTACCGTGGCTTCAACGCCATTCCCCAACCCTTGATTGGTCCACAGGAGAAATCAAGAACTGGGGTACTTCTTGTCACAAGGACTGTCTTAAATCGGTTCCCAGTACTCCTTGCCGTGACCCTGTGGTTCCCCCTGTATCCGGTCTTCCTAAGGCTTATATGGACTATTCTGACGTTTTTTGCAAAAAGCAAGCTGAGACTTTGCCTCCTCACAGGCCTTATGACTGTCCTATTGACCTCCTCCCGGGTACTACCCCACCCCGGGGCAGAATCTATCCTTTGTCTGCTCCAGAGACTCTTGCCATGTCGGAGTACATCCAGGAGAATTTAAAAAAGGGGTTTATCCGCAAGTCCTCCTCTCCTGCCGGAGCTGGATTTTTTTTTGTCTCCAAAAAAGATGGCTCCCTACGTCCTTGTATTGATTACCGCGGACTTAATAAAATCACGGTAAAAAAACGCTACCCCTTACCTCTTATCTCGGAACTCTTTGATCGCTTACAAGGTGCCCACATCTTTACCAAACTGGACTTAAGAGGTACTTATAATCTCATCCGCATCAGGGAGGGGGACGAATGGAAGACCGCATTTAACACCAGAGATGGACACTTTGAGTATCTGGTCATGCCCCTGGCCTATGCAACACCCCTGCCGTCTTCCAAGACTTTGTTAATGAAATTTTTCGTGATCTCCTATATTCCTGTGTTGTGGTTTATCTGGACGATATTCTGATTTTTTCTGCCAACTTAGAAGAACACCGCCAGCATGTCCGCATGGTTCTTCAGAGACTTCGTGACAATCAACTTTATGCCAAAATGGAGAAATGTCTCTTTGAATGTCAATCTCTTCCTTTCCTAGGATACTTGGTCTCTGGCCAGGGACTACAAATGGACCCAGATAAACTCTCTGCCGTCTTAGATTGGCCACGCCCCTCCGGACTCCGTGCTATCCAACGTTTTTTGGGGTTCGCCAATTATTACAGACAGTTTATTCCACACTTTTCCACTATTGTAGCTCCTATCGTGGCTTTAACCAAGAAAAATGCCAATCCCAAGTCCTGGTCCCCCCAAGCGGAAGACGCATTTAAACATCTCAAGTCTGCCTTTTCTTCCGCTCCCGTGCTCTCCAGACCTGACCCATCTAAACCCTTCCTATTGGAGGTAGATGCCTCCTCAGTGGGAGCTGGAGCTGTCCTTCTACAAAAAATTTCTTCCGGGCATGCTGTGACTTGTGGTTTTTTTTCTAAGACCTTCTCCCCGGCGGAGAGAAACTATTCCATCGGGGATCGAGAACTACTGGCCATTAAATTGGCGCTTGAGGAATGGAGGCACCTGCTGGAGGGATCAAAATTTCCAGTTATCATATACACTGATCACAAGAATCTCTCCTATCTCCAGTCTTCCCAACGGCTGAACCCTCGCCAGGCCAGGTGGTCGTTGTTCTTTGCCCGTTTTAACTTTGAAATCCATTTTCGCCCTGCTGACAAGAACATTAGGGCCGATGCCCTCTCTCGTTCTTCTGATGCCTCTGAAGTAGAGGTCTCTCCGCAACACATCATTCCTCCGGACTGTTTGATCTCCACTTCTCCAGCTTCCATCAGGCAAACTCCTCCAGGGAAGACCTTCGTTTCTCCACGCCAGCGTCTCGGGATTCTCAAATGGGGACACTCCTCCCACCTCGCAGGCCATGTGGGCATCAAAAAATCCTTGCAACTCATCTCTCGATTTTATTGGTGGCCGACTCTGGAGACTGATGTTATTGATTTCGTGCGGGCCTGTACTGTCTGTACCCGGGATAAGACTCCTCGCCAGAAGCCTGCTGGTCTCCTTCATCCTCTGCCTGTTCCTGAACAGCCTTGGTCACAGATTGGTATGGATTTTATTACGGACTTGCCCTCATCCCGTGGCAACACAGTTGTTTGGGTGGTCGTTGATCGATTTTCCAAGATGGCACATTTTATTCCTCTTCCTGGTCTTCCTTCAGCGCCTCAGTTGGCAAAGCAATTTTTTGTACACATTTTTCGCCTTCGCGGTTTGCCCACGCATATCGTCTCAGATAGAGGCGTCCAATTCGTGTCTAAATTCTGGAGGGCCCTCTGTAAACAGCTCAAGATCAAATTAAACTTCTCTTCTTCTTATCATCCCCAATCCAATGGGCAAGTAGAAAGAGTTAATCAGGTCCTGGGTGACTATTTACGGCATTTTGTTTCCTCCCGCCAGGATGACTGGGCAGATCTTCTACCATGGGCCGAATTCTCATACAACTTCAGAGTCTCCGAATCTTCTGCTAAATCCCCATTTTTCGTGGTGTACGGCCGTCACCCTCTTCCTCCCCTCCCTACTCCCTTGCCCTCTGGTTTGCCCGCTGTGGATGAAGTGACTCGTGATCTTTCCACCATATGGAAAGAGACCCAAAATTCTCTTTTACAAGCTTCATCCCGGATGAAAAGATTTGCTGATAAAAAAAGAAGAACTCCCCCCATTTTTGCTCCCGGAGACAAGGTATGGCTCTCCGCTAAATATGTCCGCTTTCGTGTCCCTAGTTATAAACTGGGACCACGCTATCTTGGTCCTTTCAAAATCAAGTGCCAGATCAACCCTGTCTCTTACAAACTCCTTCTTCCTCCTTCTCTCCGTATTCCCAATGCTTTCCATGTCTCTCTCCTTAAACCACTCATCCTTAACCGCTTCTCTCCCAAAGTTGTTTCTCCCACTCCTGTTTCCGGATCTTCTGACGTCTTTTCTGTGAAGGAGATTCTAGCATCCAAGACGGTCAGAGGTAAAAGATTCTTCTTGGTCGACTGGGAGAATTGCGGCCCTGAGGAGAGATCCTGGGAACCTGAGGACAACATCCTGGACAAAAGTCTTGTCCTCAGGTTCTCAGGCTCCAAAAAGAGGGGGAGACCCAAGGGGGGGGGTACTGTTACGCCGAGCGCTCCGGGTCCCCGCTCCTCCCCGGAGCGCTCGCAGCATTCTCTCATTCGCAGCGCCCCGGTCAGACCTGCTGATCGGGTGCGCTGCGATATTACTCCCAGCCGGGATGCGATTCGCGATGCGGGACGTGCCCGCTCGCGATGCGTATCTCGGCTCCCGTACCTGACCCGTTCCCCGTCTGTGTTGTCCCGGCGCGCGCGGCCCCGCTCCTTAGGGCGCGCGCGCGCCGGGTCTCTGCCATTTAAAGGGCTGCTGCGCCACTGATTGGCGCAGCAGGCCTAATCAGTATTCTCACCTGTGCACTCCCTACTTATACCTCACTTCCCCTGCACTCCCTCGCCGGATCTTGTTGCCATTGTGCCAGTGAAAGCGTTCCTTGTGTGTTCCTAGCCTGTGTTCCAGACCTCCTGCCGTTGCCCCTGATTACGATCCTTGCTGCCTGCCCTGACCTTCTGCTACATCCGACCTTGCTCTTGTCTACTCCCTTGTATCGCGCCTATCTTCAGCAGTCAGAGAGGTTGAGCCGTTGCTGGTGGATACGACCTGGTTGCTACCGCCGCTGCAAGACCATCCCGCTTTGCGGCGGGCTCTGGTGAATACCAGTAGCAACTTAGAACCGGTCCACCAACACGGTCCACGCCAATCCCTCTCTGGCACAGCGGATCCACCTCCAGCCAGCCGAATCGTGACAGCGTGGCTCCCGCTTTGTTTTTTTAAATTTATTTTCCTCCCTTCCCCCCCCTGCTTTTTATTGTATTTTTTTTTTATCTTCCTTACCTAGCCGCGTTTGGCAGGCCAGGTCCGGTATCGGCTGCGGTCAGTGAAGCAGGATGAGTGACGTCCTCTGCTGGCTCCGCAGCACAGAATCAGGGACGTCACTCATTCAATGCTGCTGCCGCTGCCTAGACAAGCAGCCGACGCTGCTGCCACACTGACCAGCGGCAGCGAATGATGAGTGACGTCCCTGATGCTGTGTCATTCATCCTGCTTCACTGACCGCAGCCCGCAAGACCCGACACCGGACCTGGCCTGCCGAGCGCGGCTAGGTAAGGAAGATTGGAAAAATATATATATATCAAAAACAGGGGTGGAAAGGGGATGCTGAGAGGGGGGAATGATGAGAGGGGGGCATGATGAAAAGGGGGCATGATGAGAGGGGGGCATGATGAGAGGGGGCATGATGAGAGGGGGGCATGATAAGAGGGGGCATGAGGAAAAGGGGGCATGATGAGAGGGGGCATGATGAGAGGGGGGCACGATAAGACAGGGGTGGGGGAATGTTAAGACAGTGGGGGAATGATGAGAGGGTAAGGGGGGAGGGGGATACGTGTAAATGTGGCACTGGGGCTGATAAAAGGGGAGGAATGATGTGGCATTAGAAGGGGGGACCAAACTGAAGTTCAGGCAAAATCAAAGTTAGAGGGATGATATGGCATTTAGTCTGTCATTTATCTTATATGTATTTTTTTTAACTTAAATTTCCCTATTAAAATGGGGGTGCATGTTATACCCCAGTGCGTGTTATACACCGATAAATACGGTATATATCCCAAAAAAATTCGATTACGAAGGGTTTTAACCCGATCTCCACCTCGCTTCTGCTTGTGTACCAATTCTATGCCATGAAAAGAAAAGTGGGACACATCACCATTGTGTTGATCTCGAAAATGTTTTGATGCACTGGAAATATTCACTTGGTGGGGATTTAATATTCTTCTGACATGTTCTTGGATCCTAAGTTTAAGTGGACGTTTAGTGCTCCCTATATAGGAAAGCTGGCATGTTTTGCAAGTAATTCTGATACCATGAATGATGTCTGGCAATTAATGAAGGAGTTTATTGGCAATGTGTGTTGGACAGAAAGCCCTGGTGTGAATGTACACTTATGGGCATATCTGCAAACCACACATCTCAAATTGCCACAGGGATAAAACCCCTTGACCTTATGCCATGTATCAAAATGTGGGCACAGATTAGGTAACATGCTAGAGGATAACACATTGTCTAATGTGGGGGCCCTCCGAGAAGAAAAATTGCATCCGTGTTTCAAAATTTTAGCTAAAGCTGGGTCCTGATGTAAAATAGGAAGATATTTTTTAATGATGTGGGTGACTTGGTGGTATTCATTGCTGATGGTGGTATCAAAAGAAACTTTGGATGTTCTGTCTAGTGTATTCACACATTGCGACTTAGACACCAACAATGAATCCCTGTCTTTGTTGTTGACTATAGATCGAGCCCGATCTATAGTCCACCAAGGATACCTCCTGTCTCTCAGTCTAGAACTAACCATTATAGATTCAGAACTGAATAACTGAGTGGAAGAACAATTTCGTTTATAGTGTGTTTTATAGTGTGTTGAGGATACCAGGATTCAGCTCTCAACAAAGTGTTACCAGCACTGGGTTTTCTATATGTACAGGTATGTATTTTGTTATTATCTGCAGAAAGAAAAATATCTAAAAATGGGACCTCTTTTTTTTTGCCAAGAAAAGGTGAAAAACTAATTGTGAAAGTTGTTATTAACATAGTCAATAAAGCTGCATACATGGTCCTGTGTGGACAACCAGATGATAATGACATCGTACACTAAGCGCCCATACCAAACAATGTCTGAAAAAAAGGGGATGTCCTCACAAAAAATGTATTGAAGTTCCCACCAGAAAATATATAAGTTTGAGGAAGAGGACTTAGCCCCCATTGAAGCTCCCGTTTTTTGTATAAAAAATTTGTCTTCAAACATGAAAAAGTTATGTGACAAGATGTAATACAGTGCCTCCAATGTGAATGATTTGAGTTCAGGAGTATAGGTGGAAAATAAATCCATAATGTCCGAAATAGCTTGTACCGATAATGCATGTGGCAGAGATGAATATAATGATTCAATATTCATTGTGAGCCAGGAGTAGGAATGTGCCCATTTGAGCTGGCAAACAATGGATATTAAATGTTGGGTGTCCTTAATGTAGCTAGGGCATAATGGTACCAAGGGCTGAAGAATGGAATCCACCCACTCGTACAAATGTTCATTTAAAGGGCTGATGTCTGCTACAATGGGTCTCATAGGTGGTGGGAATCGGCCCTTGTGAACCTTTGGGAGTGGAAATCCGGGGTGACTGGATTAGATACTAGAATGTAGTCATATTGTTTCTGAGAAATGGCCCCCATATGTAGTCCTGTATTCAGAATTTGAGTGAGATCCTTGGTGAACATCACTGTAGGATCAGACTTCAAACTATTTTTATCACCTAAAAGGGTCCTGTTCAGCTGACAATAGAGTGACCTGTTCATACTTGTCACTGCCCCCCCCCCCCTTATCTGCTGCCCGAATAACCAATTCATGGTTATTTCGTAATTGGCAAATAGCCATTTTTTCTCCCCTGGACAGGTTATCAGGACTTTGGATACCAGAGTTGTGTTGTAAACACATAAGATCCTGTATGACCAAGTCCGGAAATCTGTCCACGGGGGAAGATCTGGATTGTAGCGGATAAAAGCCAGGATTTTCAACAGTAAAGCACGCAAACCCAGTCCTTTAGATAATAAAGAGATTTGCGTTTAATTTAGAATACACGATGATAGGTTTACGACATCCTGAGATACAGTTACTTTTTTCTCATCTTATTCTCCCTTGTAGAGCGTCTTGGGAAGGTGTTTTCTACCGGCCCTACAGCATTTTTTGATTTCCTCTTAGGTACACTGTCACGTGAATGAGATGTATTGGGAAAATCTGTGGCGGCATCCGACATCTCTGATGTATCTGAAAAAGAGTCGGACATCTGACATTCTGGAGAGCTAAAGGTGACTCTTGGTCCCCTAGATTTGTTAAGGGGAAGTTTTTTCTTTTTAAGGATCACTTTAGATGGAGTAATTTTATCCCAGGATCCCCAAGCATAAATTTAGTTTGATTGAAAATCATGGAGATCTCGCTGGAATTTCCATTTTTTGTAAGTCCTTCATTAATTTCCAGACATCATTCATGGTATACAGAATTACTTGCAAAACATGCCAGCTTTCCTATATAGGAAGCACTAAACATCCACTTTAACTTAAGATCCAAGAACATGTCAGAAGCATATTAAATCCCCACCAGGTGAACATTTCCAGTGCATCAAAACATTTTCGTGATAAACACAATGGTGATGTGTCCCACTTTTCTTTTCATGGCATAGAATTGGTACACAAGCAGAAGTGAGGTGGAGATCGGGTTAAAACCCTTCATAATAGAGAACTTTTTTGGATGCATAACTTACAGAGTTATCAGCCACATGGTCTGAACTTAAGATCAGACATTATTTTATATTACGATTAAGGGTTGTCCCACTCTTTTGCTTCTATATACTTTCTATTGTTTCTTGCTGGAATTGGAGTTTGTTTTCTCTCATTTCTAGTAACTAAACATTCATGAAATGTTTTTTATTTCTATGCATCATGTTATGTTGGTTCTTTACCTTTATATGTATTGTCAGGTGTAATTCACATTGTTCGGTTTATTGAGGGTTAATGGGCGTTTTCTCCGCTGACCACTTAAGCTGCACCATACAAATGTGAATCACCATACAAATAGGTGTGTTCTCCTCACCTTGTACTAGTCTGACGAAGGGTCACGTGACCTGAAACGCTTCACTATCTTATCGTGCTAGTATGTGTAACTACAGTGGGGATCAAAAGTTTGGGCACCCTAGGTAAAAATTTGTATTAATGTGCATAAAGAATCCAAGGAAAGATGGAAAAATCTCCAAAATGCATCAAATTACAGATTAGACATTCTTAAAATATGTCAACAAAAGTTAGATTTTATTTCCATCATCTACACTTTCAAAATAACAGAAAAAAAAAATGGTGTCTGCAAAAGTTTGGGCACCCTGCAGAATTCATAGCATGCACTGCCTCCTTTGCAAAGCTGAGACCTGCCAGTGTTCTTCTAAGCAGTTGTCTAGAAATCTGAAACTGAAAATAGTTGACGCTCACAAAGCGGGAGAAGGCTATAAGAAGTTAGCAAAACGTTTTCAGATGTCAATATCCTCTGTTCAGAATTTAATTAAGAAATGGCAGTCATGAGGAACAGTGGAAGTTAAAGCAAGAGCTGGAAGACCAAGAAAAATATCAGACAGAACAGCTCGCAGGATTGTGAGAAAAACAATTCAAACCCCACGTTTGACTGCACAATCCCTCCAGAAAGATCTGGCAGACACTGGAGTTGTGGTACACTATTCCACTATAAAGAGATACTTGTACAAATATGGTCTTCATGGAAGAGTCATCAGAAGAAAACCTCTTCTACCTCCTCACCACAAAAATCAGCATTTGAACTTTTTGAATGAACATATAGACAAGCCTGTTGCATTTTGGAAACAAGTTCTGTGGACCGATGAGGTTAAAATTGAACTTTTTGGCCAGTATGAGCAAAGGTATGTTTGGAGAAGAAGAGGAACAGAATTTAATGAAAAGAACCTCTGTCTAACTGTTAAGCACAGGGGTGGATCAATCATGCTTTGGGGTTGTATTGCAGCCAGTGGCACAGTGAACATCTCACGAGTAGAAGGAAATTCAATCAAATTTCAGCAAATTTTGGATGCTAACTTGATGCCATCTGTGAAAAAGCTGAAGTTAAAGAGAGGATGGCTTCTACAAATGGATAATGATCCTAAACACACCTCGAAATCCACGGGAGATTACATAAAGAGGCATAAACTGAAAGTTTTGCCATGGCCTTCACAATCTCCTAACCTCAACATAATTGAAAATCTATGGATAGACCTTAAAAGAGCAGTGCGTGACAGACAGACCAGAAATCTCAAAGATCTGGAAGACTTTTGTAAGGAAGAATGGGCAAAGATACCTCAAACAAGAATTGAAAGACTCTTGGCTGGCTACAAAAAGCGTTTACAAGCTGTGATACTTGCCAAAGGGACCAGTACAAGATATTAACTCTGCAGGGTGCCCAAACTTTTGCAGATGCCATTTTTTTGTTTTCTGTTATTTTGAAAGTATAAATGATGGAAATAAAATCTAACTTTTGTTGACATATTATAAGAATGCCTAATCTGTAATTTGATGCCTTTTGGAGATTTTTCCATCTTTCTTTGGCTTCTTTATGCACATTAATACAAATTTTTACCTGGGGTGCCCAAACTTTTGATCCCCACTGTATTCTGCTCCTTGTTTTTACCTCGAATAAACCTGAAGACTCATAGCGCTGGCTCCTGCCTTTTTTCTGCAAACTGCTGGTGGAGACTGCCAGGCGCTTAGATTAGGAGAAGCTGACTTCCTCTCTTGTTGTCTTCATATGTTTTGTTACCCAGAGATCACCAGGTGACCTGCAGCTAGCCTATAGGCTCCTTGCTCAGCCCCCTTTCTAAGAGGGGGAGGTGCTACAATCACTCTCTTAGATCCTGAGGTCAAGTCCAGTCCAGTCATCTCAGAGCCAGTGTCCAGCACATCTGGAGGCCTCAAGCCTGAATTGCAGCCACAAGTCAGTAAGTCAAGTCAACTTTGTCTGCTGTCACTATCTTCAGTCAAGTCAGTTATAGTCAGTGTGGCTGCGCTAAAGTCTGTCAAGTCACTGCAAGTCCCAGCAAGCTGCGAGGTTCCCTGTGTTACTGGTCACCTCTCTGGGATCCTGGCCGAACTGTAAAGACTGTGCCATCTGTCTACCTGAGTAAAAGCCACAGTTAACCTTAACCTGGCCTTGGACTATTATTTGCCCTGCCTAAGCTAAGACTAGCAGTGCTACCTTCGGGTGGTTACATAGGCAAACCATGCCCTGGCATCACGAACACTAAGGGGTTAACACCATCTAACCCTTGGCAACACCATCTGCCCCTAAACCTCACATTGCACCCAAACACCACACATATATGGGGTCACTGTATAATACAGTATATCTCCCAAAAGCGGACACTCACGGGGAATAAAAAAGTGTCCACTATTGAGAGATGTCCCCTATTGGGAAAAAAGGCTCAAAAACCTTTCTAAATGTCTACATACTGTCCTCTACTCACTTCAGAGTGTAATTACCTATACAACATGATAAAAAGCAATATTACAGTACAATCTCCCATGGATGTTTAATCACCCCTTATCCCCCCCCCCCCCATCATTTCATCCCCCTTTATACCCTGTGCCACCTTATGCCTTGTGCCAAATTATCCCCCCTTACCCCTGTGCCACATCATTTCCCCTTGATCCCTCTGTGCCATTTCATTCCCCCTTTATTACCTTCTGTGCAAATTCACCCCCCCCCCTCTTTATGAAGTGGCAAAGGGGGTAAAAGGAGGAAATAGCACAGGTTGGGATCAAGAGGAAAAGATGTGGTACAGGAGGTAAGCAGGGGGGGGGGGGTGAATTGTCACTGGGGAAATAAAGAGGCACGGGTGGGGGGGATCAGGGAAGGAGAGCGGTGAATGATGTGGCTGGCTGACGTACAGAAGCATGAGACCACTGATTTATTCTGGGGCTGCTGCAGGGGGCTTCAGTGGGGGCCTGAGCCCACTGGGAGTCTGGGCCCCTTACTGGGGTGTTGGCTGCACCCCCTGACGGCAATCCTGTGTACAAGATAGGGCCGGCACATAAGGCTCGTTGTCCCCTATTCGGAGGGTGCAAATACATTAAGTCTTGTGGGACTCTGCCGGGGAATTAAAAACTGTCCACTATTGGGAGGTGTCCCCTATTGGGAGGTGACCACTAAGGGAGATTTCACTGTATAAATGTGGGGTCAGAATATAGCATAAATTCAACATAGGGGTCAGTCAGTATATAATATAAATTCATATATGGGGTTAGTATATAGTATTATATAAGTAACAAAAGCAAGGAGTCAGCTCACCATGGGTAGTAATCAGTAATCTTGTCCTGGAGGATCTTTCTTCGGAAGCACGGAGAGAGAGTGTGGGCCAGGTCTCAGCCAGGTAACAGCAAAGAAAAAATGGATAATCCAGCTTCCTAAAACTTCAATTCTTTAATCAATCCATTAAAAGTAAAACAAAAAAGTACAGGATAAAGGCCAAATGAAACGCCAAAGCATTTCGGCTTACATGAAAACCTTACTCATAGTGAATTTAAATTGATTGAAGAATTTAAGTTTTAGGAACATGGATTATCCATTTTTTCTTCAGTATATAGTATAAATTCAATATAGGGGTCAGTATATAATATAAATTCATATGTGGGGGTCAGTATATAGAATAAATTTAATATAGGGGTCAGTATAAAATACTGACCCTTGTGCAAAGAATGTGCCTGCCCCCCCTAAAAAAAAAAAAGAAAAAAAAATTTCTATTCCATAAAATTGCACTGCAACATTAATCTGAAGCATTAGTTCCCCCACATTAGGTTGCAGTTACCCTACATTAGAAAGCAGTTTCCCCACTTTAGGTAGCATAAATTCCCTACATCGGGTAGCATAGTTTCCCCACATTAGGTAGCATAGTTTCCTCACATTAGGTAGCAGTTTCCCTACATTAGGTAGCATAGATTCCCCACATTAGGTAGCATAGAGTCCCCACATTAGGTAGCATAGATTCCCCACATTAGGTAGCAGTTTCTCCACATTAGGTATTAGTTTCCCCACATTAGGTAGCATAGATTCCCCACATTAGGTAGCAGTTTCCCAACATTAGGTAGCATACTGTAGATTTCCCACATTAGGAAGCAGTTTCCCCACATTAGGTAACATAGATTCCCCACATTAGGTAGCAGTTTCCCCACATTAGATGGCATAGTTTCTCCATATTAGGTAGCAGTTTCCCCACATTAGGTATCAGTTTCCCCACATAAGGTATCATAGATTCCCCACATTAGGTAGCAAATCCCCCAACACACACCTGGCCTACGCAGCGCTTCTCCTCTCCGGTGGCGGCCTGATGAGTGACGTCACTGACGTCCTCCTGCGTGGGTCTGTGAAGGGACATCACTTGCGCAACATCCCTCATCAGACCTGGGTTGGCCGGCTGCAGACTCACTGTTTAAAGTGGCTGCTTTAGAACAGTGAATCGGGTCGGCGGGCCCCTCACACACTGGGCCCCTGTGCAGCTGAACTGGCTGCACAGGTGATATGCCCTCCCCTGTATGGGGGTCAGTATATAGGATAAATTCATTTGTGGGGTCAGTATGTAGTAAATACATGTGGAGGTATGAAAAGATATATAAAAAAAACAAAACAGAAATAGGTTTTATTGTATGTATACACCTATATAGGTGTGGCTCACACATAAGTGAGCCGCGCATGGGGCCCCTATTATCCACTCTTGCCTGGGATCCCCATGAGTTGTCAATCCACCCCTGCCCTCGCTGTGGACCTTACTTCCAGACTCTGAAGGGTGAGGGGTTAATTTACTGACACTGGGCTGGTACGTGACGATATGTTACTAGACATGGGTGGAGCTCCTGGTTTTGTCACGGATATATAATTATTATGCAAATTAGCATGGTCGCTATTTTTTTGCAAGAAAGGTGGCAACCCTAGTGACATGGGGGGAGAAATGTGACATTGAGGGGAGATGTAACATGGGATCCTAACGTGTCTCTCTATATGGTACACAACTACAACTCCCAGCATGCCCTGACTTAAAAAGGGAAAAAAAAGTTTTAATAAATGTGAATAAGCCCCCCCCCCCAAAAAAAAAAATTGCCTCCTTTCCCATTTTACTAATAAATAAAAAGAAATCAATTAACCCCTTAAGGACTCAGCCCATTTGGGCCTTAAGGACTTTTATTTTTACGTTTTAGTTTTCAAAAAATCATAACTCTTTTATATTTTCATCCACAGACTAGTATGAGGGCTTGTTTTTTGTGCGTTGTAATGCCATAACTCAATTTACCATAAAATGTATGGCGAACCAAAAAAATACTATTTGTGTGGGGAAATAAAAAAGAAAACCGCAATTTTGCAAATTTTGGCAGGTGTCTTTTTCACTCAGTACAATTTACAGTAAAAATGACATGTGTTCTTTATTCTTTGGGTCAATACGATTAAAATGATACCCATGATAATATACTTTTCTATTACTGTTGCGCTTAAAAAAAATCGCAAACTGTTTAACCAAATTAGTACGTTTAAAATCCCCCTTCATTTTTCTGTATAAGCGGCGGTATGAGGGCTCATTTTTTGCGCCATGATCTGTGCTTTTTATTGATACCATATTTGCTTATATAAAACTTTTAATACTTTTTTAATACATTTATTTTGGAATAAAATGTGATAAAAAAGAAGCTATTTTGGACTTTTCTTTTTTACATTCACGCCGTTCACCGTACGGTATCATTAACATTTTATTTTAATAGTTGGGATATTTACACATGTAGCGATACCAAATATGCATATAAAATATTTTTTTACACTTTTTGGGGACAATTTACGTTTTTATTGAGGGAGGGTTTTTTTCAAATTTTTTTACTTCTATTTTTTTACTTTTTTTTACTTTTATTTTTACACTTTAATTTATAGCAATCATTAGATTACTAATACTGTTCAGTGCTATGTATAGGACATAGCTTTGATCAGTATTATCTGTCATCTTCTTTGGTCTGCTCGATCGCAGACCAGAGCAGAAGACCCCGGGAGACGACCGGAGCAAGGTGAGGGGACCTCCGGCCGCCATGCTGGATGATCAGATCGCTGCGAAAGCGCTGCGGGCGATCCGATCATCCATTCAAAGTACCGTGATGCTGGAGATGTCATGATCTGTATTGATCACAGCATCTGAGGGGTTAATGGTTGACATCCGAGCGATCGCAGATGTCCGCCATTACAGGCGGGTCCCTGGCTGCTAACAGCAGCCGGGACCTGCCGCGCATGATGCGAGCATCGCTCCGATGCTCGCAGTTATGCATAGGACGTAAATGTACGTCCTGGTGCGTTAAGTACCAGCTCACCAGGATGTACATTTACATCCTGCGTCATTAAGGGGTTAAATAAATAAACATTTTTGGTATTGTCGGATGCGGAAATGGCTGAACTGTTAAAATAAATGTAAAAAAAATACCAAAGTCCAAAATTGCGGATTTTTGGTCGAATCACATCCCAAAAAACACAAAAAAAGTGACAAAACATTTACACAAAAGTGGTACCGTTAAAAACTACAGATCATGGTGCATAAAAAAAGCCCTCATACTTCCTCGTATATGGAAAAATAAGAAAGGACATTTTTTAAATTGACTGTGCTGTGGTAATTTCCCCTAGATGTCTATTGCTCAGACAAATTTATCATATGCTGTGCGCCATTTCATAAATTTGACGTACCTTAGCACTTTCACAGCTAAAAATTATTAACTGTAAAACGCGTCCACCACAGACAATAATGATAAATCCCCCCAATGACTTCTCTGAAGCAGCACAGCCATTCAGAGTGACTCGTATATCTCTGTGATAATGGTTCAGGATATTGGTTCATGTTTCAGAGTTCGGGCAGCATTAAATTAATAACAAGTTTCCTTTAAAGGAGCTGATTTTAGATACACAGCCTGTTTGTTATGGCTTAAATGTACTTTGAAATTTGGTCCAAATTTTTGTTATTTATATTTATAATCAGATATGTGATACAGTATGTTCTATTATCCCTATTATCAATTTCCCTATTGAGGTCCAGAGATCTGCTTTGCTGATACAGAGGGGAAAAGCCTTCCTGTCCTAAGAAGGTTAAAGGTGTATAGCGCCTGTCATGCCCCCTCCCATGGACATGAATAGAGGGGGTATGGCGTGATGTCATGTCTCCAATCCTGGAAACACAGAGGTTTCCAAGACTGGAGCAGCAGCCCCGCACAGAATGTGGGTGCTGCACGGAGATCACTTGGGGTCCCAGCGACGGGCCCCCACTATCAGACATCTTACCCCTATTCTTTGGATAGGGGATAAGATGTCTATGGCTGAAATACTCCTTTAAGATAAAATTCAATGTCAGCTTTTGACCTACTTGGTAAATAAGGCAAATCCTATTTTTCAGCATGATTTTAATATTTTTTTTATGTTCAATACATTGTCTTGTCATTCTGACCAAAACTCTTTTGTTTACTCTTCAATATATTAGTTTGTTCATATTTGAACGTTGATCAAAGATTTCAATTGAATGGATAATTTTTTCTTTCTTATTCTGGTTTCTCTACTTTGGACAGACAATACTCCATTGTGTTCCCTAAAGTAGTATTAGAGAAAGAAAACATATTGCTTCAATTTGCATCATTGTCACTGATGTGCATCAATACTCTCTGGCTATTTCTTTGTTTCAAAATAATTACATTATTAATCAGTCAATTGTTTTGCAACACATTGCAAATGGTGCATACTGTACAGAATAAGCCCCTTAATAAAGCCGGCGACAGAGTGCTCATCAGCGGTTTAACATGGTGGTAATTGTAAAAGAGTTGGTCAGTACTATTTGAATAAGTATGTGCTTGTTTTTATAGGATTTTATTCAATTTTATGTTTTGAAGGTCTATTTATTATCTAGCACTGGTAAAAACTGTTAAACAGTTTTATTTTGGTTACTAATATGTATTAGACTTGGTTGCTTTGTGGTGTAAGCAACTATGAATTATAAGGTTTTGTTCACCTCTGAAGCAAATCCCCATATCTAACCTCTTCTAAACTGGGCATTTCCCGAGACTCGTGTCATCAGAGAGCACTTAGAAATGAACAACCTTAACTTCAGAGACTCAAGTACTGAAAGGATTAAGATTTTTTAATAGAAGTAATTTACAAATCTGTTTAACTTTCTGGAGCCAGTTGATCTATAAAAAAATTTTGTTTTCCTGGAATTTTATGGGCCAGTTTGTGAAGGACCCAACAAGAAGTGATGCCTTGTTGGATCTGATCATTTCCAACAACGCAGAGCTGGTTGGTAATGTAACTGTGAGGGAAAACCTTGGTAATAGCGACCACAATATAGTTACTTTTGACTTAAAATATAGAAAACAAAGACAGACGGGGAAAGCAAAAACATATAACTTTAAAAAGGCAAACTTCCCTGGGTTGAGGGCTGCACTACAGGACATAGACTGGGGGGAGGTGTTCTTAAATGCTGATACAGAAGGTAAATGGGACATCTTTAAATCAACTCTAAATAACTATACAGCTAAATATATACCAAAGGGGAACAAATATAAACGATTAAAACTAAATCCTACATGGCTGACAAATGAGGTTAAAAGAGCAATAAACAACAAAAATAGCCTTCAAAAAATACAAATCTGATGGGTCAGCTATAACATTTAAACAGTACAAGGAGCTTAATAAAATCTGTAAAAATGTAATAAAAACAGCAAAAATTCAAAATGAGAGACAGGTGGCCGAAGAAAGCAAAACTAATCCTAAATATTTTTTTAGATATATAAATACAAAAAAACCAAGGACAGAGCATGTAGGACCCCTTAATAATGATAATGGGGAGGTTGTCACGGGCGATCAAGAGAAGGCGGAGCTACTGAATGGGTTCTTTAGTTCTGTATATACTATGGAAGAAGGAGCTGACATTGGTCAGGTCAGTGCTGGTAACACATCATATAATGTATTGAACTGGCTTAATGTAGAGATGGTACAAGGTAAGTTAAGTAAAGTAAATGTAAGCAAATCTCCAGGGCCGGATGGACTACACCCAAGAGTTCTTAGAGAGGTAAGTTCAGTAATATCTGTACCCTTGTTCATGATATTTAGAGATTCTCTGGTGTCTGGTATTGTGCCAAGGGACTGGCGCAAGGCTAATGTGGTACCAATCTTCAAGAAGGGCTCTAGGTCTTCGCCAGGCAATTATAGACCGGTAAGTCTAACGTGCATTGTGGGTAAATTGTTTGAAGGACTTATAAGGGATTACATACAGGAATACATAGGGGATAATAGTATTATAAGTGATAGCCAGCATGGGTTTACTAAGGATAGAAGTTGTCAAACCAATCTAATTTGCTTTTATGAAGAGGTGAGTAGAAGCCTTGACAGAGGAATGGCTGTGGATATAGTGTTTCTGGATTTTGCCAAAGCATTTGATACTGTCCCTCACAGACATCTGACAGGTAAGTTAAGGTCCTTGGGCTTGGAAACTTTAGTTTGTAACTGGATTGAACACTGGCTCATGGATCGTACCCAGAGAGTGGTGGTCAATGATTCGTACTCTGATTGGTCCCCGGTAATTAGTGGTGTACCCCAAGGTTCAGTACTGGGCCCGCTGATGTTTAATTTATTTATCAATGATATAGAGGATGGTATTAACAGCTCTGTTTCTATCTTTGCAGATGACACCAAGCTTTGTAGCACGGTACAGTCTATAGAGGATGTGCATAAGTTACAAGATGACTTGGATAGACTAAGTGTCTGGGCATCCACTTGGCAAATGAGGTTCAATGTGGATAAATGTAAAGTTATGCATCTGGGTACTAATAACCTGCATGCGTCGGATGTCTTAGGGGGGATTAAACTGGCAGAGTCACTGGTAGAGAAGGATCTGGGTGTACTTGTAGATCACAGACTACAAAATAGCATGCAATGTCAGGCTGCTGCTTCCAAAGCCGGCAGGATATTGTCATGTATAAAAAGAGGCATGGACTCGAGGGGCAGGGACATAATACTCCCCCTTTATAAAGCATTGGCACGGCCTCACCTGGAATATGCTGTTCAGTTTTGGTCGCCTGTTCATAAAAGGGACACTGCGGAGTTGGAAAGGGTGCAGAGACGCGCGACTAAACTAATATGGGGCATGGAACATCTTAGCTATGAGGAGCGATTAAAGGAGTTACAATTGTTTAGTCTTGAGAAGAGACGTTTAAGGGGGGATATGATAAACGTATATAAGTATATAAATGGCCCATACAAAAAATATGGAGAAAAACTGTTCCAGGTTAAACCCCCCCAAAGGACGAGGGGGCACTCCCTCCGTCTGGAGAAGAAAAGGTTTAGTCTAAAGGGGCGGCACGCCTTCTTTACCGTGAGGACTGTGAATTTATGGAACGGTCTACCTCAGGAACTGGTCACAGCAGGAACAATTAACAGCTTTAAAGCAGGGTTAGATACATTCCTGGAACAAAATAACATTAATGCTTATGCAGAATTATAAAACTACATCCCTTTCCCTTATCCCCTTACATCCTTCCCTTCAATCCCCTGGTTGGACTTGATGGACGTATGTCTTTTTTCAACCATACTAACTATGTAACTATGTAACTATGAATGCCCCTTTAATTCCATCCCTGAAAAAATAAGAGATCTTGAAGTATATGTGGATCTCTGAAAATCAAAAAATAATACAGCATGTACCAGAATAAGGATCTATTCAGGAATACAAGACAGGTTTTACTAGCACTTTTACAAGTGTGTAATTTTTTGTATTTCATTATTTCTTTATTACATGTTTTCCATGAATCCAGAATTCTTTTTTCATTTTTCCTTAATTCATACAAGAATAATTTATAAATTATAAATTTTTTAACTGTCCTTTCCATTCTGTAGAGGTTGGCATAGTTGGTGCAAAACATTTTCTTAAGACTATTTTTTTTGTTAAGAAAAATAACTTCAATATGGTATCCCTATCACTTGAATCGGTGACATTCATTCCTAAGACCAATGCTTTGTTTGCTTGTATTGTCACCTTGTGTGGTGATCAAGCATGAACGTTTATTGCCACACCTGTCTCAAAGGTGGCACTGACTGACTGCCACAAGAACACAAGGCTTGATTAACTCCTGACAACTTAGAGGATGCTGATACTTTTACTCTCCTACACTTGGTTCTAAGAAATAAGAGCTCCGTTATACCTACTAAAACCCAACATGAAGTTGGAAATGACTATCCTTCAACCAAAATGATAGACTTGGGATCAAACTACAGGCCAAACAGGCAAATTATAGACATACTGACAACCTGTTTTAATACTTGCATTTCTCATAAATAAAAAAATGTCTCGACATTTTGGCTAAGATCAAATGTAGTATCTGTTCTTATCAGTGGTCCTAGTCCAGCCACTGAGAAGGAATGGACATCTGCATGGAGGGGCAGGTGTACCATGTTGTTCCAGGGCTGGTGCCACAACACCAGTTCAACGGCTGCCCCGATGGTCATTGGACAGGGGGATGTAGACCCAAGGTACGTTTGCACCTCACTGGGAGTGGCTCCTCACTGAGCGGCAGCACTCGCACCATAAACCCTTCACCTTTGGCACTTCATTTCTTGATTCCCAGCCTTCTGGCTAGGATCAGAGAAGTTTTATTGATCCGGCTGCATGTAAAGGCAGTATTGCACTGTACGGTAGCTCTTCTGGGTGTCCTTCCTGCCGATCTAGGGAAGGTGTGTATGGCCATTAGGTTCCTTACCTCCCTGCAACCAAGGACATCCCTGCTAGGTTGACGCCCGGGCTAAAGCCTAGGCAAAAGACAGGAGCACTTGTGGTCCCTTAGTAGCTTTGTCGAAAAAGGACATTGAACCCGGAATTTTGCAGGTGCCTTCTGGTCCTCAGGGAAAATGGACGGAAGAACTGAAAGCTAGACACTAAACTGATCAGGAAACATAGGGCACTGTTCACACTGGAACTCAGAACTAACAAACTGGATGACCCACTCCACAAAAGGAGTAGCCTTTATAAAAAAGCCAAATAGATTACTGGCCAGCAGGTACACTCCAATATGTGATCAGGATGCTGACCCCGTAGGAAACAAAAATATAATACATGAAACTCTAGACCAGAACCAGATGAGTCAAAATAGACTCCAGGATACCAAACAGGAATTATTACTTACAGAGCACAGGAAAAACCTGAACAGGAACACACAGAGAACATTCATTCAGAGCATTAACCATTCCTTATCCAGGGAGAATAGCAAACTGCTCAGACCAAACTAGTGTGTGAATATACACCTAAACAGAAAAGTACAAAAACAAATAAATGGACATTACAGTACCCCCCCTTAAAGAGGGTCCACTGGACCCTCTAAAAACACAAGACAATCAAAAAACATACCAGAATTTTTTTTTTTCAAAAAATACCTGGGTGCCCAGGTGGCTCCACGAATGCCATTTGGACACAGAAGCTTGGCACAGGAACAAGGAACACCATCACTGCAGCTGACAGGCCGAAGAGGTCCTTGCATCTAGTCCACTTCAACAGGATTCAGGAACAAAACAAAAAAGTGGCACCAAAGCAAGTGGGTAGGCTGGTTGGTTTTCTGTCATGACCGACGGGGTGGATAGGGAGAGTGAGCCCTAAGCTGTCTTTAGTAACACTCTCCCTGCCTACTTGCCCATCCCCCCTAGATGGTGGATCGACAACTTGGAGCAGGTCCCTCCCTGCACTACAGTGCAGTGGCGTAAAACAAATGATATCCATAGTCAGTCACAGGCCAGAAACAGAACAGGAATACAAAATCCAGAACAGATAAACCAGACAGGATACAAATACTTACAGGGCAGAATATAGTGTATAAACAAACAGTTCACAAACTGGAATCCAGATAAATGGCAGATATGATAAAATGAACAAGACTAGGTATGGAACAGGTATACAGCAGAATCCAGGAAGGAAGAACTGAAAGCTAGACACTAAGCTAATAAGGAAATATAGGACACTGTTCACACTGGGACACAGAACTAACAAACTGGACATCCCACTTCACAAAAGGAGTAGCCATTATACTAAAGCCAAATAGACTACTGGCCAGCGGGCACACTCCACCGTGTGATCAGGATGCTGACCCAGTAGGAAACAGAAATATAATACATGAAACTCCAGACCAGAACCAGATGAGTCAAGATAGACTCCAGGATACCAAACAGGAATTATTACTTACAGAGCTACAGAGCACAGGAAAACTAGACTAGACTAAAACAAGACGAGTCTGAACAGACGCCAAGATACCAAACAGGAATAATTACATACAGAGTACAGGTAGCACTAGACTAACACAGTGTGAACACAGGCTAAGCAGAAGGGACATACTAATCCTAAAACCGACAAATGTAACACAGACTAAAATCTACAGTACAATAAACAAGACTATTTAACTATGGCTAAAACTCAGATAATATCACAAGATAAATACAAGGTGCATGCTCAAGCAGACATGAAGTGTATTGCACACACAGACATCATAGTAGCATAATTGTAAAAAATAACCAGCAGAGAATGCAGGAGGACCCTGGTTAAATAACCCCACCCAAGTTCTCATTATTTCAGAGCATTAACCATTCCCTATCCAGGGAGAATTACAAACTGCTCAGAACAAACTAGTGTGTGAATACACACCTAAACAGAAATATACAAAAACAAATAAATGGACATTACAAGGGAATGATGACATTCTTTGTCATACATTTCCAGGTGAAAAAAAACTGAAACAAAAAAAGTTCTTCAGTATTTTCATTTATTTGGAAATGGAAGTATTAAAAAAAACAAATATCAAGAGATCTGGTGGTCCTCTTTAGGAGAATATATAAGCACCTTAGGCCATGTCCTTCCCCATGTGGTGCATGGATGATGCGGGGTATGTTCTGTCAATCTGCCTTTTTACCATTCTCTTTTAAACTAGAGCAATGTATTATATTATACTGTTATCATTTGGTAACAATAATTACTTTCTTAATAATTTTCTCCTAAGACTTTTAAAGAACCTTTGATCCCATCATTGAGAACAATTTGTTCCCATGTTAGAAGATAAACTGTATGTATCATTCTGTACCCTCATTAATTCTGTTATAAGAAAAGAAATATTAGAATAAGGTGTCCTATTTCTTGTTAGATTTCCATATAATTTCATTAAATATTGGTAATCTAATTGTTTTTGCTTGCAATCTGTGGTGGCTTCTAAAGAGAAATCTCTTAGTCAGCATATATCGTCATTGATGTATAAATGAATTAGCATCCTGAGTATAAATTAAATACCAGTATAAGGCAAAAGTTTAAGTCTGATAAAGAGCTGCCAAAGGCACCCGTAGAGATCATGTCATCATTTGTTTCTCTTAAATGCGAAATTCTATTAGAACATTGTATATAAGAATATGTTGTATGATTTCTTCTGTAAAATAATGGTTGCCATGTGTGTTATGGTCATGTCAAGCAGCTGTTTCTTAGAAGGGGTGGTGTCATCTATTCAGGTGGATAGGCAATAAAGGTTAATCTTTGAAAATCATTTTATGGAAAGTATTGAAGGACCACCAGGTACAGTTCTCGACTATCTTCAGCAGTTCCCGTAGACAATGGAGCAGGACAATGGAGTGGAACAGCTATATGCATGCTCGACCACCACTTCATTACAACAGAAGACTTCGGACCCTGTTCTTGAGATCATGTGGATAGGCAATAAGTCTTAATGCTGTGACAATCCCTTTCCTCATTCCCCTCTCACATTTAAGGCCAGGTTTATATGTTGAAAAATTTGCTGTATTTAATTTTTATTTCATTCATAATTGTTAATTGTTTATTAGTGACCAATCAATGGCCTCAGCGGTCACGTGCAGTACTACTTGCATGGTTCCCATTTATCATCGTAAAGGATTTGGTAAAGGAAATTACATTTTTTGACATTTGGCCAACTTATGTGCACATTTTAAAAAGGCATATAGCCCCTTTAAAAGGAGATGTCTCAGTATGGCAATGCCTTCTAAAAAAGAAACTGCCAGACAATCATCCATTGGGAAAAGTGGTGGTGGCTGGCCACTCATTCCTCCTGTCGTGGCTGCAAATATAGTATTATATGGTGCACATTAAAATTAAAGGGCAACCATTGAGAGGTCAGAGTCCGCTAGGAATAAAGCCCTCCTTTCTTAGTGGCTCTCTGCTAATAGAGAAGGTCCTTAGTGGAGACCCCTACCTCCATAATATCTATGTGCCTTATTAGGAATTATAGACAGGACTTTCTTCTCAAGGTACCCTACTGACAACAGCATTATAATTTACATCTTAATCTGAAAAATAAAATGGATTTAAGACTTGTACATGGTCAGTATGAATTTAAAGGGGTTGTCTCATCAAAGACAACGACATACAAAATATAAAATATCAGCAATGAGTGATCAACTGCCAGCATCACAAAACACCTAAGGGCTCATTCACACTGCATGCTCTGCAAAAGGGAGCTCTGTCTGCCAGTCTGTTGGAAGGATGGGAGTTGAATGGAGAAAAAAATTGTGCATGTCCTATTATTTTTTATTGCTCTACTTAACAGTTGTGCACTGATCTGGTCAGAGTCCATTCGGCACAAAAAACAAAACAAAAGCCAAAGGAACCCTGAATGGGTCAGAGCACAAGGTATGAACATAGTTTTATTCTGAAAGGGAAAGCCTTGCTTAGCCAGTTCCCACTGCAAAATAGTTGTGGAGTTCCATAACTTTTGTTCCCTTAAGGTCTAAAGATATCACCAGGAGAAGCATGCAGCAGCTTGCTTCACTCCCCAGCTGGCTATGTTCTCCATCCAGCTGCATTGGTTAAGCTCTATAGACTTATAATGGAGCCCATCAAGTTCTGCTGGATGAAAATTGTGGCCAGCTGAATAGTGATGTGCTTGTGGTGTCCCGTGGTTGTGGACTGTCTTGGGCAGCTTGGCGGTGTTAGGTGTTGGGTGCACTAGCATCCTATTGTCATATTAATGATGTGAATAGTGTAATATAAATATAATATATTTTTCTTATATTAATTTTGTTATGGTTCCATGTATGTATGTTTAACATTTTACTGTGCCTTTAAAGAATGGTAACAAGGCTTGCACGGGGTACACTGCACTCTCACACTAAGGACAGCTGTTTGTGTTATATCAACTTCATAAGCTCAGTAAAGGCATTTAACCGTAACCTGACTTCAGTGTCTATTTGCTTATCGTGTCTGGCCCAGGAAGACTGCCTCCCACCGTCGGACCGTGGATCGGATAAACGATGTCTTGACGTCACGTAGTGATCAAGGTACGTCTACTAACACCCAGTGGCCGCCACAAAGATTTGGTCATCACGAGCAGGATAGTTACCATTCATCAGCCAACGCCACATGTGCCACTGTGTTATTCTCTTTGTTATATCTAAAGATTGGTCGGGGTCTTTGGAACATTATTAACAAAAGAATCTTAATTATGTAGTAAAACATCTTACTAGGTCAAACACAAGCAAAATAACTTTCTCCTTTACCCCCTGTCCCTCACAGACAAGTTTGTACAATTTTGACAAAACCACTGTGGTGACTGGGAACTGGTTTTCATAACGTCTTGAAAGATTTATGAAGTATCATTCACATTAACATATTTCCGTCTTCTATGACTAAGCAAAATTGTGTATGTGTTAGAAAGTGAAGAGATGAAGTGTGTGCTACCACCAATGGAACACACATGTTGTACACATGGTCATAATAAGTGTATCGAATCCAGTTCATTGAAATGCCTATACTGAATATTCATTGTGGATCTTATAACTTATTACTCAACACCAATGAAACCTCGAAAACTAGGGGGCAACAGGTGACTTATTACATACGCAAATCTCCCCACAGTTGTGGAAATTACTGTCGAAAACATTGAGTTATGCAAGCAAGCTCGTGCACTTATCTGTGTCTCAGTTATTATATGCCAAAGTTAGTTTACAGTACGATGTCACAGTTAATATATTGTTTTAACACATTTCTTTTGCCTTCATAAAAAAAAGACGAATCTGGCAAAACAAATAAAAAACAGCATCTTGATGGGCCACTGAAATAGGCGAACTTTACTGCTTTTATTTCCTGACATTCCAGACAGATTACAAAGATAGTTCCTTCCGAGTTGTTTATTGCTCAATGCCATGTTTTTGTGTAAAGCAATCCAAGAGTCAAAAGTATCATCATGGAATATTAAAGGACCCTTTGGCCTTCCAAAAATGTAAAAAAAAAAAAAACACCAGCTAGATGCTGAGTTTTAATTATCACGCTCTACATTCTGTTTTTGTACTGTGGGCTATTTTCTTTCCGATAGTATGACAGGAAGTTCAAAGGTGACAACAACCATAGCAGCCAAGTTACCACCATTAGGTTATCAACTTTGGCCCAGATTTATCAAACTATGTGAGAGCCAAAATAGAGAGATTTTTTTTCACAGCAGCCAATCACAGCTCAGCTTTCACTTTACTAGAGCTCATTTGCTGAGCTGTGATTGGTCGCTGTGGGAAAATCTTTCTATTTTTTCTCTCACACAGTTTGATAAATCTGGGGCTTTATGTCTAACGTTGGCCTCACGCATTAGATACACTTATTGCTAAAGAGAGGTACTCCATAACTAAGGGCACCACTGCCAGGCACCTCTTGGGCTTGTTAGGCTTTGTTCAGTATACTATCACAGATTTAGTCCTCAAAGAAATCAGACAACTTTAAAAGATCTCAATGAATTCTGGTGGATACAATTGTTTTATTGTGGGTCTGTCAGGTTGACAAAGACAAAATACATTTTTATGTCCATTTATTATGGACATAAAAATGTAATACAGTAATTTTACAGAATTTTTTAATGCATTTATTTTTGGTGCATTATTTGCTTGTAAACTCTTACAAAGAAAATGTAAAGAAAAGATCCAAATTGCATAAAATATGTAAAACGCACTAAAAGACACTAAAAAACTAAATGTGAATTCAGGTAGAAAACAGACATGGTGCACATCTACAATCTTGCACAATGATCTAATTGCTTCTCAGCATAATTTCAAAAACTAACAGGTTGTTAGTATATACGTTTTGATCAAAAAGTACAAAGCCCACTCGCCACGTCAAGGCCACCTATTTAGAGTGGGTCCCTAGCATCCCTAGCATAAAATGGCGTAGCACTGGGCAGTGACCACCACCACCGCGACACCAGTGCCCACAGGGGGAATGACCCACTGGCAGAGCAGCCCCAATGCCACTCAAACCAGTCCATGGGTCGCACCTCCCCGCAGACACGGCGCCACGGCAGCAACGGACGCCGCACAGCACCACACCAGTGTGAACAGGATGTTACAGCACACTTACCATGCTCTCTCAGTCAAACTGGGAGGCTGCCAAGAAAGAAAAGGCCCATGTGTAGCTAACTACTACTTATATAGGGTTGGGCTGAGGGGGTGGGGAAGAGTGCAGACAACATGTTCAAAAAAAAAAAAATGGAGGGGATAGAAAACACAATGTGAATTCAGGTAGAAAACAGACATGGTGCACATCTACAATCTTGCACAATGATCTAATTGCTTCTCAGCATAATTTCAAAAACTAACAGGTTGTTAGTATATACGTTTTGATCAAAAAGTACAAAGCCCACTCGCCACGTCAAGGCCACCTATTTGCTGCCGTGGCGCCTTGTCTGCTGGAAGGTGCGACCCATGGACTGATTTGAGTGGCATTGGGGTCGCTCTGCCATTGGGTCGTTCCCCATTGTGTGGGGGGGGGCGCCATTTTATGCTAGGAACGTTAGGGACCCACTATAAATAGGTGGCCTAGACGTGGCGAGTGGGCTTTGTACTTTTTGATCAAAACGTATATACTAACAACCTGTTAGTTTTTTAAATTATGCTGAGAAGCAATTAGATCATTGTGCAAGATTGTAGATGTGCACCATGTCTGTTTTCTACCTGAATTCACTAAAAAACTAAAACAGGCATAAAAGTAATAATAACAATAACAGTAATAAAAAACATGGTGGCACAGTGATCACCTCTGTTGCCTTGCAGACACTGAGGTCCTAGGTTCAAATCTCACCATAAACAACCATTTGTTTTCGTTGGGTTCTCCAGTTTTCTTCACCACCACAAAACAAACAAATAGGTCAATTTATATTGCAAGTGCTAATGGGCACAGGGACTAATCTGACAATCTCTGTAAAGCACTGTGGAATAAGTTGGTGCTATATAGATATAAAAATGATTATTAAAAATGATCATTATTACTAAAATATGCATGTAAACACTAAAAAAAAATTGACACTTATATTGTTTGTACATAGAGGCATATTTCTATGTCTCAAAAATACACCATTTGAACATAGTTCAATGGTACAGTTGCAGAGATCCTTTGACATTCTCTACAGTCATCATAAGACAACTAAGAGTTTAGAGCATAGGAAATACACCATATATCAACTACCCCGACCACATGTCTATCATCTATTACAGTATACACATTGGGGTCACCAATGCATACAATCATTGACTTGAGAGAATTTTTAAAGGAAATACTTAATATATAAAGTATATTGTCAGAACCTATAGCATTAAAAGGTTCTGACATGGTTGTTTGTGTTGCTGGGTTACGCTTAGCTGTCTGACTGGTCAGCTGACCTTCTGAAGAGAGCACCTGCTGGGTTGCCTATTTAACCTGGCAGTTTGCTCTCATTCAGTGCCTGCGAAAGAGTCCTACTCCTGTACTAACTAATTTACCCTGTTAATTCTTGATTACCCGGTATCTGTGACTTTTGGCTTTTCTTCTCGACTTCTCTCTGGTATTATCAAATTTCTATTTTGACAACTCCTGGTTTAGACGCGGATAGTGGACATTGACTTATTGTGTGTGAGTGTGTTAGTTTTGTTTATGTTAGTTTGTTTGCTCCCTACTGTACCCTGACCTTTATCTGTATTATTGTAGTTTATTATTTTGACAGTGACTCCCATCACTTCTCTAGGGATGGACTGTCACTGTGGTTACGGATCCGTCACCAAGGGCAGGTATGTAAGTAGCCAGGGATAGGGGGAGTGGGCAAGAATAGTGTGCACTCCTTCCCTGCCCATACATCACATATATACTCCATGGTCAGCGATGCAAAAAAGTCATTGACAGGTGGGGAGAAAGAGGCATCAAAACACACAGAAGGGAGGAATTGGAGTAAATACACATCACTAACCCCCTTCTTATGCATACAGGATAAGGATTTCAGATGAGGTAGAATACGGCGATTTAAAGAGGTTTTGAATATAGAGGAATGAATGAGTAATGTAAGCAGTTTATGGGTGATCAGGGGCATAAAACTTGGGGTGCAAAGGTAGCATTTAGACTAGGATCCTCATGCTTTTAGTGGACCAAAAGCCACTGTGCAACACAAGAAGAGATTTATCAAAACCTGTCCAGAGGAAAGCTTGCTGAATTGCCTTTAGCAACCAATCAAATCACTTCTTTCATTTTTCAGAGGCCTTTTCAAAAATGGAAGAAGCAATCTGATTAGTTGCTATGGGCAACTCAGCAACTTTTCGTCTCAACAGGTTTTAATAAATCTCCCCCACTAACTTTATAAATAGACTTGGATTTGCTGGTAATTGTTTAGCACTGGGGCCCTTCAGGTTATGCCTCTTAAAGTGATGCAACTGATGGACAAAGTTTTATCTTCTCTAGCATCTAGTCTCTTCTTCTTTGCCATACTACTTTCAGCCATTTAATTCGCCAAAAGGGGAAAAGATGGAGTTAATATAAAAAATAAAAAAATAAAAGGAAGAATATGTCTTTAGAAATTCCAAATTTTCAAACTCCTAATTTTTTATCTACATATTACGGTCAGGTGATTTATATTCTTTAGTAGAGGAACGGAGCCAAACTACCATAAGGGATAGATTCAAGAATTCTATAAAGCCATTTGGCAATAAGTCAGTATAAACTATTCTGATAAGTAGATAAGGAAATCACAAGTTTATGAGATGTCAGTGTTAATGAGTTGACATAACTTATAAGTTGTGTCCCTGATGTTTCTCTATAATTAAGTGTTTTAACAGCCTTAAATACCTAAAAAATCTAATGCTACTACTACTACCACACACACCAACTGACTTCATTCTACCTACAGTTTACAACAGGTTTCCTAGCAGATACTTGACCAGTCTGTCAGGACACCACCTGATTATAAGTAAATACTGAAGACTTCCTGTACACTACACTGCTTCTGAATGTCACATGGACTTGGTTTAAGTTTTCTCTCACCAATGGCGTAGCATTTGGGGGGGGGGGGGGTTCACTCAGGGTTAGTTGCCCTGGGCAAAAAATTCTTAGCGGCACAATGGAGAGAGCAGCTAATGTAATAGGGAGTGATCTCTGTGGGGTGATTAAGACTTGTTGCCCTCACGCCAATTTGCGGTCATACTTGTCACAATGGTTCAAGGGATTTGTTTTGTCCATTTGTTTCTTATTATTTTGTAAACTTAAAAAAAAATACATTTTTGAAAAAAGTAAAATTAAAATAAGGCAATAAGTGGATGATATCCAGCCACAGACCCTGCAGGGATCCCAGGAGGACACTGCAGATGCACAGTTCATTCAGAAAGTCTTCACACCCATTTACATTTTCTAACAAGGGTCATCATCCAAGCCAGTCCTTCATTAAAAATATCTCTGCTTTTCTCCATTCATCTTTCCCTCAACCCTGTCCAGTGTCTCCGATTCAGCTGCTAAAAAACACCCGCCACAGTATTATGCTACCCCCACCATGCTTCACTGCAGAGATGAAATTGGGCAGGTGATGATCAGTCCCTGATTTCCTCCAGACATGACACTCAGAATTGAGGCCAAAAAACTGTAATCTTGACTTCATCAGACCAGAAAAAAATTGTTTCTCACAGTTGGAGAGTCTTTGTTCTGTTTTTCTGCAAAATCCAACTATGCTTTTGCGTGTTTTATACTAAGGAGAGGCTTCCTTCTAGTCACTCCAATTGGTGGAGGCAGTGATGGTTAACCTTCTGGAAGTTTCTCCCATCTGCACACAGGAACTTTGGAGCTCAGCCAGAGTGATCATTGAGTTCTTGGTCACCTCCCTTGATTACTTAGTTTTGTGGTTATCATAAATGTCTTTCAAGAATTATGTGTTCTTGGAAACTTTAACCTCTTAAGGACCCATGACGTATGCGTACGTCATGAGTCCCGGTCCTGCGATATAACGCGGGGTCACACGGTGACCCCCCATTATATCGCGGCGGACCCGGCGTCATAGTGAAGCCGGGACCAGCCTCTAATAGCGCGCGCCACTGATCGCTGTGCCGCGCGCTATTAACCCTTTAGCCGCGCGCTCAAAGCTGAGCCGCGCGGCTAAAAACGAAAGTAAAAGTGCCCGGCTAGCTCAGGGAGCTGTTCGGGATCGCCGCGGTATAATCGCAGCATCCCGAACAGCTGTAGCACATGAGGAGGTCTTCTTACCTTCTCCTGTGCTGTCCGATCGCCGAATGAATGCTTCAAGCCTGAGATCCAGGCTTGAGCATTCAATCGCCGAAAACACTGATTGATCCATTCCTATGGAGATGGATCAATCAGTGTAAAAGATCAGTACATGCAATGTTATAGCCCCTTATGGGAGCTATAATGTTGCATAAGAAAAGTGTAAAAAAATCATTAACCCTTTCAATTATCCCTTCCCCTAATAAAAGTTTGAATCACCCGGCATTTCCAAAAATAAAAAAAAACATTATGTAAATAATAATAAAAATAAACATATGTGGTATCGCCGCGTGCAGAAATGTCTGAATTATAAAAATATACCGCTTTTTAAACCGCTTGTTCAATGGCATACGCGCAAAAAAATTCCAAAGTCCAAAATAGCGCATTTTTGATCACTTTTTATACTACAAAAAACTGAATAAAAAGTGATCAAAAAGTCTGATCAGAACAAAAATGGTACCGCTAAAAACTTCAGATGACGGCGCAAAAAATGAGTCCTCAAAGCGCCCTGAACACAGAAAAATAAAAAAGTTATAGGGGTCAAAAGATGACCATTTTAAACGTATAAATTTTCCTGCATGTATTCATTTTTTTCGGAAGTGATACAAATTCAAACCTATACAAGTAGGGTATCATTTTAACCGTAGGGACCTACAGAATAAAGATAAGGTATCATTTTTGACAAAAAATGTACTGCGTAAAAACAGAAGCCCCCAAAACTTACAAAATAGTGTTTTTTCAGCAATTTTGTCGCACATTGATTTTTTTTCCCGTTTCACCGTAGATTTTTGGGTAAAATGACTAATGTCATTACAAAGTAGAATTAGTGACACAAAAATTAAGCCATTATATATAATTTTAGGTGAACATTTTTAAGAGTTATGATTTTTTAAAGTTAAGGAGGAAAAATTGAAAATGAAAAAACGGAAAAAGCCCGGGTCCTTAAGGGGTTAAAGGGGTATTCGAGGAAAAAACTTTTTTTTTTTATATCAACTGGTTCCAGAAAGTTAAACAGATTTGTAAATTACTTCTATTAAAAAAAATCTTAATCCTTCCAATAATTATCAGCTGCTGAAGTTGAGTTGTTTTTTCTGTCTGGCAACAGTGCTCTCTGCTGACATCTCTGCTTGTCTCAGGAACTGCACAGAGTAGAAGAGGTTTGCTATGGGGATTTGCTTCTAAACTGGGCGGTTCCCAAGACTCATCTTAGACAGAAAAGAACAACTCAACTTCAGCAGCTCATAAGTACTAAAAGGATTAAGATTTTTTTATAAAAGTAATTTACAAATCTGTTTAACTTTCTGGAGCCAGTTGATATATAAAACAAAGTTTTTTTTTCCTGGATAACCCCTTTAAGTGCACCAGACTTTTTGTACACTTCTCCAGATCTGTGCCCCTACACAATCCTTTCTCTGAGGCCTACAGGCAGTTATTTTAGTTTTTCTCTTTTTCATAAATTTGCGTAAACTTCTAAAATTCTGTTTTCATTTTTTCACGGGGGACTTGATTATTATTTTTATTTTAGCACAAGGCCGCAACACAACAAAGTGTGCAAAATGTAAAACGGTATGAAAACTTTCTGAATGCAGTGTATTCCAAAGTTGCGTAGGTATTCGGTATATATTGCCTTTGGGTTTGACCATTTGACAAAAAAAAGAAAACAAATTTTGAAATCTGAAAAAAAAATGGATTTAAAAAAAATTATAAATATATTTGTGCGAAAATAGAAATCTACGGTAAGCATTAGTAAATACATTTTAAAGAAATATTAAGTGATGAAAATGGGTTTGTCTTATATGAGCCAATTATTACAAACCAGATCAATTCCCTCAGATGAAGAGCAGACAAATCTCTGCCAGATCATTGGGGTCATGTTGACATTTCTTGCAGGTATTTTCGTCTTCTAGAAAAAAAAGTTACTTCAGTTTGTTCACAGAAAAAAAAGGAAAGTGCTGTAAGTTGGTTATAAAAAGCCTCGTACTGACCAGGATGTTCTTATTTTGCTGTTCTTACTGCTGTGATTGAAACCTTCTGGGAAGAAACTGCCTGTGCGTGATAGGCTCAGACAAAAATTAATAAGACGACAGCGTGTTGACCTACAAAACAAAAAGCACAACAGACCAATAACTACAAACAGACTTTATTACTTCATTTCTTATTTTAAAACTATCCTGGAGATCATTGCTCATGGCTCTATGTTAATCCCCCTCTCCAAATCACACAAATTAAGACTCCTCCACCTGTGAGTAATTGTAGCCCTTTGCATTCATTTTAACTGGGGACACAAAAGACGTTCTTTATTAGTTTCTTTTCTACTATATCCTGTTTATTCTGTTCTCCTGTTTACTTAAAGGGGTTGTCCAATATAGTAAATCTCTTTTCATATACCATTTTAGGCAATTATGGATTATTAGAAAAAGGAGCTTTTGTTTAGAATCCTCATTTCTTGGCCATAGCAGAGAATGGATATAAAGAGTGTCTGTTGCTCAGGAGGAACTGGACTGTCCTTATAACCAACTGATGTGAATGCGCAGAGTGTAATGCTTTATTTTCCCTGTGGTGGCACTATAGGGAAACTGAACACATCCTGTCAGGTCTCCCCACAGATAACAGCTGATCTTTGGAATTCCCAGCAAGGAACACTTTATAATAAGTAGTTTATTTATTTATTTTTTTAAGCACTCTTTTATATTAGAAATCTATTTTATTTTCACATCACCTTATGGAGTCAAGTAAAGAAACAGATGGCATTCACTGGACTGGGTGTAACCCCTTAGCACCTTAAGGACATAGCCAAAGATTTTCATTTTTGCCTTTTCATTTTTTCCTCCTCCCCTTTAAAATCATTAACTTTTTTTTTCCACCTACAGACCCATAAGAGGGCTTATTTTTTATGTCACCAATTTTACTTTAAAGGGGTATTCCAGGCCAAAACTTTTTTTCATATATCAACTGGCTCCGGAAAGTTAAACAGATTTGTAAATTACTTCGATTAAAAAAATCGTAATCCTTGCAATAGTTATTAACTTCTGAACTTGAGTTGTTTTTTTCTGTCTAACTGCTTTCTGATGACTCACGTCCCGGGAGCTGTGCAGTTCCTATGGGAATACTCTCCCATCATGCACAGCTCCCGGGACGTGACATCATCATTGAGCAGTTAGACAGAAAACTTCAGAAGCTAATAACTATTGAAAGGATTAAGATTTTTTAATAGAAGTAATTTACAAATCTGTTTAACTTTCCGAAGCGTGTTGATATATAAAAAAAAGTTTTTGCCTGGAATACCCCTTTAATAACATCTTTCATTTTATCATAAAATGAAATGCAAAACAAAACAAAAAAAATATTTGTGAAAAAACAAAAATGTTGCTACTTTTGGTTTTTACGCAGTGCACTTTATTGTAAAAATTATACATAATTTTTATTTTGTAGGTCAATGCAGTTAAAACAATACCAAATTTATAGATAAAAGGAGGGACAGACTTGGTGTCTGTTCACAACGAGGACGTAGGGGAATGGGTGACACAGTTGGGGCTGGTTGATATGTGGCGCCTTCTGCACCCTGACTCCTGCGAGTATACGCACTATTCCTATTTGCAGGACTCATGGTCCCGCACTAATAATGTTTTTGTTACCCACTCATTAGCATCCCAGGTGTTGCAAGCCATATTGCAGACCTAGTAATTTCCAATCATGCCCCCGTCATTTCCCACTGTGCAGATACAGTGCCAAGGGGCACGGATTATATTTGGCGCTTTCCCCAAGGGTTGGCAAGGGAGGATGAGTTTAGACAATTGCTGAAACATTGGTGGCTGGAATATCCCATAATGCCTCCCCAGAAATTGACCCACAAGTGTATTGGGAGGCAGCGAAAGCTGTGCTATGGAGATGCATTATGGCACACATGTCCCAGTTGAAAAAATTTATTGCCCGTCAGTTGAGAGAGAAGGGGTAAAAATTGAGGAAGGCTTACACAGCGTTTCTGGGGGGATCCGAGGGAGCTTAATAGACAGGCCTGGCAGCAGGCTCGCCTTGATTATGAATCTTGGCTGGAGAAGAGGGATAGTATACATAGATCTTCCTTTGAAGCGACCCTGTTCAACTATGGCAATAAGCCGGGAAAATTGTTGGGCAAATTTGCTCACCCCCGAATGTTCTAACATTGAAAGATGCTGCTGGTCGTTCTGTGAGTGACTCCTCTACTCTAACAGCTATGCTGAGGGATTACTTCCAGACGGTTTAGTCATTTTAATCGGTTTCCTCTCCCACTGTGGGGGACTGACTAACTGAGCCGCGATTACCCAAATTATCAGAGGAAGAGTTATCTACCTTAAACATTGATGTTACTCTGGAAGAATTGCAGGCAGCTATTAAGTCCTCTCCATCGGGCAAAGCACCGGGGCCAGATGATTCTCCAGTGATTTTTATAAATCTCTCAACTTAGAAATATCCCTGTCCCCTTTAGTGCTTTTTAATTCCTACCTTTATGGCAAGGTTCCCTCTAACTACATGAATACGGCCTATGTACAGGTCCTTCCAAAACCTGGTAAGGATCTTGCAACTCCCGATGGCTACAGACCTATTTCCATTATCAGCGTAGATTTGAAATTGATGTCTAAGATCATGGCCGACCGTCTGGCCACGGTGCTACCATGACTGGTTTCGCCTGCTCAGGTGAGTTTTGTTAGGGGGAGGGCAGTGGTGGCATATATTAGAAAGGTACGGTCAGTTTTAGACGATGTCTAGGTTCATCCAGCACAGCATCCCTCGCCCACTATCTTATCTTTAGACACCGAAAAGGCCTTTGATAGAGTGCGATGGGATTGGTTGTGCACAGGGGCGGACTGACACCACTCAGGGCCCCTGGATCAAATAAAGCAAGGGCCCCCAGCAAGACTCCACCCCTGGCCCCACCTCTGCCCCGCCCCTATTTCCATCCAGTATGTACATGAATATTTGCCATAGAATAGGGGGTGCAGTGCGCTTGAGGCTATGGTGTACTTTGAGGGATGACAATGCCAATCACCTTTGTAACGCCGAGTGTCCCGGGTCCCGCGGCTTGCCCGCGAGCGCTGCTGTGTTCGTGCCGGCGGGGACGCGATCCGCGTGGCGGGTCTAGGCCCACTCGTGGATCACGCCCCGTTCCACTCACCCTCCTCCTTCGGTGTCAGTCTCGTCCCGGCGCGCGCGGCCCCGCTCCCTAGGACGTGCGCGTGCTGGCTTGCTAAGATTTAAAGGGCCAGCGCACCGCTAATTGGTGCCTGGCCCAATCAGTCCAATCACCTCCCTACACATAAATACTCACTTCCCCTTCCTGTCCTTGCCGGATCTTGTTGCCTTGTGCCCAGAGAAAGCGTTTTGTGTACTGTTTTACTATATGGGAAGGCCTTGGCCTGGGCCACGTGGCTCTGGGACCGCAACGATCCTGTCACTGCCTCCGTCCTGTCCTTCTTTTCTGAAGTCCGCAGTGTCTTTGAGGAACCTGCCCGTGCCTCATCCGCGGAAACTGCCTTGCTGAACCTTGTCCAAGGAGATTCTACAGTGGGCGAATATGCCATACAATTCCATACTTTGGCCTCTGAGTTGGCCTGGAACAATGAGGCTCTCTGTGTGACCTTTAAAAAAGGTTTATCCAGCCACATTAAGGATTGTCTGGCCGCACGAGAGATACCCTCCTCCCTGACTGAACTCATCCAGTTGGCTACCCGCATTGATATGCGCTACATTGAAAGACGTCAGGAACTCCGCCAGGAGAAAGATCTTGTTCGCACCAGGCGATACCCACGTCTGGCTCCTCTTTTCCAACATCCTTTGCAGCCTGTTACTGGGCCTCCCGCTGAGGAGGCCATGCAAGTGGACCGGTCTCGCTTGAGGAACGATAACTTATGCTTATACTGTGCGAGCTCTGAACATTTCTTAAAGGACTGTCCTCTTCGTCCTCAGCATCAGGGAAACGCTCACACCTAGTGAACGTAGGAGAGGCGTCACTGGGTGTAAATTCTTCTTCTCCACGCCTGACTATTCCAGTACGGATTTCTCCAGCCGCTAAAGCCTCTTTCTCTGCGGAGGCTTTCTTGGACTCTGGTTCAGCCAGAAACTTCATTAAAGCCTCCTTCATCAACCGGTTTAACATCCCTGTTATCCGTCTCGTCAAGCCCTTCTTCATTTCTTCGGTTAACGGAGAAAAACTGAATTGCACCGTGCATTACCGCACAGAACCCATGCACATGACCGTGGGGCTTCTCCATCAAGAAACAATTGAATTTTTTGTTCTGCCAAACTGCACCTCTGACATCCTTCTAGGCTTGTCCTGGCTCCAGCATCATTCTCCTACCCTCGACTGGACCACTGGGGACATTAAATCCTGGGGCTCTTCCTGCCACACGCGCTGCCTTAAGTCGGTACCTACTAGCCAAGTCTCCATCGCTTCTCCATTGCCCGGCCTTCCAAAGGTCTATCAGGACTTTTCTGACGTCTTTTGCAAGAAGCAAGCAGAGGTCTTACCACCACATAGACCCCACGACTGTCCTATTGACTCGCTCCCTGGTACCACAGAGCCCCGTGGCAGGATTTACCCTCTATCCGCTCCAGAAACTAAGGCCATGACGGAGTACATTCAGGAGAATCTCAAGAAAGGTTTCATCAGGAAGTCTTCTTCTCCTGCCGGAGCAGGATTCTTCTTTGTTACCGCGGCCTCAATAAAATCACTGTAAAGAACCGCTACCCTCTGCCTCTCATCTCAGAACTCTTTGATTGTCTGCACGGAGCAAAGATTTTTACTAAGCTTGACCTCAGGGGCGCGTATAACCTCATCAGAATTCGTGAAGGAGATGAGTGGAAAACCGCTTTTAACACCAGAGATGGTCACTTCGAATACCTCGTCATGCCATTTGGTCTCTGCAACGCCTCTGCAGTCTTCCAAGACTTTGTCAATGAAATCTTCCGGGACTTATTGTATACCTACGTAGTGGTCTATCTTGATGACATACTAATCTTCTCCTCCAACCTAGAGGAGCACCGCCTTCATGTTTGTCAAGTGCTCCAGCACCTCCGTGTTAATCATCTCTACTCCAAAATTGAAAAATGCCTCTTTGAACGTAGCTGTCTTCCTTTCCTAGGATACCTGGTCTCAGGACATGGTCTCCAAATGGACCCCGACAAGCTCTCCGCGGTCTTGGATTGGCCATGCCCCTCGGGACTTCGCTCTATCCATCGCTTCCTCGGATACGCTAATTACTACCGTCAGTTCATCCCCCACTTCTCCACTATCGTGGCTCCTATTGTGGCACTGACAAAGAAAGATGCAAATCTGAGATCCTGGCCTCCCCAAGCGGAAGAAGCTTTTACTCGCCTTAAGGCCGCCTCCGCCTCCGCCCGCTTCGCCTTGACTAGGCCCGATCCTCTGAAACCAATCTTCCTTGAGGTAGACGCCTCTTCGGTAGGAGCCGGAGCGGTTCTTCTTAAAAAAAAACGCTAAAGGGAAAAATGTCACTTGCGTTTTTCTCTCTAAAACTTTTTCTCCTCCTGAAAGGAACTAAGCTATTGGTGACCGTGAATTGTTGTCCATTAAGTTGGCGCTAGAGGAGTGGAGACATCTCCTGGAAGGATCCCTTCACCCTATCACCATCTACACGGACCACAAAAATCTGTCCTACCTACAGTCCGCCCAGCGCTTAATTCCTCGCCAGGCCAGGTGGTCGTTGTTCTTTGCCCGCTTCAATTTCCAGATCCATTTTTGTCCTGCTGACAAGAATGTCAGGGCGGATGCCCTATCACATTCCACCGATGCCACAGAAGCTGAAGCCTCTCCTCAACACATCATCCCTCCTGAGTGTCTGATCTCTGCTGCTCCTGCTTCTCTGTTGCCAGTTCATCCAGGAAAAACGTATGTCCCGCCACGTCTCAGCCTCCGGACTCTCAAATGGGGTCATTCCTCCCACTTGGCGGGTCACGCTGGAATAAAAAAAATCCATTCAGTTGATTGCCAGACACTATTGGTGGCCTGCCTTTGAAAAAGATGTGACTAACTTCGTACGGTCTTGTACTGTCTGTGCACGTGACAAAACTCCTCACCAGAGGCCTGACGGTCTTCTCCTTCCTCTGCCTGTGCCCGAACAGCCTTGGTCCCACATAGCAATGGACTTCGTCACTGACCTCCCTGTATCCCATGGCAACACTGTCATTTGGGTGGTCGTTGATCGATTATCCAAAATGGCTCATTTTGTCCCACTTCCTGGTCTCCCTTCTGCGCCACAGTTGGTGAAGCAATTCTTTTTGAACATTTTTCGTCTCCATGGACTTCCTACACATATCGTCTCTGATAGAGGCGTTCAATTCATCTCAAAATTCTGGAGAGCACTCTGCACCCAATTGAAGATTAAATTGAATTTTTCTTCCGCCTACCACCCGCAGTCCAATGGACAAGTGGAGAGAGTGAACCAGATCCTTGGTGACTACCTGCGACATTTTGTCTCCTCCCGCCAAGACGATTGGGTTGACCTGTTACCCTGGGCTGAATTCTTGTACAATTTCAAAAACTCTGAGTCATCCGCCAAGTCTCCTTTCTTTGTGGTGTACGGCTGTCACCCGCTTCCCCCCTCCCCATTCCCACTTCATCTGGAGTTCCTGCCGTAGATGAATTGACCCTGGACTTCTCCTCGATTTGGAAAGAGACTCAAAAGTCGCTCTCACTGGCCTCTTCTCGCATGAAAAAACATGCGGATAAGAAGAGAAGAACTCCTTCTGTCTTTGCCCCTGGTGACAAAGTGTGGCTCTCTGCCAAATATATTTGGTTTCGTGTCCCTAGTTACAAGCTGGGTCCTCGTTACCTCGGGCCATTTAGAGTCAAAAGTCAAATCAACTCTGTCTCCTACAAGCTCCATCTTCCTCCTTCTCTTCGTATTCCTAACTCCTTTCATGTTTCCCTTCTCAAACCTCTCATTCTTAACCGCTTTTCCCCCAAGGTCACCGTTCCTGCTCCTGTCTCTGGGTCCTCTGACGTCTTCTCTGTAAAATAAATCCTCGCCTCCAAGGTTGTCAGAGGTAAAAAATAAATTCTTGTTGACTGGGAGAATTGTGGCCCTGAAGAGAGGTCTTGGGAGCCCGAGGACAATATCCTCGACAAGGAGCTCATCCATAGGTTCCTGGGCTCCAAAAAAAAGGGGGAGACCTAAGGGGGGGTACTGTAACGCCAAGCGCTCCGGGTCCCGTGGCTTCCCCGGAGCGCTCGCGACATTCTGCTGACAGCAGCGCTCCGGTCTCTGTCACTCACCCTCCTCCTCCGGTGTCAGTCTCGTCCCGGCGTGCGCGGCCCTGCTCCCTAGGGCGTGCGTCAGCCGGCTTGCTAAGATTTAAAGGGCCAGCGCACCGCTAATTGCTGCCTGGCCCAATCAGTCCAATCACCTCCCTACACATAAATACTCACTTCCCCTTCCCGTCCTTGCTGATCTTGTTGCCTTGTGCCCAGAGAAAGCATTTTGTGTATTTGCCTAAGCCTGTGTATCTGACCTTCTGCCGTTGCCCCTGACTACGAACCATTGCCGCCTGCCCTGACCTTCTGCTTCGTCTGACCTTGCCCTTGCCTTGTCCTTTTGTACCATGCCCGTCTCATGGGCCAGAGGGGTCGAGTCGCTACTGGGGGACACGACCTGGTAGTTACCACCGCAGCAAGTCCATCCCGCTTTGCGGCGGGCTCTGGTGAAGACCAGTAACTACTTAGAACCGGTCTCCCGGTACGATCCGCCCCATCGCCTCTCTGGCACAGAGGATCCACCTCCAGTGTCATCGCCAGCCACTAGTCCGGACCCTGACAACCTTAACCACACCAAGTGCTTAAAAACACTGAACTATCCTCCTCCTTTTTATGCCAACTTGGGATCTCTGTCTGTGATACCCCGTCCTTGGCTCCAGCCTTCACTCACCTTAAAGGGATACTCCGGTGGAAATTTTTTTTTAAAATCAACTGGTGCCAGAAAGTTAAACAGATTTGCAAATTACTTCTATTAAAAAATCTTAATCATTCTAGTACTTATTAGCAGCTGCATACCACAGAAGAAATTATTTTATTTTTGGATTTCTTTTATGTCATGACCACAGTGCTCTCTGCTCACACCTCTGTCCATTTTAGGAAATGTCCAGAGCAGCATATGTTTGCTATGGGGAGGGTGTCAGCAGAGAGCACCGTGGTTGTGACAGAAGAGAAATCCAAAAAGAAAAGAATTTCCTCTGTAGTATACAGCTGCTTATAATTACTGGAAGGATTAAGATTTTTTAATAGAAGTAATTTACAAATCTGTTCAACTTTCTAGCATCAGTTGATATAAAAAAAGAAAAAGAAAAGTTTTTCACTGGAGTACCGGCCTTTCACCGCTCACTACATGATGGCACAGTCAGATAAATAACTCATCTCTGACTGTGCCATCATATAGTGAGCAGTGAAAAGCAGGTAAAAAATAGCAACTGGTCCATTTATAAGCCGCACACTTTACCTTTTTTGACTCCTGCTTGGGTGAGGCTGAGGCCTCTTAGATTTATTACAGACATAGCACAGCAGCACAGAGTATTTCTGGACGGAACTGTAGTGAGTCAGACTGTCTGCTTCACTACAGTTCCTGCCAGAAATACTCTGTGCTGCTGGGAAGTCTACTCCATCTTCTACCTGCCTTTTACCACCCCGTACATGATGGTACAGTCAGAGATATAAGTTATATTTCACATATAACTTATAAGTCAGACTGTTCCATCATGTAGGGAGCAGTGAAAGGCAGGTAGAAGATACATACAACTATACAATTCATAAGCCACCCACCTTGCCAGGCTACCCTGTTTTGGGTCCATGCAGCTGTCAACTGAGAAGGCCAGCAGAGAGATCAGGGCACTTCAGGAGGGCTTTGTACACTGAGGAGCTCCATTCCTTATTGAAAGCCGAGGTACGTGCTCTCAAATCACCTGAGTGCAAGTAAAAAGTGCAAGTGTTCACACAAAAAAACGTGCGGTCTATCGCAAGCCCTTCTCAAAAAGGAGAGAGGCCCCCCAACAAACCAAACCCTTCATCTCCGGGCCAAAAGGCACCTGCAAGGTTCCAGGTACAATGTCCCCTTTCGCCGAAGCTACTCAGGGACCGAAGGTGTTCCCGGAGGACAACTAGGCGTTAACCAGGTTGTCACTAAGGAACCAGTAAAAACCTGCTGAAGCAAGGATGCCACGGGGTATAGCAGGGAGGTGAGGAACCAGATGGCCACACACACCTCCCCTAGACCGGCAGGAGGGACACCCAGAAGAGCTACCAAATCCTAGTGGACAAACAGAACACAAAAAGGTGGACACAGTGACAAAAATAATAAATAAGTGGATGTGTGCAGTTTGTAATACTGCCCGGACATCCGACCGGATCTATAAAAATTCCCCGATCCTAGCCGTAAGTCCGGGATACTAAGGGTGAGTGCCCAGAAGAGTGAGAGAAAAAGTGCGTGCTACGCGCTTTCATTCAAGTGGGGTTGCCAATCCCAAGTGAATTCCGGCACCCTGGGGTCACCACTCCCAGGGCACCTCGGCCTTCACTCTATCCGGACCTTAGGGCAAAATCCAGCAGGGAACAGGTCTCATTGGGGATGACTGCTGTGCTATACAGCCATCCCTGGTACACCCGTCCTACTGTGTGGTCTTCCACACCGCCAACTAACAGGAAGGGTACCACACTTGATCTTAGCCAAAAGGCCGAGAAGCGAGAAACTGAGGAGCTCCATTGCTCCAGCCTGCCATGGCTTCCTGGAGCATTGGAGTACTGATTGGACGGTGAGAAGCCAGGTAGGGGACCTCCCGCTGTCCTTTCAGCTAATGGAGACGCCACGATTTTCTTGCAGTGGTCCTGATCAGCCCACTGAGCCAGCCGGCATTAGGTTTCTCTTGTTTTAGACTATGTAATCAACTTTGATACCACCTGCGCTACTACATATGTTTATGTTTGTTTACATTATATGATTAGAAAAATAGGAAAATTTGGTGTTCAACATTTTATTAGGGAATGGGCATATTCAGATTTATTAACTTCTTTTTAACTAATTTTTTTTTACATTTTAATCATAGTTTCTTTTTTAGTCTCCATACGGGACTGTTACTTACAATCTTAATTTTTTTAGTCTCCATTGGGAATTGTTACTTGCAATCTTTCGATTGCATACACTGAACAATACTGCTCCATGGAACAGTATTGATCAGTGTTATCGGAGCTCCATTAGTGCAGGCTGTCTGCATTATTAAAGCATTGACAGACAGACTTTAGACATGTAAGTGAATTCTGTCTGTCCTCTCAGCTAAATGGGACCCCAATATTTCTTTGCGGTGGTCCAGATCAGCTCCCTGAGCTAGGCCGCATTCATATTTACAGCATTTAAATTATGATTGCAATGTCTGAAGGGTTTGTGCCGGACATTGGCCCAATGGGCACTTTTACCCTCTCTTGTGGCAAGAACAAGTGTCTACTCAGACCACATCTGTATTAATTTACATATCTGCCTGAGACATGACTGCATGTTGAGTTTTGCAGGAATCCGATATTTCTATCTGTGTGCATTGTTTTTTGGGTAATGAGTGTAGGTATATTATGGGATTACCATGGGGTTGGAGCTGATACTAAATGGGCCACATGAGGACACTGGCCTGTGCAGAAAACACATAACTGTTTGATGGTAATAACAATTCCTAGGTGTCAGCAGCGCTATTTGATGTTGATTTTTTTTTTACTGATTATTGGACATTATTTGTATATAGGTATTCATACATCTTATATTTTACAAAAAACCTAATGCTGGTTGTATAAGCTAATGCTGCCTACATGCTTACACCTGTATATGGAAGCAGAAACATGTCTTTATCATTTTCACACACTTAACCTGGAGACCTAATAGCTTTCTATGAGGGGCTTACAAGCCAGAGTATGAAAGTCTTTGAGTATTTAATGAACAACGAGCCTAAGGAATATATTATCCAGTGGCACAATTTGGACGAGGTAGGAAGCCCACATGCGAATACAAATGATATGGACATCTGCAAACAATTTAGAACAACAGAAAGTGCAAATCTGACTCACTGTCCTCTTCCTAAGTGCTTATTATGACAGCCAAATGATCTACTGCTCTGGGATAGTAAATGAGAAAGAACTGTTTATTTACTGGTTTAACTCCTACTGTAGTATAAGACAATGGATGGGACAAATTCCATGTTTCTCGTGGGCCTGTCACCGAGAGCTGTCATGCTTTCGAAGTTTTCTGAAAATACAAATATCTATTGAAAAAGAAATTTTTGTGGATAAAAAAATGATGTCCATACATTGCTTTGACAATTCTGTTTCCATTTGCTACTCAGGGTCAGGACGCCTGTTATCTCTGTATCATAAAGTCTTAAAAGGGTACTCCGCCCCTAGACATCTTATCCCTTATCCAAAGGATAGGGGACAAGAGGTCTGATCTTGGGGATCCCACTGCTGGGGACTTCGCTCCGAGCTGGATGGCGATGTGGGGCGGAGGCTTGTGATGTCACAGCCATGCCCCCTCAATGCAAGTCTATGGGAGGGGGCGTCACACCCCCTCCCATAGACTTGCATTGAGGGGGCGTGGCTGTGACATCATGAGCCTCTGGCGCTGCACCCGACGCTCTAAATGAACGCTGGGAGCAGCAGGGAGGTCCCCCGTGGCGGGACCCCTGAGATCAGACATCTTATCCTAGGGGCGGATTACCCCTTTAAATGGCTGATTTATTTGAAGAAGTACATGGAGCTCATTGACATTTATTGGGCACTAAGGGATTTCACTATGTAAGGACTGCAATATATTTGGCTTTCAGTCTATTGAGAAGATGAGCTGGAGCTGAAGTCATAGAACTGGAGTCCATAAAGGGCCAGAATAAGATTGGCCAAAATCACAAGACAGTATCAAAGAGTATCCAGAACCGTATTAGGAACAGAGGAACAAAAAAGTTTGTGCAGACCAGATTGCAGATAGAAGTTTGTTAGGAGAACCTAGGAATTCAGACCTACAGAAGGTGACTAGAAAACACAGAAGCTATAGATGAGGGGGTCTAAGAATTCTTAAAATCAAAGAAAATGTCAGCTGAGTTTAAATAGTCCACCACTGATGATGTCATCAAGCAGACCCATTTGCATTGATTATTTCAAGAGGCTGCAGGAAGACATTCAGGAAGTTCTAGGCTATGGTCTGGTGAGTATTACTCAAATAGTTAAAGGTAATTACAGATGACATTCTTTTAAGACAGCAATCTCTAGACAATGCTGTTTCAGAGATGTTGCTCCAGATCACTACTAAGCAAAAATCTCATTGGCTGTGTAAGATGACTTGTCTACCATCTCACGAGGAGACAAAGAGAACCGCCTCCAAAATAGTGCTACCTACTGGTATGTGTCTCTGGTTTATTTTCATTGGCTGTGACGAAGTAGTGCAAGACAGCAACCTTTGTCAATGCGAACCTTGTCGTGGCAAAAGCTTTAGCCTTAAAAGGGAATCTGTCCCCATGATCGCCCATGCTAACTTACTGAGACAAGGTAATAGTGAAAGTGACACTGATTCCAACACTTCACTTTTTTTTCCTTCCTTGCCCCGTTCCTGAGTTATACCCAAAAATCGAAATATGCAAATGAAGTGTTTTGGTGCACTGGGGACGTTCCCATCCCCTTGGTGCAATCTCCTTCCTGCTCACTCCTGCTCACTCCTGTCACATGACCATCATCATCACAGGTCCTTCAGCCAGATTCCCTTCTATCCTGCACTGCTGAGCTCCCCCACATGCACTGGTCACATGATCATCACACGTCCTTCAGCCATATTCTCTTTTATCCGGTGCTGCTGAGCTCCACCTCCATGTGTACTGGTCACATGATGTGACACAATCACCAACATCTCCAGCATCTAGTAGATACAGAGCAGGTCATGGTTGGGCAGTCACTGGTGAGGGGAATGGGCCCTGCCTCACATTCCTGTGTATGGAACAGTGTGTCAGCATGTACTCCAGGCATTCTTTATGGGAGCGCTGGAGATACCTGAGTATACCGTTCATGTACAAGCCGCTCCATGTACGGGACCCATTCTGGAGATCACATGTGTTTGGGGTCCTGTGAATATGGGGTAAGTTTTAAAGTACTACTGGAATACCCTTTTAGGGAGAACAAGTGTGCATACTTTTACCCAGGGAGCATTGCCCTAAAGACTTCGTTCCAGCTAGATATTTGCACGTGGAATCCATACGTTCTTTAGGAGAATTTGTTGACACCAGAGTGACAAATGTTACATGATGAAAAATGTTTTACAGGGGTTATCCAGTTTAGAAGCCCCAGTTTAATATATCCTAGTAAAGGGGTACACTGTAGTCAGTGTAGAGAAATAAAGAAAGAACTACAAAACGTCCTCTGTAGCATACAGCAGCTGATAAGTACCGGAAGGATAAAGATTTTTTTTAATATAAAAGTAATTTACAAATCTGTTTAACTTTCTGGCACCAGTTAGTTTGAAAATATTTTTTTACTCCGGAGTACCCAGGGCTCAAGTCCTGCAGGAACGCATTGGGAACTGAGTTCCTGCACTTTTTCCACAGCAGAAGTCCTGCAGGATCAGCCCTTGAGTGGACTTGACCCCTGGAAGTACCCCTTTAAGAAATTGTGTTGTAAAATGCGGAGATCTTTTATTCAATTTCCTGAAGTGGTGACAAAGAGCATATGCCGTTCTGAAAGACCTGTCCTGTCCTGCATTTTACACCCAACCTGTTGATATGAATGGGCAATGCTTATGTTCTCCTGTGGTATCACAGTAGACAAATTAAATGCTTACTGCCATGTTTCCCACTGATCCTTTCCTGTAGCTGCGGTTCCAGCAGGGGGCACTCTGTGATCTACTTATTTCAAAGAAAAGTTCTAAAGCTTGTTTCACGCTCAAATCCATCCTAGGTATATACCTTGACATATATCTGCAATATATACTCATTACAGAAGCAAAAAGAACCAACAGTATACTGTACTGTATACTTTTTACTGTATCCAACTTCATGAAATTGCGCAGAAGTCTGCGTTATTCCGTCCAGCCAACCCTAATGTATGGACAGAAACCAACAATAACTCTCCTGTGGTCTCCATTGGGAAATTGGGTTTATGGATACATTTATCATATATGCGAGGACATTGATCATGTATGGCGCATACGATGAAATAAAGTAAGGATTGTAAAATGTGAATAAATCCTTATGGCAGTGTTTCCCATCCAGTGTGCCGTTGGCAGCCGGGCATGCTGAGAGTTGTAGTTTTGCAACAGCTTGAGGCAAGCTGGTTGGGAAACACTGCTTTAAAGGAGAACTATCATGCCGGACAACTTATCCCTTATTCAAAGGATAGGGAATAAGTGTCTGATTCCATCAGTCGGACCCCCTGAGATCTGCTGCACGGCACCCTGGCTGTCTCCAGGAACTGGCTGTGTTGACCCTCGCAAGAAACGATGGCCAACATGCCCCCACCATGTATCTCTATGGGAGATACCCGAACATTGTATCTCCAGCTCTCCCATAGAGATATATGGAGGGGGCATGTCAGCCACCGCTTTGTGTGGGGTCGACACACCCCATTCCTGGGGAGTGCCGGGGTGTCATGCAGGAGATCACAGGGGGTCCCAGTGGTCGGACCCTCCATGATCAGACACTTATCCCCTATCATTTGGATAGGTAATAAGTTGACCTACATGATAGTTCTCCTTGAAAGGGGTACTCCGGTGGAACACAATTCTTTTTTTCTTATTAACTGTTGCCAGAAAGTTATACAGATTTGTAAATTACTTCTATTTAGAAATCTTTATCCTTCCAGTACTTATCAACTGCTGTATACTACAGAGGAAGTTCTTTTCTGTCTGACCACAGTGCTCTCTGCTGACACCTCTGTTTGTCTCAGGAGCTGTCAAGAGCAGGAGAGGTTTTCTATGGGGATTTGCTCCTGCTCTGGGCAGTTCCTGAGACAGACAGAGGTGTCAGCAGGGAGCACTGTGGTAAAACAGAAAATACATTTAAAAAGAAAAGAACTTCCTGTGGAACATACAGCAACTGATAAATACTGGAAGGGTTAAGATTTTTATATAGAAGTAATTTACATATCTGTTTAATGTTCTGGCACCAGTTGATTAAAAAAAACATTTTTTTCACCGGAGTACCCCTTTAAGGTCCTATACACAGTAAATAATGATGATAGTAGTCACAGGCAATACAGGAAAAGTTCCTTTTCTACAGTATTCCAAGCACGGGGTATGTAGTTTGTATAGCTCGAATAAAGCCTTTAAACAGTATACTGAATAAAGGCCAGGGCATCTGGTGTAACTTAACCTGATTATCAGTCCTGACTCTGTAATACATCGAAAATGTTTGTGTACATAATAAAAATCATTTACTATAAATCATAAAACAGTTTTATGTCATGTAAAATGGGATTACTTGAAAAATAATACAAACTGGATCTTGTTGAGTAACACTGCAATATTAAAATGCCGTAAAGCCAAGTTTTCTGTGGTTCAGGAAGAATGACACGATATATTATTATAATTTTTAGTGCTTGTAGTCTAGAGAAATATACAACCATTGCGGGTTCTGATGTTTTTTTTTTTTTTATCGCAATCAGAATTCTCTTTACAAATCAGGTATTTTTTTCTTAACAATGTAATGCATTTTATCATTTTTGTTTCCAATTAGGTAGCAGGAAGAGAAATGATAAATGATGCCTTTTTCCTGTAATAAATTGTAGATAGTACTGTTTTCTGATAAAAAAAAGGTTTTCTACTTCATGTATTATAATCATTGTGAGAGTCTGTGAATCATCAATATCCTTCCCTCCTTTCTTCCTTACTTTCTTTGTTCTTCTTCTAGAAGATGTACTCCAGGGAATAATCAGGGGCATTGCTGGGGAGGGCTAATAGGGCTGGAGCCCCAGGTCTGACACCCATGGCACCAGGTCTGACTGGCCATCGCATGAACCTCAGTAAAACACTGAACTGTGTCAGCTGTTCAACCAAGTTTTGTCTAATGTGCACACCCCATGCCTGCATATGTCCAAAAGTATGCTGGACCTTGCAGGCACAAGCAAGCAAATGCAGAGCCAGGGGAATGACACAGTGTGTTGTGGGGGGATTTTAGCGATGGGGGAGCAATGCGTTGTGGGGGGATCTCAGGAAAGGGGGCAATGTGTTGTTGGGGGATCTCAGTGATGGGTGCAATGTGTTGTAGGAGGATCTCAGTGAGGGGGGACAGTGTTTTGTGGGAGGATCTCAGTGACCGAGGGGCAATATATTGTGGGGGGATCTCAGTGATGGCCACCTCCCCACCCAACACACTACCCCATCACTGAAAGGATATTGTCTGCAACTTGTCAAAGCTCATGGTGAAACACATGCACGAGGAATAGGGTGGGGAGAAACCAAGCACTTGCAGCTTCTGGTTCTGTAATCGCTGGCTTGTGCCTGAAAAGTCCAGCACATTTGTGGACCTACACAAGGATGTGTGCTTGCTCCTGTACCCTACCTGAAATTTTTGTTGACCAGCTCCAATGTCACTGAAAATTATGTGCTTCAGTGCTTTATTGAGGTTTGCAATTTTACCACATTACCGGTCGTGGTGACTGAGGGTGTAGTTTGGGGGGTGGTTAAGGGCATGGCTGGGGCAATGGGCTCTAGCCTCAAATCTTTTGGAGACCTGTCAATGCACCTGGGATAGATCATGGTCTCCACCATCTAGTATCATGTGAATGTAGAGGACATCAATCTTAAGTGTTTACGTTGGCAATTCCGGAACAGCAGGAGCCCTCAGATTCAGAGCTGGGGAAATTATAAAGTCCCCTATAGTTACATTTCTATTTATCACAAAAAGGGATCATTACAACTATTCATTTTTTATAATCTCATTATTAATCTCATTATGTTATCAACTGTTGTATCTAATGTCAGTCTATGTGAATATATTTAACCTTCCCTCCATAGGTTCTTTGTTATATTTCTTTAAACATTTCAGTATATGACCTTTCTGTTTTTATATAAAGTGGTCAATCCCTTTAAATACACAATACGTTAAATGTAATAGGGTTTTTGCTCATTTACCAGAAATAAGGCTAAAAATATTTTAAAACAAAATATTTTTGCAATCTTTGGGATGTTTATTTACTGTATTATGGTGCCCATAGACATTGTAGATAAACACAAGTTTTGGGTTTCAGGGAACTCCAGCCTGTGTATATGCAGTTTCTTCAGTACTGTTACAATGAAAACAAAATATTTTTCGGCTTCATATCCAATCTTTTTGTTCATTTGAGATTGACATGACTTCAGTACCTTTGGGAGTATCTATTCATCGCAGACGGATAATACAGTTATGGTCTTTTTCTACTCTCCACTACAGGCGTAGTCTAATGCACAAGATAATATATCAAAAGGTAATAAATTATATTGTTTAGTTATCAGTCTCAGAGTGTTTACACTGCAACGCATGCAAGCTTATAGAGAATATAATATACTCAATATGTGCCCGCATCAGCCCTGTTCAGTCCTGAAGACCACCGAGGTTGCAGGGTGATATGCAATATCTCTCCCAGCATTTGTCACTGCTCCTCATGAGGATGTCAAGGAAGAATTGCTTATTGTTCTCATTCTGCAGAAAAAGTGGAGCAGCTGGAATCTGACTTGGTGTTTTACCTACTTCATTTTAGTAGACAGAGTTGTTCACCTGTCTGTTGGTCTCTCTGTTCTCAAATGTACAATGTAATGGAAGAATTTTTTACCCTGTAATATGTTTTCTATTACTATTTACTATTATGTATTTCCTGAAAAAAAAAAAAAAAGATAATTAAATTTCAAGAGGGGAAAAAAGATACCAGAATAAAAAAAGGAAATGTTCCTATCTCATATCTATCTATCTATCTATCTATCTATCATCTATCTATCTCATATCTATCTATCTCATATCTATCTATCTCACATCTATCTATCTATCTACCTCATATCTACCTATCTACCTATCTATCTATCTATCTATCTATAAATAGGAGAATACAGCAGCGCACTGCTAGCACAAAGATACAGATAAAACATGAAATACTATATTGCTACAATGCAAAAAAATGCAAAAATTAGGTACTTAGCTCACAATTTGGAAGCCAAATAGTTTGGACCATCCCACAATGATGAGGTGACCTCATTGGGACAGACCCTACACTGTGAATATGCCTCTGTGTAATCAGTTTAACAGGCTTGCAAGGTCTGAGACGTCCAGTATTTCATGTTTGATCTGTATCTTTGTGCTAGAAGTGCGCTGCTGTATTCTCCTGTTTATGTATATTCAGCCTAACAGCGTGCACCTGTATGCCAGGTCCATGCAGTAGTTTAGGTATCAGTATGTGCTGGCCAACTTATCCTTGTTTGTATCTATCAATCTGTCTATCTATCTACCTCATATCTATCTATCTATCCATCCATCTCATATCTATCTACCTCATATCTACCTATCTACCTATCTATCTATCTATCTATCTACCTCAGATCTACCTATCTATCTACCTCATATCTACCTATCTATCTATCTATCTCTCATATCTATCGATCTATCTATGTGTAAATGCAGGAGAGGAGAATAAGCCGCAACTCACCGGTATGATGCAAAATACAGTCTTTTATTTTCAAACTTGTAGATACAGTATTCAACGAGAGGGAAAGACACACACACACATCTCGTCAAACCTCTCTTCATTTCATCAGTGAATGGAGAAAGACTGGTCTGCACCGTGCGTTATCGCACAGAACCCCTGCTCATGAGCGTTGGAGTTCTCCATCATGAGAGTATTGAATTTTTTGTATTGCCCAACTGCACCTCTGAAATTCTTCTTGGCTTGCCCTGGCTCCAGCGTCACGCACCTACCCTCGACTGGGCCACTGGGAACATTAAAAGTTGTGGATCTTCCTGCCACAAACAATGTCTCAAGTCTATTCCTACCAGCCAAGTCTCCTTCGCCATACCATTGCCAGGCCTTCCTGAGGCCTATCAGGACTATTCTGATGTTTTCAGTAAAAAGCAAGCAGAGGTCTTACTGCCACACAGACCCTTTGACTGTCCTATTGATTTGCTTCCTAGTACTACTCCTCCCCGTGGCAGGATTTTCCCTTTATCCAATCCAGAAACGCAGGCCATGTCAGAATATATACAAGAAAACCTTAAGAAGGGTTTTATCAGAAAATCTTCATCTCCTGCAGGAGCAGGCTTCTTTTTCGTTGCCAAAAAAGATGGATCCCTACGGCCTTGCATTGATTACCGCGGTCTTAACAAAATTACTGTAAAGAACCGTTATCCTCTTCCTCTAATATCAGAACTATTTGATCGCCTGGGGGGAGCAAAATTTTTTACCAAGCTCGGTCTTAGGGGTACCTATAATCTCATCCGTATTCGAGAAGGTGATGAATGGAAAACCGCGTTCAATACTAGAGATGGACACTTTGAGTACCTTGTCATGCCCTTTGGACTTTGCAACGCCCCTGCAGTCTTCCAGGACTTTGTCAATGAGATTTTTCGGGACATGCTGTATTCCTGTGTGGTAGTCTATCTTGATGACATCCTCATTTTTTCCTCCAACCTAGAGGAACACCGCCTCCATGTCAGTCAAGTGCTTCAGCGCCTACGCAAAAATCACCTTTATGCCAAAATTGAAAAATGTCTCTTTGAGCGCAGCAGTCTAACCTTCCTGGGATACATTGTGTCCGGTCAAGGCCTTCAAATGGACCCTGACAAGCTATCTGCGGTAATAGATTGGCCATGTCCCACTGGTCTGCGAGCTATCCAACAATTTCTCGGATTTGCAAATTATTACCGTCAATTCATTCCCCACTTGTCCACCTATTGTAGCTTTGACCAAGAAAAATGCTAATCCGAAATCCTGGCCACCGCAAGCGGAGGAAGCCTTTAACCACCTCAAAGCCGCCTTTGCCTCTGCACCAGTCTTGTCCAGGCCAAATCCTTTGAAGCCCTTCTTCCTTGAGGTTGATGCCTCCTCAGTTGGAGCCGGAGCTGTCTTCTAAAAAACGCTAAGGGAAAAAATGTCACTTGCGGATTTTTCTCCAAAACTTTTTCTCCTCCTGAAAAAAACTATTCTATAGGTGACCGTGAACTATTGGCCATTAAGTTGGCACTTGAGGAGTGGAGACATGTTCTGGAAGGATCCCTTCATCCCATCACCATTTACACAGACCATAAAAATTTGTCTTATCTTCAGTCCGCCCAGCGGTTAAATCCTCGCCAGGCTAGATGGTCGTTATTTTTTGCCCGTTTCAATTTTCAAATGAATTTTCGTCCTGCGGACAAGAATGTCTGGGCTGATGCTCTATCACGTTCCACCGATGCCTCAGAATCCGAAGCTCTTCCTCAGCACATCATACCTCCTGAGTGTCTGATCTTCTCTGCTCCTGCTTCTCTGGTGCCAATCCCTCCAGGAAAGACTTATGTTCCTCCAAGTCTTCGCCTCCAGACTCTCAAATGGGGTCATTCCTCCCATCTGGCTGGTCATGCTGTAATCAAAAAGTCCATTCAGTTAATTGCCAGACACTATTGGTGGTCTTCCCTGGAGAAAGATGTGACCGATTTTGTAAGGGCCTGTACAGTGTGTGCACGTGACAAAGCTCCTCGCCAGAAGCCTGCTGGTCTTCTCCTTCCTCTGCCTGTGCCTGAACAGCCATGGTCCCATATAGTTATGGACTTCATCACTGACCTACCTTCATCTCATGGCAACACTGTCATTTGGGTGGTCGTTGATCGTTTTTCCAAAATGGCTAATTTTGTCCCGCTTCCAGGTCTTCCTTCTGCGCCACAATTAGCGAAACAATTTTTTCTGCAAATTTTTCGTCTCCACAGGCTTCCCACGCATATCGTCTCTGATAGAGGCGTTCAATTTGTCTCAAAATTTTGAGAGCACTCTGCAGTCAATTAAAAATCAAATTACATTTTTCTTCTGCTTATCATCCTCAATCCAATGGACAAGTGGAAAGAGTGAACCAGATTCTTGGTGACTACCTGCGAAATGTTGTCTCCTCCCGTCAAGATGATTGGGTCTACCTTCTGCCCTGGTCTGAATTCTCGTACAATTTCAAAAATTCTGAGTTTTCCTCCAAATCTCCATTTTTTGTGGTGTACGGCCGTCATCCGCTTCCCCCCTCCTCATTCCCACTTCATCTGGAGTTCCTGCCGTTGATGAATTGACACAAGACTTCTCCTCTATCTGGAAGGAAACTCAAAAGTCGCTCTTACTGGCCTCATCTCGCATGAAGAGACATGCTGATAAAAAGAGAAGAATTCCCCCTGTCTTTGCCCCCACTGACAAATTGTGGCTCTCTGCCAAATACATCCGTTTCCGTGTCCCTAGCTACAAGCTTGGTCCTCGATACCTCGGGCCATTTAAAATCAAAAATCAAATCAATTCTGTCTCCTACAAGCTCCATCTTCCTTCTTCTCTTCGTATTCCTAACTCTTTCCATGTTTCTCTTCTCAAACCTCTTATACTTAACCATTATTCTCCCAAGGTCACTGTTCCTGCTCTTGTCTCTGGCTCCTCTGATGTCTTCTCTGTGAAAGAGATCCTCACCTCCAAGTTTATCCGAGGTAAAAGATTCTTTCTTATTGATTGGCAGAATTGTGGCCCCGAAGAGAGGTCTTGGGAACCAGAGGCCAATATTTCGGATGAGGAGCTTATCCACAAATTCCTTTGTTCCAAAAAGAGGGGGAGACCTAAGGGTGGGGCGGGTATTGTAACGCCGAGCGCTCCGGGTCCCTCTCCTCCCCCGGAGCGCTCACGGCGTTCATCTCCTGTTCGCAGCGCCCCGGTCAGACTCGCTGACCAGGAGCGCTGCTCTGATTCCCCCGACGGGGATGCGATCCTCGCGGCAGGATGTGCCTGCCCGCGGGTTGCATTCCGTTCTGTTCACCTGCCCCGTCCTCTGTATGCTCAGTCCCGGCGCGCGCCGGGTCCCTCAGATTTAAAGGGCCAGTGCACCATTAATTGGTGCCTGGCCCAATCTGTTCCAATCAGTGTAAAAGTATAAAAACCCACTCCCCCTTCCTGTCCTTGCCGGATCTTGTTGCCCTAGTGCCCTGAGAAAGCGTTTTGTGTGTATCCCAAGCCTGTGTATCCAGACCCTTTGCTGTTGCCCCTGACTACGAACCTTTGCCGCCTGCCTTGACCTTTTGCTACGTCCGACCTTGCCTCAGCCTTGTCCTTGTGTGCCGCGCCAGTCTCAGCTGTCAGTGAGGACGAGTCGCTATTAGGGGATACGACCTGGGAGTTACCGCCGCAGCAAGTCCATCTGCTTTGCGGCGGGCTCTGGTGAAAACCAGTAACTTCTTAGAACCGGTCCCCCGGTACGGCCCACGTCATCGCCTCACTGACACAGAGGATCCACTACCTGTATCCTCCCCGCATACCAGTCCGGATCCTGACATAACTGGCATGTGAAAACTAGAAACATACTGTTTATACATTAATTTCATTAATAAAACAAAGTCCTCCCCTCCAACCAAGAAATGGAAAATATAATCTCTGTGTCTGAACAAATCAGTAATCAAAGTGAACGTGCTGGTTCTTTGAGGTCATCTTACACCACATTGAGGTTGAGGTGCTATTGCACAATAGAACCCAAAGAACAGCTTCTTCTGCTTCTTAACCCCTTAAAGGGGTACTCCGCTGTAAACATCTTGTCCCCTATCTATAGAATAGGGGATAAGATGTTAGATCGTGGGGGTCCCACCACAGGGGACCCCGCGATCTCCGGGCCGGCAGCGGCGCCGTTCGGAACACGGAAGCTTACAGCTTCCGCGTTTTTGACGTTACGCCACACCCCATGTCTATGGGAGGGGGCATGACAGCTAAGAGCCATGTTTTCATTCACAGACCCATATGAGGGCTTGTTTTTTGCTCGACCAATTATACTTTGTAATTACAATTACCATAAAATGTACGGCAATACCAAAAAAAAATATTATTTGTGTTGGCAAATTGAAAAAAAAAACACAATTTTGCAAATTTTTAAGGGTTTCATTTTTTTATGCTGTTCACTTTACTATAAAAATGACATGTTTTCTTTATTCTTTGGGTCAATACAAGAGCCTTGCACAGTGCACAGAGACCTGATTATCCTCAGTGCACAGAGACCTGCTTATCCTCAGTGTACAGAGCCATGCTTGTTCTCAGTGCACAAAGCCCTGCTTGTCCTCAGAGCACAGAACTCTGCTTGCCCTCAGTGTACAGAGCCCTGCTTGTCCTCAGTGTACACAGTGCTGCTTGTCCTCAGTGTACAGAGCCCTGCTTGTCCTCAGTGTACAGAGCCTTGCTTTTCCTCAGGGTACAGAGCCCTGCTTATCCTCAGTGTACAGAGCCCTGCTTGTCCTCAGTGTACAGAGCCCTGCTTGTCCTCAGTGTACAACGCCCTGCTTGTCCTCAGTGTACAGAGACCTGCTTGTCCTCAGTGTACAGAGCCCCGCTTGTCCTCAGTGTACAGAGCCCCACTTGCCCTCAGTGTACAGAGCCCTGCTTGTCCTCAGTGTACAGGGCCCTGCCTGTCCTCAGTGCACAGAGCCCAAAATGTCCTCAGTGCACAGAGCCCTTCTTGTCCTCAGTGCACAGAGCCCTGCTTGTCTTCAGTGCACAGAGCTCTGCTTGTCTTCAGTGTACAGAGCCCTGCTTGTCCTCAGTGTACAGAACCCTGCTTGTTTTCAGTGCACAGAGCCCTGCTTGTCTTCAGTGTACAGAGCCCTGCTTGTCCTTAGTGCACAGAGCCCTGCTTGTCCTCAGTGTACAGAGCTCTTCTTGTCCTCAGTGCACAGAGCCCTGCTTGTCCTCAGTGTACAGAGCTCCGCTTGCCATCAGTGCACAGGGCCCCGCTTGTCCTCAGTGTACAGAGCCCTGCTTGTCCTCAGTGTACAGGGCCCTGCCTGTCCTCAGTGTACAGAGCCCAGCCTGTCCTCAGTGCACAGAGCCCTGCTTGTCCTCAGTGCACAGAGCCCTGCTTGTCTTTAGTGTACAGAGCCCTGCTTATCCTCAGTGTACAGAGCCCTGCTTGTCCTCAGTGTACAGAGACCTGCTTGTCCTCAGTGTACAACGCCCTGCTTCAGGGGCAGACACAGACAGCAGAGGGCCCCTGAGCAAAGAATGTGCCTGGGCCCCCCCCATATGTCTATTGTTCAGGAACACCCCTCCCCTACCCGCTCTCATTACCCCCCCTGCTTCCATTAACCCCCTGCTCCTTGCATTCACCTCATCCTGCCCCTCCTTCCATTCACCCTCCACTTCTATTACCCCCCCTCAGGCTTCCATCCCCCCCTCACTGCTTCCATTGACCCCCCTGCTCTTTCTTCCATTCACCCCTCCTGCCCCTGCTTCCATTCACCCCCCCCCACTTCCATTACTTCCATTACCCACTGCTCCTTCCATTCTCCCCATCCTTCCCCTCCTTCCATTCACCCCCATGCTTCCACTACCCCCTGCACCCATTAACCCCTCCTGCTCCTTCCATTCCCTTCATCCTGCCCTTCCTTCCTTCCCCCCTGCACTTCCATTCCCCCCACTGCTTCTTTCATTCACCCCATTCCACCCCTCATTCCATTACCCCCCCTGCTTCCATTAACCCCCCTCCCCCGCTTCCATTAACCCCCTGCTTCCAGTAACCTCCTCCCCCTGCTTCCATTAACCCCCCATCCCCATGCTTCCATTACACATACACCCACACTTCCCTTAACCCCCCTGCTTCCATTAACCCCCCCTGCTCGTTCCATTCACCCCATCCTGCCCCTCTTTCCATTCTCTCCCCTGCGCTTCCATTACACACACACACATCCACTTCCATTAACCCCCCCTGCTTTCATTACAACCCCCCCCGCTTCCATTAGCCCCCTGCTCCTATAATTTAGGTAGATAGATAGATAGATATGAGAGATAGATAGATAGATAGATAGATATGAGATAGATAGATAGATATGAGATAGATAGATAGATATGAGATAGATATTAGATAGATAGATAGATAGATAGATAGATAGATTGATTGATATCAGATAGATAGATATGAGATAGATAGATATATATGAGATAGATAGATATGGGATAGATATATATGGGATAGATAGATACATAGATAGGATATAGATCCTATCTATATATCACAGTGTTTACCAACCAGTGTGTCTCCAGCTGTTGCAAAACTAAAACTACAACTCCCTCTCAAGGCCCGGGCCTAGCGTACACATACCTCTATAGCCAGGGGCGTAGCTAGAAATCACAGGGCCCCCATGCAAAAAAATTGTCCTGGGCCCCCTACCCCTCGTCGACCCGCTTCCCCAATCCCTGAAGAACCCCTTACCCGGCCTCAACCGCACAAAGATAATAATGACTTACAGGCAGGGCCGGACAGGGGCCAAAAATAGGTTAGGCATTTTAAAATAAGTAGCCCATTTTTATGGTGGGGGTCCGACTGCTTAGACCCCCACCAATCACCTTGGTTCAAGTGGTTTTCCAGCTGTTATAAAGCTACAACTCCCATCCTGTCTGTAGATCCTCAGGCATTATGGAAGTTGTTGTTTTGCAAAAGCTGGAGAGCCACAGATTGGGTCAGACAGAACACACAGTGATATCAGTGACCTGAATGACATCTTCTCTGTTGTCTTTTCTTTCTCTTCTTGTCCGGGCAACAGGTCTTCTTCCAGCTCCATCTTCTCTGCAGAGTCTGACGGCCGGACATCATTGATTCCTCAGCTTGTCAGCAGATCCTCATCCTCTATATAAAGACATTAATCATTATTATCCTGCCAAATACTGTGTCCCCTGAATATAATACTGCCAACCACTGTACCCCCTGAATATAATACTACCAGAAACTGTACCCCCTAAATATAACACTGCCAACCACTGTTCTCCTGAATATATTATTGCTACACACTGTACCCCCTAAATATAATATTACCACCCACTGTAATCTCTAAATATATTATTGCTACACACTGTACACTGTACCCCCTGAATATAATACTGACACACAATGTACCCTCTAAATATATTATTGCTACACATTGTACCCCCTGAATATAATACTACCACCCACTGTAATCTCTAAATATATTATTGCTACACACTGTACCCCCTGAATATAATACTGCCACACAATGTACCCTCTAAATATATTATTGCTACACACTGTACCCCCTGAACATAATACTGCCACACACTGTACCCTCTAAATATATTATTGCTACACACTGTACCCACTGAATATAAAACTGCCAACCAGTGTACCCCCTGAATATAATACTACCACCCACTGTACCCTCTAAATATATTATTGGTACACACTGTACCCTCTGAATATAAAACTGCCAACCAGTGTACCCCCTGAATATAATACTACCACCCACTGTACCCTCTAAATATATTATTGGTACACACTGTACCCCCTGAATATAATACTGCTACACACTGTAACCCCTGAGTAAAATACTTCCACAAACTGTATCCTTAGAATATAACCCTGCCACACACTGTTCCCATAATAATAATACTGTCACACAGTGTTTCTCCATAGTCTAGCTAAATCCCACCCCTGCACTGTCCTCCTCCAGACCCATCTATCCTCCTCCTGGCTTCTGTCACCCCCCCCAAGACCCCTACGTCTTTACCCAAGTAATTACCTCATACACTGCCACCCTTGACCCCCCTGGCACCCCATCCTCAGTCTCCTCCTTATCACCTCATACATCACCACCCAGCCCCCCCTGTACCCCATCCTCAGTCTCCTCATACGCCGCTAACCAGTTAACCCCCCCTGTACCCCATCCTCAGTCTCCTCATACGCCGCCACCCAGTTCAACCCCCCCGTACCCCACCCTCAGTCTCCTCATTATTCAATCCCCCCTGCACCCCATTCTCAGTCTCCTCATCACCTCATACACCACCACCCAGTCCAACTCCCCAGCACCCCATCCTCAGTCAATCCCCCTGCACCCCAATCCCCCACCAGGCCCCCCCCATCTACGGTCTCATCAATCCATCACATCCCCCCCCACACACACCATCCTCAGTCTCCTCATCAATCAATTAGGCCCCCCCGCCCTCTGTCTCATCAATATCCCCCCCCACCTGCACCCTCAGTCTCCTCATCAATCACCCCCTCCCCCCCCACACGCACACACACCATCCTCCATCTCCCCATCAATCAATCAGGCCCCCCCACCCTCTATCTCCTCATCAATCACCCCCTCTCCCCACCTGCACCCCATCCATGGTCTGCTCATCAATTCCCCCCCCCCCCATCCTCGGTCTCCTCATCAATCCCCCCCTTCCCCCACCTGCACCCCGTCCTTAGTCTCCTAATCAATTCCCCCCCATCCTTGGACTCCTCATCAATGAATCTAAAAACCCCTCATGAATTTATCACCCCCCAGCACCCCACGCCGGCAGCCCGTCCCGTGTCTCCTCACCTTCCTGGAGATCACTGCAGTGATATCGGGCGGGCGGCTGCACCTGCCACTGCCTCTGCCTGGTTATCATAGGGTCAGAGGCAGAGACGCATCAGGGGCTTGGAGCAGACGTGCGTGTGTACTTACGCGGAGCACGTCTACTCCCATCATGCCCCCAACCTGCGCTGATTTTTAAAGGGCCGGCGTGCTGGCAGCAACGAGCCCGGCTACGCCCAAGTGGCGGACCTGTTGCTGCAGCTGCATAGTGTACTGGCAGACCTGCTTGCTTTCAGTGCACAGAGTCCTGCTTGCCTTCAGTGTACAGAGCCCTGCTTGTCCTCAGTGTACAGGATCCCACTTGTCCCCGCACACTTCTTGTATTTAGTCTCTTCACAGAGACACACAGTTGTAAGCTGCAGGCGGCCATCATGCATCTCCCATAGACTTGCATTGAGGGGGCGTGGTTGTGATGTCACAAGGGGCATGTCCGACCCCTGCAGCACAAAAACAGCATTCAGAACATTTAGTTCTGAGCGCTGGCCAGTGGAGTACCCCTTTAAGATTTTGCCAGACTTTGTATAACATTGCCTGATCTCAGGTACATCTCTTAACTTTGACTATCTCTGACAGCTCTTATAGAGAATGAATGGAGCAGTAAGTAGTATACACATGAGCTTTTACTCCATTCCAACAGGAAACTAGGAATCACGCTCCTGAGATTACAGGACGTCCAAAAGTTTACAGATAGTAGGATTCTTTGTTTTTCCACTTTTTCTTTGACTGAATCCTAACCCCCGGCAAAAGTTGCCCACCAATAAGGGCAACTAACATACAAAATTTGGTTCTGATCAGACAATATGTGCCGTCTCCACTATGAGGTTGATGTTTTACATGGGAAATGTTCCTTGAATTGGGCCTACTATTAATTTTGAAGCTAAGGATTATACTGAAATGATGACTTGGGATAATCCAGATGTCAGTATCACAGTCCCTCCTGTATTGCGGTGTGTTTCAAAACAACTCATAGACAAGCTTTCCCTGCCTGATAGCACAGTGCCAGGGTGGTCTCTCACTAAACACCCATACCATACAGTGGAGAGGACTGCAAAACTTGTGACAGAGTTGTCCGCGAGAGTATCTGGTCAAGAGGCATGTGTTTACCAAACTCTATCTACTGTCTTTATCAACAGAGGCCTTGCCCAAATTCGACAATATGGGTCAAGAACGATTTTCAGCACAATTCAAAGCGCATTTACAATGTAAAACATGAAGCTTGTAGTGCAGACAGAAGATATTGTCTGATCTGAACCATTTTTTGCAAGTGTGTAGCCCTTATGTGTTGGCAACTTTTTCCGGATAGTAATATTTAATCAAAGAAAAAAGTGGAAAAATTAGCCATCCTATTATATAGGGACAAATGGTAATGGTCTGACAACCTAAGCCTATTCAGGCACGTAAACATGAGTAAATAGATCTTTTAGGACCTAATCCATTTTAGGTTTACTTATTTTCCTTTTTATAGGAAGTATATTATTTCAAAGAACCTTCAAAATTATGATATTGACTTCTCTAATAAAGGATTTCCCGGAAATAGGAACATTTCTGTCCAAGGCGTATTCTTGTTACCGAAAGTTTGCACATCTTAATTATGACCCTGCATTTGTTTTGCCTCCAGTTTTATTTTAGAAGTTGTGTTTGATTTAGCTTTTTTATAGCACACCCTCTTTTATCGCTTTAAAGAATGCAGAGGGTTCTCATGTCTGCATACATGAATGCCGTTTTCATTCTCATATGTGAACCTTTGCTTTGAAGCCGGTTTTCAGGAAACCAACACATATTTCTGTGGCTTTCCTTAACAATTTTAGTGGTTTGAGGCATCTGAGCTGTATGTAATTGAAAGGTTTCTGAGTTCTTGTTGAGAAACCATTGATTGACCACATAATGGTGAACTTCCAAAACCCGACCCTTTGGCTGGAACCACTGTGTGTGGGAAGAGGCCTTCAATTTTCAGCTGCACTTCCGTTCAGTAACATGTACACTTGCATTGTACGGCTTCCATATGTAGGAATGGCATCTGTCTGCATCATTCACGAGATGTGTTCGCATTAGTCATATATATTTAAGGGCTAAAATTTTGTAAGAAAAACAAATTAAACAGCCAAATGCAATAAAAGTTTGACTGCTATTCCAATGAGTAGTTGGGTTTCCTGTCTTCAAATAAGTAAAAGCTCCTCTAGTTTGAAATAGTAAAACGAATACCGTACATTCTCCTGAATGCTCTTTTTTCTCTTTCTGAGGGGCATACACAGGATTTTGTAAGATAAAAAAAGCTCCTTCCGTGTTTCCCCGAAAATAAGACACTGTCTTATATTTATTTTTTCTCAAGAAGACACACTATGGCTTTTTTTCAGGGGATGTCTTATTTTTATCATGGTAAGTATGGTAAAACAGTGGTATAACAGGGATGTTATATTTTTATTACGGTAAGTACGGTATGGTACAACAAGTATGGTACAACAATGGCACAACAATCTACATTTCTCCTCCATTTCATGAACCATACCCACCTGGCCTGCTGTATGGTACTCTCCTTCCCATGCAGATGCGCCATAGAGTACTGGGAGGAAGTGTCTTTAACTTCCACCCAGTGCTAGGCAACCGCTGGGACTTGGGATCCGCCGCTGCCGTCCCCATGATGATCAGCTGTGACACCGGACCTGCGGCCTCTGCATGGTATCTGGACATCCCTATGGTATCTGTCAAAATGGGGCAGATGAGAAGGGCTAACCATCTTAATTACCTTAAATAAGCCACGCCTACCACTATGGCTTATTTTCGGGGGTATGGCTTATATTGAGCAAATACATAGAACTCCTGGTATGGCTAATTTTATGAGCAGGTCTTATTTTTGGGAAAACATGGTATATATAATAAATGCATATAAATGCGTATAAAAACACACATTACACTTATAAACAGATTTATACACATTCGCACACACTGTGACACACACACATATATTGACATACATAGGCCCATTGTATCTAAGGGGTGGGGATCAGCAGGACAGGGCTGCTCCAGCCAGCAGTGATATGCAAACAATGAAGTTATGCCTTCTTCCTCCTTCTTCTGTTAGATTCTACCGATATCTCTTTCTAATACTTTCTGACATCTGGTAGTAAAAGAAGAATATCTCCCATGTAATGCTCTCATTCCCCAGCTGATGGCAAAGAGCAATACATATAGACTGTCTAACTAACAACAGCCAGAGGGATAGCTCAATTTCCACCTCCTTGTCCTGTTGAAGGAGAGAAGGGAGAAATGACACCCCTGAAATTTTTAATTCTTGTGGCTTTAAGGGCTTAATAAACCTGATTTTATAGAAATCCTTAAGGTCCTGCATAATTAATGGGCAATTTTACACTGTCATGGGATAAGACACCTGGAATTAGATGATTTGAATAAGAATAGCTAGAATTTACTGGTCTCTAGCGGTTGAATGTGAAAAATTGCACAAATTTTTCTTGATAGATCTTTGGCGAAACAATGGGGGGGGGGGGGGGGGGGGTAAATTAAGATGCCTAATAGTAATATTCTTTGCTGCCCATAGTAACCAATCAGAGATCATCTTTAATTTTACTAGAGCTTGTTGAGAAATGAAAGCTGAGTTGTGGTTGGTTACTATGGGCAACATAGAAAATCTCACTATTAGGGCAGGGTCACATAGGGCGCATCCCCATGGTATTTCACGCTGCCGAAGCGCCGACGTCAATAACAGAGGGAGCGCGGACTGCAGTCGCTCTGTGGCTGCCGTTGGTACATCTTGATAAATTCCTCCCCCCCCCCCCCCCCTGAGTGATCCTTATTTATGACCATTATAACTGCGAAAAGAAAACCAGAAAGTATCCTTTACCTTTTGAATGCTCCCTATGGCGGAATCACATCATATATTGATTTATGATACCTGGCATTCAGCTGAACTGGATCCCATGAGGAAACACTAAGCATGTAACAAATGTCAGATTTCTCTTACACGCAGTCAAGGCAGGAGATGTCTCACAAAGAAGAAGTGGAATAGACTGGAATAGAGTAGACTAGCGCTCTGCTTCTAAATGAAGTTGCTTTATAGGAAAACAGTGAACAGGTGTGCCATTGAATTCAGATTAATTGGCTGAAGAGTTGGAATTGTCTTTTAAAGAAGCACTCCAGGGAAATGTACTTTTTGCTTATATAGTGCAGCATAGGTTATTGCTAGAGAATTCTTGCGTATGCTTTGTGCTTACATGTTTTAGCTGATGTTACAGGCATGAGTTTTCAGCTATATTGATCCCTATTTAATGAATCATTTGGCTTTGCAGAGAGAGAGAGGTGTGAAGTCTCATCACTGGAGTTGATCTAATTAGGCTGCTGGTTCTGGAATTCACCCAGGTAAACTTATTAGACTCATAAGTGGGTTGTGGTCCGATCACATTAAGTGGAGTTGTTGATGCATTTTGTTATTCAAAGCACATTTTATAGAGAAATATTGCCATGAGGAGAAAGGGATTGGACATGTAGTCACAATTGAATTGTTTTATGGTGTTGTTCAGTCTTCAGGCTGTATTCACACCTTTTATTTTTACAACCCAGACATCATATCCCCTATCCTTTGAGGGGATAATATGTCTTAGGGCCAGAGTACCCCTTCAAGAGAAGACACAATTAAGAGAGAGGGTTTGCTGGTACTTGTAGTCTCACTCATCCCAGTGTGAGAAAGTCCCAGTTAAGGTCAAAGGTGTCACAGGTGGCTTGAGTGGTGATGAACCCCAAGGTGTCCCCAAGAGTCACAATTGTTAAGGATGAGGGGCTGCACTGGGGATATATAGTCTATATCCCCAGGGACATTTCATAATGAAAATGTCTGGGCTGATGGTATGTGGAAGGCCCTTATGTTGTGTATGGAGTATAAATAAAGACACCAGGACACAATGGACATTGCTGCATAACGGGTAACTTTTACTGAACATCTTTATCATTGGGGAGGCATAGATCTCTAACAGTTTCAACACAAACAGTATCTGAGATAGATGATGGCAGATGGTAGGTGGTAGTCAAGGAGTTAACCTGCGTGGATTCTTGATGTTGACTTGAGCAGTTCCTGAGATGTTATTCCCCTAAAGACTCTGGAAAACACTAGTTGCCTCCCAACAGAAAAAGGTAATCTGTCTCAAAAAGAGGTTCACAAGGGCACATATTTTCCAAGGGGCCCTTGCTCAGCTGATTCCCCTCTCAGACAACTAATAGTATGTGATCTATAAGAAAAAATTGGCAGAGCTCCTCATGGGACAAGTACCATTTGGTATATAAGGTGATGGTGAGAGAATAGTTTCCAAATGTGACTGTATTCTGCTCACCTTGCTCGGTTGTGTAATAGACACAACCACATATGCGCATGTATCAGTACAAGTGGTGCAGCCTCCCGATGTCGGAACTTGGAATGATCCTGGCCGAATAGCATATACTCATTAATAGAAGAAAATATTACCAGGTTTTCGCCGCAGTCCAACAAAGTAGTTTTATTAGCCAAACATGACGCGTTTCGGAGCATAGGAGCTCCTTCTTCAGATGAAATGGCAGTATGACAGTACAGAGTGTATGGGTCTCAGTTATAAGGTAACACACAGTGGGCTAAGACAATGTATTTAGGCAATGTCCATGATTTTCAGAGACCCAGCAGGGTAATTCACGATTTTGAGGCTCGTTTCAGAAATTTTCAGAGGCTTTTTATTTTCATTACTTCATTTTAAATCTGCTTACAAAGTGGAGCAAAGCTGGTAAACGGACAAATAGGAGCTATGATCTTCCATCTGCTCGACACCTTGGACGCGGCAGTCTCAGTTATACATTAATCCCTTAAGGACGCAGGGCGTATCTGTACGCCATGAGTCTGCTCCCTTTTTATAACGTGGGGAAACGGTGTGGCCCCGTGTCATAGCGGGTCGGGCCCAGCACCTAGCAACGGCATTCAAAGTTGATCGCCATGTCTAAAGTGAAACTAAACTGTTCCCGGCTAGCTCAGTGGGCTGTTCGGGACCGCCACAGTGAAATTGCGGCGTCCCAAACAGCTGTAAGGCACAAGGAGGGTCCCCCTACCCTCCTCCTAGTGTCCGATCGCCGAATGACTGCTCAGTGCCTGAGATCCAGGCATGAGCAGTCAAGCGGCAGAATCACCCATATCCTATGGGATAACAAAGATCAATGTAAAAAAAGTGAAAAATAAAAGTTAATAAAGATCATTTAACCCTTCCCTAATAAAAGTTTGATTCACCGCCCCCCCAGAAAAAACCCAGTGTAAATAAAAACAAACATATGTGGTATCACTGCATGCAGAAATGTTCAAATGATAAAACTATTAAACTGCACAGTCAATGGCGTACGTGCAAAAATATTCAAAAGTCCAAAATAGTGTATTTTTGGTACATTTTTATATAATGAAAAAATGTATAAAAAGTCAGATCATTATAAAAATGATACCGTTAAAAACTTCAGATCACGGTGAAAAATTGAGCCCTCATACTGCCCCATACGCGGAAAAATAAAAAAGTTATAGGGGTCATAAGATGACAATTTTAAACGTATACATTTTCCTGCATGTAGTTATAATTTTTTCCAGAAGTTCGACAAAATCAAACCTATATAAGTAGGGTATCATTTTAATCGTATGGACCTACAGAATAAAGATAAGGTGTCATTTTTACCAAAAAATGTACTGCGTAGAAACGGAAGCCCCCAAAAGTTACAAAATGGCAAAAGTTACAAATTTTATCGCACAATGATTTTTTTTTCGTTTTGCTGTAAATTTTTTGGTTAAATGACTGATGTCATTACAAAGTAGAATTGGTAGCACAAAAAACTAAGCCATCATATGGATTTTTAGGTGCAAAATTGAAAGGGTTATGTTTTTTAATAGGTAAGGAGGAAAAAACGAAAGTGCAAAAACTGAAAATGCTATGTCCTTAAGGGGTTAAAATTGGCGCCATATGTGATAGGCCATGCCCACTGGGCATGTTCAAGTCTGACATCACATTCTAAAACAATGTACCTTCATTTATACAAAACACATCATAAAACATATATATGTGTAGCAAGAGAAAAAATTGGTACCAGTGGGTTGTATTAGTAACAGTTAGGCTGGGTTCACACTACGATTTTCAAATACAGTAACCGTATATGGTTTTCCGCAAAAAAACGTATACGGCTATATCCGAAATCGTATTCATAGAGAATGCATTGTAAACTGTATTCCAAATGTTGTGTACGGTTGCATTCGTTTTGCCTCGGATACAGTTTTGCCGATTTTTCAACCGTAGGCAAAAACGCTGTCGACCACGTTTTTGCCTCCGGTTGGAAAGCCGTATGCGAACCGTATGTGGTTCTTTTAACATTGTTGTCTATGAGAACCGTACACAGAATTTCAGAATATGGTTGCACACAGTTTTTCTAATCAGTTTTTGGAGTTGACACATGCGCAGAAGGAATTTCAATAGAACAATAGTAACTTTATTAAATTGCTCGAAAACGGATGCAAATGGATAGAACCGTACATACGTTTTGGAACCGTATACGGGGAAAAAATTTATTTGGAGCCATACGGTTGTATACGGTTTTCGCCATACGTTTTTTAGCGGAAAACCGTATACGGTAACCGTATTTGAAAAACGTGGTGTGAACCCAGCCTTATGCTGCAGATTTTGTCACCCACTAACCTCACAAATGGCAGCAAAATATGCACATTTGTTATGTTACAATAGTAACTTTATTAACCCCTTAAGGACTCAGGGTTTTTCCATTTTTGCAATTTCGTTTTTTCCTCCTTACCTTTTAAAAATCATAACCCTTTCAATTTTCCACCTAAAAATCCATATTATGGCTTATTTTTTGCGTCGCCAATTCTACTTTGCAGTGACATTATTCATTTTACCCAAAAATGCACGGCGAAACGAAAAAAAAAATCACTGTGCGACAAAATCGAAGAAAAAACGCCATTTTGTCATTTTTGGGGGCTTCCGTTTCTACGCAGTGCATATTTCGGTAAAAATTACACCTTATCATTATTCTGTAGGTCCATACGGTTAAAATTATACCCTACTTATATAGGTTTGATTTTGTCGCACTTCTGGAAAAAATCATAACTACATGCAGGAAAATTTATACGTTTAAAAATGTCATCTTCTGACCCCTATAACTTTTTTATTTTTCCACGTACAGGGCGGTATGAGGACTATTTTTTTTGCGCCGTGATCTGAAGTTTTTATCGGTATGATTTTTGTTTTGATCAGACTTTTTGATCACTTTTTATTCATTTTTTAATGGTATAAAAAGTGACCAAAATACGCTTTTTTGGACTTTGGAATTTTTTTTGCGCGTACGCCATTGACCGTGCAGTTTAATTAATTATATATTTTTATAGTTCTGACATTTACGCACGCGGCGATACCACATATGTTTATTTAATTTTTTTTTACACTGTTTTATTTTTTTTATGGGAAAAGGGGGGTGATTCAAACTTTTATTAGGGAAGGGGTTAAATGACCTTTCTTAACACTTTTTTTTTACTTTTTTTTTTGCAGTGTTATAGGTCTCGTAGGGACCTATAACACTGCACACACTGATCTTCTACACAGATCACAGGCGTGTATTAACACGGCTGTGATCAGTGTTATCGGCGCTTGACTGCTCCTGCCTGGATCTCAGGCACGGAGCAGTCATTCGCCGATCGGACACCGAGGAGGCAAGTAAGGGCCCTCCTGGTGTCTGGTCAGCTGTTCGGGACGCCGCGATTTCACCGCGGCGGTCCCGAACAGCCCGACTGAGCAGCCGGGTCACTTTCACTTTCGCTTTAGAAGCAGCGGTCAGCTTTGACCGCCGCTTCTAAAGGGTTAATACCGCACATCGCCGCGATCGGCGATGTGTGGTATTAGCCGCGGGTCCCGGCCGTTGATCCCGCTTCATATCGTGGGAGCCGGCGCAGGACGTAAATATACGTCCTGCGTCGTTAAGGGGTTAAAATGCTTGAAAACTAATTCCAACAAAATAGCAAAACCGTTGGCAAAAACGGATGCAAACGGATAGAACCGTACATACGTTTTGGAACCGTACACGGGGAAAAACCGTATTTGGAGTCATACGGTTGTATACGGTTGCATGCGGTTTTTGCCATACGGTTACCGTATTTGAAAATCGTAGTGTGAACCCACACTTATGGTGTCAGGATAAGAGGGCAGCGGGACCGAGAGATGGGGGATACCCATTGCGCATGCACCTGCACTGGAGAGAGGGGGCCAGGGCCATACTGCAGGAAACATTAGCTGCGTGCGCGCATAACCAGCACTATTAACGCACGAGCTGGCAGAGTGCATGGGCGAGAGGGTCTGCCCTTGCGCAGCTGGGAATGTAGCTTCGGCCATATCCCGGTCTGCGCATGTGTGCTATGTATTGCAGAAAAAAATAGGGCAGACTGTATTAAGCCTGACTGACGTATAAAGAGTGTGGGGAAGGGGGCTGGATATGTGTGGGATGGTATAATGGAATGAACTAAGCATATGTGGGCATGCAGAACCTAGAATGTGTAGGAACAAGTATTGTGAGTGAAAAGATGAAAATATTGGTATGCAACATATATAAGGAAAAAAATCAATATGTAATAAATATAAAACGATGTACTGTATGTTAAATAACATAAAATTGCTGGTAATAGATGCCATCAAAGATTACTACAGGTAATCTTCTAAGGCATACCTGGTGTTTCTTGGGACAATACAAGAAGTAGAATATAAATAAACACATAAGGTGACACATATAACACAGTGAAATAACATATAGTGTCACCATAAGATATAGTTTATTAGAGTGACATGTAATATCGCCATAAAACCAAGAGAATGTGATGAAATGTAATAAAATAAAATAAACTATCGCCATCAGACAAATGGATGACAAGTGGCATGAAAGGCATGAATAAAAATGTAATTACATCCACATTTGGTGCCACATAATTAGTTATACAGCTGTCTGAGTGGACACAGAGGCCATAAATGTAAATAAACTAGGGTCAACGTATTCTTAGCGAATGATGTGTATGGCTTCATTAAGACCTGAGGGGTACAGGCTATTCAATATATAGATCCAGTAGGACTCCCTGCGTTGGAGCATCTTTTATCTGTTGTGCACATTACTCGGGATGTGCTCAACGGCTAACAGGGAGAATGATGCGAAATGGTTATTATGGTCGCGGCGTGCCTAGATACACTATGATGTGTAAAGCCTCTGGATACGTTGAATCTGTGGTTGTTCATCCGCGTTCTGAGCTGCTGGGTGGTCCTACCCACGTATTGAAGGTGGCATGAACATTCTAAAAGATAGATAACGTACATGGTGGAGCAGTAAATTCTGCTCTTAATGGGGAAAAGTTATCCAGTAGCTCTTGAAGTTGGATTTTCTATTGTTAATATTCGTGTAGCATTTGTAGGCTTTTGCCCCACACTTGAAAACCCCTGGAGTGATTCCCACTAGGTTTTTTTTTTTGATTCTTTATCTTTTAGGCGGATGGGAGCCAGGGTGTTTTTGAGGGTTCTTGCTCTCCTGTACGTTTTTTTTAGGGATATGTCCTTCCAAGATAAGGTCCTGAGTGAGGATGTTCGAGTGCTTGTTTAGTATGCAAAGGACGTCCTTATGTGAGTCAGAGTAAGTGGTTAAGAAATTATGTTTAAAGTATTTTTTTCTTCTCTTTTGTCTGGTTGTTCTTCTCTGTTGGCTTTTTTTTTATTGTTGTCAGTGACTAGCTCATGTTCTGGTTTGTTGATCCTGAGTGTATGTTCACTTTTTTCTTTTTCCTTGGGTTTTTAAGTGCTCTGAGGTACGCAAATTTATTAATACGTGAGGGGTATCCTTTCTCTTTTAGTCTCTGTGATATGATTGTACTTCATTGTTTGTAGTGCTGGATCTTAGTGCAATTCCTGCGGAGTCGATGGAATTGTCCTTACGGCATGTTCGTTTTCCACTTTTTATAGTGGCAACTGTAGAATGATAACAGGCTGTTACATTCAACCTTTTTGAAAAAGGTCTTGGTGATGACCTCCTCATCTTCATTAGTCAGAAGTAAATCTAAGTACTCAGCATTTACCACTCAAGGAGATGTGGTAGGAGTAAGTGTTGAGGTATTCTGTAAATGCTGAGAATTCTACTTCAGATCCATTCCATGTAAATAACAGATCATCCATGTAACATTTATATGTTACAATATTGTGGGACCATTAGTGGTTGCTGTAGATATGATGTTTCTCATATTCCCCCATGTATATATATTTGCAAATTCTGGGGTGAAGCGGGTGCCCATTGCGATGCCATGTGTTTATAAATAGATTTCTTCACTGAATTAAAAATAATTATGTCTGAGGATGCTATATCTGCATCCAAGGTTTTTTTTTTTATGACTTCAAGGCATTTATCATGGGGATATTGGAGTAAAATGAGGATACATCCAATGTGGCCCATCGGTAGTCCGGGTTGCCATCTGAACCCGTCTAGTAGCTACATATTTTTGGAGAATGACATCAAAATATTGTGACATGTTGCTTGAAACAGAGTTGATACCTGCAATTATCGGCCTCCCTGGAGGGTTGACTGTGCACTTATGCACTTTTGGAAGATGTTAAAAGAGGGCCATTTTGAGGTTTTTGATTGACATGAACTCCTTTTCGTTTTTGTTGATGATGCCATCTTCATATGCTTTTAGGATAAAATTCTGGCAGGATCTGGAACATTTTTCAGTGGGATTGTGTGTCAGTGTCATATAATACTGTTGGCCACTTAGGATCCTGTATTCCTCGTTTGTGTAGGTGTCGAAGTCCTGGATGACGATAACTCCTCCCTTATCTGGGTTCCTAATAACAATGTTATGGTTGGCAGTAGGGATGAGCGAATCGAATCTGACGAATCTGAATTGTTTATGAATTTCAGGAAAAATTTGGTTCGTAACGTATGTGAAAATTGCCGTGATTTAGCGCAGTCCAGGCTCAAGGGACTGGGCATCTAAAATGGCAGATTCACATGTGAGGACATGGGGCAAGGAATAGTGATGAGCAGCATTGGGCATATTCATTTGCAATAATTCGCAATATTTCGTGAATATATAAATGAATATTCTTCCTACATTCGCGAATTTCGCATATTCGTTATATTCGCATATGTGCATATGCGAATATTCTCATACGTGAATATTTGCATATTCGTGTATTCGAAGAAGAAAACAGAAAGGGGATGGGCAACTTTACTATTGGTTGCTAGGGATGTTGCTGATAACCTCTGACAAGTGTATTTGCTTCATTCTAATTAGCCCACAAGTGAAAAGAAGGAATATGCGAATATTCACACATGCGAATATGCGCATATGTGAATATTCACATATGCAAATATGCGCATATGCGAATATTCACATATGTGAATATGCGCATATGCGGAAAAACAAATATTCACAATTTCGAATATATAGCGAATATATTTGCAATTATTCGGGAATTTGCGATAATCGTGATAAAAATTCGAAATGCGAATTTTCCTGCCCAACACTAGCAAGGAATCCTGGGAAGGCGGGAACAATAGTCGGTGGGACGGCCGGGAATCAAATGCAGCATGCAGCCTATCAGCAGCCAACCACCTCTGTGATGTCACAGCCCAATATAAGCGGCAGCCATCTTGCGGCCAGTCACATCAGAGTTCTATTACAGAGAGAGAGGGATAGACAGCAGTGTGTGTTGCACAGAAAAGCATTTTTACAGCAGCAATTCACCTTCCAGTCACATCAGCGTTCTATTGCAGAGAGAGAGGGACAGAGAGCAGTGTGTTGCACAGAAAAGCATTTTTTCAACAGTGATTCATCTCCCAGTCACATCAACGTTCTATTGCAGAAAGGGACAGAGAGCAGTGTGTTGTGCAGAAAAGCTTTTTGCGGCAGCGATTCACCTCAAACCCAAATCCAGCCTAGAAGCACTGATAGGAAAGTGAGATTGAGAGAGAAATTTTGGGTGTAGTATACAGCAAAATACTGGAGCGCATTGTCCACCCCTCATAAGTGCATACCACATACAAACATCTAAGTGATGTACCATTTTGTTCATGATAAAGTTTTAAGGGCCTAGATACTGTGAAAGGCCAGCCAAAAGTACACACCTGCTGGTGTTGTAGACTAATACTGTTTTAAGCGTAGTATGTCAGGCAGAGAAGTTCCAGGACGTGCACAGAGGAGTGGCAGAGGCCTAAATTCATCAGGCAGATGTCGCAGCACACTAGGGGCGAGTGGCCCCAGGAGTAGCAGCGAGAGGCCTGAGCTCCCGTTATCAGCTAGCGGTTGTGTCTCGACCAGCAACCCATCTGCTCTTACTCTCTTTTACATTCTTATATTTTACCTTCATCCCCAGCCTAGTAGGACTGTCTTCCTATATTTATTGTTGGTTATCCTTTTGGCACATTGGGTTTATGTGCAACACAGTATCCTCGGCTTGTTAATTCATGTTTTATGTTGAGCTCCCATTTATTTTTTAGAATTTTCCTTCTACTTTGAGTCAGTAATTCTGCCACCAATCAATTGGCGAAGCCATGTTCAAGAGACAACAGTATGCGCCCACTCATTCAACGTCTCAGAAGCTGTGCTCCTCTCCAAACTGCTGGTGCTGCAGTCCCTCCCTTTTCAAGTGGTGGACTCTGCACCTTTCAGAGAATTGATGGCTTGTGCTGAGCCGAGGGGGAGAGTCCCAAGCCGTCATTTCTTTGCAAAGAAGGCAGTACCAGCCCTGCAAAATTTTGTGGAACAGATGGTGGGCCGGTCCTTGAGCCTTTCGATGTGTACCAAAGGGCATGGCAGCGCCGACGTGTGGAGCTGTAACTACGGTCAGGGAGAATACATGTCCTTTACGGCTCACTGGGGGAATGTGGTTCCTGCACAGTCACAACTGCAACTTGGAGAGGTCATGCCGCTTCCGCTTCCATGCTCTCAGGCCGTTTGGTCCTGTGACAGTGTGTGTTTTCGCCTCATCATCCACCACTGTGTCCTCAGCCTCCACTGTAGGGACAAGTCTCAGTGCCCCTCCAGCATACCATGTGTGCAGAGCATGGCGGTGTCATGCTGTTCTTCACATGGTTTGCCTTGGTGAACAGAGTCACACAGGGGAGGAACTGCTAAAAGTCAATCATCAAGAAATCGAATCATGGCTTACTCCACGAAACCTGGAATTGGGAACCATGGTGACCAACAACAGGAAAAACATCTTGTCTGCGCTGCAACAAGGAAGCCTGAGACATGCGCTGGCATGGCACACATGTTCAATCTGATTGTCAAGCGGTTCCTGAAGTGTTCCACCCATCTGCAAGACATCATAACAATGGGAAGGAAACTTTGCAGGCGCGTCAGCCACTCGTACATCGCAAAGCACACCCTCCTTGAGCATAGTCTGATTTACGACGTTTCCACACGTTGGAATTCCACCCTCAAAATGTTGGATCGACTATGAGAACAGAGAAAAGCCATCACCGATTTCTTAATGATCCAAGCGGATTGAAGGACTCCCCTGTGTAACTTCAATGTCAACCAGTGGCAGCTCATATGTGACATCTGCCGTTTGCTCAGGCTCTTTGAGGAAGCCACATTATTAGTCAGTCACCAGGAATACGGGATGAACAACGTCATTCCAGTGCTTCATTTACTACAACATGTGTTGGAAACGATGGCTGGTCAGGGCACTGGGGACGTGGCGCCTACATCTCATGGCCACATGAGCCCTGTGGGGGCTGAACTGGAAAAGGAGGGGCACGGTGGGTGGGATGGATGTTTTTTTCTAGTCATCTGACAGGAGAGGAGGAGCAGCCAGAGGAGCTAGAGGGTTATGAGGAAGCTGAGACAGAGGACCTAGATACACCCAGGGCCCGTGCAAGGATTTCTGCCAACACAAGCGAAGCTCCATTTTGGCGCCCCCCCCCCCCCCCCCCAAGTCGACTACCACACTCCATCACCGGCCACCAGAACTCCCACACGCAAGTACATATAATGCAGTAGATGTGACCTGCAGTCCTATGTAACACCACAGATAACACAGTGATAACTCTCTGAGTACACATAATGTAGTAGATGTGACCTGCAGTCCTATGTAACAGAGATAACACAGTGATAACCCTATGAGTACAGATAATGTAGTAGATGTGACCTGCAGTCCTATGTAACACCACAGATAACAGTGATAACCCCCAGAATACAGATAATGTAGTAGATGCTACCTGCAGTCCTATGTGACACCACAGATAACACAGTGATAACTCTCTGAGTACAGATAATGTAGTAGATGTGATATGCAGTCCTATGTAACACCACAGATAACACAGTGATAACCCTCTGAGTACAGATAATGTAGTAGATGTTACCTGCAGTCCTATGTAACATCAGAGATAACACAGTGATGACCCTTTGAGTACAGATAATATAGTAGATGTGTCCTGCAGTCCTATGTAACACCACAGGTAACACAGGTAGCATCTACTACATTATCTGTACTCTGAGGGTTATCACTGTGTTATCTGTGGTGTTACATAGGACTGCATGTGACATCTACTACATTATCTGTACTCAGAGAGTTATCACTGTGTTATCTCTGATGTTACATAGGACTGCAGGTCACTTCTACTACATTTTCTGTACTCAGAGAGTTATCACTGTGTTATCTGTGGTGTTACATAGGATTGCAGGTCACATCTACTACATTATATGTACTTGCGTGTGGGAGTTCTGGTGGCCGGTGGTGGAGTGTGGTAGTCGACTTATCCATACCCCCGCTTCCATTATCCATACCCCCGCTTCCATTATCCATCCCCCTGCTTCCATTATCCATCCCCCCGCTTCCATTATCCATCCTTCTGCTTCAATTATCCATTCCCCCACTTCCATTATCCATCCCCCTGCTTCCATTATCCATCCCCCGCTTCCATTACCCCCCTGCTTCCATTATCCATCCCCCGTTTCCATTACCCCTCCTGCTTCCATTATCCACCCCTGTTCCCATTACCCCCTTGCTTCCATTATTCATCCCCCGCGCTCCTTCTTCCATTATCCCCCACCGCTTCCATTAACCCCCCCCACTCCTTCTTCCATTATGCCCTCCTGCTTTCATTATCCACCCCCTGTCTCCATTAACCCCCCTTGCTCCTTCTTCCATCATCCATCCCCCCTGCTCTGCTTCCGTTATCCATCCCCCCTGCTTCCATTAACCCCCCCTCTGCTTCCACTGTTTCCTCTGCTTCCATTGAACCCCCCCGTTCCTTCTTATATTCACCCCTCCTGCCCTTGCTTCCATTAACACCCGCACTTCTATTAATTACCCCTTCTATTCCACCCTCACCTGTGCGGCGTTCTGTCTGCAGGAAGCGTCCCTCATGTTATTGCTGCCCGGGCGCAGGATCCTCACTGGCAGAAGCATTCAGCACATGATGCTGACGCTTCCGCAAGAAGGGAAATTCAATTGGTCTAAAGTTCCCGCGGCATATAATAGCGCAGCGGGCACTTAAGAACAGTGAGCAGCGGCGATGCAGCGCTGCTGCTCATATGTGTTTTGTGAGGGGCCCCTGCACCGGCTGCACAGGGCAGCTTTGATTTATCTGCGGTCCCGGGGGTAGGTGTGAGGTTGTGCACTAGGAGCAAGTGAAGTAGCAGTGAAGCCTGTTCATGATGCCCAGGAGAGTAACTGTACGGCGGGGCGCAAAACGGCTTAAAAAAAATAGTCCTTGATTTTTCCGCCCTCTGTTTCGTGCGCCCTTAAGCGACTGCTTGGTCTGCCTTATGGAAGCGCCGGGCCTGGATACACCGTGGCAGTGTACAGTGGAGATGGAGGCATGGAGTCCCTCAGAGTCATTTGCACAAATGGCATGATGCAGGCTCACTTGCTTGTGTATTGACTGCTAAATTGTCATCATTCAGCAGTGTGATGACTTCTGGCTCTCCAGCTTATTGGACCCTCACTGCCGGCACAAAATGGTGTCCTTTTTTACACCCACTGAGAGGGAGGACAAACTGAACAACTACAGAGACATCCAATGTAGTCAGTTGGCCGAGGCCTATCTGCGCCATCATCCATCCTCTCTCAGGTTTGACTCGGGGGGCCCTCTGTGCTCACCTTCCACTGCCATGGCTGCTGGGGAGGGGTGGCAGGAGCAGTACCAGCTCCTTCAGCAGCCTGAGTCTACAGTCGCTGATAAGTAGCTTTCTTCACTCACATAGTGAAGCAACTCATCAGCAGCAGGTAGACCTGGAGCAGGACCTGAAACAGCAGGTGGTGGCATACCTTGACACGACCATGTCAACACACCTTGGAGATCGGCTGGACTTCTGGGCATTTGTGGCCGCAACTAGCAGAGTTTGCCATGGAAAAGCTGTCCTGCCCGGCCAGTAGTGTGCCATCAGAGCGGGTGTTTAGTGCGGCAGGGGCTATAGTAACCCCGAGGAGAACTCTTCTGTCCACGAAAAATGTGGTAGGACTGACCTTTCTGAAGATGAATCAGGCATGGATCAGAGTAGATTTACCATGGTGCCACACCAACTATTCACAAATATGGATAGTGCAAAACATATTTCAGGTACTGCTCCCCAGTTACAGACATTCCTCCACATCAGATCACAAGTAAGTATTAAAGCTATGCATTAGCTAAAACTTAACGTAACTTTTCTTAGGCTAAAATGTGGTGTCCCAGTACCGTATTGCATACCGTACCTTGGTTAGGGGTCCCCAAAGTCAGAGTTCCTAGTAACTGTGGGGTTCCGCTTCTTTAGTCATCCCCTATCCCCCCCCCCAAATAGTTAATATATTACTAAATTACATGTAAAAACTGTATAGAAAGTGTATATTTACCTTGCATAGCGTCGCAGGGCCTGCGGGTCATGTGACTGTGGTTTAGTCTCTATGGTAGGTAAAAGGACCTTTGGAGGTTCTGGGTCATGTGATACCCACAAGGCCTTGTAAAGCTGATTGACAGATGGTGTGGACCAATCCTAAAACAGCCAGCCCCTGCCCATATAAGGGAGCTGCAGCCAATAGACGCTCTCTTGGGTTGCTGACACTTCACGAGGTAGGACCTCCGCAACTTACAGCGACAAATACTGGGCCAAAGCCTGCCGGCCTTGACCTGAAATGAAACCGTGAGTTCTTACAACTTCTCCGCTTATGCTAGCGAGACCTCTGGACCTAAACATAACCCTAAATCCAGCAGATCTGTGCATACTAAATCCTACTAAGCTAAAGAACTTACAAAAGTCCCAACTATATGTCAATCTCAGCTAAGCTGTACATAGACTTTGTTATAAAGACTGTCCCTGTATTCGCATGTTTGCAAAGCTCTGGTTGTGGACAATACTTTATTCTGCATCTACCTATCCCTCTTGGGAAGGGTGGCGATAGGCCAAGTCATACAGCATTTAACCCTCACCCTGGTGTCACGACTGACAAGAGTTAATTATAACTGTGATATACCTCACAGCAACACTCCAACTGCCATACACCCACCCCCCCCACCAAGGCACCGCAAAGCCTTTTTGGCGTCTCATGAATGTTACGCCGAGCGCTCCGGGTCCCTGCTCCTCCCCGGAGCGCTTTCGGCGTCTCTCTCTCTGCAGCGCCCCGGTCAGACCCGCTGACCGGGAGTGCTGCACTGACATTGCCGGCGGGGATGCGATTCGCATAGCGGGACGTGCACGCTCGCGAATCGCATCCCAAGTCACTTACCCGTCCCGGTCCCCGGCTGTCATGTTCTGGGGCGCGTGGCTCCGCTCTCTAGGGTGCGCGCGCGCCAGCTCTCTAAGATTTAAAGGGCCAGTGCACCAATGATTGGTGCCTGGCCCAATCAGCCTAATTAGCTTCCACCTGCTCCCTGTCTATATTACCTCACTTCCCCTGCACTTCCTTGCTGGATCTTGTTACCTTGTGCCAGTGAAAGCGTTTAGTGTTGTCCAAAGCCTGTGTTCCAGACCTTCTGCTATTCCTATTTTGACTACGAACCTTGCCGCCTGCCCCGACCTTCTGCTACGTCTGACCTTGCCTCTGCCTAGTCCTTCTGTCCCACGCCTTCTCAGCAGTCAGCGAGGTTGAGCCGTTGCCGGTGGATACGACCTGGTTGCTACCGCCGCAGCAAGACCATCCTGCTTTGCGGCGGGCTCTGGTGAATACCAGTAGCAACTTAGAACTGGTCCACCGACACGGTCCATGCCAATCCCTCGCTGACACAGAGGATCCACATCCAGCCTTCCGAATCGTAACAATGAACAGGATACGGGTGTGTGTCTGCTGCTGTTGCCACCAGTGAAAGTGTACTCCCCCCTATATAAGAGACTTTGTTCATATAAGAGACTGTGTTTATGTGCTGTAAACCGCATTTTCATGTACAAGAGCGGTGCGTGTTGTGTACAATACAAGGGGGCCACATGAAAAGTAAGGGGGAGGAGAAGATTTATTCGCTGCGCAAATGTATAAAGAGAGAGGCAAATTTATGCTGCGATCCTCCAGTCTGGGCAGCATGCCAAGAGTTAACTTGCTGCCAAAGAAGCACGAGAAAAGTCCTGCAAAGTGACCTCTTCAGTCTGCACAGAGAGCCGGAGAGTACAGACATGGAGCTGAGCAGCGTTCCTCAAGGCGAAAGCATCAAGATGGCACCGGAACAGCGGAAAGTTGTGGCGGTCGCAGCCCAACTGTTCCAGAACCTCGCCGACCGTCTGTAGAGGTTGTCGTTGGATGAAGAGGCAGCCTGCAATTTCCCCCCACTGCCTGACGTAGACGATGACGACGGAGATGAGTCGGAGTTAATCGAGTACATGCATGCGGTACTAAAACCCACACCTGGGAAACCACTCCCTCCGGTTCCCACTGCTCAAAGAGAAAGGGCCCGTCAGGAGGCTGACATAGCTGAGTTGATGGCACAATTAAAGGCCCAACACAGGGAACTGTATGCACCTAAACATGTTCATCTGCCATATGAAGAGCAAGTGCGCTATCAACAAAATACTAAAGAAATGGAGGTGCATTACATCAGAATGTGGGACTACCCCTGAGAAGGGGAGAAACCTTTGGAAAGACATAGAGCCACTGTAACAAAGTTTGACAAGGTCAGAGGGTACAGGACCCTTATGGATTGCCACACAGGGCAAACCCTCCTCGTAAACCGGCGAGCTGTACAGAGGCCATACATTGAAAAGAAGCTTCACTCACTGGAGGTGAGTGAGATTGTCGAATATACCCGTGTCCGGGGTCTTCGTGGAGAATGGGCTGCGGCAGTAACCAGACCAGCAGCTCCAACTCAAATACCCTTCAAGTATTTTCCTTCAACTGATTGGGAGTCCGATCCCTTCAAGGTAAGATCAACGTGGCCTGCTCCTCCTGCCTATGCGGAAGAGTCTGCAGAGAGAGATCTATGACAGCAGTAGCCACTTCATTCTGAGTACAGCAAAGTGCCCAGGCCTGCTAACGACAAAGAGATGAAGCCTAAACTTCGAGCACCAACAACAGTACCTAGGCCCTCTCCTGGCGAGGAGATTTGTCTTTCTTCACAGGTACCAACTAAAGTGCTGCGGCCCGCTCCTGACATGGAGGTGGGACTGAACCAACCGGCACCAACCATGACCACAGCGACCAGTAGTCCCCTGGTCACTTTGAATCCCTCAGTGTCTCACTCTACTCTCACCAATGTGGTGTGGGAGAGTTATATCAACTCCCAGCCAGCTCCAGATGTTGGAAGAGCTAGGGGGTCTAGAAGAGGAGTAGGAAGAATTCGGAGAAATGTCTTCTAAGGGACTGATATATGCTAACCCTTGTTTTTCCCTTTGCTAACTTCTTTGTTTTTCAGCAACTACAAAGTTCAAGAAAATGTGCCTAGCAGGACTGTGCTAAGACTGTTCTAAGTTTTGCAACGTAACCATCAAGCTTTGTGTCTGACCCTTTGGTCAAGAGACTCCTAGCCTGCAGGAGATTCATCAGATTTGTGCCCGGCTGATTGTGGTAAGGCCGTGTTTAGAAAGACTCCTAGTGTAGGTGGACTGCTGATCCTTACACGCCAGTTTTGTGTATATACCTCAAAAGACTCCTAGTGTAGGTGGACTGCTGATCCTTGCACGCCAGTTTCATGTATATACCTTATATCTCCATAGTAACGTAAGGACTTCTTGCTAAAAATTGCACTTATCAGGTGTATGCACCTGAACCCTGTTGGAGTGTCTTAATAAATATTTCTGCTAGTATAAGAAAATGTAAATGGTTATTGTACACAGAAAATTAGCCTTGTGCCTGTGTATATAAAAATGTAAGTAGTTGTTGTACACAGAAAAATGTCTGGTTAAATGCACGTGTACACAAAAGATAAAATGTAAATAATTCTTGTACACATGTACATACACTAGGAACATTTAGAAGGTGTTTTAGTAGTAACTAAAAGGTGACTCTTTCAGCTCCTCTGAGAGTAGCATTACCGTCACCAATCGCTAGCACCTGTCTCAGAATAAACTGCCCTTAAAATACCAAGACTGATCTTCCAAATAGTACACATAGTACGTCAAACAAATGACTTAAAGAGTAATTATATCATTCTAACTTAGTACACCCAAAAATAAAATATATTTCACATTAAGAAAAACACTTTAGGAATTGTAGCCTAAGTCATTATCCAATTCCTGCCACTGTTATGTACACTAATTTCTCTTTTCTCTCTATGTGTGTGAGATGCCCTGCCCGGCCAGCAGGTGCTCTTGCGAGCTAAAATTGATGCACATATTTACTAAAGGTAACCTAGGTAAGGTTATACTGTTGTGTTCTAGGGGTAAGAGCGTGTAGCCAATAGACCCTAGTAGCTAGCTTATTGGTAGAAAGCCTCAGGCAAGCCAATATAACTTTCTGTGTACAAGCAGGTAACTTAACTGGCAAATATAAAAATGTCTAGTGAGATATAAAAATGTCTAGGAAGCTTGAGAAATATTTTAGAGAGCTTCAGAAATGTCTAGTGAGATGTAAAAATGTCTAGAAAGCTTTAGAAAGATTTTAAGGGAGCTTTAGATATGTCTAGGGAACTTTAAAAAATGTATAGAAAGTTCTAAAATGTCTAATGTGACTAGCATTATCTTCAGTAAAAGGAATTATCTCTAGTCAGAGAATACAAAATTTTGTCAGGATGTATATAATGTATGATAAATTCAACCTTCGTCATAGTTCCTCTGCCTTAGGGGACAGACGTCGGGGGTCGGCTGGTTTTAAGTAAGGGGGTTTGTGGTGTCCCGGTACTGTATTGCATACCGTACCTTGGCTATGGGTCACCGAAGTCAGAGTTCCTAGTAACTGTGGGGTTCTGCTTCTTTAGTCATCCCCTAGTCACCCCCTCAAATAGTTAATATATTACTAAATTACATGTAAATACTGTATAGAAAGTGTATACTTACCTTGCATAGCGTCGCAGGGCCTGCAGGTCATGTGACTGTGGTTTAGTCTCTATGGTAGGTAAAAGGACCTTTGGAGGTTCTGGGTCATGTGATACCCACAATGCCTTGTAGCTAGCTTATTGGTAGAAAGCCTTAGGCAAGCCAATACAACTTTCTGTGTACAAGCAGGTAACTTAAATGGCAAATATAAAAATGTCTAGTGAGATATAAAAATGTCTAGGAAGCTTGAGAAATATTTTAGAGAGCTTCAGAAATGTCTAGTGAGATATAAAAATGTCTAGTGAGATATAAAATGTCTAGAAAGCTTGAGAAATGTTTTAGAGAGCTTCATAAATGTTGAGTGAGATGTAAAAATGTCTAGAAAGCTTGAGAAAGATTTTAAGAGAGCTTTAGATATGTCTAGGGAACTTTAAAAAATGTATAGAAAGTTCTAAAATGTCTAATGTGACTAGCATTATCTCCAGTAAAAGGAATTATCTCTAGTCAGAGAATACAAAATTTTGTCAGGATGTATATAATGTATGATAAATTTAACCTTCGTCCTAGTTCCTCTGCCTTAGGGGACAGACGTCGGGGTCGACTGGTTTTAAGTAAGGGGGTTTGTGATGTCCCGGTACTGTATTGCATACCGTACCTTGGCTAGGGGTCACCAAAGTGTCACCAAGAGTTCCTAGTAACTGTAGGGTTCCGCTTCTTTAGTCATCCCCTAGTTACCCCCTCAAATAGTTAATATATTACTAAATTACATGTAAATACTGTATAGAAAGTGTATACTTACCTTGCATAGCGTCGCAGGGCCTGCGGGTCATGTGACTGTGGTTTAGTCTCTATGGTAGGTAAAAGGACCTTTGGAGGTTCTGGGTCATGTGATACCCACAATGCCTTGTAAAGCTGATTGACAGATGGTGTGGACCAATCCTAAAACAGCCAGCCCCTGCCCATATAAGGGAGCTGCAGCCAATAGACACTCTCTTGGGTTGCTGACACTTCACGAGGTAGGACCTCTGCAACTTACAACGACAAATACTGGGCCAAAACCTGCTGGCCTTGACCTGAAACAAAACTGTGAGTTCTTACAACTTCCCAGCTTATGCTAGCAAGACCTCTGGATGTAAACATAACCCTAAATCCAGCGGATCTTCGCATACTAAATCCTACTAAGCTAAAGAACTTACAAAAGTCCCAACCATATGTAAACTTTACTCTGCATCTACCTATCGCTCTTGGGAAGGGTGGCGATAGGCCAAGCCATACAGCATTTAACCCTCACCCTGGCGTCACGACTGACAAGAGTTAATTATAACCGTGATATACCTCACAGCAACACCCCAACTGCCATACAACCCCCCAAGGCACCACAAAAATATATGTACCCCAAATTTTTTTTTTTATCAAACAAAAGGAAAGATGTGCAAAAAACACCATGTGTCACCTACACCACCAAGTATTGATGTGATGCAAAGACCTCTAAAAGGTGGAAGGGAACAACGTATGGTCCATTGTAACCGGTGGGGGTAAAAACTTCCACTGTGAGGCCCTACTCTCGCATTATTAATCCCCTTCTTGGCAAGTGTTACTCGCCTTAAAAAGGGCTGCCCTAAACACAGGAAATGTCTTACACAGGAAACTCCCTATTTCCACCTAATAAACCCTGGCAGTGTTTGCTGGTGGAAATGGGGAGAGGTTCCTGTGTGGGGCTGCCCTTTTGATGGCGAGTAACACTTGCCAAGAAAGAATTTAATAATGCGAGAGTAGGGCATTACAGGGGAAGTTTTTACCCCCACCAGTTACAATGAACCTCCACGCTGTGTCTTTCAGCCACTAAATGGTCTCCTCATGCTGCCACCAACTCCATGCTGTGTCATTCAGACATTATATATTCTCCTCCTGCTGCCGCCAACTCCAGGCTGAGTCATTCAGCCACTAAATGGTTTCTTCATGCTGCCGCCAACTCCAGGCTGTGTCATTCAGACACTATATGGTCTCCTCATACTGCCACCAACAACAGGCTGTGTCATTCAGCCACTATATGGTCTCCTCATGCTACCGCCACCTCCAGGCTATGTCACTGTACTGCTATGTGGTCTCCTCATGCTGCTGGCACATTAAATAAAACATTTTAGATTCATCCTTTGAAATCTATAATTTGAATATTAAAAAATATCTTTAATCTTTTCAATTGTGAGGCCCTATGGTCTCGTCAGGCTATTGCCACCTACAGGCTGGGTCATTCAGCCACTATATGTTCTCCTCATGCTGCCAACACCTCCACGCTGTGTCATTCAGCCACTATTTGGTCTCCTCATGCTGCCGCCACCGCCATGCTGTATCATTCAGCCCCTTTATGTTCCCCACATGCTGCCGCCACCTCCAAGTTGTGTCATTCAGGCACTATATGGTCTCCTCATGCTGCTGCCACCTCAACGCTTTATCATTTAGCCACTTTATGGTCTCCTCATACTGATGCCATCTCCAGGCTCTGTCATTGTGCCGCTCTGCGACAGTGATTCTAATAATGACACCTCTAATCTGCATGTCATACTAAATATCAGTATTATTTCACTAACCCAGCGCACACCCTATGCGTGTTACAGCAAGGCAAAGTGTTCTACACGCCTATTGAGGCTCTCTGTAGGCCACAATTAGTCTTTTTAATACAGATTTGCCGCAAATAAATTTGGACCAAACCAAATTTCTTCGGAAAATTCGGCGAATCTGCCAAACCGCATTTTTCAAAAAATTTGCTCATGTCTAGTGGACAGACAGGGATTTTAAGGCTTGTTTTTCTTGATTGTAAAGGTTTGATTTCTCGAGTGTTTTTTTTGTTTTGTTACTTTTTCAGAAATCTGCGGCCACCATTTCGAAAAAAAAGTCTTTACAAAATGTCGCCTGTGATGGAGGGGATAGAAATTGGAGGCTGGTTTTAGGTTTGTAGTGATGGGGGGAGGGTCCAGGGGAATATTTTTCCTTTTTCCTTCTGTGGGTGTCCAATGTTTTCCCTGTAGGTCCTGAGAAGTGACGTGTTAGTGTCAGTTTTCATATGAATCTATTTAAGTCCACATATAAATCAAATTAATTGATGCCACTAGATGGACAGAAGGAGAGTCCTCTCCTGAGTAGACTTCGTTCGGCCTCATTCAAGATATGTTTGGAGAGGTTGAATATTTAGATACTCTCCTTATTGGTGTTGGTTGTCTTATTGATGTGGTCTGTTGTTCTTCATTCTTGGTAGGGAGGTGTCTTTTCTTCTTGATCCCTCCTCCCTTGCAAACCCTCTTGGTTTTCCTCCCTCTGGTTCTTTTCTTTTTCGGACTGTAATAGTTATTGATAAAAGTGGACATGAGGTCCTCCTTTACTGAGTAAGAGGGGGTGGGTGTAAGGGTTGCTGGGAGATGTAAAAAAAAAAATACATGGAGTGATTGGATGACCATTTTTTCTTGTTTCTTCTGCAACAATGCAGCTTTTCTCAAGCCTGGCTTGAGAAAGGCTGCATTGTTGCAGCTGAAACGTTGTCATGTGTGGGTTGATTGAATAAATACTATCCCCCTTTTTCACCATATTGGAGTGCTGCAGTGATCTTTTTAAGCTTATATCCTTCTGGAGATATGGCCTCCAGTACTGCACACAATACTCCAAGTGAGGTCTCACAAGTGCTTTGTACAGCGGAATGAGCACTTCTCTATTTCTACTGATTATACCTCTCCCTCTACATCCAAGCATTCTTCTAGCATTCCCTGCTACTCTAATACATTGTCAACCTACCTGAAATAATTACTCCTAAATCCCTTTCCTCAGATAAAGAGGTCATGACTGTGTCAAATATTCTATATTCTGCCCTTGGGTTTTTACGCCCCAGGTGCATTATCTTGCCAGAGTTCTGACCATTCTTATAGTTTGCCTAAATCCTTTTCCATTTTGGCGTATCCCTCCAGGAACATCAACCCTGTTACATATCTTTGTGTAATCAGCAAAAAGACATACATTACCATCGAGACCTTCTGTAATATCACTAATGAAGATATTAAACAAAATTGGTCCCAGTACAGATCCCTTAGGTCCCCACTGGTAACAAGACCTTGCTCTGAATATTCTCCATTGACTACTACCCTCTGTTGTCTGTCATTCAGCCACTGTCTAATCCACTCAACAATATGGGAGTCCAAGCTCAATGACTGTAGTTTATTGATAAGTTTTCTATGTGGGACAGTGTTAAAAGCCTTACTAAAATCGAGAAATGAGATGTCTACTGCCCCTCTGCCATCAATTATTTTAAAGGGGTATTCCAGGAAAAAACTTTTTTATATATATCAACTGGCTCCAGAAAGTTAAACAGATTTGTAAATTACGTCTATTAAAAAATCTTAATCCTTTCAGTACTTATGAGCTTCTGAAGTTAAGGTTGTTATTTTCTGTCTAAATCCTCTCTGATGACACCTGTCTCGGGAAATGCCCAGTTTAGAAGAGGTTTGCTATGGGGATTTTCTTCTAAACTGGGTGTTTCCCGAGACAGGTGTCATCAGAGAGGATTTAGATAGAAAAGAACAACCTTAACTTCAGAAGCTCATAAGTACTGAAAGGATTAAGATTTTTTAATAGTAAAGTATTTTACAAATCTGTTTAACTTTCTGGAGCCAGTTGATATAGAAAAAAAAGTTTTTTCCTGGAATACCCCTTTAATAATCCAATCAAAAAGAGAATAAGATTTATCGGAACCATGTGGTTTTTTCATGTTGATTTTAGATGTTCCACAATCCTATCCTTTAGTAGGGTTTTCATTAATTTCCCCACTATTGATGTCAGACTAACTGGCCTATAGTTGCTTGATTACTCCCTACTACCTTTCTTGTGAATGGGCATGACATTTGCTAATTTCCAATCTTCCGGGACGGCTCCTGTTACCAGTGATTGGTTAAATAAATATGTTAAAGGTTTTGCTAGCTCACCACTAAGCTCTTTTAATAATTTTGGGTGTATCCCATCAGGCCCTTGTGACTTATTTGTCTTAACTTTAGAAAGCAAATGTAGAACCTCTACCTCTGTAAAGACATATGCATCAGATGACTCATTAGTCTTCCTCCCTAACTGAGGTCCTTTTCCTTCTTTTTCTTCTGTAAAAACTGAACAGAAATATTCATTAAAGGGTATCTTTCATTAAAATAAATTTTTGCTATTGCACTCCTTATGGTAAATAAAATATATTTCTAATATACTTTGTTTAAAAAAAAAATGAAGTTTTCTATGTTTTATTTGTGCTTATAAAAGCTCAAGAGCACATTTTCCCCCATCTTATACACAGACTTAGGACCGAAGTCCAAACACAGGAAGCGCAGCCTGGAGGGCTGGGGGGGGGGGGATGGGGGGTGTACAACCAACAGCATATGGCAGTTAAGTGTGAGAGAATCTATGAGTGGATGAGGCTGGACAGCCCCCCATCAGCACTCCTGAAAGGCTGCACTTTCTGTGTTTGGACCCCAGTCCTAAGTCTGTGGATAAGATGTGGGAAAATGTGCTCTTAAGCTTTTTTAAGCACAAATAAAACATAGAAAACTTCATTTTTTATCCAAAGTATATTAGAAATCTTTTTTATTTACCATAAGGAGTGCAATAGCAAATTTTTTTTTAATGAGAGTGTCCATTTAAGGCAGTCTGCTAGTCCTTTATTCTCTTCTACATACCTTCCTTCCTTTGTTTTAAATTTAGTTATTCTTGTTTTAATTTTCTTTTTCATTTATATATCTGAAGAATTTCTTATACCCTTTTTTCACAGACTGAGCTTGTTTTTCTTCTGCCTGCACTGAAGTTCTTATAAATTGCATGGCCTCTTTCTGGCTAATCTTGTAGATTTCCCTATCTTCATTGTTTATCTTTATTTTTTATAATTACTAAATGCTAGCTTTTTTTAAATATTTTTTTAATGATTTTGGACACTTCTGCTGAGTACCACTGTGGTCTATTCCTTTTTTCTGCTTTTACTGACAAGTCTAATGCAATTTTCAGTTGCCTTCAATAATGCATCTTTTAAGTAGTACCCTTTCTTCTGGACTCCATGTAATCCATTCCAGTCTAAAACTTTTGTTTTTGTGTGGTGTGACTCCTTCACTGTTCTTATATTAAACCACACTGACTGGTGATCACTAGATCCCCAGCTTTTGCCTACAGTAACATCATATACCAAATCCCCATTTGTGAAAACCAAATCCAAAATGGCCTCCCTCCAGGTTGGCTCCTCAACCACTTGTTGTAGAGATAATCCCAGTAAGGAATTTAAAATATCTGTACTCCTGGCAGAACTAGCTATTTTGGTTTCCAGTTTATATCGGGAAGATTCAAGTCTCCCATAATAACTTCTCCTTTCATTGTCATTTAAGCTATTTCCTCAACTTGTAGATGATCTAATTCTTTAACTTGGCCAGGTGGTCTATATATCACACCTACATGAGTTACTGCATGATTACCAAACTGCAACGTAACTCAAACTCTATGTTTGCCTCACTAACTTGTATTAGGTTAGATGTTATGCTATGTTTTATGCTTTGATGGTAGTTTGCTCATCTTGACTGCAAAATATGCACAATAGTCAATTAAGTCACATAAATACATAATAAATATATTTTTGTAAAGTAAAAGACTGCACATTATGTTAGTGATGTAGGAGACCAGGCAACCTTAGCTGAAAGAGGTTAGAATATAGTCTGATCCTTGTACAAAATTCCTTAGATTCTCCACCATTATTTTCTCTCTCTCCTTTACTTTATCATCTTCATCTTGTTTCTTTTATTGTAATGCCAAAAAGCAGAGCTAATGGTTGAGTGTTTGCTGCGTGACTGACGTTCACAAGGTGCTGTCACTTGTTCCATCTTCACTCGGGAGACGTCTTCTTTTGAGCTGTGCCAATGGCACTGCAGTCATTGACCGTCCAGCTCCCATCTTTATTTTGTTGTCATCGTCCCTGAATTAATCTCATTCTTTTGTATTTAATACTTTCCCTTTCTGCTACAATTTTAGGCTTCATTTTGCTTTCTACTTGCATTTATTTTGCGGGAAGCTACATCATTTTCCTTCCTTGCCCACATAAACAACCACACCACTTTTTTAAAAAAAGAAACACAAAAATATGCCATTAGTGGGTGGATATCTAATATTCTATTAGACAGATATTAAAACAGTTGGTGGCCAACCTACAGAGTTTAAAAAAATCTTTAGGGGACCTGGCAACTTAAGAACTTCTCAAGTCAACACTACACTACACTGGTTAACTTTAGCACCATCTACTATCAGCCATCTACTACCTCAGGTACTATTGTTGTTGATACTTTAAATATGTATGGCCACACTGCAAAGCCAGTGTGTAATGCCCAAATGATCCATTGTGCCACTTATCGGTTTGGCTTTGGATCAAATTTGGGAGTGGAGTGTCAGGACCGACTGGGGGAGGTGGGAGAGTGAGCCCTAAACTGACCCTAAAAACACTCTCCCTGCCTAATTGCCCATCCATCCTAACCGATGGATCAAAAACTGGGTGCCGCTCCCTCCCTGTGCTTAAGTGCTGTGGCGAAAAAACACATAATAATACACAGTCAGTCACGAGCCAGGAACGTTACAGGAACATAGAACACTATAAATACTGGACTCAGATAACTGACATAAAAAGATAAAGTTCAGAGGACACTATAGACCAATGGTAAAGCACAGATGAAACCCTAATTCAGTGATCATGAACTCTATGATCAGTGCATGTACTAACAAACTCTAAAGATCAGATAAACCAAACAGGATATAACAGATTAGGTCCAGAACACAAGACTGGGCAATGGATGAGTAAGCATAGACTCCATGAACACACAGGAATTACAACATACAGAGCACAGGTAACACTAGACCAGAACAGGATGAGTCAGAATAGACTCCAGGACCAAACAGGAATAAACTCAATCCCCAGAAAACCTCCAGTAGACACAGGAATGTCTTGATACTAAAACTCAATCTCCCAGGGTCCAGCATGGAGCACGGCGATATCTTGTACTGAATCTCAATTCCCCAGAGTCCCCATGAAGGGTAACAGGGATGTCTTTTTACAAAAAGCTCAGAAAACGCATACAAGAAAACACACAGCGTGAACAGCTACTTAGCAGAAAGGACATGCTAATCCTAAAAACAGACTACTATGAGCATGCTATATAGCCATGGATAAAAACCCAGAACATCTCAAAGATAAATACAAAGTGCATGCTAAGGCAGAAATAGTAGCATTAAAGCACAAACAGACAAAGAGTGTTACAACTTCATAGCAGAATTTCAATCACCAGCTCAGAACCTAGACTGAGCTGGAGCTATCTAGACACACCAGCATAGCCATTGGGCGAAAGAATAAAAGCTTTAACTATTTCCTAGCCAGGAAACATCAAACTGTTCAGACACAACCTAAATCCAATGGCCATGTCTGAACATAACCAAGACAGACATTACAGTAGTCTAAGTATTCCCCTGGTTTTCACCTTTTATCCAGCTCCAGGATGTGAAAGAAGAGTGGTCCCAGTTAATTGTCAACCTGCCAGGCAGGCCAGAATGCCCTGGTGCCCAGCACCGTAACACAGGCAGGAGGGTCAAACAGAGTCCAATGTAGCAGAGCTGACTTAGTGTTAGTAGCAGAGATGAGCCAGGTGGTATTTAACTAGCGCAGTATGCAGACAGTCCATGTCATGCACTGGAGAATCAAAGGCAGAGACAAAGACAGAGTCAGGTAACCCCCTTTGGTCTGGAACACAGCAAATAAAAATAGCAGCAGATACCCTTGCTAATAGGCAAACTTCACTATTGCTCAGGCATCAGGGAATGGGTACCACTACTTTAATGCACTGGAAAATCTCTTCAATAATTCTAGAGTAGATATTGGGCAACAAAGCATGTTATTCTATTAGACCATTTTGATATATTAGGCCATGTAATGTACCAATTTTGACATTTGGCTAAGCACTCAGTGCCTAGGATCCGTTACCTAAACCATCTCAGTGTAAAAATGCTACGAATAAATGTGTGGTGCTTGAATTTTAAATTTGCTGGTTTTACTGCTTGCCCCCATCTGCATAATAACAGTAGAAAGAATGATGGGAATGCTGCAGTCAAACTTTACACGTCTTTTATAAGTTGATAAATAGGAACCTTTTGCCGACATTCTGCATTCTCATTACACTGTATCTCTTAACTTCTTGGCTGAATAATTGCATTTGGAGGAATGCCTACTATACAGTAAAGGTGTATTTTGAAATCTGCTGAATCATAAAAGCAAACTTGTGGAAGTTCCTTAAATTTCTGGATTAAATGTTACATTTTTCATATTGACATACACTGCATGTTCTAACTATGGATTCATTTATTATAAACCAGCCTTGTAATGTAGCAGATTAAACAGGGATTCAATACTCACCTTATTGATGTTATATAAATAGGCAACTCCTATTTCCTGGAAATATGCACATGTAAAAATTAATATTTATATCTGGTTGTTTAACATATTCGTCACACTGAGCAGGAATAAATACAGTCCCTATACCAGTAAAGTGCAGGGCATAGTAAAGTCAAAGTAACAAACAACATCGAATGCAAGTCAGGAAAAGCTTAGGGCACAAAAGGGTTAACCAACAACAGAACAGCAATAGAAGCGCTAACAGGGAATGCACAAACAAAAGTATAATCTGAGTTAAACCAGCCACGTCATTAACAGAGAAAGCTGTGCAGGACTAAATTAAAATACAATAGAGTAGTCAGGAAAACAGGCCAAGTATATATACAAGAAACCCTGGAATAGAAAACCAAAGCCAGGAACATGGAAGCTAAGAGTTTAAGTAGACTAGATAAGTAGGGTGTAAATGCTAAGGCTGGAGACGATTGGCCAGTCATTCATGCCTCCTGATTGGCCCGGGCATTATCACAGCTACAGGCAAAGTTGAAGTTTAAAAGGGTTATCCAGGAAAAAAACTTTTTTTTTTCTATATCAACTGGCTACAGAAAGTTAAACAGATTTGTAAATTACTTTTATTAAAAAATCTTAATCCTTTCAGTACTTATGAGCTGCTGTAGTTGAGTTGTTCTTTTCTATCTAAGTGCTCTCTGATTACACCTGTCTCAGGAACTGTCCAGAGTAGAAGCAAATCCCCATAGCAAACCTCTTCTACTCTGTTCAGTTCCCGAGACAAGCAGAGATGTCAGCAGAGAGCACTGTTGCCAGAAAAGAACAACTCAACTTCAGAAGCTGATATTTATTAAGATTTTTTAATAGAAGTAATTTACAAATCTGTTTAACTTTCTGGAGCCAGTTGAGATATATATATATATATATATATATATATAAAAAAATCCTGGAATACCCCTTTAACAGGAAGGGCTGGAGCTGCTGTCCGAGCAAAAGCAGGAAAACAAGGTTATTACAATATTGTATTGTAATGTGGCATACCCAGTGGCCCATAAGCAGCTCATCACTTAGAGCACTTATTAAATGGATTGCCTGGAAAATATTTTTTACATTTAGAAGTGCTCAAAGTGGATAATTGTGAACTGTCCTATGCAAATCAATGGGATCAGTTCTAGCATCGGTTTCCCTCTGGTGAACGCCGGAGGTAAACTATGCTGAACATATGTGAATCCAGCCTTAGTAGCATGGCACCGACTCCAGCCAGAGACCCACTGGGAGTCCAGTAGCTGTAGGAAGGCACTTTTTATTTTTTTTCTCCCTTCTGTTTCATCCTAAGAGATGGAATATGGATTGTGTAGATATCTCTTTAGCGTGAACAAGTAGCAGCTTGCAGGTATAATATACTTCGCTGTGAGATAGACCGTAAATGACCCAAACTAACCAGGTTTGCAGACTAACTTAGATTGTTTCACTAGAAGACTCAAGACGAATGTTTCGCACAGCAGGCCTGCTGGCAGAGAGAAGCTCACAGGAGCTACTTCACAGGTCTGAGCTAGACTTATAGAAGGAGATTCATCAAAACCAGTGCAGAGGAAAAGTTGACCAGTAGCCCATAGCAGCCAATCAGATCGCTTCTTTCATTTTTCAGAGGCCTTGTTAAAAATCAAAGAAACAATCTGATTGGTTGCTATGGGCAACTGGGCAACTTTCCCCATGGCAGATTTTGATAAATCTCCCCCATACTGACTATTGTTCTAGTCTGATTGTTCCACTCTTTTTGTGAGAAATGGTTGGACTCGGGGACTCCTCGTACAGAACTTTCTAGTAGCTTTTAAGAGAAGGCAATATGGGGAATATCACGTGGCTTGTCTTTTATACACTTACATGTAATCCACCAGTTAAGGCAGCACAAGTAATATTAACCATTGCACATTCTCTTAACTACAGTATATGCACAGATCAAGCAACACAGACAGAATCATGCAAAACATGTTAGACATTTTATATTGTAACTCCTATTACCATGGGAATTATACAGACTGAGGCGGAGCAACTACTACACAAGAACCTATTTATTTCAGTTAGTAGATCAGGTACCAGGATACTGCAAGCCCTACCCTGCACAGGATAAAGATTTTAAAAAATTGAAACCTAGTAGAGTCCTACAAGACTTTTCAGGGTAATCAGGAATTTTTTTTAAAATAATTGCTTATAATAACTTTTTATTTATATAGCAAGTAGAGATCCCACAGGACACTCAAGTTAATTCCTGTCCCCATTGGGGCTCACAATCTAAACCTTTCAGTAGGTTTTGAAGTGTGGGAGGAAACCCACACAAACACAGAGAGAACATACAAACTCTTTGCAGATGTTGTCCTTGGGGGGATTTGAACCCAGGATGCCAGCGTTGCAAAACAACAGTGTTAACCACGCTAACCACTAGGGAACTGAATTATCAATTTATAATCGACTGTATCAATGTTATCTTTCGTAGTAATATTTACAGATAAATGTTTTATGGTATAATATCTATGTTATTCTATTAGACCATTTTGATATTTTAGGCCATGTAATGTACCAATTTTGACATTTGGCTAAGCCTAAACCATCTCAGTGTAAAAATACTACGAATAAATGTGTGGTGCGTGAATTTTAAATTTGCTGGTTTTACTGCTTGCCCCCATCTGCATAATAACAGTAGAGAAAGAATGATGGGAATGCTGCAGTCAAACTTTACACGTCTTTTATAAAATGATAAATAGGAACCTTTTGCCAACATTCTGCATTCTCATTACACTGTATCTCTTAACTTCTTGGCTGAATAATTGCATTTGGAGGAATGCCTACTATACAGTAAAGGTGTATTTTGAAATCTGCTGAATCATAAAAGCAAACTTGTGGAAGTTCCTTAAATTTCTGGATTAAATGTTACATTTTTCATATTGACATACACTGCATGTTCTAACTATGGATTCATTTATTATAAACCAGCCTTGTAATGTAGCAGATTAAACAGGGATTCAATACTCACCTTATTGATGTTATATAAATAGGCAACTGCTATTTCCTGGAAATATGCACATGTAAAAATTTATATTTATATCTGGTTGTTTAACACATCCGTCACACTGAGCAGGAATAAATACAGTCCCTGTACCAGTAAGGTGCAGGGCATAGTAAAGTCAAAGTAACAAACAACATCATATGGAAGTCAGGAAAAGCTTAGGGCACAAAAGGGTTAACCAACAACAGAACAGCAATAGAAGCGCTAACAGGGAATGCACAAACAAAAGTATAATCTGAGTTAAACCAGCCACGTCATTAACAGAGAAAGCTGTGCAGGACTAAATTAAAATACAATAGAGTAGTCAGGAAAAAAGGCCAAGTATATATACAAGAAAACCTGGAATAGAAAACCAAAGCCAGGAACATGGAAGGTAAGAGTTTAAGTAGACTAGATAAGTAGGGTGTAAATGCTAAGGCTGGAGACGATTGGCCAGTCATTCATGCCTCCTGATTGGCCTGGGCATTATCACAGCTACAGGCAAAGTTGAAGTTTAAAAGGGTTATCCAGGAAAAAACTTTTTTTTTCTATATCAACTGGCTACAGAAAGTTAAACAGATTTGTAAATTACTTTTATTAAAAAATCTTAATCCTTTCAGTACTTATGAGCTGCTATAGTTGAGTTGTTCTTTTCTATCTAAGTGCTCTCTGATGACACCTGTCTCAGGAACTGTCCAGAGTAGAAGCAAATCCCCATAGCAAACCTCTTCTACTCTGTTCAATTCCCGAGACAAGCAGAGATGTCAGCAGAGAGCACTGTTGCCAGAAAAGAACAACTCAACTTCAGAAGCTGATATTTATTGGAAGGATTAAGATTTTTTAATAGAAGTAATTTACAAATATGTTTAACTTTCTGGAGCCAGTTGATATATATATATATATATATATATATATATATATATATATATATATATATATATATATATATAAATATATAAAAATCCTGGAATACCCCTTTAACAGGAAGGGCTGGAGCTGCTGTCCGGAGCAAAAACAGGAAAACAAGGTTATTACAATATTATATTGTAATGTGGCATACCCAGTGGCCCATAAGCAGCTCATCACTTAGAGCACTTATTAAATGGATTGCCTGGAAAATATTTTTTACATTTAGAAGTGCTCACAGTGGATAATTGCGAACTGTCCTATTCAAATCAATGGGATCAGTTCTAGCATCGGTTTCCCTCTGGTGAACGCCGGAGGTAAACTATGCCGAACATATGTGAACCCAGCCTTAGTAGCATGGCACCGACTCCAGCCAGAGACCCACTGGGAGTCCAGTAGCTGTAGGAAGGCACTTTTTATTTTTTTTCTCCCTTCTGTTTCATCCTAAGACATGGAATATGGATTGTGTAGATATCTCTTTAGCGTGAACAAGTAACAGCTTGCAGGTATAATATACTTCGCTGTGAGATAGACCGTAAATGACCCAAACTAACCAGGTTTGCAGACTAACTTAGATTGTTTCACTAGAAGACTCAAGACGAATGTTTCGCACAGCAGGCCTGCTGGCAGAGAGAAGCTCACAGGAGCTACTTCACAGGTCTGAGCTAGACTTATAGAAGGAGATTCATCAAAACCAGTGCAGAGGAAAAGTTGACCAGTTGCCCATAGCAGCCAATCAGATCGCTTCTTTCATTTTTCAGAGGCCTTGTTAAAAATTAAAGAAACAATCTGATTGGTTGCTATGGGCAACTGGGCAACTTTCCCCATGGCAGATTTTGATAAATCTCCCCCATACTGACTATTGTTCTAGTCTGATTGTTCCACTCTTTTTGTGAGAAATGGTTGGACTCGGGGACTCCTCGTACAGAACTTTCTAGTAGCTTTTAAGAGAAGGCAATATGGGGAATATGACGTGGCTTGTCTTTTATACACTTACATGTAATCCACCAGTTAAGGCAGCACAAGTAATATTAACCATTGCACATTCTCTTAACTACAGTATATGCACAGATCAAGCAATACAGACAGAATCATGCAAAACATGTTAGACATTTTATATTGTAACTCATATTACCATGGGGATTATACAGACTGAGGCGGAGCAACTACTACACAAGAACCTATTTATTTCAGTTAGTAGATCAGGTACCAGGATACTGCAAGCCCTACCCTGCACAGGATAAAGATTTTAAAAAATTGAAACCTAGTAGAGTCCTACATGACTTTTCAGGGTAATCAGGACATTTTTTTTTTAAATAATTGTTTATAATAACTTTTTATTTATATAGCAAGTAGAGATCCCACAGGACAATCAAGTTAATTCCTGTCCCCATTGGGGCTCACAATCTAAACCTTTCAGTAGGTTTTGAAGTGTGGGAGGAAACCCACACAAACACAGAGAGAACATACAAACTCTTTGCAGATGTTGTCCTTGGGGGGATTTGAACCCAGGATGCCAGCATTGCAAAACAACAGTGTTAACCACGCTAACCACTAGGGAACTGAATTATCAATTTATAATCGACTGTATCAATGTTATCTTTCGTAGTAATATTTACAGATAAATGTTTTATGGTATAATATCTATGTTATTCTATTAGACCATTTTGATATTTTAGGCCATGTAATGTACCAATTTTGACATTTGGCTAAGCCTAAACCATCTCAGTGTAAAAATACTACGAATAAATGTGTGGTGCGTGAGTTTTAAATTTGCTGGTTTTACTGCTTGCCCCCATCTGCATAATAACAGTAGAGAAAGAATGATGGGAATGCTGCAGTCAAACTTTACACGTCTTTTATAAAATGATAAATAGGAACCTTTTGCCAACATTCTGCATTCTCATTACACTGTATCTCTTAACTTCTTGGCTGAATAATTGCATTTGGAGGAATGCCTACTATACAGTAAAGGTGTATTTTGAAATCTGCTGAATCATAAAAGCAAACTTGTGGAAGTTCCTTAAATTTCTGGATTAAATGTTACATTTTTCATATTGACATACACTGCATGTTCTAACTATGGATTCATTTATTATAAACCAGCCTTGTAATGTAGCAGATTAAACAGGGATTCAATACTCACCTTATTGATGTTATATAAATAGGCAACTGCTATTTCCTGGAAATATGCACATGTAAAAATTTATATTTATATCTGGTTGTTTAACACATCCGTCACACTGAGCAGGAATAAATACAGTCCCTATACCAGTAAGGTGCAGGGCATAGTAAAGTCAAAGTAACAAACAACATCATATGGAAGTCAGGAAAAGCTTAGGGCACAAAGGGGTTAACCAACAACAGAACAGCAATAGAAGCGCTAACAGGGAATGCACAAACAAAAGTATAATCTGAGTTAAACCAGCCACGTCATTAACAGAGAAAGCTGTGCAGGACTAAATTAAAATACAATAGAGTAGTCAGGAAAAAAGGCCAAGTATATATACAAGAAAACCTGGAATAGAAAACCAAAGCCAGGAACATGGAAGGTAAGAGTTTAAGTAGACTAGATAAGTAGGGTGTAAATGCTAAGGCTGGAGACGATTGGCCAGTCATTCATGCCTCCTGATTGGCCTGGGCATTATCACAGCTACAGGCAAAGTTGAAGTTTAAAAGGGTTATCCAGGAAAAAACTTTTTTTTTCTATATCAACTGGCTACAGAAAGTTAAACAGATTTGTAAATTACTTTTATTAAAAAATCTTAATCCTTTCAGTACTTATGAGCTGCTATAGTTGAGTTGTTCTTTTCTATCTAAGTGCTCTCTGATGACACCTGTCTCAGGAACTGTCCAGAGTAGAAGCAAATCCCCATAGCAAACCTCTTCTACTCTGTTCAATTCCCGAGACAAGCAGAGATGTCAGCAGAGAGCACTGTTGCCAGAAAAGAACAACTCAACTTCAGAAGCTGATATTTATTGGAAGGATTAAGATTTTTTAATAGAAGTAATTTACAAATATGTTTAACTTTCTGGAGCCAGTTGATATATATATATATATATATATATATATATATATATATATAAATATATAAAAATCCTGGAATACCCCTTTAACAGGAAGGGCTGGAGCTGCTGTCCGGAGCAAAAACAGGAAAACAAGGTTATTACAATATTGTATTGTAATGTGGCATACCCAGTGGCCCTAAGCAGCTCATCACTTAGAGCACTTATTAAATGGATTGCCTGGAAAATATTTTTTACATTTAGAAGTGCTCACAGTGGATAATTGCGAACTGTCCTATTCAAATCAATGGGATCAGTTCTAGCATCGGTTTCCCTCTGGTGAACGCCGGAGGTAAACTATGCCGAACATATGTGAATCCAGCCTTAGTAGCATGGCACCGACTCCAGCCAGAGACCCACTGGGAGTCCAGTAGCTGTAGGAAGGCACTTTTTATTTTTTTTTCTCCCTTCTGTTTCATCCTAAGAGATGGAATATGGATTGTGTAGATATCTCTTTAGCGTGAACAAGTAGCAGCTTGCAGGTATAATATACTTCGCTGTGAGATAGACCGTAAATGACCCAAACTAACCAGGTTTGCAGACTAACTTAGATTGTTTCACTAGAAGACTCAAGACGAATGTTTCGCACAGCAGGCCTGCTGGCAGAGAGAAGCTCACAGGAGCTACTTCACAGGTCTGAGCTAGACTTATAGAAGGAGATTCATCAAAACCAGTGCAGAGGAAAAGTTGACCAGTTGCCAATAGCAGCCAATCAGATCGCTTCTTTCATTTTTCAGAGGCCTTGTTAAAAATTAAAGAAACAATCTGATTGGTTGCTATGGGCAACTGGGCAACTTTCCCCATGGCAGATTTTGATAAATCTCCCCCATACTGACTATTGTTCTAGTCTAATTGTTCCACTCTTTTTGTGAGAAATGGTTGGACTCGGGGACTCCTCGTACAGAACTTTCTAGTAGCTTTTAAGAGAAGGCAATATGGGGAATATGACGTGGCTTGTCTTTTATACACTTACATGTAATCCACCAGTTAAGGCAGCACAAGTAATATTAACCATTGCACATTCTCTTAACTACAGTATATGCACAGATCAAGCAATACAGACAGAATCATGCAAAACATGTTAGACATTTTATATTGTAACTCCTATTACCATGGGAATTATACAGACTGAGGCGGAGCGACTGCTACACAAGAACCTATTTATTTCAGTTAGTAGATCAGGTACCAGGATACTGCAAGCCCTACCCTGCACAGGATAAAGATTTTAAAAAATTGAAACCTACTAGAGTCCTACATGACTTTTCAGGGTAATCAGGACATTTTTTTTTTAATAATTGTTTATAATAACTTTTTATTTATATAGCAAGTAGAGATCCCACAGGACAATCAAGTTAATTCCTGTCCCCATTGGGGCTCACAATCTAAACCTTTCAGTAGGTTTTGAAGTGTGGGAGGAAACCCACACAAACACAGAGAGAACATACAAACTCTTTGCAGATGTTGTCCTTGGGGGGATTTGAACCCAGGATGCCAGCGTTGCAAGACAACAGCGTTTACCACGCTAACCACTAGGGAACTGAATTTATCAATTTATAATCGACTGTATCAATGTTATCTTTCGTAGTAATATTTACAGATAAATGTTTTATGGTATAATATCTTATGAAGATTGTGCTAAACTAATGAGCTAAAGCATTACTTAGGCATATTAATCATATAGCAGTATTGGCTTTAATCTTACTTTATTTATATGCTTCTAATTATCGTTGTGTGGGATCGGCGTCAGGAGAGCGGGCTGTGTGGTTCTCTCCATTCCTCTGTATCATTGCACTTATTACTCTGGGCTTTAATCATAATTTATAATACAACACTGAAGGAAGTTTAGAAAATTGAGTGAAACAAATGACTGAACTGTGTAAAAGGTGAAAAAGAGCAAAGGAATGGTATGTTTCCATGTCAGTAATATATAAAGCCAGGTGTCAGGAGACAGCATTGTAAACTGTGGAGCTGGCTCTGTTTCATTCACTCATAACTTATTATTACAGGTTCTGTACTTTACAATCAGCCATGTGTGCAAATGTAGATTGTCCAGATTTAGGCAATACACAACTGGAGGAGTATCCATTACTGTAGGAATTAATTACAGAAGCTTTCAAAGTCATACCAAGGATTTCTTACATCTGGGACAAAGATTTTCTTCCCTAGCCCTGTATCTAAATACCCTGGCCAAGGCAGAGTGGCTTTCTAGGGCCCCTATGGTACTTAGCACTTGCCTCCTGCCTGAACCTGCCTTAAAGGAGTATTCTATTGAAAAGTATCTTCAGTCCGTTGTGCCTGGGCTGCAAAAAAAAAAGAAAGAAAATAAACTAACTCACCTTCCTCCATTCCCCCGTAGCACCGCTGCAGCTGTTCGGTCCTCCAGTCTGTTCATCTTCCTTCTTCCCTGTGCACGGATCATCACACTGTGCTCAGCCTATCACTGGCTGAGGGGGGGACATTGCTGCGGCTGGTGATAGGCTAAGCACAGTGTGACCATCCGTGCACACGGAGGAAGGAAGACTGGAGGACTGAAAAGCTGTAGCGGTGCTACGGTGGAACGGAGGAAGGTGAGTGAAAGTTTTTTTTTGTTTTGTTTTTTGCAGCCTGGGCACAATGGACTGAATGTACTTTTCAATAGACTACTCCTTTAAAAGGGTACTTCGAGGATCTAAACCCATTGCCCATCCTATTCTTCTCATCAACCTATGTAATTGTCTAAATATTATTCATTAGCTATATAGAGAAGTTTCCCCTCTTTTGTTGTCACTGACATGCATGAAGTGAGGGAACGATATCATCCAGCTAACCACTCTTTAGTGCTGAGAAATGGGAGATGTGTGCAGCCTTAGACACTCATACACTGAATCTCTCTCTGGTGCTCAGAGCAGGAGTGTGGGCTGGCCGAGCAGAGCTGCAACAATTGCTGGGAGATGTAGGCAAAGGAAGGGAAGGATGGCAAAGAATATCAAGCATCAGAGGAGACAACAGGGGCCAAAGGAGTCATGCCTATCAGGTAGGATGGTTTACAGGGAACATATATATATAGCAACCAATCAGACCAGGGGCCCGGTTACTGCCAAACCTATGCCCTCTTTTCACGGCGGGAGGAGTGGTGGTTCTGCATACCAGGGAGGCTCCCAGTCCTGAAATGCTAATATGTTAATACATGCTTGTACCCGGAGTGGTACTATTGCTAATGGAGCTGGCTTTCATAATTTAGTGATATTTTTTGTTATATTCCTTTCACAATTTATTTATTTATTATTACTATTATTATTATTTTCAGTTCATTTGCTTTTATATTACTTTTTTCATTATTATTATTATTATTATTTTTTAATTATTTTGTATTTTTTTTTATAATTACTATAATTTTTTTTATAATTTTTTATATTATATTTTTTGATGACTTTTTTTTATTTTTTACGTCACCATTTATATTGTTAGGTATATGACATTTAGTAACACATACACACTATATTTATACATTCATTGCACATATTATGGATGTTTGACACAGTATATGGGGGAATTCATTTAGTATCTTTTATTTACGGCAGCTGCATCTTTTTCATCGGTGGGCTGGACCCTTTGTGCCGAGCATCCATGTGGGGAGTGGTCCCGATGGGTGGTCTCCATGGAGACGGCGGTGTTGTATGCGACGCCGTTTCCATGGAGGCTTTCGGCTGGTGATCACGTGTTAGTGCCTGTGGTCATGTGATCGCACGGCGCCCCACGTGACTGACCAGGATCCCGGAAACAGGGTGTAAGTAGACGATTAGGTTTTTGGCGCAGGCACATACTGTTTGTATACAGGCCAAGCGTGGTGAACGGCATGGCAACAGAGCGGTTAGGCGTTGTCTATATATTTATACTTAATTAATGTTTATATGCATCAGTGGTGTATTATTAACTGTTACTATGATGGAGTTTTGTATATTCAAGCTACAATGTTTTTAAACTTTCACTGTGACACTTTACATATATATATGTACCAATGGTACTTTACATATACTTTACATATATATATGTACCAATGGTACTCTTAAGCACTTTATTTCTTACATTGCACTGTATTTTTATGTATTTTTATCACTGTATTGATTAATTATGTAATTGCTGTTTATTGCTGGGCTGGGTATATAACCCCAGCCTGTGTGTGGTATCACTATGCTTCAAAAAAGCTCCATTGAGGGGCTGAAACGTCGCACTGTTTGACATGTGGAATAAATAGTTATTTTTTGGGATATTTGGAGTGCCGTACCATTTTTGATGTTATCTACATTTGGCTGTGATCGAGCCTGAGGGGCTGGCACCCGTCTACTGTGGTAAAGTAGTGCTGCAATTTTTTGGACATTTATATATATATATATATATATATATATATATAAATAGCAACCAATCAGATTGCTTCTATCACTCGTTCAAAGGCCTTTGAAAAATGAAAGAAGCAATCTGATTGGTTGCTATAGGCAACTGCACCACTCTTCCTCAACACAGGCTTTGATAAATCTCCCCCATTCTAGTTTTCACCGTGGGGTATTATACCCTCATTTATCAGTTCATGTGATGGACCTTTAGAATGGACCTACTGTGGTTCTACTAAATTAAACTGAGATTACCATATAAACCAAACTATATCTAGGCTTTCCTTCACCCAAGGGTAAATTTGGTTTGCTGTGCTAGTGCATTATCAAGCTAACCCTCCTCTCCAACTAAAACCTAATAAAACACGTTAGGAGGTTTCAGGTATTCAAACAGAGGCCAAAAAACCCTCAAAATATGATTGCACCTTTTCCAACATCATTGCATGTCATTTTATATTAACAAAACGCTTGGTTAGTTATGGAATCCCCAAAAAGGTATGAGGCAGGACCATAGTTTTTAAGAGTATGCCAAAATATTTACTCATTCTCCTCTTCTCTTGATTCACCCCCACATCCCTACATACACACTAGGATATTTTCTTTAGAGGGACTAAGAAGGGAGTTAATTTTGATATTGTACTGCCCCAGGGTCATCACCTTGTGGTCATGTGCATGGTGACTTTTCCCTAAAGAACTAAAGAGTGGACCATGACTAAAGAGTGGACCTTTACGGCTGCAACTGGTTTTATGCTGACTAGACGGGAGTGCAGAATAAAAGGGAATTGTGCTCTACAAGAAGGTTAGGACTTTGATGCAGGTTACAGTCTACAGAACAGTCACCAGTTGGAAGTTGGATGCTCTAGCAGTAGCACGGCATAAAGCATGGAAAAGAAACATGCTTACAAGACTAGAAGTAATCACATACCTAAAGGAAGAAGTTTAGTAACAGGCTTTACATAAACAGAAACATGGAGACCAAGAACAGACCAGGAACTGTAACTAGGAGGTAACAGAATAAAATTTAGAGACAGGCTGGAATTGGAACCCGGGGATGCCAAAATCATTGTTCAGGAGCAGACCAGGGTCAGAACCAGAAACAGTGGCCAAAAACAGGTCTCAGGCAGAACCAGGAGATACAAGGAACAGACATTGATTGATCTGGAACCATAATGCAGAATATAAGAGAGAACAAGTTTGTTAACAGGAGAAGAAGACAATGAATACTTGAAGAGCAGGTGGATGCATGGAAGAATATAGTCAGGAATCAAGACCAGGAGTGGTAGCACAAGTAACAGTATAAAAATAAATACCAATCATAGCATTCAAGGATCTCTACAGGGAGGTAGTCAGGGGTAGCCAGGTGTTAGGACCAAGAATAGAACTACAACTACAGAAACAGTTCAGGAAGGGTCCACAGTAACAGAACCAAATGAGAGGCTGAACAATGAAATGAAAACGTATTTTGAGCCCATGAGTGAGAGACTTGGGTGGGCTTCAATAGCTAGGCTTGATAAATGCATAAAAGACAGCCAAGAGTAGATATTGTTTTGCATAGCAATAGAGCTCAGAACCAAGGCACAATACTATATGCTTGTGCTATGGTGGTGCTCCAGTGATGGTCTAGACCAGGGGTACTCAACTATTTTTAGTGAGGGTCTGCTTATTCAGGTCTGCCATCCGGTGAAGGTCCAAGCTGAACGCTAAGGGCTAGTTCACAAATAGCGGTCTCAGTGCCATGAAGGAAAGTGCAAACGAACAACTGAAGTGTGGAGGATGTATGGCCTGAATACTGCCACACACTGTACACCTGAATATAATACTGCCACACACTGTACCCCTGAATATAATACTGTCACACACACTACCCCTGAATATAATACTGCCGCACACTGTGCCCCTGAATATAAAACTGCCACACACTGGGCCCATGGTATATTACTGCCACATACTATGCCCCTGGTATATTACTGCCACACACTATTCCCCTGCAATATTACTGCCACATGCTATTCTCCTGCAATATTACTGCCACACGCTATGTCCCCAAATATGTTATCGACAAACACTGTACCCTGTACCGACTAATTGTATCTCTGTGTCCCACACAATTGATGCCACTGTGCCCCCAGAATTAATGATGCCACTGTGCCCCAGAGTTATTTATGCCACTATGCCGGGGTCTGCCAGTTGAGTACCCCTAGTCTAGCTTGCTTAAATACCATGTTTCCTTGAATGTCTGCACTGTATAGTCCTTGATTGCCTCTGCACTTTATGGCTTTTAAAGCAAGTTAAATAAAGCTACTTTTTTTTTTTTTACCAAGACACAGTGTGTGACTGCCATGAACTGTCTCTTCTACTACTGAATTTATAGACTCAATCAGAAAATTTCTCTCAAAGCAAGTTATACAAAATACTCTAAAGCTGGTTATACATAAATATTCAGGTCTTCACCTGACCTCCTTAAACTTCACCTACAGATTCTGTATGACTTTACTTTTTGCTAATCTGCAGATTGTAGAAGATGGGGAAATGGATGTGACCATGGAGACTGTGTTGGGGCGAAGAAATGAACACCATGTACGAGGGTGGCATGGGTGATGCAGCAAAAAGGACTCAATGGGCAGCAGCAAGGCCAAAGTGAGACATGAGGACCATGGCAGTAAGAGCTTGAGAGTGGGAGTGCGACAAATATAATTTTTATTGTTCTACATATTTTATTTTTACTCTACAGATATTGTTCTTCTTTCTCATTTCCTTTGGTGCACAGAAACGACAGAAGTAATTTATTTCCCTATTTTATGGCACAGTGAAGCTCCAGTAAAAATGTCTGCTGTAGATCAGTCATAAAACAGTTTACTTACAGACAAAATATACATTCAGCCTGCTGGATTGTTGTAAAGAACATATACTGCATATATATAGTAGTCATCAAATGGAGTCTCTCAATATAATATCCATGGTTGATGCTCTCTGTTTTCATCTTGCGTAATGTTTTTTTTTTACCAAGTTCATAGTTTGTCAAAAACAATCTTACTTTAATTTTACATAATGTATGTAAGCAGGATATAGGGCGCACTGTCTAAATATTTGTTATTGTAATATACACAGAGCTTGACTTAAACTGCCCATGGGCTGATTAATAAAAACAATGACAGACATAAAAAATAAAAAAAATACGTGAACTAGATAGTAAAAATCTATTACAAAATTCTGCAGCTGTTGTCCTCAGTATACCCCAAATACTAAAGCTGAAAATGCATATAAAATATAGTCGGAAGTAGAGATGAGAGAATTGATTTAGGATTAAGAGGGGTATTCAGGATTCTAAAAACAGAGCTGATTTGTTCCAATAACAGCACCACTCTTGTCCGCAGGTTGTGTGCGGTATTGTAGCTCCGATTCATTGAAGTGAATGGAATCAAGTTGTAATACCACACACGACCTGAAGCCAGGTGTGGTGCTGTTTGTTTTTCTGTTCCTAGATAACCCCTTAAATCAGATTTCACAAAGCATCCAAATTTCAGCAAACATTTTGGAATTTGTTTAGCATTTTAACTGATAAGAAGAATGATAAGTCTATAAAGTCCCCAAATGTCTTGCTGGCAGCCCCTTCCCTATGATAGCCAATCATGGGGGATTATAACTATGCCTGCACACGCATAATGGAAATACCTATTTAACAGTAATAATGTCAGTCTGTCATCTGAGTTTAGGAGGCCGTCCCACACACAGGGGACTGACAACAACACCCATCATTACCACTACAGACCATATCAGATATTTGTGGTTTCCTGGTACAGAACATGGTTCTGTACAGTCCTAAAGTCCCCTCAGGTAGAGTCCCTCAGGTTCCCCCCTAAGTCATTATATGGTTTTGTATTGTATATTAAGTATGTACATCTATTATATGTATTGTACAGTGAATGTAAGTTATATATGAAGGTTGCTAGGATATTTACCCTGCATAGGACTTTCCTAAGATCATGTGATATGTCATGTGATATGTGATCACATGAAATACCCAGAGTTCCAGAGGCACAGGTAACCACAGGCAACCAGCTACCAATGGGTTTTAGTCTGATATATAAGGGACTGTAGTCTCCACATTCTCTCTCTCTCGGTTCCTGCTCTGAGTTCCTGCTCTTATCTACGGTACCCAAAAGCAAGCACAAGTCCTGTACAAGTCAAGTCCAGCATATCTAGGCCAAAGCCTAGAAAAGTCGGCAGCCACATCAAATCTGCGAGTACAAGTCAAGTTTCTACTGTCCCTACCAAAGTCATAACAGTAGTGCAGTGGCCTGCATCATCATTATTATCACTAGTCCAAGCAAGCCTGAGAGGTTCCCTGTGTCCTGTCATCTCTGTGGAAGTTGGCTATCTGTAAAGACTATTATACTGCCTTCTTCAGTAAAGTTCCAGTTTCATCAAAACTCTGCTTTGGACACTCATTTACTATGTGCCGTTTTTGGTTGGGATTTAGGAGAGTGTTTTTTTCTGAAATGGTTTTTGGGGGGCATGTCCCATTTAGGAAGCCCTTATGGTGCCAGAACAGCAAAAAACCCCACATTGCACACTATTATGGAAACGACACCCCTCAAGGAACGTAACAAGGGGTACGGTGAGCCTTAACACCCCACAGGTGTTTGACAACTTTTTGTTAAAGTCGGATGTGTAAATGAAAAAAAAATATTTTTCCACTAAAATGATGGTTTTTCCCCAAATTTTACTTTTTTTTACAAAGGGTAATAGGAGAAAATGCCCCCCAAAATTTGTAACCCCATTTCTTCTGAGTATGGAAATACCCCATGTTTGGACGTCAAGTGCACTGCGAGCGAACTACAACGCTCAGATGAGAAGGAGCGCCATTGAGCTTTTAGAGAGATAATTTGTTTGGAATGGAAGTCGGGGGCCATGTGCATTTACAAAGCCCCCCGTGGTGCCAGAACAGTGGACCCCCCCACATGTGACCCCATTTTGGAAACTACCCCCCTCACAGAATGTAATAAGGGGTATAGTGAGCATTTACACCCCACTGGCGTTTGACAGATCTTTGGAACAGTGGGCTGTGCAAACAAAAAAATTTAATTTTTCATTTTCACGTACCACTGTTCCAAAAATCTTTCAGACCCCTGTGGGGCGTAAATGCTCACTGTACCCCTTATTACATTACACGAGGGGTGTAGTTTCCAAAATGGGTCACATGTGGGTATTTATTTTTTTGCATTTATGTCAGAACCGCTGTAAAATCAGCCACCCCTGTGCAAATCACCAATTTAGGCATCAAATGTACCCGGTGTGCTCTCACTCCTGAGCCTTATTGTGCGTCCGCAGAGCATTTTATGCCCACATATGGGGTATTTCCGTACTCAGGAGAAATTGCGTTACAAATTTTGGGGGTCTTTTTTTCCTTTTACCTCTTGTGAAAATAAAAAGTAAAGGGCAACACCAGCATGTTAGTGTAAAAATTGTTTTTTTTTACACTAACAGGCTGGTGTAGACCCCAACTTTCCTTTTCATAAGGGGTAAAAGGAGAAACAGCCCCCCAAAATTTGTAGTGTAATTTCTCCCGAGTACAGCGATACCCCATATGTGACTCTAAACTGTTTTCTTGAAATGCTGGGAGTTGTTGGCTGTCCGGAAATGCTGGGAGTTGTTGTTTTGCAACAGCTGGAGGCTCCGTTTTGGAAACACTGCTGTACAATACGTTTTTCCTTTTTATTGGGGGGGGGGGGGGGGACAGTGTAAGGGGGTGTATATGTTGTGTTTTACTCTTTATTAGGTGTTAGTATAGTGTAGTGTTTTTAGGGTACATTCACACTGGCGGGTTACGGTGAGTTTCCCGCTAGGAATTTGCGCTGCGGCGAAAAATTTGCCGCAGCTCATACTTGAAGCAGGAAACTTGCTGTAAACCCGCCCGTGTGAATGTACCCTGTATGTTCACATGGGGGGGGGGCAAACCTCCAGCTGTTTCAAAACTACAACTCCCAGCATGCACGGTCTGTCAGTACATGCTGGGAGTTGTAGTTTTGCAACAGCTGGAGGCACACTGGTTGGAAAACCTTCAGTTAGGTTCTGTTACCTAACTCAGTATTTTCCAACCAGTGAGCCTCCAGCTGTTGCAAAACTACAACTCCCAGCATGTCTGATCACAGAAGGGCATGCTGGGAGATGTAGTTATGCAACAGCTGGAGGTACGCAACTACAACTCCCAGCATGCCGAGACAGCTGTTTTCTGTGTGGGCATGCTGGAATTTGTAGTCTTGCAACATCTGGAGTGCTACAATTTAGAGACCACTGAACAGTGATCTCCAAACTGTGGACCTCCAAATGTTGCAAAACTACAACTCCCAGCATGCCCAGACAGCAAACAGCTGTGTGGGCATGCTATGAGTTGTAGTTTTGCAAGATCTAGAGGGCAGTATAGAGATCACTGTGCAGTGGTCTCTAAACTGCAGACCTCCAGCTGTTGCAAAACTACAAATTCCAGCATGCCCACACAGCAAACAGCTGTCTGGGCATGCTGGGAGTTGTAGTTTTGCAACATCTGGAGGACTACAGTCTAGAGACCACTATAGTGGTCTCAGACTGTAGCCCTCTAGATGTTGCTAGGCAAAAACTCACCGGCTTCCGTCCCATCCGGGAGCCGTCCTCTTCTGCCGCACGCCGCTGCAGATCTCCGTCGCCGCCGCCGATCCCCGTCGCTCCGCTGCCTCCGGAGGGGTAAGTGGACTCCGGCGCCGCTCCTCTTCATTTTCCCCGTTCTGCCCCGCCTATTGTGGGAGGGCAGGACGGGGAAAACGAAAGTAAACCCCTCCGCCCCAGATCTGCTATTGGTGGTCGCGTCTAGACCACCAATAGCAGAGATAGGAGGGTTGGCAACCCTGCCACCTCACTCCTATCGCTTTAGGGGGATCGTGGGTGTCTTAGACACCCGCGATCCCCCTTCTATTCCAGGTCACCGGGTCACCATAGACCCGTAATGACCCGGAATCGGCGCAAATCGCAAGTGTGAATTCACTTGCGATTTGCGCCGATTGCCGACATGGGGGGTCTTATGACCCGCCTGGGCATTTGCACGGGGTGCCTGCTGATAGATATCAGCAGTCACCCCGGCCCGGTCCCCGCCCGGCGCGCGGCGGGGGCCGAAATTCCCACGGGCGTATGGATACACCCTTTGTCCTTAAGTACCAGGACGCAAGGGCGTATGCATACGCCCTTCGTCCCCAACAGGTGAAAGAGCGTACATGCTCATGAATTTTGTGAAAAAGGGGCCGTTTTGTTTTTCCGATGTAGAAAAAGTTACATTTACATGTGATAAATTTCTCCTGATATATGAATAACATCAGTCTTAGCATTATAATTAAAGATGAGCAAATCAAATCAGACGAATGCGAATTTGTTACGAATTTCCTGAAAAGTTTGATTTGTAACGAATCCGAATATCACCTAATTCGATAAAAAGAATCACTTCATTAAACTCCATTTTGTGAGGTCCAGTGGGATCTAAAATGGTGGCTTCATGCAGGGCCGGCCTTAGGGGTGTGCGAGCTGTGCGGCCGCACAGGGCGCCATAGCAACAGGGGCGCCGGGCGGCCGACACAGCTCGCACCAAGTATATATAATTTGTATTGCCCGACGCCCGGGATTTAGCCCTGCTTCGGTCAAGCAGCGCTAAATGCCGATGTAATGAAGAAAACTGTGCCCTGTAGCGGAATGTGACCCTCCGCACAGGGACACCGTTTTCTGCTTTGCAGGCCGCTCCCTCTCATTACATTCCCACTACCCTCCCTCAACTGTGTCCCTATGCGGAGGGTCACATTCCGCTTCAGGGCACAGTTTTCTTCACTACACCGGAAGGCTTCACTTACCCTGCCCTCCTCCGTGTCTCCGGTTGGCTGGCCATTGCCCGAGTCTGAAGAGGGACGTTGCGCATGTGACGTCCCTCCGCAGACCCGCACAGGACGTCAGTGACGTCACTCGTCAGTCCGCCGCCGGAGAGAAGAGAAGCGCAGTGCAGGTCAGGTAAGGTTGTCTATGTGTGTGTGTGCATGTGTGGGTGTCTGTCTGTGTGTGCATGTGTGGGTGTCTGTCTGTGTGTGTGTGTGCATGTGTGGTTGTCTGTCTGTGTGTGCGTGTGTGTGTGCATGTGTGGTTGTCTGCCTGTCTGTGTGTGTGTGCATGTGTGATTGTCTGTGTGTGTGTGCATGTGTGGTTGTCTGTCTGTCTGTGTGTGTGCATGTGTGGGTGTCTGTCTGTGTGTGTGTGCATATGTGGTTGTCTGTCTGTGTATGTGTGTGCATGTGTGTGTGTGTGTGTGTGTGTGTGTGCATGTGTGGTTGTCTGTCTGTGTGTGTGTGTGTGTGCATGTGTGGTTGCCTATCTGTGTGTGTGTGTCGGTGGGGGGGAGGGGGCGGGGGGGATGGGGTAACGACAATGCTACCGAATTTGGGGAACCTGCTACTACCTAATGTGGTGAACCTGCTTCTTCCTAATGCGGGGCTATACTGCAGCTAATGTGGGGAGCTATACTGCACCTAATGTGGCGAACTATACTGCACCTAATGTGGGGGAGTTATACTGCACCTAATGTAAGGAGCTATACTGCACCTAATGTGGGGAACTATACTGCACCTAATGTGGGGGAGCTATTCTGCACCTAATGTGGGGAACTATACTGCACCTAATGTGGGGGAACTATACTGCACCTAATGTGGGGCTATACTGCACCTAATGTGGGGAGCTATACTGCACCTAATGTGGGGAACTATACTGCACCTAATGTGGGGAACTATACCGCACCTAATGTGGAGGAACTGTACTGAACCTAACGTGGGGAGCTATACTGCACCAAATGTGGAGAACTATGCTGCACCTAATGTGGGGGAACTATACTGCACCTAATGTGGGGAACTATACTGCACCTAATGTGGGGGAACTATACTGCACCTAATGTGGGGGAACTATACTGCACCTAATGTGGGGAACTATATTGCACCTAATGTGGGGAACTATGCTGCACCTAATGTGGGGGAACTATACTGTACTTAATGTGGGGAACTATACTGCACCTAATGTGGGGAGCTATACTGCACCTAATGTGGGGGAACTATACTGTACTTAATGTGGGGAACTATACTGCACCTAATGTGGGGAGCTATACTGCACCTAATGTGGGGAACTATACTGCACCTAATGTGGGGGAGCTATACTGCACCTAATGTGGGGAACTATACTGCACCTAATGTGAGGGAGCTATACTGCACCTAATGTGGGGAGCTATACTGCACCTAATGTGGGGGAACTATACTGTACTTAATGTGGGGAGCTATACTGTACCTAATGTGGGGAGCTATACTGCACCTAATGTGGGGAGCTATACTGCACCTAATGTGGGGGAGCTATACTGCACCTAATGTGGGGAACTATACTGCACCTAATGTGGGGGAACTATACTGTACTTAATGTGGGGAGCTATACTGTACCTAATGTGGGGAGCTATACTGCACCTAATGTGGGGAGCTATACTGCACCTAATGTGGGGGAGCTATACTGCACCTAATGTGGGGAACTATACTGCACCTAATGTGGGGCTATACTGCACCTAATGTGGGGAACTATACTGCACCTAATGTTGGGGAACTATACTGCACCTAATGTGGGGAGCTATATTGCACCTAATGTGGGGAACTATACTGCACCTAATGTGGGGAACTATACTGCACCTAATGTGAGGGAACTATACTCCACCTAATGTGGGGAACTATACTGCACCTAATGTGGAGAACTATACTGCACCTAATGTGGGGGAGCTATACTGCACCTAATGTGGGGCTATACTGCACCTAATGTGGGGAACTATACTGCACCTAATGTTGGGGAACTATACTGCACCTAATGTGGGGAACTATACTGCACCTAATGTGGGGAACTATTCTGCACCTAATCTGGGGAACTATACTGCACCTAATGTGGGGAACCATACTGCACCTAATGTGGGGAACTATAATGCATCTAATGTAAATATAATAGATAAAACAGAAAAGGCAGCGCTCAGATCCCAAAAGCAGTTGAAGATAGAAGAGGTTTGTACTCACCCGGTGTATGTGGGAGGTCACAGGACAGTGATCCCCCACTAACACCTGGAGTCCTCTTGTCACTTTTACACTGAAACAATCTCCGTCATGTAGACATCCCTTAGGGAGGGCGCAGGGTAAGCCGGAATCACAGTGCCGTGGTCCGTGTATGAGAAAAGAACAAATGGAAAAACCAGCGCTCGGAGGCAGTATAAAACATAATAACAATCAAACCAAAATATAGCAGATTGTCACTGAGATCAACTTACTTCACTAGGGGAGATGTGTAGGTACAATTACCTTTCACATCATCCCCTTCCAGGAGAGTATGACAAAAAGGCCCGGAGGTCCGTGGATAGATAAGGTAGGGTTGATTGCGACGCGTTTCGGAGGGCTTACAGGATCGCCTCCTTCCTCAGGCATATATCATAACAAAGTAATAACAGCCCCCTTAAATACATACCATGTCCGGGGTAGAGGCGTGTTAATTGGCTCTTGTGTTCTAATGAAAAGATGGTTTGAGGACCTGCAGATCCGGTTCTGCAGGTCACGTGTTCCAGGGTCACGTGATCATAGATCACGTGATACCCAGAGGTATAGTGATTACCTCCTAAGGGGAGGAAAACCGGAAGTCCCGGCAGTGTGACCCGCGACCACGTGACGAGAATCACCACGTGATCGAGGATGACACGCCGGCCCTCCGGACAGGTGCGTTCCACGCTGGAGCGCACCAATGCGCAGGCGGAAATGGATAGAACACTCGACGCCTGCGCACCAGATGTGTCGGCGACCCGATGCGCTCCAGAGTGGAACGCACTGAGATAACTACCGGTAAATTGTTAAAGAACCAAAAACGCCCATCCTACGGACATGTTTACAAAAAGGGAGGCAAGTAATACATTAAGAAAAACATGTTCAATTAAAAACATACAATAATAATATGGTATAATATAAAAAGTGTACAAATGTAAAAATATATAAATATATAGCGTACACATGTACATGCAGGTGCATGGACATACGCACATGCATGTACAATGCATAAAACACTCAATCACACATATGTAAACATACACACCCATATTCTCATATGTATATACATATACACATACACATACATACATACACATTCACATATACTTAGAAGTACACATACACACATACACGTACTAGCACACACCTACACAAATACATGTATACAAACATAGAAAATACATATACCAGTGTACATACATACATGCATGCACATATAATCACACATAAATATCACATTAAACACATTCTAACATATCACATCTCAATCACAGGCATGTAATCAATTAAACATTATAAAAAGAAAGAGAATAGCAAATTATATATATATACACATATATATGTATCCATGCGTATATGCACACATACGCGTAGATGCACGCGTGTGCACATACACACATATCTACATTCTTCCATATAAAAGGATAACTCAAATATATTCCACAATATATGCATGTCCTATAAAATATGCGTCAATTGCTTGATACATAAAAGAAGAGAATCAATATACTTGTTCTAAGGATTCGTTTAACCCCCGGGGCATTAGGGTGTTCAATTTAAAGATCCAAAACATCTCCTTATTGCATAGTAGTTTGTAATTATTATTTGGAATCTTTTCAAGAGGTGTTATTCTTAGTAGTGTTGGATCTCTATTGTGTTGAAGGTTAAAATGCCTAGATACACTATGGAGGTTAAAGCCATGGCGTATATTGAATCTATGGCCATTGATACGCTGTCTTAGACTCGTAGTGGTTCTACCAATATATCTGAGGTCACACGGACACTCCAGTAGGTATATGATATAACCACTAGCACAATTAAGATATTCCTTGATGTGATAGGGTTTGCAATCAGCTACGGGAATTTCGGTTCTCCTGTGCATAATAATGTCACAACATTTACAATTCTTAAGTCCACATTTGTAGGCCCCTGTGATAGCCTCACCTCCAAAGAACGTACCCACCTCCCTCCGTGGGGTAGATTTATTTTTTTGTTTATTGGGTATTGATGGTGCAATGAGGTTTTTTAGGGTCTTTGATCTTCTAAAGATGCATCTAGGATTTTTAGGGACTATTTTCTCCATAATGGGATCCTGTTTGATGAGGTCCCAATTTTTAGAAAGGATCTTTTTATAAACATGTCCGTAGGATGGGCGTTTTTGGTTCTTTAACAATTTACCGGTAGTTATCTCAGTGCGTTCCACTCTGGAGCGCATCGGGTCGCCGACACATCTGGTGCGCAGGCGTCGAGTGTTCTATCCATCTCCGCCTGCGCATTGGTGCGCTCCAGCGTGGAACGCACCTGTCCGGAGGGCCGGCGTGTCATCCTCGATCACGTGGTGATTCTCGTCACGTGGTCGCGGGTCACACTGCCGGGACTTCCGGTTTTCCTCCCCTTAGGAGGTAATCACTATACCTCTGGGTATCACGTGATCTATGATCACGTGACCCTGGAACACGTGACCTGCAGAACCGGATCTGCAGGTCCTCAAACCATCTTTTCATTAGAACACAAGAGCCAATTAACACGCCTCTACCCCGGACATGGTATGTATTTAAGGGGGCTGTCATTACTTTGTTATGATATATGCCTGAGGAAGGAGGCGATCCTGTAAGCCCTCCGAAACGCGTCGCAATAAACCCTACCTTATCTATCCACGGACCTCCGGGCCTTTTTGTCATACTCTCCTGGAAGGGGATGATGTGAAAGGTAATTGTACCTACACATCTCCCCTAGTGAAGTAAGTTGATCTCAGTGACAATCTGCTATATTTTGGTTTGATTGTTATTATGTTTTATACTGCCTCCGAGCGCTGGTTTTTCCATTTGTTCTTTAATGCATCTAATGTGGGGAACTATACTGCACCTAGTGTGGGGGAACTATACTGCACCTAATGTGGGGAACTAAACTGCACCTAATGTGGGGGAGCTATACTGCACCTAATGTGGGGAACTATACTGCACCTAATGTGGGGGGAGCTATACTGCACCTAATGTGGGGAACTATATGGCACCTAATGTGGGGAACTATACTGCACCTAATGTGGGGAACTATACTGCACCTAATGTGGGGAACTATACTGCACCTAATGTGGGGAACTATACTGCACCTAATGTGGGGGAACTGTACTGCACCTAATATGGGGAGCTATACTGCACCTAATGTGGGGGAACATACTGCACCTAATGTCAGGAACTATACTTCACCTAATGTAGACAGCTATACTGCACCTAATGTGGGGAACTATACTGCACCTAATGTGGGGAACTATACTGCGCCTAATGTGGGGAACTTTATGGCACCTAATGTGGGGGAACTATACTGCACCTAATGTGGAGAACTATACTGCACCTAATGTGGGGAACTATACGGCCAACCTAATGTGGAGAGCTATACTGCACCTAATGTGGAGAACTATACTGCACCTAATGTGGGGAACTATTCTGCCAACCTAATGTGGAGAGCTATACTGCACCTAATGTGGAGAACTATACTGCACCTAATGTGGGGGAATATACTGCACCTAATGTGGGGGAACTATACTGCACCTATTGTGGGGGAACTGTACTGCACCTAATGTGGAGGAACTATACTGAACCTAATGTGGAGGACTATACTGCACCTATTGTGGAGAACTATACTGCACCTAATGTGGGGAACTATATGGCACCTAATGTGGGGGAACTATACTGCACCTAATGTGGGGAACTATATGGCACGTAATGTGGGGGAACTATACTGCACCTAATGTGGGGAACTATACTGCACCTAATGTGGGGGAACTATATTGCATCATATTAAGGGGGACATGGGACTGATTAAGGGGCAGGGGAATAATTAAATATAAAAAAAATATATATTTGTTACAAAGATTTTTTTCCTCTTTGTGTATGTTTATGGGGTAATAGGGGGGGGGCGCCACAAGGTTAGCTCACACAGGGCGCCTGAACACCTAAGGCCGGCCCTGGCTTCATGTGTGAGGACATGAGGCAAAGAACTCTGGGAAGGCAGGTAGGTGGGATAACCCTGAATCACATGCGGCATGCAGCCTATCAGCAGCCAGCCCTGTGATGTCACAGCCCTATATTTTCCGCAGCCATCGCTGCAGACAGGCATTTCTGGGATTTTTCCTGAGAGAGCAGACAGTGTCTGTCTGTAAATCCAATTGCAAAAGACCGTGTAGAGAAACAAGGCTGGCACTACAAGACTAGGACAATCTGGATGGTGCTGTGGGGACACTGAGTAACTGCATACGGGGTGCGCGTCTCCAGACTGGTCAACAAATGATGTGATGCAAAGAAAGCAGCAGACTGCACTCACCGTTCAGCAGTGTGTCTTTATTTCATACATAGTACATCACGGGTACGAGCAGGTGCGGCGGAAGTGGCGGGGGTAAGGTCCAGGATAGACTGTTTCATGACTTTTTTCACTTCCTCTAGCCGGAGTACAACTTCCGCTGGTGCAGCTACGTCATTTAAGGGCGGTGCACGGTGGAGCTCCATAATAATAAGGTAAACAACTGTAGTCACGTGATCTGGAGGGAGGAAAGGGCTTGCAATCTATAAAAAAAATAGATAACAACAAACACTATTTACAAAAACAGAGCAATCTCATAGCAGTCATTAAAGGACAACTGTAGTGCAACACTTTTATATATTTCCGTGCCCGGGCCTCAAAAATAAACAAAATAAACTTTAACTCACCTTCCTACAAGCCCCCGTTGGTCCGGCACAGGCCTCGCGGTCCGGCAGTGCTAACCTCCTTCCACTTCCTGGGGACGGGGATGCCGCAGGGCCTTCAGCGTATCATCGGTCGCAGCGATGTCCCACCCCGGCCGGTGATAGGCTGAGCCCACTGTCATGTAAGAAGCCGTCCAGAGCTCCCTACATCACAGTGGAGCGGTGATACGCCGACGGCCCTGCGGCATCTCCGTCCCCAGGAAGAGGAAGGAGGTTAGCACTGCCGGACCGTGAGGCCTGTGCCGGACCAACGGGGGCACATAGAAAGGTATGTTAAAGTTCATTTTGTTTATTTTTAAGGCCCGAGCATGGGAATATAGAAAAGTGTTGCACTACAGTTGTCCTTTAAAGCCCAGGGGACCAGTAGCGTCTACTTTTATGATCCACTAGGATTCTCTTCGTAGCAATCGGGCATGACGATCACCACCATCAGGAGGTTGTACAATCCACTCCAAACCAGCAAACCGGAGTTTGCTGCAATCCCCAGCGTGGGTCTGCTTCATGTGGGCAGAATACGATGTTCGGCTACAAGCAGCAAGTAAAAGTCCAGGCAGAATGTAGCATCCTACGTGTTTTGGACAAGCATGTCCTTAGTCATGGCATACCCTATTTTGTATGGTGTAGATAAAAAACACGGGGCGAGAGAAATGCCGTGATTGGTACCTGAATTAATATATGTACAGACATACAAAAAACTTACTGAAAAAAAGATGTATCTGTGCGTGTATGAAGTAGTGGTACTTATGCGCAAACTGGATACGGTGTGATTCTATGGTTCACACAAATAGAACATGTGTTGCAGTTTTGATGCGTTTCTTGTGCGGTACGAGATCTTCAAATTGCTGAATCAGGGAAGAAGCTTGTGTCCAGGATGATGCGAGTTAACGGGAGAACGCCCCGGCTGGTGGCGTCTCAACCGTGACTTTCTCGCTTTGTGATTAGTCCAGTGATGTTGAACGGTGAGTGGTGGCATCATTACTGGTGCTGTGGAGGTCCACAATACTTTCCCTGATTCAGCAGGGTACGCATCTATACATTTAATCAAAGGTATAGAGTCTGTGCATTAAGTCCCATATAGCGCTTACTAATATATCATATTTTAATAATTCCACATGTAATATGATGTCGACGCTCATAGGGCCTCAGTCTTAAAAAGATTACATCGATTTTTTTAAATTTTAAATTTAAATTTAAGATTCATATTAGATTCCCAAGCTTAATGTCTCAGTGTTTACTTTGAACTAATACTGTATGACCACAAAACCCAATCTAACAAGGAGTCACATGGTGGCACAATAACAGAGCCTAGAGGTGGGAGCAGCATGAGGAGACCATAATGTGGCAAATGACACAGCCTGGAATTGGTTGCAGCAAGAGGAAACATTGGGGCTTCACAATCCCTAAGATTAAAAGATTAATTTTTAAATTGAAGATTTATGGTAGCTAGTGCTACCATAGAAATTTTTAGGTAATTTTCCAGGCCCAGCAGCATCATTAAACCATATAGTGGCTTAATGAAACAGCTTGGAGCTGGCGGCAGCATGAGGAGACCATATAGTTGCTGAATAACACAGTCTGGAGGTAGCAGAAGCATGAGGAGACCATATAGTGGCTGCATGGCACAGCCTGGAGTTGGTGGCAGCATGATTAGAACATATAGTGGCTGAATGTCACAGCCTGGAGTTGGTGGCAGATGAGGAGACCCTATAGTGACTGAATGGCACAACCTGGAGTTGGTGGCAGCATGAGAAGAACATATAGTGGCTGAATGGCACAGCGTGGAGGTGGCGGCAGCATGAGGAGAACATATGGTGGCTGAATGAGACAGCCTGGAGGTGGCAGCAGCAGAAGTTCTGAAAGTGACCCAGTGGCAATACCAGTACGCGGTGACGAAGGTGGGTGAAAAAAGGTCTGATACGGTGGAATGTTTAGAACTGGGGAGCAGCGCCTTAAATCTGTTTGGCACTATACATATTTGTGAAATGTTGGTGTGGCACCATGGTAAATCTACTCTAATGCATCAGGCATTGGTAAGTGGAAATCCTGGCTGATCCATGCCTGATTCATCTTCACAAAGGTAAGTCTCTCCTCATTTTTCATGGACAGACGAGTTCTCCTTGAGGTGACTATGGGACACGGTGGAGGATGAGGAGGCGGAGTCGCACACTGTCGTAGGACCAACGGCCTGAGAGCATGGAGATGGAAGCAGCGTGACCTGTCCAAGTTGCTGTTGTGGCTGTGCAGAAACCACATTTACCCAGTGGGCCGTAAAGGACATGGATTGTCCCTGACCATAGTTACAGCTCCACACGTCGGCGCTGCCGCGCACTTTGGTAGAGTGGGGTGGTGGGTGTTAATACCAGTACTTGGTGACGAAGTTGGGTAAAAGAAGGAGAACTTGGCATCAGATGTGTGGCATCAGGCGGGTGGCAGGATCAGAATAGTAGCTGAGGCAGGTAGGCAGAAGAAAATGGTCTTTTTTTTCAAAGTGTTGGTGTGCACAAGTAAGTATTGAGGATATGCATTACGTAAAACTTAACTTTTAACATTATTCTTAGGATAAAATATATGGACCCCAAACTTTTTTGAAATCTAACAAAAGGAATGGTGTGCAAAAAACACAATGTGCCACCTACACCACCAAGTATTGATCTGATGCAAAGACCTCCAAAGACAACGTATGGTCCACTCTAACAGGGGGGGGGGGGGTAAAAACTTCCCCTTTAAGGCCCTACTCTCAAACTATAAATTCCCTTTTTGTCAAGTGTTACTAGTCCTAAAAAGGGCGGCCCCACAAAGGAACCTCTCCCTATTTCCACCTAAAAACACTGCCATTTCCGAGGGTTTTTAGTTGGAAATAGTTTGAGGTTCCTGTGTGGGGCTGTCCTTTTTAGGACTAGTAACACTAGAAGGGAATTAATAGTGCGAGAGTAGGGCCTTACAGGTGAATTTTTTACCCCCACCTGTTACAATGGACCATATGTTGTTTCCGTCCACCTTTTAGAGGTCTTTGCATTGCATCAATACTTGGTGATGTAGGTGGCTCATGGTGTTTTTTTGCACACCTTTCCTTTTGTTAGATTGAAAAAAAAAAAATTGGGGTCCATGCATTTTATCCTAAAAAAAGTTAAGTCTTAGTTAATGCATATCCTCAATACTTGTGGTCTAATGCAGAGGAATTTCTGTAACTGGGGAACAGCACCTTAATTATGTTTTAATTAATTAATTATGATTGCAGTATCCATGGCAGCACAATTACAGAGCCTTGAGGTGGCAGCATCAGCATGAGGAGACCATAGAGCAGCACAATGAGAACCCCTGGAGGTGGCAACATCAGCATGAGAAGACAATAGAGCAGCACAATGAGAGAGCCTAGAGGTGGCAGCATCAGCATGAAGAGACCATATGGTGGCACAATGAGAGAGCCTGGAGGTGGCAGCAGTAGCATTAAGGCCATGTCAACTGAGGGTTGAGTCTGAGGAACCCACTAACTGTTGGCTAGGGGTGTCGAATGTCACTTGGGATGAAGTGGATGACCGAGTGAAACGCTGCTGGAAAATGCTTTTCTGTGTAACACACAAAGCACTGTCTGTCCTATCTCTCTGCATTGAAAGGATAAAGTGACTATCCGGAATGTGTCTGCCAATTATATAGGGCTGTGACATGACAGGGGTGGCTGGCTGCATGCTGCATGTGATTCAGGGTCATCCCGCCTTCCCAGGATTCCTTGCCCCATGTCCTCACATGTGGATCCACCATTCTAGATACCCTGGAGCATGGACCGCACTAAATGGAGTTTAATGAAGAGAATTTTTCATGAAATTCGTAACAAATTCGGCTTCGTCATATTCGATTCGCTCATCTTTAGTTACAACAGGAACAATTTTTACAAAGAAAGTTGCGTTTCAGATTATTTTTCATTAACCACTGGGAGTCTATAGATTGTTGATTGGCTATAGACTGAACTTGATCAGTTTTTTAAATTTTTCACCTATAGTGCAATTTCTTCTGAAACGATGTACCAATTCCGCCAAATGGTATTAGAGTCCACTTGATTTAAGTTAGTATTCTGTAGGGAAAAAGCAAATCTATTAGGGTTTTCTTGTGCTCTGTTCTGGGAATCTTTTTAACCCTTTCCAATCTGTCATTTATAAGTCTGAGAGGGTACTGTCTTTCAATAAACCTATTTTTCAGTTTGTCTGCCTGTGCTCAAAAAAATAGTATAGTCGCTGTTAATCCTACGTAGACGAAAAAATTAGAAGTAGGGGATGCTCCGTCTCACGTGTAGAGGGTGGGAACTTTTAAAATGCAGCAAGGAATTGCGAGCAACTTCCTTGCGGTAACCCAATGTGACTAAGTTGTCATCCACCACTCACAACTTGACATCTAAAAAAGTCCAACTCCATATTCCCAAATATGCTAGTAAATAACATGTTTTCATGGTTACTGGTATTCAGGTAGGAGACAAAATTGTTAAACAGGTGTTCCGAACCCTCCCACCCAACCAGAATATCGTCAACATAACGAATAAAAAGTTTCAAATGTTGTATGAAAGGGTTATTTTCTGAAAAGTTTCCAAAATAGTATGCCATGTGTTTTTTTTCTGCTGTTATGGCACCATAGGGGCTTCCTTTTACCTCTGTGAAAATGTTAAGTATGGGGCAACACCAGCATGTTAGTGTAAATTTTTTTTTTTTTTTTACAATAACATGCAAGTTTAGATCCCAACTTTACCTTTTCATAAGGGGTAAAAGGAGAAAAAGTCCATCAAAATTTGTTAGGCATTTTTTCCAGAGAACGGAAATACCACATATGTGGCACAAAATTGTTGCCGTGAAATACGACAGGGCTCTGAAGTGAGAGAGCGCCATGCGCATTTGAGGCCTACATTAGGGATTTGCTTGTGGACGGACCCGGATGCAAGAATTACACTTACTTCCGATACCAAAATTACCCTACGGCAGTGTTTCCCAAAAAGCTGTTGCAAAACTCCCTGCCTGCCAGGACAGTCAATGGCTGTCGGGCAATACTGGGAGCTGTTTTACAACAGCTGGAGGCTCTGTTTTGGAAACAGTGCCGCACCAGACGTTTTTCATTTTTATTTGGGGGGGACTGTGTAGGGGTATATATATATATATATATATATATATATATAGAACTTGAAGCGATAGGCAGCACTTCCGATAGGATAAATATGGTGCAAGCAGTCTAGGGACCCTGGTCTTGGGTCCAATTCATACAAAGCAGAAAGGATGACCGCAGCACTCAATAGTAATGAAAAATCAAAAAAGTGGCTTTATTCCAAAAGCAAACAGCAGCGACGTTTCGGTGTTCTCACAACACCATTCTCAAGCTAAATAACAGTGATCACAACAAGGTATATATAGAGGGTGAAGCAAATCAATCTTAATTACAAACAATTATAAATATGTAAACATTCATAAAGTGCCAGTGCATACTGTGCATCAAAAAGATATTAGGGGATGTACAATAGTCATCCAGGTACAAGTGAGTGATATTAAAAACATCTCTATGCAGATCTTATACATAGGTACAACAGAGAATGGTATAGAATATAAAAACAATAAAGTATGTAAACAAACATCTTAAATATCATAAGGATTCAGGGCAGGTGTGTGGCGTCACTCACCGAGGAAGCGTGTCCCATGTGTAGCCGGTGTAATGGCGGCGAACGCCAGTGGAAAGATGCAACCAGTGTCATGGCGACGGACGCCAGTGTATGTATAAATAAAGTTGTAAAGGAACGGACCAATCACCTCTGGTGGTAATGAATCACATGGCCATTGATGTAACGTCAGTGTATTGGCCGGGTGCGCATGCGCACTACTACAAGTCACATAGTGGTGGCCATCTTAGTATAGGGCAATACTGCGTGAGGTGTTGGCAAAGCGCTGATCAGCGCAATATCAATAGTAGTAAAATAGTATATCTAGGTCCGTGGTTTTGTCCCCACTTTGTCCCCATACATGAAAGAGTGAGAGAGAAACAAACAACATATCTGGCGAAACTAAAAGGAGAACTGGAAGCCTCAAAAAAACGCAAGTGGCACAGAGATCTAACTGACTACTCCTCTGGATGAATATATATATGGAACCAACTATCTTCTTTTTCCTCTCGTCCCCTGCGGAAGGGCAGGGACCAAGTAGAGATTGGGACCAAGACCTCTGGGAAAACGACTAATACTACAGTTATCAACAACACTGATTTTTTAGGATTGGATATTGTGGCAGAATCAAACCAACCCGTAGAGGCGGCCGACGCCATAGGAGAACCCGTAAAGACCAGAGCACAAAAGACCAACCGCTCAGCACAGCAGAAACTGAACTTCAAAAAGAAATAATGAAGCCCCTGACGGTAAATATTTCATCTACTACACTTTCTGACTGTCAATTAGAACTACTATCCAAAGGACTCAGTTTTTGTCCTAAGATGGCCCCTGATTGGTTTCAGGTGGAGTTGGATCTTATCCAATTCTTCCGGAAACTTAAGCTAAAAATTTGGTTTTCTCTTAATTCTGACAACACAAAAATTTTTGTCCCCTCCAATAATGTGGAGGATGATTGCTTTTCTTTTACAGATTTCAATTTAAATGTGTCTAGTAATTTCACCCCTAATGTGGATTCTAATGCATTGAATACATTTTGTGATCTAGTGAGGCAGGAGACAACCCGTATCAAAAATACCCTTGTAACAACACGACATTCTAATCTTACACATAGTGAGCAAATTGCATTGAACTCCCTGATCCATGACCACAACCTAGTGGTGAAACCTGCTGACAAAGGCGGAGCCACAGTGGTCATGGATCGGGGAAAATATATCAAAGAAGCTGAACGCCAGCTGAATGATACATCCACATATTTAAGATTGAATACGGATCCTACTCATGAAATTGCCAGTAAAATCAAAAGGGTATTGGATGCGGCCCTGGACTCCTGTCTCATAGACAAATCTTTATTTGATTTTTTGTACATTTCTCATCCCGTTATTCCTACGTTATATCTGCTCCCAAAGATCCACAAATCGCTGGTGGATCCCCCTGGTCGGCCCATTGTATCGGGCAGGGGATCCCTCACCAGCGGTTTGTCGATCTTTGTGGAGCAGATCCTTCGCCCTTATGCTACTCGGGCAAAATCCTATTAGGCATTGATAATAGGGATCTATATTTAATAATTATATGAACTCATTTTAATGATTTCTTTCTCTTTTTTTCGTTTTCTCATAGGGATCAGGTGCGGCCGGTGGCTGAACATATGAACCGAAGTGATAGCGGTCCCCTTCGAATTACTATTTTAAATTACACTGTACTGTACACCATTCACTATTATATTCTTTATGTATTGTAAGGGAACGGATCCACTCATACTGGAACTATTTAATTTAATTTAATTTTTGTTTTATTTTATTTTTATCATTATTTTTATTTATTTTTATATATATATATTTTTTTTTTATCATTGTTATTTTTATTTTTATATTTATAATTATTTTTATTTATTTATTTATCTTTATTTTATTTTATCTACATTTATTATTATTTTTTAAATTTTTTTTATTTTCATAGTTATTTATTTATTTTTATTTATATTCATTTTTATTTTTATTATTATTTTCATTTATTATTTATATCTATTTATATTTATTTTTATTTATATTTACTTTTATTTCTGCTATTTATTCAGTTCACTGTTTTTTAAAGACTTTATACTTTATGCTGGGGCATTCCTTTTCCCTAGTTGGTTGCTGGTTTATAATAAATCCTGTGGATATGATTACAGCTCCCCTGCGCCTGTGCATTTTGCGACTGAGTGGCACTCTCGTCCAGGTATTGGTAGCCCAGGTACCAGGGCGCCCCCCCGGTGATAGTGTCCAGGACCCTTAATGGCCCTGTGACATGCGATCGGGTTGTCCCCTCCGGGTCCGCAAGGATCGGGCGGTGGACTTTGGGATTCCCTGGTGGGTGAGAGAGATATGTGTGCCCAGTATGACTGCTATGTTTAGGATGAGTGGGGACAAAACCACGGACCTAGATATACTATTTTACTACTATTGATATTGCGCTGATCAGCGCTTTGCCAACACCTCACGCAGTATTGCCCTATACTAAGATGGCCACCACTATGTGACTTGTAGTAGTGCGCATGCGCACCCGGCCAATACACTGACGTTACATCGATGGCCATGTGATTCATTACCACCAGAGGTGATTGGTCCGTTCCTTTACAACTTTATTTATACATACACTGGCGTCCGTCGCCATGACACTGGTTGCATCTTTCCACTGGCGTTTGCCGCCATTACACCGGCTACACATGGGACACGCTTCCTCGGTGAGTGACGCCACACACCTGCCCTGAATCCTTATGATATTTAAGATGTTTGTTTACATACTTTATTGTTTTTATATTTTATACCATTCATTGTTGTACCTATGTATAAGATCTGCATTGAGATGTTTTTAACCCCTTAAGGACCAGACCATTTTACACCTTAAGGACCAGAGCGTTTTTTGCAATTCTGACCACTGTCACTTCAAACATTAATAACTCTGGAATGCTTTTAGTTATCATTCTGATTCTGAGATAGTTTTTTCGTGACATATTCTACTTTAACTTAGTGGTAAAATTTTATGGTAACTTGCATCCTTTCTTGGTGAAAAATCCCCAAATTTGATGAAAAAAATGAAAATTTAGCATTTTTCTAACTTTGAAGCTCTCTGCTTGTAAGCAAAATGGATATTCAAAATAAAACATTTTTGGGTTCACATATACAATATGTCTACTTTATGTTTGCATCATAAAATGTATGAGTTTTTACTTTTGGAAGACACCAGAGGGCTTCAAAGTTCAGCAGCAATTTGGAAATTTTTCACAAAATTTTCAAACTCGCTATTTTTCATGGACCAGTTCAGGTTTGAAGTGGATTTGAAGGGTCTTCATATTAGAAATACCCCATAAATGACCCCATTATAAAACTACACCCCAAAAGTATTCAAAATGACATTCAATAAGTGTATTAACCCTTTAGGTGTTTCACAGGAATAGCAGAAAAGTGAAGGAGAAAATTCACAATCTTCATTTTTTACACTCTCATGTTCTTGTAGACCCAATTTTTGAATTTTTGCAATTGGTAGAAAGGAGAAAATTTTTACTTGTATTTGAAGCCCAATTTCTCTCGAGTAAGCACATACCTCATATGTCTATGTTAATTGTTCAGCGGGCACAGTAGAGGGCTCAGAAGGGAAGGAGCGACAAATGGTTTTTGGGGGGCATGTCACCTTTAGGAAGCCCCTATGGTGCCAGGACAGCAAAAAAAAACCACATGGCATACCATTTTGGAAACTAGACCCCTCAGGGAACGTAACAAGGGGTAAAGTGAACCTTAATATCCCACAGGTGATTCACGACTTTTGCATATGTAAAAAAAAAAAATGTTTCACCTAAAATGCTTGGTTTCCCAAAAATTTACATTTTTAAAAAGGATAATAGCAGAAAATACCCCCCAAAATTTGAAGCCCAATTTCTCCCGATTCAGAAAACACCCCATATGGGGGTGAAAAGTGCTCTGCTGGCGCACTACAGGTCTCAGAAGAGAAGGAGTCACATTTGGCTTTTTGAAAGCAAATTTTGCTCTGGGGGCATGCCGCATTTAGGAAGCCCCTATGGTGCCAGAACTGCAAAAAAAAAACACATGGCATACCATTTTGTAAACTAGACCCCTCGGGGAACGTAAAAAGGGGTAAAGTGAACCTTAATACCCTACAGGTGTTTCACGAGTTTTGCATATGTTAAAAAAAATTTTTTTTACCTAAAATGCTTGGTTTCCCAAAATTTTTACATTTTTAAAAAGGGTAATAGCAGAAAATACCCCCCAAAATTTGAAGCCCAATTTCTCCCTATTCAGAAAACACCCCATATGGGGGTGAGAAGTGCTCTGCTGGCGCACTACAGGTCTCAGAAGAGAAGGAGTCACATTTGGCTTTTTGAAAGCAAATTTTGCTCTGGGGGCATGCCGCATTTAGGAAGCCCCTATGGTGCCAGGACAGCAAAAAAAAAAAACACATGGCATACCATTTTGGAAACTAGACCCCTTGGCGAACGTAACAAGGGTAATGTGAACCTTAATACCCCACAGGTGATTCACAACTTTTGCATATGTGAAAAAAATAAAATTTTTTTTACCTAAAATGCTTGGTTTCCCCAGCATGCATAGGGGTGGACATAGGGGTATTCTACACCAGTGATTCCCAAACAGAGTGCCTCCAGCTGTTGTAAAAGTCCCAGCATGCCTGGACAGTCAGTGGCTGTCTGGTAATACTGGGAGTAGTTGTTTTGCAACAGCTGGAGGCTCTGTTTTGGAAACAGTGGCGTACCAGACGTTTTTCATTTTTATTGGGGAGGGGGGCTGTGTAGGGGAATGTGTATATGTAGTGTTTTTTACTTTTTATTTTATTTTGTGGTAGTGTAGTGTAGTGTTTTTAGGGTACAGTCGCACGGGCGGGGGGTTCACAGTAGTTTCTCGCTGGCAGTTTGAGCTGCAGCAGAAAATTTGCCGCAGCTCAAACTTGCAGCCGGATACTTACTGTAATCCTCCGCCCATGTGAGTGTACCCTGTACATTCATATTGGGGGGGGGGGGGGGGGGGAACATCCAGCTGTTGCAAAACTACAACTCCCAGCATGTACGGTCTATCAGTGCATGCTGGGAGTTGTAGTTTTGCAACAGCTGGAGGCACACTGGTTGTGAAACACCGAGTTTGGTAACAAACTCAGTGTTTTGCAACCAGTGTGCCTTCAGCTGTTGCAAAAGCTACAACCCCCAGCATGTACGGACAGCGGAAGGGCATGCTGGGTGTTGTAGTTATGCAACAGCGGGAGGCATATTACTTTGGCTGGGGATGCTGGGGATTGTAGTTATGCAACAGCTGGAGACACACTGGTTTGCTACTTAACTCAGTGTGCCTTCAGCTGTTGCAAAACTACAACTCTCAGCAGTCACCGACAGCCAACGGGCATGCTGGGAGTTGTAGTTATGCAACCAGCAGATGCACCACTACAACTCCCAGCATGCACTTTAGCTGTTTGTGCAAGCTGGGAGTTGTAGTTACACAACAGCTGAAGGTACACTTTTCCATAGAAAGAATGTGCCTCCAGCTGTTGCAAAACCATAAGTCCCAGCATGCCCATAAGGGAATGCTGGGAGTTGTGGTGGTCTGCCTCCTCCTGTTGCATAACTACAGCTCCCAGCATGCCCTTTTTGCATGCTGGGAGCTGTTGCTAAGCAACAGCAGGAGGCTGTCACTCACCTCCTGCTGCTGCTGATCGACGCTGCAGGTCAGTCCCGCCGCCGCCACTGTCGTCGCTCCTGGGGCCCCGATCCCAACATTAACGCCGGGGATCGGGGTCCCCAGCACCAGGGGTGCACATCCCGCACCCGCTCACATCCTCCGGAAGAGGGGCGGAGCGGGTGCGGGAGTGCCACCTCACCCCTGCAGGCTCTGGCTGTTCAGGGCCGTCTCTGACGGCCCCGATCAGCCAGTAATTCCGGGTCACCATGTCACCGGAGACCCGATTGACCCGGAATCGCCGCAGATCGCTGGACTGAATTGTCCAGCGATCTGCGGCCATCGCCGACATGGGGGGGCATAATGACCCCCCTGGGCGATATGCCGCGATGCCTGCTGAACGATTTCAGCAGGCATCGGGCACCGGCTCCCCTCCGGCTAGCGGCGGGGGGGCGGGAATGGACAGGACGTACTCCTACGTCCTCGGTCCTTAAGGACTCGGAAACGGGGGCGTTGGAGTACGTCCATTGTCCTTAAGGGGTTAATATCACTCACTTGTACCTGGATGACTGTTGTACATCCCCTAATATCTTTTTGATGCACAGTATGCACTGGCACTTTATGAATGTTTACATATTTATAATTGTTTGTAATTAAGATTGATTTGCTTCACCCTCTATATATACCTTGTTGTGATCACTGTTATTTAGCTTGAGAATGGTGTTGTGAGAACACCGAAACGTCGCTGCTGTTTGCTTTTGGAATAAAGCCACTTTTTTGATTTTTCATTACTATTGAGTGCTGCGGTCATCCTTTCTGCTTTATATATATATATATATATATATATATATATATTAGTGTTTAACTTTTTATTTTGTGTTGGTGTAGTGTAGTGTTTTAAAGGGGTACTCTGGCGCTTAGAAATCTTATCCCCCATCCAAAGGAAAGGGGATAAGATGCCTAATTGCGGGGGTCTCGCCCCCGCCCCCGTGGAGACACCCAGTGGCAGGACCCCCGTGATCAGGCATCTTATCCCCTATCGTTTGGATAGGAGATAAGATGTCTAAGCGTCGGAGTACCCCTTTAAGGGTACATTGACACTGGTGGAGGTTAACAGCGAGTTTCCCGCTGGGAGTTTGAGCTGCAGTGGAAAATTTGCTGCATCTCAAACTTGCAGTGAGAAACTCAATGTAAACCCACCTGTGTGAATGTAGGGGGTGCAAACCTCCAGCTATTGCAAAACTACAACTCTCAGCATGCCCTGTGGCTGTCGTGGATGCTGGATATTGTAGTTATGCAACAGCTGGAGGCATCCTGGTTGCAAAACACTGAGATTTTGTTACTTAACTCATTGTTTTGCAACCAGTGTGCCTCCAGCTGTTGCAAAACTACAACTCCCAGCATGTACGGCTATCAGTGCATGCTGGGGATTGTAGTTATGCAACAGCTGGAGGCACACTGGTTGCAAAACGCTGAGATTTTGTTACTTAACTCAGTGTTTTGCAACCAGTGTGCCTTCAGCTGTTGCAAAAAAGCTACAACTCTCAGCATGCAGTGATAGCCATGCTGGGAATTGTAGTTATGCAACAGCCGGAGGCATACTACTAAAACTCCCAGCATGCCCTTTGGTTGCCCGTGCATGCTAGGGGTTGTAGTTATGCAACAACTGGAGGCACACTGGTTGCAAAACACTGGGAGCTTGTTACTTAACTCAGTGTTTCACAACCAGTGTGCCTCCAGCTGTTGCACAACTACAACTCCCAGCATGTAGGGTCTATCAGTGCATGCTGGGAGTTGTAGTTTGCAACAGCTGGAGGCACACTGGTTGTGAAACACTGACTTAGGTTACAAACTCAGTGTTTTGCGACCAGTGTGCCTTCAGCTGTTGCAAAACTACAACTCTCAGCATGCACTTACAGCCAAAGGGCATGCTGGGACTTGTAGTTATGCAAAAGCTGGAGGCACACTACGGCAACTCCCAGCCTGCCCTTTGGCTATCAGTACATGCTGGGGGTTGTAGTTATGCAACAGCTGGAGGCACAAAAATGTGCCTCCAGCTGTTGCATAACTACAACCCCCAGTATGCACAAACTACCAAAGGGCATGCTGGGAGTTGTAGTTGTGCCTTCTGCTGTTGCATAACAACAACTCCCAGCATGCCTTGTGTGCATGCTGGGAGTTGTTGCTTAGCAACAGCAGGAGGCCAGCCTTACCTCCTGCTGCTGCGCAGTGAAGATCTGCCTGCCGTCGCCACCTCTGCTGCTGGGGCCCCGATCCCGCCGCCGATACCGGGGATCGGGGGTCCCAGGCTCAGGTGAGGGCTCCCGACACCCGCTCTCACCCTCCGGAATAGGGGCTGAGTGGGTTCCGTTAGCGACACCCCCACGGCAGGTGTCCTGATTCGTAGGCCGATAACAGCTGAAGTATCAGGACGATCGTGAGGTGGCACCAGTGCCACCTCACTCCTGTTGTTAAGGGATGATAGGTGCCATCTCGGACGGCACCTATCGTCCTTTTTTTCCGGGTCACCGGGACCCGATTGACCTGAAATTGCAGCAAATCACTGATCTGAATTGATTGGCAATTTGCAGCGATCGCCGACATGGGGGGTCTCAGGACGTCTGAATGATTTCAGCAGGCATCTTGGTCCGGTCCCTGCCCTGTGAGTGGCGGGGACCGGAAATGCTCAGGGCGTACAGGTATGCCCTGAGTCCTTACGGATCGGGGATGCAGGGTGTATGCATACGCCCTGCGTCCTGAAGAGGTTAAGGCAAAATGAGTATATTTAAATTTACTTTATTCTGACCCTCTATAACTTTCTTATTTTTCCATTTACTGGACATTTACTTCCATTTTGAGGGTAATTTTCTACTCCATGATCTTAAGTTTTTATCGGTACAACTTTATTTTCTTTTTGTACCACTTTTATTGATGTCACAGTGCAGATACAATAAGCAGTGATGTGACAGTACAGAGAATGCACACAGTTATGTGACAGTACAGGGATAATATACACAGTGATGTCACAGTACAGGGATAATAACCAGTAATGTCACAGTACAGAGAATGTACACAGTGATGTAACAGGACACGGAAAATTCACAGTGATGTCATAGTACAGGGATGTCACAGATAATGTGCACAGTGATGTCACAGTACAGAGATAATACACAGTGATGTCACAGTACAGGGGTAATATACACAGTGATGTCACAGTACAGGGATAATATACACAGTGATGTCACAGTACAGGGATAATACACAATGATGTCACAGTACATAGAATGTACACATTGATGTCACAGGACAGGGATAATACACACAGTGATGTCACAGTACAGGGATAATATACACAGTGATGTCACAGTACAGGGATAATACACACAGTGATGTCACAGTACAGGGATAATACACAGTGATGTCACAGTACATAGAATGTACACATTGATGTCACAGGACAGGGATAATACACACAGTGATGTCACAGTACAGGGATAATATACACAATGATGTCACAGTACAGGGATAATACACACAGTGATGTCACAGTACAGGGATAATAACCAGTAAGGTCACAGTACAGGAATAAAACACAGTGATGTCATAGTACAGGGATAATGTGCAAAGTGATGTCACAGTACTGGGATAATACACAGTTATGTTACCATATTGGGGTAATACACAGTGATGTCACAGTACAGGGATAATATACACAGTGATGTCACAGTACAGGTATAATACACAGTGAGGTATGTAGGATGTACACAGTACAGATATAATAAGAAGTGATGTCACAGTACAGAGAATACACACAGTGATGTCACAGTACAGAGAATGCGCACAGTGATGTCACAGTACAGGAATAATGCAGTCATGTCACATTACTGGGATAATACACAGTTATGTTACAGTATAGGGGTAATACACAGTGATGTCACAGTACAGGGATAATATACACAGTGATGTCACAGTACAGCGATAATACACAGTGAGGTATGTAGGATGTATTCACAAGTACAATATTCTGTGCATATTTAATGCGCAGGATTTAATGCTGCAAATATGATGCTGTGTTCAGTCATTTACTTTACATTAAACAGTGCAGCATAAAATCTGCAGCTTCAAACACCTGTGCATTAAATATGCCCCTTAATTGGGTATCTTTTTTTTTAATTTTTTTGCCCCACAGATTCTTTTTTTTTATTTTGGCCTGGCTATAGATTTTGAAGTAAAATGAGGGATGTTATTACAAAGTACAATTTTTCCTGCATAAAACAACCCTCATAAGGCCCTGAAAAATAAAAAATAAAAGTTATGGATTGAAAAGACGAGAAGGAATAAAACTAAACACGAAAATTGGAAATTGGCTGCCTCCTTAAGGCCGAAACAAGGCTGCATAATTAAATGGTTAATAGTATTTTACTTTACTATTTTTGTTATGATTTGTTCATAGATAAACACTTGATGTAGTAGCAGATGACATTACAGTTCTACCCATGTTCTGGGACAGATTTTTTGTCCGGACACGGTCTGTATTTATTTGGAACAAATGGAAGTATAGTTAAGATATAGTAAAAATAACTCGTAGTCTTTGATCAATAAAAGCTTTTGTTTGTGTAATTTTTCGGAGGTTATTATCAGGTGTTTCATCATAGGAAACGACTCTGTTTACTGCAGTAAATAGAGTTCCACTTTACAGCCTGTAAATGATCAACCTGGTTACCTTGTGCTGATTCACGGCACGGCGCAGGATTGTATGGACAGATCTATTTATACTCCAGATCTATTCTGTTCTTTATGTTTCGGTGGCTGGGAACGCGCTGATTAAGTAAATGTTCACACAGGAAATCCCTCAAAATCAAAGACAATGTTAGACCCACATGTTTAAATAGAGTCAAATCACTCGCTTGCCCAGGGCAAGCGAGTTCAGACTGAAACGCATTGAGATCCTTGTGGTGTTAGATAAATGCAAGCATATGAAACATGAGTGGAAATCTTTATTATAGCCAATTAAAAACAAAACAACAACAAAAAAAAACACTCCAGTCAGGTCCTCTCCTCTTCAAAAGCCCCAGCAGTGAACGTCAGCTCTGTCCACATCTGCCTCAGAGGCTCAGGAGCTTCAGTCACAGATGAGGTAATGTTTGACGGGAAGAAATTGGGTCTGTCAGGCGCTAATGGTGTCTGTCATGCGACAGATCTGGCACAGTGTTGTGGTTTCCTTTTAGAACAGTAACCCCAATGCAGATGTAAATGGAGCGTAACATTGGACTGCTCATTCCAGCTGTGGGCACTGGCGGCCATCTTTTTCCTCAAGCAAGTGCTAAGTCAATGTTCATATGTTGGAGACAACACATCTGTAATGAATCAATATGTAATAGAACAGTGATCTCTAAACTGTGGGCGTTGCAAAACTACAACCCCCAGCATGCCCAGACAGCTTTTGGCTGCAACATATAGGAATGAAATGAAGGGAGAAAACCCAAGAGAGTGTTGTCCAATGCCATTCCAATTGGTAGCTCAGCATGTCCACACCCATTGCTTGGTACACACGCAATCCGGGAAAATTTAAATGGGCACTGTCATCAACATTTTTTTTTTGATATGTTGTAGTACATATGTACTACAACATATCTCTGATATATTTTCCTTTTTTTTTTTTTTTTACACGTTTTAATTTAAGTTTGAAAACCGGCCACTAGGGGTCTCCCTCCTAGTGGCCAGCCGCCGGCCGGGCATCGGTCCTTATTCATTCAGCCTGCGCTCGCTCCCTGCCTGTCAATCAGACAGGCGGCAGTGAGCGCATTGGCTCCCTGGGCTCACACGGCCACTCCTCCTGCACATGTCGCTGCCGCTGCTGCCTCTGCACGCCCGCTGCTGGACTTTGCAGTATGTATCTATCTTTAGGGGAGAGCGGGGGTCAAGGTTTTTACATGGGGGTTGGGGAAGAGTGGGGTTCTGGATTTCAACATGGGGGCGGGAGGAACGGAATGGGGTAGCGCCCCATGGCCCTAACTCTTATTGTTTTATTGTTTTCAACACAGGGTGCCACCAGCTGTTTCACCACTACAACTCCAAGCATGCCCTGACAGCCAATAGATGTTATGGGAGATAAACATCACAGGAACCTCCAAAGGTTCTCAAGCATAAAACCATAGAGTTCACCCGGTCACGTGACCCGCAGGTCCTGTTACGCCATGCATAGGTAATTAACCATTTATATACACTTGTACAATCCTATATATATATATACAAATCCTGAAGAATTATTAGATAACTAATACCTAGATGAGAGGTGACTAGGGGCGGGCTAGTTAAGAAGAACCCCGACGTCCTAGGGACTCTGGCTATGGGGACTTATATACAAAGGTATTGGATAGAATGCAGCACCGGGACACCACAAACCCCCTTACTTTAGATAAGTTGACCTCAACGCCTGTCCCCTAAGACAGAGGAACTAGGACTAGGACAGGATGATCTATAAATTTGCATTTGCTATACATCCTAAATAAACAATGAACACATTTACATTCTCTGATACTCTTACTAGTATCTGGACTAGACAATAGAAATCTATCTAGACATTGGTGCTATCTAGACATAAATGCTATCTAGACATTAACAAAGCTATCTATCCTTTAGTTTATAGCTTCTTAAACATTCTATTAAACTTACTTTATACTTTAAAGCTTACTAGACAAGACATTTTATTAGCTCTCTACACATTTTTATGAGGCTAACTAAACATTAGTACAGCTCTCTATACTTTTAGTTTCAAGCTGACTAGACATTTTTATTATCTCACACATTTTATTTGCCAACAATAAGTTACCTGTTAGTACACAAAAGGTTATACTGGCTAGCCGGAAGCTAGGGTCTATCGGCTACACGCTACTTACCACTAGAGCACTTTCAAAATAACCTAACTAGGTTATTCTAGAAATTACGTGTTTAATTCTATATTCGCAAGAGCACCTACTGGCCAGGCAGAGCATCTCACACTCGCAAAGAAGGAGAAGAAGAAGTGTACCTAACAGTGGCAGGAATTGGTTATCAATATGCTACAATCCCTAAAGTGTTTCTTGAATGTGAGAAATATTTAGTTTTTGGGTATGTACTAAAGACTAAGGTAGTACATTTAAGTCAGTAGTTTAGATACTATGTGTGCAAGTACTATTTTGAGGGCAATCTTCCCTATTATTTTTGTTGAGACAGGTGCTAGCAATGGGCGACAGCAATAATACTACCCATGGGGAAGCCAGGTGTCACCTGTTGAGTTACCTACTAAACACCTTTCGCATTCTATACATTTATATGTACAAGAATTATTTGTTTTTTTAGTGTTGAGTGTACACGTGCAGCACACCGACATTCTCTGTGTACAGCTCTGACTCACTTTTTATGTACATAGACATTAGACTATTTTATGTACAACTCTTAATGTACACAGACACGAGGATACCTTCCTGTGTGCAAGAACCATATACATATTTACTACACAAGTTACACATTTATCAACACTCCAACATGGTTCAGGCGCATTCACCTGATAAGTGCAACATTTAGCATAAGAGTTCTTATGAAGCTGCTGCTATATACATAAAATAGACGTGTAAGGATCAGCAGTCCACCTACACTAAGAGTCCAATTAAAGGGAAATATACAAAGTGGCATGTAAGTATCAGCAGTCCACCTACACTATGAGTTCATGGAAGGGAAATGTAAACACGGCTTTAACCACAACTCAGCCGGGTACAGTCCTTAATGAATCTCTTACAGGCTAGGAGTCTCTTGACTTAATAGTCAGGCACAAGCTTAGTGGTTAAGTTGCTGAACTTTGAACTGGAACAATCTTAGCACAGTCCTGCTAGGCACAATTCTTGAACTTGGTTGCTGTAACATAAAAGTGGTTAACATAAGAAACAATAGGACATTACTTTAGAGTCTCTTTAGAGAATGTTCTTCTTCAATCTTCTAGTGCCTCTCTGGGTTTCTCTGTATCTGCCAACATCAGGGGCAGGATTGGATTTGACATAGCTTTGCCACACCACATTGGTGAGGATGGAGTGGTGGAAAGCAGCATTAGCAGGGGACACAGGCTTTCTAGTCAGGATCAAAGTGGGACAATAGAGCTTGAGTACCATCTCCAAACTAGGATGGATCCATGACTCTTTAGTTTCTACCCTGGAAGAAGGCAAACTCTCCATGTCAGAAGAGGGCCTTGGTACAAACGTTGGTACCTGTGCAGGAGGCAAACTCTCCGTGCTCCGAGAGGGCCTAGGTACAGTCTTTGGTGCTCGCAATTTGGGCTTACTTTCCTGAACTTGAGCAGGACTTGACTCTCGACGATCTGTAGAAAATGAAGAATTTGGCTCTTTGCTGTACATAGAAGATGATGAACTTGACTCTTTGCTGTACATAGAAGATGATGAACTTAACTGTTGAAGCTCCTCCTCCTTGGGTACGCCGGTGGAGGCTTTAGGAGCAGACCTTTTCGGTCTCAAGTTAAAGGGATCGGACTCCCAATCTGTTGACGGGAAATATTTGAAGGGAAGCTGTGTTGGGGCTGTTGGTCTGGTGACCGTTGCAGCCCATTCTCCACAAAGGCTCTGGACAGGGTGTACTCCACAATTTCACCCACCTCCAAGGTGTAGAACTTCTTATGGAGATATGGCCTTTGCACTGCTCGCCGGTTTACAAGGATGGTCTGCCCAGTGTGGCAGTCAAGGAGTGTCCCATAACCTCTGACCTTGTCAAATTTGGCCACAGTTGCTCTTCTTCTTTCTAATGGCTCCTCCCCTTCTCGGGGGTGGTCCCATTTGCGTATGTACAATGCCTCCATTTCTTTGGTATTTTCTTGATACCACACTTAATAAGGCAAATGCACGTGCTTGGGGGCATAGTGTTATTTGTGTCGGGCCTTTAGCTTTTCCATCAATTCGGCCAGCTCGGCTTCTTGACGGGCCCTTTCCCTTTCTGCAGTTGGGATTGGTGGGAGTAGCTTCCCAAGTAATGGTTGAAGTACTCTGAGCATGTACTCGATCAGCTCCGGCTCATCTCCGAACACTCATTGCGGAAATTTTGGTGAGCACGGTCGTGCACTTGGCAAGCTTGATCGAGGTATGACCTCAGGGCTGGAGGAGGAAGAATAGGCCACCTCTGGCGGGGTACTCACAGCAGATTCCTCTGATGGGATATCGGCCCACGAGCCCCAGGTTCTGTGGTGAGGGGACAATCTCCCCGGTGATGCACCTCCAGGTGTCCCTGCGCTCTCTGCTGGAGGTGTCTCTGGCCAATCGTCATCATCATCAGGCAGTGGGGGAAGATTGCAGGCCCCCTCTTCATCTAATGACAACCGCTGCAGACGGTCAGCAAGTTCTTGGAAAAGTCGGGCTGCGACTGCCACAACTTTCCGCTTTTCCGGAGCCATTTTGCCAACTTCACCACGTGGAACGCTGCTCTACGCCATGTCTGTACTCTCCGGCTCTCCGTGCAGACTGAAGAGGTCGCTGTGCGTGTCGTCTTTTATAGTGGGCTTCTCCAAAATGGCGCCCGGCAGGAAGAAAGTTATCGGTGCAGCCCCGACTTCCGGTCCCTCCAGAGACGACTCCTGTATCTCTGAGTTTCCTTTCGGCTGTGACACAGCAACTTGGTGGCCACGCCCAGGGGTGGGGCGTGGCGCAGCGCGGGCTTTCTTCACGTGCTTTTCCCGCAGCAGTTCGGCTCCGCCTGTGCCAACCGGACCAAAGGATCGCAGCATGAACTCATTGCGCAGTTTACACATTTCAGTTGTAGACAAATCTTCGCCTCCCCCCTTACTTTTCTCGTGGCCCCCTTGTATGGTGCACCACGGACACAGCTCCCGTACAAAGCAACACGGTTTACAGCACATAAATAAAGTTTGTTTTCTGGGGGCGGAGTACACCTTCACTAATGGCAACTGTAGTAGGCACACACCCGAATCCTGTTTGTGCAATGCCAAAAAGGCTTTGTGGTAGCCCTTGGGGGGTGTATTGTAGTTGGGGTGTTGTTTCGGTAAATGAGGGGTTAATGTTAACCCTATAGTTCGTGACGCCAGGCTGAGGGCTAGTATGCTGAGGTAAATCGCCGCCCTTCCCAGTAACGATAGGTGCATGCATAAAATGACTGAAGGTCCACAAGGTACTTGAACTTGAACTTGGATAACTTTACTTAAATGCTTGCGGTACATCCACTGAACAGTAACAGTCTCAGGAATACAGTCTCTATCTAGTGCAATGACTGACAGTTGTTGCGGACCTTGACTTCTCATAAAAGTCTCTGAATTAGGGAATGTTGCGAAGATCCGTCCGGATTTAGGGGATAGATAAGGTCCGGTGATCTTTCAGAGTGTTTAGGGATTGACACACTCACAATTTAGCAGATATCAGCCGTCGCCGCAAAGCTCAGGCCTAAACTAACTGATGACAGCAGCGCAGATCCTTCTCCATCAACAGCCCACGAGGAAAGAATGAGCAATGGCCGCCACTCCCTTATATGGGCAGGGGCAGGGCCGCCTTTACTGGTCCAATCAACTGTCACTCACCGTTACAAGGAGTGATGGGAGATAAACATCACAGGAACCTCCAAAGGTCCTCAAGCATAAAACCATAGAGTTCACCCGGTCACGTGACCCGCATGTCCTGTTACACCATGCATAGGTAATTAACCATTTATATACACTTGTACAATCCTATATATATAGAAATCCTGAAGAATTATTAGATAACTAATACCTAGATGAGAGGTGACCCTGGGAGGGCTAGTTAAGAAGAACCCGACGTCCTAGGGACTCTGGCTATGGGGACTTATATACAAAGGTACCGGATAGAATGCGGCACGGGACACCACAAATGTATACCTCCTGCTCAGCCAAGCTGTGCCCATGGCTTTATAGTGATAGGGGTCCACCTCCTGTACAGTATACAGCAGTGCGGTTTGAAGCAGAAGCGCAACAGTTTTTAAATCACAGGGGTTAGTAAATGACCCCCAAAGATTATACCTTTGAAAGAAAGCTTTCAATCAGCCACTTAAATATAGTGATTATATGTTAATGCCTAATAAAGGCTTTTTTAATATATATATATATACTTTCTATCACTGGAAAAAATTGTTAATAAATTGTTAATAAAAGTAACACATCCAAGAACAATGTAGTGTTAGGATGACCTGTCCTCGTAGGAACAAGGGATGTTGTTTTTATTCAGGAATTTGAAGTTTTCAGCATGTAAAAGAAAAATTGTGCTCTGAGGCATTTACTGGCATCAGCAAATAAATCATATTTTCTGACGTGAGCGTTTATCAAGAATTTCCGGAGAAATTTACAGACTCAACGAAAAATGTCCAGCTTAAAATAAAAATATGTAATAGTAGTAGTGGAACAAGTATTGTTGTTACCAGGAGACTGTAGCGATGCTTGGAGTCCTTAAAGGAAAACTGTCAGCAGAGTCACCAGCTCTAACCAGTAGTACTGGCTGATAGTCCGAGTGACGCTGATTAAAACAATGCCTTCCATGCCTGGATCCGTTGCTGCATTCCTTCATTATCTTCATAATTGCGATTATGCTAATGAGCAGCCAGTGACACAGGCGCGGTTACGATGGCGACCTTGGGCACTGTGACGTCAGCACTGTTCATTCAGCGCTTGGCCCACTCATGCATGTTCATACAATCCCCTCTGATTCCCCGCTCTGAATTCACTCCTAGTGCACATATGCTGATGGTCTAATCGCACAGCTTACACATCCTGACACATCCAAGATGGCCGCCGCCGATGTGAAGCTGTGCTGTGGCTGCTTCCGGATGTACCTTAAAACGGTACATGTTCAGTAGGAGTGAATACAGAGAGGGGAAGCAAGGGGATTGTATGAATATGTATGAGCGGGCCGAGCTCTAAGACGTCACAGAGCCCGAGACCGCCATCGTAACTCCGCCCTTGCCACTGGCTGTTCATTTGCATAATCACAATTATGAAGGTAACGGAGGAACGAAGCAAGGGATCCGGGCCGGGCATGGTATGCATTGTTTTAATCAACATCACCAGCGCTACCAGTTATTACAACTGGTAAATGCAGGGGACTGTGCTGACAGTTTTCCTTTAAAGTGTTCTAGGACAGATGGGCTCTGTTACTCCAGACACAAGATGATCAGTGCAGAATTACTGCTGGGAGCCTATATTATCAGCTGCTACTATGGGGTAACCAAAATGTACAATGCATTCGGAAAGTCTTCAGGCTTTTTGATTTTTTTTAAATTTTTGTAATGACTAAGTGAATACAGAATTCTTGCTAATTTATTGAAAAGGAAAAGAAAAATATTGCAGTGTCATAAGTATTCAGACCCTTTACTCAATACTTAGTGCTTAGTAGAGATGAGCGAGACGAGCCTGTGGAACCTGGTCTTGCTCAGAACTTTGGCTAAGATGAGGTTTGCCAAACATTAGAACTTTGCCAGGCTCAAAGGAATGAGGAAAACATGGAGTTTTTGCGCCACTTCAGCATAGGATGAGGAAGTTTGAACACTGAGATGACCTCAGGGTAGCCCAGAATTCTTTGCAGATCACATGACCACAGGTTAGTCAATCATTACTTGCATACAGCTTCCAGGCAAATTTGGAGACAGCATGGGGTGGTTCTAAAAGAAGTGATAGAAGAACTCACTGTAGAACTACAGAAAGCTTTCCCAATAAAATACAAAGTAATATGAGCAAAGCATTATACAGTGGGCTGTAAAGTTAGTGTAGTTCATAATATAGTGTCTGTACCTGTGTGTGACGGTTTTCTCACAATTCTTATGTGACTTTCACTCCAATATTTATTTTTAACAGCATACAAAATTACTGTTGTCTCAGATTTTCCCCAGGTAGCAATGTGGCTGAGACCTGACCTCACTAGTCAGCTGATGACAGGGATCCTGTCTGCTTCAATGGGTGGAGGGATCGCTTGGTGGGAGAGAGATCAATCTGCAACTAATGCAACACCTGTAGGCCCCCTGATTGAAAACCACAGGTCTTTTGAATGGATGCAGCTCATTTATGTTTCAATTGGTGGGGTGGCTGATGTGTGGGAGGGAGAAAAATGGAATTATGAGATTTGTAGGCAAAAAAGAAAAACTCAAACAGGAAATACCAGTTCTCAAAAAGCTAGCCACATTGTTATGGTAATCTCACAACATAGCCATTTAGCCCCAATACAAGTGCAGATCCTTCCTAAGCATGTCCATTACTGTACTATTTTTTTTTTATATAAGAGCCGAGGAACATGCTCTCGAATCACCCAAAGTGCAAGAAAAAGGGCAAATGTTCACAAAGGATGTGGTCTATCACAAGCCCTTCTCCAATAGGAGAGAGGCCCCCCAACAAACCTTACCCTTCACCTCCGGACCAAAAGTTGCCTGCGAGGTTTCAGGTTCAATATCCCTTTTCGCCGAAGCTACTAAGGGCCCACAAATGCTCCCTTTAATGCGTGCAATTGTTGCACTACAAATCCCAGCAGTGTTACTGGAGAACAAGCCCATAGAAAGCTATCACACTACAACACAAAGCAAATTGAGCAAAGCATTGTGCAATGGGCTGACCTGTATTTTAACATAAATCTGCCAAGTTACCTGTATTGTCTGGGTTTAATGAAAATGGTATTTTGGTATTATGCTGTGTGCCATATTTCTCTGTAGATCCTCCCAAGCTTTGTAAAGTTGGATTGGGGCCATCGGTGGAAGCCATTTTCAGGCCACTCAAGAACAGTCACTGTCCCTAAGCTTGTGTTGCCTTGGCTGTGTGCTTACAGTCATTGTCTTGTTCAATCTCTTTGGCCCAGTCTGAGATCCAGAGCACTCAGATCATCTCTGTACTTTGCTTTATTCAGCTTTCCTTCAACCCTGACCAGACTCCCTGCTCCAGATGCTAAAAGAACACCCTTCAGAATGATAATGCCACCACAATGCTTCACTGTAGGGATGGTATTGGGCAGGTAATGATCAGTGCCTGGTTTCCTCCAGATGTGACACTTAGAATCGAGGCAAAAAAAATTTAAATCTGGGTTCTGGGAGAAGTTTCAGTGCAGCAGAAATTTTGTGTACCCTTCTTCAAATCTGTGTCTCCACACCATCCCATGCAAGTCCTGCAGGCAGTTCTTTCCCTCTCATGGCTTGGCTTTTGCTCTGATATGCATTGTCAGCTGTGAGACCTTATATAGTCAGAACTGTGTATTTCCAAATCATTTCCAGTCAAATAAATTTACCACAGATAACTCCAATGAAGGTGTAGAAACATCTTAATGGTTAAATTGTCATAGTAAAGGTCCTAAACACTTATGTCCATGCTAAATTTTAGCTTTTCCTTTTCAAGATTTGAGAAAAGTAAAAGGATCTAAAAATGTTCTGAATGCACTGAATATACCTATTAACTGACTATTGATGTCAGTGTATCTTTAACTTACAAAGATGGCCCAAATGTATACATTTTTATTGCCTCAGCATGTGTCAATACGAAATAAAAGAAATTGTACTTGAACCCATAAGGATGTTAGGCCCACCTCTGTGCCCACATATGGTAGTTAGGCCCACCTTCTGTGCCGCCCCCCCCCCCCTATAGTACTGGGCCTCCTCTGTGCCTTCATAAATTTAGGCCCATCTCTTTGCCCCATGTAGTTTTATGCCCCCTTTGTGCCCACATATAATACTAGATCCACTCTTTTGCCCCCATATAGTATAAGGTTTCCTCTGTGCCCACATATAGTATTAGGGCCCAACACTGTGACATCATATGTGGTGCCATACAAAAAGACATCTTACCTGTCGCATATCTTTTCTGCAGGTCCTCTTCTTCATTCCGGGGCTCTGTTCAGCTACACTTCTCTCCACACTTCCTGCACAGGGAACAAGGTACAGAGACACTGCCTGCACCCTAAGTCCTTGGCAGCCTCTATGCCACATTGCAATTGTGTATGCATGTTAAAGACGCACACAGTGTTGAAAATTGTTCTGATACCCTCCTTTTTCTGCGGCAGCTGCAAATACCTACTTTGAGACTGGCCCAGGGGGCATATGACCCTCAACCCAGCCTGTCTCTGCCTTATAGCAAACCTTTGTTGCAAAAATGTACACAGCATGTAAATATATACCTTTTGTTTATAAAGTTTAAACAAAGAAGGCATTTTATAAAACAAAAATATACAAACAAGTATTTTTTTACTTGTCCCACAAAAAACAAGACCTCAAACATCTGCATTAATGTAAAAAAATAAAGCTACAATTATTGAAATGCAAGAAGGGGAAGGTTTAGTCACGATCCAAATGTACCCCCTGCCCACAGAATAAGGCATAACCAGTGGATCAGTGAGGATCTAACTGCTAGGTTTCCCATCAATTCTAAAAATAGAGAAAAATTGTGCGCATGCACGGCCATTGATCCATTCATTCTATAGCAGTCTTTTGAACTTTGCCAACTTTTGCTATAATAATACATAATATTACTCACTAGTGCATTCTGAAACTAGTGGTATGCATTAAAAAAAATGGTGTTTAATGGTTAAAATATACTTTAGGATGTAAAATATTGCTCCTCAAGGGGTTAGGTTAGAGAAGCAGCCTAAAAAAAAAAATACTATTACACTATAGTATAAAATGAACCAGTATGATCTGTAATAAAATTTCGATGATCATGTTTTACATTTTGTAATAATACTAAAGTTTGGAGCAGACCTGCAGATGACCTGTTCTTTGAACTCATCCCAACTCCGATAACAGAGCAGGATCTCCCTCTTCTTTTACATTGTTTCACCTCTGTTATACTCTTTTTTTTCCAGAAGTGAATATGCCTATTGCTTTTTGATCTTTGTTTCAAGTAGTACTGTCAAGTCTAAGTCTGGTGGACATCTGTTTTACTCGCTAACCTTCTCCTGCCCTTTCTTTAAAAGTGTTTATGTTTTTGTTAGTTTTGTTTTCCAAGTATTCTGTGTTTACTACCTTTATGTTCAGTTATTGCATTTCTTGTTTAGTTTATCGTAACATTTACAGTCATTGAGATTGGTTTGAACAATTTACCCCTTACTTTTAAAGGGGTGTAACCTTAGGTTTATGTATTATTGGCACAAACTGGAAATTCCATTTTGGATATTATGCTGATTACTTGAGAAGGTGATCCTTGGGTATGTACATACTCGCTGATACCCACTGGGAATAGGGTATTGAGAGCCACTTCATGCCATCCCTGACACACACTCCATAGTATTCCAGTGGGGCAGCTCACATTAGCTAGTGGAGTGTAATCCTCCACTGATTTAGCTTATGAGAGGGGTAAACTGGGTAAAAAAGATGGGTAAAAAAAGAGAGATCAGCCTTATTATAACCATAAGAAAAATGGAGCAGTGGTAGTAGTGACAAAGGCCCGGTGTTTATGGCCACGTTGGGAGCGATCGCCCAATTAGGAAATATAATTTGCATTCTACCTATGTTGCCTACAAATTTGCATGTAGAGCATATAAATAGTGCTATGTGGGTGGCACACAACATCATCTGAAGAAAAGAATTCAGGAGCATATTAGAGACTTGAGTTATTCCACCCTGCCTAAATGACTGGGGGGGGGGGGGGTCGCATTAGCACCTCTCCTCTCTCATCTTTTGTACTTACTGCTACTGGGTTTTTGCAGCCAGAAGCAGAAAGAAAGAACAGTATGTGAACCCGAACTCAGTGTGTAAATGTATTACTACGTTGAGTACCTGACCTTCTAAGTTAGTATCTGTCACGATGCCGGCTGGCAGGTAGTGGATCCTCTGTGCCAGAGAGGGATTGGCGAGGACCGCGCTAGTGGACCGGTTCTAAGTCACTACTGGTTTTCACCAGAGCCCGCCGCAAAGCGGGATGGTCTTGCTGCGGCGGTAGTGACCAGGTCGTATCCACTAGCAACGGCTCACCTCTCTGGCTGCTGATGATAGGCGAGGTACAAGGGAGTAGACAGAAGCAAGGTCGGACGTAGCAGAAGGTCGGGGGCAGGCGGCAAGGTTCATAGTCAGGGTGGATAGCAGAAGTTCTGGTACACAGGCTTTAGACACACAAAACGCTTTCACTAGGCACAAGGGCAACAAGATCCGGCAAGGGAGTGCATGGGAGGAGGTTAGATATAGTCAGGGACCAGGTGGAAGCCAATTAAGCTGATTGGGCCAGGCACCAATCATTGGTGCACTGGCCCTTTAAGTCTCAGGGAGCTGGCGCGCGCGCGCCCTAGAGAGCGGAGCCGCGCGCGCCAGCACATGACAGCAGGGGACGGAAACGGGTAAGTGACCTGGGATGCGATTCGCGAGCGGGCGCGTCCCGCTGTGCGAATCGCATCCCCAACGGCCATGACAGTGCAGCGCTCCCGGTCAGCGGGACTGACCGGGGAGCTGCAGGGAGAAAGACGCCGTGAGCGCTCCGGGGAGGAGCGGGGACCCGGAGCGCTAGGCGTAACAGTATCTAAGTTATCTTCTAATGGCTACCTGAATAAAAGTATGATAATCTTATCGCCTATACATATAAATGAGTATTAGTACCTAACAAATAAGTGAATAAGCATATAGGGGGACATTTATAAAACATTGCTTTTGTAGTATTTTTTTTCAACTATTGTTTTGCTTACGTGCAACAAATTTATTATTCTGTCGCATGGCCTTAATAAATTTGTCGCACATAAGCAAAAGTTTCTCATGCACTTGTTTCTCATGCTCAAAATCATCCAGCGTTGCCTAATCCGTTGTGATGGCACAAGAAGTGGTAAGCGGAGGTCCAAATCCAAACACATTTCCCAGCCTAGTGCGGCGGAAGAAATATTACAAAGTATGTTGTCCCCCATTACCACAACACAACCTGTAGGAGACTCTATTCCACCAAACTCACCCAATAAATTTGGCAAAGATATTTTGAGTTTTAAGTAAATAAAAGGTTCTCATATGCATTTTTTTTTGTCATTATTCTTTTATATTAAAAATAAAAGTTTAAATTACGTTTTGAAAAGCAAAGATTGAAATTAGCTTGAGTAGAAGAGGTTGATTATGGCAATCAGTGTCCAAAGAATAAAGGGGGAAAAAACTCTCAAAAAAAATCACACACAGTGCACAAAAGTAAGCATTAAAAATTAATAATGTGGTTATAACACACTTTCATAAAAATAAAAAAATGCCTTTAATAAAAGAGGACAATTCATTTTAGAGGATGTAAGGGATTTTAGTAAGCCAGTAATGTGAGTAAATTTAAGCAAAGTTTTCCTCTATTGTGACTTTTTAGAGACAGTCGTATTTTATAAATCTCTTACTACTGCAAGTCAATTTCTAAAACTTGCTTACATAAACCAAAATCTATTTTCTTGCTTTTCTTGCTCTTAGGGATGATTGTCACACAGAAAATTGCGTAGTCGCAGTTGCAACTTTTCTATGACAAAATATATGAAAGAAAAAACAGGTCAATGCTTTTATAAATGCCCTCCATACTGTTTTAGAATATATATACATGTATCTGCTCTTCTAGTAGTATGTCTATGTGTTTGTACATGTGTATTTATATGGTCTTGTGAATTGTTAGCTCTGTGATGACATTGGAGGAAAGAGGGAAGGGCATAGGGGTCCAATTTTGTTATGGGGCCACATGATCATTACATACTATTTTATATGGCACCTTATAAAATAGAGTTTAGCACCTAATGGCACAGGGACCTATCTGCATGAATAAAATTATGGAGAAACTACAGTATGTTGTAGTCGTTGACTGATGACATCACTCACTTTGTATACAACACTGTAAAATATGTTAGTGTTGTATTATACTTAAGATGTGGAGCTTTTTTTTTTTTTAATAAATCTGGAATAAATCTTCAAGTTTTTATGCTACATTTCCACGCTGGACTTTTTTTTTTCTTTTTGTTCTATTGCTCTGGAGTGTAATCCTACACCATCCGTGTCGCGGTCGTCCCAGAATAGGTGAGCTGGACTTGCATGACTTTGTGCTTTCTTAGGAACCTTTCTAGTTCTCCACCCTTCTTCACAGATATATCTTTTTCTCTGGCTCTAAAATAAAGCAGTAAAAATATCTATTTTTGCAATTGTGAAGTGCAGATATTGTTTCTAGAATACAAGGCTACAGCAGAAGAGGTAACAGGTTAATGCACAATTTAAGAGCACAAAGGCGAGCCGTTGTGTTATGCTGGATGATGCTCGGGATGTAATGGAATATTTGGATTGAAGCATTGCCTAAAGAGAACATGTGTTCCATTTTTCTATGTTCTTGCATCTATGGCAAACTAAGACATCTGACTGTTTTCTTATTTCACTGAGGTCAGTGGAAAAGGGCACCTGACAGAGAAAGATACGATCTTGTCCACTTCCAGTATCCAGGAAACAAATTGTTTGCAGAGGCCTCTGCTAGTTTAGCCCTGTAGCGATGAGAGAGCATGCAAAGTAAAACTACAGACAGCCAAACGTAGAAGTCTCACCCAAAATATATTTAAAGGGGTACTCCAGTGGAAAACAACAATTGTTTTTAAATCAAATGGTGCCATAAAGTTATACAGATTTGTAAATTGTCTCTATTTAAAAATCTTAACCCTTCCAGTACTTATCAGCTGATGTATACTACAGAGGAAGTTATTTTCTTTCTGTCTGACCACAGTGCTCTCTGTTGACATCTCAGTCCATGTCAGGAACTGTCCAGAGCAGGAGCGGTTTGCTATGGGGATTTGTTCCTGCTCTGGACAGTTCCTGACATGGACCAAAGTGTCAGCAGAGAGCACTGTGGTCAGACTGAAAAGAACAAGTCAACTTCCTTTGGAGTATACAGCAGCTGATAAGTGCTGGAAGGGTTAAGATTTTTTAAATAGAAGTCATTTGGAAATCTGTTTAACTTTCTGGCACCAGTTAATTAAAGAAAAAAGTTTTCCACCGGAGTACCCCTTTAAAGGTGCGTTACAAGTTAAAGTGTTCATGTACAAAATACAAATTTCATTATTGTTATTATTATTATATTGTATATTGTGTCAGGCATATGTATAAATATTTATCCACATAAGAATGAAGGTTCAGCGCAGAAACTTGTGCAAATAAAAGCTGATTCTTTGTTTCCACTACGACATGACAAGATAACAGTAACGTGTTTCAGCCGGTCTTGCCAGCCTTACTCATACTAATGTGCTGTTGGTAACAGCCATACCTTTGATAGGGAGGAGATCCATCAACCTGCACAGGAAACATCCACCAACATTTATATGTGTTGGTGGGAGAAGGGGACTCTTTTTGCCCCAATAACATCTTTTTTTTTGTTGCATTCAATGGTATGGCCGCTACATAGACGACCTCCTGTTTATATGGAGGTCGGATGTAGCGGCCATACAGGCAAGTTAAGTAACTCTGAGGGCTGGGTGTCGGCCTCCGCTACCATTGTGGTATAGTATGGTTTCTATGTGCGTTTCATCTCCCTTACTCTCTTGTAGTTTACTTTTGGTTTCACATACTCCGATCAATTGGGTGTATACCCGCTTAGTGTTATACGGCTGTATAATCATAGAGAAGGTATGCAGGTTTACACAGCCAGCCGCTCGTGCCTGGTGCGCATCAGCAACTTATAGGAATGTGTTTCTTTTACAGGGGGTGTGCATTTTATCGGGACAGTAGTTCCGTTTAAGTCTCCACATTATTCAGATATGGGAAATATCAGGGTAATTTTTGCTCAGGTGCTAACGTATTTTTCTATGGCGTTCTGACTGGTCATGTTGTCTTATGCTTCCAGTGTTTAGTGTTCTGAGGGGTGTCATGCGTCCTGGTTTCATCTAAACCCGCCAGGCGAATTAACGCAGCAGGTTTTTCATGTAAAAAAAAAAGGGTTACACGGTTTTGAGGACATTATGGTGCGGTGCCTTATTCTCTGGACCGTTCTATTAGTCTTAGGGATTTTTGGTATGTACTAGTATGTCAGTGTTTTCGGTGTCATCTGTCTAGTTAGTTATCTGGTATGTTTTTCTTTAATTTGCAGCATCTGCATATTTAATTTTTTCGTCTCTAGTCAGGTGTCAATCTACTTGTTTTCACCTCATTTGTGATCTCAGGTATGGTGTTACATTTTGTCCTGTCATGACTACAGGCATAGTGGTTGTTATGTCCTATCACGACTATAGGCACAGGCTTATGTTTTTGTCCTGTCACGACTACAGGCATGATAGTTACGCATATTTATGTTTATCCTGTCACGACTACAGGCACGGTGGTTATGCATATATTTGTCCGGTCACGGCTACAGGCACAGTGGTTACGCATATAGCTGTCCTGTCACGACTATAGGCATGGTGGTTACATATATATTTGTCCGGTCACGGCTATAGGCACAATGGTTACGCATACATTTGTCCTGTCACGACTACAGGCACGGTGGTTACGCATATATATTTGTCCTGGTATGACTGCATGCACGGGGGAGTAGTTTCGATCTTGACTCGATTACATGCTTTGTGGTACGTCAGTTCTGGGTATGGTTTAGATAATGGGCTACAGGTTGCTAACAACTACTGCATGCTTGGTTTGCTTGTCCTGTTATGACTATAGGTGCTATGTTTCCACGAAGGAAGATCATGGGCTGTCGGTGCTGGGTGTAAGCACAGTTGTCTTGAATCTTGTCATTGAGTCATATCTAGACAGGATAGTAGGTAATGTTGGTCTCCCCTCTCTGCGCAGTAGGTGATAAGATGTCTCATGTGTCTGATATTGAAAATTCGGTTTCTTTTTTTTTTTTTTTTTTCCAATAAACTGTTTATTGATTTCAATGGTATACAAACAGAAAATTGTAAATTCAAGAGAAAGTGAGGCACAACATATGCCGAACGTACAGGTTGAGAAGAGTGTGGCATAGGAATTTAACATATTTAGGCAGGTTTAGTCAAGACATGACTCGGAGAGAGCAAGAAAGGACAGAGAAGTAGAAAAGAAATGGAAGTCTAGATGGAAAATGATAGAGAAGGAGAGAGGGGGGGAGGGGAGGGGATACTAGTGACCGACTCGGTATGCTATCCACGGGGACCAGATATGAAGAAATGTATCATGTGTTCTGCTCACTCTGTGGGACAGCTCTTCGAATTGACAAATCTGATGGACCTTTGCTTTCCATTCATGCAAGGTGGGTGGGGTGGGAATTAGCCATTTCAGAGGTATCAAGGATTTGGCAGCCGCCAAAAGATGAGATAACAAGTAATCTCTGTGAGGGCGATAGGAATTGGACGGTTTGCCTAGAAGGACCATCTCTGGTAGCAGCTTAAGCGAGGAATGCAAAATGGTATTGATCTCCCGCTCAATCTCCAGCCAGAATTCGCTTATGGGTGCACATGTCCACCAAATGTGAGTATGAGTACCTGTGTGTGTCCCATATCTCCAACACAGATTAGTGGACGTGAGGCCAAGATAATGCAATCTCAGGGGTCCTATGCCAGCGGGACAGCAATTTGTAGTGCATTTCCCTGAGTCTGATACATCTGGAGAAGCCTTGTGAATGAGTAAGGATGTAGTCAGACTCCATGGCCGAGAGTGAAATATTCAGCTCTCTCCCCCATGAGATCAAGTACATCGGTTTGGCCGCTACAGAGGCACCCGACAGGAGTTTCTTACAATGAGTCAGCTTGTGGGACCGTGGTGAGGGTGTAATCAGAAGGCTCTCAAAGGCAGTGAGCTCTCTGAGACTCCCAACTTTTTGTAAAAAACGTGACCTACAAAACTTTAAGTGTTCTAAATGGAGAAAGGAGAGATTGGAAGAGGGTAGAAGTGATCGAAACTCATTTAATGTCGGAAACCCCTCCCATCCGAGAACAAGTGCCCAACCGCGTAGAAGTTCAACTTCTCCCACATTGAGGCGTACGTTGGATATTCACAACCTCCAATCAACGGTATCAGACCAGCAGGGAGGAGAGGAGAGACAGGGGGAGAGAGAGTAGCGGCTAGGGAATGCCATACAGAAAACATGCCGAAAAAGAGAAGAGAGTAATTTGACTGAGAAAATCGGTTGCGTTTGGTGATCCACAATAATTTGGTGAGAGCTGTCCCACACACCCACCGGGCCCATCTCCATTCTGATGTAAGGTGTGGATCGGGGGAGGGATGAATATGCGGTTGAGAGTGTATCCATCATCTAAGCTGTATAGCTCTGTAAATGGTCAAGATGTCTGGGACCCCTATCCCTCCTTTAGCTGGTGGTTTTGACAAAAGAGAGTGTGCAATTCTTGGTTTTTTATGTTTCCATAAGTAAGAGGAGAACTGCCTCCTGATTGCGGTGAAGAACGTCGGAGGAAGAATGATCGGGAGCATTTGGAGTTTATATGTTATCTTAGGGACTACATACGTTTGAAGGAAATGTTTCCATCCTATCCAGGAAATCAGGGGAAAATCGAAATCTTTTAAGAGAAGTTGGATTTCTGTTAACAATGGTTTGAAGTTCGCATCATACAATTTAGCTAGGGTGGGGCTTATGCAAACGCCTAAATATTTCAGGGAAGAGGACGCCCATGGGAACGGGGAAACCAACTTAAGAGCATTGACTCTAGGTTGTGAGAGGGAAACGTTTAAAAGTTCCGACTTAGTTATATTGACTTTGAAGTTGGATATTCGTCCAAATTCTGCGAACAACGACACCAGGCAGGGGAGACAAGCCTCGGGGTCTGACAAAAGGAAAAGGAGGCCGTCTGCGAAAGCCAGGGTTTTAAGTTCATCATCAGGTGTGGACACTCCCCTTATCTTCCCATGCTGCCTTATTTTTTGAAGCAGGGATTCCATGACTAATACAAACAAGGTGGGGGACAGGGGGCAAACCTGCCTGGTGCCGTTTGTAATGTGGAAGGGAGGGGAGATCGTGTCATTGATTAAAAGGGAGGCATAGGGGCTAGAGTAGAAGGAAAATATAGCATTAATAAAGGTTGACGGAAGGCCAAATTTTTTTAGTACCTTTCTCATAAATGACCAACTTACTCTGTCAAACGCCTTCTCGGCATCTACGCCCAGAAGAACCAGAGGCAGCTGTTGCTTGTGAGCCTGTTGTATAGAGGCTAAGAGCTGAAAAGTGTTGGTTCTGCCTTCACGCCCAGGAACAAAGCCAGCTTGTTCAGGTGCGATCAGGTGAGGGAGGAGTTTTTTAAGGAGCATAGATAGGAGTTTCGCCCAAATCTTTAGATCAATATTGAGTAGCGAGATGGGTCTGTAGCTCCCGCATTCTCTGGGATCCTTTCCCTCCTTGGCGATCAATGTTATGTGGGTTTCCTGTGTTTGTTTCGGCAAGGATCCTCCCTGCAGGAGTGAATTACAGGTTTCAGTGAGATGAGGGAGTAATGTATCAATGCATTTCGTTTAATAGACCAAAGAGAGCCCGTCAGGTCCCGGGCTCTTCCCCGGGGGGAAGGAAAAAATCACTTTCCTGATTTCCTCCGGGGTAACTGGGACTAAGAGGGACGCTGCCATTGTGGGGTCCAGGGTAGGTAAGTTCAAGTCCGACAGGAACTGAGTCTGTGCGTCAAATAGGGAGAGATCTGCGTCCCCCTCCTGAGCAGAGCTAAGATTGTACAGGGAGTCATAGAAGCGTTTAAAGGCCCTTGCTATATCAGGTGTGGAAGTATGTGATTGTCCTCTCCCGTCTCTTATTTCGTGTATATGTTGCTTAGCCCTAGCTTTCTTTATGAGCGTGGACATCAAACGGCCTCCTTTGTCTCCATGGGCATATAATGTATGCCTGTGGTGGAGGTACGCTTTAGAGGAGCGTTCATGTAGGTGTTTCAGCAATGATTCCCTCAGTGATTCCTCAGTTGGGAGCGCTTTTGGGCTCTTTCTAGTGTGGAAATGTCCCGCAATAGTTGGTCCATCCACTTCCTGTATTCTTTGTTTAGTTTAGAGCCCCATGAAATGAGAATGCCTCGAATATAGGCCTTATGGGCCTCCCACACCATAGGCGGGGGAGGGCCAGAAGTAGCATTCGCAGCAAAATACAGCTGTAAATGTTGTTGAATATCTGGAAAAGCTAACGTGTGTTCGAGGATTTTCTCATTCAATCTCCAGGTAGAGGTAGAAGAAGGGTTGTTAGTGAAAGAGATAGTTAGAAAGACAGGAGCATGGTCTGATATCGTGATCGTGCCAATACCTGTGGCGATAACAGACGGCAGGAGGGAGGCGTGGATGAGCAGATAATCCAGGCGTTGATATGTCCTGTGGGTTGCTGAGTAGTAGGAGTAGTCTCTGACGGCAGGGTTCCGAGTTCTCCAGGAGTCTAATAGGGACAAATCGTGCAATTTAGTTAGGAGTCTAGCAAGCAATTTCTGAGATATCTGACACAACAGAGGAAGAGTCCAAGCATGGGTTTAACACCACATTAAGATCCGAACCCAGAATGATTGGACCTTCTGCGTACATTTTGAGATCTGTCAAGGTTTGAATCAACCAAGGAACCTGGGCGTGATTTGGAGCGTAAATGTTAGCTAGCGTGTACTTAATTTGGTATAGCTGGACACGTAAAAAGAGCACTCTGCCCTCCGAGTCTGTATGCTGATGCAGCACCCTGACTGGAAGGGACTTGTGTATAGCAATTGACACTCCCTTCGACGCCGAGGTCTCATGGCAGGAATGAAACCATTGGTTGTAACGCTTAGTGGGTAACCTAGGTAGCTTGCCTTTCCTCAGGTGGGTCTCCTGGAGAAAAGCAATAGAGGCTTTCAATCTTCTAAGCTGATCCCCAATGTGGTGTCGCTTTTCAGGGGAGTTTAAGCCCCTGACGTTATAGGAGCTTCGAATGGGAAGGGGGTGGAGTGTGAGGGAAGGGGAGGGGGAGAGGAGAAGGAGGAGGGAGGGGGAACAATGTGCATGGAGTAGTACGGAGTAGAAATATGCAACACGGAAAAGAAGGAGGGGGGAGAGAAAGTCTAAACAGTCAGATGAATGCGATATCCATGTGTAATGTGCATCTTGGGGGGGGGGGGGGGGAGTCCAGGTAGCTAGACTTAAGGGAAGGGAGTGGCAAACAGGGGGTCAATGCTACAGTCATGGGTCTAGCTCCAGTGGGTCCTTAAACATAGGGGTCAGGTGGGCAAACCTGAGTGGCGTCAGCCACGCAATGTACGTCCATCGAAGAATCATGGAGGTCACTCCGGTATGCAGTGCAAGTAGGATACCATACTGTCCGCATGCAGGAATCAGATTGGTGGGAGAGTGTCCTTCTGCTGCGTCTTCTTCAGCTTTCCGGCCTTAGTGCGGGAGACTACTTTCCACTCTTCGGATCATGGGAGGGCCGGGAGAGGGTGCAGATTTGAGATCCGAAGCCAGGAGGGAACATCAACAGGTGTAAGGTCCAGGGCAGACCAAATCTCCGCCAGGTCGGCCGGCGGCCATTATGATTGATAGAGAGCCCGAACGGGAACAACCACGCATATTGAAGGCCCCGCTCTCTCAATTTCTCCAGGAGTGGTTTCAACAGCCTCCGTTTTGCAAGGGTCGAAGGGGCTATGTCCTGGTATAGGACAATTTCTTCACCTTCATACCTCACTGGTTGCTGTTCTCGGGCAGCATGGAGGATCGCAGCCATGTCGACATAGGACATATTACATTCCTCGAGGGGTCAGCAGGTTTCGGGCGCAGGGCTCTGTGGATCCTCTCGATTACAATGTGCTCCGTACGTTCAGGTCCCAGGAGTGTTGCGAAGATTTCGTGTGCGACTTTTCGGAGCGCCTCAGAGGCCCAGAGCTCAGGTAAGCCTTTGAGCCTAATGTTCTTCCTGCGGCTCCGATTCTCCTGGTCCTCTATCAGGGTGTATACGGAGTTGAGATGGGTTTCTAGCTGCTCCGTGCGGTCTGCGAGGGCAGTCGAGTGCGAAACAAGCGAGGAGCACGCCGACTCCAGAACCTCCGTCCTGTGGCCTATGGAAATCACCTCCGATTTAATATCAGCCAGCTCCATGAGGACTGGCTTAACAGCTTGGGCGAGAGCCTTTCTCATGAAGGATTTCAAAAATTGCTGGGTGACAACAGCTGGGGAAGCACCTTCCGTATTGCTGTCTTGTTCTGCTTCCTCCATGGAGTCTTTCTGAGAGCCCGCTTCCGGCGCCATCTTGAGTGGTCTGGCGGGAGAGTTACCTCCTTTCTTTTTAAAGAGTTTGGCCATTTCTGCTTGCCCCTTCCCTGGCCGGGGTGATTCTCCAGGGTCAGCGGAAGTTAGTTTGCCGTATTTGACCATAATAAGTTAAGTAACGAGGGAGTTATAGGTGTTTTCCTCGCTCAGACGAGAGAGAGCTGCAGGCTCAGACGTCCATACCAGTCCGCGGCTAGGCTCCACCCCCTGAAAATTCTGTTTCTTTACCAAAGAATGTGGACTTACAATCCAAGCATGGCAGTATCCCTAGCCTTAGGTCATGGACTATTCCTAAACTCACGGCTGAGTTGCTGAAAAGGGGAATACCATTTCCAGCCGCTTTTCGGGTTTCTGTCTTCTGATAATCCAAGCACTAGTCAAGAAACACCTTCTATGGACACTATTCAAAATTCATTGACCCAACTTCACGCTATGTTGAATAATATGTCATTATCTATTACCGATTTACAATCCGGAATGGTGTTGGTAGAAAGAAAGGATAAGATTGCTGTTAATGGACCTTCAACTCCGGTTACAACTCCAGTTGCACAGAGTTGTGTAGCAGATGTGTCTGTTTCTGTGATTGATGTGGCTCCTTCCTATTTCATCCTGCTAACATCAGGAAAGATTTCTTGCAGGGAAGAGATGTGACACCTGCTTCACTGTTGATTGCCTCTCATGAAGTTTCAGACTATAAGACCATTGAGTGAGTGGAAGTGTCCATCATACTTAAATCCAAAGATTAGAGGTGAGCGAGACGAATCTGATGAATCCAAATTCGTTATGAATTTCATAAAAAAAATTTGTTTTGCAACGAATGCGAATATCGCAACGATTCTATCACGCGGATCGCTTCATTAAACTCCATTTAGTGCGGTCCAGGCTCCAGGGCATCTAAAATGGTGGAATCAAATGTGAGGACATGGGCCTAGAAACTCTGGGAAGGCGGGGAACGATGGTAGGTGGAATGACCCTGAATCACATGCAGGATGCAGCCTATCAGCAGCCAGTCACCCCTGTGATGTCACAGTCCTTTATAATCTGCAGCCATATTTCAGCTTGTTACTTCATCCTTTCACTGAAGAGAGATAGGACAGCCCTGTGTGTTACACAGAAAAGCTTTTTACAACAGCATTTCACCTCATAGTCATGTCAATATTCTGGTGGACAGAGAGCAGTGCATTTTTCACAGAAAATAATTTTTACTTCAGCCAGTAACCTCCCATTCACTTTCTACAGCATTGTATTACAGAGAGGGGCAGAGAGCTGTGTGTTGCCTCATACATTTGAACGAGCTGGCTCAGCTTGAGAAACAACAGTGGATAGAGGAATAATTTTTCAGCGCAACTCTGTGTCTTTGTTCCACAACAAATGGTTTGCTGGTTATACTAGTCTGTAGATGGTATAATACCCAGCAGTCCATTCCTAATAGTCTTTGAGAAAGTGAAATTTTGGGTTTAGTACACAGCGACAGTGTGCTGAAGCACTGTTGTGTACTGCTGGTGTTGTGCAAAAATAAAAATTTTAACCCCTTAAGGACCAAGGACGTACCAGTACGTCCTTGGTCCTGCTCCCGTGATATAACGCGGGGTTACACGGTAACCCCGCATCATATCACGGCGGGCCCAGCGTCATAGTGAAGCCGGGACCCGCCGCTAGTAGCGTGCAGCGCCGATCTCTGCGCCGCGCGCTATTAACCGTTTAGCCGCGCGCTCAGAGCTGAGCCACGCGGCTAAAAGTGAAAGTAAAAACTGCCGGTTAGCTCAGTGGGCTGTTCGGGATAGCCGCGGTGAAATCGCGGCATCCCGAACAGCTTGCAGGACAGCCGGAGGGTCCCTACCTGCCTCCTCGCTGTCCGATCGCCGAATGACTGCTCAGTGCCTGAGATCCAGGCATGAGCAGTCAAGCGGCAGAATCATCGATCACTGGTTTCCTATGAGAAACCAGTGATCAATGTAAAAGATCAGTGTGTGCAGTGTAATAGGTCCCTATGGGAGCTATAACACTGCAAAAAAAGTGAAAAAAAAAGTGAATAAAGATCATTTAACCCTCCCCTATTAAAAGTTTTAATCACCCCCCTTTTCCCATAAAAAAAAAACACAGTGTAAATAAAAATAAAAATAAACATATATGGCATCACCGCGTGCAGAAATGTCCGAATTATAAAAATACATAATTAATTAAACCGCTCGGTCAATGGCGTGCGCACAAAAAAATTCCTAAGTCCAAAATAGTGCATTTTAGGTCACTTTTTATATAATTTAAAAATGAATAAAAAGCGATCAATAAGTCCTATCAATGCAAAAATGGTACCGTTAAAAACTTCAGATCACGGCGCAAAAAATGAGCCCTCATACCGCCCCATAAATGGAAAAATAAAAAAGTTATAGGGGTCAGAAGATGACAATTTTAAACGTATTAATTTTCCTGCATGTAGTTATGATTTTTTCCAGAAGTATGACAAAATCAAACCTATATAAATAGGGTATCATTTTAATCGTATGGACCTACAGAATAAAAATAAGGTGTCAATTTTGACGAAAAATTTACTATGTAGAAACGGAAGCCGCCAAAAGTTAAAAAACTGCGTTTTTTTTTTCAATTTTGTCGCGCAATGATTTTTTTTCCTTTTCACAGTAGATTTTTGGGCAAAATGACAGACGTCATTACAAAGTAGAATTGGTGGCGCAATAAATAAGCAATCATATGGATTTTTAGGTGCAAAATTGAAAGAGTTATGATTTTTTAAAGGCAAGGAGCAAAAAACGAAAATGCAAAAACGAAAAAAAAAAACGAGCCTTAAGGGGTTAAGCATACTGTAGCTCACTTTTCTGCCCTCATCTAAGTAGTGTACTATTTTGTACCGGTAAATCTGTCAAGGGCCTAAACACTGTGAAAGGCCAGGCAAAAGTAATCATCTGCTTGTGTTTTACTACAACACTTTTTAAGCGTACTGTAGCACATTTTTCTGCCCTTTGTTCCACAACAAATGGTCTGCTGGTTATACTAGTCTGTAGATGGTATAATACACACCCAGCAGTCCATTCCAATAGTCTGTGAGAGAGTGCAATTTTGGGTTTAGTACACAGTGACTGTGTGCTGCAGCACTATTGTGTACTGCTGGTGTTGTGAGAAAATATGTTTTTTAAGTGTACTGTAGCGCAAAAGTACTCACCGGCTGTTGTTGTACTCAAATACTTTTTTAGGTGTACTGTAGTGCATTTTTCTGCCCTCATAAGTGCATGCCACATACCTACATCTAAATAGTGTACTCTTTTGTACCTGTTAATCTGTCAAGGGCCTAGATACTGTGAAAGGATATTGAAAAGTACACACCTGCTGCTGTTCTAGACAAATACTGTTTTAAGTGTAGTGAAGAGTATTGTACTTCCCTCATATATGCGCTAAGTATGTCACGCAGAGAAGTGCCAGAACAAGCACAGAGGAGTGGCAGAGGCCTAAACTCATCAGGCAGAGGTCGCTGCAGACTAGGGGCGAGTGGCAGCAGGAGTCGCAGCGAGAGGCCTGAGCTCCCAGTATCAGATAGCAGTCATGTGTCGACCAGCAACCCATCTGCCATCATCTATTGGTTAACACGGTCATTCACTTCATCACAATGGACATCTGATACCCCCAGTCAACAGTTGGTGGGTTCCTCAGACACAACCCTCAGTTGGCATGACCTGGGAGCAGTCCCTGTCCTCCAATTGCATCTGTCCTATGCTATTACCTCCCCTATAGAAGTATCTTATGCTTCCTGTGCAGATTGATGGGTCTCCTCCCTATAAAGGTATGGCTGTTACCAACAGGACATTAGTATGAGTAAGGCTGGCAAGGCCAGATGAAACACGTTACTGTTATCCTGTCGTGTCGTGGTGGAAATAAAGAATCAGCTTTTAGGCTAGGTTCACACTACGGAATTTCCGCCTGTTATTCCGCTTTGAAATTGCAGGCAGAAATTTCGCTTACTAAAATGTATAGTATAGTGAATGGGTTTCCGTTCACAAATTCACACTTCTAAATTTGTGAACACAAAATCCGCTATAAAATTTCAGGCGGAAATACTCGCGGAACACATTGCAGTCTATTGGAGACTGCAGTATCCACACGGTCCTGATTCAGTTGGTGCTAGCCGCACTCGGAATCTCCAGGCAGAAATTCTCTGCCCGGAGATTCTGTAGTGTGAACCTATCCTTATTTGCACAAGTTTCTGTGCTGGACCTTTGCTCTTATTTGGCTGGATTTCCCGATGTTGGTTTCCCGGTGTTGGTTGATCCGTGCGCAGAGCTCTGGCTCTGGAGGTGAGCTGAAGCACTCTCCATTTACTTGCTATAAATATTTATCTCTAAAAATGTGTGGACACAATCAAATATTTTCCATTTCACCAGAAAGAAAAGGGCTAATAAAAATTAATCATTGAGATACAGTATATGATCTCCAAAGTGGTGTCATTAAAAAAATTACAACTTGTTCTGCAAAAAACAAGCTCTCGTATAGCTTTGTTGACAGAAGGCAACAATGGAAAAAAAAAATTGCTTGGACAATAGGTCCCCAGAGCAGTATGTCTCCAGCTGTTGCAAAAGTACAACTTCTAGCATGCCTGGACATATACGGAGTTATAGTTTTGCTATTTTGTACATGTGGTTTTCCAATGTTATTGAGTATAGGTACTGCAGCTCCATTCAGACAGGAGCTTTGGAGGTCTCATTCTCAAAATCGTTTGGGGTACCAATGGGTGGATCTCCCTGCAATCAGACATTTATACCCTATTCAATGTATAAGGAATAAGTGACCTTGGTTGAAAAACCCTTTTTAAATAGTGATAATATTCAACACAAAGCACCTTAGCAACATGCCTTTTAAGAACCCAAGTGAAGGAATTAACCCCTTTATGACCCAGCAATTTTTTATTTTTGACTCACATTTTTTTGCTCCCCACATTCTAAGACCCATAACTTTTTTATTTTTCCACTGACAACGTTGTATTAGGGCTTATTTTGTTGGGACAAGTTGTACTTTTAATTTCCACACTTTATTTTATCATATAATGTATTACGGGGGCCAGAAAAAATATATGCAAGACAAAATTGAAAAAATATGGAATTGCTCAATATTGAGGGGCACACATTTTTTTCAGGGTTCGCAATATGGTAAATCTGACATGCTATCTTTGTACGGTATGATTCCAATGATACCAAACTTGGGTAATTTTTGTTTTGTTTTAAGGTACAAAAAATTGAAAACTTGGGAAAGTTTTCCCAAATATCTGACCTGTTATTCTTGGTAAAAAGGGGATAAATCTTTGATTTGCTGGGGGTTTTGAGGTAATAACCCATTTTTTGGTTGTCTAAGGTGTAGGTGGAGTATAACTTGACGAGTTGCTTCAGCGACCAGTTATGTCCCGTCAGGAAGTGAAGTGCAATTAAAAAAATCTTTAAGTCCAAAAATGCTGTTATTGAAGTGACCAAGAAGACTCATGTCCAAGCCAGATTAACTGACCTTGTTAAAGGGGTATTCTGGCTTTATGCATCTTATCCCCTATCCAAAAGATAGGGAATAAGATGTATGATCGCAGGGGTCCCACCATGATCTTGGTGCAGCCCCCGGCATTCTGTGCCGGGCACAGCCTCTGAGATGAGGAGAGGATAAGATGTGTAAAGCCGGAATACCCCTTTAAGTTCTTTCTCACTATTTGTGCCGAAACTTTTAGAAGTTGGTGCCTCCAATAGGATTAATGTGAAGTCCACATCATACGCTTAACCCCTATGCTTTAAAGGGGTACTCTGCCCCTAGACATCTTATCCCCTATCCAAAGCAGCGGGACCACGGCGATCTAACATCTTATCCCCTATCCTTTGGATAGGGGATAAGATGCCAGGGGCGGAGTACCCCTTTAACCATTATAAGTTTTAATGTCTTCTCTAATATTTTTACTTTAGTATTAGGACTTTTGATGTTGCTTTTACTTCCACTCCTAGTGTTTTACAATTAAAATGTTTATTACGCTAGTTGATAAAATTAACTTTCCCATATAACATGATCCTGAAAGGTGCAGATGTTGTCCATTTAAGTTTTGAGACAAGTCCAATTCTAAACCACATCTGAAGGTATGCGAAAATAAACTCCTTTTGCTGGCAGACGGTTTAGTGTTGCAAATTTTGCCCACCCTCTTATTAAACAGGGAAAGTCTCATAATCGCACCTTCTAGTATCCTTTAGTGAACCTTAATAAATATACGGTCATGGCCGTAAATGTTGGCACCCCTGAATTTTTTCTAGAAAATGAAGTATTTCTCACAGAAAGAGATTGCAGTAACACATGTTTTGCTATACACATGTTTATTCCTTTTGTGTGTATTGGAACTAAACCACAAAAGGGAGAAAAAAAAGCAAATTGGACATAATGTCACCAAACTCCAAAAATAGGCTGGACAAAATTATTGGCACCCTTAACTTAATATTTGGTTGCACACCATTTGGAAAAAATAACTGAAATCAGTTGCTTCCGATAACCATCAATAAGTTTTTTACACCTCTCAGCCAGAATGTTGGACCACTCTTCCTTTGCAAACTGCTCAAGGTCTCTATTATTGGAAGGGCGCCTTTTCCCAAGAGCAATTTTAAAATCTCTCCACAGGTGTTCAAAGGGATTTAGATCTGGACTCATTGCGGGCCACTTCAGAACTCTCCAGCGCTTTGTTGCCATCCATTTCTGGGTGCTTTTTGACGCATGTTTGGGGTCATTGTCCTGCTGGAAGACCCAAGATCTCGGACGCAAACCCAGCTTTCTGACACTGGGCTGTACAGTGCGACCCAAAATCCATTGGTAATCCTCAGATGTCATGATGCCTTGCACACATTCAAGGCACCCAGTGCCAGAGGCAGCAAAACAACCCCAAAACATCATTGAACCTCCAACATATTTCACTATAGGTACCGTGTTCTTTTCTTTGTAGGCTTCATTCCATTCCATTGCTGTCTCTGTGTCAGCAATGGGGTCCTCCTGGTCTCCTGCCACAGCGTTTCATTTCATTTAAATGTCGATGGATAGTTCACGCTGACACTGATGCTCCCTGAGCATGCAGGACAGCTGGAATATCTTTGGAACTTGTTTGAGGCTGCTTATCCACTATCCGGACTATCCTGCATTGACACCTTTCATCAATTTTTCTCTTCCGTCCACGCCCAGGGAGATTAGCTACAGTGCCATGGGTTGCAAACTTCTTGATAAGGATGCGCACTGTAGACAAATCTAGATCTCTGGAGATGGACTTGTAACCTTGAGATTGTTGATATTATTCCACAATTCCCTTTTCCTCTTTCTGTTGTCCATGCTTAGTGTGGCACACACAGACACACAATGCAGAGACTAACTAAACCTCTCTCCTTTTTATCTGCTTTCAGGTGTGATTTTTATATTGCCCACACCTGTTACTTGCCCCAGGTTAGTTTAAATGAGCATCACATGCTTTTATTTATCCACAATTTTAAAAGGGTGCTAATAATTTTGTCCAGCCCATTTTTAGAGTTTGGTGTCCAATTTGCTTCTTTTCCTACCTTTTTTGGTTTAGTTCCAATACAAACAAAGGGAATAAACATGTGTATAGCAAAACATGTGTTACTGCAATCCTTTTCTGTGAGTGACTACATTTCTGCCATGACAGCATTAGGGGTTGTGTAAATAGCCTTATTATCAGAAATAATACCAGTTAACAGGGACATTGTTTTTTTTATCATAAAAGTGAAGTTTTTTTATGGCTACATCTTTACCCTCTTAGAATCTATTTGGTGGGTGTCTGATCACTGTAACCCCCAACTATTCTAAACACAGAGCCCTCTTGTCCTCTCTGGGAACAAAGCAGTGCTAATGCTTGACAGCTAATCCATTTGTTCACTATGGGACTGCCAAAGATAGCCATGAACAGCACTTAGCTATCTTCAGCTGTCCCAAAGCAAGTGAATGAAGTGACAGTCAAGCATGTGTGTGTTGCCACTCCATTCACTCGGGGATAAGAGACCTCCAGTTTCAATATCGGTGGGGGTCCTTGCAGTCAAATTCTAAGTGATCGGATACTATACTTGTCACCTCTCCACAGATACACCCTGTTAAGACAGAGTTTTTTCTTCCCCTTTTTTATTGTTAGATTCCAAATGCATATCATTTGTTTTACTACAATTTTACAACAATAGAAAAAAATGCTCCTAAGAGCAATAACATAATTTTTCCATTTATGGAGCCATGTGTGGGTTATAAAAGCTTACCGTAACTATCTTTATTAATTTCTTAATACCTAGCTTTATTTTCCCAGATATGTCCATGAAATCCGAAGCTAACTCCAGACACTAATGACTCTCACTGTCCCTGAAATATCCCTAATGAAGACCCTTCAAAATGATCCTAACAAAAGCAACAGGAGCAGTAAAGGACCCAAATACAAAAAGCAAAGCTGTAATAAATGGGAGAAAGAGTGTGAGAAACTTATTGTGGTTATACTCAGGTACAAGTTTAGAGTAAGTTAGATAGATGTATCAAGACTTGGTTGATGGCTGCAGCTCCTTCAGAGGATACTAGTTTGGCAAGAAATCGTAGGATGTAATCTGCAGGTAGAAAAGGCAACCTTTGTTTAGGGAAGTGCAGCACTCATCATGTATGCAAAAAGGATTAAATAGGATTACACACTTTGAGATCGGTCTGATCTCTTCCTCAGATTCATACATTAAATACACTGAACATTCCATATAAATGTACAAGAGACAGGCAGTAAAAAAAACTTACAATATGCATAAAAAGTTAACAATTTTAAACAATCAATCATGGTTTAATAAATAATAAAAATCATAAACATAAAGTAATCGGAAACCAAACATTTAATATATGAGAAACAAATGGATGAAGATAGCATTGGGGGTAGTGTAAGCTAAAAGGTAAGCACTCCTTTCGGTCATTGTAACGGTTAGAGATGAGCGAATTTTTGAAAAACTTGATTCAGCTGATTCGCCAAATTTTCCCCAAAAATTTGGTTCGGTTTGAATCTATTCACAGTGAATCATTATTAAAAATGGCTATTTCTGGCCTACAGAAAGCCTCATTAGGGGTGTAGAACACTTTGCCTTGCCGTAACACGCATATAGAGTGTGCTGTGTTAGTGAATAATACTGTTATTCAGTATGATATGCAGATTAGAGGCATCGCTATTAGAATCACTTTTGCAGAGCAGCAAAATTAAAGAATCTGGAGGCGGCATAAGTATGAGGAGACCATATAGTGGCTGAATGACCCAGCCTGGAGGTGGCAACAGCCTGATGAGACCATAGGTCCTCACAAATGAAAAGATTAAATATATTTTTTAACATATAAATTGAAGATTTCAAATAGATAAACCTAAATAGTTTTATTAAATGTGCAATCAGCATGAGAAGATAATAATCTGGCAGAATGACACAGCCTGGAGTTGGAAGCAGCAAGAAGAGACCATATAGTGGCTGAATGACACAGCCTAGAGGTGGCGGAAGCATGAGAAGACCATGTAGTGGCTGAATGACACAGCCTGGAGGTGGCGGCAGCATGAGGAGACCACATAGTGGCTGACTGACACAACCTGGAGGTGGCGGAAGCATGAGGGGACCATATAGTGGCTGAATGACACCGCTTGGAGTTGGCGGCAGCATCAGGAGACAATATAGTGGCTGAATGACACAGCCTGGAGTTGTTGGCACCAAGTGGAGAGCATATGGTGGCTGAATGACACAGCTTGGAGTTGGCTACAGCAAGAGGAGACCATAAAGTGGCTGAATGACACAGCCTGGAGTTGGCGGCAGCAAGAGGAGACCATATAATGGCTGAATGACATAGCCAAGAGGTGGTGGCAGCATGAGGAGACCACATAGTGGCTGAATGACACAGCCTGAAGATGGCAACAGCAAGAGGAGACCATATAGTGACTGAATGACACAACCTGGAGTTGGCGGAAGCATGAGGAGACCATATACTGGCTGAATGACAGAGCCTGGAGTTGGTGGCAGCAAGATGAGACCATATAGTGACCATATAGTGACACAGCCTGAAGCTGGCGGCAGCAAGAGGAGACCATGTAGTGGCTGTATAACAGCCTGGAGTTGGCAGCAGCATGAGGAGAACATATGGTAGCAGAATGAGACAGCCTGGAACTAGCATCACCATGAGGAGAACATTTGATGGCAGAATGAGACAGCCTGGAACTAGCATCAGTATGAGGAGAATATATTGTGGCAGAATGAAACAGCCTGGAGCTGGCATCAGCATGAGGAGAACATATGGTGGCAGAATGAGACAGCCTGGAGTTGCATCAGCATGAGGAGAACATATGGTGGCAGTATGAGTCAGCTTAGAGCAGGCATCAGCATGGTAAGAACATATGGCGGCAGAATGAGACAGCCTGGAGGTGGCAGCAGCATGAGGAGACCATATAGTGACTGAATGACACAGCCTGGAGTTGGTGGCAGCAAGAAGAGACTTATAGTGTCTGAATGACACAACCTAGAGGAGGCAGGAGCATGAAAAGACCATGTAGGGGTAAAATGACCCAGCCTTGAGGTGGTGGCATTATGAGTAGACCATATAGTGGCTGACTGACCCAATCTGGAGGTGGTATAAGCATGAGGAGAACATATAGTGGCAGAATGACATAGCTTGGGGTTGGCGGCAGCAAGAGGAGACCATATAGTGGTTGAATGACACAAACTGGAGGTGGAGGCAGCAGGAGGAGACCATACAGTGCCTGAATGACACAGCCTGGAGGTGGCAGCAGCATGAGGAGATCATATAGTGGCTGAATGACACATCCTGGAGGTGGCGGAAGCATGAGAAGACCACATAGTGGTTGAATGACACAGGCTGGAGTTGGCGGCAGCAAGAGGAGACCATATAGTGGCTGAATGACACAGCCTGGAGTTCGAGGCAGCAAGAGGAGACCATATAGTGCCTAAATGACATAGCCTGGAGGTGGTGGCAGCAAGAGGAGACCACATAGTGGCTGAATGACACAGCCTGGAGGTGGTGGAAGCATGAGGAGACCATATTGTGGCTGAATGACACAGCCTGAAGTTGGCGGCAGCAAGAGGAGACAATATAGTGGCTGTATGACACAGCCTGCAGTTGGCATCAGCATGAGGAGAACATATGGTGGCAGAATGAGACAGCCTGGAACTAGCATCAGCATGAGGAGAATATATTGTGACAGAATGAAACAGTCTGGAACTAGCATCAGCATGGGGAGAACATATGGTGGCAGAATGAGACAGCCTGAAGCTTGCATCAGCATGAGGAGAACATATGGTGGCAGAATTAGACAGCCTGGAGCTGGCATCAGCATGAGGAGAACATATGGTGGCAGAATGAGACAGCCTGGAGGTGGCAGCAGCATGAGGAGAACATATGGTGGCAGAATGAGACAGCCTGGAGCTGGCATCAGCATGAGGAGAACATATGGTGGCAGAATGAGACAGCCTTGAGCTTGCATCAGCATGAGGAGAACATATGGTGGCAGAATGAGACAGCCTGGAGGTGGCAGCAGCATGAGGAGAACCTATGCTGGCAGAATGAGACAGCCTGGGACTAGCATCAGTATGAGGAGAATATATTGTGGCAGAATGAAACAGCCTGGAACTAGCATCAGCATGGGGAGAGCATATGGTGGCAGAATGAGACAGCCTGAAGCTTGCATCAGCATGAGGAGAACATATGGTGGCAGAATGAGACAGCCTGGAGCTGGCATCAGCAGAACATATGGTGGCAGAATGAGACAGCTTGGAGGTGGCAGCAGCATGAGGAGAACATATGGTGGCAGAATGAGACAGCCTGGAGGTGGCAGCAGCATGAGGAGAACCTATGGTGGCAGAATGAGACAGCCTGGAACTGGCATCAGTATGAGGAGAACATATGGTGGCAGAATGAGACAGCCTAGAGCTGGAATCAGCATGAGGAGAACATATGGTGACAGTATGAGACAGCCTGGAGGTGGCATCAGCAGCATCAGGAGTCCTTAAAGTGACCTGGTGACAGAGTGGGGCGGTGGGTGGCAATAACAGTATCTGCTGACGAAGGTGGGTGAAAAAAGGAGAACTTGGCATCAGATGTGTGGCATCAGGCGGGTGGCAGGATCAGATTAGTAGCTGAGGCAGAAGAAAATGGTCTCTTTTTTAAAAGTGTTAAAGTGCACAACACAAGTAAGTGTTGAGGATATGCTTTACATAAAACTTAACTTTTAATATTATTCTTAGGATAAAATAAATGGAAGCAAATTAAGTTTTTTATATAACTAAAGGAAAGGTGTGCAAAAAGCACCTACACCACTAAGTATTGATTTGATGCAAAGACCTCTAAAAGGTAGAAGGGAACAACATATGGTCAATTGTAACTGGGGGGGGGGGGATAAAAACTTCCCTTGTAAGGCCCTACTCTCGCATTATTAATTCCCTTCTTCGCAAGTGTTACTCGCCCTAAAAAGGGCAGCCCCACACAGGAAACTCTCCCTATTTCCACGTAAAAATCCTAGGAAAGGTGGAAATAGGGAGAGGTTCCTGTGTGGGTCTTACAGTGGAAGTTTTTACCCCCACCGGTTACAATGAACCATACATTGTTCCCTTCCACCTTTTAGAGGTCTTTGCATCACATCAATACTTGGTAGTGTAGGTGGCACATGGTGTTTTTTGCACACCTTTCCTTTTCTTAGATATAAAAAACAATTGGGGTCCATATATTTTATCCTCAGAAAAGTTAAGTTTTAGCTAATGCATATCCTCAATTTCTGTAACTGGGGAGCAGCACCTTAAAGGGGTACTCCGCACCCCTAGACATCTTATCCCCTCTCCAAAGGATAGGGGATAAGATGTCAGATCGGCGGGGTCCTGCTGCTGTGGGACCCCGGGATCTTGGCTTCTGCACCTACCTGTTCGGCTTCCACCTCACATCGGCAACGCTGGAGGCTTCGGAGCCCGACCACAATGGCTGCCGGGCGTGACGTCACGATTCCGCCCTGTGGGATGTCACGGCCCGCCCCCTCACTGCAAGTCTATGGGAGGTTCGTCATGCCCCCTCCCATACCCTAATACCCTAACCCCCTAATAAAAATGAAAACGGTCTGATGTGGCACTGTTTCCAAAACGGAGCCTCCAGCTGTTTCAAAACAGCAACTCCCAGTATTGCCGGACAGCCATTGACTGGAGGAACCCTTTTTGGGAAACACTGCCGTAAAGTGATTTTGGTATCGAAGGCAAGTGTAATTCTTGCATTCGGGTCCGTTCCTATGCAAATCCCAAATTTAGGCCTCAAATGTGCATGGCTCTCTCTCACTTCGGAGCTCTGTCTTATTTCAAGGCAGCAATTTAGTGCCACATATGGGGTATTTCCGTACTCGGAAGAAATTGCCTAACAAATTTTGTTCTTCTTTATCTCCTTTTACCCCTTATGAAAAGATAAAGTTGGGGTCTACACCAGAATGCTATTGTAAAATGTTTTTATTATTTACACTAACATGCTGGTGTTGCCCCATGCTTTTCATTTTCACAAGAGGTAAAAAAAAAAAAAGACCCCCAAAACACAATTTCTCATGAGTACGAAAATACCCATTATGTGGGTGTAAAATGCTCTGCAGGCGCACAACAGGGCTCAGGAGTGAGAGCGCACTATGTACATTTGAGGCCTAAATTGGTGATTTGGGGTGGCTGATTTTACAGTGGTTCTGACATAAATGCAAAATGAAAAAAAACACCCACGTGACCCCATTTTGGAGACTACACCCCTCACGGAACGAAACAAGGCGTATAGTGAGCCTTAACACCCCACAGGTGTTTGATGAATTTTTGTTAAAATTGGATGGGAAAAAAAAAATTCACAAAAATGCTGGTGTTACCTTAAGTTTTTCATTTTCACATGGGAAAATAGGTAAAAAGTCCCCCAAAATGTGTAACCCCATTTCTTCTGAGTAAGAACATACCCCATATGTGGATGTAAAGTGCTCTGCGGGCGCACTACAATGCTCAGAAGAGAAGGAGCACCATTGGGCTTTTGGAGAGAAAATTTCTCCGAAATTGAAGGCCACGTGTGTTTACAAAGCCCCCATAGTGTCAGAACAATGCCCCCCTACATGTGACCCCATTTTGGAAACTACACCTCTCACGTAATGTAAAAAGGGGTACAGTGAGCATTTACACACCACAGGTGTCTGACAGATTGTAATTTTTCATTTGCACAGCCTACTGTTCCAAAGATCTGTCAAATGCCAGTGGGATGTAAATGTTCACTGCATTATTAAATTCTGTGAGGGGTGTAGTTTCCAAAATGTGGTCACATGTGTTGTGGCACCACGGGGGCTTTTGTAAACTCACATGGCCCCCGACTTCGATTCCAAACAAATTCTCTCTCCAAAAGCTCAATGGCGCTCCTTCTCTTCTGAGCATTGTAGTTTACCCGAGGGGGCTCCCTCTGTCTCTCCTATAGCACCCTGCAACGACCGCAGGGTGCTGCTGCTTACCTGGGCAGCCGGGGGTCTTTACTAGGACCCCCAGATCTGCCCTGGTTATTGCCTGTGAGGACGTGCCAGAGGCACGTCCTCATATGCTGCCTGCTAGTGTAAAACTAGCAGGCAGCATATAGTTGCAATGCTTTGGAATACTAAGTATTCCAAAGTATTAAAAAAAAGTGTAAAAAAGAAAGTGTAAAGACAATAAGTGTAAAAAAAAAAGTGTAAAAATATGTTAAAAAAATGTAAAAAAGTGTAAAAAAATAATAAAAATATATTTATTAAATAAATATAATCAAAAATAAAAATGCAGAATGTGTGGGATCACACGGTGCACATCCGCAGCATATTACGTGCTGCGGATGCCCGCCAACAGTCACAATAATGAGCTCCCTTCTGTGGCTAGGTAGCTTTATGTGTCCAATCATAGCGGCGGATTTCCCGCCGGCAGTCATGAGCGGACACATTGAGCTACCCAGCCACAGCAGTGATCTCGCCCTTGTGACTGCTGGGGGCATCCGCGGTGTGAAATAAGCCGCGGATGTGCTCTATGTGCCTCTACACTGCGTCCCATTCATTCTGCATTTCCGCAGTGTTAGAGGTATCCGTCAGCATCATGTCAAAAAGAGTGATGCTGACGTATATCGTAGCAGCTCCATCCATTTCTGAATGAGACGGGTACAGTATACATTGGCATCCCTTTTTTGACATGACAACGGACACCGATACTGCAGAAACGCAGTATGAATGGGGACTATTCATATAATGATGCCCTGAGAGGGCTCCTCTCCTTCTTGGTCCTACCAGGCGGTCAGGCAACCAGATATGGCCTAAGTAGGAGTACTGCCCAGCCCGGGACGTACACAGTGATAAAATATGGGCGCATTTCCACCATTTCAAAAACGACTTACCAAAATGATGTTCCACAAATAAAGAATTTGTGGGGAAAAAAAAGCTAATTTCTATTTTTTCCATTGACTTTGAAATAATTCTAGCCACACAATAAGGGCTCAACTAAGGTTGCCACCCTGCCGGTATTTTACCGGCACAGCCGGTATTTTCATCTACGTTCCGGGCTGTGCCGGTAAGTTTGGATGAAAAATACCGGCCATGCAATGGCTGGTATTTTTCATTCACTGACAGGGGCGGACGGAGCAGCATCCCCAGAACAGCACTGCTTTCATGACCGGCCGTACAATGCCCAGGTCTAACACCAGCCTGTGACAGGGAGAGCTCCGTGCGATGACAGGAAGAGATTGTACAGTGCTGGGGAGGGGGCGTGCACCTCCTGTCTCCTCTCTCCCCCTCCCCCGCCTTCTCTCTGCCCCGTGCAGTCTTACAACCCTCCATAGGCAGAGCAGGGAGGGGAGAGGCCGTGTATCCTGTCTCCCTCTGCAGCGCAGGGCGGGTGAGTGTCTGTGTATATATGTGTCTGTATATATGTGTCTGTGTCTGTGTATGTGTCTCTATGTGTCTGTGTATATATATGTGTGTGTGTGTGTGTGTGTGTAGGGGGGGGGGGGGTAAACTGCCTAATCTGGGGGACAACTATGCTGCCTAATCTGGGGGACAACTATGCTGCCTAATCTGGGGGACAACTATGCTGCCTAATCTGGGGGACAACTATGCTGCCTAATCTGGGGGACAACTATGCTCCTAATCTGGGGGACAACTATGCTGCCTAATCTGGGGACAACTATGCTGCCTAATCTGGGGGACAACTATGCTGCCTAATCTGGGGGACAACTATGCTCCTAATCTGGGGGACAATTATGCTGCCTAATCTGGGGGACAACTATGCTCCTAATCTGGGGGACAACTATGCTGCCTAATCTGGGGGACAACTATGCTGCCTAATCTGGGGGACAACTATGCTCCTAATCTGGGGGACAACTATGCTCCTAATCTGGGGGACAACTATGCTGCCTGATCTGGGGGACAACTACCCGGCCCTCCACAATATTTTTAGTTTCTCATGTGGCCCCATGGGATAAATAATTGCCCACCCCATTCCTCCTCAACCCCAGACATTCCTTAACCTGGAGCCGCCCGGGGAAAGGAGAAAGTGAAGACAAGAGACTGGTGAGACCTCTCTGCAAAATTGTGTATTTAATGCAGTGTTTCCCAACCAGGGTGCCTCCAGCTGTTGCAAAACTATTACTCCCAGCATGCCCAGACAGCCTTTGGCTGTCCGGGCATGCTGGGAGTTGTAGTTTTGCAATAGCTGGAGGCACCCTGGTTGGGAAACACTGATTTAATGTTTTAATGTGTGAAACTATCTGCTGCGCTCTGTATCTAATCCTGTCATGTGCGATACTGTCTGCTGAGCCTGTGTATCTAATCCTGTCATGTGTGATACTGTGAGCTGAGCCTGTATATCCAAATCTGTCATGTGGGATACTATCTGCTGAGCCTGTGCATCTAAATCTGTCATGTGTGATACTGTCTGCTGAGCCTGTGTATCTAATCCTGTTATGTGTGATACTGTGAGCTGAGCCTGTGCATCTAATCCTGTTATGTGTGATACTGTCTGCTGAGCCTGTGCATCTATATCTGTTATGTGTGATACTGTCTGCTGAGCCTGTGCATCTAAATCTGTCATGTGTGATACTGTCTGCTGAGCCTGTGTATCTAATCCTGTTATGTGTGATACTGTGAGCTGAGCCTGTGCATCTAAATCTGTCATATGTGATACTGTCTGATTAGCCTGTTTATCTGACGTTGCGCAGGGGGACGTCACTCGTCATCACAGAGAGCCAGCGTTGCTGTCGCGCACCACCACTACCGCCGCCGCTGGCATAAATAGGGTTTTGGTAGGTATTCTCTAAATGTAATTTTTTTTGTGCGATATAGGAAAATTCCCCCCACATATATATTGTATTCCTCCAATCCCCTATGCCATTTCTTAAACCCCCCTCCCATCCCCCATGCCATTTCTTAAACCACTGATCCCTCAGCCCCTGTGCAATCTGGCCCCTCCCCTTTTGTAGCTCCACCCCCACATAGCCACACCCATGACCGGTATTTTTCTGAGGGAAAGGTGGCAACCCTAGGCTCAACGTGCTCACTTTTGCCCTAGGTGAATACTTTAGGAGGTGAAGTTTTGAAGATGGGGTCACATCTGGGAGTGCGGTATTGTTCCGACAGCAGAATGCTTTGCAAGATGAAGTGCGGCCTATAATTTGTATAATGATATCCTGAAAGCCAAATGGTGCTCCTCTCCTTTTGGGTCCCACCGTGTGGCCATGCAACCAAATATGGTCTAAGTGGGGGTATTACCGAACATGGGACGAACAGCGTGATAAAATGTGGGGCGCATTTTCTACTTTTTAGATGCAATGTACAAAAAATATGTCCCACAAATAATGCATTTGTGAAAAAAAAAGAAATGTTAAATTTTTCACTGACTTTGTATCCATTCCAGCCACACAAAAAGGACTCAAAGTACTCACTTTTGGTCTAGATGAATACTTTAGGGGGTGTAGTTTCCAAAATGGGGTCACTTGTGGGGGTGCGGTATGGTTCTGGCAGCTAAAACCATTTGCAGGCATGAAGTGCGGCCTACAATCCATTCGGCCTAAAATGATGCCCTGAAAGCCAAATGGCGTCCAAGGAACCAAATATGGCCTAAGCGGGAGTATTTCCAAACACAGGCCGAGCAGCTCAATGAAATATAGGGTGCATTTCTTGCAATATCAGAAGTGATGTACAAAAAATATGCCCCCCAAATGATGCATTTGTGAAAAAATGCTAATTTTGAATTTTTAACACTGACTTTGTAATAATTCCTGCAAAAAACGATGGTGTTAAAATACTCATTGTTCCCCCTAACGAATACCTTGAGGGGTCTAGTTTTTAAAATGGGGTCATTTGGGGGGGGGGTTGTTCCTATGTTCTACCACCTTCAAACTTCTGCAAACCTTGCATAGCACATAAAAAAAGATGTACTTTTCAAATTTTCAAAATTTCAAGTTAAATTGTTAGGCTTCTAATTAAATTAAAATGTTAATTAAAAACTAAAAAATGCTGTCAAAATAAAGTTGACATCTTAAAGTATAAGTTTCATAAACTATTTGGTCAGTAAGTATAAATATATGCAACCTATTAGTGTTAAAATAGCAAAAAATCATAATTTTTAAAAAAATGTCATGATTTTTTGCATTGTAAAAAAAAACTACAAATGATATCGGCTTACTTTTACTATGTACATGAAGGACAACTTGTGACAAAAAAACAATGTCAGAATTATCGTGATTGGCAAAACTTTCCCAGAGTTATTCTCTAATAAAGACAAACATCCCCCATTTGAAAAAAACAGACCTGGTCTTTCAGGGGCATACAGGTTTATTTGTGCTGGTCCTTAACCCCTTCCCGCTATTGGACGTATGCATACGTCCAGGCGAATTACACGTTCGCGCAAATGGACGTATGCATACGTCCAAGCGATCTTCTGCTCTGCCGCGGGCAGCGCAGGAGATCGCGGGTGGGACTCAGCTGTCAATCACAGCCGGAGTCCCACCGCAGCTGCCGGGGCCGCGATCGCGCCGGTCCCGGCAGCATTAACCCCATAGATGCCGTGATCAGTCTGATCACGGCATCTATGGTGTTTGCAGGGGGAGCGCTCTCCCCCTGCCCATCAATCGCGGCGCCGCGATAAAATAAGGGGGATCGGGGGTGTCCAAGACACCCTCGATCCCCCTTGAAGAGATAGGAGTGAGGTGGCAGGGTTGCCACCCCTCCTATCCCTGCTATTGATCGGCGGAGCGGCCGACCAATAGCAGACTGGGGGCGGGGGGGTTAAAGTTCGGTTCCCCGCGCTATGCCCGCCCATCGGTGTCCGGGCACAGCGGGGGGAACCGTGTAGTAGCGGCGGCGGCGGCGGCGATCACTTACCCGGCGGCGGCGGCTGTGATCACGGCGGCGGTGGAGGTAAGTATGACGCCGCGTGTGCAGAGTCTGTTGCCTAGCAACATCTGCAGGGCGACAGTTTAGAGAGTGGTCTCTAAACTGTCGCCCTCCAGATGTTGCAAAACTACAACTCCCACCATGCCTTGACAGCTGTTTGCTGTGTTGGCATGCTGGGAGTTGTAGTTTTGCAAGATTTAGAGGGGTTCAGGCTAGAGATCACTGACAGTGGTCTCTAAACTGTAGCCCTCCAGATATTACAAAACTACAACTCCCAGCATGCTCAGACAGCAGTTTGCTGTCTTAGCATGCTGAGATTTGTAGTTTTGCAACATCTGGAGGGCCACAGTTTAGAGACCACTGTCAGTGATCTCCAGCCTGAACCCCTCTAAATCTTGCAAAACTACAACTCCCAGCATTCAGGAACAGCAAATGGCTGTCTCGGCATGCTGGGAGTTGTACTTGCGTGCATCCAGCTGTTGCATAACTACATCTCCCAGCATTCTCTTTGGCAATCAGTACATGCTGAGAGTTGTAGTTCTGCAACAGCTGGAGGCACACTGGTTGGGAAATACCGAGTTAGGTAATAGGTTCTATTACCTAACTCATTATTTTCCAACCAGTGTGCCTCCAGCTGTTGCAAAACTACAACTCCCAGCATGCACGTTCTGTCAGTGCATGCTGGGAGTTGTAGTTTTGCCCCCCCCTCCCATGTGAATGTACAGGTTACATTCACACTGGCGGCGGATTACAGTGAATTCCCTGCTTCAGGTTTGAGCTGCAGCAGCCGCAGCTCAAACTCCTAGCGGGAGACTCAGTGTAATCCGCCGTCAGTGTGAATGTAACCTAAAAACAGTACACTACGCTAACACAAAATAAAGAGTAAAACACTACATATACACACGTACACTGCCCCCCCCCACACCACCACCCCTTCCCCCCCAATAAAAATGAAAAACGTATCCTACAGCAGTGTTTCCAAAACGGAGCCTCCAGCTGTTGCAAAACAAAAACTCCCAGCATTTCCGGACAGCCATTGACTGTCCAAGCATGCTGGGAGTTTAGCAACAGCTGGAGGCACCCTGTTTGGGAATCACTGGCTTAGAATACCCCTATGTCCACCCCTATGCAAATCCCTAATTTGGGCCTCAAATGCGCATGGCGCTCTCACTTTGGAGCCCTGTCGTATTTCAAGGCAACAGTTTAGGGCCACATATGGGGTATCGCCGTACTCGGGAGAAATTGCCTAACAAATTTTGGGGGGCTTTTTCTCCTTTTACCCCTTATGAAAAGGTAAAGTTGGGGTCTACACCAGCATGTTAGTGTAAAAAAAAAACATTTTTGTACACTAACATACTGGTGTTGCCCCATACTTTAAAATTTCACAAGCGGTAAAAGAAAAAAAGCCTCCAAAATTTGTAACGCATTTTCTCCTGAGGACGGAGATACCCCATATGTGGGCGCAAAGTGTTCTGGGGACGCACAACAAGGCTCAGAAGGGAGAGTGCACCATGTAAATTTGAGGTCTAAATTGGTGATTTGCACAGGGGTGGCTGATTTTACAGCGGTTCTGACATAAGTGCAAAACAATAAATACCCACATGTGACCCCATTTTGGAAACTACACCCCTCACGGAATGTAACAAGGGGTACAGTGAGCATTTACACCCCACAGGTGTCTGACAGATCTTTGAAACAGGGGTCTGTGAAAATGAAAAATAAAATTTTTAATTTACACAGCCCACTGTTCCAAAGATCCGTCAAATGCCAGTGGGGTGTAAATTCTCCCTGCACCCCTTATTACCTTCCGTGAGGGGTGTAGTTTTAAAAATGGGGTCACATGTGGGGGGGTCCACTGTTCTGGCACCACGGGGGGCTTTGGAAATGCACATGGCCAAATTCTCTCTCCAAAAGCTCAATGATGCTCCTTCTATTCTGAGCATTGTAGTTCGCCCCCAGTGCACTTCACGTCCACTTATGGGGTATTTCCATACTCAGAAGAGATGGGGTTACAAATTTTGGGGGGTATTTTCTGCTATTATCCCTTGTAAAAATGTAAAATTTGGGGGAAAACAAGCATTTTAGTGTAAAAAAAATATTTTTTTTTTTACATATGCAAAAGTCGTGAAACACCTGTGAGGTATTAAGGTTCACTTTACCCCTTGTTACGTTCCCCAAGGGGTCTAGTTTCCAAAATGGTATGCCATGTGTTTTTTTTTTCTGTCCTGGCACCATAGGTGCTTCCTAAATGCGGCATGCCCCCAGAGCAAAATTTGCTTCCAAAAAGCCAAATGTGACTCCTTCTCTTCTGAGACCTGTAGTGCGCCAGCAGAGCACTTTTCATCCCCATATTGGGTGTCTTCTGAATCGGGAGAAATTGGGCTTCAAATGTTGGGGGGTATTTTCTGCTATTACCTTTTTTAAAAATATTAAATTTTTGCTAAACCAAGCATTTTTGGTAAAAAAAAAATTATTTTTTTTACATATGCAAAAGTCGTGAAACACCTGTGGGGTATTAAGGTTCACTTTATCCCTTGTTACGTTCCTCAAGGAGTCTAGTTTCCAAAATGGTATGCCATGTCGTTTTTTTTTGCTGTCCTGGCACCATAGGGGCTTCCTAAATGCGACATGCCCCCTGAGCAAAATTTGCTCTCAAAAAGCCAAATATGACTCCTTCTCTTCTGAGCATTGTAGTTCGCCCGTAATGCACTTCAGGTCAACTTATGGGGTACCTCCATACTCAGAAGAGATGGGGTTACAAATTTTGGGGGGTATTTTCTGCTATTAACCCTTGCAAAAATGTGAAATTTTTTTTTACATATGCAAAAGTCATGAAACACCTGTGGGGTATTAAGGCTCACTTAATTCCTTTTTACGTTCCTCAAGGGGTCTAGTTTCCAAAATGGTATGCCATGTTTTTTTTATTTGCTGTTTTGGCACCATAGGGGCTTCCTAAATGCAACATGCCCCCAAAAAAACATTTCAGAAAAACATACTCTCCAAAATCCCCTTGTCGCTCCTTCGCTTCTGAGCCCTCTACTGCGCCCGCCGAACAATTTACATAGACATATGAGGTATGTGCTTACTCGAGAGAAATTGGGCTACAAATTCAAGTATAAATTTTATCCTTTTACCCCTTGTAAAAATTCAAAAATTGGGTCTACAAGAACATGCAAGTGTAAAAAATGAAGATTTTGAATTTTCTCCTTCACTTTGCTGCTTTTACTGTGAAACACCTAAAGGGTTAAAACACTTACTGAATGTCATTTTGAATACTTTGGGGGTGCAGTTTTTGTAATGGGGTCATTTATGGGGTATTTCTAATATGAAGACCCTTCAAATCCACTTCAAACCTGAACTGGTCCATGAAAAATAGCGAGTTTGAAAATTTTGTGAAAAATTGTAAAATTGCTGCTGAACTTTGAAGCCCTCTGGTGTCTTCCAAAAGTAAAAACATGTCAATTTTATGATGAAAATATAAAGTAGACATATTGTATATGTGAATCCAAAAAAAATAATATTTGGAATATCCATTTTCCTTACAAACAGAGAGCTTCAAAGTTCGAAAAATGCAAAATTTTCAATTTTTTCATCAAATTTTGGGATTTTTCACCAAGAAAGGATGCAAGTTACCACAAAAATTTACCACTATGTTAAAGTAGAATATGTCACGAAAAAACAATCTCGGAATCAGATTGATAAGTAAAAGCATTCCAGAGTTATTAATGTTTAAAGTGACAGTGGTCAGATGTGCAAAAAAGGGCTGCGTCCTAGAGGTGAAAATGGGCTGTGTCCTTAAGGGGTTAAGGGGTTAAAGGGGTATTCCAGGAAAAAACTTTTTTTTTTAGATATCAACTGGCTCCAGAAAGTTAAACAGATTTGTAAATTACTTCTATTAAAAAAATCTTAATCCTTTCAGTACTTATGAGCTTCTGAAGTTAAGGTTGTTCTTTTCTGTCTAAATCCTCTCTGATGACACCTATCTCGGGAAATGCCCAGTTTAGAAGCAAATCTCCATAGCAAACCTCTTCTAAACTGGGCGTTTCCCGAGACAGGTGTCATCAGAGAGGATTTAGACAGAAAAGAACAACCTTAACTTCAGAAGCTCATAAGTACTGAAAGGATTAAGATTTTTTAATAGAAGTGATTTACAAATCTGTTTACATTTCTGGAGCCAGTTGATATATATATATATATATAAAAAAAAGTTTTTTCCTGGAATACCCCTTTAACTGGTGCCTGAAAAATTCTTGCTGAAAAAGATTGCTGCTATACTTTGAAGCCCTCTAATGTCTTCAAAAAGTAAAAACATGTCAACTTTATGATGCCAACTTAAAGTAGACATACTGTATTTGGGAATCAATATATAATTTATTAGTAATGTCCATTTTTCCTTACAAACAGAACATTTCAAAGTTAGAAAAATGCTAAATATTCAAAATTTTCATCACATTTTAGGATTTTTCTTTAAGAAAGGATGCAACTAACAACGAAAATTTACCACTACGTTAAAGAAGAATATGTCACGAAAAAAGTCTTGGAATCAGAATAAAAGGTAAAAAGCATCTCAGAATTATTAAAGCATATAGGCCCACATTTATCATTGTATTTAGACAGTTTTTTGTGTCTAAAAAAGGCGCAAAAAAGGCGCAAGCAGGGTTTTTTGCGCCTTTTTTTGCCCCTTTTTGTTTACACATTTCTGCTGATTTTGAGTTGCAATCCACTGATTTTGAGTTGCAATCCACTGATTTTGACAATACACATGATATAGAAGGGATTTATCATTACGCCTTTTTGTAAAAAGGAGCAAAAAAAGGCGCAAAGCCATTTAAAAGTCTCTAAAACTACACCAGCCCAGACATGGTGTAGCTTTTTGGTGTATGTGTAGACAGAAATTTTAGAGAATGTGGACCTGCACAAAATTTATCAAAGCTCTTTTACCTTTTAATAAATTTGGTGCTCCTACACATTATCAGCACACAAAAAAAAGGTGTAAAAAAATGCTTAACTTGCTCTGCAATGATAAATGTGGGCCATAGTGACAGTGGTCAGAATTGCAAAAAAGGCTGAGTCCTAAAAGGGGTACTCCACCCCGCCGCTGGGGACCCCTGCAGCACCCACCTGTATCTGCTTCCGGCAGCGCTGGAGGTTCTGGCTCCCAACCACGGGAACGGAAGATCGTGATGTCACGACTCCGCCCCCGCGTGAAGTCACGCTCTGCCCCCTCAATGCAAGTCTATGGGATCTATTTGCATCCATAGACTTGCATTGAGGGGGCAGGCGTGACGTCACACGGGAGCGGAGTCATGACGTCACGATCTTCCGTTTCCGTGGTCGGGAGCCAGAACCTCCAGCGCTGCCGGAAGCAGATACAGGTGGGTGCTGCATGCTATATTGCGGGGGTCCCCAGAGGTGATCAGACATCTTATCCCCTATCCTTTGGATAAGGGATAAGATGTCTAGGGGTGGAGTACTCCTTTAAGGTGAAAATGGGCTGAGTCCCTAAGGGGTTAAACCTTGTTTTATTATATGGTAACATGAACCTGATAAAGAGAAAGTTTATAACTGGAAACGCGTTCTAAATTGATTGAATCTTTTACTGTGTCTGTCTGTATATTGGTCTCAGTACTTTAATACAGTTTTGATCAGCGCTTGAAGAAATCCTTTTTTTCTTTGCTAGATTCCGCGAGCGATCCTCTCTTCCTTGCTGTTTCCTGTGCTCCCTGCTGGTCCCATGGCTGCATACCAACTGAGACCACATCCATGCTATACATTGTAAATATACTGGTTTGATGTTCTTTTTGGTGTTGTGCTTGCACCACAACCACTGACGGTGAATTTGACTGTTGTCTGTGCGACCCACTAAAATTACCACCTGGTAACAGCACACGGAGCGCCCCTGTTATGTTGCTCCTTTTTTCTATGTATATAAATCAGAATAAATATAGAGGAAAAACAGATGGAGAAAAAAAATAAAACAGCAGATGTACAATAAACTCTTAAACAACTAAGGTACATTCAATACTTAAAGGGGTACTCCGGCGCTTAGACATCTTATCCCCTATCCAAAGGATAGGGGATAAGATGCCTGATCGTGGGGGGGCCCGCCGCTGGGGACCCCCGTGATCTTGCACGCTGCACCGCAGTTAAAATCAGTCCCCGGAGTGTCTGATTACCGGCGACCATGGGGCCGGCGACGCGTGACAGCTGTCACGCCCCTCCCGTAGGCTTGCATTGAGGGGCGGAGTGTGACGTCACAAGGGGGCGGAGGCGTGACATCACACGTCGCCGGCCCCATGGTCGCCGGTAATCAGACCCGGAGTGAACATGCTCCTGGGGCTGATTTTAACTGAGGTGCTGCGTGCAAGATCACGGGGGTCCCCAGCGGCGGGACCCCCGCTATCAGGCATCTTATCCCCTATCCTTTGGATAGGGGATAAGATGTCTAAGCGCCGGAGTACCCCTTTAAGAGGGATATTTAAATTATGTATATGATATGTTATTTATTTGCTCCTGGTGCTGTGGGAATAAGAGGAAAACACCCAGAGAGGAACAAGGGGAAAGGTGCAGGGTGTGCTTGATGTTGTGAGAAGCATGCTACAATATTGTATATTATTTTATAAGATTGGACAAAGATTTTAAACCCCTACATGACTGTAGCTGGGGCTTATTTTATAGTCAGGGTTGAAGGTCCCAGATTATTATTTTTTGCCCATAGGCTCCTGAGATGTCAATCCGGTAGTACATATAAAAAGTGATCTTGCATGTCCGACTTTTATAGCAACCCAGGCCTTTTTTTTTGTTTAGTTTTTTCAGAAAAATTCCAGCACATAAACCAGACTGTTCTGCCTAAATTACCAGCAGATAAATTCTTAGAAAAATCTGTTTCTTCCATTTGAATGTTGGAAGCGAGGCCTGAAAATAAAATCCTCCTTTACTTCTTGGCCAAGCGATTGCTTGCTTGTATTCATGGAGCAGATTTATAACAATATACTTGAGTTTCTTTTCTCTATTCTCAACTGCTCTTTCTTTGGTTTCCAACTTTCCTTTGAAATATTTATACCTGGAGTCATTAGCTTTAACTCCGTCGCAAAGGCCACAAAGAGCCGGTCAGACAAAAGAAGCAGATATTGGTGAAGGGGCCTCTCTGTGTGAGTTACAGTGAGGAAATGTAATCTGTACAAACCAGGTGTTTCACTGGAAGGTATTTTATGCATTCAGCCATCGTGCTGCAAAGTTTTCTGTTTGCTTTGTATTCATCCTGCCTGGAGGATAACAGATAAAGGACGTTACCACTCCAGACTGAGCTAATACACCCCATTAAAACATTAAACAAACATAAATAGTCATTATAGACATAATGAATACACTTTAAAACGCAGCTCAACCTGTCATTCATTTGCCTATTATATTAAAAGGGATTAATCAAAATTCTTCTGCTTTGACCCATGTAGAGGATTTGTGACGATCTCCGATCCTTGCACCATCTGTAGCTTATTACTAATACCTCTTGATGGAGGGAACATGGAATTTGTTCCGCTGACCTACACTATAATAGACCTCACAAAATGTTATAGGGATTTGTTTCCGATTTCCTGCGCAGCCTAAATGTACAGTTAAATGGAGTTTAGTCGAACACATGGAAAAGTCGGGATAGTGGAAACATAAGCTGCATTTTTCAAATGCGTGAAAATTGAGAGAGAACATTGCTTCTAGGTTCTACAGGCCAAATGTACGGAGGGAGATTTATAAATCAATCTCCCCATTCTTTGTGTTACTGAAATTTTCAGATACTACTAAGGAAGGTGAGGAAACAATCGGGGGAGTAGATACACAGAACTTACTATAGTAAAACATGGGTTGGGGCCCTACCTGGTCATGGGCACCAGGGGCACTGATGTGTATCTCCATTCGATAAGCAATGTTTCCACAATCATTTCACTGCTTCTCCAAGTGTAGATTGGCCTAGAGGAGTACAAGAGGATAAAACCTCTGAAATGGCAATTGGCCACCAAGGAATGGCAGATGACAAACCCTTTTGGAGCTGACTTGCCACTCTTTATTGTAAGTTGATTCATTAAGACTCTATTAGACCTTATTATTAATTATCTGAACTATAAAAGGGCCAGAGATTTCTGGCTAGGCATACATTTACAGTTAGTTTTTAAGACTTCTGGTTAGAATGAAACACTGACTTTAAGGGAAAGCTACCTAGAAAAGGTGGAATGAGAGAGTTGCTTTTCATGTCAGACCAATCACGAGAACAAGCCTGGAGAAGTCTGTGTTTTTTCCTTCCTCTGTGTCATGTGACCTGGACGGACTTACAATGTAAGTCTATAGTGGCCGTCTAGGTCTCATAGACACAAAGCAGGGAGAGTAGTGTGTTGCAGCATGGTCAGGGTCTGAAACCTTACACCTCAACTGATAAAAAGTTTTGACATGTCAAACATTTTTAATAATTGATATATATGCTTTAAACAGGGGTCAAGTCCTGGAAAAAAAGGGAACTCACCCAAGATTTCTACTCAAGGACTGGTCCTGCAGGACTCTTGCTATTGGGAATGATGTTCCTGCTGTGGAAAAAGTGCAGGAACTCAGTTCCCATGCATTCCTGCAGGAATTGAGCTCTGGCTTTAAACCTAAATTCCTTAAGTTTTGACAGTTTTTCACATAGATCTTTTGTGTCAATACTTGATAAAGATGTAAAATTTCCAATCAATGTCCTGTGGGTTTTATACAGATTCTGACATGAAATCTATGTGTGCACAAGGCCTTTAAAATCATCTCCTCAGATGGACCCAAGGAACCTTAACTCAACATTGCCTATATCACATTAGATTGGGCCTTCTGCAGAATTTTTCCTGGTGGTGTCAAGAACGGGGGTGGGCAGGCAGAAGTGAGCCCCACGCTGTCTCTAAAACCACTCTCCCTGCCTACTTGCCAATCTGCCCTAAATGACAGATTGACATCTTGGAGCCGGTCTCTTCCTAACGCTAAAGGTCATAGGTGTCAAAGTCAACAAAACAAATGGAGCTTTACATGTCAGGGACAAGTCAGGAACATAACCGAACCAACTAACAGATATATAAATACAAACAAGGTAGGATATAGCATACTAGCATACAGTTCAGAAACAGGAATAAAGATTAACAGCAGATATAATCATATGAACAAGAATGGATATCGGGATAAGATTACAGCAGACAAAACCAGGAGATGCAGGTTAACTGAATGTCAGAACACTAAATGGGTCAGGAAATCAAGAGCACTGTTCACACTGGACTCAGAACAAGGAAAACACTAGACACCCCACTCCAAACATGGGGGGACATCAATACCTAGCCAGCGAGCACTCTCCACCGAGTGATCAGGATACTGGCCTAGATGGAAACAGAAACACAAGCAAACACGGGTACAGGCACAAGACTCGCTCACTCCTAGATAGACAGATTAGCACAAGGCTCAGGAATTCTATCCTAGGAGTAGCAAGAATATACAAGGTCAAAACAGGACTGACATAATGCATGAACACGGACTAAGATATATCAAGGTACATGCAGAACGAACATACAAAATACTAAAACCCGACAAATATACTAAAACAAAGAAGGCTAAAATCTATATATATCAAACAGGACAAATAACCATGGTAAAAACTCAGGATAAGAGCACGGAGACAAAGTTAACATGATGCCATCATGGCCAGAATACAGGTTTTCTTACCAGCAGAGAGTTACAGCAGAGCTGGGGTCTAAACAACCCCACCCGAGATGCCATAGGCTGAGAGCATTAACTCTTAACTCTCCCAAACAAGGGAAAATTAGCACAAAAACTGTTCAGATACTAACCTAATGTCTGAACAGACTCCAAAACAGAAAAATACAAAAACACAGAAACAGACATTACAGGTGGGCCCACATTACCCTACTTAGAAAATCTGCAATTATATCCTGTACCCCAGACTTTGCACAGCATACAGGAACAACCGGATAACTAACAATGTTCACATTCAGTCGGAGCTGTTCTCCAGATTTTCAAACAATTTCATTACAAAACAGAATTGGGAACACCTGATATCAGCTTTCCGTGAGAGTCCCTACAGTGTTCTGCAAGGGTTTTGCCTGCTTGCCACACATGATGTAGACAACAGAAACAAAGCCATGGAGGAAATCAACAAAAGTAAACTAATATGATAAAGAGAAGTTGGAGACAAAAGATTTCATATGTTACTAGTTTAGCAGAATCAACACATATGGAAGCCAGGGCTCTTCTCTTGCACTTTTGAGTTTTTTTTTTTATTGTCCTCAATGGATTCTATAAGTGACACGGGGGAAACACCCTTTATACCTTGTAATAGAGTTTTAGGTAATTAGAGTTGTGTCTCTTAAAATAACTCCGCAATTGAACATATGGTTGCTATCAACATACTGTATTACTTATACTCTACAGATATTAGTTACACTGTGCTTTTAATTCTATTTAGTAACACTTGGAATCTGTCAGCATTGTGCTGTCAGACCCCTCCCTTTATAATTTAGATAAGATGCCATACATGAATTGTGCTCAGGAGACTACTGTAGAAAAGGATTAAACAATTAATATTTCACAATGAACCACAGCATAGCATGCTTAAAGGAGTAATCCACCATAAAGTGACTTTAGTACTCACTAGAGATAAGCACATTTTCGAAAAATTTGATTCAGCAGATTCGGTCCGAATTTATTTGCGTCGGATCACTATTAAAAATGACTATTTCTGGGCTACAGAGAGCCTCAATAGGGGTGTAGGACACTTTGACAAGTGATAGCACGCATGGGCAGTGTGCACAGCGGCACAATGACAGAGCCTGGTAATTGGATTGAGCAAACTTTAAATCCTTTTTTGAGGACCCATTTTGGGGCAAGTCTGGTGCCAGCAGCTGCAGTAATTCCAGCTCCAATAGTGTATAATTGCTGTAGTGTAAAAGTTGCTGCATTGAAAAAGCTTGTACTTGTATCTTAGGCTGCATTCACACCACGTTTTGCCGAAAAATAGCAAAATAGCAAAAAAAAACACATGGCATACCATTTTGGAAACTAGACCCCTCGGGGAACGTAACAAGGGGTAATGTGAAACTTAATACCCTACAGGTGTTTCACGACTTTTGCATATGTAAAAAAATATATTTTTTTTTACCTAAAATGCTTGGTTTCCCAAAATTTTTACAATTTTAAAAAGGGTAATAGCAGAAAATACCCCCCAAAATTTGAAGCCCAATTTCTCCCGATTCAGAAAACACCCCATATGGGGGTGAAAAGTGCTCTGCTGGCGCACTACAGGTCTCAGAAGAGAAGGAGTCACATTTGGCTTTTTGAAAGCGAATTTTGCTCTGGGGCATGCCGCATTTAGGAAGCCCCTATGGTGCCAGGACAGCAAAAAAAAAACACATGGCATACCATTTTGGAAACTAGACCCCTTGGGGAACGTAACAAGGGGTAATTTGAACCTTAATACCCTACAGGTGTTTCACGACTTTTGCATATGTAAAAAAATATATATTTTTTTTACCTAAAATGCTTGTTTTCCCAAATATTTTACATTTTTTAAAAGGGTAATAGCAAAAAATACCCCCCAAAATTTGTTAGACAATTTCTCCCGAGTACGGCGATACCCCATATGTGGCCCTAAACTGTTGCCTTGAAATACGACAGGGCTCCAAAGTGAGAGCGCCATGCGCATTTGAGGCCTAAATTAAGGACTTGCATAGCAGTGGACATAGGGGTATTCTACGCCAGTGATTCCCAAACAGGGTGCCTCCAGCTGTTGTAAAACTCCCAGCATGCCTAGACAGTCAACGGCTATCTGGCAATACTGGGAGTAGTTGTTTTGCAACAGCTGGAGGCTCCGTTTTGGAAACAGTGGCGTACCAGACGTTTTTCATTTTTATTGGGGAGGGGGGCTGTGTAGGGGTATGTGTATATGTAGTGTTTTTTACTTTTTATTTTATTTTGTGGTAGTGTAGTGTAGTGTTTTTAGGGTACAGTCACACGGGCGGGGGTTCACAGTAGTTTCTCGCTGGCAGTTTGAGCTGCGGCAGAAAATTTGACGCAGCTCAAACTTGCAGCCGGATACTTACTGTAATCCTCCGCCCATGTGAGTGTACCCTGTACGTTCACATTGGGGGGGGGGGGGCGGACATCCAGCTGTTGCAAAACTACAACTCCCAGCATGTACGGTCTATCAGTGCATGCTGGGAGTTGTAGTTTTGCAACCGCTGGAGGCTCCGTTTTGGAAACAGTGGTGTACCAGACGTTTTTCATTTTTATTGGGGAGGGGGGCTGTGTAGGGGTATGTGTATACGTAGTGTTTTTTACTTTTTATTTTATTGTGAGTTAGTGTAGTGTAGTGTTTTTAGGGTACAGTCACACGGGCGGGGGTTCACAGTAGTTTCTCGCTGGCAGTTTGAGCTGCGGCAGAAATTTTGCCGCACCTCAAACTTGCAGCCGTATACTTACTGTAATCCTCCGCCCATGTGAGTGTACCCTGTACATTCACATTGGGGGGGGGGGACATCCAGCTGTTGCAAAACTACAACTCCCAGCATGTACAGTCTATCAGTGCATGCTGGGAGTTGTAGTTTTGCAACAGCTGGAGGCACACTGGTTGTGAAACACCGAGTTTGGTAACAAACTCAGTGTTTTGCAACCAGTGTGCCTTCAGCTGTTGCAAAAGCTACAACCCCCAGCATGTACGGACAGCGGAAGGGCATGCTGGGTGTTGTAGTTATGCAACAGCTGGAGGCATACTACTTTGGCTGGGGATGCTGGGGATTGTAGTTATGCAACAGCTGGAGACACACTGGTTTGCTACTTAACTCAGTGTGCCTTCAGCTGTTGCAAAACTACAACTCTCAGCAGTCACCGACAGCCAACGGGCATGCTGGGAGTTGTAGTTATGCAACCACCAGATGCACCACTACAACTCCCAGCATGCACTTTAGCTGATTGTGCAAGCTGGGAGTTGTAGTTATACAACAGCTGAAGGTACACTTTTCCATAGAAAGAATGTGCCTCCAGCTGTTGCAAAACTACAAGTCCCAGCATGCCCATAAGGGAATACTGGGAGTTGTGGTGGTCTGCCTCCTGCTGTTGCATAACTACAGCTCCCAGCATGCCCTTTTTGCATGCTGGGAGCTGTTGCTAAGCAACAGCAGGAGGCTGTCACTCACCTCCAACGATCCTCGCCGCACAGGTCAGTCCCTCGTCGTCGCCGCCGCCGCCGCTGCTCCTGGGGCCCCGATCCCAACATTAACGCCGGGGATCGGGGTCCCCAGCACCCGGTGTGCACGTCCCGCACGTGCTCACGTCCTCCGGAAGAGGGGCAGAGCGGGTTGCGGGAGTGACACCCGCAGCAGGCGCCCTGATTGGTCGGCCGTTAATCAGGCCCACGAATCAGGGCGATCGTGTGGTGGCACCAGTGCCACCTCACCCCTGCTGGCTCTGGCTGTTCGGGGCCCCGATCAGCCAATAATTCCGGGTCACCGGGTCACTGGAGACCCGATTGACCCGGAATCCGCCGCAGATCGCTGGACTGAATTGTCCAGCGATCTGCGGCCATCGCCGACATGAGGGGTCATAATGACCCCCCTGTGGCGATATGACCCGATGCCTGCTGAACGATTTCAGCAGGCATCGGGCACCGGCTCCGCTCCTGATGGTTGCGGGGGGCCGGTAAAACACATGACGTTCTCATACGTCATGTGTCCTTAAGGACTCGGAAATGGAGACGTATGAGAACGTCATGTGTCCTTAAGGGGTTAATGTCCCGGGTGCCCGAAGCGTTTACTAATACTGTTTGACCACAAAACCCAATATAACAAGGGAGTCACATGGCGGCACAATGACAGAGGTGGCAGCAGCCCAACGAGACCATAGGGCCTCACAATTGAAAACATTAAAGACATTTTGTAAAATTTTAATTGAAGATTTTATATAGATTAACATTTTAAAAGTTTAATTTAATGTGCCAACTGTTACGCCGAGCGCTCCGGGTACCTGCTCCTCCCCGGAGCGCTCACGGCGTTCTCCTCTCTGCAGCGCCCCGGTCAGACCCGCTGACCGGGAGCGCTGCACTGACACTGACACTCGCAATGGGGATGCAATTCGCATAGCGGGACGCGCCCGCTCGCGAATCGCATCCCAAGCCACTTACCAGTCCCGGTCCCCGGCTGTCATGTTCTGGCGCGCGCGGCTCCGCTCTCTAGGGTGCGCGCGCCAGCTCTCTAAGATTTAAAGGGCCAGTGCACCAGTGATTGGTGCCTGGCCCAATCAGTCTTATTAGCTTCCACCTGCTCCCTGTGTATATTACCTCACTTCCCCTGCACTTCCTTGCCGGATCTTGTTGCCTTGTGCCATAGAAAGCGTTTAGTGTTGTCCAAAGCCTGTGTTCCAGATCTCCTGCTATCCTCATTGACTACGAACCTTGCCGCCTGCCCCGACCTTCTGCTACATCTGGCCTTGCCTCTGCCTAGTCCTTCTGTCCCACGCCTTCTCAGCAGTCAGCGAGGTTGAGCCGTTGCCGGTGGATACGACCTGGTTGCTACCGCCGCAGCAAGACCATCCCGCTTTGCGGCGGGCTCTTGTGAAAACCAGTAGCAACCACAGAACCGGTCCACCGACAAGGTCCACGCCAATCCCTCGCTGACACAGAGGATCCACATCCAGCTAGCCGAATCCTAACAGTAGATCCGGCCATGGATCCCGCTGAGGTGCCGCTGCCAAGTCTCGGTGACCTACCCACGGTGGTCGCCCAGCAATCGCAGCAAATTGACCAACAAGGACAGCAGCTGTCGCAGTTGACCGCCACGTTACAGCAACTTCTGCCACTGCTACAGCAGCAACCATCTCCTCCGCCAGCTCCTGCACCTCCTCCGCAGCGAGTGGCCGCTCCTAGCCTCCGCTTGTCCCTGCCGGACAAATATGATGGGGACAATAGACTCTGCCGTGGCTTCCTGTCTCAATGTTCCCTACATATGGAGATGTTGTCGGACCAATTTCCTACAGAACGGTCTAAGGTGGCGTTCGTAGTGAGTCTTCTGTCTGGAAAGGCCTTGTCTTGGGCCACACCGCTCTGGGACCGCAATGATCCTGCCACAGCCACAGTCCAGTCCTTCTTCGCTGAAGTCCGTAGTGTCTTCGAGGAACCAGCCCGAGTTTCTTCTGGCGAGACTGCCCTGCTGAACCTGGTCCAGGGTAATTCTTCAGTAGGTGAGTATGCCATCCAATTTCGTACTCTCGCCTCCGAATTATCTTGGAATAACGAGGCCCTCATCGCGACCTTTAAAAAAGGCCTATCCAGTAACATCAAGGAGGTGCTGGCCGCACGAGAGATTCCTGCCAACCTGCAAGAACTTATCCATTTGGCCACCCGCATTGATATGCATTTTTATGAAAGACACCAGGAGCTCTGCCAGAAAAAAGACCTTGATTTCTAGGCACCTCTCTCACAGTATCCTTTGCAATCTACCCCTGTGCCTCCCGCCGAGGAGGCTATGCAAGTGGATCGGTCTCGCCTGACCCATGAAGAGAGGACTCGCCGTAGGGATGAAAATTTATGTCTGTACTGCGCTAGTACCGAACATTTCTTGGTGGATTGCCCTATTCGCCCTCCACGTCTGGGAAACGCACGCACGCACCCAGCTCACGTGGGTGTGGCGTCTCTTGGTACGAAGTCTGCTTCTCCACGTCTCACTGTGCCCGTGCGGATTTTTCCTTCTGCCAACTCCTCCTTCTTAGCCGTGGCCTTCTTGGACTCTGGTTCTTCTGGAAATTTTATTCTGGCCTCTTTGGTGAATAGGTTCTGCATCCCGGTGACCCGTCTCGTCAAGCCGCTCTACATTTCTTCGGTCAACAGAGTGAAGTTGGACTGCACTGTGCGTTACCGCACAGAGCCCTTGCCTATGAGCATTGGACTGCATCACGAGAAAATTGAATTTTTCATCCTGCCCAACTGCACCTCTGAAGTCCTCCTCGGTCTTCCATGGCTCCAGCATCATTCTCCCACCCTTGACTGGACCACCGGGGAGATCATGAATTGGGGTCCTGCTTGCCGCAAGAAATGCCTCACGTCTGCTCCCAGTCCCGTCTGTCGGGCCCCAGTGTCTCCTCCTGTGCCTGGTCTCCCCAAGGCCTATCTGGACTGTGCCGTGCCTCCTCATAGCCCCTGTCCTGGTGACACTCTGCCCTGTGACATGCTTCACCCTCTGCCCCCCCTCCCCATTTCCATTCCTTCTGAACTACCTGCCGCTGATGTAGCTACCCAGGACTTTTTGTTCCGGAAGGAAACTCAAGAGGCGCCCCCTATGTTTTCCTTTCATTTGAAGGGACAAGGAGACAAAAAGAGGGGGAGACCCAAGGGGGGTACTGTGAGCGCTCCGGGTCCCTGCTCCTCCCCGGAGCGCTCACGGCGTTCTCTTCTCTGCAGCGCCCCAGTCAGACCCGCTGACCGGGAGCGCTGCACTGACATTCGCGATGGGGATGTGATTCGCATAGCAGGAGGGTGCGCCCGCTCGCGAATCGCATCCCAAGCCACTTACCCGTCCCGTTCCCCGGCTGTCATGTTCTGGCGAGCGGCGGCTCCGCTCTCTAGGGCGCGCGCGCCAGCTCTCTATGATTTAAAGGGCCAGAGGGCCAGTGCACCAGTGATTGGTGCCTGGCCCAATCAGTCTTATTAGCTTCCACCTGCTCCCTGTGTATATTACCTCACTTCCCCTGCATTTCCTTGCCGGATCTTGTTGCCTTGTGCCAGAGAAAGCGTTTAGTGTTGTCCAAAGCCTGTGTTCCAGATCTCCTGCTATCCTCATTGACTACGAACCTTGCCGCCTGCCCCGACCTTCTGCTATGTCTGACCTTGTCTCTAGTCCTTCTGTCCCATGCCTTCTCAGCAGTCAGCGAGGTTGAGCCGTTACCGGTGGATACGACCTGGTTGCTACCACCACAGCAAGACCATCCCGCTTTGCGGCGGGCTCTTGTGAAAACCAGTAGCAACCCTAGAACCGGTCCACCGACACAGTCCACGCCAATCCCTCGCTGACACAGAGTATCCACATCCAGCTAGCTGAATCCTAACACCAACAGCATGAGGAGACCATATGGCAGCACAATGACAGAGCCTGGAGGTGGCAGGAGCAGCATGAGGGCCATGCCAAGTGAGGGTTGAGTCTGAGAAACCCACCAACTGTTTACTGGGGGTGTCGGATGTCACTTGGGATGAAGTGGATGACCAAGTGAACCAATCAATCACGGCTGCTGGGTTGCTGGTTGAGACACGACTGCTAGCTGACACCGGAAGCTCAGACCTCTGGTTGCGACTCCTGCTGCCACACGCCCCTACTCTACTGCGACATCTGCCACTCCTCTGTGCACGTCCTGGCACTTCTCTGCCGACATACTTATACACCAGCTGAGGGAATATATGTTAGACTTATGAGAGCAGGACAATGCGCTCCACTACGCTTAAACTGTATTAGACTACAGAAATAAGTGGGTAGCTTTGTCTGGCCCTTCACAGTAACTAGGCCCAAATTAGTTTTACAGGAAAATATATAAAGGACTCCACGTAGGTGTACGTACAGATTAAACTTATGAGAGGAGGACTATGCGCTCCACTACAAACTGTATAAAGCTAGAGAAACAAGTGGGTAACTTTAACTGCCCTTTCACAGTAACTAGGCAAAAATTAGTTTTAGTTTTTAGTACACCACCTATGTACGCACAGGTTCAACTTATGAGAGGTGGACAATACACTCCACTCAAAAACTAGGGTGTAGCTTTGGCTGACCTTTCACAGTAACTAGGCCCAAATTAGTTTTACAGGAAAAAAAATTAAAACTTACACCACCTATGTACGTACAGGTTACACTTATGGAATGTGGACAATACACTCTGCTTAAAACTGTATTAGGCTACAAAAACATGTGGATCCCCCATTTTAGATGCCCTGGAGCCTGCACCACGATTCGAGCAATCGAATTGCGGCAATAATCGAGTTCGTTGCGAAGCAAATTTTTCCTGAAATTCGTAATGAATTCGGATTTCTCAGATTCGATTAGCTCATCCCTAGTACTCACCTTTCAGACAGTAATGGACATGCTTAGGAAGGATCCGAGCTTGTCTTGGGGCTAAATGTCTATGTTGTAAGATTACCATAACGCTGTTGCTATCTTTTTATGAACTGGCTATTTCCTGTTAGAGTTCCCTTTTTCAACTACAAATCCCATATTTTATTGTTTGTAAGTGGGAGGCCACTTTTCTCCCACTCACACATCAGCCACCCCACCCATTGAACACACAAATGAGCTGCATTTCATGCAAAAGACCAGTGTTTTCTAACCAGGATGCCTCCAGCTGTTAGTTGAAGAATGATCTCCCACCCAGAGGTCGCTTTACCCATTGAAGCAGACAGGCTCCCTGTCATCACCTGACTGGTGATGTAATGTCTTGGGCAATACTGCAACCTGGGAAAACCTGAGACAACACTTTTGAATGCTGCTAAAAATGAACTTTGGGGCAAAAATCATCTAAGAGTTGTGAGACCACCATCCAACACAGGTACAGACTACTATTATGAACTACACTAACTTTACAGCATAGTCAAATAAAAAAAAAATCCAGGAATACCACTTTAAAATGGACAAGGATCCAATATAGCCTGTGAAGGACTCCGAATAGGTTACTGGTGTAAGGGTGGTACTACACAATATCGTTACTGCATGTGTTAACAGTGAAGGACCACCCTGGGACTGCTGACCCCTTACTAAAGTATCATTTAATCTCTGCTTTACAATAGGATCTTGTACATACAATCTGATTTCTGCTATTACTTTGGCCTTAGTTATATTCTATCATTGGTTGCCAAAGTGACAGTCTAGATTATATTTAGCAAATTTCATCTTGCCTTGTGGCATATACAATGCATTCAGTTTTCAGACACTCCAACATTTTTCTCATTTTGTTCTGTTGAGGCCTTGTAATAAAAAAAATAATGAATAAATAAATGCAGTATGTATATTTTTCTCCATGATTCTGCACTCAGAACCACATATGAATAATAAGAAAATATAAATTTAGACATTTTTGCTAAATTATTCAAAAGGAAAAACTTAAATTTCACATGTGCATAAGTATTCAGATGCGTTTCTGTGATACTTGAAATTTATCTCTGGCTCCTCCCATTTCTCTAGATCTTAAGATGTTACTCCACCTTCTCACTTGTGCTAAATTCAGCTGATTGGACAGAATTTGGACATACACAGCCCTGTCTATATAATGTCTCACAGCTTACAATGTATTTTATAGCAAAAATCATGAGAGGGAAATAAACTGCCTGTACAGCTCAAAGACAGGATTTTGTGGAGGTACAGATCTGGAAAAGGGGACAAAAATATTTATGCTACACTGTAATGTCCCAATTGCACAGTGGCCTCTATAATTCTTACATGGAAGAAGGTTGAAACAACTTTGACTCTTCCTGTAACTGACTACCCCACTACACTGAGGGAGAACGGCCTTTGTTTCAAAGATCCTGTGTGCAGATGGGAGGAAATTCCAGTAGATCAACCATCACTGCAGCTTCCACAATCTGGGCTTTATGGCAAAGTGGGCAGAAAAAGCTTCTCCCCAGTAAAAGAAACAAGAAAGCCACCTGGAGTTTGCAAAGAAAGCACACAAAGGACTCTCAGACTGTAAGGCTTTGTTCACACAGCAGAATTTCTGTGCGGAATTCCGCATAGAGATTCCTCAGCAGCAGAGTCCCATTGATATAAATGGGATTCTGCTGCGCTGTTTACATAGCAGAATACCGCTGGCATGTTCTGCCGGCACTCTGCTGTCAGGGGAATGTTGGCACAGCGATTGTCCGTGCAGACATTCCCCTGTGTGAACATAGCCTTAGAAACAAGATTCTCTGGTCTGATGAAACTAAGATTAAGGTATACAAAAAAGAAGGTTGCAGCAGCACTCTTGGTCAACAAATGGAGGCTCTTAAGGCACTTTTTGATCAAAATGTGTCCCTCATCCACCACGCAGAGGTGACCTCATTTCGTATGGGACCCTAACACTCGTTTCACTCACCTCTGCTGGTTATATAGCCTCTGACTGGGTGACATGCTGTATCCACTACTAGTGAATTATCTTTAGCAGGTGACAATGGCAATAAAAAGCAAGTGACCCGGTGACCCGGAATTATTGGCTGATCGGGGCCGTTAGAGACGGCCCCGATCAGCCAGAGCCAGCAGGGGTGAGGTGGCACTGGTGCCACCTCACGATCGCCCTGATTCGTCGGCCGGATTACCGGCCGACCAATCGGGGCGCCTGCTGCGGGTGTCACTCCCGCAACCCGCTCCGCCCCTCTTCCGGAGGACGTGAGCGGGTGCGGGACGTGCACCCCGGGTGCTGGGGACCCCGATCCCCGGCGCCCCTGTTGGGATCGGGGCCCCAGGAGCAGCGGCGGCGGCGGAGACGACGAGGGACTGACCTGTGCGGCTGGATCGTTGGAGGTGAGTGACAGCCTCCTGCTGTTGCTTAGCAACAGCTCCCAGCATGCAAAAAGGACATGCTGAGAGCTGTAGTTATGCAACAGCAGGAGGCAGACCACCACAACTCCCAGCATGCCCTTATGGGCATGCTGGGACTTGTAGTTTTGCAACAGCTGGAGGCACATTCTTTCTATGGAAAAGTGTACCTTCAGCTGTTGTGTAACTACAACTCCCAGCTTGCACAATCAGCTAAAGTGCATGCTGGGAGTTGTAGTGGTGCATCTGGTGGTTGCATAACTACAACTCCCAGCATGCCCGTTGGCTGTCGGTGACTGCTGAGAGTTGTAGTTTTGCAACAGCTGAAGGCACACTGAGTTAAGTAGCAAACCAGTGTGTCTCCAGCTGTTGCATAACTACAATCCCCAGCCAAAGTAGTATGCCTCCAGCTGTTGCATAACTACAACACCCAGCATGCCCTTCCGCTGTCCGTACATGCTGGGGGTTGTAGCTTTTGCAACAGCTGAAGGCAAACTGGTTGCAAAACACTGAGTTTGTTACCAAACTCGGTGTTTCACAACCAGTGTGCCTCCAGCTGTTGCAAAACTACAACTCCCAGCATGCACTGATAGACCGTACATGCTGGGAGTTGTAGTTTTGCAACAGCTGGATGTCCCCCCCCCCCCCCAATGTGAATGTACAGGGTACACTCACATGGGCGGAGGATTACAGTAAGTATCCGGCTGCAAGTTTGAGGTGCGGCAAAATTTCTGCCGCAGCTCAAACTGCCAGCGAGAAACTACTGTGAACCCCCCGCCCGTGTGACTGTACCCTAAAAACACTACACTACACTAACACACAATAAAATAAAAAGTAAAAAACACTACATATACACATACCCCTACACAGCCCCCCTCCCCAATAAAAATGAAAAACGTCTGGTACGCCACTGTTTCCAAAACGGAGCCTCCAGCGGTTGCAAAACTACAACTCCCAGCATGCACTGATAGACCGTACATGCTGGGAGTTGTAGTTTTGCAACAGCTGGATGTTCCCCCCCCAATGTGAACGTACAGGGTACACTCACATGGGCGGAGGATTACAGTAAGTATCCGGCTGCAAGTTTGAGCTGCGTCAAATTTTCTGCCGTAGCTCAAACTGCCAGCGAGAAACTACTGTGAACCCCCCGCCCGTGTGACTGTACCCTAAAAACACTACACTACACTACCACAAAATAAAATAAAAAGTAAAAAACACTACATATACACATACCCCTATACAACCCCCCTCCCCAATAAAAATGAAAAACGTCTGGTACGCCACTGTTTCCAAAACGGAGCCTCCAGCTGTTGCAAAACAACTACTCCCAGTATTGCCAGATAGCCGTTGACTGTCCAGGCATGCTGGGAGTTTTACAACAGCTGGAGGCACCCTGTTTGGGAATCACTGGCGTAGAATACCCCTATGTCCACCCCTATGCAAGTCCCTAATTTAGGCCTCAAATGCGCATGGCGCTCTCACTTTGGAGCCCTGTCGTATTTCAAGGCAACAGTTTAGGGCCACATATGGGGTATCGCCATACTCGGGAGAAATTGGGCTTCAAATTTTGGGGGGTATTTTCTGCTATTACCCTTTTAAAAAATGTAAAATTTTTGGGAAAACAAGCATTTTAGGTAAAAAAATAATATTTTTTTTACATATGCAAAAGTCGTGAAACACCTGTAGGGTATTAAGGTTCAAATTACCCCTTGTTACGTTCCCCGAGGGGTCTAGTTTCTAAAATGGTATGCCATGTGTTTTTTTTTTTTTGCTGTCCTGGCACCATAGGGGCTTCCTAAATGCGGCATGCCCCCAGAGCAAAATTTGCTTTCAAAAAGCCAAATGTTACTCCTTCTCTTCTGAGACCTGTAGTGCGCCAGCAGAGCACTTTTCACCCCCATATGGGGTGTTTTCTGAATCGGGAGAAATTGGGCTTCAAATTTTGGGGGGTATTTTCCGCTATTACCCTTTTTAAAAATGTAAACATTTTGGGAAAACAAGCATTTTAGGTAAAAAAAATTTTTTTTTTTTACATATGCAAAAGTTGTGAAACACCTATAGGGCATTAAGGTTCATGTTACCCCTTGTTACGTTCCCCGAGGGGTCTAGTTTCCAAAATGGTATGCCATGTGTTTTTTTTTTGCTGTTCTGGCACCATAGGGGCTTCCTAAATGCGGCATGCCCCCAGAGCAAAATTTGCTTTCAAAAAGCCAAATGTGACTCCTTCTCTTCTGAGACCTGTAGTGCGCCAGCAGAGAACTTTTCACCCCCATGCAAGGTGTTTTCTGTATCGGGAGAAATTGGGCTTCAAATTTTGGGGGGTATTTTCTGCTATTACCCTTTTTAAAAATGTAAAATTTTTGGGAAACCAAGCATTTTAGGTAAAAAAAATATATATTTTTTTTACATATGCAAAAGTCGTGAATCACCTGTGGGGTATTAAGGTTCACTTTACCCCTTGTTACGTTCCCTGAGGGGTCTAGTTTCCAAAATGGTATGCCATGTGTTTTTTTTTTGCTGTCCTGGCACCATAGGGGCTTCCTAAATGCCCCCCAAAAACCATTTGTCGCTCCTTCCCTTCTGAGCCCTCTACTGCGCCCGCCGAACAATTAACATAGACATATGAGGTATGTGCTTACTCGAGAGAAATTGGGTTTCAAATACAAGTAAAAATTTTCTCCTTTTTATCCCTTGCAAAAATTCAAAAATTGGGTCTACAAGAACATGCGAGTGTAAAAAATGAAGATTTTGAATTTTCTCCTTCACTTTGCTACTATTCCTGTGAAACACCTAAAGGGTTAATACACTTACTGAATGTTTTTTTGAATACTTTAGGGGGTGTAGTTTTTATAATGGGGTCATTTATGGGGTATTTCTAATATGAAGACCCTTCAAATCCACTTCAAAACTGAACTGGTCCCTGAAAAATAGTGAGTTTGAAAATTTTGTGAAAAATTTCAAAATTGCTGCTGAACTTTGAAGCCCTATGGTGTCTTCCAAAAGTAAAAACTCATGAATTTTATGATGCAAACATAAAGTAGACATATTGTATATGTGAACCCAAAAAAAATATATTTTGAATATCCATTTTCCTTACAAGCAGAGAGCTTCAAAGTTAGAAAAATGCTAAATTTTCATTTTTTTCATCAAATTTTGGGATTTTTCACCAAGAAAGGATGCAAGTTACCATAAAATTTTACCACTAAGTTAAAGTAGAACATGTCACGAAAAAACAATCTCGGAATCAGAATGATAACTAAAACCATCCCAGAGTTATTAATGTTTAAAGTGACAGTGGTCAGAATTGCAAAAAACGCTCCGGTCCTTAAGGTATAAAATGGCTCGGTCCTTAAGGGGTTAAGCATTAATAACTCTGGGATGCTATTACTTTTCATTCTGATTCCGAGAATGTTTTTTCGTGACATATTCTACTTTATGATAGTGGTAAATTTTTGTCGATACTTGCATAATTTCTTGGTGAAAAATTCCAAAATTTGATGAAAAAATTTAAAATTTTTCTAACTTTGATGCTCTCTGCTTGAAAGGAAAACAGACATTCCAAATAAATTATATATTGATTCACAAATACAATATGTCTACTTTATATTTTCATCATAAAGTTGACATATTTTTACTTTTGGAAAACATCACAGGGCTTCGAAGTTCAGCAGCAATTTTCCAATTTTTCAAAAAATATTCAAAATCTGAATTTTTCAGGGACCAGTTCAGTTTTGAAGTGGATTTGAAGGGCCTTCATATTAGAAATACCCCATAAATGACCCCATTATATAAACTGCACCCCTCAAAGTATTCAAAATGACATTCAGAAAGTTTGTTAACCCTTTAGGTGTTTCACAGGAATAACAGCAATGTGAAGGAGAAAATTCGAAATCTTATTTTTTTACACTCGCATGTTCTTGTAGACGCAGTTTTTGCATTTTTACAAGGGGTAATAAGAGAAAAAGCCCACCAAAATTTGTAACCCAATTTCTCTTGAGTAAGAAATACCTCATATGTGTATGTTAAGTGATCTGCAGGTGCACTAGAGGGCTCAGAAGGGAAGGAGCAACAATGGGATTTTGGAGAGTGAATTTTACTGAAATGGTTTTTGGGGGGCATGTCACATTTAGGAAGCCCCTACGGTGCCAGAACAGCAAAAAAAAACAAAACACATGGCATACTATTTTGGAAACTACACCCCTCAAGGCATGTAACAGGGGGTCCAGTGAGCCTTAATATCCCACAGGTGTTTGACGACTTTTCGTTAAAGTCGGATGTGTAAATGAAAAAAAAAAATGTCCCCAAATTAACAATTTTTACAAAGGGTAATGGTAGAAAATGCCCCCCAAAATTTGTATCCCCATCTCTTCTGAGTATGGAAATACCCCATGTTAGGACGTAAAATGCTCTGCGGGTGAACTACAATGCTCAGAAGAAAAGGAGTCACATTTGGCTTTTGAAAAGCAAATTTTGCTGAAATGGTTTTTGAGGGGCATGTCACATTTAGGAAGCCCCTATGGTGCCAGAAAAGCACAAAAAAAAACACATGGCCTACTATTTTGGAAACTACACCCCTCAAGGAACATTACAAGGGGTACAGTGAGCCTTAACACCTCACAGGTGATTGACGAACTTTCGTTAAAGTGGGACGCGAAAATGAAAATTTTGATTTTTAACACTAAAATGCTGGAGTTACCCCAAATTTTTCATTTTCGCAAGGAGTAATAGGAGAAAATGCCCCACAAAATTTGTAACCTCATTTCTCTTGAGTAAGGAAATACCTCATATGTGGATGTAAAGTGCTCTGTGGGTGCACTAGAGGACTCAGAAGGGAAGGAGCGACTTGGGGCTTTTGGAGAGTGAATTTTGCTGAAATGGTTTTTGGGGCCTGTCGCATTTAAGAAGCCCCCATGATGCCAGAACAGCAAAAAAAAAAAAAAAAAACACATGGCATACCATTTTGGAAACTACACCCCTCACAGAATGTAATAGGGGGTGCAGCGAGCATTTACACCCCAATGGCATTTGACAGATCTTTGGAAAAGTGGGCTATGCAAATGAAAATTACATTTTTCATTTTTACAGACGACTGTTCAAAAAATCTGTCAGACACCTGTGGGGGGTAAATGCTCACTGCAACCCTTGTTACATTCCGTGAGGGGTGCAGGTTCCAATATGGGGTCACATGTGAAGGTGGTCCACTGTTCTGGCATCATGGGGGCTTTGTAAACACACATAGCCTTCAATTCCAGCCTAATTCTCTCTCAAAAAGCCCAATGGCGCTCCTTCTCTTCTGAGCATTGTAGTTAACCCGCAGAGCACTTTACATCCACATATGGGGTATTTATGTACTCAGAAGAAATGGGGTTACAAATTTTCGGGAGCTTTTTTCCTATTATCCCTTGTAAAAATTAAAAATTTGGGGTAACACCAGCATTTCAGGGGCATTTGTTTCTTTTAATTTTCATGTCCAACTATAACGAAAATTTGTCAAAGACCTGTGAGGTGTTAAGGCTCACTATACCCTTTGTTATGTTCCGTGAGGGGTGTAGTTTCCAAAATGGGGTCACATGCGGGTGTTTTTTTTTTTTTTTTTGTGTGTGTCAGAACCGCTTTAACGATCAGCCACCCCTGTGCAAATCACCAATTTAGACCTCAAATGTACATGGCGCTCCCTCACTCCTGAGCCATGTAGTTCGTCCGCAGAGAATTTTACGTCCACATATGGGTATTTCCGTACTCAGAAGAAATTGTGTTAGAAATTTTGGGGGTCTTTTTCTTCTTTTACCTCTTGTGAAAATGAAAAGTATGGGGCAACACCAGCATGTTAGTGTAAAAAAAAAAAATTTACACTAACATGCTGGTGTAGCCCCCAACTTTACCTTTTCATAAGGGGTAAAAGGAGAAAAATTTCTCCCGAGTACGGAAATACCCCATATGTGGCCCTAAACTGTTGCCTTGAAATATGACAGGGCTCTGAAGTGACAGAGCACCATGCACATTTGAGGCCTAAATAAGGAATTTGCAATAGGGGCGAACCCGATTACAAGGATTGGGCTTGTCTCTTGTGTAAGGGGGTGTATATGTATATGTAGTGTTTTACTTTTATTATTTGTTTGTGTAGTGTAGTGTTTTTAGGGTACATTCACACAGTCGAGGGTTCACAGTAAGTTTTCCGCTGGGAGTTTGAGCTGCGGCGGAAAATTTGCCGCAGCTCAAACTTGTAGAAGGAAACCCACTGTAAACCCGCCCGTGTGAATGTACCCTGTACATTCACATGGGGGGAGGGTGCCCCAAACCTTCAGCTGTGGCAAAATGACAACTCCCAGAATGCACTGACAACAGCAACAGCAACAGCTTGAGGCACACGGGTTGGAATCACTGAGTTAGGAAACAGACTCTAGCTCAGTGGTTCCCAACCAGTGTGCCTACAGCTGTTACAAAACTACAATTCCCAGCATGGACAGACAGTCAGGGATGCTGAGCGTGTAGTATCTGCAATTTCTGGTCCTTCAGATGTTGCAGAACTACAACTCCCAGCATGCCTGGACAGTCTGGGCATGCTAGAAATTGTAGTTATGCAATAACTGGGGAAGAACAGTTTGGAGACCGCTAAGTAGTGGTCTCCAAACTGTAGGCCTCCAGATGTTGTAAAACTACAACTCCAAGCTTGCCCAGACTGTCCGACCACTACACTACACAGCTGGGAGTTGTAGTTTTGCAGCTTTTAGAATGCCACCGAGAAGATCACTTACCGCGATCTTCACTGCAGCCTTCTCCATGATGCACTTTCCGGCCGCTGCTCCAGGATGCCGCCTCCGCTCCAGGATGCCGCCTCCGTCGGTCCGGTAAGCCGGCCATGCTCCCCACCTCGCAGCCCGTGTTCCCCCCCGCTCTGCCCCGTACTTCGATGGGTGGGCAGAGCAGGGGAAATTAACTCTAACCCCCTGCCCCCAACTGCCATTGGTCGTCAGCCTGATCGACCAATGGCAGGGGATAGGAGGGGGTGGCAACACTGCCACCTCGCTCCTATCCTTTAGGATGGTCGGAGCTGTCTCTGACAGCTCCGATCATTACTATTTTCCGGGCGAATGGGTCACCGGTCGGTGACCCGATTGGCCCGGATCGTGGCAAATTACCGGTCTGAATTGACCAGCGATTTGCAGCGATCGCTGACATGGGGGGTCTCAGGACCCCCCCATAGGCATTGCCACGGGATGCCTGCTGATAGATATCAGCAGTCAGGCCGGTACGATCACCGCCCGGGTGCTTGCAGTGGGGGCTGTGATGTCACGGCAAGCCCCTCGTGATGTCATGCCACGCCCCTCAATGCAAGTTTAGGGAAGGGGGCGTGACTGCCATTATGCCCCCTCCCATAGACTTGCATTGAGGGGGTGTGGTGTGATGTCATGAGGGGGCGTGGCCATGACATCACGACCCCCGCCGCCCGTTCCAACCGTTTGGAACAAAATTTTCCGAATGCTGGGGCAGCGGAGTACCCCTTTAATGTAGATAAATGTAAGGTTATGCACTTGGGCCATAAAAAACAAGATGTACAATTATTAGCTAAATAATAAGACATTAGGTAAAACTACTACCTAAAAGGACTTGGGGTATTGGTGGTCAGTAAACTCAACTTTAGTGATCAGTACCAGGCAGTGGTGGCCAAGGCTAACAAAGTCATTGGATGTATAAAGAGAGGCATAGAAGCTTGTGACAAGGGCATAGTACCTCTGTATAAATCATTAGTCAGACCACATATGGAGTGTTGTGTGCAATTTTGGGCACCTGTATATAAGAAGGACATGGCTAAACTGGAGAGGGTGCAGAGGAGGCGACAAAGGTGATAAATGGTATGGGAGGATTACAGGACCAAGACAGGTTATCAAGCTTGGGGTTATTTAGTTTAGAGAAAAGACGTCTTAGGTGCGATTTGATCAAAAAGCACAAATGTATGAATGGACAGTACAGAGATCTTTCTAGTGATCTTTCTATACCTAGTCCGGTAACCATGACAAGGGGGCATCCTCTACATCTAGAGGAAAGAAGGCTTCACAATCATCACAGACAGAGATTCTTTACTGTAAGAGCAGTGAGACTATGGAACTCTGCCACATGGCTTTGTGATGTCTGACTCAATAAACAAGTTCAAGGGGGGCCTGGATGTTTTTCTGGAAATAATATAATATTAAAGGTTATATATACATAAAACGTTGATCCAGTAACAGAATTTTTCTTCTGTTATGGAGCAATTGGCATCAGCCACATGGAGGGTTTTTGCCTTCCTCTGGATCAACACAGTAGGGTTTTAGGTTGAACTTGATGGACTCTTGCCTGTAGGGGATGAACCTGTTATCAGTAGAGATGTCGCGAATTGGTCACCGGCGAACAGTTCCCGGCAATTTCGCATGTTCGCGTTCGCATCGCCGGGCGAACATAATGAAGTTCGATCCGCCCCCTATACTTTAACATTGCAGTAAACTTTGACCCTGTGAGTCAGAGTCAGCAGACACATTACAGCCAATCAGCATCAGTCCCTCCCTTCCAGACCCTCCCACCTCCTGCACGGACGCCCTTTTAGCCTCATTCAGCATGCTGCAGGCTTAGGAAGTGGAGGGTTAGAGAAGCTGCGACTGCTGTAAAGGGAAAGCGATAGCTAGGTTGCTGCTAGGTGGTGTATTCTGGGTCCAGTTTACTCCTAAAGCACTAGTGTAACATCTGCTTTAAGGACAGCACCCAAAAAAGCCCTTTTTTAGGGCTGAAAGATATCAGTCCTGGTTGGGAGGGAACCGCTGGTTAAAAGGGGTACTCCAGAATCAAACTTAAGTTCCTTCAAGCAACTATCTACTACAGTATTCAAAGGGCTGAAAGATATCAGTCCGCTAGTCTTGCAACAGCTGGAGGCACCCTGGTTGGGAGGAAACCGCTGGTTAAAAGGGGTACTCCAGAATCAAACTTAAGTTCCTTCAAGCAACTATCTACTACAGTATTCAAAGGGCTGAAAGATATCAGTTCGTTAGTCTTGCAACAGCTGGAGGCACCCTGGTTGGGAGGAAACCACTGGTTAAAAGGGGTACTCCAGAATCAAACTTAAGTTCCTTCAAGCAACTATCTACTACAGTATTCAAAGGGCTGAAAGATATCAGTCCGTTAGTCTTGCAACAGCTGGAGGTACCCTGGTTGGGAGGGAACCGCTGGTTAAAAGGGGTACTCCAGAATCAAACTTAAGTTCCTTCAAGCAACTATCTACTACAGTATTCAAAGGGCTGAAAGATATCAGTCTGTGTGTTTTGCAACAGCTGTAGGTACCCTGGTTGGGGACCACTGCTTAAAAGGGGAACTTCGCTGGAAAGCTTTTTTTCTTTAAAGCAACTAACTACTACAGAATTCAAAGGGCTGAAATATATCAGTCCGTGTTTTTTGCAACAGCTGGAGGCACCCTGGTTGGGGACCACTGCATAAAAGGGGAACTCCGCTGGCAAGTTTGTTTGCTCATTGTCACACTAGTGCAAATCACATTAGGTGTGACAGTTGTGCAAATTTAAAAAAAAAACTTTTTTGACTGTTAAATAAAATCAGCCGTCACTGTTAGTTCACGTCACAGTTGCCATTTTTCTTGCCTGCAGGGCAAATTGTGTCACATTAGGTGTGACACTCGTGTAAATGTAACCAAAAAAATGACAGGCAGAGGAAGGCCACCCCGCAGGGGCCCTCGTGGTGCTGGGATTCCCTTTGGCCCTAGAATGGCCAGTGTTCAGAGGCCACGTACCCTGAACCCCAAAAGTTCTGAGGGCTTAGTTGACTGGCTATCACAGGACACCCAATCTACTACTACAGCTTCCGCTCGGAACCTTGACGCACCGTCCTTCTCCTCCTCTAGCTCAGCTTCGGGCACCACTCATGCTATCACTTGCCCTCCTGCCGCCACCACAAACACTAGCACCGCAGCAGCTTTACTTGATCCGTCAGAGGAGTTATTTACACATCAGTTTGAAGACATGAGTGATGCACAACCATTATTGCCAGAGGATGTAGTTAACAGGGATATGTCTCAGTCAGGCAGATTTACACACATGGACGAACGGTTTGATGATAATGTTGTACCTGCTGCTGCTTCCTTTCTTGAGGTGTCAGATAGCGGTGAAGGTGTTGATGATGACGATGAGTCCATGGATGCCACATGGGTGCCCGCTAGAAGAGAAGAAGAGGGGGAAAGTTCAGATGGGGAGACAGAGAGGAGGAGACGAGTTGGAAGCAGGGGGAGGTCGTCGCAAGGAGCTAGTGGCACAGTCAGACAGCATGCATCGGCACCCGGGGTCAGACGGGACGCAAATCAACGCATGCTGTTGCCACCACCAGAATGCCGTCATCGCAGAGCTCAGCAGTGTGGCATTTTTTTTGTGTGTCTGCCTCTGACAACAGCGAGGCTATTTGCAACTTGTGCCAGAAGAAACTGAGTCGTGGGAAGTCCAACACCCACTTAGGCACAACTGCTTTGCGAAGGCACATGATGTCACATCACAAACGCCTATGGGATCAACACATCAGTACAAGCAGAACACAAAGTCAAAGCCGCCATCCTCCTCCTGGTCCAGCATCTTCAGCCAGGTCAACCACTGCTGCCCTCCTTGCCCCCTTTCAACCATCCGCCTCTCCATCTCTCGCCTTGAGCAGTTCCTGTTCATCTGCCCACAGTCAGGTGTCTGTCAAGGACTCGGAGATGTTTGAGCGCAAGAAGATAATTTCTCAAAGTCACCCCCTAGCCCGGTATCTGACAGCTGGCTTGTCGGAACTGCTTGCCCGCCAGCTTTTAGCATACAAGCTGGTGGAGTCTGAGACCTTTAAAAAAAATTGTAGCCATTGGGAAACCGCAGTGGAAGGTACCCGGCAGAAATGTTTTTGCACAAAAGGCAATCCCCAACCTTTACTCCATTGTGCAAAAGGAAATTATGGCATGTCTGGCATGGTCCATCTGACCACTGATACCTGGTCTGCAAAGCATGGTCAGGGCAGGAATATCACCTACACTGCACATTGGGTAAACCTGGTGACAGCTGCCAAGCATGGAATGCGTGGCTCTGCAGAGGAGTTGGTGACACCGCCACGACTTGCAGGCAGGCCTGCTGCCACCTCCTCTACTCCTCCTACATCCTCTTCCATAACCTTCTCGGCCGAGTCCTCTTCCACTGCTGCGTCTTGCTCCACATCACCGGCACCCCCCCAGCTCCCCAGGTGCTATTCCACATCCTGGATACGGCAGTGTCACGCCATCTTGGGGTTGACTTGCGTCAAAGCAGAGAGTCATACCCCACCACCGTCCTGCATTATAGAGTCTTCTGGACTTTCTGATAATTTAAACTTGAATTTTCAAGAGTACTAACCATTACACAAAGGAACGCTTGTTGCGTGTGATTTTTTAACTTAAATTTTCAAAAGGAAAATACACAGAGGGAAGAACTCTGTTTCTTTATTTGATGAAAAATTTTATTTAGAAAATAATTTCTTTGTCTGTTTCTCCATCCTGCATTATAGAGTCTTCTGGACTCTTGGATATGCGCTTTTTCTTATATTTCAGCCATGTGTACATGCCTAATTTTTCTGGCCTCTGGTGCTGCACTTTTTCTGCTGCTGCAATTTTTCTGGCCGCTGCTTTCATCTTGATTTCATGAAAAATTTTATTTTGAAAAGGATTTCTCTGTGATTTTCATCGTCCTGCATCATAGAGTCTTCTGGACTTTTGGATATGCGCTTGTTCTTATATTTCAGACACATATATTGCTGCAATTTTTCTGGGCGCTGCTACAGCTGCGGCTGCAACAATACAAAATTTTTGAGCCATGTGTACTTTTTTTTTGGTACTACATGCCTAATTTTTCTGGTACTCTCTGCTGACATCTCTGTCCATTTTAGCAACCGTGCATATTAGATGTATGGTAAGGGTAGCATGGTGGCTCAGAGGTTAGCACTGCTGACTTGCAGTGCTGGGGCCTTGGGTTCAAATCCTACTAAGTGCTGCCTAAAGGGGGGCTCTAACTATGTACTGCCTAATATAGGGGAATCTATGTGCTTCCTAAAGGGGGGATCTAACTATGTGATGCCTAATGGGAGGCTCTAACTATGTGCTGCCTAATATGGGGGAATCTATGTGCTGCCTAAAGGGAGGCTCTAACTATGTGCTGCCTAATTTGAGGGAATCTATGTGCTGTCTAAAGGGAGGCTCTAACTATGTGCTGCCTAATATGGGGGAATCTATGTGCTGTCTAAAGGGGGGAATCTAACTATGTGATGCCTAAAGAGGGGCTTTATGTGCTGCCTAAAGGGGGATAAAGCACGTTATTCCAAACCATTTAGGAATAATAGGTGATTTATGCCCTTTATGGATTAAAACCAGACTCTGCATCAACTAGGTAATTTTCCATGGGAGTTTTGCCATGGATCCCCCTCCAGCACGCCACAGTCCATGTATTAGTCCCCTTGAAACAACTTTTAAATCACTATTGTGGCCAGAAAGAGTCCCTGTGGGTTTTAAAATTTGCCTGCCCATTGAAGTCAATGGAGGTTCGCCCAGTTCGGCGGTTCGCGAACTTTTGCGGAAGTCCGCGTTCGCGAACCGAAAATGTTATGTTCGTGACATCACTAGTTATCAGTGTGATTTTCTGATATACTTTTGGATATGAAGAACACTGTCACACCGTTACCTTGTGTACACAGCACTCTGCGTTGATCTATGTGTATACATATCGGCCATCCTAGATATATTTATATTTTCTTCAAACAGAAACTTTTTTTTTCCCTCTGTATTCCCGGTCACAACACATGGATTCAATTTCTGAATGTGTACAGAGCTTTCACTGGGGGCATGTTCTAAAATCTCTTGGCTGTAGAAAGTTGCAGGAATGAGGACAAATTTGCCATGTTTAATCAGGGAGAATGATCACGTACAAACAAATGGTATTTTCATTTAATAAACAAGGTATCACTTTTATCAATCTCCTTTTTTTAATGTATCACCTTCACGAAAAAATATCTCATAGCCAGTCAGGGTGGAAATTTATCAGCAGACATAGCAATAACACAAACAAGAGTGGACACAAAAGACTAAAACAAAACAAATAGAGATTTCCTACAAGTAAAAGCAACCATGTAAGTATTTGTTTTTCTTGGACTTTTGGGGGATTCGCCTCAAATTAAATCATGCTTGCCATTGGATCTGCTTTAACGCTTTCCCACTTTAAGATCAGCTTCAACTCTTTTTAACATTTACCATCTGTGGCTCGGCCTCGATTGCCATTTTGGGTAAAGCAGATACTTTGTGTATGAAAGTTAGTATGGATATCGTTGCTTATATAGTCATGTTTGTTAAGCTGGGTTTCACTGCCAGAGAGGTGGATGCCATTTTCACAGTACAGCATTACATTATGGGGAATGCTTAAAGGGTATTCCAGAATTTTTTGACTATGCTACAGGGGCTGTAAAGTTAGTGTAGTTCATAATATAGTGTCTGTACCTGTGTTTTATAGTGGTATCGCAGATCTTCTGTGATTTTTACCCCAATGTTTATTTTTAACAGCATACAAAATGAGTGTCGTCTCATGTATTCCCAGGTTACAGTGCGGCCCGAGACATTATATCACTAGTCAGGTGATCAGATGGAGTCTGCCTTTGCTCCCATAAGCGGAGAGACTACTGGGTTCGGAGGGAGATCATTCTGCAAGAATTCTAATTTTGCAACAGCTGGAAGCACCCTGGTCACAAAACACTGGTCTACTGCATTGAAGGGATCACAGGTGTGTTTCAATAGGTGGGATGGCTGATGTGTGGGAAGGAGAAAAGTGACCTCCCAAACAAGGTATTAAGGGATTTGTAGTTTTAGAGAATGAATTCCAACAGGAAATAGCCAGTTCACAAATAGATAGCCACAGCGTTATGGTAATCTCACAATTGCCCCAAGACAAGCACGGATCCTTCCTAAGCATGTCCATTACTGTCTGACTGTATGTACTAAAATCCCCTTATAGTGGAAACTTTTTTAGTAAATGACTTCTATTAAAAAATCTTAATCCTTCCAGTACATATTAGCTACTGAATACTACAGAGGTAATTATTTTCTTTTTGGAACACAGAGCTCTCTGCTGACATCATGACCACAGTGCTCTCTGCTGACATCTCTGTCCATTTAAGGAACAGTCCAGAGCAGCATATGTTTTCTATGGGGATTTTCTTCTACTCTGGACAGTTCTTAAAATGGACAGAGATGTCAGCGAAGAGCACTGTGGTCATGATGTCAGCAGAGAGCTCTGTGTTCTAAAAAGAAAAGAATTTCCTCTGTAGTATTCAGCAGCTAATAAGTACTGGAAGGATTAAGATTTTTTTTTAATAGAAGTGATTTACAAATCTGTTTAACTTACTGGCACCAGTTAATTTAAAAAAAAAAAGAAAAAGTTTTCCATCGGAGTACCCCTTTCAGTACACCATAAACATGGTCCTATAAAAGATATAGTAAATTTCTCAATACTTCCTAAATTACTAGGCTATAATAACACATTGATCAGTGTTTTCCAACCAGTGCACCTGCTGTTGCTAAATTACTAGTCTTAGCATGCCTGGACAGCTGAAGGCTGTCCGGGCATGCTGAGAGTTGTAGTTTTGCAACAACTGGAAGAACACTGGTTGGGAAACACTGACCTATATCAATAGACTACACTAAACTACAATGATACAATGATGAAATGAAAGTTTCCAATCCTTTCTACATTTGCTTTTCTATACCAGGGTGAATAGTGAATAGGTGACTGATCAATAAACCAGTACAGTAAATGCTGATACAGACCATGATCCCAATGTGTAACTTGTAGCTTCTGGACCCCAATGCAAAAATCTGCAACAAGGCCCCAAGTGGCATTTATAATACTGGTCTCTTGTGGGGCAGATGTGCCTTGGGGCACAAAGTGTACACTTCGGGTACTGATGGTAAAGTTTTTTGGAACATAATATTTTGTATATATTTTTTTTTACAAAACGTTCAAATACCACAAAAAGGCTTAAAATATAAAAAAAAATCTATGTAAGGCACACTACAAAAAGATAAACTCTATGCAAAAGAGAACTTTAAATTCAGCTATAACCTCAACATATAACAGGATGACATTGTCAGATCATGTAAAATCCATTCATTACAATGATAGATGTGTATTACATGTAATGAAGACAGAAATGTTATACTGTATATAACCTGCATATTTTCGGTCTTTAATTTCTGCATATACTACTGATACTATGCACAGGATGGTGGATAAGTAACTGATCGCGGGGGGTCCGACCACTGGGACCCCCCATGTTCTCTGGAGCGGGACCCGGCGCTCAATGAGGTGCGAGTGAGGTAGACAGGACGCGCTCTATTGATTTCTATGTGAGCTTTGAAGAGACCAGAGTCCAGCACTTGGGCATCATCAGCGCTCCCATAGAAATGAAGAGAGCGCGTGTTTTCTTTTTTGTGTTATACACTAGATGGACTTGTGGACAAATTCGAATTTAACTGTGTTCTTTGACCCAGTAAGATAACCCCTGTCCACTCACCCCTTATACTGTTTCACTGAAACAGAAAAGTATAACTGTCTTGAGATTTATAAAAAAAAAATCTCCAGGCTCATTTTTTATTTAGTACCTATCCTGTCCTCATGCCTAAATCCTGGTTCTCATCCTTTTATAGCTCCTAATTCCCTTGTTTATGATGATCACACTGCATGCAGTTCACTGAGAAGGAGGGGGCATGTCCTTGCTTTCCCTAACATCTCATATGGTAACTTCCTCCCTCCTCAAAGCTGATAACTGTCTGGTCTGTCACTGAGGCTCTGTGACATACCCCCGGCTCACACAGCAGACTGATTGAAGTTAGGAGCCTGCACAGAGCTCTGCTGGTACCGCCCACACTTATTGTATTTATTTATTTTTTTAATTGATGCACACTTATTGTATGTTGTCTCAGCCCAGACACACAAAATTACTAGTTGCAAGGAAATAGGAAATAGTTGCAAGGACAAGATAGTATTCTGGTTAGTGGTGGGACCCCTTTTTGCCAATACATGGATACATCTTGTGTTGTACAACTAGGCGATGTTAAAAAATTTAATAAATGATTTAATAACATGCAGGTCAGATTACACTGTGTATGCAATAATTTGTTCATGTTTGAAGTTTTATATTGGGAAAACCATACGTCCGCTTTTCATTAGGATAAGGGAACTCTTTTATTCTGTTCATTCAGGAAAGGGATCTCCACAATTCATGATACATATGAATGATCACCATAATGGGTTAGTAACTGGAGTTCGCGTTTTAGTTTTACAACACATTCAGAACATGGAAAGCAATGTGGATAGACACACAAGATTACTACAGGCGGACGCCAAGTAGATTATCCGGACAGGGGCCACTGACATATTGGGGCTGGACGATAGGAATGATTTATCCTCTTTTTTATAATGATGTATCTCTACAGCTCTTTATGTAAACTGATGTATACAGTTGAGATTTTGGTGTTTCCATGTGTTTTATCTGTCTTCTTGTTGTTTGCATTCCAAACATACACTAAGGGGTTAAGTGGGTGATACGCCCTCTTTTCCCAACATACCTTGAAAAAGCGCCCGTGTGTGACGTGAAACAATAGCGTTGTTGGTGGAGTGTATCCTCGTGTGTTTGCCCGGCTAGAGGCCAATAAAGCAGAAAAAGAAAAGCAACGTCTTGAGTGCCGTGTCTTCTATTCTCCCGCTAATGATACCCATTTTTTAACCAATGTATATAACATTGTTATCTACATTCTAAAAAAGTTTTTGCAAATGACAGTGCCCATTTAACTGGAGCTCCGTAGCCTCCTCATTGTTGTATCCGGCACAAAGATGTTCATATGAGAGCGGCTGTGCCTGGATCTGCAGCCAAGCCCATTCAGGGTAACAAAGCGGAGGATGGCAGAGCTGTAGTGCCAAACATAGCTATGGTTGATATGGTCAAAGAAACAGGAATGTCCAGCCCAAATCTCGGGAACGATGAATTTATTCACAAGCCACACAAAACATGATACAGACTCAGGTACAGGTGACACATTTTGGCCTCACAGAAAGGCCTTAGCAATACTGTTAGGTCTATAATATTCTGATATATATATATATATATACTCAAATACCTTTGCTAAATGCTATATGCTATTGCTAAAATATTGCAGAAGAACTTTGTTTTCCTTAATTCAAAACATTTCAGCTTGCTCTTTGCCTGTAATTAAGATAAGAACCTTGGATGGAGCCTGAAGATACAAGAAGTTAGGAGTTGAAGTCTAAGGGTATGTTCACACTACGGAGTTCCCCGCGGAATTCCGCAGTGGGAACTTAACATTAGTGTGAATGGGTCTCCGCGAGACCCGTTCACACTGCGGAATTTTAGCGGCGGACAATTCCGCCGTTGAAATTGTTTCGCGCAAAGAAAGAACATGTTCATTCTTTGTGCGGAAGTCGGTGAGCACTGCATAGCCGTCAATGGTGACGGCGCAGTGCCGCGCGGTCCTTCCGCCGCCGCTGGCTGCCAGTCTGAATCTCCACTCGCTGAATTCAGCGAGCGGAGATTCCGTTCACACTCTGTAGTGTGAACATACCCTAAGGCTTTGTGGAAGGATGGAAAAATCTCAAGATAGAGAAGTTGCAACATAAGTGACCTATGCTACACCATCCTCAAATGACCAATCAGCATATAAAACGATGACTTGATGCAATAGTTTTACCCTCCCCTTTTTGTCAATTGTAAAAACTAATGTGATTTTCTAATAAAAGGGCAGAACTCCCTGGGAGTCAGTGCTGAGAAGGGGATTCATACCAACATTGTCCGGTGTGAATTTGCTTATGTCGACACTCATCAAAATAGCACAGCGGTAGTCACTCACAGTTTAAGGCCTCACCTTAAGGCATCCTTGACAATACGACTAAGGCCTTCCTGTGAGGCCGAAACGCATCACCTGCACCTGAGTCTGTATCATGTTTTGTGTGGTTTGTGAATAAATTCATCGTTCCCAAGTTTTGCGCTGGACATTCCTGTTTCTTTTTGTATTTATCTGGGGCGAGGTCCATGCCTGGTCTGTGCTGCATGTGGAGGGTGAGCTGAAGCATATCACGCTTTTGTTTTATATATATATATATATATATATATATATATATATATTTATATATATATATATGTGTGTCTACTCATATTGCATGTATGCATAGATAAAGTTTGGGTGGAGATGCTGTTTTCATGTATGTTTGTGTAATACGGCTACTTCAAATTACTGTCTATATCCCAGAAATTCCTCTAGTTCTAAAGGCAGGTAGCTAAACCAATGATGGCATAAGATAAGCCATCTTTTCTTTCCAATGCCTAACTGTTCTATAATAAAATAATAAACAGAACGTAGAAGTATACAAACAATGAAGCAGATGATAAGGGCTGCACAAAATGACAGTCTGTCACAAGGTGTTTACAGCACAGGGCATCTGGATTCAATAGCGCAGAAGAAGATGTAAAGTGATGCTTCTCCTACAGGATTTCCATCACTTAAGATTGTTTCTGCTGTAAACCTGAGGATTCCTGCCAGAACCCGGCTCTTTATATTCAGTACGTCCCAACCAGGGTCCCTCTGGCTATTGCAAAACTACATCTCCCAGCATGCCTGGACAGCCGAAGAGGGTGTGCAATTTTTGACGTAAAATGGACTCTCACACTTTTAAGGGGTACTCCGTCCCTAGACATCCTATCCCCTATCTAAAGGATGAGGAATAAGATGTCTGATCGCAGCGATCTCGGCTGCAGGAAGCGAAATGCACAATTTTTGAAACATCGAATTTTTAATATTACCCCCCCCGCCCCCCCCCCCCCCCGTTATCCTTATTCTATGGGTCAGTAGAATGACAGCAATTCCAAACACATGCTGTATAATTCTTGTAATGTTGCATTACTTTTTATAACTTTTTTAATTCATTTTTTCATCTACATTGCTGTGCAGGGCTTGTTTTTGTCATTTTTAGGGGTACCATTTTTGTTTGGATGAGACTTTTTTTAAATCACTTTTTAATCAATTCTAGCACTGTTTTATTCATAAAAGAAAAAAAAAACATTATATTTTAATAGAACATTTCCACACACATAGTAGTGTTGCCAATTATGTATTTTTTTAGTTTTTGTGTTTGAAAAAAAAAAAGTGGAGGATTGGAATTTTTTATTAAAAGGGGATTTTTTTATTTGATAATTTTGAAAACGTTTTAAACTTGTTTTCATTGCCCTTTTTAGTTCCCCCTAGGGTTGACATTTTTTTTTTGGAAAAAAATACCGACCATGCTAATTTGCATAATTATGTATATGTAAGGGGATTTCTGTCCTACTCTGACCTCTATAACTTTTTTTATTTCTCCTTATATGGGCCTCTATGAGGGCTTATTATTTGTGCCCCAATCTGCAGTTTTTAAAAGTACAATTTTTGTTTTGATGTGACTTTTTGATTGCTTTTTTTTTTTTTTTTTTATTAAATTCGGGAGTTGCAGTAAGTTCCTAACTACAATTCCCAGCATGCCCTGATGCAGCCTGTGGCTCAGCAGATGCCCCAAACAAAAACTACAACTCCCAGCATGTTGGACTACATAGTAGTATATAGTATAGGTCAGTGTTTCCCAACCAGGGGTGGCTCCAGCTGTTGTAAAACTACAACTCCCATCATTCCCAGACAGCCGTTGACTGTCCGGGCATACTGGGAATTGTAGTTTTGCAACAGCTGGAGCCACCCTTGGTGGGGAAACACTGGTTTAGTATATAGTACAGTATTCCGGGAGTTGGAGGATAGGTTTGATAAATACCATTGCATGGCCAGTATTTTTTATACTGATCGCGGTGCCGCATGCTATTAACCCTTTAGCCACGCGCTCAAAGCTGAGACACGCGGCTAAAAGCCAAAGTAAAAAGTGCCGGTTAGCTCAGGGAGCTGTTCGGGATCGCAGCGGTGAAATCGCGGCATCCCGATCAGCTATACTACAGGAGGAAGGTCTCTTACCTTCCTTCCTGCAGTCCGATCAACGATTGAATCCTTCAACCCTATGGGGGCTATAATATTGCAAAAGAAAAGTGTAAGAAAATCATTAACCCTTTCAATTATCCCTTCCCCTAATAAAAGTTTGAATCACCCAGCATTTCCAATAAAAAAAAAACACAGTATAAATAAAAATAAAAATAAACATATGTGGTATTGCTACGTGCGGAAATGTCCGATTTAAAAAAATATACCGCTAATTAAACCGCACGGTCAATGGCGTACAAATTCCAAAAATTCCAAAGTCCAAAATAGCGTATTTTTGGTCACTTTTTATATCATGAAAAGATGAATAAAAAGCGATCAAAAGTCAGATCAATGCAAAAGTGGTACCGACAAAAACTTCAGATCACGGCACAAAAAATGAACCCTCATACTGCCCTGAACACGGAAAAATACAAAAGTTATAGGGGTCAGAAGATGACAATTTGAATTTTTTTTATACATTTTCCTGCATGTAGTTATGATTTTTTTCTGAAGCAATACAAAATCAAACCTATACAAGTAGGGTACCATTTTAACCGTATGGACCTAGAGAATAAAGATAATGTGTCATTTTTACCGAAAAATGCACTGCCTAGAAACAGAAGCCCCCAAAAGTTACAAAATGGCTGTTTTTTTTCAATTTTGTCCCCTTTCGCTGTAGATTTTTGGGTACAATATCATTACAAAGTAGAATTAGTGGCGCAAAAAATAAGCCATAATACAGATTTGTAGGTGCCAAATTTTAAGAGTTATGATTTTTTAAAAGTAAGGAGGAAAAAACGAAACAGCAAAAACCGAAAAACGCCCAGTCCTTAAGGGGTTAAAGGGGTACTCCGGTGCTTAGACATCTTATCCCCTATCCAAAGTATAGGGGATAAGATGCCTGATCGCGGGAGTCTCGCCGCTGGGGACCCCTGTGATCTTGCACGCGGCACCCTGTTTGTAATCAGTCCCCGGAGCGTGTTCGCTTCGGGTCTGATTGCCGGCGACCACAGGGCTGACGGCGTGTGACGTCATGCCTCTGCCCCCGTGTGATGTCACGCTCCGCCCCTCAATGCAAGCCTACGGGAGGGGGTGTGATAGTTGTCACGCCCCCTCCCATAGACTTGCATTGAGGGGCAGAGCGTGAGGTCACACGGGGGAGGAGGCATGACGTCACATGCCGCCGGCCCCGTGATTGACAGTAATCAGACCCGGAGCGAACACGCTCCGGGGACTGACTACAAACGGGGTGCCGCGTGCAAGATCACAGGGGTCCCCAGCGGCGGGACTCCCGTGATCAGGCATTTTATCCCCTATTCTTTGGATAGGGGATAAGATGTCTAAGCACTGGAGAACCCCTTTAAGGATAGAGGATAAGTAGCTGATTGTGGAGGGTCCGACTGATGGGGACGGTGAGGAGCGCTTATCATCTACTGGTAGACTGCACATGCTCCATTCATTCCTATGGGAGCGCTGAAAAGGCGCGAGTATAGCTCTTGGGCATCATCAGCGCACGCTCCACACTGAGGGTGCCAGGGTCCCATCCCGATGGTGACGGGGGGGCCCTAGTGGTCGGACGTCCCACGATCAGCTACTTATCCTCTATCCTGTGGATAGGGAATAGGTTCATTTTTTGCTGGAGTACTCCTTTAAAGGACATCCCAAACAGGCCCTGGCCTCAGTGAGGTCTACGGTGCACCCCCTCCACTCCCCCTCCCCATACAGCTCTATGGGGGAGGCGGGAATGCTGAATCCCCACCTCTCCCATAGAACTACATGGAGGAGGCGTGTCAGCCGCGGCGTCATGCTGCAGTTAACACGCCTCCTGCACGGGAGAGCTGTGGCAGAGCCATGACTCCATGCAGGAGATCACGGAGGGTCCCAGCGTTCGGACCCCCGCGATCAAACACTTATCCCCTATCCTGTGGATAGGGTATAAATTGTTTTTGCTACAGATTTCCTTTAATAATGAAAAAAAAAAGTCCTTGCGTCTGATGACTAAAAGTTTCTTTTTCCTTAATTTTTTTTTTTTTTTTGGCATCTAAAAAGTGAAATCTTGGATATTTAGCAGACACAGTCCGAAAACCAGAAACATTACTTTACTCGATTAAACTTTTCCTGTTGCTGGATCACTTCATTGTCCTGTGGATAAATTGTGCAGCAGGCCTGGACATTGTCTGATCCCCAATCCCACAGATAGAAAGAAGAATTAAAAGGTAAAGGCCGACAGGTCTGTTTAAGTCCTGTCTATGACAGTGATTGGTTTAGTGATATTTCTGAGACATCTTTTATGTTTCATTGATGTCAGATATGTTCTGCATGTCATTTTTTCATCAGGGTTTATTTATTGTAGACATCTGTTAATAGGCAGAGCTTCCAAAATTAAACCCATCCAGCCATGATTATCACTAGAAATGCCCAAAGGACTACGTTTAAACCCCTGCACTACATATTTGTACCACCAAGTCTCGCTTTAGAGAGTTGTTTCTCGTGAGCTGAATTAAAGGGGTACTCTGGTGGAAAACATTATTTTTTTTTTTTTAATCAACTGGTGCCAGAAAGTTAAACAGATTTGTATATTACTTCTATAAAAAAATCTTAATCCTTCCAGTACTTATCAGCTGATGTATACTACCGAGGAAGTTCTTTTTTTTTTTTCTTTCTTTTCTTTTTCTAAACGCAGTGCTCTCTGCTGACACCTCTGTTCATGTCAGGAACTGTCCAGAGCAGGAACAAATCCCCATAGCAAACCTATCCTGCTCTGGATAGGTCCTGACATGGACAGAGGTTTCAGCAGAATGCACTTTGGTAAGACAAAAAAGAACAACTCAACTTCCTCTGTAGTATACAGCAGCTTATAAGTACAGAAAGGATTAAGATTTTTAAGTAATTAATTTACAAATCTGTTTAGCTTTCTGGCACCAGTTGATTTGAAAATTATTTTTTCCACCGGAGTACCCCTTTAACCCCTTAACGACCGAGCTGCGATGCTCGGATCATGTGCGGCCATGTGCGGCATGATCGCAGCCAGGGACCCGCTGGTAATGGCCGTCATCCAGGATCGTGCGGATGTCTGCCATTAACCCCTCAGATGCCGTGATCAATACAGATCACGGCATCTGCGGCAGTGCGGTCAGAAATATGGATGACCGGATCGCCCGTAGCGCTGCCGCGGCAATCAGGTCATCCAGAAAAACATACGGAGGTCCCCTCACCTGCCTCCGCCACCTTCCACGGGTCTTCTGCTCTGGTCTGAGATCGACCAGAGCAGAAGCTGAGCGATAACACTGATCAGTGCTATGCCCTATGCATAGCACTGAACAGTATTAGCAATGAAAGGATTGCTATAAATAGTCCCCTATGGGGACTATTAAAATGAAAAAAGTAAAGGAAAAAAAGTATTTAAAGAAAAGTAAAAAAATTGGAAAAATACCCTCCCCCAATAAAAAATTTTAATGTTTTTTTTCCCATTTTAAGTGTAAAAAAAAAAAATTATACACATATTTGGTATCGCCGCATGCGTAAATGTCTGAACTATTAATATAATGTTATTGATCCCGTATGCTGAACGGCGTGAACGTGAAAAAAAAAAAATTGCGTCATTGATGTCATTACACAGTACAACTGGTTGAGCAAAAAAACAAGCCCTAATATTGGTCTGTGGATGAAAATCTAAAAGAGTTACGATTTTTAGAAAACAAGGAGGAAAAAACGAAAATGCTAAAATAATATTGGCCTGGTCCTTAAGGGGTTAAAGTGATTTGTGCTCCAGGTTGCTTGTAAAAAGGTTCCTTACAACAGCACACCATGTGGTCATGGCCTCTATTACAAGTAAAGCGTAAGCATGACCAGGGCTATAGAAGGAAACAATACAGACCTAAATATTTTAGTATTAAATACTATGGACAACTTTGCATTGAATTTTTTCGCTTCCAGAACACAAAAAATTTACAGCTTTTAAAAAGTTTCTATTAAAAAACTGACCATTACCCATATTCCTGCTGAGAGTGAACAATAAATCCATAAAAAAAACTACAGGGAGGGGTAGAAACATGTGCACTGCAGATCAGATTTGGAAGAGTTGGGAGAGCATACATGGAGGGCAGATGTAGATAGGGAGGATAGCACAAACAAGGCAAATTGTAGGGGCAGGGCTGTGTACAAAAATGAGCAGCCATACTAATCTCTAATAACAAAAATTATTATTTAATAATTCTTTATTTATATAAGATACAAAACATGGATGTGAGGTTTACAAAATATAGACCTCACATCCATGTATGACATGAGAAGAATCTGAATCTAGGAGCTGGCTGCAAAGTGAATATTAGGGGGTTTTAAAAAAAGTATAAAGGAATGGAGTTTGAAGCCTGAAATTCAGTATAACATTTTTAACCCCTTAAGATGCAACATTTTTTTTTAAACTTTGTTTAGATTTTTTTCCTCCTTGCCGATATTGGCGGCACTGGTGGAGCAGCAGAAGGTAAGTTAAAGGAGATCTGTTGTTCTCTGAACTTTATCCCCTATCCGAAGGACACGGGATAAGTTTTAGATCGCAGGAGGTCCGAGCGCTGGGACCCCCCACGATCTCCTGTATGGGGCCACAGCAATGTACAGGAAAGGGAGCGTTTCATCTCCGCATGACGCGGCAGCTGGCACGCCCCTCCATGTATCTCTATGGGATTCTATGAAAGTCTATGAAAGTTCAGAGCACTACAGATCTGCTTTAAAGTTTGTTATTTTAATGGAGGCTGCTATATAGGATAAATGAAGGATAAATAAAAAAATTGACACCTTTAACTATTTTGTTAATAAATGCACCAAATCTATTTGGAGCGGTGTCCCTGTTAATGGATTTCATGCCTTTTACTCCGGATTACAATTGATGTATGAAGCGGCGGTCTGGGTAAATTCCCCCGTTGCTCTTTATTTACGCTTTTCATTTCCTCCGCAGAACGCATTACATGTAGTTACATGTGAGGTAATTAGTCCTGCAGCAGCTTCACTAAACATACAAACGGTGAGTCTAATGACACATATGGGAACCATTTCTAACCTCTTCTATATGACTTCATCTCTGTAAGTTTATGTTCAATCTTGATTTAGCAAAGTGCAGTGAGCAAACTCAATTACACTGTGGGCATCACCCGCTTTATAGGAGGTGGTCTGAACTTTTACACTTTATAACGATAAACTTCTTTGCAGTTACTGTGACATTACAAACCTACTATACTCATTATACAGTTTACATAGCAAATCAGCTTCAATTTGCCAAATAGCCAGAACTAGTCAGAAGCATTTACAGGTCACTATGGATAAAACTAATGCTTTTCTGCTCATGGCCATGTTCCTGCAGAGATGTCCGGTGTCTTCCTTCCAGTCTCTTCTGTCCTTCTCCATGGCGCCAATTTGGTCCTTTGTGCATGTGCTGATCTCTTAAAGAGCCAGTGCCTTGTAAATGTCCCTGACCTCTGCCAATGCCTGAGCACCCAAAGCTTTTTGAAAGCAACATGTCAAAAGAAAAAAATATATATATTAAATATTTTATGCCCCTGCACATGTTACTCCTCCTACAGTTGGGGTCCCTCCGATTCCTAGTCTGGTCAGTTCTGGCCAATGACCACCATAGCTCCACCTCATGTTCATTCAGATACAAGTCTGAGCTTTTATAGCTCCCTGCTTCCAGAGCCTTTTCAATGTTCCCTGTGACCGCAAGAACACGGCCCTCCCTTGTTTTATTATTGTGTATTATTGATGTTTTTGTACTTTGCTTTTCACAGTAAAAGCGTAGTGTAGTGTAAACTATGCTGTTTGTTGAGCTGTGCCAGCTGACTTGCTCAACTCGGAGTTCAGGCGGTGACATAACCCTGCAAGCCTCTTCCTGCCTTATAAGTAATATACATATGTTACAAATGTTTAATAAACCCTCACCTATTTAAAGTTAATTTATGTGTTGTGTGCCTATTTATTACCTATCAAGGGGCATGGTTCAGTGAGCCTAGGTTATAGGGAGCATTATGTCACATTTGTTAAAATGAACGGAGCAGTGCGGGGCACCAAACAACAGATTGGCAGGGGGTGCTGTGTGTCAGGATCCTGCCAATCAGAGACTGTGGATAAATAAGGGTGGACAATGTAAAATCCCATAAACTCCAATCCCTGGTCAGAAATGTTAGGCTACAGCTACACAATGTAGGAGATTTATCATTGCCTTCCTGACATTTCGTTGGCTGAAATTTGGAGCAAAATTTTTCCGAAAATTTTTTGCACAATTTTAAAATAGTTTGCCAAAAGTCACTATGACATGCTTCATTCTTTTATTATTAACTGTGCAGTGGGAGAGATTTATTACCTGTGTTTTTTTTATTTTTATTTTTTAAAGGCACAAAAATAATGCGCAAACATTAAAAAAATGCTAATTTATGCCACCTCTGCTTGCCTTAGAAGAATTACATTCTACAAGTTCTGAGGTGATTTTTCATTTGTGAAAAATTCATCAAAGTCTGTGAAAAAAAAGTGCTGTGAAGTGGCTGCACATAGACAAATATTGATTAATCTCCCCCAATGACTTTGGCTGCAACACAAATGTGCTCCGCCCTGTGCATCACTGCTTGTGAAAATGAATTGGGTTGCATTATAACAGGCAAGTTGTTGTGACCACAACCTGACAGTCTCCAGACAGTTTTTATCCCGGAATGCAACCAAAATGGGGGAACAATGGCATCAGCATGGCATCTGATCTCTTGTGGGACTATCGGAAAGGAAATACATTGCTGTCAATCAAATTTTCAATTAATTTGTTTAACATAGAACCATTTCCCATCTAGTCAGGGCTGGTGCAAGGATTTTTGTCACCCTAGGCAAAAGCTAATTTTGCCACTCCTTGACCCCACCCTTTGACACGCCCCACCTTCCTACTGGGCATGACACACTGTAACATCCCCCCTCTGTAATATCCCCCCCTCCCTGTGACAGTGGTGCTGGCTGGGTGGGTGCTTTAGATGAGTGGGTGCTTTGGATGCTGGCTTCTAACTTTCTTGCAGCAGGCAGAGTGGTGTCCCCCATCAAGAGGGCAGTATTGGTGGCTGCCTATTTTGCTTAAAGCAGTACTCCGGCGCGCACTTTTTTCCTTTTATCCCGTCCGGGCTGCAAAATAAAAGAAAACACACTTTCTCTTACCTGCCAACGAGCCCCCGGAGCTCCGATACACTCTGGTACAAGTGTTCAGTCCCCGGGCTGTATTCTTCTTACTTCCTGTTAGCCCGGCACATCACACGGAGCTTCAGCCTATCACCGGCCGCAGCGATGTCCCGCCTCGGCCGGTGATAGGCTGAAGCTCTGTGTGACGTGACGTGCTAACAGGAAGTAAGAAGAATACAGCCTGGGGACCGAACACCTGTACCGGAGTGTACCGGAGCTCCAGGGGCTCGTTGGCAGGTAAGAGAAAGTGTGTTTTCTTTTATTTTGCAGCCCGGACGGGATAAAAGGAAAAAAGTGCGCGCCGGAGTACTCCTTTAATGGCAGAACTGGCCCTGCATCTAGGGACTATTAATGCAGACTAGATGGACAGAATGGTTCTTATCTGCCAACACATTCTATGTTTCTATGTGAAATGTATACCACAAAGATGGAGTGAACAAAGCCTTATGGAAACTCAAGGCAAATGAGTATGTTTGATACAATTTCCCTGAATATCCTTTTAATGGCGATGACAGGAAACACTACAATCCATCTTATTTCAAAACAAGTTTTCACGTTTGCTCTTTACAGTTGTATTCCTGCTGAATGTACTTGGATACATAGGTTTAAGCACACGCTCTACATTGACAGCCATACTGTAAATTACCTTGGAGAAGTCAATTAGGACCACACATTCAGTGACAATGTGAGCACCACTTTGTAATCCCCATATCTTGTCTGCACTAAACAGCGCACGTTCATTTAAATTCCTAACACTGTATGTTTTGTGACAAAGAATGTTTCCATAAAGGAGTCTATGGATCTTTCTATTAAACAATGATCTCACTGGCTTCTTTAATCTTTCCTGCAGTTTTCTAATTGTTCTACCTATATACATAGCACTCTCTCTACACATAAACAACATCTTCTGAGGAACATGCAAGGAGCATATTAATCTTAGAGACTTGTCTTTCCTAGTAAAAAATATCCTTACTTAGCACACGGTATTTACAACTCGCGAAGATAAAAGCCAGGTAAAGAGCAAGGAGCACATTTACTTACATGAGATTCAGGGAGGATTATGGAAATTATATTTTTACCATGTGCTGCTAAGTAGCCCAGATCCATAAGCGAGACCATAAACCAGATGAGCATAGGCAGGAGAACAGAAATAAGACCGGCACTTTGACCTTCAAATAGTCTTGCATCTACCTTTAAATAAGACCTTGTACACATTGTTGTATTACCGCTCTATCACCTTATGGGCCCCCACCAGGTCTGGTCTAGGTTAACTGGCCATTCAAAAGTTTGTGATGAGACCAAACAGTTTTGAGATACCCCTTTACCAATAGAGATGCATCTTACCTTATTGTACATCTGGCACTCCCAAATCTTCATGCAAGTCTTCTTCTCTTTATTTAAGCAAAAATAGGATACAACATTAATTGCTTCTCGGCCTTTTGGCTATGATCAATCACACAGGGAACCACACAGCGGGGCAGGTGTACCAGGGATGGTTGCGGAGAGCAGCGTTCTTTTCATTCACAAGGATTGGTCAGGATGCGGTAGCCCTTCTGGGTGTCCATCCTGCCGGTCTAGGGGAGTTGTGTGTGGCCATTAGGTTCCTCACCTCCCTGCCATACCCCAGTTTATTGGGGGGCATCTCTCCTTTTGGAGAAAGGTTTAGGATGGACTGCATCCTCGTGCACGTTTTTTTTGTGTGAACAATTGCACTTTTTACTTGCAGTTGGGTGAATTTGGAAATAACAAAAGGATACAACATGAATGCAGCCATGACCACGTTCATGTTGTATCCCACTTTTGCTTAAATAAAGAGAAGAAGATTTGCATGAAGATTTCGGAGTGCCGGGATTTCTTCTACCATTGTTACTCTCCTGGTCCACGGGGACCCACGTTATCACCAGTGCCAACTGTTCTTACTTGGATTGCTTCTAAGAAGACCTCCAACATAGGGCCCCCAACAAAGCCTGACATAGCAGCACACTGAGCCCCTAGGTTCCATAGTGAGCATCAGGATTTTAACAAGCCAACATACAGTCACCTCGACGTATCACTCTGTTGCGTGTATGCAGCCTAACAATACAACATCATCATAAGGCCAGGTTCACACTTGAAAAGCTCCAGACTGAAAACCTCTGATTCAGTAGTACCATGCAGACAATATTATCCCCATAAATGGCAATGTCTGCAGAGCAGAAATCCACCAGAACATCGAACAAATTCAATGTTCTGGCAGGATTTTTCGAGTGACTTTTCCAGGCAAAAAGTCAGCCTCGAAAACTCTACAGTGTGTACTGTGCAATGGGACTCTGCTGCAATAGAATTTCAGAATGGAATTACGCACAGAAATTCCGTAGTGTGAACCTAGCCTAATCGTCCTGTCAGTCTGTCACTGTCTTTTAGCATGTTTGGGGCATTTACTATACAAATGTCTCACAACTGATCTATTACTCTGGATCATCTGTCAACTCTGGGCTAATCTAGAGTAAAGATCCCTGGCTTCTACAATATGATGAGAATTACAGAATATCCTCTGTTTGTTTCCTTGTGTTTTCTCTGCCTTGTTCTGTCTGGGGAAATCTAGCTAGGTTGGTGCTTAGTATTGTTACTATTCGTCATTTTCTGTTCCCCCATTCTTCATCTCAAGTTCCATTCATCTATTGGCAAGTTGCTAGTCTTGTTACTTTACATTATTGATACATAAAAAGAGAAAGAAGATGTACTCTCACATGGTGGAACCTTCGGGTTCAAGCTTATCTCCCCAAAAGGGGATCTGAATTGGTGTGAGCTGCTGGCCGTCTAGTGTCCCAACTGGTACTGCAGGCTCCCATGTAGAACATAGAGAATGCTGGAAAAAGGCGCTGCTTAAAGGATTTTACCATTCACTCTAAGTAGTTATTCTTTCAGTGAAATTACTTACATAAAATAAAGTATAAAGTATAAAATAGTGTCCAAAAAAAGAAAGAAAATATCAATTACCTGTTTCGGAAGTAATCCCTCCCTTCATCAAACTGGGGTAACTCAATGGGGGAGATTTATCAAAGGATTTAGACTGTTTTTTCTCATCTAAAATTGTCGCACAGAAAATCGCAGTCTAAATATGTGCAACTTTTTCTCGACTTTAACTTTAGAGGATTCTTAGAACATGATGAAGATACAAAACACAAATTCAAAAACAATGCCTCCCCAGGAAGAGAAAAATATTCACTGTTTGCTAGCTTCAACAGCTCAGAAATTCAGTGAATTTTCAATTCAATTGAAGTAGCATATTTTTCCACAGTAAATATTCACTATTTTGCCCTTGATAAATCTCCCCTAAAGAGTTGGGGTACGGTATTCTATTGTTCTATTTTCTTTATGTCTCTAAGGACACGCAGCATACCAGCTCTGGGTTGATCATTGGGGTCAGCGTAAATACCCTTGGTTGCACCACAAATGAATAATAGCAACAATATTTAAATATGTTATTTATCTTGGAATATAAAGTTAAGGGCATTTTGCGCCAATCGGGTCTTTTTCATGAGCAATTCCTCTATAGAACTGACCCACGAGAAAAAAAAAGCTAAAACATTGTCGACTCGCCACAAGGAAACAAAGAACTGTTTATCCTCCCACTGCCAACCCACAAGAGGCACCGCAATAAAACATAACTTTATGTTCCATTTTTATGTTGAGACACATTCTGCAGAAAATAGTCTTTAAAAGGCAAGATCTGTGCTATGATACTTGGGGTCAGAGAGAGGATACACAACACAGTAAATTATACAAGCGAATTAAATGCTTTTATGGCAAGTCAGGGTTGATCCTTTTTGACTGTAATACATTTATTTTATAGAGATGTTATTGCCCAAATGGATTAGAGAGGTGATAATGTAATGAATATGAATTAAATATACATGGAAAAAATGTGTCCCCTTCTGTAAATTCTGAGGACGCATAAAACATCATTGCACTTGTAACCAGGATGGGAAACTCAGGAGATTATTGTTATGTCTTCAGCTTTTCTAATGTATTAGGCCCATTAAAATCGGTCCTGGCAGCTCTCTATAGCTGGGGTGGGTTGGCGGTCTATTGTTGGTGTGATGTACTAGTTAGATGTATCCCCCTGGTGGTCTCTCTCCACTTTGGCAGCTTGAAACTTAAACAAGGGTTGAGGCATAGAAGCATGTCCCAAATAAGCTAGAGAAACCATAAGCATTTTGGAATCATGAGTTGTGGTCATGTGAAACATAGATTAAAGGGGTATTCCAGGAAAAAGCTTTTTTTTTATATATCAACTGGCTCCAGAAAGTTAAACAGATTTGTAAATTACTTCTATTAAAAAATCTTAATCCTTTCAGTACTTATGAGCTTCTGAAGTTAATGTTGTTCTTTTCTGTCTAAATCCTCTCTGATGACACGTGTCTCGGGAACCACCCAGTTTAGAAGCAAATCCCCATAGCAAACCTCTTCTAAACTGGGCGTTTCCCGAGACAGGTGTCATCAGAGAGGATTTAGATAGAAAAGAACAACCTTAACTTCAGAAGCTCATAAGTACTGAAAGGATTAAGCTTTTTTAATAGAAGTAATTTATAAATCTGTTTAACTTTCTGGCGCCAGTTGATATATATAAAAAAGTTTTTTCCTGGAATACCCCTTTAATTAAACATTTATGGTTGGACTTGATGGACGTATATGTCTTTTTTCAACCATACTAACTATGTAACTATATATAATTTTATCAGCGCTTCCAATAGGGTCTAAATATAGTGTCACAGGTATCCTGTTTGTCTGCTATTAGGATTTAATAGCGGACTAACAGGATACCTGTGACACTATCAGTACATGTACTCTTAACAATGGGATTTACAGTGTTTCCTCCTTTATCATTCAAATTGCTAATAATAATATTTTTCTGTACTACCTATAGATGAATATCACCAACAACACCTTTGCTAATATCAGCAATTTGATAAACCTGCACCTCTTTGTTGTCCTATCCTTTTTTTTTTTTTTTACAACAAATAGATACGAAACAAGTGTATTAAAATTAATATACATTTTTTTATGTTTTTTGCACAGCAACTATTATACGGAATACATGCTTAACCCTGCATACTGTGATTTTTCACCCTTACATGCTTACACTATTGCACTTTTCTCTGCAAACAGCCACTTCAATAGGGGCAGCCTTGAAAAACAACAATCAGTCTTCCAAATAGGTATGTAAACACATACTTTTTCTTTATCTGCAGACTCTTGCCCTATTTTAGGTTAATTCTTATACATTTTTACATCATTTTTATTAAAGTTGCTTTGTCCTATAAACTTGAAAAACACCATTGAGGTCCTGAATTTCTTCTACAAAATTGGTTAGGGTGCATTCACACCACGTTTTGTACATACGGGTGCTGGATCCAGCGGGGGGAGGGGCAAACCTGGAGCTCCCGTACCACGGCCGGATCAGCCCGTGACTCCATTTACTTTAATGACCCGACCGGAGTCAAACGGTGACTCCGGTTGGCTCAGTTTTGACCCATATGCGGTTTTGGGCTGGACCTAAAACCGTAGTAAACTACGGTTTTAGGTCCGGTCAAGACCCGGGTGCGGGGGGTGCGGCCCGCACCGGGTGACACCAACCTAATGGGGTGACACCAAGACGCTCCTCAGCACCCCCCCCCCTCCCCAGCTAAACCGACACCCCCCATCTGTGCCGACCGGCCTCCCGTCCGTCAGCATAACTACCCCCCCCCCCCCCGCCTTCACCTGCGCTGTGCGCCCATCAGCACCCAACCCCCTCCCCCGGCCTTCATCGCAGTTGTGCGCCTGTCCGTCAGCACCACCGCATGGGACGTCAGTGAGAGAAGGAGCGCTGCGCTGGATGGGTAAGTGTGTGTGTCAGTCTCTCTGTCTGTCTCTATCTCTGTCTGTGTGTGACTCTCTGTGTGTGACTCTGTGTGTGTATGTATGTGACTGTGTGTGTGACTGTCTGTGTGTGACTCTGTGTGTGTATGTATGTGACTGTGTGTGTGTGTGTGTGACTCTGTGCTTGTATGTATGTGACTGTGTGTGACTGTGTGTGTGTGTGTGTGTGTGTGTGACTGTGTGTGTGTGTGTGTGTGACACTGTGTGTGTGTATGTGACTGTGTGTGTATGTGACTGTGTGTGTGCAGGGGGACCCAGGAGCTTTAAGCTACACCCCTGCCCACAATCATTTCTTGTATTGGAATTATGTAGGAGGCCTTCTGGTGTGCCAAGTATGCCTTATTTTCTGTGTGTGTGTGTGACTCTGTCTGTGTGACTCTGTGTGTGTGCCTCTCTGACTGTGTGTGTGTTTGTGTGTGTCTCTCTGTGTTGTATGTGTTTTTTTTTTTTTTTTTGGGGGGGGGGGGGTTTGAACCAGCGATCTAATGTGGGGAGACTTTGACCCATTGTGGGGAACCTGCAAGGGAACCTGCGGCCTAATGTGGGGAAACTTCTACCAAATGTGCGGAGTCTATGCTACCTAATGTGGGGAGTCTATGCTACCTAATGTGGGGAGTCTATGCTACCTAATGTGGGGAAACTGCTACCTAATGTGGGGAAACTGCTACCTAATGTGGGGAATCTGTGCTACCAAATGTGGGGAGTCTATGCTACCTAATGTGGGGAATCTGTGCTACCAAATGTGGGGAATCTATGCTACCTAATGTGGGGAAACGGCTACCTAATGTGGGGAATCTGTGCTACCTAATGTGGGGAAATTGCTACCTAATGTGGGGAATCTGTGCTACCTAATGTGGGGAAATTGCTACCTAATGTGGGGAATCTGTGCTACCTAATGTGGGGAAATTGCTACCTAATGTGGGAGAACACGTACCAAATGTGGGGAATCTATGCTGCCTAATGTGGGGAAAATATGCTACCTAATGTGGGGGAACTGCTGCCTACCTAAAGTGGGGGAACTGCTGCCTACCTAATGCTCCCCCCTGGCAGTAGCACCCTCATCATCCACCAGCAACACCCCCCCCCCCAGCAGTAGCACCTCCATCAGCAGATCCTGATGGTGGATGATGGTGGTGCTCCTGCCAGGAGGATGATCCTGCGAAAGGATGATGGGGGTGATACTGCCAGGGGGGATGGCCAGTTGCACCCTCATCATCCTCCAGCAACACCCCCCCAGTAGTAGCACCCCCATCATCCCCTAGCAACACCACCAAAAAAACCTCCCGTGGTAATAGCATCAGCTAATGGATGTTGAGTGGTGTTACTGCGGTTGTGGTATTATATTCAGAGGGTGAACTGTATGGCAATGTTAAATTCAGAGGGCGCAGTTTGTGGTAGTATTATATTCAGAGGGCGCAGTGGGTGGTAGTATTATATTCAGGGGTACAGTGTGTGGTGGTATTATATTCAGGGGTACAGTATGTGGTAGATTTATATTCAGAGTGTACAGTATGTGATGGTATTATATTCAGAATGTACAGTGTGTGGTAGTATTATAGTCAGTGGGTATGGTGTATGGAAGGTTTATTATCAAAGAGTGTAGTGTATAGTAGTATTATATTTAGAGGATACAGTGTCTGTCAGGTTTATAATAATACTTGTTTTCATATAGAGGATGAGAATGCGCTGACATAGTGAGGAGACGTCTGGGCGTCACATTCTGCAGAGAGAAGTTTTAGCTGGACCAGGCGGTATGTACCATCTGAATTAGTTAAGGGAAGACTATAGAGAAGACGTCACCTGTAGTCACTGATATCATTGTGTATTCTCCTCACTATAGAGAAGACGTCACCTGTAGTCACTGATATCATTGTGTATTCTCCTCACTATAGAGAAGACTTCACCTGTAATCACTGATATAATTCTGTATTCTCCTCACTATAGAGAAGACGTCACCTGTAATCACTTATATCATTGTGTATTCTCCTCACTATAGAGAAGACGTCACCTGTAATCACTGATATCATTGTGTATTCTCCTCACTATAGAGAAGACGTCACCTGTAATCACTGATATCATTGTGTATTCTCCTCACTATGTCCTATCAGAGCTGTAGTCGCTTGTCAGTTCTACAGTTATGGTGAGTGAAACTACAACTCCAAGCATAACCTTACCACTGCATAAAGGGGTACTCTACTGGAAAACATTTTTTTTTTATCAATTGGTGCTACGAAGTTAAACAGATTTGTAAATTACTTCTATTTAAAAATCTTAATCCTTCCAGTACTTATTAGCTGCTGTATAAGTGATTCACAGGAAGCTCTTTTCTTTTTTAATTTATTTTCTGTCTGACCACAGTGCTCTGTGCTGACACCTTTGTCCATGTCAAGAACTGTCCATAGTAGGAGCAAATCCCCATAGCAAACCTATCCTGCTCTGGACAGTTCCTGACATGGACAGAGGTGTCAGCAGAGAGCACATCCTCTGAACACAGCAGTTTCAGTGTGTGAAGTTGTCGGGTGTGTCTCCTATGAGCTCCAGACTTCCACACAGAGAGAAGCAGCGTTTTTCACCTGCCTTCCCAGGGGTGTGGCAGGCCCCTGGGGAGAGCTTTCCTGCATGGAGCCAAGGGAGTCTCGGGCTTCTACCTCTCGTTCCCGGCTGGCGAGAGGGGGGAAGATAGCATCTACAGCCGGTTCCAAGGTCGGGGTGAGGCGTTCCAGCAGGGCCCGCAGAAATGCGGAGCCCGCTCCCCCGTCCAAACCCGAAGGATGCAAGGCTACAGCCAAGAACAGCGGACCTTCTGCTACCCCTGAACCCCAGCAATGGGGGGTACGGGGTCCAAGGGAGTCTCTGGAGATGTATGGGTCACGGATCCAATCCAAGATGGCGGAGTATGAAGAGTTGGGAAGAAAACTTAGGAGCCTGAGGGAAGACCTGAAGTTTTCACGCTACCAGGCTGACAATGCCTCTGCAGGTAAGAGGCAGAAGTTTACTGCTCAGGTGCGGGCTCTTAAGGCAAAGGTGGCTGAGGTGGAGGAGGCCAGAAGGAACATTGCTGAGGATGCAGGGTTCTTTAAGGAAAAACTTACTAACAATGAAAGATTTAAAAACCCGCATGCATGTGCAGACAGCCATGAGGACAGCAGTGAGGAGGAAGATGGAGAGGAGGAAGGTGATGGAGAGTCAGGTGAAGCTGTGGAGAGTGAGGGGGATGCTGCCCCTGGTGCATGTGACCCCCAGCCCCCCCAAGATAGCTACCCAGAGCCCTATCAAGTGGCGTTACCTTCCAGTGATGGGGAGATGGAGGATAGCTGTGAAGAGGACGCAGCTAGTGGGGGTTTGCTGAGAGCTATTGTGCAGCAGGAGTCACCTACCCGCTTTGAGGATTTTGCCTTTGGTGAAGATCTTGGCAAGAATGATGTAGTGAAAAAAAGGAAGAAGCAGAAAGTTCAGGAAACGGTATCTTTTGTTTTTCATTCATTCAAGCAGTCTGGGCCAGCTGTGAAGTTGGTTCAGGCTGCTGGGCCCCCCAAACTGCCAGACCCCGTTCCTGTCATGGACCGGGGCCAGCAAGGGGGGTACAGCATGGCGTCTGAAAAGGCTGTAGGCGCAATAGATGTGAAGCCCACCCATCCTGCCGGTAGGGAGGGGCAGGATGGGCTCATGGTGGGAAGTGGCGAGGCAAGCTATGCCGCCGCGTGCTCGGGGGGCGGTTCCCCGAGTGCTGTGGGCATTACCGGCGCTGCGGGGCACTCCCCTGTGAGGGGGGGGAGTGTCCAGGCGCCGTTGGCAGAGAATGGTGGGTCCAGGTGCTCGGGGGGCGGTCCTCCGAGTACTATATGTTCTGTGGGCGCTGCGGGGCACTCCTCTGTGAGGGAGGGGAGTGTCCGGGCGTCAGAGTCTGCTGCAGAGCCCGTGCGGACGGGCACAGCTGGCACGGTGGGGATTCCCTGCGTGTCAGAGAGTGTGGGCGGAGCTGGGGTGCGCCCGGGGGGGCAGCTCCAGACTCCAGAAGGGACATCGCCCATGGAGGAGGAGCCCTTGGCGTCAACCCCAGCAACAGCTAAGAAAGCAAAGAACATTATTAAACCAGCTATACTACAAGTCCCAGCCAGCCCAGAATCTGTTAGGCAGGTAATGAGTGGAGGATGTGAGAATGCTGAGTGTAGTAGTGTTGTGGATGAGAGGAGTGCATGTGGGAGTGTAAGTGGAGTGAATGATGGTGGGACTAGTAGTGGTAAGAGTGGAAAGTCGGGTATGAATGGGAATAAAGATGGGAGTAGTGGTGTGAGTGGCTGTACTGACGGTTCTGGGTCTGGGTCTGGTCTGGCTGCCCCCCCGGTAGTGGCTGCTTCTAGGAGCTATGCCAATGTCACTGCCGGGGGTTCAGGGGGGTCCCCATCTCTGTCCGGCTCTGGAGGCCACTTGCAACAGCGCCTCCTGGAGGCTTTACGCAGGGGCGACAGGTCGATCCAGGTAGAGGGAAGGGGTGAGGTCGACCTGTCTTTCTGGATAGAGAGGCACGGTTTGGGGGCTTTCCGAGAGCGGAATGGGGAGGTGGTCTGGTCCCTCCCGACAACCGGGCAGGACAGTAACCGTAGGAATGTGGTCCGTCTGATTTGGAGGGGCGAGGATGCGTGCCCACCTCGCTGTAAAGTGGTTGAGCTCCTCCTTCAGATGGAATTCAGGGCAAGTGACATCTTTGCCCTCATTCACCCCTACGGTTCATCCGAGTTTGATGTCAGTTTCGTACGGCCGGAGGGTCTCGAACTCTTCTGGTCAAACTACGAAGTGGCAAAGAACGAGCCCGGCTGGCGGGATTTTGCCGTCAAGGCGATTTCCCGTCAGAACTCTGTCAAGAAAGTTACCGTTTTGACCCGTAACGAGTCACTTTCTTGTTATGACATTATGACCTGGCTTGGTCGGTATGGGGATGTGACGGATATGCCCAAGAAAAACTTGGATGAGCACGGGATCTGGTCCGGGGCCTGGACGTTTTCCGTCAAACTCAAGCGTTCAGGGAGTACAGTTGCCCACATTCCGTCAGCCGCCTTCCTTGGACGCGATAGGATCCAGGTCTTCTACCAGGGGCAACCCAAGGTCTGTCACAGGTGTGGCAGCCCCACCCACTTTAGCGCAGCCTGTACTGTGCAGGTCTGCGCTTTGTGTGGTGGGGTGGGTCATCTGGCCGCATCCTGTAGGCAGATCCGGTGCCACCTGTGTGGTGTCCTCGGGCACCCTTTTAGCCGTTGTCCTAGCGCCTTCGCCCGTGCGGCGGCCGCTCCGGCTGAGGAGAGCTGCGAAGTTGCCTCGGCTGGGGAGGGTACGGGCAGGGATGGGGGCGCAACAGGGCTAGTGAGGAGGAAAAAGGGCCCCGCCAAACTAAGGCGGGAGGAAATTCGTAGAAGGAGTAGGGAGCTGGAGAGTGCCCAGGTGACGGGGGCAGCTTTAGCCCCTGCTCCTGAAGCTGGCCCTGTAACCGCTGAAGCCCTAGAAGAGAACGTGCTGGATGAGGAGATCAGGAGACTTCACAGAGAGAAAGGCAATATGGCCGACCCTTCCGATTCCTCCCACTATGAAAGTGTGGATGAGGAAAGTGGGGTGAGGCCCAAAAAGAAAGATAAGGGCAAAAGGAAAGGGAGAAAGAAGAGGTCAGAGCCCTCTGAAGTTCCTTGTACTACGGGCCAGGTCCAAAACGGAAGCCTGACTGCCCCCCCTCTGATTGACCTGTCAAACCGATACCTCGTCCTCGATACCATCTCCTCCCCCTCCTTGGAGGGGGAAGGTGAGGACGGGGTGCCTAGGGAGAAGGAGCCTCTGGGGGGAACTGGGCCCTGTCCTGTTGAGGCACCTTCCTCAGAGGGCAGGGCTAGACCGGAGCCGGACAGAGACGGGGACCATATGGATCAATCGGAGTGTAAAAAAAGATCCAAGAGTGGTCCTGCCCTCTCGTCTTCTTCGGGGGATGAGGGGGCAAAAAAGAAGGGAAAGAGAAAGTAAAGGGTGTGGCCGTCTAATTTAATCACCCTGTATGGCGGCACTCACCCCATTGACGCTGGCATCTATTAACTGTGCCAGTATAAAGTCAGATACGGCTAGATTCGCAGCCTTTGATTTTCTCGGCCGTGTTGAAGCCGACATTTTCCTTTTACAGGAGACCAGGTTGTCAGATCTAGCCTCTCTGGTAAAAGCCAGAAGAGAGTGGAGGCGCGGTCCCTCCCACTGGTCTCTTGCGGCTGAGCCGTATAGTGGGGTGGCGGTCCTTTTTACCGCTCCTGTTGAATGCCGACGGGTTATTGAATTAGGAATGGGGAGGTGCCTGATCTTAGATGTCTTCATGAAGGGACAAGAGCTCCGGCTCATTAACATCTACGCCCCGCAAACTAAGCGGGGCCGTAAAGATCTCTTTATGAGGATTAAGCCCTTTCTTTTTACGAGTCGGCAAGTGATCTTTGGAGGGGACTTCAATAATGTCACGAGGTCCCAAGATAGGAGAGGCTCCAATGGTCCGCTGACTTGCGATAGTGTGGCACTGATTAGCATAGCTAGAGAAGCTCGCCTAGAGGACGCCCACATCCGGAGCCCCTCAGGCCACACGGGTTTCACCTATCATCAAGGTAGTCGCAGGTCTAGGATAGATAGGTTTTATTTAAAGGAGGAAGCTGTCTCTTCCGTAGTGTCCGTGGTTGAGGTGGAGTTCTCCGATCACTGTATGATTTTGTTTTCCCTGAATGTTTCAGAGACCCCCCGGATGGGAAAAGGTTATTGGAAGCTGAATTCGTCCCTCCTGGAGGAAGCGGAAGTAAGACAGTCCTTTGAGGATTTTCTTCAGAGCCAGGTACCTTTACTGGGCCTATGTAGTAGTAAGTCAGAGTGGTGGGAGATATTCAAGAAGCGGGTTGCGGGGTTCTTCCGCCAGCTCTCGAGCCTCAGGTCCCTGAACAGGTACCGCCTGTATCAGGGTCTGAGGAGGAAACTCGAGCTTCTCGTCTCGACTGGAGGTAGCCGAGAGGATATCTCCAGAGTGAAGTCCTTGCTGATGAGGTGTCAGTACGATAGGCACACATCTTTGGTTTTTGAGAGGGATTTCGGGAAGTACCGCTCGCCCGACCCTTACAGAAACTGTAAGATGTCAGTGAGTAGTAAAGTCATTTCAGGACTGATTGATAGTACAGGATCTCTGAATCGGTCCAGATCAGGGATCTTGGAGGTTGTCAGATCCTTCTACTCGCACCTCTTGGGAAGGAAAGATCTAGATCGAGACAGGATGTCGGTTTTCCTGACTGAAACCATTCCTGAGCCAGGGGTAGACCCCTCTCTTGATGTTTTGGCAGAAGAAATCAGGGAAGAGGAAGTGAGAATGGCGATCGAGGGGCTTGCCCCTAAGAAGTCGCCAGGTCCGGATGGCTTAACATCCGAGTGGTACAGGACCTTTAAGGAGTCTTTAGCTCCCCTCTTGACTGAGGTATTCAATGAGTGTCTCTCCTCGGGCACTCTGCCAAAGTCAATGAGGAGGTCAGCCCTGATTCTTCTGTCAAAGGGTAAAGATCCTAGCCGGATTGAGAATTGGAGACCCATAGCTCTTCTCAATACGGACAGGAAGCTTCTGGCTAAGATATTGTTTAATCGGCTGGTGAAGTTTGCACCCCGGCTCCTTTCGGGGGCTCAGCACTGCTCTTTTCCAGGCCGAAGCACCTTAAGTGCTGTCCTTAGTGTCAGGGAGGCAGTGGAGCGGAGTAGTGCAGGTCTCTGGAAGGGGTACTTGCTGTCCTTGGATCAGGCCAAAGCATTTGATCGGGTGAACCACGAGTACCTATGGTCCGTCCTCCTGAGATATGGCTTACCAACTACTTTTGTTAATTGGCTTAAGATCTTGTATGCAGGGGCAGAGAGTTTCCCGCTGGTGAACGGGTGGTCTGGCCGCTCTTTTGTGGTGGGTTCCGGAGTCCGTCAGGGTTGTCCTCTTAGCCCGCTTTTATACGTGTTCGCAATCGATCCCTTCGTCCGGAGGGTAGATTGTGGGCCGTTGGCGGGAGTCGGGATGAGTCTGGCGGAGCTGGATGTCGCCCAGAGAGTGGTGGCGTACGCTGACGATGTCACTATTTTCGTCTCCTCAAGAGAGGAGGTCGATGTGGTGATGTCGGAGGTGGACCGCTACTCGGAGGCATCCGGGTCTAAGATCAACCGGGATAAGTGTGAGAGTCTCTGGCTGGGAGGGGGAGACCCCACGTTTGATCTCCCGGACACCCTTCCAGGGCCCCAAGAGTCAGCAAAAGTCTTAGGCATCACATTCGGCCAAGATGATTATCCCACCAAAAACTGGGATGGTAAGCTCCAGGATGCCGCTCAGAAGGTGGACCAGTGGAAGGGTTGGTCTATGACCCTCAGGGAAAGGGTACACCTGATGAAATCATACCTGCTCCCCTTGTTTATCTATCTGGGCAGTGTATGTATCTTGCCAGAGGCTTACTACACTAGGGTCTACAGCCTGTTTTTCCAACTGTTATGGGGGAACAGGATGAACCTAGTCAAGAGGGAGGTTACGTACCGCACGAGGAGACTAGGGGGTTTATCTATGGTAAACCCTGTGGTGTTCTTTACGAACACCTTCTTGAAAGCTAACATCGCAAACCTCTGGTCAGAGAGGGCTTCTCCGTGGGTACTCTCCTGCAGGGAATGGTTTCGGCCTTTCTTCCAGGAATGGGAGAGAGGAGGGCGAGTGAAGGACCTCCGTACACCCCATGGATATCTTCCGGCTTACGCTACCCCGACTCTGAAGGCGATACGCCGGTGGGGTCTGGGAGTGTGGGAGATCAGGACCCAGTCAAGGCAGTTCCTTGACAAACGGGTTCTGTTGACCCACTTCCAGAAGCCTCTGGCGCTCAGGGACTGCCCAGGTCGGGATCTGAGGGTGGGGTTGTATCTTTTGAACATGAAAAGGATCCCCCAGAAGTTTTGGGACTTGGCCTGGCGCTGCTTTCAGGGGAAGCTATATGTAAGGGACAACCTGAAGTGTAGGAACTCTGATGACCGGGGATGTCCCCGAGAAGAGTGCGGGGACACGCTGGAAAGCATGGACCACTTCCTGCTTCATTGTCCCTTTAATATAGGGGTTTACAACCGGGTGGGCGCTTCCATCAACTGGAGTCAACTTGCCGGCCTTACCTATCCGGAGTGGGCTTATGGGGCATTCAGGTCCCTGGGTGGCCGAGACCGGGGCACTTTATTCTTAGTTAGTTTAGTGGTTAGGTACTACACATGGAATGCACGGTGCTTAGTATCGACCCAACAGAAAGTCCTCTCCGAGGTGGAGGTCTGTAGGAACATCACTGGTGACCTCGGGAAGATCAGGTCTTTGGAGTATGGCAGTCTTGGTACCAGTAGGGCTTCTCTCCTATGGAGAGGTTTTTCTTTTGATGTGCCCTAGGTACTAGGCCCTTAAGGTGAAGTACCTTATTTTGGCCAGGGATAGTGTATATATCTTAGGGTGAGTATAGGGTCAGTTTCATGAAGGGATAGTGATAGGGTTAGAGGTTGATAGGGAGAGGAATTTAAATTTAATTTTATCAGGATTGCCATCCTTCTTCCTGGTGGGGGGCTATGCATGTCACCTTAGCCTTTTGTTTTGTTTTCTATGGATGGATTGTAAAGGGCTTGCAGGCAACCAAACTTGGGCCTTGTGGTTTTGGTGTATTGTACTGTTAATATTGCTTTGTTGTAGACTATGTATATATTGTTTTGTATATATTGTTCTGTTTACATTAGGTGGGTAGGGGTGTATTTTAGGTTGGGTGGGGTTTCTTTTTTTGGGGGGGGGGGGGTGGTGGTGGTGTGTACCCAGGACTGGACTGTTGCAGTGGGTACTATTTTGGGGGTCTGGTATGGGTCAGTTGTGGACAAAAACTGTGACCTATGGACTCTGACCCATGTCCAGAGGGGGTGGTGGGATAGTTTAGTATAGGTTGTTTTTCTGTGTTATAAATGTATTTTTTTTGGTATGTATATTCTGTATGGTTTTATGTATAGTGGGAATTTTTTTTTGTATTTTTATTTACATTTTTTTTTTTTTTTTTATTTTATTTTATTTTTATTATTATTTATATAATGTCATAATTATTTTGAGAGAAAGGCAGTCGGACCAGTTTTCAGTTACTATAGTATTATATTATTTTTGTTAAGGCAGCTAGCCATATTTTTGTTTTTAGGGGGGGGGGGGGGGGGGGGGGGAGTGTGGTTATGTTTCCTAGTTTGGATATTTTTAGTTTTTGATCCAAGCGAGGAAAACTTTATTTATGTTCATTAGGTATGTGTGTGTGTGTGTGTTGGACTATAGTAGGTAATGATTTATTTATTCATTTATTTTTGGTTTATCTGGGCTGGCCGGTTAGGAAGGTTTAAGTTGTTATTTTGAGACGGATAGTTTGTTTTTATGTTCAGTTTTGTTAATTTTGTTACAGTGAAATGAACTTGTTTTGTGTTTTGTACTTTTATAATAAAAAAGAGTGTCAGCAAATAGCACTGTGGTCAGATTGGAAAGAACTACACAACTTCCTGTGGAGCATACAGCAACTGATAAGTACTGTAAGGATTAAGATTTTAAATAGAAGTAATTTAAAAATCTGTTTAACTTTCTGGCACCAGTTGATATAAAAGTAAATGTTTTCCAGTGGAGTACCCCTTTAAGTAATTCTGGAAGCTGTATATTTAAATGATGAAAACTTCTTTAACACTTTCCTATTCTGTGGCAACTGGTATATCTGATTATTATACTGGAATTTCTCACAATGCGCTACAACAGTGGTGTCTGTTACAACAGGCTAAAAACGTGCTGGGGGGGGGGTATGGGGTGACACCATTTTCTACCGCACCGGGTGAAACCAACCCTAGAAACGCCACTGACCTCGGACATACCCCTTCCTGAGCAGTGGATGTCAGAATGAGTGAGAAGCAGAGCAGAGGAATTTGTGAGCCAAATAGCATCAAGAAAACAATACCTTGCCACACATTAAAGTGGTACTCCGGTGGAAAAAAAAACATTCAAATCAACTGAGGGTAGAAAGTTAAACAGTTTAATAAATTAATTTTATTAAAAAATGTTAACCCTTCCAGCACTTATCAGCTGCTGTATGCTACAGAGGAAGTTCTTTTCTTTTTTAATTTATTTTCTGTCTGAACACTGTGCTTTCTGCTGACACCTCTGTCCATGTCAGGAACTGGCCAGAGCAGGATAGTTTTTCTATTGGGATTTGCTTCTACTCTGGACAGTTCCTGACATGGATAGGGGTGTCAGCCAAGGGAACTGTGGTCAGACTGGAAAGAAATTTCAAAAGATACAGTAGCTGATAAGTACTGAAAGGATTAAGATTTTTGTATAGAAGTAATTTACAAAATTATTATTATTATTAATTTTTATATACATATTGTTTGCTTAACCATTTACAGTTATCACCATAATTACACAGGGGCCCTGTGTATTATTGGTATCACTGTATAGCTTTTTATTATATTAGAATAAATCAATTAATTATTATTTATACACCTGTGTCCTCAAATCCTTGACCTTGAGCCCCAATAATCTTTCTGCTTAATAATCTATTATTGGTACACCGTGGGTAGAGGTGTCAAGTTTGGGCAGCCCAGGTCTATTTTGGTTGTAGTAAGAATAAGAGCCACTCAACTTCTTTCTTTTACACTTTTAATTTACAAATCTGTTTAGAGGGGTACTCCGGCGCTAAACTTCTTATTTCCTATCAAAAGGATAGGGGATAAGATGTTAGATGGGGACCCCCACGATCTCTCCTGCAGCACCCCAGTTTTTCAGCTGCACAGAGTGAGGCTGCCACGCCCTCTCCAATAGACTTGCATTGAGGGGGCGGAGCCGTGACATCATGATACTTTGTCCCCTGCACCGCCCGTCATCAGCCACAGAGCGATCCTCGTTCTGTGCAGCTGAAAAACGGGGGTGCTGCAGGAGAGATCTTGGGGTTTCCCAGCGGCGGGACCTCGCGATCTAACATCTTATCCCCTATCCTTTTGATAGGGGCTAAGATGTGTAGCGCCGGAGTACCCCTTTAACTTTTTGGCACCAGTTGATTTGAAAAAAAAAGTGTTTTCGACTGGAGTACCCCTTTATAAGCATGGAGGCTCTGATAGGCTATAGGGTTGTATGGCATAAGCGCATAGAAGGAAAATACATGCCAAGGGCTATATATATATATATATATATATATATAACTTTGGAAACTTCGGATGTAAAAACAAGGTAAGGAAGTGGAGAATGTGTGACGGTGTCCACTATGTCGATATGTTGATGCATTAACAAGACCATCTCTAGAGACCTCCTTCGAAGTACAACAGCAACACACTCCGAGAGCTATTAGTTTATCTTTCGAATTGTAAATGTTTTGCAAGAAAAGTAAAGTAAAATACAATGCTGTTAGCTGAAGATGTTAACATAGCAGTAATTTCTACCAAAGGGGGTTTGGGGAAACATTAAATAACTAGATTTCAAAACTGTTGTGCAATTTTTTTTGTCTTATTTGTTAAACTCTGATTAAAGGGCATTTCTAAGATCTCAGGATAAGCCATCAATATAAGAGCAGTGGGGGCCTACTCCAGTGAATGGGATAAGGCTGCACAGCTGCAGGTGTATGTCCCTGTAAACAATGAAAATGATGCACATGCTATTCAAAGCTGATTGTAACAACCCAACTAGTGTGGACCCGCTGTGCCACTTACCAGTTTGGCTTTGGGCCACACTTGAGAGTGGTGTCAAAGTATCTCTCTCGTTTTCGCCCTGTACGCCACTCCAGATGCGGAAGCTGGTCTTAGCTGCAGGTGGATACCAGATTGCTGCAACAAGTGTGGTCCCAATAAAGTGGCAGCTGGCCAAGCAGGCCAGAATAACCTGGTGCAAAACACCTGGGATACAGGCAGGTGGGGCTAGCACACATCAGAGTCTGTAGAGGCTAGACAGGCTAGATGTTATAGCTGGGTTGGAGCTTGGAGCAGCAGAGCTAAATAGCACAGGTGCAGACAGTGTTTAGCTCAATAGAAGGCAGAGGCGTAGTCCAGCAGTCCAAAGTCTGTACCAGGAGAGTAAGGAAAGTACCAAGGGGTCAGGCAAGAGGCGGCGTCAAAAAACAGGCAGAGGTCTGGAAACACAGGATACATCAGAACAGCACAATCAATGGAACCTTTACAATGGATAGACACTTTGTAGCTCAGGTGAGAAGGTGAGGACGGAGCACCCTTAAATAGGAGATGGCAGTCAGGGAATTGAGGGGGAATAATTAGAGGTGCACGTAAACCGTTCAACAGACAGGCCTCGTGCAGCCCCTGCTGGATTCACCAGACGCTGTCACTGGGTTAGACAGTGTGGAGGGAACATTCCAGAGCCTGCAGTGAGGATGGGAACCGTGCGTACTGGTCGGCCAAAGTAGGCAGCAGAAAGTGCTATGATCATGGGGGTGCCCTAAGGATAGGCAATTAATATTGGAATCTCAGAAAACTACTTCCATAAGTGTTAAATGCAAGGACATTAAATATTTTATATATATATTTATATATATATATATATATATATATACATATATATATGTGCGTGTTATTTTGCTTAGATCCCCCTCATCCCACCAATACTTAAGATCAAGAGAAGTGTTGAAGATCAGACTTGTTTTTCCAACGTATTCCACAGATGCTCAATCAGAGAGATCTGGATGCCAAGTCACCACCTTGAACTCATATTACTCAAACCATTCCTGGAGAAAGAGTACACTGCCCCTAAGGAATACTGCTGCTATTAAAGTGTGTACTTGATCTGTACAATGTTTAGGTAGGTGACATTCCAAGTAACTTTCACATGAATGCCAGAACCCAAGGTTCCCTGCAGAACATTGTCCAAAGCTTTACAAAGGCCTAACCAGCGTATCTGCCCATAGTGTACCCTGGTGCCATTTCTAAAATGGGATTCATTAGAGCGGGCCACCTTCCTCTTTTGCTCTGTGCTTTAGTTCAAATGTAGTGTTGAGTGTGAAATTAAAATTTTTACCACGAATACCGGCACCGCAATTTTGCGAATATTTAGAATATAGCGATATATATTCGTAATAACAAATATTCATATTTTTTTCTTCACAGTACACATCACAACAATGATGTGTACTGTGTAAAAAAAAAAAATTACATTTCCCTCCCTGCTTACAGCTTGTGGTCCAAAGAAGGCTCCAATATTATTTACTGTTTTAGTCGGTGTGGAGCGAGATTATTTCGTATATGCGAATAAGCAAATATTCGCGAATATCGGCACTTCCAGAAGGCACCGATCCCTCCCTTCTTCTAGGTGAAATATATAATCGCGCATGCGCACTATGAAAATTTTATACCAAATTTTTGCATAGAAAAAAAGGGAACGAATATTGCGAATTCGAATATGGCCCCTGCCGCTCATCACTATTCAGATGCTCACATTCTAAGTGCTTTAGGTGGTGAACAGAGATCGGGGTGGGACTCTTAGCTGTTTAATGACATTACCATCTCAAATTTTTTCGGGTTGACTACAGGGGCGTTCTTCCCTTTATTGACTGTTCTTATGCCATCGTGTACACCAACCTGACAACAAAGCAGTGGCCAACCTGATCCAGGAACCCATCAGTGTATAAACAGAGAAAGGAAAAAAGTAAGGATGCTGTTCAATGGAATTCTCCCAATAACTCAAAAGAATGTTCAGTCAAGTTTATCGACGCAGAGAATAACATTTTCAAGACAACAATGCATTTCAAGATTAACCCTTATTTACTATGAAATAATAAATCAGTACCCATTGTGGTTACTGTATTCTGGATACTCTTGAATAGTAATAATAAATAATTTGCTTTGTATGTTGGTAATACTTGGCGTACTATGAGTTTTCCAGATCGTCTCTCTTGTTTACGAACATTTGTTGGCTAAAATCAAGTGGGGTTCTTTATTTTTCTGTTGTATGCTACTAGAGCCCTGTCGGCATGGCAATGTACAGATAGAGTTGTGTAAAATCACAAAAAGATGTGCATCCTTGGATACGCCTCGCAATACATGCTTAAATACCAACAATCCGTGCATGATTGCTCTCCATACAGTTCTGTCTTAAGACAACTCAATTTACATGCTCTTCCATGTCAATTATTTTCATCTTTATTATAAACATATGCTGCACAGTGCACACTCCTATTATGAGTTGGTTCCCTACAGATCATTATTTCTCTTCCAGGAACATTTTGGTAAAATAACACAAATTGGCTTCATGAATATTAGATGGAGCGGCCATGATTGGGGTGTCGCTTAACAATATATTACAGCTATTGCCTTTTCCTGTGGTTTTTGTTAAATGCGATCTAGGAAATGATCTATGGTTTTTACTTGAGGCATATTAAAATATTACATTTTTGGTGTTTGCTTTTAACTTTTCAATGCAATTATCTGTATGCAAAAAATCCTGAAATATTACAGTTTTTACAATGGTCACCGAGCCTCACAACAGACTGACACTTCTACACGTCTATTATTAATATATAATATAGCTAATATAACTAAGTTTACCATATAATTGGTGATGGGGACAGAGCAGCGCCTTCTCCTCCTTTTTCTTTCTCTCTCAGAGAATCCCAACAACAATCCACTGTACTGAAATAATATGGAAATGTATGATTTAGTTTTTTTATGTCTATGTAAATTATGTGAACAAATCTCCAGTATTGGCCAGTATGCCCTATGTATGACCAAGGGAGGACCTAGCCTCGCTGCTGCCCAAGGTGATCTGTAGAAAGCCCCCATATCTATCTATCTATCTATTTTGTGTGTGTGTGTGTATATATATATATATATATATATATATATATATATATACATACATACATAAATACACACACACACACACGCTGTGATCTGTAGTTTTTAACCACTTCTGCATAGTTCTAACTTTTTGCTGACTTTTTATACATTTTTTCTGTGATGTAATGTCCCCAAAAATCAGCAATACAATTTAATAGTTTGAAAACACTTTTTTTTTTATTACAGATTTGAAGAAGAAGAAAAAAAGGGGGGGGGGGGTAAATTTTTTTTTAAAAACATTCTTAAACTTATTGTAACACTTATTCATATTCATTACATTGATCTATTGGATCGGTGCTCTATTGATGCAGCCTGCCACAGTCAGGAGTCATGTGGGCAAAAGAGGCCTAGCTGGAATTATTTTGTGGGGATGCTGATCGGGCTGCCAGAGATGGGCAGAATTTTTTTTTTTTAATGCTCAATTGTTATTGATCATGACATTTAAACAGTTGAATGACCTGCATCGGACTGATCTCCAATGTCTTTCACCACCAGGCATTATCCAGGCATTATCCAGGCCTGGATAATGGGATAGTCTTCTCAAAGATGTGTTGATTTTTTTTTTTGAGAGATTTCACTGTGATATTAACCCCTTAAGAGACAGCCCATTTTAACCTTAAATGAGTACTCCGCCCATAGACATCTTATCCCCTATCCAAAGGAAAGGGGAGAAGATGTCAGATCGCAGGGGTCCCGCCGCTGGGGACCCCGGGATCTCGGCTGCAGCACCCCGATGTCAGTACTGCACAGAGCAAGCTCGCTCTGAGCATAATGACAGGCAATACAGGGGCCGGAGCATCGTGATGTCACTGCTCCTCCCCCTCGTGATATCATGGCCTGCCCCCTCAATACAAATCTATGGAAGGGTGTGTGGCGGCCGTCATGCCCCCTCCCATAGACTTGAATTAAGGGGGCGGGCCATGATGTCACGAGGGGCGGAGCCGTGACGTCATGATGCTCCGGCCCCTGTATTGCCCGTCATTACGCACAGAGCGTTTTACACCATTAACCGTTTGGGATCACAAACATTATATTTTAACCCCATAAGGACTCAAGGCATACCTGTACGTCCTGAGTCTGCTCCCGTTCTATAATGTAGGGCCATAGCTATTAACCCTTTAGACGCGGCGTTCAAAGTTGATCACCGCGTCTAAAGTGAAAGTAAACTAATGCCGTTAGCCCAGGGGGCTGTTGGGGATCGCCGCGGCATCCCAAACAGCTGTAGGACAGCAAGCTGGTCCCATTACCTGCCTCCTGGTGTTCGATTGCCGAATGACTGCTCAGTGCCTGAGATCCAGGCATGAGCAGTCAAGCGGCAGAATCATTGATCAATAGTTTCCTATGAGAAATCATTGATCATTGTAAAAATTAAATGAATAATTAATAAAGATCATTTAACCCCTTCCCTAATAAAAGTTTGAACCACCCCCTTTTCCCATTTAAAAAAAGACAGTGTAAATAAAAATAAACATATGTGGTATCACTGCGTGCAGAAATGTCCGAATTTTAAAAATATATAATTAATTAAACCGTAAGGTCAATGGCGTATGCAAAAAAATTCCAAAGTCCAAAATAGCATATTTTTGGTCACTTTTTATATAATGAAAAAATGAATAAAAAGCGATCAATAAGTCCGATCAATACAAAAATGGTAGCGCTAAAAACTTCAGAAGATGACAATTTTAAACGTATACATTTTCCTGTATGTAGACAAAATCAAACCTATATAAGTAGGGTATCATTTTAATCGTATGGACCTACAGAATAAAGCGCAGGTGTAATTTTTACCGAAAAATGTACTGTGTAGAAACGGAAGACCCCAAAATTACAAAATGGAGTTTTTTCTTCAATTTTGTCGCACAATGATTTTTTTTCCATTTCGCCATAGATTTTTGGGTAAAATGACTGATGTCATTACAAAATAGAATTGGTGATGCAAAAAATAAGCCATCATATGGATTTTTAGGTGCAAAATTGAAAGAATTATGATTTTTTAACCCCTTAACGACAATGGACGCAAATGTACGTCATGGTGACGTGGTACTTAACCCACCATGATGTACATTTACGCGCTGCCATGATCGCGAGCACCAGAGCTGTGCTCTCGTCATGTGTGACAGGTCACGGGTGCTATCAGCAGCCAGGGACCTGCCCATAATGGCGGACATCCACGATCGCGAGGATGTCCACCATTAACCCCTCAGATGCCATGATCAATACAGATCGCGGCATCTGCGGCAGTGTGGTACTTTGAATGGATGATCGGATCGCCCGCAGCGCTGCCGCGGGGATCCGATCATCCAGCATGGCAGCCGGAGGTCTCCTCACCTGGCTCCGGCTGTCTCCCGGGGTCTTCTACTCTGGTCTGAGATCGAGCAGAAGATCACCGATAATACTGATCAGTGCTATGTCCTATACATAGCACTGAACAGTATTAGCAATCAAATGATTGCTATGAATAGTCCTCTATGGGGACATAAAAAGTGTGAAAAAAAGTAAAAAAATTTAAAATAAAAAAGTTTAAAAATGTGAAAAATCCCCTTCCCCAATAAACAAGTAAAACATCAGTTTTTCCCATTTTACCTCCAAAAAAGCGTAAAAATAAAAATGAATACACATATTTGGTATCGCCGCGTGCGTAAAAGTCTGAACTATTAAAATATATTGTTAATCCTGTACAGTGAACGGCGCAAACATAAAAAAATAAAAACAAAAGTTCTAAATTGCTGCTTTTTTTGTCACATTTTATTCCAAAAAATTTCATAAAAAATTTATAAAAAGTAGAACCTAAGCAAAAGTGGTACTGATAAAAACTACATATCATGGCACAAAGAATTAGCCCTCATATTGCCCCATATACGGAAAAATTTGAAAGTTATAGGTGGTCATAATAGGGCAATTTCAAACATACTAATTTAGTTAAAATGGTTTGAGATTTTTTTTAGCAGTACAATTATACAAAAGCATATAACATGGGTATCATTTTAATCAGGAAAGTGTACAGCGTGAAAACAAAACCTTCCAAAATTTGCTAAATTGCAGTTTTCTTTTCAATTTTCGCACATAAATAATATTTGTTTGGTTGCGCCGTACATTTTATGGTACAATACGTAATGTAATTACAAAGTACATTTGGTGATGCAAAAAACAAGCCCTCGTATGGGTCTGTGGATGGAAAATAAGAGAGTTATGATTTTTAGAAGGCGAGGAGGAAAAAACGAAAATGCAAAAATAGGGTCAGAATAACACAGCATGGAGGTGTTGTCAGCATGAGGAGACCATATAGTGGCTTAATGACACAGCATGGACATGTTGGCAGCATGAGGACACCATATAGTGGCTGAATGACACAGCATGGACATGTTGTCAGCATGAGGACACCATATAGTGGCAGAATGACACAACTTGGATGAGGCTGAAGCATGAGGACACCATATAGTGGCTGAATGACACAGCATGGAGGTGTTGGAAGCATGAGGACACCATATAGTGGCTGAATGACACAGCTTGGATGAAGCTGAAGCATGAGGACACCATATAGGGGCAGAATGACACAGCATGGAGGTGTTGTTAGTATGAGGAGACCATATAGTGGCTTAATGACACAGCATGGACATGTTGGCAGCATGAGGACACCATATAGTGGCTGAATGGCACAGTGGGGAGGTGTTGGCAGCATGAGGACACCATATAGTGGCTGAATGACACAGCTTGGATGAAGCTGAAGCATGAGGACACCATATAGAGGCAGAATGACACAGCATGGAGGTGTTGTCAGCATAAGGACACCATAAAGTGGCTGAATGACACAGCATGGAGGTGTTGTCAGCATGAGAAGACCATATAGTGGCTTAATGACACAGCATGGACATGTTGGCAGCATGAGGACACCATATAGCGGCTGAATGACACAGCATGGACATGTTGTCAGCATGAGGACACCATATAGTGGCTGAATGACACAGCTTGGATGAGGCTAAAGCATGAGGACACCATATAGTGGTTGAATGACACAGCATGGACATGTTGGCAGCATGAGGACACCATATAGTGGCTGAATGACACAGCATGGACATGTTGTCAGCATGAGGACACCATATAGTGGCTGAATGGCACAGTGTGGAGGTGTTGGCAGCATGAGGAGACCATATAGTAGCTGAATGACACAGCTTGGATGAGGCTGAAGCATGAGGACACCATATAGCGGCTGAATGACACAGCATGGACATGTTGTCAGCATGAGGACACCATATAGTAGCAGAATGACACAGCTTGGATGAGGCTGAAGCATGAGGACACCATATAGTGGCTGAATGACACAGCATGGACATGTTGGCAGCATGAGGACACCATATAGTGGCTGAATGACACAGCATGGACATGTTGTCAGCATGAGGACACCATATAGTAGCAGAATGACACAGCTTGGATGAGGCTGAAGCATGAGGACACCATATAGTGGCTGAATGACACAGCATGGAGGTGCTGGCAGCATGAGGACACCATATAGTGGCTGAATGGCACAGTGGGGAGGTGTTGGCAGCATGAGGACACCATAAAGTGGCTGCATGACACAGCTTGGATGAAGCTGAAGCATGAGGACACCATATAGGGTCAGAATGACACAGCATGGAGGTGTTGTCAGCATGAGGAGACCATATAGTGGCTTAATGACACAGCATGGACATGTTGGCAGCATGAGGACACCATATAGTGGCTGAATGACACAGCATGGACATGTTGTCAGCATGAGGACACCATATAGTGGCAGAATGACACAACTTGGATGAGGCTGAAGCATGAGGACACCATATAGTGGCTGAATGACACAGCATGGAGGTGTTGGCAGCATGAGGACACCATATAGTGGCTGAATGACACAGTTTGGATGAAGCTGAAGCATGAGGACACCATATAGGGGCAGAATGACACAGCATGGAGGTGTTGTTAGTATGAGGAGACCATATAGTGGCTTAATGACACAGCATGGACATGTTGGCAGCATGAGGACACCATATAGTGGCTGAATGGCACAGTGGGGAGGTGTTGGCAGCATGAGGACACCATATAGTGGCTGAATGACACAGCTTGGATGAAGCTGAAGCATGAGGACACCATATAGGGGCAGAATGACACAGCATGGAGGTGTTGTCAGCATAAGGACACCATATAGTGGCTGAATGACACAGCATGGAGGTGTTGTCAGCATGAGGAGACCATATAGTGGCTTAATGACACAGCATGGACATGTTGGCAGCATGAGGACACCATATAGCGGCTTAATGACACAGCATGGACATGTCAGCATGAGGACACCATATAGTGGCTGAATGACACAGCTTGGATGAGGCTAAAGCATGAGGACACCATATAGTGGTTGAATGACACAGCATGGACATGTTGGCAGCATGAGGACACCATATAGTGGCTGAATGACACAGCATGGACATGTTGTCAGCATGAGGACACCATACAGTGGCTGAATGGCACAGTGCGGAGGTGTTGGCAGCATGAGGACACCATATAGTGGCTGAATGGCACAGTGTGGAGGTGTTAGCAACATGAGGACACCATATAGTGGCTGAATGACACAGCTTGGATGAAGCTGAAGCATGAGGACACCATATAGTGGCTGAATGACACAGAATGGAGGTGTTGGCAGCATGAGGAGACCATATAGTGGCTGAATGACACAGCTTGGATGAGGCTGAAGCATGAGGACACCATATAGTGGCTGAATGAGGAAAGGATAAAAAATATGTAACCTCCGGACGGCACCTTCCTTGGAAATTGAAAAAACTTGCCAGAGCGTTGAAAAGGCAAATTTTTATTTCTTAAAATGGTGCAACTTAAAAGTTTCAAATCCGGACCGGATTCTTCGTCAGGCAGTATGAGTTACAAGAAAAAAGGCGCCAGTTTTTAAATGTTCAGATAATGAAACTGCCACCGGGTCAGAGGGTAAAAGGGGAAGGAAGATAAAAGAACCGTGCAATAAACAATATGCAGACCATATAGCAAAATTTAATTGAATTGGATGTCTAACAATGTGATCTGTGAGCAGAAAAAACTAATATGCTAATATCCGTACTTACAAGAAAACTGACATCCTAAAATTTAAGCCGACCAGCACAAAATCCCTGCTCATGAGTTAAGGCCGGTATGGCAACATGAACTGGACAAGGTTTTGGGGCTATGCATAAAATCTCCTGTTTGAAGCGCTGGAGACACTCAGAATGGAGCCCTCCGCTAAGCCTAGACATAATGGAAAAAGCCTTCCTAGCAGGCTGATGCGCATTGAATGCGGTTAATTGGAGATAGGTGTGGGTAATAGCAGGGATGTCTCGTTATACCAGCTGGAATTCCACGCTGAGCTAGCGGGATACAAGTGGTTTTTGTTATATATATGTATCTCTGCGGGCCCCGCAAGGCACGAATAATTTGTCACTGCAACGATTTGCTACAGTGTGATGAGAGATTTGTTTGTTACAATGTAGCTGGCACACTGTTGCAAATCGTTGCAGTGACAAATTATTTGTACCTTGCGGGGCCCGCAGAGATAGATATATATAACAAAAACCACTTGTATCCCGCTAGCTCAGCGTGGTATAACGAGACATCCCTGCTATTACCCACACCTATCTCCAATTAACCGCATTCAATGCGCATCAGCCTGCTAGGAAGGCCTTTTTCATTATGTCTAGGCTTAGCGGAGGGCTCCATTCTGAGTGTCTCCAGCGCTTCAAACAGGAGATTTTATGCATAGCCCCAAAACCTTGTCCAGTTCATGTTGCCATACCGGCCTTAACTCATGAGCAGGGATTTTGTGCTGGTCGGCTTAAATTTTAGGATGTCAGTTTTCTTGTAAGTACGGATATTAGCATATTAGTTTTTTCTGTTCACAGATCACATTGTTAGACATCCAATTCAATTCAATTTTGCTATATGGTCTGCATATTGTTTATTGTTTATTGTACGGATCTTTTATCTTCCTTCCCCTTTTACCCTCTGACCCAGTGGCAGTTTCATTATCTGAACATTTAAAAACTGGCGCCTTTTTTCTTGTAACTCATACTGCCTGACGAAGAATCCGGTCCGGATTTGAAACTTTTAAGTTGCACCATTTTAAGAAAAAAAAAATTGCCTTTTTAACGCTCTGGCAAGTTTTTTCAATTTCCAAGGAAGGCGCCGTCCGGAGGTTCCATATCTTTTATCCTTTCCTCATTTTCTTACCGGACCGCAGAGTCACGGGAAAAGGGACGTGGAGGCTGCTACCTTCATTGGCTCATAGAGTCTATATGTCATCGAAGGTGTTGCACTCTCAGTGCAACACCATATGGTAAGGTGCAATATTTTACATTCATCTTACTGATTACCCCGCAATATTTCACTAGGAGCGCACATCTTTTTGTTCATTTTTACTATATAGTGGCTGAATGACACAGAGTGGAGGTGTTGGCAGCATGAGGAAACCATATAGTGGCTGAATGGCACAGTGTGGAGGTGTTGGCAGCATGAGGACACCATATAGTGGCTGAATGACGCAGCTTGGATGTAGCTGAAGCATGAGGACACAATATAGTGGCAGAATGACACAGCATGGAGGTGTTGTCAGCATGAGGAGACCATATAGTGGCTTAATGACACAGCATGGACATGTTGGCAGCATGAGGACACCATATAGTGGCTGAATGACACAGCATGGACATGTTGTCAGCATGAGGACACCATATAGTGGCTGAATGACACAGCTTGGATGAGGCTAAAGCATGAGGACACCATATAGTGGCTGAATGGCACAGTGTGGAGGTGTTGGCAGCATGAGGACACCATAAAGTGGCTGAATGACGCAGCTTGGATGAAGCTGAAGCATGAGGACACCATATAGTGGCAGAATGACACAGCATGGAGGTGTTGTCAGCATGAGGAGACCATATAGTGGCTTAATGACACAGCATGGACATGTTGGCAGCATGAGGACACCATATAGTGGCTGAATGACACAGCATGGACATGTTGTCAGCATGAGGACACCATATAGTGGCTGAATGACACAGCTTGGATGAGGCTAAAGCACGAGGACACCATATAGTGGCTGAATGACACAGCATGGAGGTGTTGGCAGCATGAGGACACCATATAGTGGTGGATACTATTGCTTGGACTTTGACGGTTTGGAGCACCTTGACAGCTACTAAATGGTACAATACTTGGATGTACCTATGCGGTATGCACTGATGAGGGCAGTAATATGCCTAACTATTAGCAGAAAAAACTCTGTATTTTTGTAATACACCAGCCGGTGGATACTATTGTTTGGACTTTGACGGTATGGAGCACCTTGACAGCTTAACAGGTACTAAATGGTACAATACTTGGATGTACCTATGCGGTGTGCACTGATGAGGGCAGTAATATGCCTAACTATTAGCAGAAAAAACTCTGTATTTTTGTAATACACCAGCCGGTGGATACTATTGTTTGGACTTTGACGGTATGGAGCACCTTGACAGCTTAAGAGGTACTAAATGGTACAATACTTGCATGTACCTATGCGGTATGCACTGATGAGGGCAGTTATATATGCGTAACTATACGCAGAAAAAAACTGTTTAAAAAAAAAAAAAAACAGCCGGTGAATAGTATTGTTTGGACTTGCACAGTATGTAGCCAGCCCCTTGACAGATTAACAGGTACAGAATGGTGCAAATGCACTACAGACAACTGAACAATCACGCATTTCTGAACAGCAGCAGCAGGACCCAACAGTGCAGCACCACAATAAAAAAAAACAAGGGATTAAACCCTAAATTGCACTCTGTCACACAATTCTGAGCAGCAGAAGTTTTGTGGAGCAAACAAAAATAAACTTAATTGGGCTGAACAATGAGGAGATAAGATGCTTCAGAAAGTTCAGGCAGCTTGGAGATCTGTATGAGGCAGCTGACAGTGTGGTAGCCCTTGGGGGGTGTATGGTAGGGATGGTAGGATGTTGGTATATGAGGGGTTAATATTAACCCAGTCACTCGTGACGCCAGGGTGAGGGCTGGTATGCTGAATCTATGTTCCGGCCTATCGCCGCCCTTCCCAGAAGCGATAGGTGCAATGAAATGACTGAAGGTCCACAAGCAGATTTAACTTGAACTTTAATAACTTTACTGCAGTGCTTGCAATATCCAATACGTAATAACAGTCTCTTAATACAGTTCTTTGGTTGCTTAGCGACTGGTAGAAGTTGCGGACCTTGCATAAGACTTATAGTCTCTGAACTTAGGGAATGATGTGCAGATTTGTCCGGATTTAGGGGAAATATTGAGTCCGGTGATGCTGCAGAGTGCTTAGGGGATGACACACTCTATAATTTATATTGTTTGGCTGTTGCCGCAAGGCTCAGGCCTAACTCACTGCGATTACTGCAATGCAGGTCCTTCTCTGATGAAAGCCAGGAGCAAGAGAGAGATAAGATGGCCGCCGCTCCCTTATATGGGCAGCGGGCATGGCGAGTTTGATTGGTCGGAACGTCTGCCACTCACTTTACATGGTGAGATGGAATTGCTTACGTCACAGGCTCCATGTACACTGTAGAACCAGAGCGAGGCTACAGATACCAGAATCGCATCCAGAGTGAGGCTTGGAACGCATCACATGACCCGAAGACCCTGCAATGCCGTAGAAACAAATAATTAACCATTTACATACTGAAATAACACTATATACATTATTTTATAGATAAATAAGTAATCTATATACTATAATGGAGGCGACTAGGGGCAACTGACCAATAAAGACTACTAAGTCCTAGGGACTCTGGCTATGGGGACCCACAAATAAACAAGTACCGTGTGAAATGCGGTACTGGGACACCACAACAGCTATCTGCCCCTCTCTGCTGCAATGCTCAATAACGTGAATAGGAGGTTTAGCTATCAATGATCCTTCTCAGTGTAACAGCACAGCACTCTGCACTCCTGCCTTTCCCTAATGCTGATGTGACTAGCAGTTGCAGTGTAACGCTGTGGTATGAGCTATTCACACACACGCAGTCCTTTCCTCTCTATCTGAGTGCATAGATGAAATGAAGAGAGGCAAGATGGCCGCCGATTATATAGGGGCTCTGACATCACAGGGGTCAGTGAACACTAATAGGCTGCATCTCACATGTGGTTCAGGGTCAGCCCGCCTACCTTCATTCCCGCCGCTGTTTCCCACCCTCCCATAATCCCCTGCCCCATGTACTCACATGTGGATCCGCCATCTTAGGTCCCCAATAGCCTGGAATGCTGTAAAATGGAGTTTAATGAAGCGATTCGCGCTATAGAATCACGGCAATATTCGTATTCGCTACAAATCAAATTTTTCATGAAATTCGTAACAAATTCTGATTCGTCAACTTCGATTTACTCATCTCTAGTCCTGCTGGTTTAGGGTGTGATTTTGCTGCATAGGATATACTGCTGCATCAGGTTGAGGGCAACTTGGGCAAGAAGATGGCATTAGAAGATGGCATTAGGCCTGACAAACTATCCTTTTGCCATGACATGCTTGGTATTAAAGGGGTACTTCGGCCCTAAGACAGGGGCTACTATGCCCCCTCCCATAGACTTGCATTGAGGGGGCGGGACGTCACAAAACTCTGGTCCTGTATTCATGACCCTTCAGACACTGAGCGAACTTCGCTCTGTGCAGCTGCCACAGGTGGGTGCTGCATGAGAGATTGCAGGGGTCCCCAGCGGTGGGACCCCCACGATCAGACATCTTATCCCCTATCCTTTGGATAGGGGATAAGATGTCTTCGGGCCAGAGTACCCTTTTAATATGTGTCTCTGATTTCCTGTCTGACTCTGGTAAGCTTTTGCCTCACCTTGAATGGTTCATCCTCTGGCCTGTCACATCATGTGTACTTTCCTGATACTGACCCTTAACTCTGTTCCTGGTTGTGTTTACTGCTGGTGAGGAAGGACATGGCAGCACCTTGAGACAGGTGATAGTGAGATGAGCACTATGTGCTGGCCAGGGGTAGTGTGATGGATACAATGATGGATACAATGATTGACAAGCCAGGAGCCTGCACAGAGCCCTGCTTGTCCTGCCTTCACTTCCTGTATTTGATCTCCTCACTGAGACACACAGGCAATAGCTGCAGGGACAGCATTTTTTTCACCCAAAAATATACAAATGTTTTAATCAATGTATATTACAAAAAACATTTTCATAGATGTGGCCTCCACAAGTACTACACTGTAAGCAAAAAAGGACATGGTAAAAAGCACTTGATAGAGAAAAATGTGTTTAAAATGTTATTCATTTCAATTGTTTGTTTGATTTGATTTGGTCCAAATAAAATCCAAAGTGCCTGAATTGCCCTAAAAAAATTTGTATGACTTTCAGAAGTCCACGGGGAGTATATCTACTTTATGGAGTAAGATGGACAAGGCAGAATTTGTGCATCCGTGTCGAGCTAGTAGTAGCAGTAGTAGTACAGTATGGAAGTAGTGGTAGTAGTAGTAGTAGTAACAGTAGTAGTAGCTGTAGTAGTATAGTATGGTAGTAGTAGAAGTACAGTATGGTAGTAGTAGTATTAGTAGACGTAGAGGTACAGTATGATAGTAGTAGTAGTAGTAGTAGTAGTAGTAGTAGAAGAAGAAGTACAGTGTAGTAGTAGTAGTAGTAGAGGTACAGTATGGTAGTAGTAGTAGTAGTAGTAGTAGTAGTAGTAGTAGTAGTAGTAGAAGTACAGTATGGAAGTAGTAGTAGACATAGAGGTACAGTATGGTAGTAGTAGTAGTAGAAGAAGTACAGTGTTGTAGTAGTAGAGGTACAGTATGGTAGTAGTAGTAGTAGAAGAAGTACAGTGTTGTAGTAGTAGTAGTAGTAGAGGTACAGTATGGTAGTAGTAGTAGTAGTAGTAGTAGTAGTAGAAGAAGTACAGTGTTGTAGCAGTAGTAGTAGAGATACAGTATGGTAGTAGTAGTAGTAGTCGTAGAAAAAGGAGTAGTACAGTATGGAAGTAGTAGCAGCAGTAGTAGTAGTGGTAGAAGTACAGTATGGAAGTAGTAGTAGTAGAGGTACAGTATGGTAGTGGTAGTAGTAGTAGTAGTAGTAGTAGAAGTACAGTATAGTAGTAGTAGTGGTGGTAGTGGAAGTACTGTATGGTAGTAGTAGTAATAGTAGTAGTAAAAGTAGTATTACAGTATGGAAGTAGTAGTATTAGTAGCAGTAGTAGTAGTGGTAGAAGTACAGTATGGAAGTAGTAGTAGTAGTAGAAGTAGCGTCACCATTTTGAGAAATGTATCTGAAACAAAAGAGTGTGATTGGGCCCTAATTTTTTTTAATCTCTGCTATCATGGACCTAAATATTCCCTTGTAAATATTACAACTTTTAGAAACTTTACTTCTAAATAAGCGGTTTCTGGTTTTAATTTGTCGCTCTCCTTTTGGAAGGAGCGTCAGCTCTGGAGATGTCAGAACTGTTTACAGACATTCCATAATAAGTATGATAAATAAATACATTTTTTCACATTCACAGTCGGGCTCTTTATGGTATGTGTCATAGTACGAGTGTAATCTAGCATTCCATCAGGCTGACATGTATAAACGGATTACAGCGCTGCCTTCAGATCAGAACCTTAGCACATGGCTAATTTGAATGGGAAATCTAGCGATCACTCATTAGCGGTTCTCACTGTTTACAGAAGGAAGTCATTATACCTGCAGCTCCGCTTCTACTCTAAAGTGCCCAATGTGGATTTAGTTGGCCTGCAGCATTTAATATTTGTTATTCCACATGTCAATCACTTCTGAATAGGATATGGTTAAAGAAATAATAAATATTAAGCCCCTCTAATCCAAGTACTCATTTTTCGATTAGTCTGATATTTTTTTTCTACCTAAAATCCATGAGGACTGCGTGACCACATATTCACATATATAGACGTGTTGTACATGGCAACGAATCGTATTCCAGTTGTTATACTTTTATATTAGAATAATACTACTACATATTAACATATACAGAAGTGTTGTAGATGGCAACCAATCAGATTCCAGTTGTTACAGTTTTATTTTATAATAATACTACTAAATAATCATGTGGTATGGAGTGTGAGATGCAGGGCAGATGGAATTACCTTCGGAGTAGATGGCATTAACCCCTTGTATTCGTGATGTCAGGGCGTGATTTATCCTCAATACCACCCGAAGGTATTCCGTTGGATCTTGGGCTAGGCCCGGGCGCATTAATGACTCAGACGCCAAGTTACGGACAACGGTAGCTTTACAGATGGTAGAGTCTATATAGTGTAACCAGGCCCACATAGGTGGCCAGTGACTTCAGAGACCTTAACCTCTTGGGGACGCCATATGCAAACGCCCTGCATCCCCGATCCTTAAGGACTCAGGGCATACCTGTACGCCCTGAGCCCGGTCCCGGTGTTTTAAACGGGGTCGGTCCCGGCTGCTATTTATAGCAGGGACCCTGGGCTAACATTACGCGGCACCGATCGTTGTGCCGCGTGCTATTAACCCTTCAGACGCGGCGGTCAAAGTTGGCCGCCACGTCTGAAAGTGAAAGTAAACGCTTCCCGGCAGCTCAGTCGGGCTGATCGGGACATTGGGATAAAATCGCGATATTCCGATCAGCTGGGAAGCAGGCGGAGGTCTCCTTATCTGTCTCCGCAGCATCCGATCGGGGTTTGATTGCTCCAAGCCTGAGCTACAGGCTTGAGCAATCGAGCCCCTATCTCACTGATCCGTGCAAAGCTATGGCTTTGCAGGGATCAGCATAAGAGATCAGTGTGTGCAGTGTCATAGGTCCCTATGGGAGCTATAGCACTGCAAAAAAAAAAGTGGAAAAAAAAGTTAACAAAGGTCATTTAACCCCTTCCCTAATAAAAATTTGAACCCTCCCCCCTTTTACCATAAAAAAAAAAACTGTGTCAATGAAAATAAACATATGTGGTATTGCCACGTGCGGAAATGTCCGAACTATAAAAATATATCTTTAATTAAACCGCACGGTCAATGGCGTACGCGCAAAAAAATTCCAAAGTCTAAAATAGCGTATTTTTGGTCACTTTTCATATCATGAAAAAATTTATAAAAAGTGATTGAAATACAAAAATGGTACCAATAAAAATTTCAGAACACGGCACAAAAAATTAGCCCTCATACCGGCCCGTATGTGGAAAAATAAAAAAGTTATAGGAGTTAGAAGATGAGAATTTTTAACATATACATTTTCCTGCATGTAGTTATGATTTTTTTCCGAAGTATCACTTAGCAGAAAGAGCAAAACTCCAAGAGAGAGAAGAGACTCCTCCCAGGGGTTTTATGGGGGAGACTCTGGTGGGTCCCATTGGTCACCCTTATATCACCTGGTCACTGATACCTCCTGGGTAACAATCACATGATAACTCACATGACAACTGAAGATCACATGACAACATTTCTTAAAGTTATAGCACTTCTTTACACACATTAAGCATTATAAATGGCAAAACTTATGTACATGAGGGGACGGGTGTAAGGGGGCACAGGGGACACTGCAGTGAGGCTCCCTTACTGGGCCACCGCAATCACATATATAGACGTGTTTTACATGGCAACTGATCGGATTCCAGATTTTATACTTCATAATCACATATACAGAAGTGTTGTACATGGCAACCAATCGGATTCCAGTTGTTAAACTTTCATACCACAGTAATAATATTACATAATCACATATACAGAAGTGTTGTACATGACAACCAATTGAATTCCAGTTGTTATACTATTATAAAATAATAATAATTATTATTATACTGTTGTAGAAATGTTATTACCCAGATGGATCCTTTTTTAGGAAAGAGCTCCACTCTGTTTCATGGGCTAAGTGTGGTACTGCAGCTTAACCCTGTTTGAGTGTCGTTGAACTGTAGGGTTAAAGGGGTACTCCGGTCGAAATCTTTTTTTTTTATCAACTGGTGCCAGAAAGTTAAACAGATTTATAAATAACTTCTATTAAAAAATCTTAATCCTTCCAGTACTTATTAGCGGCTGTATACTACAGTAAAGAGGAAATTCTTTTTTGGGGGGGATTTTTTTTCTGTCACAACCACAGTGCTCTCTGCTGACACCTCTGTCCATGTCAGGAACTGTCCCTTGTGCAATACTCTACAATACGTCTGTACATAGGGTATTGCAAATTTAAATTATGGACCTGGAGGGCTTCACTTGGCCCCTGACTTCCTTGTAACTGTTTGGAAAGGTAGGATTAAGAAGATGATGAATGGGGTTCCTCCCTCTGGAAAGCCCCTCAGATACCACAGTTGCTTTTGGCATCTCAGGGGTTTAATGCCTGGGATCTGAATTATATCTGATCCCTGCTGCTGGCTGGTGTTAGCTGTATAAAACAACTGGCACCAGCTGCATATTTCCGCATCCCCACATATAAGAACTCAGAAGCATTCCTAGCAACAAGCATTTTTTGGCATTACTACTCCAAGGGGGCATTATGATTACATGGCGTGTGCAGGCATATTTACTATGTGGGGGCAAAGGGAGACATTATTTCTATATGGGGCACAGGAGGTCATTATTACTCTATGGGGACACTGTAGGGCATTATTACAATTATTTCAGGGAAACATTCTTAGTACATTATCCCCCATTGTATGCATTTTATGCTGGGGATTGCACTTAGCAATCGACCACAAGAGCAGGATCTGCTCCCCCATCATAAAAGTGTGGTGTCCCGGTACCTTATTGCATACCGTACCTTGTATGGTGGTCCCCAAAGTCAGAGTTACTACGTTCAGGTAGAGTTCCCCCAGGTGGGACAGCCCCTAGTCGCCTCCTTCTACTCGAATTCTATAATGTTTATATGTACATATTTTATAATGTATATTTAATATAATGTATAGTATACTTACCTTGTTAGCGTTGCAGGACCTTCGGTCATGTGACCATGTTAACTCCTCTATGGTATGTTGGAGGACCTTTGGAGGTCCTTGGGTCACGTGGTTACCCATAATTCTATATAAAGGTGATTGACAGAAGTATTGGACGAATTAGCTCTAGTCCAGCCCCTGCCCATATAAGGGAGCTGAAGCCAATTATCTCTCTCTTGGGTTGCTGCTCTCGTGGATGCAGGACTAACAGGACGGATCTGCGCAACTTTCAAAGACAAGCTAGGCCAGAAAACCTACCGGCCTCAGCCTAAACTAAACCGTGAGTTCTAAACTAATCCCCGCTAAAGCTAGCGTGACTACTGGACCGCAACTAAAACCCCTAAATCCAGTGGAACAGCGCATATCGGTCTACGGACTCAAACGCTTAAGGTCCCAACCACTGTCAATCTCTAAGAGACTTTGCATGTATAGAGACTGTTCCGGTTATGAAGCTTGCATAAAATCTTCAGTAAAAGTTCCAACTGTTTTCAGCAAACTCTCCAGTTGTGGACTTTCAGTTATTCTATACCTCCCTATCGCTCTTGGGAAGGGTGGCGGTAGGACAAGCATTACAGAGGAGCCCTCACCCTGGCGTCACGAATAGAAAGGGTTAACCACACAGCTACACTCCCTACACCCAACTCCCCCAGGCTAACCCAAAAGCACAACTGAATTTGGGGTTGAGCATTTCCTGCCGTTTGAAGCCACGTTTTTTTCTTGTTTTTGTAATACATTGGGGCACAGGGAGCATTAATACTAGTGATGAGCGGCATAGGCCATATTCGAATTCACGATATTTCGCAAATATATGGATGAATATTCTTCCTATATTCGCGAATTTCACATATTCGTTCCCTTTTTTTCATGCAAAATTCGTAATGAAATTCGCAAAATGCGCATGCGCAATTATATCTTTCCACTAACTACTTTCCTATTGGTTACTAGGGATGTTGCTAACCTCTGACAACTGTATTTGCATCCTTCTCATTGGCCCACAAGCTAAAAGAAGGGAGGGATCAGTGTCCTCTGGCAGTGCCGAAATTCGCTTATTTTCGCATATTTACCTTCTTTGGACCACAAGCTGGAAGCAGGGAGGGATGATCACTTTTTTTGCACAGTTCACATCATTGTGATGTGTACTGTGAAAAACAAACAAACAAAAAAAAATATTCATCATAACAAATCTAGTTTGCTATATTCTAAATATTTGCGAAATCGTGAAGTGCCGATATTCGCAATGACAATTTGCTATTCGAATAGTCGCACTCAACACTAATTAATAGTACAGGTGGACATTATGACTCCCGGGTGGCATAGGGGGCATTATTACTACAGGGGAGCATTATGATTGCCTTGGGGGGCACGGTGGGGCATCATTACTGCATAGGGACACAGTGAATAGGATTAGAACTAAATAGGGCACAGGTGGCATTATTGGAGTGTTATTTGTAAATAGGATCACAGTTGGGGCATTATTAGTGAGGACATTATAACAGTATGGTACATTAAAAGGGACAAGTTCCAGTTGGGAAAAGTCATGACGGTCTGAGCTGAATGGAGAAGAAAAAGCAAAGATGACGTCACCTGTGTGTCACTGGATGTAACTTAATCATTTGCTGTACAGTGGTCCCTCAACATACGATGGTAATCCGTTCCAAATGAACCATCGTTTGTTGAAACCATCATATGTTGAGGGATCCGTGCAATGTAAAGTATAGGACAGTGGTCTACAACCTGCGGACCTCCAGATGTTGCAAAACTACAACACCCAGCATGCCCGGACAGCCAACGGCTGTCCGGGCATGCTGGGAGTTGTAGTTTTGCAACATCTGGAGGTCCGCAGGTTGAAGACCACTGGCATAGGAAGTTGTACTCACCTGTCCCCGCCACTTCGGACCATCACCGCTGCCCTGTATGTCGCCCTCCATCATTGTTGCCGCGTTCCCGATGCTCCGGCAAGGCCTCTGCTTCCCCAGCATCCTCGCTCTCCGTCGCCGCTCTCCGTCGCCACCATCACGTCGCTACGCATACCGCTCCTATTGGAGGACGGGACGGCGTGCGCAGCGACGTGATGACGTCGACGGATAGCGCCGAAGATGCAGAGGATCCCGAAGAGGACGCGCCGGAGCCCCGAGGACAGGTAAGTGATCATCAGCGGACCACACGGGGCACCGTAAACAGCTATCCGGTGGCAGCTGAAGCAGTCTGCGCTGCCGGATAGCCGTTTATGCGATGGCCCCGACATACAAAAGCATCGTATGTTGATGCTGCCTTCAACATGCGATGGCCTCTGAGAGGCCATTGTATGTTGAAATGATCGTATGTCAGGGCCATCGTAGGTCAAGGGGTCACTGTATATGGTCTGCAGAGCCTACTGCTATATAGTCGCTGTAAGGAGGGTATATTGGGTATGTGATGGGGAGGGATTACTTTGCCCCTGTATAGTGCTGTCGATGAGTGCAGGACTATATGATACTAGTGTTGCTCGTGAGTATTCGCAATGCGAATTTTATTCGCGAATATCGCATCGTTTTTTGTTGTTTTTTTTCACAGTACACATCACAGTGATCACCCCTCTCTACTTCCAGCTTGCGAGGTGTAAAGAAGGCTCTAATAATACTCTGTGAGACTTGGGTGCAAATTTTCGTTTATGCTAATTTTTTATATGCAAATTTTTGCAGATGCAATTTTTCGCTTATGTTAATTTATTTATATGCTAATTTTCGCATATGCGAAAATAAAACGCGAATATTACGAATATGCGAATTTAGTGAATATATGACGAATATTCGTCCATATATTCGCGAAATATCGCGAATTCGAATATGGCCTATGCCGCTCAACACTATATGATACCAAGATGTGTTGTTGGATGAACATTGTTTGGGGCAGGGCACAATGAAGGGATATGCAGGGACAGTGTGCAGCTGAGGGGATGTATCTCGGCATTTTATAAGTTGTGTTTTACATATGTGTGTAAGATATTCCATGGGGCTCGAGCTTCAGATCGTTTCAGATCCCAGCAGCGCCCCTGCCAGAACTGTTATGGATTTTAATTTACTTGTGAATTACAGTAAAATACATTTGGTAAAGATTTTACAAATCTCATCCACATGTCGGAGAATTTTTCTGCATGGAAATTGACCTGGATTTTACCCCTTGAAGAAGCAGACCATTTTTTTTTTGTAGTTTTTTCAGCCATTCCTCTCCTACCAAGAGCAGTAGTAACTCCATGTGTTTTTTTGCAGGACAAGGCTTATTATTATTATTATTTTATTTTTATTTTTTTTTGCAGGACAAGTTGTACTTGTAATGGTACCATTTATATCTATTATTTGTGAGGTGGAAATGAAAAAAAAATGCTACAATTTTTCCTTCTTTTTATTTTTACATAATTTAGTGTGTAAGAAAAAATGACTTGCTGTTGACACCTCTTTTTGATTTGTCCATGAACTAAGCTTTGTGAGGGATTGATAAATTTTTTTGCAGGGTGAGAATTTATTTTATTAGTACCATTATTGTCACAAGTAGCGCTGCAGCCAGACGTGTTGGCTGCGAGCGCGCTCTGGCCCCGTCCTCCCATGCTGCTTCTGCCGCCATTCGCATCGTGGGACGCGCCCGCATGCGAACGCTCTCCTCTCTGCATCTCTGTCCCCTCCACTGTTGCCTGCTGTCGGCGCGTGCACCCCGCCTCCTAGGGCGTGCGCATGCCACTTCCTCAGATTTAAAGGGCCAGCACACCATTGATTGGTGCTTGTCTGGTCCTGTGTCTATTTAACCCCACACTTCCTTCCTGTCCTTGCCGGATCTTTGTGCTCACTTGCCCTAGAGAAAGCATTCCGGACCTCTCTGGAATACTCAGTGTCCATTGATGATGACCACATTTTCACGAATTGCGCAGAAATAATTGCCATGTCAAAAATTTCTGTGGAGGCCAGAATCGGAAAATACACAGCCAATGCTTCCGCCGCAAAAATTGGGCCGTCGGCACGGTGAAGCAGGATGCCATGGAAAACAATAGGACTCTGCTGCTATGGAATTTTTGATGCCTGATTCCGCTCGGAATTTCCACTGTGTGAACGAGACCTAAGGGTATTTTCACACCCCTGACAAGGAATTTGCTCACGTATTTCCTTGCCAGTATTCAGCTCCAATTCCGTCTTGAATGAAAGCTCTTTTGACTTCAATGGTCTTTCTGCAGCTCTGATCACGCTGAGGAATTTCTGCAGATGAAATTCTGCACCAATTCCACTCCAATTTAGCAGATATGCGTAATTTCCTGACCAAAATTATTTGTGAACAATTGTGAACAGACCCTAAGACTAAAACGTTTAGGGATTTATCAAAACCTGTGCTGAGACAAAGTGGCCCAGTTGCCTATAGCAACCAATCAGCTTACTTCTTACATTCTTAATGAGGCATCTGAAAAATGAAAGAAGAAAGCTGATTGGTTGCTATTGGCAACTGGGCAACTTTGCCTCTGGACAGGTTTTGATCAATCTACCCAGCTTCTTTTGCTCTATAACAGTGTTTCCTAACCAGTATGCCTCCAGCTGTTACAAAACTACATCTCCCAGAATGCCCGGACAGCCAGAGGCTGTCCGGGCATGCTGGGAGTTGTAGTTTTGCAACAGCTGGAGGCACCCTGGTCGGGAAACATTACCCTATCACATGGTGCTCATAAATTAAATAGAATTTTCTCAGTTCTCTTTAAACCTCTTAGTATTAGTACCATGGGCGGTATAATAACACATCAGAGTAGTATGTTGTTAGTACACAATGAAATTCCAAATTTAAAGGGGGGGGGGGGTGAGGGGGGGAACGCGATCCACAGAGGTGTTTTTGGTCACAGGTGTTTTTTAAATATGGGTTCCCGTGAGACCAAAGTAACATTGTTTTGCTTCTTTCCTCTGATGAGAAGTGTAAACATGTCTTTTGAACTAAATTGGTGTGTATTGTCTAAGGGTAATGTCCCACCATTGTAGGAGACAAGTCCCAACCCGCCGGCATTAAAGCTCCGCCGCTGAGAGAACCCTTTGGTTAATTCACATGAAATACTTCTGATGTCTTCATCTTCTAGTAAAGAGACACCCTCGCTGGAGTTTTCGGCATTTTTTTGTATTACGTCGCTGTTAAATTCCTTTAGAGAGCGAACAGACACAACATTGGTTTGGTGTTTTTTATCCTTAAAGGGGTACTCCGGTGAAAACCTTTTTTCTTTTAAATCAACTGGTGGCAGAAAGTTTAATTTTTTTTACATATTTGTAAATTAGTTCTATTAAAAAATCTTAATCCTTCCAGTACTTATTAGCTGCTGAATGCTACAGAGGAAATTCCTTTCTTTTTGGAACACTGATGACATCACGAGCACAGTGCTCTCTGCTGACATCTCTGTCCATTTTAGCAACCGTGCAGAGCAGATGTTTACTAAGGGCAGCATGGAGGCGCACTGGTTAGCACTGCTGCCTTGCAGTGTTGGGGGCTTGGGTTCAAATCCCACTAAGGACAACAATAAGTAAAGCATTATTATTATTATAATAACTTCAGCAGAGAGAACTGTGTTCGTGATGTCATCAGAGAGTATTCCAAAAAGAAAAGAATTTCCTCTGTAGTATTCAGCAGCTAATAAGTACAGGAAGGATTTATATTTTTTAATAGAAGTAATTTACAAATATGTTTAACTTTCTTCCACCAGTTGATTTAAAAGAAAAAAGGTTTTCACCGGAGTACCCCTTTAAGGGTACGTTCCCACCTGGCGTATTTTGCTGCACATTTGCTGCGTATTTGCTGCTGCGTATTTTCCTACCCATTGATTTCAATGGGAAATAAAATACGCAGCAGCAAATACACAGCAAATGTGCAGCAAAATATAAATATAAAATAAAAAATACACAAACTCCCTCTTCATTTTTCTCCTCGTTTCCACTTGTTATTTTCTGGGTTTTTTTGGAATGAAAAAACTGCCCTGTCATTTCGCATTCCCAAAAGGTTTATTTTTTATTTTTTTTTTAATAGTGAGTTTTAGTCCTAGCGTTTTCTTTCTTTGGTGTATCTCCCCCCAATTTTTAATCATGACAAGTCATATGGGACTTAAAGGGGTACTCCAGTGGAAAACTTTTTTTTTAAATCAACTGGTGCCAGAAAATTAAACAGATTTGTAAATTACTTCTATTGAAGAATCTTAATCCTTCCAGTATTTATTAGCAGCTGTATACTACAGAGGAAATTATTTTCTTTTGGGATTTCTTTTCTGTCACGACCACAGTGCTCTCTGCTGACACCTCTGTCCATTTTAGGAACTGTCCAGAACAGCATATGTTTGCTCTGGACAGTTCCTGACATGGACAGAGGTGTCAGCAAAGAGCACTGTGGTCGTGACAGAAAAGAAATCCCAAAAGAAAATAATTTCCTCTGTAGTATACAGATACTAATAAGTACTGGAAAGATTAAGATTTTAAGAAAGGGCTCATTGTCCAGGCAAAATAAATCGGAAACATTCAGATTTTTTTTTAGCAATTTTCAAACCTGTCAATGGACTTTTTTTTTTATTTTTTTTAGATGTAAATGGCTTAAAACAAGTCCTTTGCACTTAAATTTTATGTCCATAATAATTACAGATGTAAAATAGAAATACGTGTGAACTGACAGATGTTACTTGTAAATGGCTTTTAGGACATACCATGACAAGTTAAGCTAGTGTGTATAGAGAGGTATATGTGTAACTTGTTAAATTAAATCATAAAAAAAAGAACAGTAGCATAAAATAAAAATTTCCTGAGTAGCAAAATGTAGAAATGTACTCATTTTTTTTTTTTTTGCTCCCCCTCCAGTAAAAAAAATGATTAAATAAATAAATTAAAAAAATACATTCATAAAGATTAAAAGCTATTTTATAGAGATGTTGGGGAAGATTTATCAAAACCTGTGCAAAGGAAAAATTGCCCAGTTGCCCATAGCAACCAATCAGATCGCTTCTTTCATTTTGCAGAGGCCTTGTAAAAAATGAAAGAAGTAATCTGATTGGTTGCTATGGGCAACTAGGCAACTTTTCCTCTGGAGAGGTTATGATAAATCTCCCCCGTTGTGCCTAAAATAATATAAAAGTTCTAGTCAGAGGCGTAGCTTGTAGTTTCTGGCTCCCAATGCAAAATCTGCAACAGGGCCCCAAATGCCAATTATGATACTGGTCTCTTATGGGGCAGATGTGTTTTGTGACACGCTTAGGCACCAGGGCCCCTGTGCCACTGTTACTTCTATAGCTATGCCCCTGGTTCTAGCTATTCAACGGGTTTTCATGCTTTGTCATATAGAGTTATGTAAGAACATTCTGCATCATAAGCTACTTCAGTGAAGAGGTGGAACCTGGTTTGGGAAAAAACTAAAAGTACAGGCTATACAGTAGGCATTGACAAAAAGCAGGTCAATATTGAAATGTTCTGGTGAAGGAAGAAAGATGGGCCAGAAATCCAGGAACAAGCCAAGGGCTAGGTAACAAAGACCAGACAGAACCAGGATACAATGGAACGGACAGAAGGTCAACCAATCCACAATCGGTCACTTTAAGTTCAAGTAATATGCAGAAGCCATATCAAAGTAAAGTATGGGCAAACAGATGGCATTATCTGTTTATTTGCAAGAGTATAGGGGTCACCATTGTGGGGTTTCCTAATTAAAATAACTAACAATTGTGCCTTCTCTCCTTGCATCATATCTACATTTGGTTTTAGGAAAATAATTTTACTGCTGCCGGTGTGTGACAGACAGGGTCGAGGGGTGGCAGAAGTTTCATCAGGCGTGAGAAACTCAGACGCATAATAAGCCAATAAACCAGGAGAGACATATTGTGGCCAAGGAACAAGAAAGATGCATTGCTGGTATACATAGGACAGAGTCCCCTGAGATGAGTCTAGAAAGCCCATAAGCTTTGGAGTTCAAGTGAGTGCTCCTTCTGTTCTTCTGTGAATCAGAGAGACTATCACCTTGGTCTAGATCTTAAGACTGTGTGCTGTGGATGTTATAATGTTCCACACTAAGGGCCAAAGAAAACCGCAACCTATGTCTGGTGTACATGTATTGCTGTGGCCCCTGAGACCTGAAGGGTGTATGAGTCTATCTCCATCATGTACCTTCGGGCAGCAAACCATACACATGCACCACGCTCCATATCTAAGATGCATTGTGTAGACATAGGGTTAAAATGTTGTGCTGTGTCTAGCGAGGTTCTTGGCATATCCCCATTAATGGCATCTATGCTGATGACTTTAACTTGCATATAGACGTTTACTCATCCTGCACTATTTGATGTGTCCATGACAGGCCTACTTTAATGTAAAATAGTCAGTGTAGCATTGATTTATAAAGAGAGCTCCATAAGCAGCATTACCGAGTAGTAATCATTAGATTAAGCAGCATTAACAGAGATTACATCAGCCTTTCTCCCCTTTGTAGCTTACAATAATATGGCATGACTTCAGTATGACTGATAGACCAATAAAATAAGGCAGGATTATTCTGGGCTAGGATCTTCTTTGGAGGTCACGTCATATCTCCAAGAACCACTAAACTCAATTAATCCATCGGGCCAAGAAAAGTGTTTTCTACAGTTGTTTCCAATTCAACATCATAGCAACTCATCGGCCGAACTCACATTGATACCTTCTGGTCCCTATAGTGATATGTACTGTAAGAAACATGTTCACAAACAGGAGAGCAATAAATTGTAAGTAGTTATTTTATGTTTTTAAAGACTAATACAATCACATGTAAGAGTAGGCAAACCCTGCATGAAACCCTCTCCCCATTAATAGTTTTGCTGGTGTCCCACAAGATAAAGCTCTACTGGGGTCTCAAGCTTGTGGTTCACAACAACTCTGTATGGGCAATGAGGTAGGAGAAAATAGAAAAGGCCCCCTTCACATCATGTTTTGTCTTTTGTTTACACATCGGCAATTTGTTGGCAACCTGTCAAAAAGGGACGCTGATGTATAGCCTGATGTGTTCCTGGCAGGCCTATTATAGGGGTACTCCACTGGAAAACAGTTTCTATTAAATCAACTGGTGTCAGAAAGTTCAACAGATTTGTAAATTACAACACAAAGAGAGAAACACAGCCGCACATCCACCATTTGTAATTTGATCTACTTGCTTCTCAGCATAATTTCAAAAACTAACAGGTTGTTAGTATACATTTTGATCAAAAAGTACATGCCCACTCGCCAGGTCAAGGCCACCTCATTAGAGTGGGTCCCTAACCTGACACTGGCGTAGCCCCCGGTGGCGACCACTGCCTCCGAGACCCCATGCCCAACAGGGGGAGGGACCCAGTGGCCAGGCAGCCCCACTGCTGCCCACTACTGCACGACCATGCTGGTGTGGCTCTCTGTGGCGGCCATTGTTTCTGTGATGCTTTGTCTATGGGGTGGAGTGGCCCAGAGCCAGGGGCTTGGTTGGGCAGTAGTGGGGCTGCCTGGCCACTGGGTCGCTCCCCCTGTTGGGCATGGGGTCTCGGAGGCAGTGGTCGCCGCCGGGCGCTACACCAGTGTCAGGTTAGGGACCCACTCTAATGAGGTGGCCTTGACGTGGCGAGTGGGCTTGTACTTTTTGATCAAAATGTATACTAACAACCTGTTAGTTTTTGAAATTATGCTGAGAAGCAAGTAGATCAAATTACAAATGGTGGATGTGCGGCTGTGTTTCTCTTTTTGTGTTGCACATTTGTAGTCTCTCCCTTCTTCCACAGCCAGCACTCCACTCCGCCACATAGGAGTTTATGTCAGGAAGGCAGACAGCGCAGCACCAACAGGCACATAAACAATAGTGAAGCCACAAAAAAAATGGCTTGGTACGTTTTTAGTGCCACATATGGGTTATTTACGTAGTCTGTAAAAATTCTTACACAATTATTTTGTGCCTCATTCTATTTTAACACAACATTAATTTTAAAATGTAGTGGGTATGCCAGGGTGTGCGTGTCCTAAAATTAACAAGGTGTGCAGTGTGTATTTTCAACCTTAAAATTAATAGAGTTATTAGTTATATAATACATTTTTTATATAATTAACATTAACATTCATGTAGTAGCTTTGCTTCATAAAGCTCTACTGGGGTCTCAAGCTTGTGGTTCACAACAACTCTGTATGGGCAATGAGGTAGGAGAAAATAGAAAAGGCCCCCTTCACATCATGTTTTGTCTGGCTGGCTGTGCATACTTTTCTGTGGATGTATGCACTTTCTGAAAGCCAGGTTGGACCTGGAATACATATGCGACTTTTAAACCCCTTGGATACGAGGGTTTTTCCATTTTTGCACTTTCGTTTTTTGCTTCAGTCTTGGAAAGCTCTGTGTTTCTGGGACTGGAGACATAAGGTCATGCCACACCCCCTCCATTTATGTCTATAGAAAGGAAGGGAGGGGGTGGGGCGTGGTGTGATGTCACATCTCCAGTTCCGGAAACACAGAGGTTTCCGAGACTGGAGCAGCAGCCCTGGATAGAATGCGGGTGCTGCACGAAGATTGCTGGGAGTCCCAGCGGCAGCCGCGATCAGACATCTTATCCCCTATCCTTTGGATAGGGGATAAGATATCTTTGGCCGGAATACCCCTTTAAGAAGAGATAAAAGTCATGGTTGGCCTTTAAGATACAGCATCTGTATAGTGGACCTTCTGGATTACAGAGCTTTTAGGAAAATGATGAGGGTCCCAAATAAGTTCATTTACCCAGTTTTAATGAATCTAAAGAGATCATTTTAACTAAAATGTGGAATTCAGGGGTGGACATCAACAACAGCAAACACTATATAGACCTCTTGTCCATAATCCTCACCAGTGCACAAGTACCATCTTACTATAGATCTAATAGAATTAGCAATGAGCCCCCTTCATGAACAGACCTGTACAATAATACAGGAATTTAGGTGCACTACTGTGGTAGATGTGAACAATGACTTTAGCTAACCCTCAAAACTAATGTTAAAATTGAGACATTAGCCAGTATATCCCTATATGAAGGACATACCTGAGCCCGCACACCAACGCCAAGGTTTCTCAAGTGGCACGGGACCTAACACTAAACCTACTGTTACGCCTAGCGCTCCGGGTCCCCGCTCCTCCCCGGAGCGCTCACGGCGCCTTTCTCCCTGCAGCTCCCCGGTCAGCGCTGACCGGGAGCGCTGCCCTGTCATGGCCGTTGGGGATGCGATTCGCACAGCGGGACGCGCCCGCTCGCGAATCGCATCCCAGGTCACTTACCCGTTCCCGTCTCCTGCGGTCATGTGCTGGCGCGCGCGGCTCCGCTCTCTAGGGCGCGCGCGCGCCAGCTCCCTGAGACTTAAAGGGCCAGTGCACCAATGATTGGTGCCTGGCCCAATTAGCTTAATTGGTTCCCATCTGTTTCCTGGCTATATCTAGTCTCCTCCCTTGCACTTCCTTGCCGGATCTTGTTGCCCTAGAGCCTAGTGAAAGCGTTTTTGTGTGTTTATACCCTGTGTACCAGAACTTTGCTATCTCCCCTGACTACGAACCTTGCCGCCTGCCCCCGACCTTCTGCTACGTCCGACTTTGCTTCTGCCTACTCCCTTGTACCTCGCCTATCTTCAGCAGCCAGAGAGGTGAGCCGTTGCTAGTGGATACGACCTGGTCACTACCGCCGCAGCAAGACCATCCCGCTTTGCGGCGGGCTCTGGTGAAAACCTGTAGTGTCTTAGAACCGGTCCACTAGCACGGTCCTCGCTATCCCTCTCTGGCACAGAGGATCCACCTCCTGCCAGCCGGCATCGTGACAGTAGATCCGGCCATGGATCCCGCTGAGGTTCCCCTGCCAGTTGTCTCTGATATCGCCCGACAGATCGCCCATCTAACCCACCAGCTGTCGGAAGTGTCCACCATTGTGCGCCAACATTCGCAACTTCTTCAGCAATCATCTCCTTCGCCAGCTCCTGCACCTCCTCCGCTGCGAGTGGCCACTCCTAGCCTCCACCTGTCCTTGCCGGACAAATTTAATGGGGACTCTAAGTTTTGCCGTGGCTTTCTTTCGCAATGTTCATTGCACCTGGAGATGATGTCGGACCTGTTTCCCACTGAAAGGTCTAAGGTGGCTTTCGTAGTCAGCCTTCTGTCTGGAAAAGCTCTGTCTTGGGCCACACCGCTCTGGGACCGCAATGACCCCGTCACTGCCTCCGTACACTCCTTCTTCTCGGAAATCCGAAGTGTCTTTGAGGAACCTGCCCGAGCCTCTTCTGCTGAGACTGCCCTGTTGAACCTGGTCCAGGGTAATTCTTCCGTTGGCGAGTATGCCGTACAGTTCCGTACCCTTGCTTCAGAATTATCCTGGAATAATGAGGCACTCTGCGCGACCTTCAAAAAAGGCCTATCCAGTCGCATCAAGGATGTGCTGGCCGCACGAGAGATTCCTGCCAATCTGCAAGAACTCATCCATCTAGCTACCCGCATTGACATGCGTTTTTCTGAGCGACACCAAGAGCTCCGCCAGGAAAAAGACTTAGATCTCTGGGCACCTCTCCCACAGTATCCGTTGCAATCTACGCCTGGGCCTCCCGCCGAGGAGGCCATGCAAGTGGATAAGTCTCGCCTGACCCAGGAAGAGAGGAATCGCCGTAAGGAAGAGAATCTTTGTCTGTACTGTGCCAGTACCGAGCATTTCTTGGTGGATTGCCCTATCCGTCCTCCACGCCTGGGAAACGCACGCACGCACCCAGCTCACGTGGGTGTGGCGTCTCTTGGTTCCAAGTCTGCTCCTCCACGTCTCACGGTACCCGTGCGGATTTCTGCTTCAGCCAGCTCTTCTCTCTCAGCCGTGGCCTGCCTGGACTCTGGAGCTTCTGGAAATTTTATTCGAGAGTCCCTAGTGAATAAATTTCGCATTCCGGTGACCCGTCTTGTCAAGCCACTCCACGTTTCCGCGGTCAACGGAGCCAAGTTGGATTGCACCATACGTTTCCGCACGGAGCCCCTTCTTATGAGCATCGGATCTCATCATGAGAGGATTGAACTTTTGGTCCTCCCCAATTGCACCTCGGAAATTCTCCTTGGACTTCCCTGGCTTCAACTTCATTCCCCTACCCTGGATTGGTCCACTGGGGAGATCAGGAGTTGGGGGTCCTCTTGTTCCAAGAACTGTCTAAAACCGGTTCCCAGTACTCCCTGCCGTGACCCTGTGGTTCCTCCTGTTTCCGGTCCCCCTAAGGTCATTAAGGACTCTGCCTGCCACAGGAAATGCCCCTCCCCCCCTCCCAGTCCCGTCAGGCAAGCCTCTGTGCCACCCCATGGCCCCCGTCCTGGTGTCACACTGCCCCGTGCCAGGTCTCGCCCTCTGCCCTCTCTCCCCATTCCTACTCCTGCGGTTCTGCCTGCCGTTGAGGAATCCCTCCTTCCTTTCCCGGTGTCCTCATCCCAGGGGAGGCAGTTACCCGATAAAGAGAAGGGGAGACCTAAGGGGGGGGGTACTGTTACGCCTAGCGCTCCGGGTCCCCGCTCCTCCCCGGAGCGCTCACGGCGCCTTTCTCCCTGCAGCTCCCCGGTCAGCGCTGACCGGGAGCGCTGCCCTGTCATGGCCGTTGGGGATGCGATTCGCACAGCGGGACGCGCCCGCTCGCGAATCGCATCCCAGGTCACTTACCCGTTCCCGTCTCCTGCGGTCATGTGCTGGCGCGCGCGGCTCCGCTCTCTAGGGCGCGCGCGCGCCAGCTCCCTGAGACTTAAAGGGCCAGTGCACCAATGATTGGTGCCTGGCCCAATTAGCTTAATTGGTTCCCATCTGTTTCCTGGCTATATCTAGTCTCCTCCCTTGCACTTCCTTGCCGGATCTTGTTGCCCTAGAGCCTAGTGAAAGCGTTTTTGTGTGTTTATACCCTGTGTACCAGAACTTTGCTATCTCCCCTGACTACGAACCTTGCCGCCTGCCCCCGACCTTCTGCTACGTCCGACTTTGCTTCTGCCTACTCCCTTGTACCTCGCCTATCTTCAGCAGCCAGAGAGGTGAGCCGTTGCTAGTGGATACGACCTGGTCACTACCGCCGCAGCAAGACCATCCCGCTTTGCGGCGGGCTCTGGTGAAAACCTGTAGTGTCTTAGAACCGGTCCACTAGCACGGTCCTCGCTATCCCTCTCTGGCACAGAGGATCCACCTCCTGCCAGCCGGCATCGTGACACCTACCTGTGCCATATGGGCAAAACCAGGGGCCAGTGGGCAATTACAGTAGCATTAGGTCCGACTCACAGCCTGCTCCCAGTTACCTCCAGTGTGGCTGAGCACACATACAATGGGAGGGGGGAGGCAGACTATAAGCCCCACCTAAGTTGGCTGATATGTTGCCGGACTCACAGGTGGACCTTAATGCTGCCTATAATAGAGATCAAGGTGCATTATTGTGGAGTTTATACACTTCCAAGTATAAAATTTAAGCAACAACAAAGACATGGTCTCAAATGGCAGGAGGTGCTCAACCATAAATGCAGTTGTGCATTTATGCTGAGGGAGCTGATCCTCCCCTAGCAACAGACCACAAGGGCAGGATCTGCTCTTCCAGCATAAATGCACAACTGCATTTGGGGTTGAGCACCTCCTGCCATTTGAGACCATGGGGGAGATTTATCAAAACCAGTGCAGAGGAAAACTTGCCCAGTTGCCCATAGCAACCAATCAGCTTGCTTCTTTCATTTTTATGAAGGCCTGTGAAAAATGAAAGAAGCGATCTGATTGGTTGCTATGGGCAACTGGGCAAGTTTTCCTCTGTACAGGTTTTGATAAATCTCCCCCCATGTCTTTGTTGATGCACAGATCTTTTGCAGATGTAGAGGCTTCAAATATAATGTCTGAATGGGTTTTCCCTCACATGCTACCTGGTAATATAAAAAAAATTTGTTGAGTTGTCTTGTGTTTGACCATGTTTAGAAGTTTTATGTATATATATATTTTTTAATCAGATTGTTTTTATTAATTATTATTTTATTAATTATTATATTAACATTTTAAACATTTTCAGCCCTGCTCAAGGCGAACAATGAGGGTGTGGGGTAAATCCAATGTTGGGCAACAAGCTTCTACAGTATTCATAGAATGCCCACCTTAGTTCCCACTGGTTCTTCAGTGCAACCAATAAGGCCCAGCACACAACATTTAGGAGGGAGAGGCAATTGTATCCCCTAAAGCCTATGTAGATTGGCTAAGACCTCCTGCCAAAATAGAATGAGCAGGGACAATCTCATATGATGTGGAGTAGGGTAGCATCAGCATGCCCACAATCAGGACGTAGACCAAGTCTGTGCAAAAGTACATGTGTAATCCTGCCTGCATCTATCTCTCAATAAACCCAGGGCATCTAAGCTGGCATAGATTTCAAGTATGAATAACACCTCTTTAGTTGCATGGAGAGGTTACACCCCCATTGCAAAATGCTGCACCCTCTTCCCATCCCCTTGGCTAGTGCTGCTCAGACTAGGGAAAAGCTCGAAATTTTTTTGCTTAAAAAAATGTATGTCTTCTCCTAGGTATGTGCAAGGCACAGCCCATGATAAGATCCCCCTTAGAGTTCTTTACTAAACATTTTGCTGTAGAGTAAAACATGCAGTAGTTTCCCCAAACATGTTTCACTGATACACATGTGACGTCCTCAGGGGCTAATGGAGCAATGCCTTAAAATGCTTTCAAATGAAGAATTTATTGTTTATTTGACTATTTGTCGCAAGTTTTTCTCCTGGTAATAACATGATTGAATGGACGACCATTCATTCTCAGCCTTAGGTTAAAAACAGAAGATTTTCCCATGCGTGTAGGTGTTGGGAACTATTTGCTGATTGGTCTGGTGGCCACATTTTGAAAATCAATTGCCTTTCTTTTTTATTTTTGGAATTCCAAACAATGCAGGCAAATTTTGCTATACTTTTAATGATCCACAAGACCAGAAATGTTATTCTGTTCCGATGTTTCTAAAAACAGAAGCTGTTTTTCATTGTAATGTTGCAATGTTCTACTTCCACCACAGTTTTCACACTGGTCTTTGACATATATATATAGTTAACACCCTGTATTTTGGCATCTAGAACTCATTATAACCCAGTAATACTGGAACCATGTAACACAATATGGACAAACTCTTGAAATACAGAAAAGAATATATTTTTTTATATTTGTTAACAAAAGCTTTTATTATGTAAACAATCTGCTTTTCATTACTATACTATTAGATTTCTCTTTGGCTATGAATGCTAATGAAGATTTTTTTTTTTCATGTGTTTGGATCGAAGAGCATTGTTCTGCATCATTTCACAGAATATCTGAGGAGGGTACCCTGCTGTAAAAGAGGTGAAGACTGAATTTACGAAGACAATGAGTATTATTCTAGGAAAAATGTTCTATACAAGTGTAATAAATGTTCTATGAACTGGATCATTTCCGTCTGATAAATATGAAGCTGAGATTAAGGGAATGCTCTGCTTAAAGAAACCCCCATAAAGAACGGCCTGGTGAATGCCCTTTTAGGTGTGCCACTTGGTAGAACACAGTGTAGCAGTTTTGCCCTTAAAGGGTTACTCAGGTGGACTAGTGCCAGAAAGTTAAACAGATTTGCAAATTACTTCTATTAAAAAATCTTAATCCTTCCAGTACTTATCAGCTGCTGTATGCTCCAGAGGAAGTTATTTTCTTTTTGAATTTCTTTACTGTCTGACCACAGCGCTCTCTGCTGAAACCTCTGTCCATGCCTGGAACAGTCCAGAGCAGGGTAGGTTTGCTGTGGGGATTTGCTTCTACTCTGGAAAGTTCCTGACATGGACAGAAGTGTCAGCAGAGAGCACTGTGGTCAGACAGAAAATAAATTCAAAAAGAGAAAAACTTCCCCTGTAGTATACAGCAGCTGATAAGTAAATTTTTTTAATTGAAGTATTTTACAAATCTGTTTAACTTTCTTGCACCTGTTGTTTAAAAAATAAAAAATAAATTCCACCGGAGTACCCCTTTTCCCCCTTAAGGACGCAGCTAATTTTCACCTTAAGGACGCAGCCCTTTTTCGCAATTCTGACCACTGTCACGGTATGCATTAATAACATTAATTGTTTTTTCGTGACATATTCTACTTTATGTTAGTGGTACATTTTCGTTGTTACTTGCATCCTTTCTTGGTGAAAAATCCCAAAATGTCATGAAAATTTTGAAAATGTACCATTTTTCTAACTTTGAAGCTCTCTGCTTGTAAGGAAAATTGATATTCCAAATACATGTTATATTGATTCACAAATACAATATGTCTACTTTATGTTGGCATCATAAAATGGACATATTTTTACTTTTTGAAAAAATTACAGGGCTTCAAAGTAGAGCAGCAATTTTAAAAAAGTCCATGAAAATTTCAAAACCTGAAGGGACAGATGTTACAGAACTACAACTCCCAACATGCCTGAGCAGTCTAGGCATGCTGAGAGTTGTAGTTTGACAACATCTGGAGGGCTACCGTTTGGGCACCACTGTAATAGTGGTCTCCAAACTGTGAACCTCCAGATGTTGCAAAACTACAACTCCCAGCATGCTCAGACAGCCTTTGGCTGTCTGGGCATGCTGGGAGTTGCAGTTTGGTAACCACTAGAAGGGCAGCAGTAAATTTTGCTTTACTGCCACCTTCCTCCCCCGTCCCACCGTCGCTTCCCTAACTGCACCGCTGATGATTTCAGCAGGCATCCCGGTCTGGTCCCCAACCGGCTAGTGGCGGGGACCGGAATTCCCACGGGCGTATGCATACACCCTACATCCTTAAGGACTCGGGATGCAGGGAGTATGCATATGCCCTACGTCCTGAACAGGTTAAGTGTTCCTTTAAAGGGGTACTCCACCCCTAGACATCTTATCCCCTATCCAAAGGATAGGGGATAAGATGTCAGATCACCGCGGTGCCGCTGCTGGGGAGCCCCGGGATCCCCGCTGCGGCACTGCGCTATCATTACAGCACAGAGGGAACTCGCTCTGCACGTAATCGTTATGTCACGGCTCCGCCCCTCGTTACGTCAAGGCCCACCCCTTTCAATACAAGTCTATGGGAGGGGGCGTGTTGGTCGTCACGCCCCCTGCCATAGACTTGCATTAAGGGGACGGGGCTCCGTCCCCTGTATCGCCCGTCATTACGCACAGAGCGAACTCGCTCTGTGCTGTAATGATAGCACAGTGCCGCAGCGGGGATCCCAGGGGTCCCCTGCAGCGGGACCGCGGCGTACTGACATCTTATCCCCTATCCTTTGGATAGGGGATAAGATGTCTAGGGGCGGAGTACCCCTATAAAGAATAACTTTCTATTTCTAGCTCATTTCCTTCATGAATTAAACCATGCTTTCACAAACACAGGACACAATTGTAGACTAAAGTAGGGATTAGGTTTAAAATAATATTTCTGTCTCACCATTTCACCCCTTATCCAATGGATACGATCCATTGAACGGAGAGGTTAATGCCCCCAGAATAAACTTAGCAGACTGCTCATGTGCAGCCAGCACTCTTTATATTGTTTAGGAAGCTGAGCTCAGCTCTGGCCTCTCATGCACAATGCACTTCATTAATTCTGGGGTGCAATTTCCCTCTACAACTCCCTGGGGGTCAGACCTCCACATGTTACCCCTATGCTGTGGATAGCGGATAACACGTTAAAGGGGTACTCCGGTGGTTAAGATTTTTGGCTATATTGCATCTTCTTTTAATGTTCATGTTTTTTGCAATTGACATTTATTATATGTTTGTGTAGCATTTGTCTTTTTTCTTACCTGTTTGTGGGCCAGGAAGTTCTGTAGTTCTGTGTTGGATCTCTTACTGTTGTCCACAACGTCGGCCATGTTAGGATTAGGCTGTTGACAACATGTCAGGGCTTTTTTTTTCTCTGTTCTTTCAGAACTGCATGAGAGAAATAAGCCACGCCCCCTCATCTCCCCCTCCAGGGAGACGGAGGTCTGCATGAGAGAAAGAGGCCACGCCCACTCATCTCCCCCTCCTGGAGGATGCAGGTCTGCATTACAGAAAGAAGCCACGCCTCCTCATCTCCCCCTCCCGGAGGATGCAGGTCTGCATTACAGAAAGAAGCCACGCCTCCTCATCTCCCCCTCCCGGAGGATGCAGGTCTGCATTACAGAAAGAAGCCACGCCCCCTCATCTCCCCCTCCCGGAGGATGCAGGTGTGCATTAGAGAAAGAAGCCAGAGCAGGGGGAGAGAGAGGACGTACTTCTGAGGACGCAGGTCTGCACTGAAAGAAGACAGAGAAGATAAGTGTTATCTGAAGGGGAGGATAACAAAGTGCATGGGCTGGGGATGTATAGACTGCAGGGGAATAAATCTCGGACAGGGGATGATTTCTGTGTGTGAAGGGGGAGGGGGACTCCTGAATGACACATGCTGGGAGTTGTAGTCCCTGTTATATGTGTGTATGCTAGTGTTTACAAACCAGTGTGCCTCCAGCTGTTGCAAAACTACAACTCCCAGCATGCCCTGACAGCCTTTGACTAGTGTTTCAACGTATCTTATTTAGTACAATAAAGATCTTAGTTCTATATTAATTTTGGATAAGGATAGGATCTGAATGGCTATCTTGGTGTGAATTTGGGGACTTTGGACCCCCTGCGATCTCCTGTCTGGTGCCCTGTTCTCCTCATACACATGGAGCAGAGGTCAACACACTCCCTCAATGCATCTCAATGGAAGAGCCAGAGATAAATGAGTGGTGTATCTCCCGCTGTCCCATAGAGATGCGTGGAGTGGGATTGTCGACCACCGTCGTTTTGTGCATGAGGAGAGCTGTGGTGCCTGTCAGAAGATTGAGGGGGATCCCAGTGGTTGGACCAGCCTGGTTTTCTATGGACTTCTGAATAATGCTGAGGCAGAGCATGAACATGCATGCTGTGGCTCCATTCACTGGTGGAAAGTTGACCTCTTTTCTCATGATCAGTGGGGGTCCCAGTAGTTGGACCACAACCGACCAGCTAGATATCCTCTATCCTGTGGATAGGGGTAACATTTAATCCCTGGATAAGTCCTTTAATGCTTCTATACCTTCTGGCCTACAACAGGAAAATGTGTGGTGGCCCAGTTCAGGAGCTGCACCCCTGTACCCATGCTGTCCTGTCAGCCTCCATACAGTGACCCCTGGGCCCCCCCTGCACCTGTATAATATGTATATTCTGTATGTATGTATAAGTGCCTGTGTTATATAGTGTATTGCATATAAAATGTGTTATGCCTTTATGAACAGTTGACATGTGATTAACCTGTTGTCATGAGATTGTAACCCAGTGAGGTAACAGTGACATAAGGGTGATCTATGGGACCCCTCAGAAGCCGTGGATGGAGCCCCTTCTCTTTCTCTTCCTGCTTAGTTGAGTTGCAGTAAGATCAAGTCCATTGTCCCACAGGTCAAGTCAAAACCTGGTAAGCTACAGAAGGGGTGAAGTCAGTCAAAGTCATAGTCAAGTCAGTCCAAGTCATCCTGTATCAAGTCAGTGTGGTCTGCATCCAAATTATCCAAGTCCACTATAAGTCCTAGCAAGCCCTAAGCCACTGGTCACCTCCATGGGCCTAGCTAAGCCTTATAGACTGTTACACCTGTCTGACTCAGTAAAGCTGCCGTTGTTCCGTAACTTTTCGTCTGAGTCATATGTACCTAGCCCAGGATCCAGCGGTTTTCCTTCGGGTGGTATAGAGGATAAACCCCACCCTGTCATAAACACAAATGGTTAATGCCATCTGCCTCTTGGGTAATTCCATCTGCCCTGCATCACACCCTCTACCTCAAATGGAAATACAGTAGCAGCAAAGACTCACTGAAAACAATGACATCAGAAGAGTAAACAGTAAAGTGTCAATTAGATAGAATAAATAACCACGAATACAGAGGGTTTTAAACTATGCGGCAATAACATTTTGTTGTAAATGTTCCCAAAATGCGTCTGAAGTTGCAGAAGGTACAGAAACCAGAAAGAACAAGACATCCCAGGGCGTTAGTAATGGCATGAATAATTGTATGTGAAAAGAGGAGGCATGTTTATCCCAAATCTTGTCCCACTAAAACTAAAGTGTTTCCCTATGTTGAGCAATAAACTTGTTAATCCTGAGGCTCTCTCTTGGCCTGACTAGAAAATAACTTTACCTACCCATTTAATGGTATCCCCTAGGAGCGAGTAACGGGAAAGACCATTCTATGAACTTCCTGTTCAGCTGCAAAATTGGAGATTCTCAGCAAAAAAACAAAGTGCTCCTGGTTTTCATTTGCATGTGTGGTGGCCCAGTACGGGATGGTGTTACCCCCTCCCTTTCCTGCTCTGTCAGGCAGTGTCCCTTCGTGTCCCTAGGGCCCCCTGCAGTGTTTCCCCCATTGTAAATATGTTATGCATTATGCTGTGTATTGTACCTTTAAGAAGTTATACTATGTGATTGTTACCCAGGAGATACTAGTGACCAGCTGACCCCAAGAGTGACCTAAGGAATCCCTGCTAGTCTCCACCATATAAGCCCTGGGTGGAGCTAGCTCTCTTTTTTCCCTCTCTTGGAGCTTAGAGCTCTGTGTGCTGCCGTCCAGTGCAGTTAAGCTGTCTCAGTGTGTTTGTCCGGAGCATTGGAAGCCTCAAGTCAAGCCCTGCATCCACAAGTCAAGTACAATTAAGCTAAAGTCACCGTCCTGTCAGTAACAAGTCAGTTAAGTCATCTGTCTACCCAGCGTGGCCAGCACTAAATTCTCCCATCCAACTTCAAGTCCCAGCAAGCTTGCAAGGTCTCTGTGTCACTGGTCACCTCCTTGGGATATTGGCTGCACTGCATAGACTGTTCCAACTGTCTACCCTCAGTAAAGCTACCGTTTTCCGTAACTTGGCGTCTGTGTCTTCATTGTCCCCGTGCCTACCCCAGGATCCGGCGGTATACCTTCGGGTGGTTATAGGCTAAAACACGCCCTGGCGTCACGAATACAAGGTGTTAATTCATCTGCCCCTGGGGTAACAACATGTGCCCTGCACCTCACACCACACCATACCACACATGCATAGAGGTCTCTGCTCTCCTTCCATCTATCTCTCCATCTGAGCTTTTCACTTATATCTACTTCTACTGTACAGTCTACATTTCTCTTCTCTACAGGTGGTCAAAGATTTTGGATACTTCCCAGTGGATTTGCTGGCAATTTAAACCTGGCCATAAATATTAGATATGTGAACCTTCTGATCTCAGAGGAACTGGCAAACCATCTAACGTGAAATGTCTTCCAGTGACTTTCTCCCCTCTCACCAATCAGAGGCCAAACAAGTTTGGGGTTATTTAGTTTGGGGAGAAAATACATCTTAGGGGCGATTTGATCACAATGTACAAATAAATGAATGGACAGTACAGAGATCTTTCTAGGGATCTTTTTATTGCCTAGACCGGTAACCATGACAAGGGGCATCCTCTACATCTAGAGGAAAGAAGGTTTCACCATCATCACAGACGGGGATTATTTACTGTAAGAGCAGTGAGACTATGGAACTCTGCCACATGGCTTTGTGATGTCTGACTCAATAAACAAGTTCAAGGGGGGCCTGGATGTTTTTCTGTAAAAATATAATATTAGAGCTTTAGAGGTTATGGATACTACAGTATATGTATGTGGATAGAACGTTAATCCAGGGATTTATTCCTTTTTTTTTTTTTTGCCATCCTCTGGACTCTTACTTTCAACCTTAAAAACTATGTTACTATGCATGAGTATTAGGAATGAGCAAATAAAATCTGACAAATCCAAATTTGTTACAAATATTCAAGAAAAATTTGGTTTGCAACTAATGTGAATATCGCCGCGATTTGATTGCGTGAATCGCTTCATTAAACTCCATTTAGTGCTGTCCAGGCTCCAGGGCATCTAAAATGGCGGATCCACATGTGAGGACATGCGGCAAGGAATCCTAGGAAGGCTGGAACAAGAGTAGGCAAGATGACCCTGAATCACATGCGGCATGCAGCCTATCAGCAGCCAGACACCCCTGTTAAGTCACAGCCCTATATATTCGTCAGCCATCTTGCGGCCAGTCACTTCAGCCTTTTATTGCAGAGAGATAGAGAGGGACAGACAGCAGTGTGTGTTGCACAGAAAAGCATTTTTACAGCAGTGATTCATCTCCCAGTTTACTACAGTGTTCTATTACAGAGAGCAGTGTGTTGCACCTCAAGCCCAAATCCTGCCTAGAAGCACTGATAGGGAAGGGAGTGAAATTGAGAGAGAAAGTGCAATTTTGGTTGTAGTACACAGCGACTGTGTGCAGCAGCACTGGTGTGTACTGCTGGTGTTGTACACACCATACTGTTTTAAAAGTACTACACCGCATTGTCCTCCCCTCATAAATGCATACCACATACGTACATCTAAATGGTGTATTATTTTGTTCCTGTTAAAGTCTTAAGGGTCTAGATACTGTAAAATAGAATAAGAAAAGGTTTTAGGTAAGCAAGTGCCCCCAATGGGTGTGTAGTCTGCTTACCAGAGATTGTTGTGCTGCGGGCACAACACCGTGATGTAGAATCATGGTGGAAGTGGAGGTCAGCTGGCCGCGGCATCCTTCTCAAGTGGCTCTAGGTCACTTCAGTACTTAGTAGATGCCTCTAGATACTGTGACAGGTCAGCCAAAAGTACACACCTACTGGTGTAGTAGACAAATACTGTTTTAAGCATACTGGAATGCATAGTCTTCCCCTCATAAGTGCATACCACATACGTACATCTAAATGGTGTACAATTTTGTTACTGTTGAAGTCTTAAGGGCCTAGATACTGTGAAAGGCCAGCCAAAAGTACACACCTGCTGGTGTTGTATACAAATACTGTTTTAAGCGTACTGGAGCGCATTGTCCTCCCCTCATAAGTGTATACTACATACGTACATCTCAGTGGTGTACTATTTTGTTCCTGTTAAAGTCTTAAGGGCCTAGATACTGCAAAAGGCAGCCAAAAGTACACACCGGCTAGTGTTGTACACAAATACAGTTTTAAGCGTAGTGAAGCGTGTTGTACTCCCCTCATATACGCACTAAGTGTGTCAGGAAGAGAAATGCCAGGACATGCACAGAGGAGTGGCAGAGGCCTAAATTCATCAGGCAGAGATCGCAGCAGACTAGGGGCGAATGTCAGCAGGAGTCGCAGCGAAAGGCCTGAGCTCCCGGTATCAGCTAGCGGTTGTGTCTTGACCAGCAACCCATCAGCCGTCATTGATTGGTTAACATGGTCATACACTTAATCACAAGTGACATCTGATACCGCCAGGCAATAGTCGGTGGGTTCCGCAGACACAACCCTTGGAGCAGCCCCTGTCCTCCCATTGCCTCTGTCCTATGCCGTTCCCTCCCCCACAGAAGTATCATATGCTGTGGGTTCAGCTCCGCTATTTAGTGAGGACGATCTAGAGGACAGTCAGCAGCTACTGCCTGGCCAAGAAGTGGAAGAGACATCCGTTGCTTCCTCCGCTAGGTGGGCAAGTAGGGATGAGGAGAGTGTCGTGGGAGGGGGTGTTGCGAGCGTTCAGGCTCCTGAAGCAGACACTGTTGATGAACTAGGAGGATATCAGTGACGTACAGAAACAACTCGTGATCAGGAGAAGAGGGTTGCAGGTTTCCCACGAGGCAGCAGCTGAGCCATCAAGGTGGTAGCATGGTTGGCAGAAGTGGAAAGTCTGGAGCCAAACATGCCCACCTGCTTCTCGGCAGCCTACCTTCCCAGGAGGTAGTGGAACAGGGGTTCCTGGAGCCTGCAGCAGTAGAAGTCAAGCAGTGTGGTCTGTTGGTGGGAAAAATCAGCTACTCGGCGGTGTGGCAGTTTTTCATGAAGCATCCAGAGGAGGTTAACATGGCCACATGCAAGATGTGTCCGCAGAAGATGAAGTGTGGCCAGGGTCCCAATGTTGGCACCACGGCCCTGCGTCAACATATGCAGCGTCACCATGAAATAGCCTGGAAGAACTGTGGCTGCGATGTGGTGGTCCAGTGTGCTGCATCACCCAGTGGCATGCCACTCCCTGTTTCAGCCTGCCAAGGCACCACCACCTCAGCCGAAGGGAGCTGTGTGTCATACACATCTTCTGTTGCTGAAGTCATGTCCAAGAGACAACAATATGTGCCCACTCATCCAACGGTGCAGAAGCTGAATGTGCTCCTGTCCAAGTTGCTGGTGTAGCAGTCCCTCCCTTTTCAAGTGGTGGACTCTGCACCTTTCAGAGAACTGATGGCTTGTGCCAAGCCGAGGTGGAGAGACCCAGGCCATCATTTCTTTGCAAAGAAGGCAGCACTAGCCCTGCACAATTTTGTGGAAAAGAAGGTGGGCCAGTCCTTGAGCCTTTCGGTGTGTACCAAAGTGCACGGCAGTGCCGACATGTGGAGCTATAACTACGCTCAGGGAAAATACATGTCCTTTACAGCCCACTGGGTGTATGTGGTTCCTGCGCAGCCACAACAGCAACTTGGACAGGTCACACCGATTCCTCCTCCATGCTCTCTGGCCATGGGTCCTGTGACAGTGTGCGACTCCACCTCCTCATCCTCCACCGATGTCCTCAGCCTCCACTTCACGGACAAGTCTCAGTGCCCCTCCAGCATACCATGTGTGTAGGGCATGGCGGTGTCACGCTGTTCTTCACATGGCTTGCTTTGGCGAACGGAGTCATACAGGAGAGGAACTGCTAAAAGTCATTCATGAAGAAATCGAATCATGGCTTACTCCATGAAAACTGGAAATTGGAACCATGGGGACAAACAACAGGAAGAACATCTTGTCTGCGCTGCGACAAGGAAGCCTGAGACATGCGCCCTGCATGGCACACGTGTTCACAGAACGACATCCCCCAACATAGTCTGATTTGCTATGTTTCCACACTTTGGAATTCCACCCTCCATATGTTAGACCGACTATACGAACAGAGAAAAGCCATCACCAATTTCTTGATGATCCAAGCGGATAGGGGGACTCCCCTGTGTAACTTCAACGCCAACCAGTGGCAGCTCATACATGACACCTGCCGTTTGCTCAGGCCTTTTGAGGAAGCCACATTATTAGTCAGTCACCAGGATTATGGGATGAACAACGTCTATCCACTGCTTCATCTACTACAACATGTGTCAGAAACAATGGCTGGTCAGGGCACTGGAGACATGGCGCCTACATCTCACTGCCACATGAGGCTAGAAGGGGCTGAACTGGAGGAGGAGGCGGGGCACAGTGGAGCACAGTTTAGGTTTCGTGAGAAGGGCGGTTTGTCTAGTCATCTGACAGGAGAGGAGGAGCAGGAGCAGCTAGAGGAGCTAGAGGGTTATGAGGAAGGCGAGACAGAGGACCCAGACACACAGTGGCAGTATGCAGTAGAGATGAAGGCAGGGAGTCTCTCCGAGTTACTTGCACAAGTGGCAAGATGCATGCTCACTTGCTTGCATAGAGACCGCCGAATTGTCCCCATTTAGCAGCGGGATGACTTCTGGCTCTCCACCTTATTGGACCCTCGCTACCAGCACAGACACATCCTACGTAGTCAGTTGGCCGATGCCTATCTGCGCCATCGTCCATCCTCTCGCAGGTCTGACTCGGGGGGCCCTCTGCGCTCACCTTCCACTGCCATGGCTGCTGGGGAGGGGTGGGGTGGCAGAAGCAGTACCAGCTCCAGCAGCAGCAGCATGAGTCTTCAGTTACTGATGAGTAGCTTTCTTCATCCGCATAGTGAAGCAACACATCAGCAGCAGGTAGACCTGGAGCAGGACCTGAACCAGCAGGTGGTGGCATACCTTGACATGACCATGCCAACACACCTTGAAGATCTGCTGGACTTCTGGGCAGCCAAACTTGATTTGTGGCTGCAACTAGCAGAGTTTGCCCTGGAAAAACTGTCCTTGCCAGCCAGTAGTGTGCCATCAGAGCAGGTGTTTAGTGCGGCAGGGGCCATAGTAACCCCAAGGAGAACTTGTCTGTCCACGAAAAATTTGAAGAGACTGACCTTTGTGAAGATGAATCAGGCATGGATCAGCCAGGATTTCCACCCACCAATGCCTGATGCATCAGAGTAGATTGAGCATGGTGCCACACCAACAATTCACAAGTATGGATAGTGCTAAACATATTTAAGGTGTTGCAGCCCAGTTACAAACTTTCTTCCGCATCAGACCACAGGTAAGTATTGAGGATATGCATTACGTAAAACTTAACTTTTAATGATATTCTTAGGATAAAATGTATGTACCCAAAGATTTTTGGAAATCAAACAAAAGGAAAGGTGGTGTGCAAAAAACACCATGTGCCACCTACACCACCAAGTATTGATGTGATGCAAAGACCTCTAAAAGGTGGAAGGGCACAACGTATGGTTCATTGTAACCGGTGGGGGTAAAAACTTCCCCTGCTCTCGCATTATTAATTCCCTTCTTGGCAAGTGTTATTCGCTCTAAAATGGGCGGCCCCACACAGGAACCTCTTTCTCTTTCCCCCTACAAACTCCATTTCCCAGGGTTTTTAGGTGAAAATAGAGAGTTTCCTGTGTGGGGCTGCCCTTTTTAGGGTGAGTAACAATTGCCCAGAAGGGAATTAATAGGGCGAGAGTATGGCCTTACAGGGGAGGTTTTTACCTCCACCTGCTACAATGGACAATACATTGTTCCCTGCCACCTTTTCGAGGAGAGTGTTACTCGTCTTAAAAAGGATGGCCCCACACAGGAACCAATCTCTATTTCCACCTAAATACCCTGGGAAATGGCAGTGTTTGTAGGTTAAAATAGCGAGAGGTTCCTGTGTTGGGCCACCCTTTTCTGGGCGAGTAACACTTGAAAAGAAGGGAATTAATAATGCGAGAGTAGGGCCTTAGAGGGGAAGTTTTTACCCCCACCGGTTACAATGGACCATTCGTTGTTCCCTTCCACCTTTTCAAGGTCTTTGCATCACATCAATACTTGGTGGTGTAGGTGGCACATGGTGGTTTTTGCACACCTTTCCTTTTGTTCGATAAAAAAAAAAAGTTTGGGTCATATATTTTATCCTAAGCATATTATTGAAAGGTAAATTATATGTAATGCATATCCTCAATACTTACTTGTGCACACTAACACTTTTACCGTTTTCTTCTGCCTACCTGCCTCAGCTACTACTCTGATCCTGCCACCCGCCGGATGCCACACATCTGAACTTGCAGGACTCCTGATGCTGCTGCTGTCACCTCCAGGCTGTCTCATTCTGCCACCATATGTTCTTCTAATGCTGATGCCAGCTCCAGGCTGTCTCATATTGCCACCATATGTTCTCCTTATGCTGCTTCCACCTCCAGGCTGTGTCATTCAGCCATTATATGGTCTCCTCATGCTGCCGCCAACTCCAGGCTTTGTCATTTAGCCACTATATATTCTCCTCATGCTGCCGCCACCTCCACACTGTGTCATTCAGCCACTATATGGTCTCCTCATGCTTCTGCCACCTCCAGGCTGTGTCATTCAGCCACTATATGTTCTCCTCATGCTGCCGCAAACTCCAGGATGTTACAATCAGCCACTATATGCTGCCGCCAATTCCAGGCTGTGTCATTCAGCCACTATGTTGTCTCCTCAGGCTGCCGTCAACTCCAGGCTGTGTCATTCAGCCACTATATGGTCTCCTCATACTGAATCCTCCAGGCTCTGTCATTGTGCCGCTCTGCAACAGTGATTCCAATAGCAACGCCTCTGATCTGCATATTATACTGAATAACAGTATTATTTCACTAACCCAGCACACACCCTATGCGTGTTACAGCAAGGAAAAGTGTTCTACACCCCTATTAAGGCTCTCTGTAGGCCAGAAAAAGCCGTTTTTAATATCGATTTGCCAGAATTAAATTTATACCAAAACAAATTTTTTGGGAAACTTCAGCGAATCGGCCAAATCGAATTTTTCAAAAAATTCGCTCATCTCCAATTTTGATGGGAATCAGGAAAGATAAGTTGTCTTATGTGTGCCCAACTTTGCACTTATATTTTTATTTTGATGTTCTATTACATTTCCAGAAAAAAAAAAAACTTCCATCCACAAAGCCATATAAGAGCTTTATTTTGTTGCGTGGCCAATTGTACTTTGCAGTGACGCCTCTTACTTTACTGTAAAATGTATGGCGCAATGAAAAAAATAATATTTGTGGGAGGAAATTGGGAAAAGAGTGATTTTACAACTTTAGTTTTTTTGTTTTGTTTTTATGTAGTGCACTTTTCATAAAATTAAAGTGTTATTTTTATTCTGTAAGTCCAAACTATTAAAAAGATATCCAGTTTTTATACATTTTGTTTTGTTTTTACTTATTTACATTTTTGTTTCACTTTTTTCAAGAAAATTTGTATGCTTAAATTGCCCTATTGCCCTATTATTACCCCTATAACTTTTTTTTTTTTTTGGGATACAGGGCTGTATAAGGGCTTTCTTTTTGTGCCGTGATCTGTAGTTTGTAGCAATTAAAAATGAGCAATTCTGGCATTTGGTATTTTTTTCTTTTAATGCTGCCCCCCCTCAGGCAGCATTAAAAGAAAAAAGAATACCAAATGCCAGAATTGCTCATTTTTAATTGCTACACAGTGCGAGGGAGAGGATTATAAACAATATATTTTAATGGGTAGGAAATTTCCGCACATATTTCTTTTTTATTTTTTCTTGTTTATGTTACTTGAAAAATGGGAAAAGGTGGGGGGGGGGGTGATTTAAACTTTTATTAGGGGAAAGGTTTATTGACATTTATTAAAAGAGAAATGTGGCACAAACATTTCCCTTCCCTTGTGCCCGAGCTGCAAAAACGAAAAAAAATAACTTTAACTCACCTTCCTATGTTTCCTCGTTGCGCCGGTATCGGCGTCCCGGTCATCCGGCGCTACTCGCCTCCCTGCTTCATAGGTTCGGAACATCACACCACAGTCAGCATATCCCCGGCCGCAGCAATGTCCTGTCTCGGCCTATGATAGGCTGAGTGCACTGTCATGTAAGGAGCCCAGGCAGCAGGGAGAAGGTGGTCCCAGGCTCCTTACATGACAGTGCCCAGCGAAACGTTGCCTGCACTGTGATGTTCCGAGCCTAAGAAGCAGGGAGCCGAACAGCACTGGACGAATGGGACGCTAATATCGATGCAACGGGGGAACGTAGAAAGGTGAGTTAAATTTTTTTTTGCTTTTTTTTTTGCAGCCCGGGCACAAGGGAAGGGAAAAGTTATGCGCAGCATTTCTCCTTTAATAAATATTTGAATTTTTTTATTTTTTGTCTCCATGGGTGACCATTACATGCAATTTTTGATTGTTAACACTAAACAATCTATGCCATAGCACAGCATTGATCAGTGTTATTGACGCTCTGCTTGTACAGGCTGCTGTAGCAGGGTTAAGTTTAAATGCTATAAGAATTAGACATTTTTAATAAATCTGGGCAATAGGGGGATATTTATCCAAACCTGTGTAGAGGAAAAGTGGTGCAGTTGCCATAGCAACCAATTAGTTGCTTCTTTCATTAAAAAAAAAAATAAGCGATCTGATTGGTTGCTATGGGCAACTGCACCACTCTTCCTATACTCAGGTTTTGATAAATCTCCCTCACAGTGTTTACCGGAAGAGGGAAATCATAATACTTTCCCCAATTATATGTATTGAAGGACTATAAGGAACATGGTAAGGGCTCCCACTCAGTCTTGCTTTCAAGCATACCTGTCATATCACAGGAAAAATTATGCTTATATATGTAACTCTCTAGGTCATACAGATTCTTTACATGTCTTTTTCATGTGTCTAACTGTCTTTTTCATGTATTTGGCTCACAAATCCCTCTGCTTTGTTGCTCACTCATTCTGACATCCACTGTTCAGGATGAGGCAAGTGCTAAGCCCGCCTTCATTCACCATGCATTCACTTCCTCCTTGAGTCTTCTGTGCTGTGCAGGGTCTCTTCATCCAATCACTGCAGGTGGCTCTGTAACCCACTCCTCTCTGTTTTTAGACAGGAGTCGGATAGACAGGACAGGAGTGAGCACAGAGGAGTGCTAGTCTCACCCTAACTTACTGGACTTTGTCCATGCCTGTGCTTCAGTTGGGACAAAGATGATGCTGCAGCTGGACAGGATTATGTTCTGGATGGCGTGATGGCCCCATGATTTCTATAAAAAGGAGATACAATTTTTAGTTTTTAAAGCGTACCCGTCAGATCCAACAATTTGTTTTTTCACTCAGTACCTAATCCTGACCATGTACATCACATTTTTATGTGTCTAGTACCTTTATTTTTTTTATTACACTTTTAATTTAGCTAACTAGTCTAAATTCCTCTCAAAGGTAGGGGGCGTGGCCTCCCTGTGCAGGTCTCTGCCCCCTCCCTCAGTATGCTGTCTGCTCACATCTCCCCTAGCATTAGCAAAACTACAACTACCAGCTTGTCCTCACTGACAGTAGTGGGACACAAGCTGACAGTGGCGGGGGGGATTTTTCCTCCAGCTTTGAGCCCTGCGCTCACAGTTGTCAATCAAGGAAGCGTGTCCATGACATAGGTGATGATGTATGGACACAGCAGGACTAGTATGTGTCCAAGCAGGCAGGGGGGCAGTTGTTTGACTGTCTTTTTCAGTATGAAATACTGAACATTTTCTGATGAAAGCAATTGCAAAACCTATTAGTTTTCCATGCTTAACAACATATCAAAAGTACGTTTTTGTATCTGACAGTGCCCATTTAAGTATATTAACCACTTAAGGACTCAGCCCATTTGGGCCTTAACCCCTTCCCGCTATTGGACGTATGCATACGTACAGGCGAATTACACGTTCGCGCAAATGGACGTATGCATACGTCCAAGCGATCTCCTGCTCTGCCGCGGGCAGCGCAGGAGATCGCGGGTGGGACTCAGCTGTCAATCACAGCCGGAGTCCCACCGCAGCTGCCGGGGCCGCGATTGCGCCGGTCCCGGCAGCATTAACCCCATAGATGCCGTGATCAGTCTGATCACGGCATCTATGGTGTTTGCAGGGGGAGCGCTCTCCCCCTGCCCATCAATCGCGGCGCCGCGATAAAATAAGGGGGATCGGGGGTGTCCAAGACACCCTCGATCCCCCTTGAAGAGATAGGAGTGAGGTGGCAGGGTTGCCACCCCTCCTATCCCTGCTATTGATCGGCGGAGCGGCCGACCAATAGCAGACTGGGGGCGGGGGGGTTAAAGTTCGGTTCCCTGCGCTATGCCCGCCCATCGGTGTCCGGGCACAGCGGGGGGAACCGTGTAGTAGCGGCGGCGGCGGCGACGATCACTTACCCGGCGGCGGCGGCGGCTGTGATCACGGCGGCGGTGGAGGTGAGTATGACGCCGCGTGTCCATAGTCTGTTGCCTAGCAACATCTGCAGGGCGACAGTTTAGAGAGTGGTCTCTAAACTGTCGCCCTCCAGATGTTGCAAAACTACAACTCCCACCATGCCTTGACAGCTGTTTGCTGTGTTGGCATGCTGGGAGTTGTAGTTTTGCAAGATTTAGAGGGGTTCAGGCTAGAGATCACTGACAGTGGTCTCTAAACTGTAGCCCTCCAGATATTACAAAACTACAACTCCCAGCATGCTCAGACAGCAGTTTGCTGTCTTAGCATGCTGAGATTTGTAGTTTTGCAACATCTGGAGGGCCACAGTTTAGAGACCACTGTCAGTGATCTCCAGCCTGAACCCCTCTAAATCTTGCAAAACTACAACTCCCAGCATTCAGGAACAGCAAATGGCTGTCTCGGCATGCTGGGAGTTGTACTTGCGTGCATCCAGCTGTTGCATAACTACATCTCCCAGCATTCTCTTTGGCAATCAGTACATGCTGAGAGTTGTAGTTCTGCAACAGCTGGAGGCACACTGGTTGGGAAATACCGAGTTAGGTAATAGGTTCTATTACCTAACTCAGTATTTTCCAACCAGTGTGCCTCCAGCTGTTGCAAAACTACAACTCCCAGCATGCACGTTCTGTCAGTGCATGCTGGGAGTTGTAGTTCCCCCCCCCCTCCCATGTGAATGTACAGGTTACATTCACACTGGCGACGGATTACAGTGAGTTCCCTGCTTCAGGTTTGAGCTGCAGCAGCCGCAGCTCAAACTCCTAGCGGGAGACTCAGTGTAATCCGCCGTCAGTGTGAATGTAACCTAAAAACACTACACTACGCTAACACAAAATAAAGAGTAAAACACTACATATACACACGTACACTGCCCCCACCACCACCACCCCTTCCCCCCCAATAAAAATGAAAAACGTATCCTACAGCAGTGTTTCCAAAACGGAGCCTCCAGCTGTTGCAAAACAAAAACTCCCAGCATTTCCGGACAGCCATTGACTGTCCAAGCATGCTGGGAATTTAGCAACAGCTGGAGGCACCCTGTTTGGGAATCACTGGTGTAGAATACCCCTATGTCCACCCCTATGCAAATCCCTAATTTAGGCCTCAAATGCGCATGGCACTCTCACTTTGGAGCCCTAGCGTATTTCAAGGCAACAGTTTAGGGCCAAATATGGGGTAACGCCGTACTCGGGAGAAATTGCCTAACAAATTTTGGGGGGCTTTTTCTCCTTTTACCCCTTATGAAAAGGTAAAGTTGGGGTCTACACCAGCATGTTAGTGTAAAAAAAAAACATTTTTGTACACTAACATACTGGTGTTGCCCCATACTTTAAAATTTCACAAGCGGTAAAAGAAAAAAAGCCTCCAAAATTTGTAACGCAATTTCTCCTGAGTACGGAGATACCCCATATGTGGGCGCAAAGTGTTCTGGGGACGCACAACAAGGCTCAGAAGGGAGAGTGCACCATGTAAATTTGAGGTCTAAATTGGTGATTTGCACAGGGGTGGCTGATTTTACAGCTGTTCTGACATAAGTGCAAAACAATATGACCCCATTTTGGAAACTACACCCCTCACGGAATGTAACAAGGGGTACAGTGAGCATTTACGCCCCACAGGTGTCTGACAGATCTTTGAAACAGGGGTCTGTGAAAATGAAAAATAAAATTTTTAATTTACACAGCCCACTGTTCCAAAGATCCGTCAAATGCCAGTGGGGTGTAAATTCTCCCTGCACCCCTTATTACCTTCCGTGAGGGGTGTAGTTTTAAAAAATGGGGTCACATGTGGGGGGTCCACTGTTCTGGCACCACGGGGGGCTTTGGAAATGCACATGGCCAAATTCTCTCTCCAAAAGCTCAATGATGCTCCTTCTCTTCTGAGCATTGTAGTTCGCCCCCAGTGCACTTCACGTCCACTTATTGGGTATTTCCATACTCAGAAGAGATGGGGTTACAAATTTTGGGGGGTATTTTTCTGCTATTATCCCTTGTAAAAATGTAAAATTTGGGGGAAAACAAGCATTTTAGTGTAAAAAAAAATATTTTTTTTTTTACATATGCAAAAGTCGTGAAACACCTGTAGGGTATTAAGGTTCACTTTACCCCTTGTTACGTTCCCCAAGGGGTCTAGTTTCCAAAATGGTATGCCATGTGGTTTTTTTTTCTGTCCTGGCACCATAGGTGCTTCCTAAATGCGACATGCCCCCCGAGCAAAATTTGCTCTCAAAAAGCCAAATATGACTCCTTCTCTTCTGAGCATTGTAGTTCGCCCGTAATGCACTTCAGGTCAACTTATGGGGTACCTCCATACTCAGAAGAGATGGGGTTACAAATTTTGGGGGGTATTTTCTGCTATTAACCCTTGCAAAAATGTGAAATTTGGGGGGAAACACACATTTTAGTGAAAATTTTTTTTTTTTACATATGCAAAAGTCATGAAACACCTGTGGGGTATTAAGGCTCACTTAATTCCTTTTTACGTTCCTCAAGGGGTCTAGTTTCCAAAATGGTATGCCATGTTTTTTTTATTTGCTGTTTTGGCACCATAGGGGCTTCCTAAATGCAACATGCCCCCAAAAAACCATTTCAGAAAAACGTACTCTCCAAAATCCCCTTGTCGCTCCTTCGCTTCTGAGCCCTCTACTGCGCCCACCGAACAATTTACATAGACATATGAGGTATGTGCTTACTCGAGAGAAATTGGGCTACAAATTCAAGTATAAATTTTATCCTTTTACCCCTTGTAAAAATTCAAAAATTGGGTCTACAAGAACATGCAAGTGTAAAAAATGAAGATTTTGAATTTTCTCCTTCACTTTGCTGCTTTTCCTGTGAAACACCTAAAGGGTTAAAACACTTACTGAATGTCATTTTGAATACTTTGGGGGGTGCAGTTTTTGTAATGGGGTCATTTATGGGGTATTTCAAATTTGAAGACCCTTCAAATCCACTTCAAACCTGAACTGGTCCATGAAAAATAGTGAGTTTGAAAATTTTGTGAAAAATTGTAAAATTGCTGCTGAACTTTGAAGCCCTCTGGTGTCTTCCAAAAGTAAACACTTGTCTTTTATGATGAAAATATAAAGTAGACATATTGTATATGTGAATCCAAAAAAAATAATATTTGGAATATCCATTTTCCTTACAAACAAAGAGCTTCAAAGTTAGAAAAATGCAAAATTTTCAATTTTTTCATCAAATTTTGGGATTTTTCACCAAGAAAGGATGCAAGTTACCACAAAAATTTACCACTATGTTAAAGTAGAATATGTCACGAAAAAACAATCTCGGAATCAGATTGATAAGTAAAAGCATTCCAGAGTTATTAATGTTTAAAGTGACAGTGGTCAGATGTGCAAAAAAGGGCTGCGTCCTAGAGGTGAAAATGGGCTGTGTCCTTAAGAGGTTAAGGACTTAAAATTTTATTTTTACATTTTCGTTTTTTCCTCCTCGCCTTCAAAAAAACTCTTTTATATTTTCATCCATAGACTAGTATGAGGGCTTGTTTTTTGCGCGACCAGTTGTCCGTTGTAATGCCATCACTCACTTTACCATAAAATGTATGGCACAACCCAAAAAAAATACTATTTGTGTGGGGAAATTAAAAAGAAAACCGCAATTTTGCTAATTTTGGAAGGTTTCGTTTTCACGCCGTACAATTTACGGTAAAAAAGACATGTGATCTTTATTCTTTGGGTCAATACAATTAAAATGATACCCATGATAATATACTTTTCTATTACTGTTGCACTTAAAAAAAATCGCAAACTGTTTAACCAGATTAGTACGTTTAAAATCCCCCTATTTTGAAGACCTATAACTTTTTCATTTTTCCGTATAAGCGGCGGTATGAGAGCTCATTTTTTGCGGCGTGATCTGTACTTTTTATTATTGATACCATATTTGCTTAAATAAAACTTTTAATACTTTTTTTATTATTTTTTGGGGGAATAAAATGTTGTAAAAAAGCAGCTATTTTGGACTTTTTTTTTTACGTTCACGTCGTTCACCATCATTAACATTTTCTTTTAATAGTTGGCATATTTACGCAAGCGGTGATACCAAATATGTATATAACATATTTTTTTTTACACTTTTTGGGGGTGAAATAGGGAAAATGGGACAATTTACGTATTTATTGGGGGAGGGGGTTTTTCACATTTTTTTTACTTTTATTTTTTACTTTTTTACTTCTATTTTTACACTTTAATAGTCCCCATAGGGACTATTAAATCATCCGCGGATGTCCGCCATTACGAGCAGGTCCCTGACTGCTATCAGCAGCCAGGACCTGCCTTGCATGACGCGAGCATCGCTCCGATGCTTGCGATTATGCATAGGACGTAAATGTACGTCCTGGTGCGTTAAGTACCAGCTCACCAGGACCTACATTTACGTTCTGCGTCGTTAAGGGGTTAAAGAAGTAAATGTTTTGCCAAAATACATAACATATAAAAACAGAGCTGATCTCTTTCAAAAACCGTGCCACGCTTGTCCAAAGGTTGTGTGCTGTATTGCAGCTCAGTTCCCTTGAAGTGTGTGGAGGAAAGTTGTAATACCACACACAACCTGAGGACAGGGGTGGGGCAGTTTTGGAAAAAAAAATTCAATTTTTCCATTCCTGGATAACCCTTTTTTCTATGTACCAGTGGTCTCCGAACTGTAGACCTCCGTATGTTGCAAAACTACAACTCCCAGCATGCTGGGAGTTGTAGTTTTGCAACATATGGAGGCTCACAGTTTGGAGACCACTGCTATAGGCTTAATTAACCTACAGTTCACATGGCTTCCCTATCTACCATCAGAGATACATTAGTATATTGGTATACCATAATGACATGTAAGCAATAGCAAGAAGCCCCTCTCAACGCCCCGGGCCCCTCTCTACCCCATGTACATTGATTTTATCCTTCTGATACAGTGAGTACTACAAATCCCATCCAGCGCTCAGGATGCCAGCTCTAGATTACTATCACAAGAGCGTTTTCCTATTTACTTTTCTGCAATTAATAAAGTAACATTTAATAGAAGAAAAGCCTGAAGGGTTTTCAATGAACTCATTATATACAGGATACATTTGGTGTTCCTGTATGAGCGACTTCAATGTAGGAATTCATCTAAAGGGACACATCCCTTAGTTAGTATAATGGCTATTGAATTAAGCAGATATGTTGACAGGAACAGCAATTATAATAATAGGGTCTTTATTTACTATTATAACCTTTACCCCCCGTGGGATTTTTTTTGTTGTTGCTATAGTAAAGACATGTTGGTAGCTATTCTGGACATATTTTCTGGATTACCCATGAACATATTTAATAATTTTTCAACATTACAGTGAAAGTATCTAGCAAGAGAGGATAGAGAATATATATGAAGACTGGGTAAATATGAGATTTCACTTCTGCTTATGAAATTGAATACAAGGAACTAGGCTATTTATTTATAATTACATGTGGGTTGGCATAACAGGGAGGAAATGATTGGGTCATGGTGGACGTGCTCTATGCCATTGTATTATTCTTGTACAGGGGACCTCTATTGTCTAAGGTAAATATTTGGATACATACACACCTACATAAACTTTGGATAGGTTTAGACTATGTTCACATGTGGTGAGTGATGTGAATTGTACAGTAGATATGGCGCCAGTGGCAAACTAGCAGGCTTTTAGTGATATTGCTGAGGAAGCCAAAGTGTCCGGCTCATAACGCCAGAAAAAGGTTTGTGTATTTGGCATTGTATGATAAGAGTTGTACTATCACATGGCTGGAGAGGTGCAACAATGTATCACAATGAAGATTTCTGCAAACCATTATTTCAATAAAGCTGTGATTCGTACACAAGGCCCCGGGAAATAAAACCTCTAAAGCCAGGGTTTATGGAAAATAACTTGGTACTTTACTTTACATCAGTAGAGTAGCAATAACTTGGTACTTTACTTCAGTAGAGTAGCAATATTTTAAAATACTTAATATATATGGTAGGTAGATATAAGTTCTTTAGGATATACAGGGGCTAATAGTAAACGGCCACTTGTAGAGCTGAGCGAGTTTTCCGAAAGTTCGAACTAGCAGCTGCGCAGCACAACTTAACACTTTTGTCACAGTTAACCAGTGAGTCTGCTGGTTTACTGTAACATCTTGCTGGGCAGAGCTCTATGGGCCGTACCAGCAAGGAAGGAGATCATTAGCACTGCTGAGCAGTGCTAGTTAATTCCTGGGGGAGAGGGAGGGGGTGTATACATTATACAGACATCAGTATGGCTGTATAATGTATACAATGAAGAGACTGATACTTACCACTTTCTCATCGCTGGTCCGGGCCTCTTGTGTAGCCCTGCCTCTAGCGATGACATCATTGGGGAGGGGGAGGGACAAAGCTACACAAGAAAAGGCCTGGACCAGTAACGAGATGGTAAGTATCACTCTCTTCTCTGTATATATTATACAGCCATATAGATGGCTATATAAAGTATTCACCCCCTCCACCCCTAAGGATTTAACTAGTTATGCTCAAAAGCGCTCATTAACTCCTTCCTTGCTGGGCTAAGCTGTACTTGCGGCTTCAGCTGCAAGCACAGCTCACCCCTCGTCATTGCAAGGTTTGTGCAAGTCAACCCTGGCAATGTCCAAAAGTTCAGTGAGCCAAAAACCCCTCCAAGTTCGAATGGAATCCAAGTTCAGAGAGCTCAGCTCACTCAACTCTAGTCACTAGTCATTGCCCAGAAAATATTTGTAGGCATTTCATTAGGTTGTTCTTGTAGTTCTACTTTACTTTGGTAATGTTGCCGCCCTTGTGGTAACTAGGCTGCTGAACGTTTGATTTGGATTGTTACTCGGTTACTGCACTAGCTTAGGTCCAATTTAACTGAGCAAGCTATCAAGGGTCTTCACTGTGGTGGTCGGTGGAAAATGTATGCAAGGATCCCTTACCACTCACTCTTTTGGGCTATGTTGAAACACGACTTCCTAAGCATATACAGAAAGTAATCCCCAGAAGTTTGCTTGTCGCTAGGTCAGTTCCATAGGAATTTTTGCACCTTGTTCTTTGTAGCAATCAGGCCAACGATTTTGCCTCTACAGAATGCTGCCTCATTCTTGTATCTCTGAAGCAGGACACACCATACAGGATAACATGACTGGGACAGTGCTGCTGATGTAAGCAAACTCTATCATATGGTTACAGAGCTGCAGAGCATGTGTTCACCTTATAGCCCTAACTCTACTAACTAACTAAGTGCTCGGACACGTAACAGAGCACCTGTTATGATATGCACTCCGGACGCACACGCCGGCCGTGAGCGCGTGTCCCTGTCCCCTAGAGCGCACGCGCACCTGAGCTCTGAGATTTAAAGAGCCAATGCGCCCATTAATTAAGTAACACCTGTGGCCAGTTAATAAATTCCTCCACCTCCCTCACTACCCTGCCGGATCTTTGTTGCCCTAGTGCCTGAGAGAAAGCGTTCCTGAGTAATGCCTTGCTGTGTGTTTTGTGACCTGACCTTGCTCCTTTGCCGCCTGCCTACTGACCACTTGCTACGGTCCTGACTATGCTACTGTGCCACCTGCCCTGACCTCCTGCTATCCTGACTACGAGTGGCCCCATCTCACCTGTGCCTCAAATTTCCTCAGCCGCCTGTGTGGTCGAATCGTGCCAGGAGTAGCGACCTGGGAGCCGCCTGCCGCTGCAAGTCCATCCCTCTTTGCGGCGGGCTCTGGTGAAAACCAGCGGTACCTTAGACTCCGCTCCCTGGTACGGTCCGTGTCATCAGCCACACAGGTTCAGTAGATCCACTACCACTAGTGATCTTGTCTACTGAAACGTGAGTGTTACAGCACCACTGCTCTTACATAATGTGAAAATGTTATGGGTAAAAATTGTTAACCCCTTACATTTAGTGTAAGTGTATGCATGTAATACACAGAAAATACATTTGTAATGTGATAAACACAGAGATATAAGTCACAGCATTTTAGAGAATGATTTTTGACAGATCAGAAAACTTACTACAGCCACCTAAGCTATGTTCAAATAAAATAAACATTATTAACCACTCCGTTCCCTTTGACCCCTCCAGCTTGTCTCTACTGTCTTGTCCTGTCTCGATACACAGGAATAGTGTGCTTAGCCAATCACTGGCTGAGTGTAATTTTTTTCATTTCCTGTGGGTGGAGACTGGAAAAGGAAGTGACGAACAGTGGGTACCTGGTGAGCATCAGAACGGCAAAGAAGGGGGTGAGGGGAGGTGATTAAAGGGGAAGTATTATGCAAGAAATCCAAAGGATAGGGGATACGTTTTTGGGGGGTCTGACCGCTGAGACCCCCAATGATCTTCTGCATGCAGCTTTGGCTCTCCCTGGGAGCGGAGTGTGATGAGGGCAGATGTTATTACCCTAGAGGCAGATGGCATTAACCCCTTGTGACGCCAGGGCGTGGTTTAACCTCTACACCACCTGAAGGTATACTGCTGGATCCTGTGCTAGGCACGGGGGCAAATAATGACTCCGACGCCAAGTTATGGAACAACGGCAGCTTTAATGAGGTTAGACAGGTGTAACAGTCTTTACAGCTCGGTTAGGCCCAAGGAGGTGACCAGTGACTTCAGGGACCCTAGGGCTCGCTGGGACTTATAGTGGATTTGGACAATTTGCTGCAGGCCCACGTTGACTTGGTACAGACTGATCTTGACTGACTTGACAGACTTCACCCGTTTGTAGCTTACCAGGTTTTGACGTTCACCTGTGGGGTAGTGGACCTGTGGAAATGTGGCTGCGTGATAGGCTTTAGGGCTCCTCAGGACACCAGACACTCTCTCTCAGGACTTGACCTTGCTGCGCTCAGTAGAGAAGAGTCTAAGAGACTGAACTAGCTCCACCCAGGGTTTATATGGGGGAGACTCTGGATGGGTTCCATAGGTCACCCTATAGGTCACATGGTCACTGGTACCTTTCTTGGTTACAACACTTAGCAACATTACTTAAAAGTATATGAAAAGTTATATACATTACATTGGATAACACAGGTGGTAGTTAACTATTTAGGGAACACAGGCAAAAGAGAGGCCCAGGGGCCACTGAATTTAAAGATTTTTAAATAGGAGCAATTTACAAATCTGTGTAACTTTCTGGCACCAGTTGATTAGAAAAAAATAGTTTTTCACCAGCATACCCCTTTAAGATTTATTGCATGATATATCTCCTTTAAAGCTTTAACACCCAAATAAGCCAAAAAGGAGAATAAATCAAACATTTTTAATTAAAACTGATAGAATTCACTAAGAATTAATGGTTATTGTATCTCTACCATATAATCGAAATGTTTCCCTCTGTGAATTATCTTTTTGCTAACAAACTCAACTTGTTCACAAAAGGTGACGCGGCTTCATGCATGAAACTTTTTCCACGTCATGAACAAGCGCATTTCACAGTTTTTTGGTGCATATTTTGGCGCACATTTCAAGGATTCTAACACCATGAAAACAGATTTGGCACACACCATGTGAAAATTGGCGCTCCTGTACCACTTTTTGAACTATGCAGTTCTAGAGAGACCTATTCCAGAGAAGTGACATTGCCTTATTTGGTGCATAATTGGCGACAGATTGTACGTAAAAGCACACGTAAATAGTGTCCTAATTTTAGCACTTGTGCAGCAAATTTCAATTATATTAGCGACATTCTCGCCACCTTAGTAAAAATGGATGAAGGGATGAGATATTGGGCAATCTACACTATATATGCAAAGTATATGCAACGATTTCCTAATTTTTTATTTTGTGAAAGAGTTTAAATTATCAGTAAATTGTGAAATTGTTAAATACTTTTCACACTATTTTAGTTATCCCCCCCCCCCCCAATATGTTATTATGGTAATTACTGTTACATCAAATATTGATAAATAATATTGATAGAGATCTAGAGATGTATTATTTACCTCTTTATTGCCTAAGAATGAGTGCAATGGATAACATTTTAGGAGTGGAAATGGTTAACATTTTCTGCTACAGTCCGTACAATACGGCATTACATTTGGTACATTTGGTTGCTATTAAGGGGCAGATAGCTAACATGCAGACAAGATGTGAAATGGTAGAACAGACTGCTCTCCAAACTCCAAGGTATGTGCAGTAATACATGGGAGGAAGGTCAATATAGTTCATCAGGGATACACCGCGGTTCCATCGATAAAATCAGAACCATATATCATATCTCTTTATCTAATAGGGCAAGTGTCACTGACATGCTTCTGAGAACAGAAAATCCTAATAAGGGGTAAAAGCAGAGAGGGGGCAGCTGAGAGAATTATTTCAAATTCATGAACTGGAACCCCCAAGAAATGTACAGCAGAAAGGATCAGCTATGAAATTACTATGTCAGGGAATACGCATTTCGACATTGTCCATGCTATATGGGACAAACTAAACAACCTGGATTTTTTAGGGGCAGGACTTCAAGGTGGCCAAGCCTCAATGGTGTAATGCGTTCTCCCATGAGCACCTTTAAATAACAACTTTAGTATTACTTGAAATTTATTGGTTTTAATATATATATATATATATATATATATATATGTATACAGTATATATATATATATATATATATATATATATATATATATACCAACAAAAAGTCCAACAGCACTCACGGGTTCAAGTAAAAAACACAACGGTGTTTATTTAAACCATGTTCAAATGCAACGTTTCAGTGATATCCACCACCTTTTTCAAGCATCAGGTGGTGGATATCACTGAAACGTTGCATTTGAACATGGTTTAAATAAACACTGTTGTGTTTTTTACTTGAACCCGTGAGTGCTGTTGGACTTTTTGTTGGAATTTATGGATGTGGTCTGCGACTGGGACCACGTTTCTTTCCTATTGCACCCGGATCACTATCTCAAGACTTACAGTGGTTGTGCTGTCCTCCGCCATTTGGAAAAAAAAAAAAAAAAAAAAAAAAAAAAATATATATATATATATATATATATATATATATATATAAATATATATATCCAGCTGTTTGGAAGCTACACTGGAACATACATACATTGGGGGAGATTTATCAAAACCTGTGTAGAGGAAGAGTGGTGCAGTTGCCCATAGCAACCAATCAGCTCGCTTCTTTCATTTTAAAGAGGCCTGTGAAAAATAAAATAAGCAATCTGATTGGTTGCCATGAGCAACTGCACCACTCTTCCTCTGCACAGGTTTTGATAAATCTTCCCCAATGTATGTATGTTCCAGCGTAGCTTCCAAACAACTGAAGATATATATATATATATATATATATATATATATATATATATACTGTATACATATAAAAGTATTTAGTCAGCCAATTGTGCACGTTTTCCCACTTAAAAAGATGAGAGGCCTGTAATTTTCATCAGAGGTATACTTCCGCTATGAAAGACATAATGAGAATAAAAAATCCATAAAATCACATTGTTTGATTCTTAAAGAATTTATTTGCAAATTATGGTGGAAAATAAGTATTTGGTCACCTACAAACAAGCAAGATTTCTGTCTCTCACAGACCTGTAACTTCTTCTTTAAAGGGGCACTCTACCCCTAGACATCTTATCCCCTATCCAAAGGATAGGGAATAAGATGTCTGATCGTGGGTGGGTGCTGCATGCTATATTGCGGGGGTCCCCAGCGGCGGGACCCCCGCGATCAGACATCTTATCCCCTATCCTTTGGATAGGGGATAAGATGTCTAGGGGTGGAGTACCCCTTTAAGAGTCTCCTCTGTCTTCCATTCGTTACCTGTATTAATGGCACCTGTTTGTACTTAAAAAAATTGCAGAAATGACACCAGTGCTGAATAGATCCTGTACAGGCTGCCTAGATACAATGAGGTGGATCTCAGCTAAACCACCAAAAATAGAACTGTATAAAAAAAATATATATATATATGTGTGTGTGTGTGTGTGTGTGTATCGGCACTCTAATGATAAAAACTAAAAATAATAATAAATGCTCACTAAAATCCTGATGGGGAGTGTACTCAGACTCTATACCCAGAGGGAAGTTCTTGTCTCCATTGGAAGGAAAAAAATATAGTTCATTGAGCACTGTATATTAGAAGCAGGATAGTGACATATAAATAAATCTCCTGGTCTGGCTCAACTTAATCATAAGATCCTATAGAGCAAGTGTATCCTCCTCATAGGATGCAGAATGCACGGCTAGCATACAAACCAACACTCTTGTTCCTTTCTTACTTGGTCCCTTATACTATGCTGTATATAGGGCAGGTAACGATATGGTTAATCTGAGGGTCCTAACTACATGCAGTAAACATACATACACGCTGGTTTGCAAAAACCTGAATGATCCCATAAAGCTGCAAGTCCGTGTCATTGATAGTACTTGTATGGAGCTTGTCACGTTATACTTGTTTTCTATGCTTGAAGTTGTTTTCAGGAGTCCATGATTCCAGTCAAGCCTGTTACCCGGTAGATCTGCCCCTGCCGGTGGTGTCTCACCGGCTTGCTGAACTGTTGGTAGGCTACGGGGTACTGTGACCTAGCGTACGAGTGACGTCACTACAACAGGGAGTAGTTTGACCTCTGTCATTGCCAACAAAGGGTATCTAACAAAGTATTGAGATGAACCTTTGTTATTGACCAAATACTTATTTCCCACAATAATTTGGAAATAAATTCTTTAAAAATCAGACAATGTGATTTCATGGATGTTTTTTTCTCATTTTGTCTCTTAGAGTTGAGGTGTACCTATGAGGAAACCTACCAGTTGGATCTGGTAGGTTGGCAGCATACATGGCAGGATGTCTCAATGTTTCTTAGCTGTTTTCTTTATATGTTCAGCTTTCTATTTATCATCTATTATCATTATGCATATTCCTTATATCACTCTCTGCCATTAGCTATGTGATTATACCATACTTGTCATTCCATAGAGTGATCTATTTGCTTGCTTACCTCCATGATCATTATTTCCCTGTACTTCATGTTGATGTGCCTCCCATACCACCTCCACTTTTCTATAATTGTCATGTCATGGTTTTAACATCTCATACTGTATTTTAAATGCCTGTCTTGTATCTTTAATATATGTTAAATAAACTCTGTGTGGGGAGCCACGGGGTGCGATGTGAGGGGTAGGGGGCACATGGTGTTAACCCCTTCGTGTTTGTGACGCCAGGGCGTGGTTTGCTTATGTAACCACCCGAAGTTTGCACTGCTAGTCCTAGGTTAGGCAGGGCAAATAATAGTCCAAGGCCAAGTTAGGTTAATGGTAGCTTTTACTGAGGTAGACAGATGGTACAATCTTTACAGCTAGGCCAGGATCCCAGAGAAGTGACCAATAACACAAGGGACCTCGCAGCTTGCTGGGACTTGCAGTAACTTGACAGACTGACTATTATTGACTTGACTGAAGATAGGGACAGCAGACATAGATAACTTGACTTACTGACTTGTGGCTGCAGTTTAGGCTTGAGGCCTCCAGATGTACTGGACATTGGCTCTGAGATGTCTGGACTGAACTTGACCTCAGCAGAAAGTGAAACAAGAGAGAGATTGTAGTACCTCCCCCTCTTATAAAGGGGGGCTGAGCAAGGATCCCATAGGCCAACTGCAGGTCTCCTGGTCACCTGGTGCTCTCTGGGTAACAAAACATATGACTTGAACATGTGACAACCTTTATCATGAGACTAACAATCATGTGACCATATCAAAGGTCCTTTACCCTTAATATATAACTTATAAACATAATGAGGGAACACTGCAGGTGAGCCCTGAGGACGTATAGAGACTCAACCACACAAGACTGTAGGAGCATATCCCATACTGGGACATCACATGAGTATTTTATACAATTGGTACTGCTTTTGGTGTATATCTTTGGAGTGAACCAATTGTGGCATCTTCTTGATAGCCAGCTTTATGTTGGAGGTATAATATAAGGGATAAGGTTTGAGGTCTGGATATAAGGGATAAGGTATGAGGACGGGAAATGAGGTCGGAATATGAGGATGGGATATGAGGACGGTATATGAGGTCAGGATATGAGAACAGCATATAAGGTTTGGATATGAGGATGGACTATAAGGTCAGGATATGAGGATGGGATATTAGGATGGGATATGATGTCGGGATATGAGGAGGGGATATGAGGAGAGCATATGAGGTCAGGATATGAAGATGGGATATAAGAATCAGATATGAGGATTGGATATGAGAACAGGATGTGAGGACGGGATATGAGGTCTGAATAGGAGGATGGGATATGAGGACAAGAGCATCATTGTTGCTTTTCCTCTCTCACGGGGTTAGGTAGGAAGACCGGGCAAAACCAGATACTCAGCTAGTGCAAAATAGAAAGAAAAAAAACCTCTCATTTAGCATGTGTCATTTATAATACTGTTGTCATCTTATGTGGCATTGGAGATTAGGTACGACTATTAACTTTGACCTCCCTATTGCTATTCCCCTGGATGTAACTATTATCTGTAACTGGAAGAAGTAATATCTCTGGTAAACAAATGAACTGTTCAGTGCAAACATAATACAAACAAGGGACATTCTGAAACAAGCAACATATTTTATTAGACGTCCAAGAGCAAAAATGGGTGGTGAGCGCCAAGTAAACACCACAAACCACATACTAGTGCTCTGTGTTTTGCTTGTGATGAAAGTATAAAGTATCCGTCATGTAAACAGGCTAACTTTTAAGCAGATCTTATCATGCTTAGTGATGATTGATAACTGACATTGGGAAGATTTTAACATTTTCAACAAAATCGTCAGCAATAATGGTGCAGAAGGGATGGGGAAAAGTAAAGAATTAGATGTCTCTTGATATTACAGAACATATTTCCACCTCTATTAAAAGGCAAAAAATATGTGGACACAGTAAGTGGATTTGGCTACTTCATTTATAAACACTGCCAACATCAGGGGCGGGCCCGGGATTAAAGTCTATGGGATGGAAAAAAACAAGCCATGGTACATAGAAGTGGGGGGCCCATAGCAAAGGTCAGAATAGGCCTCCTGTTAGGATGCCTGATTTTACTCCCCTAGGACAGAAAGTTCTTTTTTTAAATTCTCCTTGCTTTCCATGGCCCATTCGTAAATTCCCCCATCTATTCATTTGTTGACCATGCAGATAACTGGAGATCAGAGTTAAGTACAGCCTTTTACCAAAAGAAAGCAGAATGGGATAACTGTCTCTCTCCAAGGGCCCCATAGTGACCATGTGGTCTGCCTCTATAGTACGCCCTTGTCACTCCATGAAATTTGCAAACCACATAATCAATGCACGAAAATAAATGTGGAACATTGTAACACCAAAACATGTAGTCAACAACAGCCAAACTCACTTTTTTTAGTCAACAACAAGCATTCACTACCACTATACAAGCACCAATATGACCAATAATACTGCAATACGCTCACAATCAAGGCCTGCAAACCACTGTACACAATAAAAGAGGTTCTATTCACTCTACTGTTTGTCTTAGATAATATTTGTATAACTTTCAGACCCATAAACTACTTTGGTCCCTGCACCTGACCTATAATAACTTCCTACTTTTCCCTGAAAAGACCAGTAAATGAACTTCAGACTTCCAAACAGACCCTTACATGTCTTCAAATCCCAAACCAGACACCTAGATTTCTTCAGATATTAGACTAGACCACTAAATCGATTTTGGATCCCTGACCAGACATCTTATTTCACACCCAGAGCAGGCCCTTACCAAATTAATAATCCAGTCCAGTGACCCAAAATAATTGTAAACTAAATTGTTACCAATTGGATAAATCCAATAGAGGAGGTATTTCCCTCATTCCCTCTCCTCTTCATATCCACACATGGCTAAGATACAGTAATTAACTTAAGAATGGGTCAAGCAGTGCCCAGAAATGCCACCCTACAGGGTTCAAACACAATTTAAATGTGCACTCTCATTAAAACTCATTTTTGCCATTGCACTCCTTATGGTAAATAAATATAAATATTTCTAATGTACTTTGTTAAAAAAAAAAAAAATGTCTATGTTTTATTTGTGTTTAAAATCTGCCACTAGGTGTCTCCCTACTTGTCCAGAGCACATTTCCCCCATCTTTTGCACAGACTTTGGACTCCTGCTGGCCTGGCAGAAGTCCAAAATCAGGAAATGCAGTCTGGAGGGCTGAGAAGTGTGTGTCTAGCCTTAGCCAATCATAGCTCATCTCACACTTAACTGCCATTTGCTGTTGGTTGCAGAGTGAGGGAGGAAGTTCTCCCCTGTATGGCTTCAGATGATGTCACAGCCTGCTGGGGAACGCCCCTTCCCAGTCTATGAACCTGAACCTGAGGCTGAGCAGAAAATACAAAGCAATATCAAGGTAGAAAATTAAAAACGAATAAAAATAAAGACAGGGGGTGCGTAAAAATGATGGGGGTAGTGAACTGGAAGTTAATGAAAGGTACTCTTTAACAAGAGTGCTCGATAACTGTTTGTTAGGAGCTTCATGGATTTCTATGGCTGAACTTGTACAATGCCAACCATGGCTGGTGCAGGTAAAGCAGTTTCGAGCTTTCGTACTAGTACTTTGCATAAACAGACCCTTATGCCGCAAATCAGGATATTCCAGATGTCAGCTATTTATCAGAGGATATAGTATTTAATTACAGAAAGCCCAACACACTTCTTTTCCACAGATCAAAGAAGATTATTATGTACTTCTAATCAGTCATGAAATCTGTCAGAAAACAATGAGGCCCTAACTCCTTTCATACCTTCTAATCTATCCATAGCACAGTATAGTGGGATCTGCTAGTGAAATACTGGAACACTGTACTGCCTTCTACTCTACACATACAGTCTTCTGTCTAATGGGAAATAATGTTAAAGAGGGATCCTCTCGCATTGACTGAGGAGTCTGATCTGCCAAAAGTATGTTACAGAGCAGGAAGAGCTGATCAAATCGATATATAATGTTCAGAGAATGGATTTAGCATAACTTGTACTTTATTCATAAAAATCGTCCAGTGGGTCGTCCTAGTCTCAGCTAGACTCATACAGGGAGGCTGTAAATCACTCGTAGGTTCACCCACTGGACTCTTTAAAGGGGTACTCCACTGGCCAGCATTCGGAACATTTAGTTCTGAACGTTGTGTGCACACGCTGTGGGGGTCAACCACGCCCCCTTGTGACATCACGCCCCCTCAATGCAAGTCTATGGGAGGGGGCTTGGTGCCCCTCCTATAGACTTACACTGGGGGGGCATGGTGTGACGTCATGGCATGGCCGATACCAGCAGCGTGCACACAGTGTTCGGAACTAAATGTTTTCCGAACGCTGGCCAGTGGAGTACCCCTTTAACACAAAATGAGCAGGGATTTCAATAAAAAAGTTAAACTGAATCTTTTTACACAAAACTAGATACACTCCTCAATGTTGAAATTGTAACACCAAAAAGGACGAACTGTAAGGTATGTAAGTCGAAGAATGAGCAGGTGTCGTTAAGATCTGCCAATGATCACATTTTCAAGCACCAAGCTCCAATCTGTGAAATTTCGTAGGGGCTTCAATGGTATAAAAACTGGATCCAAAGCAATTTTTTTCAGCCTTATGAAACCTCAGAGAACACATACTGTAAAGTCAGTCCAATATGATTGTATGATGCCTGTTTAAAAATGTCCCAGTTATCTCCACTTCTCACAAACTGAGAGGGACAGAATCCTTCAACTGAGAGACATTGGTTTATAATTTAGCAGATGACTACTTGCATAGGCCAATATGTCAGCACTTTTCAATGTTGTATGGCCCAGTGGTTGGGGAGACCAACAATGAACTGGAATGACAGCGAGAGGTGCAAAGAGGTAAACCTCTGCATGGACATAGTTCACCAGAATCCATCAAGTTCAACCTACAGTATATCCCTATTGTGTCTGTACTGAGTTGATCCAGAGGAAGGCAAAAAAAAACCCTAATGAGGCTGATTCCAATGATCCATACTAGGGGGAACAATTCCTCCCCGACTCCAAATAGGGCATCAGAATAAATCCATGGATCAATGCTCTGTCCCTATAAATCTAATATCAATAACCTGTAATGTTATTATTCTCCAGAAATGCATCCAGGCCCCTCTTACACTTTTTAATTGAGTTCACCATGACCACCTCCTCTGAGAGAGAGTTTCACAGTCTCACTGCTCTTACAGTAAAGAACCCCCATCTGAGCTGTTGTCGAAATTTTTTTTCCTCCAACAGTAGAGGATGCCCCCTTGTTATAGATACAGTGCTGGGTATAGATAGATCATGGGAGAGATCTCTGTACTGCCCCCTTACATTCTCCAATGAGCATACACACAGGAATACCTGGTGGCAGCCCTGTGTATTCAGTGAGGTTTGGAGGCGGTAGCCCTGTGTGTATGCTCATTGAGAATACACAGTGTATTTCTTGCTGTGCAGCAGATTTTGCACAGCATGAAACGCGCTGCTTAAGCGCTACATGGGATTGTACCCTAAGTGTATTAGAAAGTAGGCCTATACTTCCCAGCCCGTTACTGTTTGTCTAGCGTACCCGCACATTTCTTAGTTTGTATGTTGCTCCTTATAATTTTCTCGTTCACTCTGTCCTCTAAGTGCAATGAAACACCAAGTAGTTCATAACACTGTCGGATAGTGTATTAGGGTCATAAGCCACTGCTTAGTACACGCTTAATATATTTCAAAGGGAAAAAGACAAGCTTTCTTGTTCTGTCCCTGTGCCTTGATATGGAGATGTGTGTATCTCTCCGCACCTCTAAAGCGTCCAGCATAAACCAAGGATCAGAGACTTCTATAGCCGGAGCATTCCATGCCTCCGCTTATGTATGACAGTACCACAAAACTCCAAGCTTAAACCTGTGCGGGGAAATCCCGGAGTCTGCAGGTGTAGCTTCACTCAAAGGCCAGGAATCATCAGAAGTAGCATGCGCTAACTTAAGCATGCAATATGGCAATGAGGAGCCGGGCTTTATCCTGAAATAATAATTCACTCAATTTATTTTCATAAAACGTTATAACATCTGTTTTATTGTGTTTCACATTTGCCTTTTAACCTCCGTCTCTTGTTGACAAAGCATGATCAAATTAATTTTTCTATATTTTTAGAGAGTCAAAGGGAAAAAATGTCCAAAGTAAACAGCTACTTTCTTTCCTTACGGCTGAATATGTAGATTTATAAAGATCTTTCAGCAAGGTTACATAGCGCGACTGCAGTGTTATTAACAGTGGATGGATTGCGATAACTTTATGCATACTTCAATGGAATGGAAATGTTACACGAGAACTTAGTTAGCTGCAGTTGCGGAAAAATGTGACTGAACTCTTTGGGACTACCTGGATTTTTTCTGCATTGCTAGTAAATTGTGGCCTGATTGTCATGTAAGTCAATAAATAGACACAATCTTACTAAATGTGTAAAACACAAGCAGTTGTGCTGTTCATGTCTCTTATTGAGCACGCTGAGTATACATCCACAGTGCAGGGAGAAAAGTAAGAAAACCTCTGAATTTTGTAATTGGACAAACACCTGCACAATTTTGAGAATGAATGTGTTTCAGCTCATTTCTGGGATGTCATGTGTGCATATTTACTAACATAATTTCATTAGGTATCTCCAGACTTATAGCCATTAGTAGGTCTGTTGCCATTACGCTCCAGTGTGCAATGGAAGTGGAGAGCTGGCTCTCCCAGCTACTCTGTCTCATCAATAATCTGCCCCTGGCCCGCCCCATTCCGTGACTTGAAAGCGGGGGAGGGGGGGAGGCTCTGCTCCTCACTACACCTGAGGACTGTAGCTAGGCGCTTCACACACAACCCCACCCCACCCATGCAATGCAGGTCTCACATCACGGAAGGGGACGGGCCAGGGGTGAATTTTATTGAAGCAGGGAAGCTGGATGAGCTACCTCCTTTGTGTGCTGAAGGGCAATGACAAAGGACCTACTAATGACCATAACTCTGGAGATACCTAGCCTAAATATATGAGTAACACTTCTTTTTACAGCCATTCACCTGCACTGTAACCCAGTATTTTGGGTTTAGTGTGGGTGAAATAGCTGTCAGTTTCTCTTTAAGTCCACATTTGATTATATGATAAATCTTCTTTAGTAGACTATTCTCACTTGTGAAAATGTAAAAGTGGCTCACAAACTAGGAAAAGGTTGAGACCCCTGCTCTTAGATAGGGATGTCCCATTGTCCCTCCAATCCAACCGTAAGTCACCAACAGCTGAAAAAAATTTAACTGTGACTCTGTTCCCCATAACTACACAGGGGTGTGGAAATTTAACAAAAAACTACTTGTCCACGGGACTAAAACGGAGCAAAATCTACTTGTCCCTCATGACGATCCACTTGTCCGGACCAATTTTTGCTTTTACACTATATATATATATATATATATATATATATATATATATATATATATATATATATATAAATATATATAATCTGTGAAGTGAAATTGGAATAGTAAAAGATAATTTAGCAAATTTGATGGTTTTCTTTTCTACACTATTTACCTTGTGGTTGAGCTAACATTTTCTTTTGATACTTTTGGTCATCCTGATTACAGCAATACCAGATTTGTATAGTTTCCGTCATGTTTTACTAATTAAAAAAAAATTCTGAACTTTTTTGAATTTTTTTAATTGCCATTTTTTGACCCCTGTAATTTTTTTCTAAATTAATTTTTTTGCATACCAGGCTGTATTAGGGCTAATTTTTTGCGACATAATCTGTTTTTTGTATTGGTACCATTTTGGTATTGACCTGACTTTTTCATCGCTTTTTAACTTTTTTTTCTGGGATATTATAAGAATTGCAATTCTGTGGATTGGTATTTTTTTTAAATTTACGTCATTTACTGTATGGGCTACAGAATGTTATATTTTAAGAGTTCGTACAATTACGCATGCAGTGATACCAAATATGATTATTTTTATTTTGTTTACATGGTTTTATATAGAAAAAGGGGGTGATTTAAAAAATTTTTTACACGGAAGGGGTAAATGTGTGTCTTTTAAACATTTATTAAAACTTTTTTTTTTTTTTTTACACTTTATTAGACTTTTAGGAGGAATCATCATTAGATTCCTCATACAGATCAATTGAACTCCATTGATTTGTGTGCTCTGCGATCCATTGAAAGAGCCCAGTCCAGCCAGGCTCTATCAATGACAGAGCCACAGACACCAGGGAAGCAGAGGTAAGCCCTCCGGCTACCTCTATAGTGGATTTTTGAAGGGGTGCTGACGGATAGCTTTACAGGGGCACTCACAGGACCGGCGTTAGGGGAGGGGCAATCTGGGCAGTTGCCCAGTGACCCCATCCAAAAGGGGGCCCGAAAAGCTTTAGGGCAATACTAACACTACTTTGTTGCAATTTGCGCACAATCTCAAAAAATGTGCAGCAACATACAGCAGTGTTAGTATTGCCCTAAAGCTGTCCGGGCTGCACAGAGCTTATAGACAGCACAAACAGACTTACTATTGATCTGCTAGGACCTGCAATGACTCCTATAGGCTAGGATTCCTGATGATGTCATTGCAGATCTTGGTAGATCCATAGTAAGTCTGTGCTGTGTATGGGCTCTGTGCAATGGATAAAAAAGAAGGTAATAGGGGAAAGTATGGAGGGAGGGGGGGGGGGAGTTAATATTCAATTACATCACATATATCACTGCATATCCAGTGTAGATCCAGTAACAGATATTGTGTGTGTGTGTGTGGGGGGGGGGGGGGGGGGGGGGTAAAGGGGTATTCCAGGCAAAACCTTTTTTTATATATATATCAACTGGCTCTGGAAAGTTAAAAAGATTTGTAAATTACTTCTATTTAAAAAATCTTAATCCTTCCAATAGTTATTAGCTTCTGAAGTTTTCTGTCTAACTGCTCAATGATGATGTCACGTCCAGGGAGCTGTGCATGATGGGAGAATCTCCCCATAGGAACTGCACAGCTCCCGGGCCGTAAGTCATCAGAGAGCAGTTAGACAGAAAACAACAACTCAACTTCAGAAGCTAATAACTATTGGAAGGATTAAGATTTTTTAATAGAAGTCATTTACAAATCTGTGTAACTTTCCGGAGCCAGTTGATATATAAAAAAAAAGTTTTGGCCTGGAATACCCCTTTAAGATTTAAACCCCCTGAGGGCACAGCTAATTTACATTTTTGCCATAACTCTTATATTTTACCATTCACAGACCCGTATGGGGTTGTTTTTTTTTGCACCATCAATTGTATTTTGTAATGACACTTTTCACTCTACCATAAAATGTATTGCACAACCAAAAAACATCATTTTGTGGGAAAATTGACAAGCAAAACACAATTTTGCAAATTTAAATTTAGATTTTATGCAGTGCACTTTATGGTAAAACTGACAGGTCCTCTTTATTCTGTAGGTCAATACGATTTAAATGATCCCCATATTATACAGTTTTCTATTATTAAATATACAAATTCTAATATTTTGCAACAATTTCGCCCTTGTGTCATCATGATACTCCTAAGGGGATGCATACAATCCTATATACCACAGGGCAACTCAAACAGTCAAAAATTATACATATTGAACAAGGAGTTCAAACGACACCCAATATGAAGTTAAAAACAATATTTTATTGAAAAAAACTTTTTTTTTTTTTTAAATAAAAAACATATAATATGCATAGTGGAGAAGTACTGTAATGGTCAACCAATACAAAAAATGGGGCTTGCAAAAAAGGGGTCATATTAGCAGCATTTGCAGAGGTAGTATGTCTGTAAACAGGTACATCTAACAATAGTAAAATGCACAGGATCACTACGCAGCACCTATGCCAAAAACAAGTGCAATTGGAGAGTACAGAGAGACATGTGCCATAACAAAAGTATCCTTATCAATAAATATTATTGTCTCAAGTAGAGGTTTTATGGCGCACATTACATATCTCCTATCATACAAGGTGCCCATAAAAAAGATGCAGCAGTATAGGGTTAATGTAGATGTAAACAGAACACATGCATGGATAGCACAAAAACCATTGTAAAACTAACCAATCTTACCCATTTGAGATAGCAACCAGAGCCCCGACCCCTATGATCGTTTCGGTTTTCCTATCTCAAGAGGTACCTTACTATTGTTAGATGCACCTGTTTACTACCTGCAAATGCTGCTAATATATTGCACTTTTCTTATAGGATAGCCTGTGGCTATCATGATATAGTAACCTCTTTTTTTGCAAGCCCCATTTGTTGTATTGGTTGACCATTACAGTACTTCCCCACTTTGCATATTATATGTTTTTTTTTATATAAAATATATTGTACTTTCAAGATATTGTTTTTAACTTCATATCAGGTGTTGTTTGAACTCCTTGTTCAATATGTATAACTTTTCTATTATTGTACTGCTTTTAAAAAAAATACTTAGACTTTTTAACAAAGTAAGTTTGTTAAAAATCGCCCTATTCTGACCCTATAACTTTCTCATTTTTCCATATACAGGGCTGCATGAGGGCACATTTTTTGTGCCGTGATCTATAGTACAGTAAGGAGCATGAAGGTGAGCAATATTACACAGTAAGGGGCACAAAATGGGCATTATTACAGTATGGGACATTAAGAGGAAAACTACTACTGTTTAAAGAATAAAACGAGCGCTATTACTGACAGGCAGCACTGAGAAGATCACTGTAATAGTATATGTGGGCGCTATTACTGACAGGCAGCACTGAGAAGATCACTGTAATAGTATATGTGGGTGATATTACTGACAGGCAGCACTGAGAAGATCACTGTTATAGTATATGTGGGAGCAATTACTGACAGGCGGCACTGAGAAGATCACTGTTATAGTATATGTGGGAGCAATTACTGACAGGCAGCACTGAGAAGATCACTGTTATAGTATATGTGGGCACTATTACTAATAGCCAGCACTGACAAGATCATTGTTATAGTATACGTGGGCGATATTACTGATAAACATCACTTAGAAGATCACTGTTATAGTATATGTGAGTACTATTACTGTTAAACATCACTGAGAAGATCACTGTTATAGTATATGTGGGCACTATTACTAATATACTATAACAATGATCTTGTCAGTGCTGCCTATTAGTAATAGTGCCCACATATACTATAACAGTGATCTTCTCAGTGATGTTTATCAGTAATAGCACTCACATATACTATAACAGTGATCTTCTCAGCGATGTTTATCAGTAATATCTCCAACATATACTATAACAATGATCTTGTCAGTGCTGGCTATTAGTAATAGTGCCCACATATACTATAACAGTGATCTTCTCAGTGCTGCCTGTCAGTAATTGCTCCCACATATGCTATAACAGTGATCTTCTCAGTGCTGCCTGTCAGTAATAGTGCCCACATATACTATAACAATGGTCTTCTCAGTGCTGCTTGTCAGTAATAGCGCCCGCCTATACTATAACAGTGATCTTCTCAGTGCTGCCTCTAATTAATAACGCCCACATATACTATAACAGTGATCTTCTCAGTAATGTTTATCAGTAATATCACCCACATATACTATAACAATGATCTTGTCAGTGCTGCCTATGTGGGTGATATTACTGATAAACATTACTGAGAAGATCACTGTTATAGTATATGTGGGCATTATTAATTATAGGCAGCACTGAGAAGATCACTTTTATAGTACATGTGGGCACTAATACTGACAAGCACTATTGAGAAGATCACTGTTATAGTATAGGTGGGCGCTATTACTGACAGGCAGCACTGAGAAGATCATTGTTATAGTATATGTGGGCACTATTACTGACAAGCAGCACTGAGAAGATCACTTTTATAGTACATGTGGGCACTAATACGGACAAGCAGCACTGACAAGATCACTGTTATAGTATAGGTGGATGCTATTACTGACAGGCAGCACTGAGATCACTGTTATAGTATAGGTGGACGCTATTACTGACAGGCAGCACTGAGAAGATCACTGTTATAGTATATGTGGGCACTATTACTGACAGGCAGCACTGGGAAGATCACTGTTATAGTATACGGGCGCTATTACTAATAGGCAGCACTGAGAAGATCACTGATATAGTATATGTGGGAGCTATTACTGATAGGCAGCACTGAGAAGATCACTATTATAGTATATGTGGATGCAAGTTACTGACAAGCAGCACTGAGAAGATCACTGTTATTGTATATGTGGGCGCTATAATTTGCAGGCAGCACTGAAGAGATCACTTTTATAGTATACGTGGGCGCTATTACTGACAAACAGCACTGAGAACATCACTGTTATAGTATATGTGGGCGCTATTACTGACGGGCAGCACTGAGAAGATCACTAGAGATGAGCAAATCGAATCTGATGGATCGGAATTCATTACAAATTTCATGAAAGATTTGATTCACAACGAATGTGAATATCGCTGAGAATCTCTTCATTAAACTCCATTTAGTGCGGTCCAGTCTCCAGGGCATCTAAAATGACGGATCCACATTTGAGGACATGGGGCAAGGCACTCTTAGAAGGCGGGAAAAAGGGTAGGCGGGATGACCATGAATCACATGCAGGATGCAGCCTATCAGCAGCCAGTCACCCCTGTGATGTCATATCCCTATATAATCAGAAGACATATTCTGGCTAGTCACTTCCTCCTTTCACTGCACAGAGATAGGACTGTAAGTGCTTTGTGTGTTACACAAAAAAGATTTTTCCAGCAGCATTTCACCTCCTAGTCACGTCAGCGTTCTGGTGGACAGAGAGCAGTGCGTTTTTCACTGAAAATAATTTTTACTGCAGCCATTAACCTTCCAGTCACTTTCTACAGCATTGTATTACAGAGAGGGGCTGAGACCTGTGTGTTGCCTCACACATTTGAACAAGCTGGCTCAGCTTGAGAAACCTTAGCAGAGGATGGAGGAATCCTTTTTCATCGCAAATCTGTGTCTTCGTTCCACAACAAATGGTCTGCTGGTTATACTAGTCTGTAGATGGTATATTACATACCCAGCAGTCCATTCCTAATAGTCTTTGAGAGAGTGCAATTTTGGGTTTAGTACACAGCGACTGTGTGCTGCAGCACTGTTGTGTACTGCTGGTGTTGTGCAAAAATATGTATTTTAAGCGTACTGTAGCGCATTTTTCTGCCCTCATAAGTCCATACCACATACGTACATCTAAGTAGTGTACTATAACAGTGATCTTCTCAGTGATTCGGGGGGCTGTATTATGTAGGGAGGTCTGATTCTGGTGTCTGTATTATGGTGGGGTCTGATTTTGGGGTCTGTATTACGATAGGGTCTGATTCTGGGGTCTGTATTATGGTCGTTTGTGATTCTGGGGTCTGTTTTATGGTGGGTGGTGCTTCGGGGGGCTGTATTATGTAGGGAGGTCTGATTCTGGGGTCTGTATTATAGTGGGGACTGATTCTGGGGTCTGTATTATGGTGAGTGGTGATTCTGGGGTCTGTATTATGGTGGGTGATGATTCTGGGGTCTGTATTATGGTTGGTGATGATTCTGGGGTCTGTGTATGGTGGGGCCTGATTCTGAGGTCTGTATATGGTGGGGTCTGATTCTGGGGTCTGTATTATGGTAGGGTCTGATTCTGGGGTCTGTATTATGGTGGGTGGTGAGTCTGGGGTCTGTTATGTGGTGTGGACTGATTCTGGGGTTTGTATTATACAGGTCTGAGTTAAAATGGTTGTTCTCACTGTAAGGTCCTTCCAGCGAAAACAATATATAGGGACAATTCTGTAAAAAACCCACCCTGTGACAAGCCACACCCCACAAACCACGCCCATAGGAAGCCACACCCACAGCAAACCACACCCACAAAAAGCCACACCCATGTTGCCAGCACACCAAGCGTCTTCGGAAAAATTTTGGGCACAGCATTACCAAAAGGTTGCCTACCCCTGGCCTAGATACTGTAAAAGTCCAAGCAAAAGTAATTACCGGCTGGTGTTTTACTCCACTACTTCTTTAAGCGTACTGTAGCACATTTTTCTGCCCTCATAAGTGCATACCACATACCTACATCTAAGTAGTGTACTATTTTGTACCTGTTAATCTGTCAAGGACCTAGATACTGTAAAAGGACAGAAAAATGTACACGCCTGCCGCTGTTCTAGACAAATACTGTTTTAAACTAGTGAAGTGTATTATACTCCCCTCATATATACACTATGTCAGCCAGAGAAGTGCCAGGACATGCACTGAGGAGTAGCAGAGGCCTAAATTCATTAGGCTCAGGCAGAGGTCGCAGAAGACTAGGGGCGAGTGGCAGCAGGAGTCGCAGTGAGAGGCCTGATGTCCCGGTGTCAGCGGTCATGTCTCGACCAGCAAACCATCTGCCGTCATGCTTCCGTCACCTCCAGGCTGTGTCATATAGCCACTATATGTTCTCCTCATGCTGCCGCCAACTCCAAGCTGTGTTATTAAGCCACTATATGGTCTCCTCATGCTGCCACAAACTCCAGGCTGTGTCTTTCAGCCACTATATGGTCTCCTCATGCTGCCGCCACCTCCATGCTGTGTCATTCAGCCACTATACGGTCTCCTGATGCTGCCACCAACTCCAGGATGTGTCATTCAGCCACTATATAGTCTCCTCATGCTTTCGCTACCTCCAGTATTTGTCATTCAGCCACTATATGTTCTCCTCATGCTGCCTCAAACTCCAGGTTGTGTCATTCAGCCACTATGAAGGACATTTATCAAGTTCCGTAGTAGATTTTTTTTGCATATAAAAGTTGCACGTACTTGTGCACATGCAACTTTTCCATACTTGCTGCGACTTTTTGATTTTTGCTTATTCCAAAGCACATTTCTGAAGTCTGCTCACGTAGTAATTATTATTTTATTTTTTTTTACTTTGCAGTGGTCTTGTATTTATCAAATGCGATAGTCGCTATTTATGAAGAAAAAAGTTGCATCTGCATTTAAAAGTCGCATATGTATTCCAAGTCCAACCAGGCTTACAGAAAGTGCATTTGTCCGCAGAAAAGGACATTAACATCCACTTTAACAACTGTTCTTGTTCTGCATCATAAAACAAAGTTACTACATTAATGTTTATTATAAAAAAATATTATATAACTAATAACTCTGTTAATTTTAAGGTTGAAAATACACACTGCACACCTTGTTAATTTTAGGACACGTACATGCTAGCGTACCTACTAAATTTTAAAATTAATGTTGTGTTAAAATAGAATAAGGCACAAAATAATTGTGTAAGAATTTTTACAGACTAAGTAAATAACCCATATGTGGCACTAAAATTTTACCTTAAAAAAAAAACCATCCATAGTAATACAGCGTCATGCACATTTTGGGGTGAGTAACATACCGAGCCGATTTCTTTTTCCGTGGCTTCACTATTGTTTATGTGCCTGTTGATGCTGCGCTGTCTTCCTTCCTGATGTAAACTCCAGCCTCAGCACAGCAATGCAAGACTCCGCCCACCAAAGTCACAAAATGTGGGCACAAAACTAAACAAAAAAGCCTCCAGAGTACGGATATTCATGGTGCGGCATAATATATTTTTAAAATTGGTTGTGGCGGGATAGTTGGAGTGCATTTATTTAGTGCCAGGCAGGCCAGTCAGGGTGTCACCCGATGGGGTACGCCCCCCTCCCAGTCCCTCTCTAGCAACGCTACTGGCAATAAAGGGTAGATTGAGAACTTTGGCTATTAACATAAGGGAAAACTTTTCTGCTGTAAAAAATGCGTTTGTAAGTGGGTTTCCTGGGTTTTGCTTACGTGCGATTATTTGATAAATAGGTCACATGTAAGCAAAAGTAAGTTTAAAAAAATTGTCATATGAAAACCATATGTTTGAAAAGAATGATAAATCTCCTTCTATATGTTCTCCACATGCTGCCGCCGCCTCCATCCTGTGTCATTCAGCCACTATAGGGTCTTCTCATACTGAATCCACCTCCAGCCTCTGTCATTGTGCCGCTCTGCGCCAGGGATTCTAATAGCGACGCCTCTGATCTGCATGTCTTACTGAATGACAGCATTATTTCACTACCCCAGCACACACCCTATGTGTGTTACAGCAAGGCAAAGTGTTTTAGACTCCTATTGAGGCTCTCTGTAGGCCAGAAATAGCTGTTTTAATAGCGATTCGCAACAAATAAATTCGGAACAAAACAAATTTTTCGTGAAAATTCTGCATATCGGCCGAATCGAATATTTCTAAAATGCACTCATCTCTAGGGATCACGTTGCGACCAAATTACCGCAGCCACAAATTCATCCTGGATGGAATTATTAAAGGAGCACTCCAGTGCAACAAAACTTATCCCCTATCCAAAGGGTCAGAGCGCTGGGGCTCTCCAGGATCTGCAGGAAGTGAAGTTTCGTCCCCAGCAGAAAGCCGCAGCAGACACGCCCCCTCCATGTATCTCTATGGGGTACATGGAGCAGGAATGTCGGCCGCCTTTCCAGCATATTGCTGCAGCCCCATGCAGGAGATCCCGGGGGGGCCCCAGCGCTCGGACCCCCTGCAATCTATAACTCATCCCCCTATCCTTTGGATAGGGGATAAGTTATATTGCACAACAGATGTCCTGTAAGTTTCTCATATGGTAGTCAGTGGAGTTGCGACTCGGGTGCGGGGGGTGCGGCCCGCACCGGGTGACACCAACCTAATGGGGTGACACCAATACGCTCCGCAGCATCCACCCCCCTCCCCAGCTACACCGACACCCCCCATCTGTGCCCGACAGGCCTCTTGTCCTTCAGCAGCCCCCGCCTTCACCTGCGCTGTGCGGTGCGCCTGTCCGTCAGCACCCCCCGTCGCTAAACGGTTCGGCAAGCAGCTTGCCCTGTCGGCCTACAGGGCCAGCAGTGCGAGACCCTGTCTGGAGCGGGAGGCAGAGACTGAAGTCGCTGCCTCCTGCTCCTTTTTGTGCCCCACCCCGCTCCGCTCTGGCTCACCTTCAGTTGGTCCAGGATTTGTATTTCCGCGCGTCACTGCCGTCACATGACCATCATGACGTCACGCTGAATTCAAGGACGCCGGCCCCAGAGTGAGTGAATGTTATTTCAACCTGCCTACTGGGTCTGGGGGGGAGGGGGTTAATCTGGGGCACTGTACTATCTTCCTACAGGGGGGGAGGGGGTTAATCAGGGGGGTACTACCTTCTAACAGGGTGGGGGGGAGAGGTGGTTAATCTGGTGGGTACTGCATTCCTACGGGGGGAGAGGGGGTTAATCTGGGGGGTACTACCTTCCTACAAGGGGGGGGGGGGTTAAACTGGGGGGGGGGGGTTAATCTGGGGGTACTACCTGCCTACTGGGGGGGAGGAGGTTAACTTGCCCCCCCCCCCCCAGTAGGCAGGTAGTACCCCTAGATTAACCCCCTCCCTCCAGCAGTCATGTAGTACCCCCAGATTAACTCCCCCCCAGTAGGACAGTAGCACCCCCAGATGAACCCCCCTCCTCGGTTAATCTGGGGGTACTACATGCCTGCTGGAGGGAGGGGGTTAATCTGGGGGTTACTACCTGCCTGCTGGGGGGGAGGGGGTTAATCTGGGGTACTACCGGCCTACCGGGAGGGAGGGGGTAAATCTGGGGCCCCGAGTAGGCAGGTAGCACCCCCAGATTAACCCCCTCCCCCAGTAGGATGGTAGTACCCCCAGATTAACCCCCCCCCAGTAAGAAGGTAGTACCCTCAAATGAACATCCTCTTCCCCCCAGTAAGAAGGTAGTACCCTCAAATGAACCCCCTCTTCCTGCCAGTAGGAAGGTAGTACCCCCAGATGCTGGGGGCCTCCATGTCTATTTTGCTTTTGTGGGGAACTGTTCTGCACCTAATGTGGGGAATTATACTGCACCTAATGTGGGGGAACTATACTGCACCTAATCTGGGAACTATACTGCACCTAATGTGGGGGACTATACTGCACCTAATGTGGGGGAACTATACTGCACCTAATGTGGGGGAACTATACTGCACCTAATGTGGGGGAACTGTACTGCACCTAATGTGGGGAACCATACTGCCAACCTAATGTGGGGGAACTGTACTGCACCTAATGTGGGGGAACTATACTGCACCTAATGTGGGGGAACTGTACTGCACCTAATGTGGGGAACTACAACCTAATGTGGGGAAACTATACTGCTAACCTAATGTGGAGGAACTAAACTGCACCTAATGTGGGGGAACTATACTGCACCTAATGTAGGGGAACTGTACTGCACCTAATGTGGGGGGAACTATACTGCACCTAATGTGGGGGAACTGTACTGCACCTAATGTGGAGAACTATACTGCCAACCTAATGTGGAGGAACTGTACTGCACCTAATGTGTGGGAACTGTACTGCACCTAATGTGGGGAACTATACTGCCAACCTAATGTGGGGAACTATACTACACCTAATGTGGGGGAACTATACTGGCAACCTAATGTGGGGAACAGGTTTATGTTTACTGTTCTATGGTTAGTATGTTATTATGTTTTATCATTTATTTTATGTACATTTTGTACAAAATGTTTTCAATACCCTTTTGCACATTTTATTCATGTTCAGTAGCTCTTTCTAAGGGTATTTTCATGTTCGGTACTGGGGGAGTGGCGCGTCTGGGGGGGGGATGTGGTGTCGGGCTGGGGGGGGTGTAGTCGAGCCGGGGTGGGGTGGGGGGGAGCACCGGCACCTAATAGAGTATCATCACCTCTTTTGGCCCACTTAAAGCACTGTGTGTGTGTATGTATGTGACTCTGTGTGTGTGTGTGTGTTTGTGTGACTCTCTGTGTGTGTGTTTGTGCGACTCTGTGTGTGTTTGTGTGACTCTGTGTGTGTGTTTGTGTGTGTGTCTCTCTGTGTTGTATGTGTTTTTTTCTTTTTGTGTGTGTGTGGGTGTGTGGGGGGGGGGGGGGGGGGGCTTTGAACCAGCGATCTAATGTGGGGAGACTTTGACCCATTGTGGGGAACCTGCGGCCTAATGTGGGGAAACTGCTACCTAATGTGGGGAATCTGTGCTACCAAATGTGGGGAGTCTATGCTACCGAATGTGGGGAATCTGTGCTACCGAATGTGGGGAATCTATGCTACCTAATGTGGGGAATCTGTGCTACCTAATGTGGGGAAATTGCTACCTAATGTGGGGAATCTGTGCTACCTAATGTGGGGAAATTGCTACCTAATGTGGGGTAACTGGTACCTACCTAATGTGGGGGAACTGGTACCAAATGTGGGGAGTCTATGCTGCCTAATGTGGGGAAAATATGCTACCTAATGTGATGAAACTGCTACCTACCTAATGTGGGATAACTGCTGCCTACCTAAAGTGGGGAAACTGCTGCCTACCTAATGCTCCCCCCCCCCTCTGGCAGTAGCACCCTCATCATCCACCAGCAACACCCCCCCCCCCAGCAGTAGCACCTCCATCAGCAGATCCTGATGGTGGATGATGGCGGTGCTCCTGCCAGGAGGATGATCCTGCCGATGGATGATGGGGGTGATACTGCCAAGGGGGATGGCCAGTGGCACCCTCATTATCCTCCAGCAACACCCCCCCTGTAGAAGCACCCCCCTATCATCCACTAGCAACACCACCAATACCCCCATCCCATGGTAATAACATCAGCTAACGGATGTTGAGGGGTGTTACTGCGGTTGTGGTATTATATTCAGAGGGTGCACTGTATGGCAATGTTATATTCAGAGGGCGCAGTTTGTGGTAGTATTATATTCAGAGGGCGCAGTGGGTGGTAGTATTATATTCAGAGGGTAAAGTGTGTGGCGGTATTATATTCAGGGGTACAGTATGTGGCAGATTTATATTCAGAGTGTACAGTATGTGTTGGTATTATATTCAGAATGTACAGTGTGTGGTAGTATTATATTCAGTGGGTACAGTATGTGGCAGATTTATATTCAGAGGGTACAGTATGTGTTGGTATTATATTCAGAATGTACAGTGTGTGGTAGTATTATATTCAGTGGGTACAGTATGTGGCAGATTTATATTCAGAGTGTACAGTATGTGTTGGTATTATATTCAGAATGTACAGATGTGTGGTAGTATTATATTCAGGGGGTACAGTGTATGGAAGGTTTATAATCAGAGAGTATAGTGTGTAGTAGGATTATATTTAGAGGATACAGTGTCTGGCAGGTTTATAATAATACTTGTTTTCATATAGAGGATGAGAATGCGCTGACATAGTGAGGAGACGTCTGGGCGTCACCTTCTGCAGAGAGAAGTTTTAGCTAGAACAAGTCCTGGCGGTATGTACCATCTGAATTAGATAAGGAAAGACTATAGAGAAGACGTCACCTGTAGTCACTGATATCATTGTACATTCTCCTCACTATAGAGAAGACGTCACCTGTAGTCACTGATATCATTGTACATTCTCCTCTCTATGTCCTATCAGAACTGTAGTCGCTTGTCAGTTCTACAGTTATGGTCAGTGAAACTACAACTCCCAGCATAACCTCACCACTGCTCAAAGGGGTACTCTACTGGAAAACATTTTTTTTAATCAACTGGTGCTACAAAGTTAAAGAGATTTGTAAATGACTTCTATTTAAAAATCTTAATCCTTCCAGTACTTATTAGCTGCTGTATAAGTGATTCACAGGAAGTTCTTTTCTTTTTTAATTTCTTTTCTGTCTTACCACAGTGCTCTGTGCTGACACCTCTGTCCATGTCAAGAACTGTCCATAGTAGGAGCAAATCCCCATAGAAAACCTATCCTGCTTTGGACAGTTCCTGACATGGACAGAGGTGTCAGCAATAGCACTGTGGTCAGACTGGAAAGAACTACACAACTTCCTGTGGAGCATACACCAGCTTATAAGTACTGTAAGGATTAAGATTTTAAATAGAAATAATTTAAAAATCTGTTTAACTTTCTGGCACCAGTTGATATAAAAGAAAATCTTTTCCAGTGGAGTACCCCTTTAAGTAATTCTGGGAGCTGTATATTTAAATGGTGAAAACTTCTTTAACACTTTCCCATTCTGTGGCAATTGGTATATCTGATTATTATACTGGAATTTCTCACAATGCGCTACACCAGTGGTGTCTGTCACAACAGGCTAAAAACTTACTGGGGGGAGGGGGGAGGTATGGGGTGACACCATTTTCTACCGCACCGGGTGACAACAACCCTAGCAACGCCACTGGTTGTAGTCACAGCCATTTGGGGTTTCCAGCGCAATCTCATTTACTCACATTAGCTGAGAACATTATGTTCAGAATGCTGGGTTCGGGAGGCTGTGGTCGTGATCCCATGCCGCCTCTATTCATGTCTATGGGAGGGGGCGTGACAGCCCCTATATAGGGCATAAGATGTTTAGCAACGGAGTACCCCTTAAACTTAGCAAAGTATTTCAAATGTGCTGTGATTTTCTGCTGGGTGGGAGAGACACAAAACCTGCAAGATCCACAATTTAGAACAGTATTTTCCAACCAGTGTGCCCCCAGCTGTTGCAGAACTACATCTCCCAGCATGCCTGGACAGCAGAAACACTGATTTAGAGAGACAGAAACCTTCAAGATCCACAAGCTTAACCTGATAATAAATAATATGCTGTGCCATCCTGCTGAGAGAGAGGGAGAGAAACCTCCAAGATTCACAGTTTGGACTGTTTACATGACTCCTGCCATATACTGGATAAAGCAAGGGTCTAAGGGATAGTTCTAATACACAGTACATTTAAGCTCCTTTTCATAAGGAGTGGAGTCATTTTTGTAATACAATTGTTTTAATCAATATATCTTAAAATCCACTTTATTAGGTACACCTGTTCAATTGCTTGTTAACACAAATAACTAATCAGCCAATCACACGGAAGCAACTCAATGCCTTCAGGCATGTAGAAGATAATTTGTGGTCAAGACAACTTGTTGAAGTTCAAACCAATCATAATAGAGAACAAAGGGAATTTAAGTTACTGGCATGGTTTTTGGTGCCAGACGAGCTGGTCTAAGAATTTCAGAAATTGCTAATTTTCAGGAATTTTTCGACATAATCATCTCTCGTGTTTAAAGAGAATGGTCCGAAACAGAAAATATCCCGTGTGTGTCAGTTGTGTTAATAAAAATACCTTGTTGGTGTCAGCGGTCAGAGGAGAATGGGAAGACTTGTTTGAAATGACAGAAAGGCAACAATAACTAAAAAAAAAACACTCGTTGCATCCAAGGTATGCAGAATAATATTGCGTAACACAAAATATCTCCAACTTGAAGCAGATGGGCTACAGCAGTAGAAGACTGTCACTCCTGTCAGATAACAGGCTGAACAGGAAACTGAGGCTACAATTCACACAGGCACCAAAATTGTACAATGAAAGACTGGAAGAGGGTTGTCTGTATGATGAGTCTCGATTCCAGCTGTGACTTTCAGATGTCAAGGTCAGAATCTGGCGTAAACAACATGAAAGCATGGATCCATCCTGCTGGTGGTGGTGTAATGTGTGGGGGACCTTTTCTTGACACATTTTGGTCCCATTAGTACCAATTAAGCATGGTATAAACACGACAGCCTACCTGAGTATTCCTTTATGACCACAGAGGACCCATATTCTGATGGCTGCTTCCAGCAGGATAATGCAGCATGTCACACAGCTCCCACCAACTCATGACAATGAGTTCACTGGACTCCAATGGCCTTTGGGATAAGGTGGAACAGGAGATTCTCATCATGGATGTGGAGCTGACAATTCTGCAGCAACTGCGTGATGGCTTCATGTCCATATGGAATAGAATCTCTTGGGAATGATTCCTGCATCTTTTAGAAAGTAAGCCATAAAGAATAAAGGCAAAAGGGGTTCTGATACAGTACTAGCAAAGTGTACCTAATAAAGTGGCCAGTGAGTGTAGATTTCCTATAGACAGCTGAACTGAGGCATGTGTAGGATACACAAAACACACAATAGTCCAAAATGGTGACACTACAAGTATGAGCGACGTGACACAGACCTCACAAACCGCTTATGTTATCAGCTTTATTGAGGAAGACCGCACAATCTAACCATTTTGCAATTTATGGGAAAGCTCCTTTAAAACAGCTAGTATTTAAATAAAAGATTTTACATTGGAAGTGCTGGTAAAAAGCATTGACTCAAATAACTTATAAAACCACAAACGACCAGTATTTCTAGTGGTTAAATTTTTAGTAAAAACACATTAGTATCTCATTTGTACCAAAATACAGTTTCCAAAGAATAAAAATAAAACATATTTTTTACAAGAAATTTTGAAGATAAAACTGCAGCATCAATATAATCTCATATTACCAGATAAAGTGTTTTAACAAAATAATAATATTAGACTACATTTATCTTAGAAGGACACTGGGGAAGAACCTCGTATGTGTAATCATGTGATGCCTGTGGTATGTCTGGAAGGTAGGATGTTCTCATCTGTTCTAAAAGAAAGGTTTAAATAAATACATTGGTTCATAGCATGTTTTGGTGTCAATGTTGAGTATGTATACCGATGAATATGGCAACCAGACCATAGATTTTGATCAGCCTGATGTATGTCAAAAGAGTGCCCATTTGGCCAGTATACATTAGTTCAGATTTGTCTCAACTGTATTAAAAAGCGTTGTCAAAGGGTGTACAATTTTACATAAGTCAACCCTTTTTTAAATGGAAGCCAATTGGGCAATCAGCTGATTGCTACATATTCTGTAGTGGTGGCCATACACCTGCAATAGCTGTCGGCAAAATGTTCGTTCAGCCGGCAGCTATCTATTCTCATTTCCCAATGCACATGAATATTCGGCAAGGTTCAAGTGCTGTAGTGGAGAGAGATGGGGTAAGCTGCTATTAGACAACTTGGGCTGTAGCTTATCTAACACTAGATAACACTTGAATTCCAAAATGTCCAGCCCTTTCTCTCCGCAGTCAGGAAGTCCCCATAGACAGTAAAGAGTAGGCCGAAGTGGCTTTGGCCAACTTTTCACCATAGTGTACGGGCACTTTAATCCTTGGTGACCATGTTATTGCCAAGTGAAACCCCATCTGTCGACTCATTCGTAACACTTCATGCTGGCCATCCATGTGTATACCCGAAATATGTAATGCATGGACCCAAAAGCCAAATCAAATCGGAGACAACCCCTTTCAGTTTGGTTTAACCACCCATGGGGATTAGCTGATTTTGCAGGTGGAAGGCATGGCCTGCCAGGCTTCCCCTGCAGCAAAAATGTATTAGGGTCCTATTAGCCCATATAATAGGTCCAACCATCAGCTAATGAATGAGCAAAAGCCCCATCATCAGCTGATCTCACATTTTGACATTGTTGTTTGTCGGCCACACAATGCCCTGTTTAATAGGGAATGTGTGTCTGATGAATTGAAGAAGTAAAGGGCCACATAAACAATGTAATGATTGTTTGTGTGGCCCTAGATACCCAATTCCCAGCCATGTAATAGGCTCGGTAAACAAGCCCTGATCCAGGAAATCTGCGCTTATGTCAGGCTGGGGGCTTAGACTGTATTATACAATCGTTACATGACAGTTCATAATTATAGGAAACGTCCAGTTCTCAAGTGGCTCTCCATTCTGGCTTAAATGGGTACTCCACTGCTCAGCATTTGGAACAAACTGTTCCGAATGCTGGAGCCGGCGCCGGGAGCTTGTGACGTCATAGCCCCACCCCCTTAATGCAAGTCTATGGGAGGGGGCGTGGCATATACTTGCATTGAGGGGGTGGGGCTATGACGTCATGAGCTCCCGATGCCAGCTCCAGCATTCAGAACAGTTAGTTCCATACGCTGAGCAGCAAAGTACCCCTTTAAGGAAGGGGGAGACCTTATGATATCCATATGTCTTAATAGGGCATTTGGATGGGGATTGCTTTTATAAAACAACTTTTTTACATCAATGGCAGATGTATGCAATTGGATAGGCATACAATTGCATATGCCTGGGGCATAAATTCACATGACCGTTCTTGCCAAATATTACCCAAACATGGTGTGACTTATTTATGAAAGGGAGGACATAAAAATAAAACTATACAATGATAATGTGGATCATTTCTGGGAGAATTAGCAAAAATGTATTTATTTTAAAAGATATATTTTTAGTATTATTTCTTTAGATGAAGACAAGAAGAATGGGCGAGAGGGCTGATTCATGTCTGACAAGTCTTCTTCAGATAAGTTGATTTTGTCTTGAAAAAGGAAGACATATTTGGACATTTTGTAATATTTAAAATAGATGGTAGGAATAAGAGCCATTTTTTAAATATTTTTTTAATGCTTCACATAATATACTCTAGGGGCTGCTGTCTATTTTCATTGTCTCAGATAAAAAGATTAAATTGTTGACATAGCAACAATATTTATTTAATTTAAATGTATTCAATCTTAGTTATTTTATTATCTGTATTTTTTTATTACAAAAATAGATATATATATATATTTATCCAATGGTCTTAAAATATGACTGTATTTAAACAACGTACATAATCAAGTCATATGCACTTTTTAGGCAAAATTGCGCTTAATGTATATAACGGTATATTTATATCTTTTTCCTAAGTTCTTCAACTCTATTCCGATACAGAGATTCTTTTTCCATATTCTACGATGATTTTGATGTAGAATTCAGATTATAGACTCTTACAAAACATCAGGCATTATATACTTTATCACAGCATTACAACTGAGACCATTGGCTTATATTATCTAAAAAGAGGTACACACAGTACTGTAATAAAAGCGGTAAATATGATACCGATATAATTTCTGCCACAAGATAATACTATATTTCCCGAGGGTCATAGCTAGGCTTTTCTTCTTAGGTGCTATGTTTTAGCTCTCTAACTAAATATCCTAGCCAAAGCAGAGTGGCTTGTTGGTGCCCCCCTGCTGGTACCCGGGGGGGGGGGAATGACACGACACACCAGACCAGCCTTTCTACCTAGCTACACCCCTGATATGACCCATCCACAATAAAGCCAATCGAAACAGGTTATTATCCATTCATTTTGTAGAAGCCGTGCACTCAGCACTATAATGGCACAAAACAGATCAGAATTTGATGTCACGTTTACATCATGAGCCAATCTCAATGCAATAGAAAGCCAGTCCTCCTCTTATCTTGGTGACATCAACTGTAATGCCGCTTATTTAATATGGCCCAGCGAGTCCCTTTTTTTATGTCCTTACAAGCCGTAACTACAAAATGACCATGGTAGAAAAAAAATATAATAATTAATTGTAAATGACAGATGTTAATGCATTACTAATATGAATATACTCTGGCATTAGATGACTTACAAAACTCTCATTCCGAAAAAAATATAATCAAAGCCTCACAATTTAGGCTTGTCCACCAAAGTAACCTGTCTTTTAATTTAACGCCTATACGATCGACTGATAAATAGTGTTTTCTATTTTTTTTCTTATGTATAAATGTCTCCACTTTTTTTATTACTAGAACATTGTCCCATATTATGATGTTTAAGCAGAAAAAAAGGGCCACATGTATCAAAACAGCCCTCTTTTCCCAAAGCAAACAATCAGAGTTTAGCTTTCAGCTCTTCATCTACTCTCGGAAAATAAATGCTTTATTGTGATTGGTTGCTTTGGGCACCAAGGACATTTTTTTTTGTATTGGTTTTGATAAATAAGGCCCCATCTCTTTTCAATAATGAGATTAAAACAGATGCAAAATTGTAGACACACGACTCAAACACTGAAGAGACATAGTAAACATCCTATTAAATAAATAACTTACAAAGAAACAGAGTAGGGATAGGGGATGATAAAATACACAGGCATAACACAATAGTCATTTTTTAGAACAGTTTGATCATGTTTACACATCTTGATCCTATACATTCTTTTGGATGTCTAGTCAGAAAAATCCATTATTCCTGTAATGTTGACCCAATTGCTTCTGGTAATTGCTTATATGGATGACTTCTCGCTGAATCATTGGGCCCCAATAAGTATTGATGATCTTGGATTTGACTTAGTATTCCATAAATAACTTTCCCACCACAAGTTTCTTCAAGCTGGAGATTCAGCTTTTATAATTCCCACCATAGTCACATGTATGACACTGTACCAACAAAAAATGTCCTCATAAGTCCTAAGATGCTCATGGTTCACCAGAAACATCTTTCTTTTACAACTGTAGAAAGTTCTTTAGAATGTTCTTCACAAGACCGCAGTCGAAAAATTCATCAAATCCTTCATTTAATGTTATAAAGGCATGGGGAGAAAATGGGCGTTCATGTTTTTCCTCCTCGTTTTTGGTCCTCTCTTTGGGGTTCCTTTCCCATTTAGTGCCACAAACATTTGTCTCTCATTATTTTTCCATGTCAGAGATGCATACGTGTTGTAGCCATTCTCCTCTATTCTTTCTTTTAGTTTACAGTCTATATTAAATTCTTTCTGTTAATAGAAAAGAGAAAAAAATACATTATGAATACTTTTCAATATGGAGCATACACCAAATATTTTAACTACTAGTATCCGATGTTGCCCGGTCTTCCTACTTGTGGGAGAAGAAAATAAACAATAATGCTCTAGTCCTCATATCCTGTCCTCATGTTCTGACCTCATATTCCCTCCTCATATCTCAAGCTCATCTCCCTCCTAATATCCTGACCTCATATGCCAGCCTCATATCCCGGCATCATATCCTGTCCTCATATCCCAGCCTCATATCTCGTCATTCAATCCTGTCCTCATATCTCGTGCTCATATCCCTCATAACATGTGTACCAAGTTTTATGAAAATATCTCCAGCCATTTGGAAGTTATACTGCAACATATATCTATATATATATATATATATATATATATATATATATATATATATAGATAGATAGATAGATATAGATATATATACATATTGAGTTTTGTACATATTAATGCTCCATTAAAAACACAAATGTCTGTATACTTACCTCACTTACTCCTGTTGCAGCTATCATATTTTCCAGTCGCTGCTCCTGTGTGGTTCACCGGAAAAAAGGACAACACATGAGCAACAACCAAAAAATTTGAAAGTTGCAGAGCCAGAGGAGCAAGTAAGGTAAGTATGCAGTTTCTTTCTTCAACAGGGAGGCATGGGGGTAAGTATTGGAGTTTCTTGAAAAATTCCTTTAAGTCCAGGAAATCTCTTTAAGGCTGGGTTCACATGTAGTATTTTGGTCAGTATTTGGTATTTTTAGCCAAGACCAGGAGTGGAGCCAGCACAGAGAAAACCCCAGCATTATGAAAGGCTGACCTGTCCTTTTTCTCTATACCTTTCCCAGACAAAAACATACACACTCAGAATATTTACACCTATGGGACGTTTTTATGAGGAGAACAAACAAACTCTATGAAGATGCTGGTCAGATTTGGACCCGAACTACTGCACTACAAGGCAACAGTGCAAACCACTGAGCCATCATGCTGCCTATCTAAGACCTGATGTGGTGGCTACTAAAATTGTCTCTGTTTACTACAGTCTATAGTATTTTCACATCTTGGCCCCACACTTCCTCCCATCCAAAAATATCATGTTTGTCAACTGGCTGTCCACAAAATGACCACAAGTGTGAAGATGACAATGTAAAGTAAAAATACATTCAATAATTAAATGAAGAGACAAATACATAAGCCACCTAGGTTTAGTAATCAATGTTAATGAATTAATTCACACTGGAATTAAAATAATAATAAAAAGAAAGCATAAAAAATTTAATTAAGAGATATTAAGAAAAAAATAAGAGATCGTTACTTACAGAGCCATATACTTTGCCTTTTTTGCTCATGGCTAAATAATAATTGCTGTTGATGGCTTTGATGGCCACAATCCCCCCCACATCCACAGATGTTATCTCCAATATACCTAGAGTGAAGAAAAAAAGAATAGTTAATTTTTCTAAAAAATGTATAAAGAATGCAAAATTTAATTTTTAAGGAACAGGTTGTACTTGAACCAACTCTTGCCATTGAAGATTTTTTCTCTCACACAGTTTGATAAACTTGGGCCATAGTGATTTCCTTTTGTGTGTCCTTCTGCTCTAAACAATATTTTACTACCTGTCAATCAGGTGACATCACTTCCTGTCTAAGTGACCTAAGAGTTTTTGAAGGAACAGGTTGTACTTGAACCAACTCTTGCCATTGAAGTATCACTATCTCTCAACATATCATATAGACCCGCCGGATCGCTTCAATGAGCTGGGAGAAGTGCTCAGCTATGCACTTCTCTCCTCCCTTTAGTAGCTGGACCTATAGACTTTTGATTTAATCTGTTGCCTGCAGCTAGGTAGATTTAAGAGACAAAACACTATGCGACTTATGTAGATAGACAGAAAGATAGATAATAGATATATATGATTTATCAAACTGTGTGAGAGAATAAAATAGAGTGATTTTCCCATATTAACCAATCACAGCTCAGCTAACGAGCTCTGATAAAGTGAAAGCTGAGCTGTGATTGGTTGTTGTGGAAAAATCACTCTATTTTTTCTCTCACACAGTTTGATAAACCTGGGCCATAGTGATTTCCCTTTGTGATGCCCCCTTCTGCTCTAAACAATATTTTACTACCTGTCAATCAGGTGACATCACTTCCTGTCTAAGTGACCTAAGAGATTTGTTTCTTAACAAACATAACTGTAGCGGACACTTAGGATAATCTGATTAGGGACCAGAGGGAGAACAGGGCAGGGAGACGTTACCCATAAAGCCAAAAGCCATTATAGACGATGGCTCCCAGTCCCCGGGGCGAGCTGGGAGGATGTCTGTTTGACTTAAGTGAAGGAATTTAGGAAAGTTGGGAAACGTTGGTAACTGTGACGAACAGACTTAGGGATTCATCAGGTACTTTTATTTTCCAGACTCTTCACAAATACATACATGTGTTTGTTTTTTCTTGTAAATAAGACATTTTTTGATTTATAACTTCCTTTGGTCAGTTTCTCTGTTTCACTAATACCAACTAAAGATCATAGGAAAGAATCCATGTACGGGAAAAACAGCAAACTGTCCTTGTAACGCGACCATAAAAGCTGTGACATCTCCCATTATTCTGTAACTAACTGAGCACAAGATAAACTTTACATTTTATAAATAGATTTAAATCTTAGGAACCTGTAGGAACAAATTTGTGCCAAAGAGTCCACCCATCATATTGGCCACAGCTTTAGGGTATGGCTTTAAATGTCTGTCCAGTCTTAAAGAAAATGGTGGAAAGCTTCTTCCAACATCTTCATCCTCTCACTCACACAACTTTGTCATCCCGATTAATGTATAAATATCATAATTTACATATAAATACAAATGTAAATTTTCCTTAGAACCGCTATCTTTCCAACTAGATCTGCCTATATTCTGGCTCTGACTGTCTCTTTTCTTATCTGATTGAATTGCCCTTGTCATTAAAAAAAAACTTTTGACATGTCACAAAGTTTTGATCAGTCGGGGTCTCACTCAGTGCTGAGACTCCCACCAATCATTAGAACAAGCAAGAAGAAGTGTACAATAGCAATCTCAAACCACTGTAAGTCAATAGGGTCATCTACGGAGGCTAGATGGCCCCAGGAGATTCATGTTTTTTAAATGACAGGTACACTTTAAAATCAGTAAAGGGTATTTGTAATATAAATAACTCCTGTTCACAAAGAAGATGAGTAAGAATTTAATACATGTTAAAGGGACAAAATGCCTAAATTCTTTAATTGAAAAATTAAATTACACTGGAGGAACCTTCAGAAACATTTACATACAAATCTCACCAGCGACTTCCAGGGGAATATGTACAAGTTTACTTTTTGTGTTAGACTAATATACTTTTCAGCACATCATATAAGCTTCTACTTTACTACCCTTAAATGGAGTTCGGAAAAAAACATTTTCATATATTTTCCCACTCATATAGGGTTCCCCTAGGATCCTCATCACTTGTCAAAAGTGGAGAGCGGTTACAAAGAGCATCTCTTCCTCTGGAGGACCAGTCCTGTCCATCATTACACAAGCAATATCTTGATTTAGAAAGCCACTATGTGATACCTAATTTTCTCTTTAGGGGTGCTGCAGGGAATTGAATACTTAAGGCCCTTTTACACAGGCAAAATAATGAGTGCTGATTAACGAGATTGGTTGAGAATTCTCACAGTTCAACCAACCACATGCTGGGACACATGGACAATCTCCGGGTTATTTATCGCCAGCCAGTTAATGGGATTAAGTGTTCCTACAAATGTTCAATCAGCCAATAACTGGCCCACGTAAAGGAGCCTTTACTATTTAATTGATCAGCTTTTTGTCAAGAAACCCTTCTAACAAGTAGAGATCATTCAAAGTCAACCATCCCTTAAAATGTTTATTCTGAAAACCAATTTGGACAATAGGAGTTGACAAGGGAAATCTGTCCTGGAAGTCCTCACCATTGGTGCATTGCAACATGAGAAGAACAGATAGGAAAATGAAACAATGTGAGTGCATACAGGGGCACACTGACATTATGAGTCCGACTCGGTGACACATGCATCCAATAGCTGCGGGGCACATGGAACATGTTTTACTGGTGTCAATAACCGAGAGATTACATGAAGCAAAACAGAGTTAACTAGTCACTTGTGCCAAGTCAATGTGCTGGATACTTAACATACTTCAGCGGCACAGTCTTTCACACTATGGTGTTCTGCCAAATCCACCAAACAAGTAACACGATAAACAGATGAAGTGCCGGCATATGTAAAACAGCTGCAACTCACATCTCCCTATATTTTATGGATAGCGCATATGTAACGGGTAACAGCCATCATGGCCGTCTATGGGAGTGCAGACAAAGATAACCAGGCAGATCATGGAGCGCAGGTGCTGAGACAATCTTCTCTGCTCAAAAATATTTTAATTGATTATTTTTTTTATATTTTATTTTAATATAATGTCATAAAATGCAGTGACTGAAGGGAAAAGCAGATTTAAACAATTTCATATGGAATTTGAAATCATTAGAGGCAATATGTACAGCCTGACTGGGCTTTATGTTCACTTTATTATCCGACCATATTGTAGTAAAACATATTAACAAAAAGTTATTTATTTTCACACATTTTTCATATTAATAAGAGTATCAGTCAGCTTGTTCTATCAGACCAGATCTCCGGGGGAGAGATGTCTAAGAGTCAAAGCAATGAAGAACTGTATAAATGTACAGGCCTGAGTCTATAGACAGTCCTAGACCAAGGCAAATATAGATGTATGAACACATTGAACAGAATGCATTATTATATAAATGAGGCATGTTACTGTATATTACATAGTACAGTTTAAGTTCAACCAAGGTGGTGAAGGGAAGGGATGTCATCTATAGTGCTGCATATGCATTAATGTTAAATAGTAAATGAGATGATCACAGTGCGAGTGAGAGAAGGACAGCCAAAGACCAGAGGAAAGCTGCAGGGGGCGCTAGATGTTATGAGAAGTGTGCCCCAGTGTTCTACTTTATTTTATATAGGTTGTGTCCAACTTGATGGGTGGATCCATACATTTAGGTGCAGAACATTCATTACACACAAATAATGGCAGCATTTGGCCCTATAACCTTGGTCCTTTCTCAAGTTTGTAAGGCAGGTCTTTAGGTAGGATTTAAATGGGCACTGTCTAATATACTTCATAAGAAAAATATATCTCCTTTTTTATAGAAATCATAAAAAAGGCCACTATGGGTCCCCGTACCATCCGGAACACAATCCTGTCCGGATGACGCATCATCTTTGCCCCAGCTTAAGTACAGGCTGGTTCAAAGTCCAGGAAGTGAGGGCAGGACTAGTACTCCTCCGTGCTCACTCCTGTCCTATCAGACTGCATGGAAAAAGAGAGGAGGGGGTTAAAGAGAAGCCTGCAGTGACTGGACGAAGAGGTCCAGCACAGCAGACTCAGGGAGGAAGTGAATGCATGGTGAGTGAAGGCGGCCTCAGACACACCCCTTTCTGAGAGGTGGATGGCAGAATGAGTGAGCAATAGAACAGAGGGATTTAGGAGCCAACTACAGAAGCTAGACACGTTACAAAAAAAAAACATGTAAAGAAAGTCTATGGTGCCTGTCTCCTGTAATGAGACAGATTGAGCTCATAGATTAAACAACAGAGCTGCTTTATTCTCATGGTTATATCTAGAGATCAGTGAGGGACTCAGCACTGAGACCCAGACTGATCAAAATTTTTGACATTTCTGTGTGACAAGTAAAAATAATACTTTTTTTTTTAAATGACAGTAACGCTTTAAGGAATCAAATTTAAAATACATGCACGAAAGACTAACAAAAGCCTCAACAGGTTGCAAATCACATTACACCAACTGGGTTGGCAAGTGTTGACACATATATCGAATAAACATCTCCAGACAGAGTGTTGCAGAACACACATATGTACATGAGATTAATACAGGAATTGTATTGTGTACATCAGTGTTTCCCAACCAATGGGCGTCCAGCTTTTGCAAAACTACGTTGACTGTCTGGGCATGCTGGAACTTGTAGTTTTGCAACAGCTTAAGACACACTGGTAGGAAAACACTGGTCTACATGTCATGTTTAGAACAGGATGATTCAGAAAGACTACATAAGGTGAATGAGGGTCAGTGACGGCAAGCTGATCACTGATGCCTTTCTTCTGAGCGGTACTCCATGTTTGGAGAACAGTGTTTGCACATGTGCTGTCTTCTCTGCGCCTGTTTTTGTTGGTGTAAATTTCCAGAGGTAACAATCTGTATCGGATTTATTCAGATTTTTTTTTTCATTTGACACACAGATAAAACTGTCCAGTCCTGCAAAGCATTTTTACCTCTTCATCCAGACAAGGGATGTTTATAGAAGGAATGTAGCCACAATACAAGAGGTGGGGGTAGAGGCCGGAACACACAAAATAGCTCAAAATTTATCAGCCAAAAATTAAACAAATATGTTTCCTCTGTGTCAACCGTTTGGTGGATAAATGGATAGATAAATATGAGATACATATGGGATAGAGATAGATAGATAGGAGATAGATAGATAATAGATACATAAAAGATAGATGATAGATAGAAGTTAGATAGATAGATAGATATATAAATAGATAGATAATAGATAGGCAATAGTTAGATAAATAGATAGATAGATAGATAGATAGATAGATAGATAGATATGAGATGGAAAGATAGATAGATAGACAGATAGATAGATAGATAAATGAATATGAGATATATAGATAGATAGATAGATAGATAAGAGATAGATAGATAGATGATAGATAGATAATAGATAGATAGATATGAGATAGATAGATAAATAGCAACAGAAGAATGCAGCAGCACACTGCCAGCACAAGGATATAGGTGAAACATGAACATGCAGGTAAAACATGGAGAGCTATACAGCTATGGGGTAATAGATGCAAATGTGAAACTATGAGATAGTGAGGCACTTAGCTCACAAATTTGTCTCCGCCGGCGGTCAAATAGCTTGGACCGTCCCACCGCGATAAGGTAGATAGATAAATAGATATGAGATAGATAGGAGATAGATATGAGATGGAAAAATAGATAGATACATGATAGATAGATAGATAAGAGATAGATAGATAGATAGATAGATAGATATGAGAAAGATAGTTAGATAGACAGACAGATAGTAGATAGATAGATATGAGATAGATAGATATGAGATAGATAAATAGATATGAGGTATATAAATAGATATGAGATAGATAGATAGGCGATAGCTAGATAATAGATAGATAGAAAGATAAATAAATAGATAATAGATAGATAGATAGATAATAGATAGATAGAAAGATAAATAAATAGATAATAGATAGGCGATAGTTAGATAAATAGATTGATAGACAGATAATAGATCATGGGAAAAAGTTCACATTGGGGATTCTAAAGTTGAATCTGACACCTTACATAGATATACTAACATACAGTGCCTTGCAAAAGTAGTCATTCCCCTTGACTGTTTTCGTATTTTGGTACATTACAGCCTTAAGTTCAATGTTTTGTGATAAGTGATAGCCAGCATGGGTTTACTAAGGATAGAAGTTGTCAAACCAATCTAATTTGCTTTTATGAAGAGGTGAGTAGAAGCCTTGACAGAGGAATGACTGTGGATATAGTGTTTCTGGATTTTGCTAAAGCATTTGATACTGTCCCTCATAGACGTCTGACAGGTAAGTTAAGGTCTTTGGGTTTGGAAATTTTAGTTTGTAACTGGATTGAACACTGGCTCATGGATCGTACTCAGAGAGTGGTGGTCAATGATTCGTACTCTGATTGGTCCCCGGTTATTAGTGGTGTACCCCAAGGTTCAGTACTGGGCCCGCTGCTGTTTAATTTATTTATCAATGATATAGAGGATGGTATTAACAGCTCTGTTTCTATCTTTGCAGATGACACCAAGCTTTGTAGCACGGTACAGTCTATAGAGGATGTGCATAAATTACAAGATGACTTGGATAGACTAAGTGTCTGGGCATCCACTTGGCAAATGAGATTCAATGTGGATAAATGTAAAGTTATGCATCTGGGTACTAATAACCTGCATGCATCGTATGTCTTAGGGGGGATTAAACTGGCAGAGTCACTGGTAGAGAAGTATCTGGGTGTACTTGTAGATCACAGACTACAGAATAGCATGCAATGTCAGGCTGCTGCTTCCAAAGCCGGCAGAATATTGTCATGTATCAAAAGAGGCATGGACTCAAGGGACAGGGACATAATACTCCCCCTTTATAAAGCATTGGTACGGCCTCACCTGGAATATGCTGTTCAGTTTTGGTCGCCTGTTCATAAAAGTGACACTCCGGAGTTGGAAAGGGTGCAGAGACGCGCGACTAAACTAATATGGGGCATGGAACATCTTAGCTATGAGGAGCGATTAAAGGAGTTACAATTGTTTAGTCTTGAGAAGAGACGTTTAAGGGGGGATATGATAATGAATTTATGGAACGGTCTACCTCAGGAACTGGTCACAGCAGGAACAATTAACAACTTTAAAACAGGGTTAGATACATTCCTGGAACAAAATAACATTAATGCTTATGCAGAATTATAAAACTACATCCCTTCCCCTTATCCCCTTACACCCTTCCCTTAAATTCCCTGGTTGGACTTGATGGACATATGTCTTTTTTCAACCATACTAACTATGTAACTATGTAACTATGATTTATCAGAACACAATAGTCTAAGTTGGTTGAAGTGAAATGAGAAAAATATATAAATAAAACTATTGTTTAGAAATAGAAAACAGAAAATTGTCATGTGCGTATGTATTCACCCCCTTTGTTCCGAAGCCCATAAAGAGCTCTGATGCAACCAATTACCTTCAGAAAATCACATAATTAGTTAAATGATGTCCACCTATGTGCAGTCTAAGAGTCACATGATCTGTCATTACATATACATACCTTTTTTGAAAGACCCCAGAGGCTGCAACACCTAAGCAAGAGGCATCAGTAACCAAACACTGCCATGAAGACCAAGGAACTCTCCAAACAAGCAAGGGACAATGTTGTTGAAAAGTACAAGTCAGGGTTAGGTTATAAAAAAATATCCGAATCTATGATTATCCCCAGGAGCACCATCATCAAATCTATCATAACCAAATGGAAAGAACATGGCACAACAGCAAACCTGCCAAGAGATGGCCGCCCACCAAAACTCACGGACCGGGCAAGGAGACCTAAGGTAATCCTGGAGGAGCTGCAGAGTTCTACAGCAGAGGCTGGAGTATCTGTAAATAGTACAATAATAAGCTGTACACTTAATTGAGGTTGGCTTTATGGCTTTATGTTGGGTCGTGCGCTAGATTCTGGGGCATTGCACCAGAAATTCTGTCTGCATCAGAATTTGCACCAGAATTTGCATCAGAATTGAAAAAAACCCGACTAACTCTCCATTTTACCAAGAAAACCCCAAAAAGGAGCATGGCCGTCAGGGGAAAGGGGCGTGGTCACTTTAAAGGGGTGTGTCCCCGACATTTACACAAAAACACATTTATAAAGGTTTCCACAGAAAATGTGGTGGATTTCAGCTGAGGAAAACCAGACAGATCAGAGCATGTGTAAAAAAAGCAAAGTGTAGGGAAAGTGGAAAATGTAGGGAAACCTTAGAAAATACCGTGGAAAATAAATTGTAGGGAATTAGAACCCACAAAGAAAACTACACTCCACTCTAAGTAAATATGGGCCAATGTGTGTGTGTGTGTGTCCCAGCATCACTTCCAAACGGCTGAAGATATTAACATGAAACTTGGCACACATGTTGGGTTGGGGTTTTTCTTTAACCCCTTAAGGACCAGGTGTTTTTCGTTTTTTGCAATTTTGTTTTTCCCTCCTCACCTTTAAAAAATCATAACTCTTTCAATTTTGCACCTAAAAATCTGTATTATGGCGTATTGTTTGCACCACCAATTCTACTTTGTAATGACATCAGTCTTTTTACCCAAAAATCTACAGCGAAACGGAAAAAAAATCATTGTGTGACAAAATTGAAAAAAAAATGCCATTTTGTAATTTTGGGGGCTTCCGTTTCTACGTAGTACATTTTTCGTTAAAAATGACACTTTTTCTTTATTCTCTAGGTCCATACGGTTAAAATGATACCCTACTTGTATAGGTGTGATTTTGTATTACTACTGGAAAAAAATCATAAATACATGCAGGAAAATTTATACGTTTAAAATTGTCATCTTCTGAGCCCTATAACTTTTTTATTTTTCTGTGTTGAGGGGGCTATGAGGGTTAATTTTTTGCACCGTGATCTGAAGTTTTTGCATTGATCAGACTTTTTGATCGCTTTTTATTCATGTTTTCATGATATAAAAAGTGACCAAAAATAAGCTATTTTGGACTCTGGAATTTTTTGTGCGTACGCCATTGAACGTGCGGTTTAAAAAGCGGTATATTTTTATAATTCGGACATTTCCACACGCGGCGATACCACATATGTTTATTTTTATTTACAATCTTTTTTTTTTTTTTATTCTTGGAAATGCCATGTGATTCAAACTTTTCTTAGGGGAAGGGATCATTGAAAGGGTTAATGATTTTTTTTTACACTTTTCTTATGCCATATTATATCCCCCGATTGAATGCTCAAGTCTGGATCTCAGGCTTGAAGCATTCATTCGGCGATCGGACTGCAGGAAGGAAGGTAAGAGACCTTCCTCCTGAAGTACAGCTGTTCGGGATGCCGCGATTATACCACGGCGATCCCGAACAGCTCCCTGTTACTTTCACTTTTAGCCGCGCGGCTCAGCTTTGAGCGCGCGGCGAAAGGGTTAATAGGGCGCGGCACTGCGATCAGTGCCGCGCGCTATTAGCGGCGGGTCCCGGCTTCACTATGACGCCAGGCCCGCCGTGATATGATGCGGGGTCACCGTGGGACCCCGCGTTATATCACGAGAGCGGGACTAGGGGCGTAAGTTTACGCCCTTGGTCCTTAACAGGTTAAAGTCCCATACAAGTCTAAGGGAAATTTATGTTACTGCATAACTTCCAAACGGCTGGATATATTTGGATAATACTCAGTCACATGTTACTTATATGTCCACTAAAAGTATAGGATAGTTAATTTCACTCTAACCTATCCTCATTTGCGAGGGTTGGGGTTTTTGTTTAAAGTCCAATGCAAATATATGGGAAATGTATGTTCCAGCATAACTTCCGAACAGCTGGAGATATTTCGATAATACTTGGTCACATGTTACTTATATGTCAAATAAAAATATATAATAGTTAAATTAACCCCCTAACCTACTCCCTATATGTGAAGGATGGGGTTTTTGTTTCAAGTCCCATGCAAGTATATAGGACTTCTGGTGCCTAACTCCATAAGCTCCGCTATGCATCTCCTGGTGAATGCGTCAGTCCGGCTGGCAAACCGCACCCTGCCCACATTCCATGCTCCATGCCCGCAAAGACACGCCCACACTTTAAGTCACACTCCTTTTATTTTAAGCTTACAATATCTTGACAACAGCGCAGCCCCACCTGAGGACAGGATATGAGGATTAGTAAGGATTAGATATGGGGATGGCATATGAAGACATGATACGAGGCCGGGATATGAGGACGGGATATGAGGATGGGATATGAGGACAGGATATGAGGATGGGATATGAGGACAGGATATGAGGACGGGATATGAGGTCGAGATATGGGGACGGGATATGAGGTCGGGATATGAGGACGGGATATGAGGACGGGATATGAGGATGGGATATGAGGATGGGATATGAGGATGGGATATGAGGACAGGATATGAGGATGGGATATGAGGACAGGATATGAGGATAGGATATGAGGACGGGATATGAGGTCGGGATATGGGGACGGGATATGAGGTCAGGATATGGGGACGGGATATGAGGATGGGATATGGGGACGGGATATGAGGTTGGGATATGGGGACGGGATATGGGGATGGGATATGGGGACAGGATATGGGGACGGGATATGAGGTCGGGATATAGGGACGGGATATGGGGACGGGATATGAGGTCGGGATATGAGGATGGGATATGAGGATGGGATATGGGGACAGGATATGGGGACGGGATATGAGGTCGGGATATAGGGACGGGATATGGGGACGGGATATGAGGTCGGGATATGAGGACGGGATATGAGGATGGGATATGAGGATGGGATATGAGGATGGGATATGAGGACAGGATATGAGGATGGGATATGAGGACAGGATATGAGGATAGGATATGAGGACGGGCTATGAGGTCAGGATATGAGGTCGGGATATGGGGACGGGATATAAGGTCAGGATATGGGGACGGGATATGAGGATGGGATATGGGGACGGGATATGAGGTTGGGATATGGGGACGGGATATGGGGATGGGATATGGGGACAGGATATGGGGACGGGATATGAGGTCGGGATATAGGAACGGGATATGAGGATGGGATATGAGGACGAGATATGAGGTTGGGATATGGGGATGGGATATGGGGATGGGCTATAGGGATGGATATGAGGTCAGGATATGAGGTCGGGATATGAGGACGGGATATGAGGTGGAGATATGAGGTTGGGATATGGGGACAGGATGTGAGGACGGGATATGAGGACAGGATATAAGAACAGGATATGATGTCGGAATATGAGGAGGGGATTTGGGGTCAGGATATGAGAGGATATGGGGTTAGGATTTAAGGATGGGATATGAGAACTTTCTTGCTTTTCCTCCAATACAAGGATAGGGTAGGAAAAAACGGGCAGCGCCGGGTACTCAGCTAGTAAATACATTTTTTTTTAAATAAACATCTTTGAAATTGTGGGTATGTTCTGTAAATTAAATGATCTCAATCCTCAAACAATCCATGTTAATTCCAAGTTGTGAGGCACCAAAATACGAAAAAAGTCAAGGGGGGTGAAAACTTTTGCAAGGCAGTGTAGATAAATAAATAAATGGATAGATAATAGATAAGATAGATCAATATGAAATAGATATATAGATAGATAGATATGAGATAGATCGATAGATAGATAGCAGATAGATAATAGTTAGATGATACAATCTGACACCTCCCCCTGAGGTATAGGCCCTATAAATAGATATATTGATCCTGTAATGGTTGTCATCCATGTTTCTCAGAAACATATGTAAGATGAAATATGAAATAGAGAAACCTGAGCAGCATATTAAGACTTCCCATGAACTGTCTTCCCCGCTAGTTTTGGGGGATATACCTGTAGATGGGTGCCCCATCCTATTTTCCTCAGGAGCGCTGCCACCAGTCAAAGCAGGCCTGCTGAGGAGAATGGGCCTCCTCCTCCCAGACATCTGGTTCCCGCCGCCTCCTGTCACAACACCTTCCCCTAAGACCCCCTCAGATCTGGCCTCCTCTTTGAGCCGTGTCTCAGGTGTCTCATTTGCAAAGTACAGATAAGACACTCAAACCATTAGGAGAAAAAATTAAGAGACTCTCATGGGGGTCAACCTTTGCCTTTGAACATGAAAGTCTCTGAAGCTGAGATCACTGACAACCACCTGCGCGAACACAGGACATCGTGAGGTGTGAACATGATTATTATGAGGTGAAGTTTTTTTTTAAAAGACATGTTCGAGAGGAGACTGAAAAAAAGCAAAAAATAAAAAAAATAAAAAAATTCATTATTGCTTATAGCTTTACAAAAAAGCATCCGTACTATCATCATAAGTATAGCCCCAGGCCATGGATTAGGAAAGGACAAGTTATATGACTGATGGCCAGCCAATGACTGTCTGGGCTTGCTGGGAGTTGTAGTCTTGCAACAGCTGGAGGCACCCTGGTTGGGAAACACTGTAGTAGTGAGTAGTCGGTAGCTTAGCTATAGGGGTTGCACCCAATTGCACCCTGGTTAACTGTAACTGTGTGCAGATGCAGATGTAGCAGAGCTGAAATTGTCATACACAAAGAACAGCCATGTGCACGCAATGGGGGAGATTTATCAAAACGTGTCCAGAGGAAAAGCTGCTGAGTTGCCCATAGCAACCAATCAGATCGCTGCTTTCATTTTTCAGAGGCCTTTACAAAAATGAAAGAAGCAATCTGATTGGTTGCTATGGGCAACTCAGCAACTTTTCCTCTGGACAGGTTTTGATAAATCTCCCCCAATGTGTCTACAGTTCTGTATTATAGTGTTGTGTGTACTGTGTATGACGCCACATGCCACGACAACATATGACGAGAATACTTCCGTAATATGAGATCAGTCAGATAAAACGTCTGTGAATGCCAAAGGGGTTGTCCAGGACTATGAAAACAAAGCTGCATTCTTCCAAACACTGTGCCACTCTTGTCCTCAGGTTGAGTGTGGTATTGCAGCTCAGCTGCTTTGTAGCAGTTTTGTAATACTGCACACAACCTGAGGACAGATGTAACGCTGTTTTCGGAAGAAAGCAGCCATGTTGTTTGCATCCATTCAAAGGGGTTGTCCCATATCCTCCTTATGGCTTTTTCCAGTGGTTAGGAAATCCAAATACAGCTGAAGCGGGGAAGTTAGGCAATTTTTGTAACGCCAATTGACTTTAATGGGAGTAACGCAAATGGCGTGCTCTGTTTATGAAACTCTGGAAGTTAGTTACGTAAACCGTATAGGTCGCAGGATTACTCTGAGTAATTCAACCTAAGTTATGCCAACTGCGTAACTTCCATGATTCAACTACTTTCCTGACTACTTCCCCTGGCTGCAAACAGGCCGGAGGTGGCCGGAAATAGCCAACTGAGAAAATGGGATATGTACAAAGCATAACTAGTATAGGCGTATCCAAGAGTCCTTAAAGGGCACCTGTCATATTGAAAACACAGTCTAGTCTGCAGGCACCATGTTATAAAGCAGGAGGAGCTGAGCAGATTGATATATAGTTTATTAAGAAAGGTTCCAGGATAACTTGTCATTTATTCATGTAAATCTCTGCTCATTCTGGGCTAAGTAGAAATGTAGGCGGTGCTAATCAGTGACTGACAGCTCTCTGTTGCCCACTTGACTACTTATTCTGGACTAATTAGTCATGTAGGTAGTCCTACTTTTTGATTGACAGCTCTCTGTGTATAAGTGTGCATATAGAGAGCTGTCACCCACTGAGTAGCACCGCCCACTTGACTCCTTAGCCCAGAATAATCAGAGGTTTACGTGAACAAATGACAAGTTCTACTGAAACTTTTTCTATAAAACTATATATCATTCTGCTTAGCTTCTCCTGCTCTATAACATTGTGCCTGCAGATTGGGCTGCGTTTTTAACGTGACAGGTCCCCTTCAAATTTTTCTTTTGTGATATCATCTCGTTTAATCTGCAGTCCTGTGGAAAATCACTACACTGCATGTCACATGACAAACTCTGCTCTGCTACATCTGCACCTACTTAGGAAGAATCTAAAGTAACTACCACTATATTGATATAATTAGCTAGCTGAAAGAATCGGAAAGGGCTTTGCTGTGAGGGGCTCTATGCGTTTCCTTCGTCCCCCCGTGCCAGAGAAGCTCGTCTCTATGCCTCATCCCGAACAATTTCTTCACCAAGAATTAGAAGCAGCTGCACCCCGCAGTATGCTAGGAGGAGAAATTAATAAATCGGGGGAAATCTGGAGCAAATTAGACTTAAATAATTGTATTCTGTCCTGTAACATAAACAGTTTCTTTCCCCTCCGCTACATCTACAATACACAGGGATTTCATAAACAGTCATTCAACACCTCATCCGACAATGATAAAGACTTTCAGCTCAGGAGCACACTTAAAAGGCCATCATGCTGCAGCCATCATCTTCCACCTCAGCAAATTCATTACTATCCCGAGTGGTTAGATCACGTAGCTGGATGTCAAGAGGACGTCTAGACTGACACTGTGATCTAGCTTCGCGTGTGAATACGGGGGTTATCTCAACCACGAGTGACGACAACTCTATAAACCAGCATTCCCAACCCGTGGCTCTCCAGCTGTTGCAAAACCCCAACACCCTGCCTACGGCTGTCAGGGCAGGATGGGGTGTGAGTTTTGAAACAGCTGGAGAGCCACACATTGGAAAACACTACTGTAGACTCTAAGATGCTTCATTTCAAAGTGAGAAAAGATCTCTTTATCCAGCCTTATAGTTAAAGCTCAGTATCTCATCCCGATCATGTACATGTAATCCTAATGGCCCAGATTAATCAAACTGTGTGAGAGAAAAAATAGAGGGATTTTCCCCCAGCAACCAATCACAGCTCAGCTAACGAGCTCTGGTAAAGTGAAAGCTGAACTGTGATTGGTTGCTATGAGAAAATCCCTCTATTTTTTTCTCCCACGCTGTTTGATAAATCTGGGCCAATGTGTCTATGCCCAATATTTCTCTTAGAATTCACTTTATTTACTTGAGTGATTGCAAAGTGAAAGTACTTTTCATTTACAGCAGGGGGCGGGTCCTTCTGTGATAGCCACTCCCCTCCCTCTCTCTGCTCTGGGAGCAGTAACTCTTTCCTTTCTGGTTTTATGCTATTCACAAACAAACAAACAAACAAACACACACACAAGCAGTGTGCCTACAGCTCCCAGCATGCCCACACATCCTTTTGTGTTGTAGTTTTGCAACAGCTGGAGGCATATGATTGTAGTCCCTCTGTATCACACACACACACACACACACACACAAACATATACACATACATGCAGGGTATTGAAAGAGCTTTATTCGTCATTCAGTCGTCATTACAAGTCATACAATAAATTACAATCACACAAAGCATGACAGTACAATATACAGCACAGATTCCCTAAGCTATACACTATACCACATGCTACACTGACACTCCGCTCCATCACTTGCTATCGAAGAAACAACAACATATGTTGTTGATCTGTGATCGGGGGGGGGGGGGCATGGGATCATACATGCAGGGACACTTACTTTTTAAACAAATAAATCCTCTATTCACAGGCTGCAGTGTGTTTCTGCCCCTCTCTTCACATGAGCAGACAAGTAAACACAGGCAGTGATGGAGCTGAGAGCAGAGCAGCTTGCTGTCAATCATGAAGTGGGTCCATGACGTAGTGACACAGCAGTGTACACAGAAGGACTGGAATGCATCCCAGGAGGGGGGGCAGTTCTTTGACTGTCTTTTTCGGTATATAATACTGAAAATGTTCTAATGAAAGCAATTGTAAAACCTATTGGTTTTGCATGCTTTACAACACATCAAAAGTTTTTATATCTGACAGTGCACATTTAAGCTGATCATAGAAATCAGCCATAACATAAGAAGGAACCTGGTAGCAAGTGCTTGATTCTGCTGCACTGCCCCTACAGGAGACATGAAGTATTACACTGTTGTCCATGCAATGTGCTGATCAGCTAAATCCTCCAGAGCCTACAGGAGATTCCTCTCTAATAGAGAAGTTAAAATGACTTTTCAAAACCAGACAACTCTTTTAATAGTAGAATCCGGCCAAAAATGGCCCTCCAGTTACACATCACGTACCTGAAGCTTGTGACTTTAGACCACCGCTGTTTTCATACAGAAAAAGAGTTACAGTGTTCTATAAACGCTCTTGTCACTCCAGATCTTAGACATGGCCTAAAGAAAACATTTATTTAGCTGTATCTCTGATGTTGCTTTGGGTGCTATAGGGAATTTCTGATTTATACCAAAGTAAGAAAAGACCCAAGATCTCTTAATCCAGCGTTATAGTTAGGCTGATCACAGTGATCACCTGTAATCTAAGGAGAAATCTGGTAATAAGTGTTCAATTCTGCTGTACTGCCCCCAGAGAAGACATGAAGCATTACACAGTTGTCTATGCAATGTGCTTACCAGCTAGGTCCTTCAGAGTGTTAATACACATACTAAATGACTAGCGACGAGGAAATGCACATAAGACTGAACTTCCTTAAAAATCAAAATCTATATTATTGCAAAATTTAAAAAAACTATAAAACAAAAACAGCCCAAATAGTGTGCCATCATGTCCCTGACCTACAATGAAGACACATGGTGACAGCGTAACTAGTGGGACAAAAATACAAAAAAAACATAACATAGCAAAACCATATAGGTCAATAATGAGGAAACAAGTAAGATTACCTAACACTGCAGTATCAATAAAAAGGGATTTGGAAAAAAGAGGCATAACGATAGATAATCAATACCAGTCTATGTAGATAGCTGTGAGATTGGAGTCCCCATGTGTTAACATGGTTTTACTACATGTAATTTAACTATGACAAATTAGAAGGTAAAACATTTTCCACCTATAGATATGTCTTTATGTTTCCTGTGTAACAGCCAATATGGCCGCCATAACAGCTTCCATCAGACACAACTTTGCCATACCTTTACAGGACAAATTTACTCATACCTCTCCTTTTCCTTCATACCCCTTCCCTTTGCCCACATCTTCTCTCCTTAAAGGGGTACTCTGCCCCTAGACATCTTATCCCCTATCGAAATTATTGGGCGGACTAGATGGGCCAAATGGTTCTTATCTGCCGACACATTCTATGTTTCTATGAAAGGATAGGAGATGAGATGTCTGATCTTGGCTGCGGCACCCCAGACATCCGGTGCAAGGAGCGAACTTTGCTCTGTGCTGGATAAATGGCGATGCGGGCGGAGGCTAGTGACGTCATGGCCACATCCCCTCAATGCATGTCTATGGGAGGGGGCGTGTCGCCACACCTCCTCCCATAGACTTGTATTGAGGGGGTATGGTCGTGACGTCACGAGCCTCCGGCGCTGCACCCGATGTTCTAAATAAAACGCTGGGTGCAACAGGTAGAACGCGGGAGTCCCCAGCTGCGGGAGCCCTGCAATCAGACATCTTATCCCTTATTCTTTGGATAGGGGATAAGATGTCTAGGGGTGGAGTACCCCTTTAACCGTATTAAATGTGTAGCTATGTAAATCTGTCTTTGTAAATCTGTTGCTGATGTTTCCTATTTAAATAGGCCAATAACCCAACCTTTGGTGATGAAGGTCATACACAGGGTCTCATCACATACAACCACAGGATTGGACTATCTATTGCTATTTACAATGGCATTGTAGTAGCCACATGGCCCACGTGGTACATTTTCTCCCATTACACATGAGTCAAGTAAGCAAAAAAATATTGTAAATTCTTAACATAGACATTTGTATTTCCAGTCCAAACTATTACATGTTAAGCCTATTAAAACATCCATACTCTCTACTGATCATTACGCTTTCTGCATTCTTAAAATAATTTGGATATTTTTTTTTTTCCAAGTACAGCATTTATTTTCCCGCAGTTGGAGGCGAGATGTCCAGCATCTCTAAGTGCCTCACTATCTACAAGCTGACAGATGTTTAGAGATGGACCAGGAAAGAATGCGCGGCCCAGGTTCTTTGGTTTGCACAGCAGTTTGCAGAAGTGAAGTGTAGGAGAGCAACATTGTCTGTGCTAAAAGCAGGGTTGGAATATAGCATAGAGAACTGATGTAACATACTTTGGGCTATAGTAAACTTCCTTATTCATGGTCCGAAAACACGCATTACAGTGTTAGGGCCCCTCCAGTAATGAATATGTTTAAATGCACGAAAATTGAAAACACATTGATATGTAGCTGAGCCTGTTCTCAGGATGTTACACATACCCGGTGTTTGCCTTACTATCCTCCTCAATAATGTTGCTTGCGGTGATGTTCGCATGCAGGGTCAGGCAGTGCACATTGATACAGATGGCAGTACCCTCACTGCGGACAGCATGACCCAGTCCAGTGATGACTTCAGAGGAATGCAAAGCTTTTCATTCTAATGATCACATGATTATTACAGATCTCTGGAAACTGAAGGAACTATTAGGGCAGTGGTCTTCAACCTGCGGACCTCCAGATGTTGCAATACTACAACTCCCAGCATGCCCGGACAGCCAACGGCTGTCCGGGCATGTTGGGAGTTGTAGTTTTGCAACATCTTGAGGTCCGCAGGTTGAAGACCACTGTATTAGGGTATAGTTGTGTGTGGCAGATTGGTCCATTTTTTTTTTGGTCCCATTCTTTTGAAATGGGTTTGTTTTGGCATCACGTGCAATAGAAATGCATGCCAGAAATTATATGTGTGTGAATGTACCCTTAGAATTCTTGACAATACTGAACAAATGCACAGTTGTCAACACGGAAATGCCCCCAAAAAGCCCAGCAAAGATGCCAAACCCTACCTACACTCTACCCCTCAGCAGTTGGCCTCGCACCCCTCACCATGACCCCCAACACTCTATATAAATTCTTCCCCTCAGCAGTTGGCCTTGCTCCCCTGACCATGACCCCCAACACTCTATATAAACTCTTCCCCTCAGCAGTTGGCCTCGCGCCCCTCACCCTGACCCCCAATACTCTATATAAACTCTTCCCCTCAGCAGTTGGCCTCGCGCCCCTCACCATGACCCCCAATACTCTATATAAACTCTTCCCCTCAGCAGTTGGCCTCGCTCCCCTGACCATGACCCCCAACACTCTATATAAACTCTTCCCCCCAGCAGTTGGCCTCGCGCCCCTCACCATGACCCCCAAAACTCTATATAAACTCTTCCCCTCCCTCAGCAGTTGGCCTCGCTCCCCTGACCATGAGCCCCAACACTCTATATAAACTCTTCCCCTCAGCAGTTGGCCTCGCGCCCCTCACCATGAGCCCCAACACTCTATATAAACTCTTCCCCTCAGCAGTTGGCCTTGCGCCCCTCACCATGACCCCCAATACTCTATATAAACTCTTCCCCTCCCTCAGCAGTTGGCCTCGCTCCCCTGACCATGAGCCCCAACACTCTATATAAACTCTTTTCCTCAGCAGTTTGCCTCGCTTCCTTGACCATGACCCCCAACACTCTATATAAACTCTTCCCCTCAGCAGTTGGCCTCGTGCCCCTCACCATGACCCCCAATACTCTATATAAACTCTTCCCCTCTGCAGTTGGTCCGTTTCCTTTTTCTTGCCCCCACTCCCCCCTCAAACTCTACCCAATCCCTGTCTTTTTCACAACCCCCAAACCCTACCCAAAACTCCACCCTTCTGCAGTTGGTCAGCTCTCTTTTCTATGACCACCTGCCCTGTCCCCTTTTCCTGGGACTATTGGCAACTATTCGATTACAAAAAATAGCCAATAGTGGGAGTCCATATGGTTTAAAGTATGAAAAACTGCACAACACTCTTGGCTTAGTGGAAACAAAGATGCTCATTGCTCATCTGACCAATACCAGCATTACAAAAAAGTGGACATATGGCTGGTCACACAATGACCTGCTCTCTATACAATGACTGCTTTGTGTTATTATACTAAATGTCTTGAAAAGAGGCACCGTCAACAGGGTGTAAATATTACAATATTCTATTACCATGTGTACATAATATAATGCAATGGGCAAAAAATACATACATACAGAGATGTATGTACAAATGGTGCAGAAGTAATATTCCGACCTAGGCCAAAACATCTCATATACCATATAGGCAGGCACTATTTGGTTGGTGGTGAGCCTGCTATGGATTTTACACTGGGGCCTGGGAGCTAAAAGTTATGTATGCCTTTGCCTGGGATCACCACTATTTTTGGACTAATGCCGTTGTACACCATGCATGGACTACAATACAATTTCTCGCTTCTGAATCAAATTAATTATTTCACACCATTGTATAAGTCTATTTGTGTACTAGATGGCTGTAATTTAAGGACTGTATGACACTGTTCACTATAGGGCAGCATTATATAAGCATTGTGCTGCCATATGGAAAGTGTGTGATTTTTATTCAATATTATTTAAAAAAAATTGAGTGTGACCTCCCCATAAATGTTTTATTCAGTACCAGGGGCCACCACTAGATCAGGTCCTGGGGCTATTCCAAAGTTTGACATCCAGCAAATTCTTTCCCACAGTCCCCTAAAACAGAGAGAAGCACTGAAGTGTAAAGAATGAGGGAGGCATCCAGCATTCTGAGCTGTGATAGGACAGGTGGTGGTTACAGACTACCTTCCCAACACAGACTACTACCCAGTGGTGCTGAAGTCACTGACCACAACTGAGCCATAAGAGAAGATAATTAAAAGCAGAAAATACAATAACTGCGGGGTAGTGGCCTAAATATACTTTTGTTAGCTCTCAGCTGGACGGCCACTGTAACTAGGGTTGCCACCTGGCCGGTATTTTACCAGCACAGCCAGTATTTTTGCCACCCTGACGGAATTTTTATATTAGAAATACCGGCAATGCAGTGGTTGGTATTTATACAACCAATCCTCCAACTCCCAGAATGTTACACCATATACCATACCAGTGTTTCCCAACCAGCTGTTGGCTGTCTCGGCATGCTGGGAGTTGTAGTTTTGCAGAAGCTGGAGGCACCCCTGGTTGGGAAACACTGACCTATACTATATACTACTATATAATCCAACATGCTGGGAGTTGTAGTTTTGCAACAGCTGGAGGCACCCCTGGTTGGAAAACTCTGATCTATACTATATACTACTATATAGACCAACATGCTGGGAGTTGTAGTTTTCGTTTGGGGCAGCTGATGAGCCACAGGCTGTATCAGGGCATGCTGGGAGTTGTAGTTATTAACTAACTGCACCTCACGAATTTAAAGGATATCTACAGCAGAAGACCACTTATTCCCTATTCACAGGATAAGAGATAAGTGTCTGAACGCGGAGGGTCTGACCGCTGGAACCACCGTGATCTCCCAAACATTGCAGCTCAGAGAGGTCGACGGTATGCCCCCTCCCCATACAGTTCTGTGGGAGAGGCGGGGAGGCATGAACACTGCCACCCCGCCTCTCCCATAGAACTACATGGAGGAGGTGTTGACTAGTGTTGCTCGCGAATATTCGCAATTCGAATATTATTCGCGAATATCGCATATTCGCGAATTCGCGAATTTCGCGAATATAGCGCTATATATTCGTAATTACGAATTTTCATTTTTTTTTTTTTTTTTTATTCACAGTACACATCACAGTGATCACCCCTCTCTGCTTCCAGCTTGTGTGGTGTAAAGAAGGCTCTAATACTACTGTGTGAGACTGGCGTGCGAAAATTCGCATATGCGAAAATTAGCGTATGCTAATTTTCGCATATACGAATTTTCGAGTATGCGAATTTCCTATATGCTAATTTTCACATATGTTAATTTTCGCATTCGCGAAATTTCGCATATGCGAAAATAAAACGAGAATATCACGGATATGCGAATATTCGCGAATATATGACGAATATTCGTCCATATATTCGCGAATATTCGCGAATTCGAATATGGCCTATGCCGCTCAACACTAGTGTTGACCACAACGTCATGCTGCGGCTGGCATGGGAGAGCTGCGGCAGAGCCGTGGCCCCGTGCAGGAGATCTCGGTGGGTCCCAGCGGTCGGACCCCCCGCGATCAAACACTTATCCCCCTATCCTGTGTATAGGGGATTAGTTGTCTTTTGCTGCAGATTTCCTTTAATAAAAAAAAGTGATCAAAAGGTCACATCAAAACAAAAATGGTACTGTTAAAAACTACAGATTGGGGTGCAAAAAAATAGCCTTCATAAAGGCCCATACAAGGAGAAATAAAAAAAAGTAATAGGGGTCAGAATAGGACAAAAGTTCCCCCCGCATATGTGTATCCTGTGATGTTACGCATATATAATTAACTATGCAAATTAGCATGGCCGGTATTATTTTGTAACATATTATTTCTGATAATTGCACTGAGCATTACAGTGTTACTGGGGGGAGCTGGTAATAAAAAAAAGCACAATACACAAATATGCACTAATCTGTGGTATATAACTTGGCACAGAACGACAGATCGATCAGCACCAGCCCGCTGATGGTTTTCATCTACTAGAACAACTATAGAATTTTTCACACATAAAAAACGGACAGTAACAAAGATAAATGCCAGTAGCGCTGGATTACATTTGCAGAGTATATAACCAATCTAAAAGTAATCACCGTCCCCGGCTGTCGGTCATCACCTATGTAATAATAAAGAACGCTAATATAAAATGAGAAGCCAGCAATTCACAACTGGAATATTTCACCACTTTAAAGTCAGAGCAATTTCCTGTATATAAATTTTTCGGCGCTGTCATCCAGAATGAAGTACAAATCTGCATTAGTCCTATGTCACTGCCCCCCCCTCCTTTTCCCTGTACTGCTGCTGTTCTTCACTGTAGAGGCAAATTCACACTCAACAAATTAGTTACGGACATTTCTGCGAGAGAAAATCAGTTCCCTTCATCTGAATGGGAATATTTCAGATGAATAGGTTAGTGGTAGAAACTTCTGCCACAAATCTGCTGCATGGATTTGCAGGGCTACAGGTCCTACCAAAATAGGAGGAATACATTGTTTGGAGAGACACTTAAACAAAAAGTATATTGAAAAGTAGCAGATTGTTAAAGGCGTTGTCCAGGGGTAAAACATTTTTATATATGCTTATGGGTGGTGTACAAATTATAAGTGATACTCACCTACCCCGAACTCCCCCCCGGCTGATGACGCTCCAGGTCCCTGCTCATCATCGCCACTTCCAGGTTTCTAGTGCCACGTCATCACAGCAGGAACTGACCCGTCGACCAGTCACCGACTAAGACACTGAACCCGTTTCTGCTAGGATGACCTGTCACAAGGAACCAGGAAGTGAGGAGCAAGGACTGGAAGCATATGCAGCAATGGGGGCTCAGGGTGAGTGAGTTTTACTTTCTTATTATTTTTACACCCCCCATTAGGCATATATAAAAATGTTTTACCCCCGAAAACTCTTTTAAAGGGCTGAACACTTTACAAAATCTCTCTTTCTTACGAGAGGCGCCCGATGTTAAAGGGCACCTATCAGTTTGAGTTTTGATTGGACGTTTCTATTACACTGTACATCGCTTGCGCCGTTTTCCAAGCAGAGCTGAACAGAAACAAACAGGTATAGCTGTTTTCACAGACAAGTGGGGAGTCAGCTCCAGAACCCCCATTGATCAAACTTCTGATCAAGTCACTATGAGACTGTATGTCAGAAGATAATTTTTTTTTTAAAACAGGTACCCTTTTCACAGGGTGTACCACAGCTGAGACCCCAAGGTGGAGTTATCCGTGGGCAAACTTGGCAGCAATAATTAAATTCCTTTGCAGCGCCACCATAAGGGAAAGAAATTATTACATAGTGCCCTATAATATCCAATGGACTTTTCATGTCCTCTTGGATTTGCTGACTCCTCCTTGAGTAAGAGACAGTCTTGGGAGTATGCAGAGTAAGCCAAAGTCTTTAAATTTTAGCTAGATAAAGTTGCAAAAACCCCTTAGACCAGTGAACCCCAACCTTTGGCTCTCCAGCTATTGCAAATCTACAACTCCTATCGTGTCCTGACAACCTTTAAAGGGGTACTCCACTGGCCAGCGTTCAAAACATTTAGTTCCAAACACTGCGGGGACCAGTAACACTCCCCGTGACATCATGCCACGCCCCTCAATGCAAGTCTATAGGAGGTGCGTGGCAGCCACCACGCCCCCTCTCATAGACTTGCATTGAGGGGTGTGACCTGATGTCACGAGGGGACATAGCAAATGTTTCGAACGCTGGCCAGTGGAGTACCCCTTTAACAGTCAGGGCACAATGGGAGAGCCACAGGGGGGGGTCACTGCATTAGGCCAAAATAAAATTAGATGCATACCTAATGACTTAATTGAAATTAAAAGGTTGAAGTTAAAGGGGTTGTCCAGAATTAGAAAAGCAGGGTCTGATTTTTACCACTTTTGTCCATCGATAATTTCAGTTCATTTCCATTCAGTGAATTGGGATAAGCACCAGCTACTATTCCCTACTCATCCCTTGGACTAGAGTCGCTGAGGCACTGTTTCCAGAACAAACAAATAAATCAGACCAAATTTAATGCAAATTTTTTTTTCCACCATGTATGCTGATGCTGAAACTTTCTGCACAGAATGACAATATATCTGCCCACACCTCCTGGTCCACATCCTACAGAGCCGCCTCGGTGACCTTCTCGATAAATATCTGCAAATCGCTGTGCGTGTCGTGAGAATAATACTGATGGCAGGAGCTTACACATTATTTAAAGTGGATTGTAATTTCCCTTTAATTGCTTCTGGAGTGTGGTGGGAAAATAAAGTAGCCGAATGAGCCTCATAAAACATGTCCTGGAGACAGTTGGAACATTATTCTTCCCTCCCTGCAAACATGGATTATGTTACTTTAATAAGAGGACTATGCTTTCATCTTAAAGATTTGTAAAGGTCAGCGGGGTCACTCATTAAGAAGCCTCAGCCCCTGATTGTGCAACTGCCACTTGGAAGCTGCCAGTCAAGCTGCCACCAGGTTTAGGGCCATAGAGAATGATGAGAAACACGAAATAAGAAGGATGGGGGTTGTTACTAAACTATATGTAGGAGTTATACATATATCCCTGGAGTCAGCTCTAATAAAATATGCAATGGCAAAGACTGGACACAAACTTCAGCCAACCACGTGACCTATTTATAGTATTCTTCAAGGTATTACACATCCACAATATGGCAGCATAGACTGCTACGAGCCCAAACTATACCGCTATGTGGGGCCAATATTAATGCAGAATCGCGGAAAAATAGCTAATTTGGAAAATTCTCATTTTCTTCGGCACCACTCATAGTTACATAGTTTGAAAAGCTGAAAAGACATAAGTCCAACCAGTTCAACCTATAACCCAATAATGTTTCACATAGTAATCTTATAATGTTTCACATAGTAATCTATGGTGTTGATCCAGAGGAAGTCAAAAAGACTTCGAAGATTTCAAAGTCCATGGGATATGTTTAAAGGAAAACTGTCAGCTTGCTCCCCCCGAACTAACCAGCTGTACTGGCTGATAATGCAGGGGAGGCTGATCAGTTTCATGTCTACTTTGCCCGGACCATTCGGCCGAAATCTTTTCCGTATATGCTAATTAGGTGCTAACAGGCACAGGCGGGGTAATTGACATTCTGATGTCAGCAGCGCTACCCAGCTAATCAATATTCCACCCCTCCCTCCGCCTCTCCCTCTTCATTACAGAGCGGGGAGAAGAGGGAGGGGCGGAGGGAGGGGAGGAATATTGATGAGCTGGGCGGTGCTGCGGCCGCTGACGTCAGAGTGCCAGTTACCCCGCCTGTGCCAGTTAGCACCTAATTAGCATATACAGTAAAACGAAGATTTAGGCAGAACGGTCCGGGCACAGTAGACATCATAGTGATCAGTGATCAGCCAGTACCGCTGGTTAGTGCGGGGGGAGCAAGCTGACAGTTTTCCTTTAATACCTCACAAAGGTGAAGATTTATCAAAACCTAAGCAAAGGCAAAGTTGACCAGTTGTCCAAAGCAACCAATCAGATCACTTCTTTCATTTTTCAGAGCCCTTGTTAAAAATGAAAGAAGCGATCTGATTGGTTGCTATGGGCAACTGGTCGACTTCTCCTTTACACAAGTTATGATAAATCTCCCGCAAAATTATAATGTGTTTGGGGTTGGACCACCCTCCTCATCACACAGAAGATACCTGGTGTATCTTCTATCTAAGGAAGTGGCTGGTCCAAACGTGGTATCATTTTGTGCACCTGACAATGAACCCCATGTGACTTTAAAGGGGTACTCTCATGGAAAACATTTTATTTTAAATCAACTGGTGCCAGAAAGTTAAACAGATTTGTAAATTACTTCTATTTTAAAATCTTAATCCTTCCAGTACTTATCAGCTGCTGTATACTACCGAGGAAGTTCTTTTCTTTTAGAATTTCCGACCGCTGGGACCCCCCGTGATCTCCCATACGGGGACCCGGCATTACCGAGGCTCTGTGCGGGATAATGTGCATGTCGTCGATCTCACTTAGATTGAGGACACGCCCCCTCCATACAGCTCTATGGGAGAGGTGACGATGCACGAATGCTGCATCTCTGCCTCTCCCATAGAGATACATGGAGGGGGCTTGTTGGCCTTGGCGTCAGGCTGCGGCTGACACACCTCCTGCACGAGAGAGCCGTGGCCCCATACATGAGATTGCGTGGGGTCCCAGCTTTTGGACCCCCCGCGATCAGGCACTTATCCACTATCATGCGGGTAGGGGATGAGGGTCTGTGGCTGCAAATCTCCTTTAAGCTAAGTTAGTTTGATCTTTGCTTTGGTGTTGTGAGATCCTAAATATAAATTTTGGGAGGAGGGGACTTTGTGGACTTTGAAAAATCTTATTTTGGCCAATCGCATTGTGAAGGCTGGGTCTTCTCTTCCTTCTAGCATGTTGCTTTGAGCTATATCTGCTGTGATCTATTGATCACTATAGGTATATACAAACTAATGGTATAGCTGCTGTATAGCACCAGATGGGCCCTGCCTGCGATCTCACTTTCAGGGCGGGATGGGAGCCGCGATCAATGTAGAAATATTTGTAAAGCTATCGTTTTCGTAGCACATACTACTGGCAACCTTGCATAGACTGTACACACTATTCTGGGACTAGACGACACATCCAGTAATTCCCGGTCAGTAACACATACAGGATGGTTATTATACACTATTCATGTCTGTCAACATGTCCCAACAATATCTACAAAATGTTCATTACACAAAGAAATGACTACAAATAAACATTCCCCAAGTCCGTTGGCAAGGATTTATTTATTGGATTGTTTCATTATTAATTTTTTTTATACTACTATATAAATACACTTTTTATTGCTTTTATTGTGCCTGAATTACACATTGTGAGTAATTCTCTTCTAAAATGTCATTAAAGAGAGTCAGACTGAATTGTGGACATGCCCATGGCTGGTGTGGCTTTATAGCTGTAAGCAGGTACAGCAATGACCAGCCTTCAGGGTATTTTCCCAATGATTCCCCTCTTCCTGATTTTTTCCTTGTTGTTTAAACTTTCCAGTATCTTCTATACAGTGGGGCAAAAACGTATTTAGTCAGCCACAAATTGTGCAAGTTCTCCCACTTAAAAAGATGAGAGAGGCCTGTAATTTTCATCATAGGTATACCTCAACTATGAGAGACATGATGAGAAAAAGTAATCCATAAATAATTTATTTGCAAATTATGGTGGAAAATAAGTATTTGGTCACCAACAAACAAGCAAGATTTCTGTCTCTCACAGACCTGTAACTTCTTCTTTAAGAGTCTCCTCTGTCCTCTACTAGTTACCTGTAGTGTTGCTCGCGAATATTCGCAATTCGAATATTATTCGCGAATATCGCATATTCGCGAATTCGCGAATTTCGCGAATATAGCGCTATATATATTCGTAATTACGAATATTCGTTTTTTATTAATTTTTTTCTTCACAGTACACATCACAGTGATCACCCCTCTCTGCTTCCAGCTTGTGTGGTGTAAAGAAGGCTGTAATACTACTGTGTGAGACTGGCGTGCGAAAATTCGCATATGCGAAAATTAACATATGCTAATTTTCGCATATGCGAATTTGTACAAATGTTAATTTTCGCATACGCGAAAATAAAACGAGAATATAACGAATATGCGAATATTCGCGAATATATGACGAATATTCGTCCATATATTCGCAAATATTCGCGAATTCGAATATGGCCTATGCCGCTCAACACTAGTTACCTGTATTAATGGCTCCTGTTTAAACTTGTTATCAGTATAAAAGACACCTGTCCACAACCTCAAACAGTCACACTCCAAAATCCACTAAGGCCAAGACCAAAGAGCTGTCGAAGGACACCAGAAATTGTAGACCTGCACCAGGCTGGGAAGACTGAATCTGCAATAGGCAAGCAGCTTGGTGTGAAGAAATCAACTAGTGGAGCAATTATTAGAAAATGGAAGACATACACGAGCACTGATAATCTCACTTGATCTGGGGCTCCACGTAAGATCTCATCCCGTGGTGTCAAAATGATCACAAGAACGGTGAGCAAAAATCCCAGAACCACACGGGGGGACATATTGAATGACCTGCAGAGAGCTGGCACCAAAGTAACAAAGGCCACCATCAGTAACACACTACGCCACCAGGGACTCAAATCATGCAGTGCCAGATGTGTCCACCCGCTTAAGCCAGTACATTTCCGGGCCTGTCTGAAGTTTGCTAGAGAGCATTTGGATTATTCAGAAGAGTATTGGGAGAATGTCAAATGGTCAGATGAAACCAAAGTAGAACTTTTTGGTAAAATCTCAACTCGTTGTGTTTGGAGGAGAAAGAATGCTGAGTTGCATCCAAAGAACACCATACCTACTGTGAAGCATGGGGGTGGTAACATTATGCTTTGAGGCTGTTTTTCTGCTAAGGGACTAGGACGACTGATCCATATAAAGGAAAGAATGAATGGGGCCATTTATTGTGAGATTTTGAGTGAAAACCTCCTTCCATCAGCAAGGGCATTGAAGATGAAATGTGAATGGGTCTTTAAGAATGACAGTGATCCCAAACACACCGCCTCGAGCAACAAAGGAGTGTCTTCATAAAATGCATTTCAAGGTCCTGGAGTGGCCTAGCCAGTCTCCAGATCTCAACCCCATAGAAAAACTTTTAAGGGAGTTGAAAGTCTGTGTTGCCCAGCGACAGCCCTAAAACATCACTGCTTTAGAGGAGATCTGCATGGAGGAATGGGCAAAATTACCAGCAACAGTGTGTGTAAACATTGTGAAGACTTACAGAAAACATTTCACCTCTGTCATTGACAACAAAGGGTATATAACAAAGTATTGAGATTAACTTTTGTTACTTACCAAATTCTTATTTTCCACCATAATTTGCAAATACATTTATAATGAATTAATAAATGTGATTTTATGGACTTTTATTTTTGTCATTATGTCTCTCATAGTTGTTATACCTATGATGAAAATTACAGGCCTCTCTCTTCTTTTTAAGTGGGAGAACTTGCACAATTGTTGGCTGACTAAATATTTTTTGCCCCACTGTACTTATATAGGAAAAAGTGTATACAAAATGTAGCTTACACTATAAGGGTAGGGTCAAATGTAGCGCATCCTCAGTGTATTTCATAACAAGGATGCGCAGATGCTAGTCACTAGAGTGAGCTCCCTGCTGCGGCCGGAGGCTCACTCTAGTGACTAGCGTCTGCGCATCTGCAGCGTGAATTACACTGAGGATTTGCTACGTGTTACCCTACCCTAAGTGTAGCTTTGGATTTAATCAAGATTGATCTGCAAGGTCAGAGTACCCCTTTAATCACGAGAATGAAAAGGGAAACTAATCAAGGGTGGCGTAGATGAACGATTTACTACACCTTTTAATTTGCTTGGTGTGATACATGCACCAAATTTAATAAATGGTTGTAGGGCACGGGATAAATATGGTTCTAGTACACATTTCTTTGTATTGTTTCTCTTCTGTGTCTTTTTAACCCATTTGGGTCAAAATGTTTGACTTTTTAAAAATGCTGTCCACTGCCAGTTTTGTAAGCAATTGTGCAACAAATCGTACATGATAAATTCCCGGCCACTGCAAACAGTTAACCAGACTATGGCATAACTACAAAATTTATAATAAAAAAAAAAGATTCTAAAGCAAAACATCACAATGAAAAGTCTCTAAACATCAACTGAGACATTAGGGGAGATATATCAAAACATTTGTAGAGGACTGTTGCCCATATCAACCAATCAGATGTTTCTTTCATTTTCAGAGGCCCTTTTCCAAATGAAAGAAGCGATCTGAATGGTTGCTATGGGCAACTGGTCAACTTTAGATAAATCTCCCCAATTGAGAAAGCCTGTAAGTCCTGCTTTCCTCGTCTTCTCCTCTTCCCTTATACAGCAGAATCTATTTCCCAGTGACTTATATTATAAAAAACAAAAACAGAAGGAAACGGACCAGAGACACCAAATGCAGTTTGATCCGTGCCTTATTTTTTATTTTTAAAGAGTACTTGTCATGATCTTGTTACATTTTATAATCCTCCCAGTTCACTGCCCCATCTTAAACCACCCCCTGCCCTTATTTTTATTTATTTTTTTGTTTTCTACCTTGATATTGCTCGGTATTTTCTGCTCAGTCTCAGATTCACAGACTGGGAAGGGCTTTTTCCAGCAGGCGGGACATCATCTGAAGCCATACAGGGGAGAACTTCCTCCCTCACTCTGCTACACACAGCCCAGAGCAGTTCAGTGTGAGATGAGCTATGATTGGCTAAGGTTGTACACACACCCCTCAGCACTCCAGACTGCATTTCCTGATTTTGGACTTCTGCCAGGCCAGCAGGAGTCCAAACTCTGTGCAAGAGATGGGGGGGGGACATCTGCTCTGGACTAGTAGGGAGACATCTAGTGGCAGCTTTTTAAAACACAAATAAAACATAGAAAACTTCATTTTTTTAGGAAGGCAATAGCAAAAATTTGATTTAATGACAGTGCCCATTTAAGGCACTCTGAGGTACTCCACTGGAAACTCCTTTAACATAAAATGTATTCCATCCCTGATCTCGGCATCTCCTCCTCTATTCACTGTGTATCACCTGACAGAGCAGCAGTAAATATTATACTGGAAAACTGTATGATGAGCCCAATGATTTTTAGACAATTCCTTAAAATAAAAACATAAAAAATGTGTAAAATAAAGTCAGAGGTGCTGTCCATACAAGAAACCGACATATAAAGTATATAGTAAGAGAGTCCACACATATAATATGTTACTATATTTGCATAAACGAAAGAGCATTTAAAAGCAGCACAATATGTTCTCAATCTATTAGGAATTCACTCAGAACAATGACTTACAGACGAACAATAAAAGAGGCCCCAATATTAGAAGAAGGATATGAAAATACGTCACAGCGCACTTTATGAGGGTTGTAAGGGATAAAGAAAACGGTGAGCATTTAGCTTACCCTGTTACCTGTCATTTTGCCTGCTGTCAGGACATGTTGGGTGGTATACTGAGCATTCACAAAAGGTGGAGAGCCCCGGATCACTGCTTTAAAGGGGTACTCCGGTGCTTACACATCTTATCCCCTATCCAAAGGATAGGGGATAAGATGCTTGATCGCGGGAGTCCCGCCGCTGGGGACCCCCGGGATCATGCACGTGGCACCCCGTTTGTAATCAGTCCCTGGAGCGTGTTTGCTCCGGGTCCAATTACCGACGACCACAAGGCCGGCGGTGTGTGACATCTCACTCCACCCCTCAATGCAAGCCTATGGGAGGGGGCGTGACAGCAAACACGCTCCAGGGACTGATTACAAACGGGGTGCGATTACAAACGACTCCCGCGATCAGGCATCTTATCCCCTATCCTTTGGATAGAGGGATAAGATGTGTAAGCCTCGGAGTACCCCTTTAAACTGACAGATCTATTAATCTATCTGGACAAAAAACGAAGAGAAACAGCACAACAAAAAAAGTCCATAGAAACATAGAATGTGTCGGCAGATAAGAACCATTTGGCCCATCTTGTCTGCCCAATATTCTGAATTCTATCAATAGTCCCTGGCCCTATCTTATATGAAGGATAGCTTTATACCTATCCCATACATGTTTAAACTCCTTCACTGTATTTGCAGCTACCACTTCTGCAGGAAGTCTATTCCATGCATCCACTACTCTCTCAGTAAAGTAATACTTCCTGATAATACAGCATAAACCTTTCCCCTCTAATATAAAACTATGTCCTCTTGTGGTAGTTTTTCTTCTTTTAAATCTCCTCTCCTCCTTTACTATGTTGATTCCCTTTATGTATATAAAAGTTTCTATCATATCCCCTCTGCCTCTTCTTCCTTCTATACATGTTAAGGTCCTTTAACCTGTCCTGGTAAGGGTGCCAGCTATGGAAAGGCTTGTTCCAACAGCCTCTGAAATATCCACATGAAATACCACAGTAGAACATCCAAATACTGGTTGAGGTGTGGCTTTGTTCAATATCAGAATGCCGTGGCATCTATCATCTATCTATCTATCTATCTATCTATCTATCTATCTATGTATTATTTATCTATCATCTATCTATATATTATCTATATATTATCTATCTATTATCTATCTCTATCTATCTATTATCAATCTATATCTCTTATCTATCTATAATCTATCTATCTCATATCTCTCTCTCTCTCTCTCTCTCTGTCTATCTATAATCTACCTATCTGTTATCTATCAAAAACAGAAGCAGCACATCCAAATTGTAGGTAAAAGTTGATGGGTGCACACAGGTATTCAAACCTTGGTAACAGGTTCGATACAATCCCCCAATCACTGTAGCACAGCAGATGTCGTTCCAAACTTGCAATGATTTTTTTCATATTGTAGATACTGTGGGAATCAAAAGTTTGGGCACCCCAGGTAAAAATTGTATTAATGTGCATAAAGAAGCCAAGGAAAGATGGAAAAGTCTCCAAATGACATCAAATTACAGATTAGGCATTCTTATAATATGTCAACAAAAGTTAGATTTTATTTCCATCATTTACACTTTCAAAATAACAGTTTCTGTTATTCAAGTTCAATTTTAACCTCATTGGTCCACAGAACTTGTTTCCAAAATGCACCAGGCTTGTCTATATGTTCATTTGCAAAGTTCAAACGCTGATTTTTGTGGTGAGGACGTAGAAGAGGTTTTCTTCTGATGACTCTTCCATGAAGACCATATTTGTACAAGTATCTCTTTATAGTGGTATAGTGTACCACAACTCCAGTGTCTGCCAGATCTTTCTGGAGGGATTGTGCAGTCAAACGTGGGTTTTGAATAGTTTTTCTCACAATCCTGTGAGCTGTTCTGTCTGATAATTTTATTGGTCTTCCAGATCTTGCTTTAACTTCTACTGTTCCTGATGACTGCCATTTCTTAATTACATTCCAAACAGAGGATATTGACATCTGAAAACATTTTGCTATCTTCTTATAGCCTTCTCCAGCTTTGTGAGCGTCAACTATTTTCAGATTTCTAGACAACTGCTTAGAAGAACCCATGGTGCTGATTGTTGGGGCAAGGTCAGATGAGTCTGGGCATTTAAAACCTTTGAGATTGACATCACCTTTTCTTCCCAGATGATGATTGAGAACAATCAATGACACTGGCAGGTCTCAGCTTTGCAAAGGGGGCAGTGCATGCTATAAATTCTGCAGGGTGCCCAAACTTTTGCAGACGCCATTTGTTTGTTTTCTGTTATTTTGAAAGTGTAAATGATGGAAATAAAATCTTACTTTTGTTGACATATTATAAGATTGTCTAATCTGTAATTTGATGCCTTTTGGAGATTTTCCATCTTTCCTTGGCTTCTTTATGCACATTAATACAAATTTTTACCTGGGGTGCCCAAACTTTTGATCCCCACTGTATATGACAATGTTTATTAGACTCATGCTACTGAAATGTTGTCATGTATCTGCAAATATGGAACCATAACTGGAGGCAAAGTGGTAAAAAAACACTTATTTTTAATTTTTTTTTATTTTAGAATCCATAACTGGAGAACCCTCCAGCACTCCACCCCCCCTAAAATACCCATACTGTACCCTGCACAAGAAGCTTTTCCTATCCTCTTTTATTTAAATGGGCACAATTTAAAACGTTTAATATGTTGTGCATTTTGCCAAAACATTCATCTTTTTAATATGCTTCTTAAAAATATGTTATTGCCATGGCTTTAAAAAAAAAAAAAAAAAAAAAAAAGACTCATCCAGAACATAATCCTGTCCGGCTGAAGCACAGGATGGGACAAAGTCCAGGAAGTTACGGTGGGACTAGAATTTCTCTGTGCTTACTCCTGTCCTATCAGACTGCAGCATGAAAACAGAGTGGAGGGGTTTACAAAGCAGCCTGTTTGGATGGAGAGACCCAGCACAGCAGACTCAGAGAGGAAGTGAATGCAAAATGAGTGAGGGCAGGCTCAGTGCTTGCCGCTTCCTGAGCAGTGGATGTCAGAAGCCGCTTCCTGAGCAGCAGAACAGAGGGGCTTGTGAGCCAAATTCAGAAGCTAAACACATAAAAAAAGACATGTAAAGATTCTACATAATCTAGTAAGTAACACATATATAAGTATAATTTTTTTCTGTCATATGACAGATACTCTTTCATTCTGTTTAAACACTTAGGCTGCATTCACATCACGATTTCTCCATCCGACTTGAGTACACGATTTTTATAGCTTAAAATCGTATGAAATCGTATATAAAGTCGGATCCATTGTCCTCCATTAATAGATCGGATCCTTTACCCACATCCGATTTGATCCGCATCCGATTTCACGGGATTTTTGTCCGGGTCTGAAATCGGGTTTTACTACAGCTTCCAAACTTGCTACATCCAATGACAACATACTACAACTTTATATGCCCCATGCTTTCTCTATCTTTAACCCTTCACAGCACATATCGTAACATTAAACCTTTAATCCAATCCAAGATTTTCTCTGGAAAACATCATTTAAGTTTAATGTTGAATTTAACAACAGACAGATATTGACATAAATATCTATAACAGAAAATGAATGGACATCCTACAATAACTCATAATGATTTTAGCTGATGGTATATTATGTGACTGCATGGTCAATGGAAGGTGAAATCCAACACAACATAGTATATAACTCTATTTCGTGTTCGCCTCTAGAACATCTGCCATACTTAAAGTTGACCTTTCAGCAGTAAAAAGCATGTGGTTAGACAGGGCTTTTTTCAGAATTCTGTGCGTACTTTTTTTTCCTCCATAATCCTTTCCATTGCCAAAGATATACATTTATTTTTTTACAAATATGTATATAAGGCTTAAAGGGGTACTCCGCTGCCCCAGCGTTTGGAAAAAAAATTCCGAACGCTTGAAGTGGGTGGCGGGGGGACGTGATGTCAAGGCCATGCCCCCTCCCATAGACTTGCATTGAGGGACATGACGTCACAAGGGGCAAGGCTGTTATGTCACGACCCCCGCTGCCTGCACCCAGCATTCTAAACAAATGCCAGGTGCTGCACAGAGATCACGGGGGTCCCAGCTGCGGGACCCCTTTGATCAGACATCATATGCCTTATCCTTTAGATAGAGGATAAGATGTCTACGGGCAGAATACCCCTTTAAGGTCCCAAGGGCCATTTCCCACTATGGTAAGGGCCCAGGCAAGTCCGGCTTATGTCTTATTCACTGCCTCTTTACATGCTTGCATTCAACAAATTTGAAAGTCACCAGATAAAGGAAATGGGCTAGATTAAGCTGGACTCTTGTCATGCTGGGGAACGCCCCCTAGGAACTTTAGCTTAATTTACATATTAACAAAAAGGCTTATATCTCAGTGCCTGAAAAGACTAGAGGGTTTAAAAAAAAGGGATGCCCAGAATCCAGATGACTAGCCCTATCTAGTGACAGGCTGCTTTACTGCTAACAGGGTCACTTTAAGGATAGGTTCACACTGCAGAATCTCCAGGCAGAAAATTTCTGCCTGGAGATTCCAAGTGTGGCCAGCTAGGACCGCGCGGACACTGCCGTCTCCAATAGACTGCAATGTGTTCCGCGAGTATTTCCGCCTGAAGAATGAGCAACGCCATTCTTCAGGCGGAAATTTTCAAGCGGATTTTCCTTCACAAATTCCGCTTCACAAATTCCGAAGTGTGAATTTGGGAACGGAAAACCATTCACTATACAATACATTTTATGAAAGCGGAATTTATGGCTGCAATTTCAAAACGGAACTGCAGGTAGAAATTCCGTAGTGTGAACCTAGCCTAAGGTTTCACTTCTGATGTGTATTTCCCATCACATAACATTTTGGGAGCCTCTTTACTTAGAACTCTTCATTGTATCATCCCTCTAGTATTCCTCCTGGAAATGTATGAATACATTGACAACTGGATGATATCATTTCCCTGGTCAAAAGGGCATGTCCCAACACAGTCTGACACTGTCCAATCACAAATGAGAACTGTGTATGGTCACACACTATTGACAATAGGCACAAGGAATACTGACAATACTGACAAAGCCACAAAGGAAACTATTTTGATTGAAAGGTATAAAATATCCGATAAACAATAAAAATAAATAAATCATAACAAAATCCACAACAATCCATATGTTTAATCATTTGAATGGCATAATGTGCATAAGAAATGTCATGGTACAATAATGCTTAAGAATCAAAGAAAACACCAAGAGCACTTATAGTGATGAAGAACTGCTTGACCATGAGGTTCACCATGAGAGGTCAAAATCTGCACTGGATTGACTGCTGCAGCATACACTCATACAATGTATCCGAGAAACAAGAGCAAACGTAATAGGCTTATGGCTTCAGACGACCATAACCAAACCTTTTTGTAATGCTTTAAAAAAAAAAAAAAAAAGTAAAATGTTATTATTAAAAGGCAATAAAGAAAACCTGCTGATAAAAATAAAAGACATTTTTATAGACTCATCCCCTATCAACAGGACTGGGAAAAGGGTCTGATCGCACTGGGACCCCCCCCCCCCCCCCATGCCCTTAAAGGGATATTGCAGGAATTATTTTTATTTGACTATGCTACAGGGGCTATAAAGTTAGTATAGTTCATAATATAGTGTCTGTATCTGTGTGTGACGTTTTTTTTCACAATTCTAATGTGATTTTCACCCCAATATTTATTTTTACCAGCATACAAAAGGACTGTTGTCTCAGATTTTTCCCACGTTGCAATGCGGCCAAGACCTGACTCACTAGTCAGCTGATGACAGGGAGCCTGTCTGCTTCAATGGGTGGAGGGATCGCTTGGTGGGAGAGAGATTAATCTGCAACTAATGCAACAGATGTAGGCACCCTGATTGAAAACCACAGGTCTTTTGAATGGATGCAGCTCATTTATGTTTCAATGGGTGGGGTGGCTGAGGTGTTGGAGGGAGGAAAATGGAATTGTGGGATTTGTAGTCAAAAAAAGAAAAGTCAAACAGGAAATACCAGTTCACAAAAAGCTAGCCACAGTGTTATGGTAATCTCACAACATAGCCATTTAGCCCCAAGACAAGTGCAGATCCTTCCTAAGCATGTCCATTACTGTCTGCCAGGTAAGTACTAAAATTCCCTTATGGTGGATAACCCCTTAAATAATGGGTCTCCTTAACAGAAATCTGAATCAGAACTATAGTGATCCCAAAGACATTGAATAGAGTGGTAGCTGCGTCTGTACACTGTTGCTCTCATTCAGGAGTCCTGTTTTTGAAATTGCATAGGGTAAATAGGGGATAAGTGTCTATATGTAGGCACATTCCTCTACCCACAATGCACCACCTATCACTCGCATGCCTCTGCAGTCAAGCAGCCCTTACTCCAGTGTCACATGGCACCCGTTACATAGTTGTAACCCATGCAGCCGAGGTCTCACAGTAGGACAGCAGTCAACAGCTGCTTCTCATATACTTCTTTGGCCTAGCTCAGCACAGCACAGGTTCTCTCTCTTCTCACACAACCCATAGACCCATGATGAATCTCTTGCAACAGTGACAAGTTCCCACATACATCAGCCAGCTCCTATCTAATGGGCTCCCCATGCAGCCCCTGCCATCAAAGTAAGTTTTTGTCCAGCTCACTCCGCTCCCAAGTATTCACTGACTCTTGGACGGATCCCGTGTCCTTGCTGCCTAAACACCTGTAGACCTCCAGAACAAAAAATGAAAGGATCCAGCAAATGTGGTCAAAAACTTTTCCTTATATTAAAAATGTCCATTCATTACAGAAAAAATTGGACAGCAGCTGGGACACTGACACATTTCTAGCACCTAGGCACCCTTAATCGTGGTTAAGGGTGCTTAGGCGCCAGAAACATGTCCAATTGTTGTTTGTTGTGAAGCTCCTGTCATCACTTGTTAGCAGAATGTTGCATAAGGCTGGAAATTTCCCTATCAACATCTTGATGAACCACAACAGTTCACACACAAGTAATGCAATAACAAGTAATGTGCTATACAGTTGAAACAGCCACACTGGCTATTGCCGATAAATGTATTTTGATAATGTTGTCCGGTAATCGGTGAGATTAATTTGATGGCTGTGGGTGGCATTGGTAAGCATTTTCTCTTGCTTATGCCATGAATTTCATCCTTGGATCTTCTATTCATGGTTGTGAAACCAGAAAAAGGACCTGATGAAGGGTGAAATTGTACCATCGAAATGCGTTTGGCTTTGGCCAATACATTTATTTTTGATACAGTTGTCTGGTAATCAGAGTGATTGATTTGGTGGCTGCAAGTGAAACGTCTGCTATTGCCTAAAACTTCTATTATTTTACATGATCTGAATGGATCAAAGGGTCCATTCCGTGACGTTCCAGTTGCAGGCCATTCTTCGATGACAGTGTCCCTTTAAAGATGACTTGGTTAGGCTGGGACACAATTAAAACGTATTATTTATTCACCGCCAGGTGGTTTATTTATTTATACTGACACTTAGACTCTTAGATAAGAGAGCCACTTCTGTGATATGAGACTGATCTTTCCAGCTCTCCACTGTTTCCTATAGGATCAGGTTCCCATTTGCACAGGACAGGTAAGATAATAGCATTCCCTCCCCAGCCTCGGGTTTAAACTAAAACACACACCAGGGAAGGAAGGGCGACTCAAGATAAAAACAAAGATGCTGAGAGATCCATTTTAAATCCTTGGTGATCAAAGATAGCAGGAGCCCAATACAAAAGAATTTCATGAGAAACTAGTGGGAGTTATAGCAGCCGCTGCCTCCTCATCCTCTCATTATGTGTTTTCTTCATAGAAACAGAATACCGGGCTGTTAGAGAGAAGAAAATGAGCCACAATTCACGTTAACAAAAGCATCTGTCCTACTTGTTTAGGTTTTTGAAGGCTTTGATGTGAAGGTAGAAACATCCGCACGGTTTTACCCTTGACTACCCTGATTTAAGGTTAAGTTCAAAGGAGAGCCGTCTACAGTCAGGTTGTGTCATTATGGGAAGAAAAATCTCTGAGAAGAATAAGACATCGCCTTCTGCAAATCAACAAAAACCTTTGCTTAGACAGCAATTCCCTAATGTCTTGCTATTACCGAAATTGCTCCTTTTAGCTTCAGGAAGCTTTTAATAGTCAAATACGGGGTCGGAGGTAACATCCAAAAATATGTCAAAAGTATGGAAGGCCTGGAGCCTGTCATGATATAGACATTTTACCTTATAAATTGTTCTCCATCTAATACTGTGCATAAAGTTGTCAAATCAGCACTTTGTGCTCCAGAGCAGCTGTTCCTGCTGTAAATGCACATCTGAAGTTGCAATTATAGTCATCAAAAGACTAAGGGAATATAGTCATCCAGTCAGCAAGGATGCATACAAATTCTCAAAGACACTTTCTTGCTCCCACCTCCATTTTCCCCATTTCTGTCAATTCCGTAGTCAAAGTGGTGTGCTGCTGGTTACTACTGGATATATTGGGACCTGCAACATTTAGGTAAGAACTTTACATGACAAGCATGTAGAACTATCAAAGTTTGTACAGAAAACTCCCCCTTCATTTTAATGGGAGAAAATACATTTAAAAATGTTTTTTTTTTTTCATAAAAATTGTTATAAAAGTATTGATTTAAGAATTGTCTCTTATTCGACAATCTATATCTTCTTTCTCTGTTGGCAAGTGCCCCCGTTTAAGAATAAGGGGAATCATGCAACCTAAAATGAAATTGTGTGAACTGAAAGAGCCTTTTCCACCTGTGCCATGTATTTATGGCATTAAAGGGGTACTCCGGCGCTAAGACAACTTATCCCCTATCCAAAGGATAGGGGATAAGGTGCCTGATCACGGGGGTCCCGCTCCGGGTCTGACTACTGGCGGTCATGGGGATGGAGCATGGTGATGTCACAGCTCCGCCCCCATGTGACATCACGCTCCGCCCCCTCAATGCCTATGGGAGGGGGCGTGACAGCTTGCATTGAGGGGGCGGAGCCGTGACATCACTATCATCCGTCCCCGTGATCGCCAGTAACCAGACCCGGAGCGAGCATGCTCCGGGGGCTGATTCTAGCGGGGTGTGGCGTGGAAGATCACAGGGGTCCCCAGCAGCGGGACCCCCGCAATCAGGCATCTTATAAGATGTCTTAGCGCCGGAGTACCCCTTTAATGGGTTGTATGCAATGCATGTTCTTTAACATACAGTGCTGTAAAGGTGTAGCACAAAAACTGCCCATCGACAGTAGGGATCAGGGATAACAATGCTGACTGTGGCATCTAAGTGGTTAGACATGATAGAGTCATGAATTATATTAGATTTACATGGCAGCTGGAAGTTAATGAAAGCCCCAGGTTTGCCATATTTGCATTCTTATTAGAAAAATTATAAACTGGCACCAAAGATGTCTGACGCTGTATGCTCCTCCCCTCCCTATAGAAAACACATTGGGAGGTTGGGCGAGATCAAAAATGTATGGCCAACTTTAGGGTTTTATTATGTGATACTCATCAAATACTGATGGGTATTTGTGTCCAAAAGCTATGCAATGCTGGCAGGATTATTGGTCACATTGTGTCACCATTGGTCACTGCATGCAGGTGTGGTATCCTCAGCATGCAGCAGCCGAAATATTGTAACAACAAAATTCATGTGATCAATAAATTTAGCCACAAAGATTGCTACTGATATTCTTAAAGGGGTATTCCAGGAAAAAAACTTTTTTTTATTTTTTTATATCAACTTGCTCCAGAAAGCTAATCAGATTTGTAAATTACTTCTATTAAAAAATCTTAATCCTTTCAATAATTATCAGTTGCTGAAGTTGAGTTGTTGTTTTCTGTCTGGCAACAGTGCTCTCTGCTGACATCTTTGCTTGTCTCGGGAACTGCACAGAGTAGAAGAGGTTTGCTATGGGGATTTGCTTCTAAACTGGGCGGTTCCCGAGACACGTGTCATCAGAGAGCACTTCGACAGAAAAGAACAACTCGACTTCATCAGCTCATAAGTACTGAAAGGATTAAGATTTTTTAATAGAAGTAATTCACAAATCTGTTTAACTTTCTGGAGCCAGTTGATACATAAAAAAAAAGTTGTTTTCCTGGATAACCCCTTTTACCAAGAATCCAGGAGACAGGTAAAGCAGAAAAGACACTAATGAGCATTGATATCTCAAGGGTATATAACTGAGTTAGGTTAAGGAAAGCAGTGATGGAATGTATACTACACAGACGTTCCCGATCAGCTCACATGTCCTCAGCTTTCCAAGAATTCCAGTCAGATAAGACTCCTACAAGGTGCTCACAACAGGAAGTGCACTGATAGTGGTGATGAAACATGCTTGTATTATGCTCACATGTGCTGTGGCGTCTGTTCATAATGGAAGCAACCACATGTGCCATATATGTAACACAACCGATACAATCAATGCTTGAGTAAATCCATTGAGACCATCACAGATTTCAATAATTTTGATATTGCCATAAATGCAACAGTGAACATAGCCTTAATTCTATCTCTGTCTTCTCTTATCGCTCTAAAGGCGCCCATACACCTTCCACAGCTGTTCGGTCAATAGCTATTTCTCTCCGTTTCCACATACTCATGTATGTTAAGTTATTCCAGAGTGCTTATGGAGAGGGAAGTGAAAGCCGCTGCCAGACACCTCTAGCGATGGCTTATCTCTAAGAAGAACAAAATGATTAGGCAGATAATGTCAAGGAGAACATTCCCCCAAAGAGATAAAACTAAGTGGGCAAAAAACTGGAAGAGGTCAACTGAAGAACAGGTAGGGGTACTCTGCCCCTTGACATCTTATCCCATAGCCAAAGGATAGGGAATACCATGTCTGATCGCAGGGGTTCGCCCCACCGGGCAAGAGGATCGTGATGCCCCCTTCCATAGACTTGAATTGAGGGGGTGGGGCCGTGACATCCCGATTCTCCAGCCCCTGCATCGTCAGTCATCAGACACGGAGCAAAGCTCGCTCAGTGCACCAGATGACAGGGGGTGCTGCAGGAGAGATCGTGGGGGTTCCCAGCAGCGGGACCCCCATGATCAGACATCTTATCCCCTATCCTTTTCATAGGGGATAAGATGTCTAGGGCCGGAGTACCCCTTTAAGGACCACATGGACAATCTTTGCAGCTGCAGAGTGGCCCTGATTATAAAGAAGCCCCCAAACACTCTAACATACATTTATAAAGCTCCCTACTGCTTATAAGGTTTATACAAGAGACCGGCCTATTGATTTCATGGCTCCCAATTACTGCTGTATTGCCATAGCAGTGATAGATTTGGTAGGGAGTCATGGTGGAGGTGCTCTATGGCAAACACATGATTCTCAGCACATAGAACCCTTTGCTGTCTGTGTCCACTCCTGAGCTGCAAGAAATATTTGTCACAAGTTTTAGAAAAACAACAAGCGCCCATCTCGACTTGTGTTTCTTCTGCTTTTCACCGTCATTTCAGCCACTATCCCTATGATCACTTTCATCTGTGGTTCATGTTACCTGACCAGGATAAAGTGTAACTAGTCTGTGTTCACACATACAAGTAACTGATCCCGACTTTTTAATTACAAGTACCATAGAAATAAAGTGACCCTCCTATTGTGCTGGTTGAAACCAACACATTGCTACATTTGTGACATAAAAGAAGTGTTCGTTTTTGCCTTCTTCCCTTTTCCCAATTTTCTCAAGGAGAGAAGCATAGCGAGGCATTCTTAGTCTTTCTTTTCACTTGTTTGCTAATGTTGTACCACATTTCAGAGGGTTATGGAGGGCACCAACCTAAGCTGATGCCCACGTCCTCTGTGGTTCCCATAGCAAGCTTCCTAGGCTTCCTCTATGACTCGTGGACCGTGAAATGGACATATCATGTGCACATGAGCCCCTGCTACAGAAATGTCGGCTAACTTTACTTTTTAGTAAGGAACTTGGCCCTTGACCCTAATTTTACATGCTATCTCTATCAGTCCTTCTTTAAAGGGGTTCTCCGCCCCTAGACATCTCATCCCCTATCCAAAGGATAGGATAAGATGTCTGATTGCGGGGGCAAGCGATCTTGGCTGCGATCACAGCCACACACCCTCAATGCAAGTCTATGGGAGGGGGTGTGACGAATGCCGGGTGCAGCAGGGAGATCGCAGGGGGCCCCAGCTGCGACACCCCCGCGATCAGACATTTTATCCCCTATCCTTTGGATAGGGGATAAGATGTTGTGGTGGCACAGTGCCCTTGCTGCCCTGTCAGGCAGCCTCCTTACAGTGTCCCCTTATGTATATATTGTTTGCCATGTGTTATACTGTATAATGCATATAGAAAGTGTTATTACTTTAAGAGAGGTTAACATGTGATCACCAGTTGTTATGTGAGTTGTCATAAGAGTGTAACCCAGGAGGTATCAGTGACCAGGTGACTTAAGGGTGACCAATGGGACCCCACCAGAGTCTCCCCCATAAAAGCCCTGGGAGGAGTCTCTTCTCTCTCTTAGTTTCTGAGTCTTTGCTGAGGTTCAGTCGAGCCTAAGAGTGTGTCTGGAGTCATAGGAGCCTCAAGTCAAGTCTGCAGCCACAAGCTACAAGTCTACAAGTAAGCTAAAGTCACAGCTTAGTCTGTCTCCAGTCAAGTCACTCACTGTCATCTATTGTCAAGTCAATGTGGCCTGCACTAAATTGTCCAAAACCACTGCATGTCCCAGCAAGCCCTTAAGGTCTTTGAAGTCACTGGTCACCTCTATGGGCCTGGCTACACTGTATAGACTATACCATCTGTCACTCAGTAAAGCTACCGTTGTCCGTAACTTGGCGTCGGAGTCATAATTGCCCCCTTGCCTAGCACAGGATCCAGCGGTTTACCTTTGGGTGGTATTGAGGATAAACCACTCCCTGGCATCACAAATACAAGAGGTTAATGCCATCTGCCCCTAGGGTAATTCCATCTGCCTTGCATCACACCTCATATCACATTGTCATGGGGAGGAGTACCCTTTTAATTCATATTAAAGTCATGAGGTCTTAAACTTTTAATCTCTTCTGATGATATTTATAAGATCATTTGTGGGCCATACATAATAATACTGTTTGGGCCCTTCAATTCTGAATGGCCAGTGAAAGACAGTCTTGGATGTTCCTGGCTTTCTGACATCTAGCGAGACCACACTGTTAAAATAACAGCCATGGCACGGCCGGAATTTGTGGATCCCATACGGCCCACGGGACGAATGTTCCCCACCCCTGCTTTAGACAGTTGGTGGCACAAATCAATCACACTATGTTTTCAAAAGCATTTACACCAAGCCGGTAAGCAGGCAACATGGAAAACTCCGAGACATATTGATCCTGCTTACTTATCTTAGATAAACTATGAAAGAACATACAACAACATACAACAACTTGTTTTAACCTTTTTGCTGGACTATAGTTGCCACAGCTTTTATTAAATCATATTTTAAAAAATATATAACATTTGATGTATGTCCTCATGAAACAGAGCTTTCTGGGAGCAGTATGCCAGCCGCTAGACCCCCGATGGGCAAGTCTGCAATCCCTGCTGTCCTCATGTCAACCGATTTCTTAAAGAACCACCAGTTGTGACTTCAACTATCACTTTAATTTACAACATCAGGGAGGGAGGGCAGGAAAACTTCTCCAGGACCAAAGAGGAGGGGTAGGAGGGGCACAGATACAATATAGGGGACATGGGAGGGGCGAGAGGGGTCCCTAAGCTAACCCACAAAACCCACCCCACTGGAAAGGGCTAGACTTAGCCCTTGTTAAATCTTGGATCTGCAATGTCAAGATTTAGCAGGGGCTAAAAGCCTTTTTAAAAGCGGGAGTATCGTAAGATTTAGTCTAGATTCAAAGGACATTTTCAAAAGCTCATACATCGAGTTTACGTGAAAATTCTGGTAATTGAACTGGGGTGAAAATTAATTTTTTTTTTTTATTATTGTTGTTATTATTATTATTCTTTTTATTCTTCCAATGTTATATATTCCATTTTCAACCTGTTAGAAGTTTTTTTTAAATTATATATATATATATATATATATATATATATATATATATATATATATTTTTTTTTTTCAATGGAATTTGAACATACCATCTGGTGCGGCTTACTATAAACTGGAGGCATTTGGGGATTTGCTGCTTCGTGGGACTGTGGTGGCACCACCGCATATTTACCATTTTGCTGAAAAAATGGCAAAATTTTACTGCATTAAAGAGCTAAATTTTTTACCACAATTGTGGTAATTTTTAGTGTGATTCGCCCATTCCCCCCTAATTTTGGGGGGAGATTTTTAATTTGTGAAAAAAGTTTTTTATTTTTGTGCGAAATTTCAAAATGTCGTGGGAAACCGAAACCTTACATATTTTTAAAGTGACACAAGTGAGCTTTGAAAAAGTGAGAAACAGAAAAAAAGGCATGATTAATATTACTATTATTAGGGTTTTTTTTTTCGCTCACAAAGTTTATGAGAGAACCGTGCTACAGTCTTGTTTCTGGACGTTTCGTAGAGTCTCTCTCCTATTACCCAATGACACCGTGTCTGAATTAGAGCCTTGCTTTACTGGAATGTCATCTGCATAAACGGCTCGAGTTAAAGACCTGGAGTTAAAACTCATGACAATTTACAAGTCGGCTTGGCCCATCTTTTACAGCACATCTGCTATAAAGTTAAATGAACATTTCCTTTCTGGCCCGGCTCTCCGTACATGTTTGCATCAAATGGTTGTGGTTGACACCTTTGATCTGGCCAGTAAGTGATCTGCTTCTCCAGAGCTTTTTGTAGTTAAGCAAGAGGAAAAGATAGTTTGAATGGTGCTAAAATCTACTGTCATTACATCAGGACGGCCCATCCTGTACGTTTCATCGGCGCTACGTGTCAACAACATGTGAGGTTCCTAGTTTTTATTGTGCACTTATAATTTCCACATTCTGCTCCCACATTAAAGGGAATGTTCTGATAACGGACCAAAAAATGTCAACTATGTAAATACTTTATTTCCAAGAGAAATACACAAGGTAGTCAATCGGTATTACATAAAAGACCGCTTGTTCCATGGGTTTTATGTAGTTTGGACAGGAGTTTTTTATGTAGTTTGTGAGAGTGTACTTTAGATTGAGCTTTAGATATTAAGTGGTGACAAGTGGTGGCACAATTTTGACAATGCACATTAGTCACATAGAAAGTGCAGACCAGTCTGCAGAATATTGTATCTTAGGTGTTGTCCAAATCAAATTTTTCCATATATTTAGTGTGCAGCTTGGAAAAGATCCAAATATACATCCTAAATGTCTCCATAAAGGTCCAATGTCAGGTGAAGGCCTCTGTCTACTCAGTAGACATCTGTCACAACCCCCATTTAACACCAGTCTGTCAATAGCCATTGCATAACTATTTTTATGTGTGCAATGTCGCAGGGCAACTCCAGCGATGACTGAAGTCCCATAGACTTGCATGATCCGTAGATTAAACACCATAGTCTTGTGCAAGTCTCGGGCTTAAAGGGGGTATTCCGGTGGAAAACTTTTTTTTTTAAATCAACTGGTGCCAAAAAGTTAAACAGATTTGTAAATTACTTCTATAAAAAAATCTTAATCCTTCCAGTACTTATTAGCTGCTGAATACTACAGAGGAAATTATTTTTCTTTTTGGAACACAGAGCTCTCTGCTGACATAACAAGCACAGCGCTCTCTGCTGACATATCTGTCCATTTTAAGAACTGTCCAGAGCAGCATATGTTTTCTATGGGGATTTTCTCCTACTTTGGACAGTTCTTAAAATGGACAGAGGTGTCCGCAGAGAGCACTGTGCTCTTGATGTCAGCAGAGAACTCTGTGTTCCAATTTTTTAATAGAAGTAATTTACAAATCTCAAATAGAGTAGACAGATAGATCGGCACTACTTAGTCTGTGACACTAGGACTTGTGGGCATAGGGTAGCTAGCTTGGCTGCTTCAGTGAAACTTTGGTGGTGCTCTGACTGGACGTGGTACAGCAGTCTTATAACAGTAGAGTAAGAAAAAAGTCGGCGACTCACCGGAGCTGGTTTTCAAGCAGTTTCTTCTTTATTAGTACTCACATGCATGGGGAGAGGAAAGACGTACAGGGGGTACAGCTGTCTGGCTACGGGACCGTTTCACATGTTCTACATGCTTCGTCTGGCCTATCTAGGCCAGACGAAGCATGTAGAACATGTGAAACGGTCCCGTAGCCAGACAGCTGTACCCCCTGTACGTCTTTCCTCTCCCCATGCATGTGAGTACTAATAAAGAAGAAACTGCTTGAAAACCAGCTCCGGTGAGTCGCCGACTTTTTTCTTACTCTACTGTTAATTTACAAATCTGTTTAACTTTCTGACACCAGTTGATTTAAAAAAAAAAAAAGTTTTCCACTGGAGTACCCCTTTAAGCGGCGGCACATCACTGGAGTTGTGCTTAAAGCTGTATCCCTTTTCCTCATAACCCATGTCTCCTTTCTGCTAGGCAGTGCAAAAGTGTCTAAAAAGAACCTAAAAAACATAAAAAATTGGTGCAAAAGGCATACTCTGACACATTTAGGCTATGTTCACAAGTTGGAAAACTTGTTGTACATCCAACTGGGAAATATTAGCGGACATTCCGCAAAAAGGGAGTGCTGGCTGGAACATGCCAGCACTAGAACCGCTCTGAAATGTGCCCTCTTAATAGACGGCTATGCATTTCTGCCACTCAGAGTCAACGGACAACGGAATCTGAATTTCCGGAGAGGAAACATCTGCTGCGGAAATGTGCATAGTGCAGCAGAATCCCATTGAAAAGAATCCACTTCCACTACTGTGAACATGGCCTTACAATAGTTAATATGCCCCAATGTGTTATAAATCCACCATTGCAGATTCTGCTGCCTATCTGAAGCATATTTTCCACTAAATGATTTAATTGAGACTTTTTTTCTGCTTTCTTATTGACGTAAAGCGAAAATCAGCCGCAAATCTACAGGAAACCCACCACCTAAGTTCTTACGCTGCAGATGTAAAGTCCACACCGCAGGTCAATTTCAGAAGACTTGTTAAAATCTCATCGACTTTGTCGCTACTGTAGGGCCGGGTTCACACAGCAGAATTTCTGCACTGAATTCCGCATTAAAATTCTGCAGAAATTCTACTGCGTGAATGGGACAGCGGAATCCCATTGAAGTGAATTGGCTATAAAGGAATGCAGAATTTCCATGCAGAATTCCATGCAGAATTCAGTGCCGAAATGCTGCCGGGTCCACACTGCAGAATTTCTGCACTGAATTCTGCATGGAATTCTGCATAAATTTATAGCCAATACACTTCAATGGGATTCCTTTGTCCCATTCACACAGCAGAATTTCTGCTCCAGGAATTCCATTGAAGTGGATTGGCTATAAATTCATGCAGAATTTACATGCAGAATTCCGTGCAGAAATTCTGCCGAATGAACATAGCCTAAGGCTTGTGTCACGGCAGCTCAGGCTCCATGGATGCAGATGGGTCCTCTTTCCTTCTGGAGAGAGTTCTGGCTTGGCATAAATCCCAATCAGTTCTGAGACTTCTTAAATGGAGACTGAGCTGTTTTGCAGGACACACTACCTGTGAAGGTGGTGTGGTGAGCTAATTTAAATATATATATATATATATATATATATATATATATAATTAATTCTTTATCCACTTTGGGCTTTGGCTCAAAAACTGCAGTGATAGTCCCCCCTCCCCCCCCCCCCCCCGAAAAATAAATAAATAAATAAATAAATAAATAAAACAGCTGTGTGTGACCCCAGCCTAAATACTTCAAACATTTCTACATGGAAAATGAAAACAGAAGATCCACAGTGGATGTGCCCCATGTGAACAAACCCCTTGACAGAAAAGTGGTTCCATCGCCACAACATGAAAATGTTGCAAAATAAGCATAAAAGATGAAGAACTACACGTGGCCGCATTATTAAATAAAATAAAACGTCTGCTCCTTTTAAGTTGACATACTAATAAGAAGGAGTCTGCATTAATGGAGCTTTCCGAAGGAGTCAATTTGGCATAACATGGCAAATTGTCAGCTATAAATTAGACGCTGTAGAGATGTTGAGTGAAAATTCACAGGAAAGGCTTTTTCATAAAAAGTTTGGGTTATTAAAGAATAATAAAGCAGCTGGGGATTTCATTCTGAATCTGTGATGGACACACTCCAGAGCAGCGAGCTCAGCTACCGCATGTCCTGAGTCACACCGATCACTCCGGAGAACACATGTAATGTATTAACAGGCCAGTAATTAGCCGACATTCCTGCAAGCTTCCCTCCCGCACACCGCCTCTCCTCCGCCACCGCCTTCTTTTTATTGCCTTTGATGATTCACATTAGCCCCTAGCATCCACAGCTTAGCTCTACACTCACCATTCTGGCTGCACACAGACTTCTATGGAAGTCTCCGCCACTTTTATAGACAGACTTTAAAAAAACAAAAGCAAATGCAGTTTAGAAGTTCCTTCTGGATTTCTGAGAATCGACATTGACGACCATCGATTGAAAAAGCATTATTGATCGTTCAGTCATTACAAGTCATACAATAAATTACAATCACACAAAGCATGACAGTACAATACACAGCAAAGGTTCCCTAAGCTATACACTATACCACATGCTACACTAACACTCCGCTCAATCCTGTAAGAGAGAAGCACAAAAAATCAAAAAACCAAACAATACAATCTGTGATCGGGGGGGAGGGGCATCATTAATGACCATCGATTAGTCCCCGAAAATTTTTTACCAGGGGTTTGTACAATTCTCTTTTTTGTTATAAAGGTTTTAAGCTGATTACCAGTTATCTTAATGCTGGGGTCCCCAATAATCAGCTTTGGCATGCTGAATAAGGGTCCTTTAAGAAGGGCAGACCCATGTCTGATGTGAGCACCAATCTAGCCAAAGGTTTTACAGGCACGACTGATGAATGTTCACTGGATTGCTCATGTGGCCAAATGAATAAATAACAATAACAGCAATCCCAGCAATCAATCAGCCATCAGGGGATTGCTCATTCATTGGTTGATCACATTAGATGGAGCAAAAAATCTGCCAATAATTTGACCAAAATTGGTCTGGTGTAAAAGGCCCCTCCTTTCATTTAAAATTTAGAGTTCACATATATGGAGATTTCTGGAGAGACAGCTGTCAGCCAAACAAACATTAGGCTGATAACTATTGCATGTTTTAGGGTAGCTTGGATTAGCACCCCCAATATATAAGACCTCCTGCAATTAACCTAGTTCCCTATAAGGGTATATGAAAATCCACCAATCCCAAGAACAATGAGGGCCCTGGTCCCCTAGTTTTAATGTTGACACCCAAGGATCAACACCAATGAAATCAATGAAACTTACAAAAACCTGAAACCTCCAAAATGAGTAAACAAAATAATAATAAGAAGAAGAAAATGTGTAAATCACAATAAAATCCTAATGTAGTTTTATTGTTTGATTGATCCCTTTAGCACTGGTAATGTTCCTAAAACACTCAGCTGGCTGCAGTGGAAATTTGTTATATGAGCCATTTATAAGAAAGAACACAATATCACATCCATCACAGTGACTTGCCCTTTGACAAAATACAGTAGCTCCATATGTCTAGGTAAGTTCATCCAGAAGGAGGAAAGCTTTCTCTCTAGCCTGGATTAAAATACTCCATACCACAGCTGGCAATATCTACAAGGAGAAACAATTCCCCCTCAGACTATCTTCAAGGTATCTCACCCAACCAGCCTACACCCTACTCAATACAAAAGACAAGAACCAAAAAAAATCTCTTCCTTTTGAAGTACATTTATGTTTAGCTGATTATCTATAGTTTTGTCTCAAGGCTCTTTAAAGCAGAGGTCTCCACTCCAGTCTTTAAAGGGGTAATCCGGTGCTAGACATCTTATCCCCTATTCAAAGGATAGGGGATAAGATGTCTAACTGCGGGGGACCCGACGTGGAACCCCCATGATCTCCCGCAGCACCCGGCGTTTGTTTAGAACATTTGTTTTCATGCCACAGTAGTCGTGACATCACAACCACCCCCCTTGTGACATCATGCCCCCTCCATGTCTAAAGGAGGGGGAGTGACTGCCGACACGCCCCTTCATAGAAATTAATGGAGGGGGTGTGGCTTGACATCCTGAGGGGGCAGGGCCATGACATCATGATCACGGCTGCCCACTCCTAACATTCTGAGCAAAATGTTCAGAGCGCTTGAGCGCTGGAGCACCCGAGTACCCCTTTAAGACTCACCAGCAGTCCAGGATTTTATTTTGATATGTTTTATTCAAGTGAATAAAATGTTGGTGTGCCTTGAGGACTGGGTTGGATACTGATCTACAGTTAAGTTCCTTACAGTTTCTACAATTAAGAGCCAGGTTATTCTCATTCTAGAGCATAATTAGGATACACAAGTCCCCTAAGGAGCAAGGTAAATTGAAAAACATTCATAAATTCAGTGTTTCCCCAAGCCTTTATCTAAGTTGGCCTTTACTCCAAGATCATGTTTTATGGACTTACATGTGCAGATACTGTTGGAGTTTTTTTGCCAAATCTTTCGAAAATACCAAGACATATCCCTGACTAGCTCTTAAAAGTCTTATAATTACAGCATACAGCTTTACAATGTTAGGAAACGATAACATGCTGTATATATCACTAGTCTTTAATATGTTTTGCGTCTTTGGAAATCGCCATTTCCTTTAAGAGACCAAAGCAAGATTACAATTAACCTAAAGAGCAGTACAAGAAGTCATTATTCTTCCTTTCAGCCTTTCCGCGTTTGTTATAGATGGTAGCCATATGCAACTCTTGAACACCTTAGCAATTGGCAGCTATTAACCTCTTTCCCAATCTCGCTTTGGGAAAGGTCATACTACTTCACTGAAGTAACAAATGACATCCTCTCAACCATGGTCCAAGGTCACTACTGCTTTTATTGACTTGCCAAAGGCTCTCGGTCTGATAAAGCCTAAACTGTGGCTTGGAGTAACATTTAAGGAAAAAGTCCAAGATGATCAATCGGAGCAGAAGTCAAGATTGCTTCTGAAATCCAGACAAAATTAGAATGGTAACATTTTGGTGCTCATTACAGAGTTCCTCTGCTCCATCAAACCTGATGTAAGAGCCGGAACCACACACATACATATATGAAACTGCGAAGCTTCCTTGGCTCAGTGGTCAAGAAGAGTGGACTTTCTAGTTACATCTGGAGGAAAGATAATATTTAGAACATTTGTTTCACAGGGACATTTCTGATGCAAGTCAGAAAGTTCATTTGTTTAAAAATGTTTTCTTCATGAGCAAAGAAGGCTGTCCCTGCCAATAAATGATACAATGTAAGCCTGCAGAGAACATCTGTGAGGTAGGGGAACTGGAAGAGCTGTGATGGTTAGGACTCTCATCATGACATTGATGCGATGGAATGGGAATGGGATATCCAATATCCAATCCTGACCATAGACAGATGACCATCTCACATATGACTGTGAAGTACAATGGTTAGCCAACACCTTCACAATCCATACAATCCCACATAGGTTTGCTAACCAGTCCATACATAGTTGAGTTTCGATATTATTTATTTAATCTTTCCCATTATATGACGAACAAGCACATCAAGATGTTAGGGAGGTGAGTATAAAGCATGTTGAAGGAATGCTGTTTTCTACAGTTGACACCCACCTCTAATGGCCAGGATCAGAGATACCTCCGATCTAAGACATGTACCCACTTGTAGTGAAGAGTGACTTCAACATCTAAGCCATTATATGGAGAGTCCTTTGTTACCTAATATGTAACTCAGCAAAGGTGGATTTAAAAGAGCTGGGGCAAGAAAATATGTACATAAAGTGAAATTAGGCTACTAAATGGACAACTCATGGCGTATTGGACATTACTTCTACTCAATAACATTATACACCTCACATCATAAGAAAAAATGGTATACTCTATGGGCACTGTTTTGTGGGAAAGTGACTGCTGTTCATAAAGGCTTGAGAGAAAAAACAGCAGATCCATTTCTGATAGATTCTGTTGGATTAAAGAAAGTGGGCAATAAATGATCAATAATCATAAAAAACCAAAGAGAAGTCAGCAAGGAGTCATGGTAATACATGGTAAATAAGAATGACTCAAAAACCCTGGAAACATTGGGGGAGATTTATAAAAACCTTTCCAGAGGAAAAGTTGCCCAGTTGCCCATTGCAGCCAATCAGATTGCTTCTTTCATTTTTAACAAGGCCTCTGCAAAATTTAAGAAGCAATCAGATTGATTGCTATGGGCAACTGGGCAACTTTTCATTTGCACAGGTTTTGATTAATTTCTCCCATTGTTCTTCAATAGTCATGTAACTAAGAGTCCTAGAGCTCTAACGTCTGACAGTCTATTCTGAATAGTACAAATCAGCATAATGAAAGTGGCGCCCACTAGCACTAGGGATTCAGGGCAAGTGCCCAGATTTCCTGGTGCTAGTGATTGCCCACAGGCAGTAGTACCCTAGTCAGGGGCCTACACTGCCTACATGTTGTCCTGGCCTTGGGGTAAAGTCACACATTTGCTGTGGGTTTTCCACACAGAATTTCCTGAAGAACATCTGGAAGAATAACATAGCCTTAGAATGCCCTTACACATTTAGTTTTTGATTGGATTTTGAAGATATAACCAGGTGTGGAGCAGAAAGGCAGAGAAAGTATTAGCTAAGGGCTACAAAAAGTGACTTTGGCACGACAGGTGTCAAATGGCCAATTTCACCATGGCCCCACTGCAGGAAATATGCAAATTGATAGGACATTACCAACACCTTTTATACGTCCCACAATATAACAGAACTAAATTTAAAAAGAACCAAGCCTCATCTTAAAGAGAATCTATCATCACTTTCATGCTGCCCGATCCTCGGGGGCTTCTCCCTGCCCCTCTAGCTTTAATTGATAGATGTCTTTTTATTTGTGTATTGGAAGAGAACCTATAAATCAAAGCCAGTGGTGCAGGGAGAGGAAACCAGGAACTACCTCAATGACTTGTGGTTCGGGCGGCATGAAAGTGATGACAGGTAAAAAAAAAAAAAAAAAAAAAAGGTTGTTTGATTTACCAATACCACATCAGATATTGATTTTATAATCAGAGCAAAAAGTAGTTACAACAGCTCATCCTAGCACTACATGGACATGTGTGTTTACCAACCAGGGTGCCTCCAGCTGTTGCAAAACAACAACTGCCAGCATGCCCAGAGCGCCGCTGGCAGTTGTTGTTTTGCAATAGCTGGAACCACCCTGGTTGGGAAGCACTGTCCTTAAAGAACGGGTCTTCCAATGACACATATGCGCTACGAATATCCAAGATGGGAACACCACTTTAACTATCTAAATAACATTTGGTCATGATTTGGTTAAAGAACCATAAAACTCACACAACCGTAGTTCCAGTGCAGGGATCTTGTATTTATTTTTTTTGTCAGAGGGTAAAATTTAAATTCTAGCAAACACTTTTCATCATGAAAAACAAATGTCTCCCTCGAGCCGTTTTTATTGTAGCACAGCAGATCCTATGTATACACATCACAGCTCGGGCTGGGGGCCAGGATCGCGTATGGGTTGGATAACGCAGAGCTCAACATGTGGATGATGGCAGTTGCATCTTGTCATTTCCAAGGAACATTAGAACATAAACAACGCAAGGCCGTGCCAGAAGACACAGTTGTGTTCTAGGCTTTTTTTTCCCTCTCTCGTATAATCGCATCTTCACACCACAATTTATTACACGATCCTGACAGCCCTAAAAATCTTCCACCTCATAGCTCAGCTCGGCGATTATTACGCATTAGGCTGCCATGTCTAATTCATTCTGTTCGACAAATTCATTACTCTGCGGTTCACAAGTTTTCCCCTAACCACATGTGCAGGATTGCCCAGAATTCCCGTCTTCATACCTGCGCCTTGGCAGCGGAAGGCAGGTTGCAGAAACACAATCTGACTTTTGTATCGTTTCCTTGGGTTCGACTTTGATGACGGGGACTGGCAGCTTTTTGACTCGGTGCCCTAAACTCTTTTTTACTAGCGTTACTGCTCGGCTATTGTTCCAGTGTATTACTGGAAAATCCACAATTTCGGAGCCAGGGAAGCTTTCAAGCTGCGCTCGAATCAACATGAGGTTCTTGGTGTGACTTCCAATTACGAACAAACACTTCCATAAAGTCATCTGCACATGCCGTGCTACGGCAGCCTGTGTGGTCCAGAGTCAAGTGCAGGGCCGTATAATGCTATAATCAGATCTGACTGAATTATTCTCAGGCATCTTGAAAACATGAGTGGTAATATCTGGTATCTTCTATTTCTTTTGATTTTCAAGCCGACCAAGAAGCCACAATGAAACCAGATCTCTGGGCTAACCCATGCACCCAGCAGCCGAACTTCATTCACAGTGACCATCCACAGTAGGTGATCAGATTGTACATTAAGCTCAACCTCTTCAATCTCCTTAAGTATGTGGCTGACACTGTTATGCAGAACATACAACATAAGGGTAGGGTCACACTTGCCATTTTGCTGCAAATTTGTTTTTGTGTATTTTCCTACCCATTGAAGTCAATGGTTAGCAATATGGACTTCAATGGGTACATAAATATGCAGCAGCAAATATGCAGCAAAATATGACACGTATGACCCTACCCTTACAGACCATTTCATACAGTTCATGCAGCAATAAACTCTGAATAGATGTTGGCTAACCATTCCTTTGGTCAACAGCTATCGCTCCTGCTCACCCCATACACATGAAGGGTTGGATCCACAGAACGTTCTTGTGTTCAGAATGGGGAACGGAGAGGTAAGCCACTGCTAGATCCTCAGGCTTATCTCCTGTAGATCAAAGGCATGGAACAGTTGAAACCTCAACATCATCTGTCAGAAACAGTTAACCTGTCCCACCAAAATTGGTAGATTTGCCCCACCTTTCTGTAGTATGTAGGAAACCTTACATTGTCCACTAGAAACATTTTCCACACATATAATCCAATAAGCTGAAAGTCAGCAATGTACTATTTAAAGGTGGCCATACACCTGATGGTTGAACAACCGTAGAATGAACGATCGTACATATTTTAGTCACCATTGGCAGTTGTTCAAATTGGTCACACATGATCAGTGCCACCTGGAAAAGGACAAACACTTTCTCTGAACATTTTTTCATGGAAATATTTTTTTATGGACTAGCAACTATAGTGAAAATTTTAAATATGGCTGACTGCATTTTAGACGATTATCGGTTAACAATAACTGGTTAACTTTTAGCTGATGAATGAAGTGTTTCAGTTAAAATCCACCATTGAATATTCTCTACCTTGTGAATAATAAAGGCTACATGAGGCACTATTCTACAGAAGCAACATCAACAGGTACCTTTATAATAAAAACAGTTGACCCTTGAACAACTTCTGAATTAATATAGTTTCACTATCTAATCCCATGGGTGGTCCTGCACCTCAAACAGCCCAGCAAGGTTCTTCTTACTTGTCTTACCAATTGTATACTCTATTCAGAACACATGTTCTATCTGGAATAACTGCCAAACTTCAGATAATCGACCAGGTTATTGCCACTAAAGCTACAAAGCCAATTTATCCCAACTACCAACTCCGACTCCATTCCCATATTTAACAATACCACAAAACACACCAATAGCATTGGAATAGCCTTGCTATTAAGTACATATTATATATATATATAGAGAGTGTAACCATCCTTCTATTTTTCCATTACTAAGCTGGAGTGCATTGCAGATGATAAACCACCCTGGCTTTGTTTTATAATTTTTTAGCTTTCTACCTTGATATTGCTCTGTATTTTCTGCCCAGTCTTAGTCAGCTCCACAGACTGGGAAGGGGCGTTCCCCAGCAGGGGTGACATTGTCTGAAGCCCTGCTGGGGAGAACTTCCTCCTTCACTCTGCTACACACAGTGGAGAACAGTTCAGTGTGATTGGCTGTGATTGGTTCAAGCCGCACCCCCACTCCCTTCTCTCAGCTCTGCACTGAACTCTACAGCATGTCAGCTTTGCCCAGCAGCTTGCAAAAAGAACAAAAATATTTAGCAAATATTTAGCAGAATAATCAGCACTACATTTAGCACTATGCACTGAAGGCATCATGACAATCTAGCTCAGCTCAAAGGGAAGGGGAGCTGAAATATTTAGCTCTATACACTGTATATTCACTGTGCTGAGCTGTGGTCCGAGGTGGCCCTTGTAGCCAAACTTTTAGGGTTTAATTTAACACATTAAGCTTTATATTTTTTATTTAGAAGTATATTAAAAAGGTTATTAGAATAGGCTAATGCACAACATATTAATTTTTATTCCTAATGACAGGTACCATTTAGAATTTGAGATGGTGCAAGCTTTATTTTTGATTTGTTTTGTACTTGAACATGTACCCCTCATACTTCGACATATGGGATGTGCCTGGTTTTGCAGATCATCCTCATTCTCTTCAATAAAGCTGCAATACCATACACAACCTGTGCATAGGAGTGGTGCTCTTTTTAGAATAAAATAGCCATGTTTTGTTTAGTCCACACAAATCATTTAAAGCGGTTGCCCGGGATTATTTAAAGGGGTATTCCGGCTTTATACATTTTATGCCCCATCTAAGGATAGGGGATAAGATGTATGGTATCGCAGGGGTCCCGCTGCTGGGGACCCACACAATCTCAGTGCAGTCCCCAGCAGCATTCTGTGCCGGGTGCTGTCTCCGAGACGGGGACGTGATGTCACGACCACGCCCCTAGTGATGTCACGACACGCCCCCTCCATTCATGTCTATAGGAGGAAGCGTGGCCGTGACATCATGTTCCCGTCTCAGAGGCAGTGCCTGGCACATAATGCCGGGGGCTGCACTGAGATCCTGGGGGTCCCCAGCGGCGGGACCCCTGCGATAATACATCTTATCTGACTCCAGAAAGTTAAACAGATTTGTAAATTACTTCTATTGAAAAAACGTAATCCTTCCAGTACTTATCAGCTGCTGAAGTTGAGTTGTTATTTTCTGTGTGACAACAGTGCTCTCTGCTGACACCTCTGTCTGAACTGTCCAGAGTAGGAGCAAATCCCCATAGCAAACCACTCCTGCTCCAGACAGTTCTTAACATGGACAGAGGTGTCAGCAGAGAGCACTGTGGTCAGACAGAAGAGAACAACTCAACTTCAGCAGCTGAGAAGTACTGGAAGGATTAAGATTTTTGAATAGAAGTAATTTACAAATCTGTTTAACATTCTGGAGTAGTTTAGCAACAGTTGAAGGCACCCTGGTTGAGAAACACTGATATAAACCATGGTGTACATACAATCAGACTCCTAGGGCCAAGAACATCACTTCCAGTTCCCATGCCGTATTATATTTGCAACTAAAAATCTCTCACGTTCAACAAGTGTTTATAAAGTCACCTAAACCTGTCTACAAGGTTTCTTCATCCAGCCATGATGGAACGTTACAAATGATAGATTACACATGCAAATGTCATGGCTACATGTTTATTTAACAAGGGTATGATTTTTTTTTTTCTTTTCTTAAAGGTCATGCTTCACACACTTTGTAAAATAAATTCACGGCTTTGACTCATTTTTAGCTTACTCCCAAATGTTAACACAGGAAAGCTGGTGGAAACATAATATTTTGTATGATGCCCTCGTTCTCACATGCAAAGTCATTAATAAATCAAATAAACATGGTGAGGGCCCTAGTGAGCCGTGTGTGCGCTGACATGAAAGTGTAGTATACACAGTCTAGATGTGTACACAGGAAGGGCTAGAAATGTCCTAGTCAAGCGGAACCCTCCCCCATTACTTTCTTCTAACTGCTTCCCAGAATACGCTCCATGCTCTATGTGGAGTTACCAGCTCCTTCTACCAATTCTACAAATAATTTCTTAGCAAACAGAACAGAAATCCTTGGCCATTTTTCTTGTGTGGTTAGATGGGCACTGGCCATTGTATCCAGGCAGAGACTGGTGGTCCTGATCAGAGAAAAGCTAAGCGTTCTGAACATGCAGTACAGTATGAAACATGGTGGACAAGGCAGGAGACATGCAACTGTGTAGGGCTAGTAGTAGTAGTAGTATTAGGAGTAGTAGTAGTAGTAGTAGTACAGTATAGGCAGGAGATATGCAGATGTGTAGGGATAGTAATAGTAGTAGTATTAGCAGTAGTAGTACTAGTATTAGTAGTAGTATTAGGAGTGGTAGTAGTTCAGTATGGGCAGGAGATGTGCGGCTGTGTAGGGCTAGTAATAGTAGTAGTATAAGGAGTAGTACAGTATGGGTAGGAGATGTGTGGCTGTGTAGGGCTATTAGTACTAGCACTAGTAGTATTAGGAGTAGTAATAGTACAGTATGGGCAGGAGATGTGTGGCTGTGTAGGGCTAGTAGTAGTAATATTAGGAGTAGTATTAGGAGTTGTAGTATTAGTAGTAGTACAGTATGGGTAGGAGATGTACAGATGTGTAGGGATAGTAGTAGTAGTAGTAGTAGTAGTACAGTATGGATAGGAGATGTACAGATGTGTAGGGATAGTAGTAGTAGTAGTAGTAGTAGTAGTACAGTATGGGTAGGAGATGTACAGATGTGTAGGGATAGTAGTAGTAGTAGTATTAGTAGTACAGTATGGGCAGAAAATGTGCAGATGTGTAGGGATAGTAGTAGTAGAAATAGTAGTACAGTATGGGCAGGAAATGTGCAGATGTGTAGGGATAGTAGAAGAGGTTTTAGTAGTATAGTATGAAACATAATAGACAAGACAGAGATGTGCAACTGTGTAGAGCTAGTAGCAGTAGTAGGAAAATTCGGGACTCATTTAGAAACAGTAACTCATTTAGAAACAGCACAGTAAGAAACAACTTATGACCTATATACCGGATATTGAAAAGGGGTCAGATACCCCACAATCTGCAGAACAGACACTGCAGCTACAGACACTACATCATCCATTCATTTTTACGGGGCGCTGTAGGTGCCTCCTAGAGTTGAGCAAATTTTACAAAAATTCCATTCGGCCAATTTGCTGAATTTTCCCAAAAAATTGGGTTCGGTCTGAATTTATTTGTGGTGAATCTCTATTAGAAATGGCTATTTCTGGCCTACAGAGAGCCAAACTCAATAGGGGTGTAGAACACTTTGCCTTGCTGTAAAAGGCATAGAGTGTGTGCTGGGTTAGTGAAATAATACTTTTATTCAGTATGACATGCAGATTAGAGGTGTCGCTATCAGAATCACTGTTGCAGAGTGGCACAATGACACTGCCTGGAGGTGACATCAGTATGAAGAGACAATATAGTGGCTGAATGACACAGCGTGGAGGTGGAGGTGGCAGCAGCATGAGGAGACCATATAGTGGCTGCATGACCCAGTGTGGAGGTGGCGGCAGCATGAGGAGACCATATAGTGCCTGACTGACACAGCCTGGAAGTGGCAGAAGCATGAGGAAACCATATAGTGGCTGAATTACACAGCCTGGATGTGGCGGCAGCAAGAGGAGACGATATAGTGGCTAAATGACACAGCCTGGAGTAGGCGTAAGCATGAGAAGACCATAGAGTGGCTGAATGACCAGCCTGGAGTTGGCGGAAGTAGGAGTAGACCATATAGTGGCTGAATGATACAGCCTAGAGTTGGTGGCAGCATGAGGAGACCATTTAGTGGCTGGATGACATAGCCTAGAGGTGGCAGAAGCATGAGGAGACCATATAGTGGCTGAATGACACCACCTGGAGGTGGTGGCAGCATGAATAGACCATATAGTGGCTGAAAGACACAGCCTGGAGTTGGCGGCAGCTTGAGGAGACCATATAGTGGCTGAATGATCAGCATGGAGTTGGCGGCAGAATGAGGAGACCATATAGTGGCTGAATGACACAGCCTGGAATTGGCGGCAGCAAGAGGAGACCATATAGTGGCTGAATGACACATCCTGGAGTTGGCGGCAGCAAGAGGAGACCATATAGTGGCTGAATGACACAGCCTTGAGGTGGCAACTGCATGAGGAGACCAAATAGTGGCTGAATGACACAGCCTTGAGGTGGCAACCGCATGAGGAGACCATATAGTGGCAGAATGACACGGCTGGAGTTGGCGGCAGCAAGAGGAGACCATAAAAGTGGCAGAATGAGACAGCCTGGAGGTGACAGCATAATGAGGAGAACATATGGTGGCTGAAAGAGACAGCCTGGAGGTGGCAGCAGCATGAGAATATATGGGGGCAGTATAAGAAAGCCTGGGTCTGGCATCAGCATGAGGAGAAAATATTGTGGCAGAAGGAGACATCCTGGAGCTGGCATCAGCAAGAGGAGAACATATGGTGGCAGTATGAGACAGCCTGGAGCAGGCAGCAGCATAAGGAGAACGTATGGTGGCAGTATGAGACAGCTTGGAGCTGGCAGCAGCATGAGGAGAATATAGGGTGGCAGAATGAGACTGCCTGGAACTGGCATCAGCATGAGGAGAACATATAATGGCAGAATGAGACAACCTGGAGGTGGCATCAGCAGCATCATGAGTCCTGAATGTAACCCAGTGACATAGTGGGCCGCTGGGTGGCAATACCAGTCCCCGGTGAGGAAGGTGGGTGAAAAAAGGAGAACTTGGCATCAGATGTGTGGCATCAGGCGCGTGGTAGGATCAGAACAGTAGCTGAGGCAGGTAGGCAGAAGAAAACGGTCTCTTTTGTAAATTGTATTGTATTGAGGATATGCATTATGTAAAACTTAACTTTTTATAATATTGTTAGGATAAATTATATATACCCAAACATTTTTTGAAATCAAACAAAAGGAAAGGTGTGCAAAAAACACCATGTGCCACCTACACCACCAAGTACCGATGTGATGCAAAGACCTCTAAAAGGTGGAAGGGAACAACGTATAGTTCATTGTAACTGGTGGGGGTAAAAACTTCCCCTGTAAGGCCCCAAAAAGAGTGTCCCCACACAGGAAACTATCCCTATTTCCACCGAGAAACCCCGGGAAATGGCAATGTTTGTAGGTGAAAATAGGGAGTTTCTTGTGTGGGGCCGCCCTTTTTAGATTGAGTAAAACTTGCCAAAAAGGGAATTGATAATGCGAGAGTAGGGCCTTACAGGGGAAGTTTTTACCCCCATGGGTTACAATGGAGTATACATTATTCCCTTCCACCTTTTAGAGGTCTTTGCATCACATCAATGCTTGGTGGTGTAGGTGGCACATGGTGTTTTTTGCACACCTTTCCTTTTGTTTGATTTAAAAAAAAATTGGGTACATATATTTTATGTGGTATGTCCTCTATTAGATCGTCCTCACTAAATAGTGGAGCTGTACCCACAGCAAAAGATACTTCTGTGGGGGAGGGAAAAGCATAGGACAAAGGCAATGGGAGGCCAGGGACTGCTCCCGGGCCATGCCAATTGAGAATTGTGTCTGAGGAACCCACCCACTGTTGACTGGGGGGTGTCATATGTCACTTGCGATGAATTGAATGACCGTGTTAACCAATCCTTGATGGCAGATGGGTTGCTTGTAGAGACACAACCGCTAGCTGATACCGGGAGCTCAAGCCACTCGCTGCAACTCCTGCTGCCACTCTTCCTAATCTACTGCGACCTCTTCCTGAGCCTGATGTATTTAGTCCTCTGCCACTCTTCTGGCACTTCTCTGCCTGACATACTTAGTGCGTACATGAGGGGAGGACAATACGCTCCACTATGCTTAAAACAGTATTTGCCTACAACACCGGCAGGTGTGTACTTTTGGCTGGCCTTTCACAGTAACTAGGCCCTTAGGACTTTAACAGGAACAAAATGGAACACCACTTAGAAGTATGTACGTGGTATGCACTTATGGGGGGAGTATAATGCACACCAGTACGTGTCTACAACACCAGCAGGTGTGTACTTTTGCCTGGCTTTTTACAGTAACTAGGATCTTAAGATTTTAATAGGAACAAAATGGTACACCACTTAGATGTATGTAGGTGGTATGCACTTATGAGGTGAGGACAATGCGCTCCCATACACTTAAAACAGTATTTGACTACAACACTAGCAAGTTTTTACTTTTGGCTGGCCTTTCACAGTAACTAGGCCCTTCGGACTTTAACAGGAATACAATGGTAAACCAATTAGATGTACGTACGTGGTATGCATTTATGAGGGGAGTACAATGCACACCAGTACGCTTAAAACAGTATTTGTCTACAACACCAGCTGGTGTGTACTTTTGGCTGGCCTTTTATAGTAACTAGGACCTTAAGACTTTAACAGAAACAAAATGGTACACCACTTAGATGTATGTACGTTGTATGCACTTATGAGGGGAGCACAATGCGCTCCACTACGCTTAAAACAGTATTTGTCTAGAACAGCAGCAGGTGTGTACTTTTGGCTGGCCTTTCACAGTAAGGCCCTTAAGACTTTAACAGGAACAAAATGGTACACCACCTATGTACGCACAGGATACACTTATTAGAGGACAATACCAGTGCTGCAGCACACAGGCGCTGTGTACTACACCCAAAATTGCACTCTCTCTCAAATATCTCTCTCTTCTCTATCAGTGATTCTAGGCTGGATTTGGGCTTGAGGTGAATCGCTGCTTTAATACACCTACAATTGCACTTTCTCTCTCAATCTCACTCCCTTCCCTATCAGTGCTTCTAGGCAGGATTTGACCTTGAGGTGAATCACTGCTGTAATATACCCACAATTGCACTTTCTTTCACAATCTCTCTCCCTTCCCTATCAGTGCTTCCGGGCTGGATTTGCACTTGAGGTGAATCGCTTTTCAGTGCAACACACACTGCTGTCTGCCCCTCTATCTCTGCAATAGAATGGTGATGTGACTGGCCCAAGATGGCTGCTAATTATATAGGGCTGTGACATCACAGGGGTGGCTGGCTGCTGATAGGCTGCATGCTGCATGTGATTCAGGGTCATCCTGCCTAGCCTTGTTCCCGCCTTCCCAGCATTCCTTGCCCCATGTCCTGACATGTGGAGCGGCCATCTTAAATGCCCTGGAGCCTGGACCGCATGAAATGGAGTTTAAAGAAGCGATTCGTGCTATCGAATCGCGGCAATATTCGCATTTGTTGCGAAGCGAATTTTTCCTGAAATTCGCAATGAATTCGGATTCGATTCGCTCATCCCTAGTGCCTACATACTGGAATCATGTGTATGCGCCCATAAAAATAAATTGTCGTCTGGGATCCAGTTCTGGAAATCACGAGAGGACTCCCCCATGATCAGACAATTATCTTTCACTGGACAACCCTTTTTAATTTGTGTCAAATCAATTTGTTTATCTCTACTTAAAGGGGTACTCCAGTGGAAAACACCGGAAACCAGGTCATGTGATCATTGCTTCAGAATGATGAGACTTCTAAAAAGTCTAAGCAGCAGTGAGGAGCCTTCCGATCAAGTAAAAGAGTGGCAGTGCATTAGATGAAGAAACAATGATAAAAAAATGCAGACAAAATATGGCCTCTTCATGAGACGTGATAAAATTTGCAGAAAGGTTTCTATTTTATGAAATATAAAATCTCAATGTCCAAATTTCAACCATATCCCTGCCATAAAGCAGTATCTAAGAAGAAACAACTAGTACTCTATACACGTACCCTACAGGTCTGAACAGAATCACAGACTGGAGCTGGTATTTTAACAGTTAAGAAAAAAAAGACAATTTACAGGGGTAAGTATTTCCTTCTGTGGTCTTCTTTAGCACTAATGTCCGGATGTGGCTTCCTAAGGCGTTTAATAGGCTCCAGAACTAGTTATAGAGAAATGGGATCTACATACAACTGAGTGATGGAGGATCCAAAGGGGTTCAGAAACAAGTGTAAGACATATAGAAGGGAGGAAGCATAGATAATATATGACTGTTTATGTTCTCATATTGTTAACCAACAAGAACGGAGCCTCCGCCTTCTCCATAAAACAGATGACATGATTTGAGATTGTATTTCAACCTAGCCTTTTAGTATGCTATAAACATACAGGGTAAGATGTTTATTGGACATTTCCAGGAATGAATTACCATAATACCTAGAAGGCATCACAAATATTATCTAATATTTACTTTAAATGAGTGGAGCCTGTACATTGCACACGTGTAGCTACGAGTAAAGCTGTATACATATATACAAATATAAGAAAAAGTTGAGGTAAAAGTATTTGTAATATACTAATGAATTTTAATTATATGAGTTAATAAGTTGCTTAGCGAAGCATAAAGGATATCAGAGACATACAAAAGAAGGTGTTTTCTTAGTTTTAACCCCAGGATGCCCATACAATTGAATACTATGGTGAAGGATGGAGCCACTGACTTCCTGCTCCCTACACTTTTGCAAGGGGTCTTCGGCCTATGAGACTCAATACAGGCAGACATGAGGCTGTGTTTGCAGCTTTCTACAAAGTAAAAGTGAACAACTTCAATTAGGGAAGACACAACCCAAAGTCATTGAATATAATTGCACTGCAATTACCTGTGTAGAATTGGCATCTGCCACTATATGGGCACTGTATGGGGTAATGTTGGCCTGTATATAGTGTTATTTTTATTTAGTAACTGTATGGCCATATTAGGCTGAGTTCACATATGTCCGGCATAACTGATGCCACAACTGATGACAAGTTGTCATCAGTTGTATGGCATACAGCGTCCATTGTTTCTGGACAGCGGGCAGAGGAACGCAGAAAGCTGCGTTGTCATCAGTTGCATCATCAGTTGCGTCTGTTTTTTGTGTTTTTGTATTCTCCTGTATTTTCCTGTCTATTCAGATACTAGGTTTGTGCCTGGATTGTTTTCTGTGCTATTCTCCCTATCTAGGGAATAGTTATTGCTATAAGCCAATGGGAACTTTTTCGGTTGATTTTAGAACCAAAGCTCTTTTGGAATTCTGGGCTCTGTTTAGACTCATCCTATTCTCAGTCTAGTTTGTTCTTTGTTCTGTGTTCAGTGTGAACGGTGTTCTATGTTTCCTGACCTGTTTAGTGTTTTACATTCAGTTCATCTGTTCATCCCCTGCAACTTCTGGTTTCTAATGAATAAGAAATAAATCCTCCCATCTTCTGGTTTCTGCTGTATATTTATTCCATATCTAGTCTTGTTCATTTATTCATATCTGCCGTTTATCTTCATTCCGGTTTCTGAACTGTATGTTAGTATGCTATACCCTGCCCTGTTTTTATATTTATATCCTGTCTGGTTTATCTGGTTGTTTGGTTGTTTAACCGTTATGTTTCTGACCTGTCCCCGGCTATGTACAGTATTATTTGTGTACCTTTACGCCCATTGCACTTTAAGGCAGGGAGGCTCCAAGTTGTTGATCCGCCGTTTAGAGGGGATGGGCAAGAAGGCAGGGAGAGTGTTTCTAGCGACAGCTCAGGGCTCACTTCTCCTTGTCCACCTCTGGTCATGACAGTCCAGATCTATGCTAAGTTTACTTATGCCAGTGCTCTCCGGCATGTCCAGCCATCCGACATCAAAATTTAGATTCTGGATGATTGTAAACTGCCCAATTCAAATGAATGGGATCAGTTCTAGCATCAGTTTCCCTCCGGTGCACTCCGGAGGGAAACACTGCCGGATGCCTGATATATGTGAGCCCAGCCTAATTCAGGCACTATGTGTTCATGGTATTATTAATAATATTTTTTTAAACCCCCTCCAACCCTTGAGAAAATCCTGCAAACACCACTGAAGGCTGTATGCCCAAAGTAATACAACCCAAAGTATAACTGAGGATAACAAGGAGCTCAAGCGCCAAAATAGGGTCAGAGGCAACCATCTGTTTTTTCAGATTGTCAACATACACTATTAGACAATTCTATGGTTAAGATTCTTTAATCTATTATACTGTTTAACTAAAAAGAGCGCTGAGCCTTCTGGAGGATCATCCATGTCAGTCCATTATATAACAAGTCAATTCATTTTATTGCAACAGTGTAATGCTTCATTTGTCCTGTGGGGGAGCTGCAGGGCAAATTGAAGCCTGGCTGTCAGCTCTACCACAGAATATAGCTGATCACTTCAGCAGTGGGACACCCTGAGATCAGTTTATAATCATGAGATCCTTCCAATATAATGTGATTGTAAAACATAAACAACTCCTTTGTAAGGAATATGGAATGTTGAATTGATGTCTAATGCTAATTTAGGAACACAATTAATCTTCCTCATACGTCAATTATATCAACAAGAATTTTAATTATTAATGTGAATCAAATAGAACCTTGCCATCCTAAAAGTGGCCTAAAACTCTTAAAAGTGATTTGTTTTTATGGGAGAAAAGTATATAATTGTAAAACAAACACACGAGGACTGAGCGGCAGGTTTCCTTCATGCGTTAACTGCTCAGAGCTCTGAATGACATATGACCATGACTTTCCTCTTCCAGGCCTTAGTAAATAGGAGACATACAAAATTACTTTGAGAAGGAAGAAAGAAGTTGACAAGCCAAAAAGAATTTAGTAAGCTATTTAGTATGTGAGGAATCATTTTCGGTATGCTTAAGTGAACTAGGCTGTTTCACAGGAGAGATTAACAAGCTCTCTTCCACCACCATTGGGATTTTGACACTTTTAGTGGCTTGTGACATATGACTTGTGAACGACAACCTTCCTTTAGGAATAAAATGGCTTCTACTGCTACAGGATAATTGACCATTTCAAAGTCTAGGCGAGAAAGGTGTTTGAAAAAATTAGGAAACACGGTTCTAGATTCTTTACATATTCTTTTAAATTCTTTACATTATTTGTTTAACATTTTATTAATTTTCTGAAATAAACACCTGATTAACTTTGAATAGAAACTCTAAAGAGAAAAGTTGGTACATACCAAGCCATGCAAGTATGCTATGTTGGCTGCCCTATCTTAGTGTAGGGATCTTTTTCCATTATGTAGTATTCTAAGTAGGTGGGATACAGTAGGCAGCAAGTGAACAATCAGTTCTTAAAGGGGTACTCCGATGCTAACACATCTTATTCTCTATCCAAAGGATAGGGGATAAGATGCCTGATCGCAGGAGTCCCGCAGCTGGGGACACCCCCGATCATGCACGCGGCACCCCATTATTAATCAGTCCCCGGAGCATGTTCGCTCCAGGTCTGATTACGGTCGACCGCAGAGCCGGCGGCGTGTGACGGCCCCCTCCCGTAGGCCTTGCATTGAGGGGCGGAGCGTGACGTCACACGGGGGCGTGACGTCACACGCCGCCGGCTCTGCGGTCTACCTTAATCAGACCCGGAGCGAATACGCTCTGTGGACTGATTACTAACGGGGTGCCCCATGCATGATCGCGGGCGTCCCCAGCTGCGGGACTCCCGCGATCAGGCATCTTATCCCCTATCCTTTGGATAGGGGATAAGATGTGTAAGCATCGTAGTACCCCTTTAAAGCTGATGTATTAGAAGTTGGAAATTTGAGAAGGCTCTAAAATTGTGATGACTAGATGGCTGAATTACAGGATCTCCAAAACAACAATGCAGTGATTAGTATCTTCCAAGTGGCCCATAAAGTGTAACTGGTGTACCAATGACAGGGTTAGGTCAACCATGGCACATTATGCATGTGGGGAGTGAAGTCTAGCTCATTTGGTCTATACCCATAGAAAAGTTGCTTACTGACCAGAGCGCCTACAATGAAGAGCATCAAAACAAGACCATGCAACAATGGAGGACAGCCTAGTCCAGTGAATCAGATTTTATTTTACTTGTGGACGACTGGGTAATTGTACAGTGAAGGCACTGTGAGGAAGACAAGCCGGTGGAGGTAGTGTGATGGTCTGGACAATGTTGTTTCTGGAAAACCCTTAATTCTAGCATTCATATGTACCATGTCCTTGTACATTGTGCAGACCAAGTCGTCCCCCCCCCCTTCCCCCTTCATGACAGCAGTATTCTCTAATGGCAATGGCTCTTTTCAGCCTTATTATGCCCCGCCCAGAATACAAAAATTTTGTTGAGCATCTGAGGGATTTTCTGGGAAAACAAATCTGATCCCTGGAGGGGACACCTCACAAATGGTTCTGCTGCTGACATTTTGGTGCAGATACAACCATACACCTTCAGAGGTCTTGAGGAGTTTAAGCCTTGACAGGTTTAAAATTATTTGAGGGGGGGGGGGGCATGAGAGGGAACAATACAATATTTGGCAGGTGGTTTTCATTTTATGGCAGATAGGTTATACAAGAGTCACACGAATGGTGAAAAAGCTTTTGCTCAAGGAAGGATCCTCCATAATTCTGGGTTGAGGAAAGCTTTTCAGTGGGAAACAAGCTGTTTTGAATAATTGAAAAACACCATTTAAATTATTATGTTTTCCTGATTTGGAAAAATAATTCTAATTTGCGGAGAACATCGATATTATCTGGTCAACAGTACATTCAGTGTGATATATATACATAATAAATGAAGCTTTGCCACATCAAAGAATGTATTGGAGAGCTGAATAACTAATAGTTTTCTATTGGAATGTTATTTCTGGAAGTGGTTCCATTAATTGTGAAAGTTCTCCAAGAATACACATGCGCGAGTATAAGGAATTTCTAACTCTCTAAAGCTGTCATATAGAACCATCAGCAGACCAGTCAAGTCTGAGGTGGGGCACTAAATATGGAGCCACTATTCCACAGGCGATGGGAAACAAGCATGCACGTTCCCAGGACTGGTGGGGTCCCAGCAGTTGAATCACATGCTATACAACCAAATTTACTATAAAAGTCCTAATGGGAAAACCCCATTAAGGCCACTTGCAAACTGATCATAAGTGTATCCTCAATGATTTCCAAAAACGTATTGTTCTGTCTTCCAGATTCCTCAGTGGTAAAACACATGTCTGGAGTTACGCAAGTGACACAAATCACAGATCCTAAAATACAGATGACCTCATTTTCATTAATGCTCAAGAACTGGGCAGCTCTTCAAGGCACAATTCTGACCAGTTTCATGTATTTAAGGCACGCAGCAAATGTCAAAGCATGTGTACAAGAAAATGTCACCCACAAAGTATCTACTCAAGGAAGTCAAGATGAATTATTGAACTGAACTAAGTTTATATGGGTTCCTTCCGCAGTCTCGTGGTCTGACACAAATGTTCATCTCTTTCCTTCACATCACGTCACTCTCCTTCTCAGATATATCCCTATCTACCCATCACAAGGCAGAAAAATGACAGCATGCTGTGATTCAAGGACAACTTTCCAAGTGCTTTCAGATGTGAGCTCTACCACTGTCCACAATTTCTAAACAATTCCTTTTTATACTGAAAACACTCAAGGTTTTACAGACTGATAAGTCTGAAGTCAAGATAACTGGAAGTAAGTGGCAGCAAAATGTATTGTATGCAAGCGCTGAAAACTCTTCTAACTGGGTCTATCACCAGCCGTCAAGTATCGTGTTGAGCTTTAGTGCAAAATCTGGAGTTAGCAAACTTTGGCTGCGAGAAAATAATTCTGCCACATGAAAATAACTCCATAACACATCACTGTGTATATCAAGACTAAGGCCTTTAGCCTCAACACCATTATTATAATTGTGAACATGATAGTTGGGGGCCTTGTTACAGATTTTGCCCTGGGGCCCAAAATATTTAAGTTATGCTGGATAGACATCAAAATAAGACCAAGTGCAATCCTCCACTTAGGTTGCTTTTACCTTGCAATCCAGATAGTAAAAGGACTTTGAAGACCCATGATAAGATATATCAGAGATAGTACAAGGACTTTGAAGATCATTGCTAAGATATCACCTTGACCACTTGGATCCATATTATCAGTAAAAAATATAAATTTTCAGGACACTTTTCAAAGAAGGATCATTAAAATAAAACACGTCCTATGCCATAAAATCCATTGGAAAGGTCCAAAGCCTTGGAGACAGGGTTATAAATCTCTGTCTTCAGAAAGAAATAACAGCATGCATACCATCCACAGAAGGATGAAGCCAAGCAAAGAAACAGAACAGACACCCAAGATGTCAATCACAAGGGCATCTTCAAAGTGCTTGACCGGCTGACTTTTAAGTGACCTAGTAGCAACGACCACTGGTATCTATGATAAGGGGAACTTCAGTCCAGTTGGTATTTTGGAAGAACCTAACCAGATATTTAGTAATGAAAATGAATGGGTCTTGTGTTCACAATAAGTGGTGTGATTTCTGCTCAGAATTTGAAAAGGGAACCCCTCGCACATTGTGAACTAAAGTTGCCAAAAGATGGGCATTCACCAACCAAGAATCTAATGCAAGAAGGTTTGACTTTTTGACTGTTTTACAGAAATGTCTTCAACAAGGCAAACCGATCCTACTAAACTCAGATCTCACCTTTGGCACCCAGAACCCACCTGATCTCTTATAGCAGTAACATATAGGAGAGGTGGCCACATGTGGCCCTGTCTATTGATGTCTATGGAGGGCATGCAGACTACTGAGCCAACAACTTGGTGCATCCTTGACCTGGTATTTTGAAAAATGTCTAATATATGAGGGTCCACTTTTTTAGACCACCAATCCCACAATAGATAATCCAATGCAGCTAGTAGCAGCAAGAACACACTAATGATTTATTAACTTATATAGGCTTTAAAGATAAAAGCAGCAACCATGTGCATCCAAATCTTCACTCTGTCTCATGCTATATTTAGTTGATGGACTTGCCTTTGGGACTAAGAAGACACCTTTCTCCTGAGCTTCCGGAACATCCATAGACAGACACATGCATGTCTTATTACTGGGGGAGATATATACTTTGTGTTTCTATACTTCTGTGGAGACTCACAGGACGAAACCAGTCTAGCAGATGGTTAGTCTTACTCTTACGTAAAAAAAAATGGAAATTCTGTCTTAGCTTAGAGATCCCTATTTAAGTAAACTTCCCAGAAAGCCTATATGTATGGAAAAAAAATTGCTGGAATATCCATATAATCTTAAAATGGAAAGTATGTCCTTGAGCACAAGGAATGTTTGTTAACAGTAACCTTTATGTCTTGTGTAACTGTCTATTTAGATCATTTTTAGCTTAAAAATTGCAAAGTGTAATGTGCAAGAGTCCCCAAACCACAGGGATAAAAACGACCAGACTAAACAATGCAGAGGTTTTCCATTTGGTGTAAAAAGTTGCCAGATGCCTGCTGGGATTATTGTCTTTCAAGGGATTTTCCAACACCTTAAAGAGGTTGTCCTATTGAGTGGCCCCTATTTTAAAGGAAATGTTCCACTACTAAATATTAAGAAAGGGCCGTATAGACCCAAATGCATGTGCGGTCTCGAATGGTGTTGTAAGCCACTGCATGTATTTTATGCCAACTACATGTAATTAAAAGCCTAATAAAGAAGATTTTTTATAAAAGAGTGTTGGCTTTGAATGTGTCTTTAAATATTATTTTACAATGTTAGATCATGCAAAACATAATTTTTCAATTGAAATAATTTTTAAGAAACCCTCCTGTATCTAAATATCACTATAAAATATTTTTTACAGCACCTCCTGAATTTCTTTTGATTCCCTTCAGAATGTCCACCCAATGTGTCCGTTGCCAGTTGTCGCACATGCCCAGTAAGTCAGATCTGGTCACGCATGCTCAGTAAGTCAGTCTTGGTTACACATGGTCAGTGGGTCAGTTTTTGTTACACATGTCCAGTAGGTCAGTCCTGGTTACACATGCTCAGTAGGTCAGTCCTGGACATACATGGTTAGCAGGTCAGTCCTGGTTACATGTGCACCGTTGGTCAGTTCTGGTTACACATGGTCAGTAGTTTAGTTCTGGTCACACATGGTTAATAGATCAGTCCTGGACACACATGTTCAGTAGGTCAGTCCTGGCCACACATGTTCAGTAGGTCAGTCCTGGTCACACAAGCTCAGTAGGTCAGTCCTGGTCACATATGCTCAGTAGGTCAGTCCTTGTCACACATGTTCAGTAGGTCAATTGTGGTCACACATGCTCAGTAGGTCAGCACTGGTCACACCTGCTCAGTAGGTCAGTCCTGTTCACACATTGTTAGTAGGTCAGTCCTGGTCACACATGCTCAGTAGGTCAGTCCTGGTCACACATGCTCAGTAGGTCAGTCCGGGTCACACATGGTTAGTAGGTCAGTCCTGTTAACACATGCTCATTAGGTCAGCCCTGGTCATACATGGTTAGTAGGTCAGTCCTGGTCACACATGCTCAGTAGGTCAGTCCTGGTCACACATGCTCAGTAGGTCAGTCCTGGTCACACATGCTCAGTAGGTCAGTCCGGGTCACACATGGTTAGTAGGTCAGTTCTAGTAACACATGCTCAGTAGGTCAGTCCTGGTCATACATGCTGTAGTAACTCAGTCCCATTACATACTGTAAATTTACCTGTACACAGGCAGTGGAATGATTTCTGTTCTCGTGCATCCAATAAGCATCAGTGCTCTAGAAGTGAATTCTCACCAGCACTGGACACATTAGGTGGATTAGCTTACAGGGTATCAAAAGACACCAGTGGTGTCTGCATATAACTTGCTAAAACAATTTGATCCGTCTATAAAGAAGCCCTTGCTCATTCATTGGGCTTGCTCAGCTGATAATTGTCCCGTGTTATAAGGACTTACAAGCACCATAATAGATGACCCATCTTCATCCCCTTTTCTCTTGAAAAAAACTGTATACAAAAAATATGTACATGTAAATATGTATACAGCTATATACCACCTGCTTCTATTTTGCTATATAATATTAGATCTTAAAAAAAAGCTGGGTGACAACCCATGTGGTAGCTGTAATGGTGGCCATAATGGTTGTCATCCTGCAGATACAACTGTAAAACAACTGTAAAGAATTTTATTAGAAAAGAATAAGGCAAAAGTGAAAACCATCCTTAGTAAAACCTGTCCTCATTGTGTCCATCTACAAGATATTTTTTTTTTTACTTAACTTCTTGTGAACCATTAAATATTTTTTTGCGGTCAGCAGTAAATTTCCTTTTTCTAGAAGAATTTGTCAAGTTCAGGGAAATGGGAGAAACATATTTTAGTAAGAAAAAAAAAAGGTCAGATACATTAAACTGTATATCACAATGGCGGTCTAATACGTGAGCTTCAACATCTATTAAAAAAAACGTAGATGACTAACCCCAGAAAGGAAGATTTTGGTAATAAATCCCATATTACGCAGGGTTATATGTAAGTATTACTCATCATGTAAACATCAAGCAGCCTTCATACAAGCCGTCTTAGAGGTTCAAGTCAGGATTCATCATGTAACAGTTATTACCATAGGAAATTCCATAATTTTACAAGAGGTGTTATGTTATGTCAACCCCCATCCATTTTGCCAGCATATGGACATTTCAGAAAAAGAGACAATGCCTTTACTTGAAAATCTTTTTCTATTATTATTTAGAATAATGGTGGTATGTTATATTACAGCAAGTTACATAGGTTTATATTGTTGTTCTCTATGGTAAATCCTTCTCACATGGAGGACTACCTTCCCAGGTTGTACAGATCTGTAATATGGTGCTCATAGGGTTATGCTCCCATAGTGGACGTTCATGAGACTCACATTTCATATGTCCTTTTATATGAACAAATGCACTATATTATTATTATTTATTTTTATAGCACCCTAGGTACATATTACAGAGACATTCTACCCTAGAAGCATTGCTTCTATACAAATATGGAGGCATCATAGGATGACACTCAGAGTGGCCTACAAGACTATAATATCACCCTAAAACTATTCATGTGCCGTCGTACAAAGTCATGTGTACTAAATAGATTCTAAGACTAGCGTTATATTCATGAATTACAAAGATTTTTGGCCAAAGCTGTTCTTTAATATAACACATTTTTAGTCCATCTTGGGGTCGACAATTATAATCCAGTTTTAATCCTTTACGGACCCATGAACACTACAGAATTTATGCCCCTGGAGAATTTCTAGGCACAGAGATTCTGTGTGCAGCAGGTACCAGCGGAATTGGCGCCAGTGTCTGCGGGAACATAAAGTGTCACCCCTATTGACGGCAATGCATTTTCCATTTTTAGTAGCATAAACGGAGCATAAACGGAGCACTCACCAGGATGAAATTACTTCTTGCTTAGTTTATTGGGTTAGTGGTGGCATATAGGCGAGCATGACAGATGGCACAGCTGTGCCATCTGTCATGCTCGTCTGTATGCCACCACAAACCCAATAAACTAAGTAAGAAGTGATTTCATCCCAGTGAGTGCTCCAATTGTACTTTTCTTTTTTTGTTACTAGCGATTACGGACTTTGTTTCTGCGTTGGTCGGTTTATATGATTCCTGAGTTTAAAATAGGAATGTTGTCTTCAGTATACGCATCAAAGTAGTGGCGCCAGTGTCAGGTGTCTGTCTCCTACTTTGTTCATGCATTTTCCATTATTTTGCTGGAGTCCGTAATCCAGAATCTTCACGGCGGAAGTGTGCACAGTGCAGCAGAATCACATTAAAAACAACTGGAGGCTGCTGCAAGCAGAATTCCACTCAGAATAATTTCGATTTGAATTCTCGTAGTGTGCACAGGCTCTTGTTCTCTATTCTGCTGCTCACTGACTGAACAGTTTTTTACAGTCCCAGCTCTTCCGTTCCGGGAGCTTTTCAGGCTCAGATTTATAAACCAATTAGGCCTGTAATGAATTGTGAAAGTCATCGTACATGGGTGAGTGCATTAACTATATTGCAACTTCAGTAAATCTTCCTAAATACACTGCTCAAAAAAAATAAAGGGAACACTTAAACAACACAATGTAACTCCAAGTCAATCACACTTCTGTGAAATCACACTGTCCACTCAGGAAGCAACACTGATTGACAATCAATTTCACATGCTGTTGTGCAAACAGACAACAGGTGAAAATTATAGGCAATTAGCAAGACACCCCCAATAAAGGAGTAGTTCTGTTTGGGCTGACCACAGACCACTTCTCAGTTCCTATACTTCCCGGCTGATGTTTTGGTCACTTTTGAATGCTGGCGGTGCTTTCACTCTAGTGGTAGCATGAGACAGAGCCTACAACCCACACAAGTGGCTCAGGTAGTGCAGCTCATCCAGGATGGCACATCAATACGAGCTGTGGCAAGAAGATTTGCTGTGTCTGTCACGTAGTGTCCAGAGCATGGAGGCGCTACCAGGAGACAGGCCAGTACATCAGGAGACATGGAGAAGGCCGTAGGAGGACAACAACCCAGCAGCAGGACCGCTACCTCTGCCCTTGTGCAAGGAGGAGCAGGAGGGGCACTGCCAGAGCCCTGCAAAATGACCTCCAGCAGGCCACAAATGTACATATGTGTCCACTCAAATGGTCAGAAACAGACTCCAGGAGAACACCAAGATTGGCAAATTTGCCACTGGCACCCTGTGCTCTTTACAGATGAAAGCAGGTTCACACTGAGCACATGACAGACGTGACAGAGTCTGGAGATGCTGTGGAGAACGTTCTGCTGCCTGCTACATCCTCCAGCATGACCTGTTTGGAGGTGGGTCAGTAATGGTGAGGGGTGGCATTTGTTTAGGGGGCTGCACAGCCCTCGATGTGCTTGCCAGAGGTATACAAACAAGAAAATGAAAGGGCTCACCACTTATTATATAGAGTATAAAAACAAGTACATTATTTATAATTCTTAAACAACACATATGCACGCATGATCTAGAGTCTTTCTGAAATATTTCCAATACAATGTACATGAAGGGAAACAGAGTGCTGGTCACTATATCAAAATATTGTATGTAAGGCATAAATCCTTCATATAGGAGAGAAACAAATCAATAGTAATGCTCCATCTAGTAGTCGGAACCTGAGATATATCTCAATCACCCTCTCATATGGGCCCAGTCTCCTATACTGCATATACAGATCTGAGCTTTTCCCTATACCCCAATTGAAGGTAAACTCATTTCTTATTGTTATGGACTATGGCACTCGTCCCGACCTCCAGAGGTAGCCTGACTGCCATTAGGTACCGAGATGAGATCCTCAGACCCCTTGTGAGACCATATGCTGATGCAGTTGGCCCTGGGTTCCTTCTAATGCAAAACAATGCTAGACCTCATGTGGCTGGAGTGTGTCAGCAGTTCGTGCAAGAGGAAGGCATTGATGCTATGGACTGGCCTGCCTGTTCCCCAGACCTGAATCCAAGTGAGCACATCTGGGACATCATGTCTCACTCCACCGGCGCCACGTTGCACCACAGACTGTCCAGGAGTTGGCGGATGCTTTAGTCCAGGTCTGGGAGGACATCCCTCAGGAGACCATCCACCACCTCATCAGGAGCATGCCCAGGCATTGTAGGGAAGTCCTACGGGCACGTGGAGGCCACACACACTACTGAGCCTCATTTTGACTTGTTTTAAGGACATTACATCAAAGTTGGATCAGCCTGTAGTGGTTTTCCACTTTGACTTTGAATGTGACTCCATATCCAGACCTCCATGGGTTGATAAATTTGATTTCTATTGATAATTTGTGTGTGATTTTGTTGTCAACACATTCAACTATGTAAATACGAAAGTATTCCATACGATTAGTTCATTCATTCAGATCTAGGATGTGTTATCTTAGTGTTCCCTTTATTTTTTTGAGCAGTGTATGACAGCTGCTGGTGTAGTTTGAAATTGTTGGGCGCTTTTCCAAGAACAGCAAATCCTGTTATGGTATAGCTGTCCAGAATTAAGCACATACATAATCACTGCCTAATCCCCATACCCTAAACATTTATGCCAAGCTGGCACCTCAGAATTTACAGTATATAAAGCTAATCCCATCGACAGGCCTAGAGTGTAAACCAATCCGTGGAATTTTCTAATGTTGTTACTCTTTGCCTATTAAATATTGATACACTATATACCTGTTTTCATTGCTTTGATCCATTCTATGGCATCTGTGATTTTTCATAATATATGTCTCACCCTGTCTAGTCTACCTGAATACATTTTACATTGTTTCGGGGGTATATAGACTTTTGCAACTATTTTTACCATTCCATTATAGTAAATCTATGAGAAAAAAAGAAGGCAAAATTGCAAGAAGACTCACACTGTTTTGTGAACACAGCTTCTTTGCAGACTCATCTGTTTCCATGGTCACAGACTACAAAACAAACCCCTGTCCAGTCTGCAGTCTTAGCTTGTAGATCAATAAGAGGAGAGAAAAGATCGGCTTTTACATGACTTTATTCACTCTGTATGGATTTTCAATTAGATATTTGTAGCATAATTTAGAATTGGAACGATAAATGACAAATCTGCAGTGTATTAGATTCTTACCAGATAACATACAACGATGGCTTCTAAAACAAAAACATTGTAAGACAGAAGATGGATGACAGACATTTAGATATAGATGGATGGAGAGAGAGATATAGATAAATAAGTATAAATAGGTATATAGATAGATAGATATAGAGATAGATGGAGAGAGAGAGAGAGAGAGAGAGAGAGAGGGGATCGATAGATGGAGATAGATAGATAGAGATAGATAGAGAGATAGAGAGAAAGTGATAGATAAATAGATAGATATGAGATAGATAGATAGATGGAGAGAGATAGGCAGATAGATAGATAGATAGATAGATAGATAGATGGAGAGATAGATAGATAGACAGATGATAGATAGATGATAGAGAGATAGATAGAGAGAGAGAGAGATAGAGAGAGATAGGCAGATAGATAGATGCTTGAAAAAGCCAGTGTGAGACCGGTGAAACGTATCACTTCTTGTATGGGATAATAAACCACTGTTTTGAACAATTTTGGAGTGATGCGGAACCTCTTTGCCTGCATCTAACAGACAGACAGTGACCGGGACTGTGTTGACGGCATCCACCACACCATTGCACTACTGGGTTGTGCTGCTTGTAACAATTTTATATAGATAGATAGATATGAGATGATGATAGTTAGATAGATAGATATGAGATAGATAGATAGATAGACAATAGATAGATAGATAGAGAGGAGATAGATGATAGATAGATATGAGATAGATAGACAGACAGATAGATAGATATGAGATAATAGATAGATAGACAGACAGATAGATAGATAATAGTCAGATGGTAGATAAATAAATAGATAGATAACAACCAATAAGATTGCTTCTTTCATTTTTAACCCTTTAAGGACCAATGGCGTACAGGTACGCCTTTGCTCCCTGGTACTTAAGGACCAAGGGCGTACCTGTACGCCCGTGGGAATTTGGGTCCCCACCGCGTGCCGGGCGGGGACCGGGCCGGGGTGATTGCTGATATCGGGTCATTACGGGTCTATGGTGACCCGGTGACCCGGAATAGAAGGGGGATCGCGGATGTCCTAGACACCCACGATCCCCTGTAGCGATAGGAGTGAGGTGGCAGAGGTGCCACCCCTCCTATCTCTGCTATTGGTGGTCTAGACCGACCACCAATAGCAGATTGGGGGCGGAGGGGTTTACTTTCGGTTTCCCCATTCTGCCCACCTACAATAGGCGGGGCAGGACGGGGAAACCGACAGGGACCGGCGCCGAAGATCCACTTACCCATCGGCGGCGGCAGTGGGCGACGATCGGCGGAAGAAGAGGACGGCGACGCAGCTTCCTGGATCCGACGGAAGCCGGTGAGTTACTTAGCAACATCTGGAGGGCTACAGTCTGAGACCACTATAGTGGTCTCTAAACTGTAACCCTCCAGATGTTACAAAACTACAACTCCCAGCATGCCCAGAGAGCTGTTTAGGCTTGCTGGGAGTTGCAGTTTTGCAACAGCTGGAGGTCTACAGTTTGAGACCACTGTGCAGAGGTCTCTAAACTATAGCTCTCCAGATGTTGCAAAACTGCAACTCCCAGCAAGCCTAAACAGCAAACAGCTGTCTCTGCATGCTGGGAGTTGTAGTTGCGATCCTTCCAGCTGTTGCATAACTACATCTCCCAGCATACCTTTCAGCGATCAGTACATGCTGGGAGTTAAAGTTTTGCAACAGCTGGAGGCACACTGGTTGGAAAATACTGAGTTAGGTAACAGCACCTAACTGAAGGTTTTCCAACCAGTGTGCCTCCAGCTGTAGCAAAAGTACAACTCCCAGCATGCACGGTCTGTCAGTACATGCTGGGAGATGTAGTTTTGAAACAGCTGGAGGTTTGCCCCCCCCCCCATGTGAACGTACAGGGTAAGTTCACACTGGCGGGTTTACAGTAAGTTTTCTGCTTCAAGTATGAGCTGCTGCAAATTTTTTGCCACAGCGCAAACCCCTAGCGGTAAATTCAGTGTAAACCTCCGCCAGTGTGAACGTATCTTAAAAACACTACACTACACTAACACATAATAAAGGGTAAAGCACTACATATACACCCCCTTACACTGTCCCCCCAATAAAAATGAAAAACGTATTGTATGGCAGTGTTTCCAAAACAGAGCCTCCAGCTGTTGCAAAACAATAAATCACAGTATTTCCAGACAGCCACTGACTGTCCAGGCATGCTGGGAGTTTAGCAACAGCTGGAGGCACCCTGTTTGGGAATCACTGGCGTAGAATACCCCTATGTCCACCCCTATGCAATCCCTAATTTAGTCCTCAAATGCGCATGGCGCTCTCTCACTTCAGAGCCCTGTCGTATTTCAAGGAAACAGTTTAGTGCCACATATGGGGTATCTCAGTACTCGGGAGAAATTGCACTACTAATTTTGGGGGCTTTTTTTCCTTTTACCCCTTATGAAAAAGAAAAGTGGAAGTCTACACCAGCCTGTTAGTGTAAAAAAAAAATGTTTTTACACTAACATGCTGGTGTTGTCCTTTACTTTTTATTTTCACGGGAGGTAAAAGGTAAAAAATACCCCCAAAATTTGTAACGCAATTTCTACTGAGTACGGAAATACCCCATATGTGGGCGTAAAATGCTCTGCAGACGCACAACAAGGCTCAGGAGTGAGAGCGCACTATGTACATTTGAGGCCTAAATTGGTGATTTGCACAGGGGTGGCTGATTTTACAGCGGTTCTGACATAAACCCAAAAAAATAAATACCCACATGTGACCCCATTTTGGAAACGACACCCCTCACGGAACGTAACAAGGGGTATAGTGAGCCTGAACACCCCACAGGTGTTTGACAAATTTTCATTAAAGTTGGATGGGAAAATGAAAAAAATAAAAAAAAATCACTAAAATGCTGGTGTCACCCTAAATTTTTCATTTTCACAAGGGAAAATAAAAAAAGCCCCCCAAAATTTGTAACCCAATTTCTTCTGAGTAAGAACCTTCCCCCATATGTGGATGTAAAGTGCTCTATGGGTGCACTACAATGCTCAGAAGAGAAGGAGCGCCATTGGGATTTTGAAGAGAAAATTTGTCCGGAATTGAAGGCCACTTGTGTTTACAAAGCTCCCATGGTACCAGAACAATGGACCCCCCTCATATGTGACCCCATTTTGGAAACTACACCCCTCATGTAATGTATTAAGGGGTACAGTGAGCATTTACGCCCCACAAGTGTCTGACAGATTTTTGGAACAGTGATCCGTGAAAATGAAAAATAAAATTTTCCATTTGCACAGCCCACTGTTCCAAAGATCTGTCAAACGCCAGTGGGGTGTAAATGCTCACTGCACCACTTATTAAATTCTGTGAGGGGTGTAGTTTCCAAAATAGGGTCACATGTGGGGGGGTCCACTGTTCTGGCACCACGGGGGGCTTTGTAAATGCACATGGCCCCTGACTACCATTCCAAACAAATTCTCTTTCCAAAAGCTCAACCGTGCTCCTCCACTTCTGAGCATTGTAGTTCGCCCGTAATGCACTTCAGGCCAATTTATGGGGTACCTCCATACTCAGAAGAGATGGTGTTACAAATTTTGGGGGGTATTTTCTGCTATTAACCCTTGCACAAATGTGAAATTTGGGGGGAAACACACATTTTAGTGAAAAAAAATATTTTTTTTTTACATATGCAAAAGTCGTGAAACACCTGTGGGGTATTAAGGCTCACTTTATTCCTTGTTACGTTCCCCAAGGGGTCTAGTTTCCAAAATGGTATGCCATGTGTTTTTTTTTTTTTGCTGTTCTGGCACCATAGGGGCTTCCTAAATGCAACATGCCCCCCAAAAACCATTTCTGAAAAACGTACTCTCCAAAATCCCCTTGTCGCTCCTTCGCTTCTGAGCCCTCTACTGCGCCCGCCGAACAATTTACATAGATATATGAGGTATGTCCTTACTCGAGAGAAATTGGGCTACAAATATAAGTATACATTTTCTCCTTTTACCCCTTGTAAAAATTCAAAAATTGGGTTTACAAGAACATGCGAGTGTAAAAAATGAAGAATCTGAATTTTCTCCTTCACTTTGCTGCTATTCCTGTGAAACACCTAAAGGGTTAAAACACTTACTGATTGTCATTTTGAATACTTTGGGGGGTGTAGTTTTTATAATGGGGTCATTTGTGGGGTATTTCTAATATGAAGACCCTTAAAATCCACTTCAAACCTGAACTGGTCCCTGAAAAAAAGCGAGTTTCAAAATTTTGTGAAAAATTGGAAAATTGCTGCTGAACTTTGAAGCCCTCTGGTGTCTTCCAAAAGTAAAAACACGTCAATTTTATGATGCCAACATAAAGTAGACATATTGGAAATGTGAATAAAAAAAAATATTTTGAATATCCATTTTCCTTACAAGCAGAAAGCTTCAAAGTTAGAAAAATGCTAAATTTTCTAATTTTTCATCAAATTTTGGGATTTTTCACCAAGAAAGGATGCAAGTTACCACAAAATGTTACCACTATGTTAAAGTAGAATATGTCAAGAAAAAACAATCTCGGAATCAGAATGACAACTAAAAGCATCCCAGAGTTATTAATGTTTAAAGTGACAGTGGTCAGATGTGCAAAAAACGCTCTGGTCCTAAGGTGTAAAATGGCCTGATCCTTAAGGGGTTAAAAAGGCCTCTGAAACATGAAAGAAGCAATCTAATTGGTTGCTATGGGCAACTGCACCGCTCTCTCTCAGGTTTTGATATATCTTCCCATCTGTGTTTTGGGGCATTGGGGTATTTTGAGGCCTTAAATATTCAAAGTTTCTGTGTATTTTTAGATTGATAGACATGGCTCAGCACAGACAACCAATAGTACACTTATGCATATCAAAGAAAAAGGGGAGGGAAAAAAGCAACAACAATACCATTCATGACAGACATGCAACTTTTGCGTAGCATTTAAAGAAACAGAGCTCTGAAATTGTTCTCCTAACGTTGCCCTTTGAGAGTCCGGCCTATCATTGTGACTGCACACAGCCATCTCTATAACATAAGAAAAAGCACTAAACGCCACAAACCATAAAACCTGTTCTCGACTACCTAACCCACATCATCAATATCTAGGGCCGGGCAGCCCCTTAATCCTTCGGGCTGGGGGGGAAGGGTGGGCTAGCAGGTATGTGTTTATTTTTCAAAACAGCGAGCTGCAAGAAGATAACCACTAATCCAAACATTTATTTAGACCCCGGTAAAAGGGCACGCCATTAAAATCCTGCGGTTATTTATATTATGAACAGCTTGTACGCCTCACCCCCTTTACAATCTTTATAGTGTGACCATGTGATCAAGTGCTGGAGATACCAGCGGCACGTCGCCATCTCTGGCCTGCACCACTGAACTTACTCAGCAGATTAAGGGTCTTCTTTTATGATGACGAAATATCTCAAGGCTTCTACGGGAACGGGACAGATGTTCTTTTCGGCTTCCAGCGTATAATTGTTTTTTTTTTTTTTCGTAAAAGGAAGGGATAAAAGGAACATATCAGGTGTGGGTTTAGGATCAAAACTATCTAGCATTTACTATAGTTTAAACATCCTAATTGGCTACAATTTACCATTTGGTGGGTTTGACTAAGTTGCCTGTAGGCGCAGTCAGATCCCGTTCCCATGTAATTAGGCAACATTTAGACAATATCTTAATGACACCATGAACTTGTGCTGAGGGACTCCAGCTGTAGACCACGGCGCAATTTTCTGATTGCACAACCCGATGTGGAATTAAGTCTTACAAAACCTATACTTTAACCTCCAAAGTATTTTTTTATTTTACTTTACTTTTTTATTTTTTTGACACAGATGTTCATTAAAGACAAATTAGAGCGCAGGGACGGACTGGAACATATACGTTGTTTTTTAAGGGCCGAGCCTACACAACCCAGTATGCTGACATTTTAAAGATCTGTAGGCTCTTTGATCTCGAAACTTTTCGACATCACTGAAGCTGTGTACAGACAATTACTGTGGGGAACAGAATTCGTGTTTATAAACAATCACGCCTATTTTTTCTTATCTATCCCAAATAATGTAATGTTTGTCAACAAAGAGTTAAAATAATATGGGCCCTTGTTTTTTTTTTTGGGCAACACTAAGGTTCAAAACGTGCCGCCGTTTCCTGTTCATTATTTCACCTACGTATAGACTAATGTTTCCTTAAAGAGTGAGCTTTCTGCTGTTGCAAAACTACAACTCCCAGCATGAATGGACAGCCTTTGACTGTCCGGGCATGCTGAGAGTTGTAGTTGTGCAATAGCTAAACGGACCCTGGCCCATGCAGGCCCTGAAGGCAAAAATAACACTTAAGGGAGAAAAGTTTATCCTTGAGGAGTGCACCGAAAGGTAAGTGTAGACTTACCTAACCAGGGTGCCTCCAGCTGTTGCAAAACTAGAACTCCTAGCATGCCTATGTGATGGCAGCAAAGTGCCGCACGATGGTCAAGCCTTTTAAGAGGACCAATGTAAGATATCCGAAAAAGTAGTCCAGCATTCTCAGGTATTGGATAAAACTTCTTGCTCTTTGATAATGTGTTTCATTAAAAGGAGACACATAGGGGGAGATTCATTAAAACCTCTGATGAGGAAAAGTTGAACGGTTAACCATGGCAACCAATCAGATGGCTTTTTTTTTTTTTTCAGAGGCCTTTTCAAAAATGAAAGAAGCGACTGGTTGACTTTTCTCTGCACAAGTTTCGACACATCTCCCCTATAGTCTCAAACATGAGGAACTCACAACAGCTTGACACATTTCATAGTTGCTAACCTAATCATAAGCCTGATGATTAAAGTGGGCAACTCCGAAATGCGTCAAGCAGTTGTATGTTCTTTATGTTTGACACAATATGCTTCTTTTTATATGCCTCTTCTTTCTTTTTCTGCATAACTACAGCAACCAGCATGCCAGGTCAGCCTTTGGCTGTCCGGGCATGCTGGAAATTGTAGTTCTGCATCAGCTGGTGGCACATTCATTGGGAAACATTGTTTTAATGAAAAAAAGCATGGATGCTTCCTTGCACAACAGTGTTGCAGCGCCACACTTTTCCATGGCTGTCTTTGGTACTGCAGCTCAGCTCCACTAAAATTAGCAAAGTTTACTAATCCTGCACAATCTCTTCGGCAAATTTATGCGTAACATACACACAAAAAAACGTGTTTCCGCATTGTTTATGCAATTCTAAATGACCCACGAACCTTTTGGAGACAAGTCAATCATCGCGTGGCATTCGTGTAAAGGTTTTCTGATACAAATGTATCAGGTTTGGTCTCGTATTTGAGATATTTCACACACTTGTCACGCAGCGTATGCGTTTCTTAAATCTGAACTCCAGCGTGCTCCATTGTTATGTTTGTTGGGAACACGGAACACAAACAAGGCGATCTTTGTGAAGTACTTTACTCGGCACAACTATTATTTTTAAGCATCAATGGGAGCAGATACCTATGCAAATAAAACATGTATGCTTAGTAAAAACAACAAGACATTAAGGATTAAAGTCAGGATGATCCCGGGAGATGGGATACACCCATTGACTCTATAAGACATAAAAGTTAGAAACTTGCAGTGAGCTGTTAACCTATCAAAGGACGATCCTGTGATGCTGAGACTCAGCAAACAAGAGGTGTAATAGCTACACTGAATGTCTGGCTGCATAACAATCTGCCGGGATTAACAAATGGGAACGGTAGCACGACAGTGACAACATCAAAGCTACCTGGCTTTATTGACTTGATTAAAGAGCAAGGAAAACTGTGCATGTGTAGCACCACAACACAATTACCCAAATGATGTATCATAATAACTCGCTGTCAGGTTGTAACAGCAACAACCAAACAAATGGGGAAGCTGCGGGCACGCCACACTGGGGCAATTACAGTCACCGCTAAGACCTGGTCTAATACCGTAAAGGAGTAAAAAACATAAACACAAGCAAACATACAGATAGAATAATAATAATAATAATAATGGTCTACATTGGAACCTAGAAGGTTGAACTGGAGAAGGATGGCGCAGATATGCAGAGGAAGAGATTTATTGACATGTCTCCCGATGCATGTCACACATGGGACCGCTTACAGCTGCTGTTTGCTGGGACACATTTACAACACCATTGGGTATTCCAAGATGTTTTCTGCATTTGCACAAAAAAATGATCAACAAGTCTTGAGAACAGGTTTCGAGTCCCAGGTCAGAACAGTATTAGAAGTCTCACACTGCTGTCATGCTTAGAGTCATTATTATGTAAAGATATTTGTTACTATGATATGGAAAATGGTCTTTTAGAGACTTGGGCCTTTAAAAAAGAGGGTCAAGATATTTAAGACAGAAGGAAACTAGAAATGTGTTACAGAACATGTGGTCTCAATCAGACAGTCTTTTCAAAGTGGTGGTCTTTTGGAGAGGTTTTACTATCTATCTCATATCTATCTCATATCTATCTATCTTCCAATCTATTTATCTATCTATATATCTATTTATCTATTTATTTATTTATTTATTTATTATCTACTGTGTCTATCTATCTATCTATCTATCTAGCTATCTATTTCGTGTCTATGCATCATCTATCTATCTATCATCTAGTGTCTATGTATCATCTATCTATCTATCTATCTATCTATCTATCTATCTATCTATCCATCTATCTATCTATCACAAGAACAAAATGTATTTTGAATGCTTCCACAAGCTAGTTTGGCCTTTATATAGTGTCCCAGGATTTAACTTTAATAGATGTAAATAGATTTATTAAAAATTGTACCCATCATCAAATTTTATTACTGAAGAAGATGGAGAGACAAATAGTAAAAAAGATAGATAGGTAGACAGACATGTGGGTACAAGATAGCTAGATAGATAGATAGATAGATAGATAGATAGGAGATAGATAGATAGATATGAGATAGATAGATAGATAGATAGATATGAGATAGATAGATAATAGATAGATATGACATAGATAGATAGATAGGAGATAGATAGATAGATATGAGATGGATAGATAGATAGATATGAGATGGATAGATAGATCAATAGGAGATAGATAGATATGAGATAGATAGATATGAGATAGATAGATAGATAGATAGATAGATAGATAGATACGATATATATGAAAAAAAAAACAAGAGACCAGCAGCACACAGAAAAATAGGTGCAAAAAAGGTGAAGGTTTATTGCATTATCCCAGTGTACAAAAGAAGCGACGTTTCAGCGACCTCTCGTCGCCGTTCTCAAGCTCGGAGAGCTTGAGAACGGCGACAATAGGTCGCTGAAACGTCGCTGAAGTGGATGAATGTGCGACAAGACAAGAGAGAACTTCTTAAATGTCAGTATATAAATGTATCACTTACTATACAATGTAACTCATGGACAGATAATGAATGACACTTATGCAGCGGCCGGTAGGTGGCCAAGGCTATTAGATCCTGCAGATTAAAGATGTTATGGGGCCAAACATTTTGAATAGTGAAAATTTAGGCCATTGTGGAATCCTTTGGTCTAGACAAAATGTTCTAATACAGTCTGCAACCAGGGTGACTCCAGCTGTTGCAAAACTACAACACTCAGCATGCCCGGACAGCCATGCTGGGAGTTGTAGTTTTGCCACAGCTGGAGGTCCACCGTTTGGAGACCACTGTTCTAATAGGACCCAATAAAACCAGGATCCAGAGTATAGATATTAGCGGACAACAACCTCAAATTTGGAATCCAGCTCTACCACACGTTTCTGGTGCAGAATCCTTAAAACCATTTACAACTTCCTTTCTATCAATCTGGCTTTTTAGCTTATGAACAGAATTATTACTACAAACTGAGCTGGATATGTCATGTGCCAAAATCTTACCCAGAAATAAGTGAAATCTAACAATTCCCCTCTGCTACCTCTACGTACAGAACTCTTGCATCCACATGAGAGAAGAAAAGTCCTTTTTTTTTTTTTTTTTTTTTTTTTTTTAAATAAGAATTTATTTGCAAAGGTTAACAACCCCGAACCAGCCCCCCACAGCCAGAATTTATTTGCAATATATTGGACACATGCTCAGCACAAAAAAAAAAAAAAAAAAAAAAAGAGGTCAAACCCATTAGGTAACTCACACCCTACCAGACAACCATAGGGGTTTTGTATACGTCTAGATTTATGGGTCTCTCATGAATGTAGAACCTGTGCTTACAGAAAACATACGTAAGAAAGGAATAAAAAAAAAAATTATAATAGGAAAAAAAAATTGTAGGTACTTAAAGCAGAGACTATAATGCAAATGACAGATCTAGGTCCCGTAGTACACAAGAAATATATATATATATATATATATATATATATATATATATATATATATATAAACTTCTGTTAGTCCAATAAAAAAGGTATTACAAGATACTGCTAAATTTTTTGATTTGCATCTATATATATATATATATATATATATATATATATATATATGAGACAAGAAGAAATATCCAGCGCAGCAAGGCTCGGATGCTAATGATTTATTTCAGATGCAGCAACATACAGGAAGACAGCAGTGACGCGTTTCGATCGCCTAAGCGATCTTAATCATACTGCAACATACGTAAGAAAGGAATTTAAAAAATAATAATATTAATAGGGAAAAATAAATTGTAGGTACTTAAAGCAGAGACTATAAGGCAAATGACAGATCCAGGTCCCATAGTACACAAGAAATATACATATATATATATATATATATATATATATATATATATATATATATAATTCTGTTAGTCCAAAAAAAATTCTTATTACAAGATACTGCAACATTTTTTGATTTGCATCTATATATATATATATATATATATATATATATTTATATATATATATATATATGTATATATATATATATATATATATATATATATACATATATATATAAAAACCAAAAACAGGCGCAGCACTCTCAAAAAAATGGGTGATTTAATATCTCATGTCAGCATTACAACGTTTCAACTCCTCCTGGAGCCATTTTCAAGCATGCTTGAAAATGGCTCCAGGAGGAGTTGAAACGTTGTAATGCTGACATGAGATATTAAATCACCCATTTTTTTGAGAGTGCTGCGCCTGTTTTTGGTTTTTGTCTATGGAGGACCTTGATCAAGTCTTTTTTTTGGACGCTGGCACCACCATTGTTTGCTGGATTGGATAAGTAGTGCTGCATTATTTTGGGACTTTACATATATATATATATATATATATAAATAAAAGAGACAAGAAGATATGTCCAGTGCAGCAAGGCTCAGATGATAACGATTTCTTTCAGATGCAGCAACATACAGGAAGACAGCAGTGACGCGTTTCGATCGCCTAAGCGATCTTAATCATACTGTATGATTAAGATCGCTTAGGCGATCAAAACGCGTCACTGCTTTCTTCCTGTATGTTGCTGCATCTGAAAGAAATTGTTAGCATCCGAGCCTTGCTGCGCTGGACATATCTTCTTGTCTCTTTTATTGGATTACCATCAGCATTGTCCGAGCTGCAGCTGACGAAAACCAGAGGGATGAGCTGGATTTACTATATATGTTTGCCTATATATATATATATATATATATATATATATATATATATATATATATGTATAATCATAGTCGGGGAGCAAGGCATTCCAGCAATCATCCGCCATATGCAAGCGACTTGTGATTGCGTTTCGTCACAGAATTCAGCTGTATCCAAACAAGGCAAGAAAACAGTGATGTAGTCATTGTTATTGTTGTCTACTTGTAACATTTGTACATAGTACAGTATATGATCCCTTACCCGAGCCCTGCGCCCTAATGAGAACCAGAGCCGCGCTCTTAAGCAGAAATCAACTTCTTTTTTTTTCTCATTTAGGATCATATACACTCCTTAAATAATAAAGAATAATTACTCTCAGACTCGGAAGATTTACTCCTTCAGATCTCTATCATCCTGAGTTTTTTCTTTTTTCCTTTTTTTTTTTTCTGTTTATTTAGAAACAAATGGAACATTTACAAATAAACGTTTCAGAGTGAAATGGATACATAGTTGCAAATGTATAGAAAACTGGATGGAGGGGAGGGTGGGGGGAAGAGGAGGAGGAGGAGGAAGAGCCACTAGGTTTCCATACTAGGTCAGTGTTTCCTAACCAGGGTGCCTCCAGCTGTTGCAAAACTACAACTCTCAGTATGCCCAGACAGCCAACGGAGGAAGAGCCACTAGGTTTCCATACTAGGTCAGTGTTTCCCAACCAGGGTGCCTCCAGCTGTAACAAAACTACAACTCCCAGCATGCTCGGACAGCCAACGGAGGAAGAGCCACTTGGTTTCCATACTATGTCAGTGTTTCCCAACCAGGGTGCCTCCAGCTGTTGCAAAACTACAACTCCCAGCATGCCCGGACAGCCAACTGAGGAAGAGCCACTAGGTTTCCATACTAGGTCAGTGTTTCCCAACCAGGGTGCCTCCAGCTGTTGCAAAACTACAACTCCCAGCATGCCCGGACAGCCAACGGAGGAAGAGCCACTAGGTTTCCTTACTAGGTCAGTGTTTCCCAACCAGGGTGCCTCCAGCTGTTGCAAAACTACAACTCCCAGCATGCCCGGACAGCCAACGGAGGAAGAGCCACTAGGTTTCCATACTAGGTCAGTGTTTCCCAACCAGGCTGCCTCCAGCTGTTGCAAAACTACAACTCCCAGCATGCCCGGACAGCCGTTGGCTGTCCGGGCATGCTGGGAGTTGTAGTTTTGCAACAGCTGGAGGCACCCTGATTGGGAAACACTGTACTAGGTTGTAGCTCAGTGTGGTGCTTCATTTTAAGGAAGGAAAGGTGATGTTTTTGACACATTAAGGTCATTTGCAACTGATCCTACCATTTCGCATATGACTGCAAGGCCAAGAGGGGCGGTAAGGTGTATATACAAGGGACATATGGCTGAGAAGTATCCAAGGCCCTCCTGTTATACAGAAGACATTTAAATCATATGCATCATAACTAAATTAATAAGCCAGCTTTATGGAATAGACGTTTATGTGTTGTAGGATGACCGGCAGCCCTATGTAAATTGCAGATAGCCATGAACTTTATATAATATATATATATATATATATATATATATATATATATATATATACAAAACTCCAAGATAAGGTAAAAAAAAATGTAAACAATCATGTATTCCATACTAATGTGATACCTATGCAAAAATGTTATATAACCATATAGATAATAGCAAAAGTAAAAAAAGACTTTTTTAGCTGAAAGTCCATTTACATGTGATAGACGTCCACTAAGCCAATACAGTGACAGCTTAAAGACAGCGCAGAGTTTGGCATTCTGCAAATCTTCAGCTGTTGTGACACAGCATATCCTGCTGGGCCTTCTAGTTCCACAACAGCTGAGAAGCTGCATGAAGCCCCATTGCCTGAGCTAGTAGCCGCAATGTCCAGTAAAGTTCACAGGTCTGCATGCCATGGTTTATGACCCTAGTGGTGCCTTTCTGTCCCAGCAGCATACAGACAGGGTGTCAGGACTACAACCACAGCTCATTAACCCCCCTAGGATTTACCAACTGTAAAATGACCATGTCCACCCCCACCACTCCTAGTACTAGTCTGGACCCTTTTAGTCAGGGGGACACTTGGTGTAATAGCCACCCACTAAGCCTGAAGTAGCCGCCCAATGTAGACATCATGTCAGTACACTAGTCACACATAGTCCCTGGACTAGTTGACACCTGATTGTGTAGTAGTCATCCACACTCATTGTACTAGTCATGGACAGTCACTGTTCCTGTCATTGGCGCTCCCTGTAATAAAAGATGCAGTCAATATAGTAGCAGCCTTTACCCACTGTATTAGTTACGCTAATTCCTTGTAATAGTCACCCATGGTCTCTCTAGTATCTTTTTGCAGTCCATAAAATAGTTCATCACAGTCCCCTTCTATTTAGATACCCACACTCTCTGTACTAGTCAATCACTTTACCCTTAGTTACCTCCACTCTCTCTTCTAATCAGCCACACTCCCTGTACAAGGTACCTCCACTTTCTATTACCCACTTACCCATATTCCCTGGACTATTACCCATAGTCCCTATACTATTACCCATATTCCCTGTACTATTACCCATATTCCCTGGACTATTACCCATATTCCCTGTATTATTACCCATATTCCCTGGACTATTACCCATATTCCCTGGACTATTACCCATATTCCCTGGACTATTACCCATAGTCCCTGTACTATTACACATATTCCCTGGACTATTACCCATATTCCCTGTACTATTACCCATATTCCCTGGACTATTACCCATAGTCCCTGTACTATTACCCATATTCCCTGTACTATTACCCATATTCCCTGGACTATTACCCATATTCCCTGTACTATTACCCATATTCCCTGTACTATTACCCATATTCCCTGTACTATTACCCATATTCCCTGTACTATTAACCATATTCCCTGGACTATTAACCATATTCCCTGGACTATTACCCATATTCCCTGTACTATTAACCATATTCCCTGGACTATTACCCATATTCCCTGTACTATTACCCATATTCCCTGGACTATTACCCATATTCCCTGGACTATTACCCATATTCCCTGGACTATTACCCATATTCCCTGGACTATTACCTATATTCCCTGGACTATTACCCATATTCCCTGGACTATTACCCATATTCCCTGGACTATTACCCATATTCCCTGTACTATTACCCATATTCCCTGTACTATTACCCATATTCCCTGGACTATTACCCATATTTCCTGTACTATTACCCATATTCCCTGGACTATTACCCATATTCCCTGTACTATTACCCATATTCCCTGTACTATTACCCATATTCCCTGGACTATTACCCATATTCCCTGGACTATTACCCATATTCCCTGGACTATTACCCATATTCCCTGGACTATTACCCATATTCCCTGTACTATTACCCATATTCCCTGTACTATTACCCATATTCCCTGGACTATTACCCATATTTCCTGTACTATTACCCATATTCCCTGGACTATTACCCATATTCCCTGTACTATTACCCATATTCCCTGTACTATTACCCATATTCCCTGGACTATTACCCATATTCCCTGGACTATTACCCATATTCCCTGGACTATTACCCATATTCCCTGGACTATTACCCATATTCCCTGTACTATTACCCATATTCCCTGTACTATTACCCATATTCCCTGGACTATTACCCATATTCCCTGGACTATTACCAATATTCCCTGGACTATTACCCATATTCCCTGTAATATTACCCATATTCCCTGGACTATTACCCATATTCCCTGGACTATTACCCATATTCCCTGTACTATTACCCATATTCCCTGTACTATTACCCATCTTCCCTTACCCATATTCCCTGTACTATTACCCATATTCCCTGGACTATTACCCATATTCCCTGGACTATTACCCATATTCCCTGTACTATTACCCATATTCTCTGTACTATTACCCATATTCCCTGTACTATTACCCATATTCCCTGTACTATTACCCATATTCCCTGGACTATTACCCATATTCCCTGTACTATTACCCATATTCCCTGTACTATTACCCATATCCCCTGGACTATTACCCATATTCCCTGGACTATTACCCATATTCCCTGTACTATTACCCATATTCCCTGTACTATTACCTATATTCCCTGGACTATTACCCATATTCCCTGTACTATTACCCATATTCCCTGTACTATTACCCATATTCCCTGTACTATTAACCATATTCCCTGGACTATTACCCATATTCCCTGGACTATTACCCATATTCCCTGTACTATTAACCATATTCCCTGGACTATTACCCATATTCCCTGTACTATTACCCATATTCCCTGGACTATTACCCATATTCCCTGGACTATTACCTATATTCCCTGGACTATTACCCATATTCCCTGGACTATTACCCATATTCCCTGGACTATTACCCATATTCCCTGTACTATTACCCATATTCCCTGTACTATTACCCATATTCCCTGGACTATTACCCATATTTCCTGTACTATTACCCATATTCCCTGGACTATTACCCATATTCCCTGTACTATTACCCATATTCCCTGGACTATTACCCATATTCCCTGTAATATTACCAGTATTCCCTGGACTATTACCCATATTCCCTGTACTATTACCCATATTCCCTGTACTATTACCCATCTTCCCTGTACTATTACCCATATTCCCTGGACTATTACCCATATTCCCTGGACTATTACCCATATTCCCTGTACTATTACCCATATTCCCTGGACTATTACCCATATTCCCTGTACTATTACCCATATTCCCTGTACTATTACCCATATTCCCTGTACTATTACCCATATTCCCTGTACTATTACCCATATCCCCTGGACTATTACCCATATTCCCTGGACTATTACCCAGATTCCCTGTACTATTACCCATATTCCCTGTACTATTACCTATATTCCCTGGACTATTACCCATATTCCCTGTACTATTACCCATATTCCCTGTACTATTACCCATATTCCCTGTACTATTACCCATATTCCCTGTACTATTACCCATATTCCCTGTACTATTAACCATATCCCCTGTACTATTACCGATATTCTCTATACTACTTAGTTACCCAGACTCTCTGTACTAGTTATACAGTCTATATTTTACTATTCATTCACACTCCCTGTAATAGTTACCTATACTTTCTGTACTAGTCATACACCCTTATATAACATACACCTGAATCAGTTGGTTGTCCATCCATCCTCCCAGGACTAGTTGCCCACTCTCTGTACTGGTCATCCACATGTACTGGTTACTTGCCATCCCTGTACCAATGTTACCCACTCTCTCAATACCAGTGTTACCCACACTCTGTGATGAACACACTCCCTGTACCAATACACTGATCATCTACACTCCAAGTCCTAGTTATTTACCCTCCTTTTACCAGTGCTATCCACTGATCATCTACACTCCATGTACTAATTATTTACCCTTCATATGCTAGTGCTACCCACTGTTCTACACTCCATGTCCTAGTTATTTACCCTCCCTGTACCACTGCAATCCACTGCTCTACACTCCATGTCCTAGTTATTTACCCTTCATATACCACTGCTTTCCACTGTTCTACACTCCATGTCCTAGTTATTTACCCTCCCTGTACCACTGCTATCCACTGCTCTACACTCCATGTCCTAGTTATTTACCCTTCATATACCACTGCTATCCACTGCTCTACACTCCATGTCCTAGTTATTTACCCTTCATATACCACTGCTATCCACTGCTCTACACTCCATGTCCTAGTTATTTACCCTTCATATACCACTGCTATCCACTGCTCTACACTCCATGTACTAGTTATTTACCCTTCATATACCACTGCTATCCACTGCTCTACACTCCATGTCCTAGTTATTTACCCTTCATATGCCAGTGCTGCCCACTGTTCTACACTCCATGTCCTAGTTATTTACCCTCCCTGTACCACTGCTATGCACTGCTCTACACTCCATGTATTAGTTATTTACCCTTCATATACCACTGCTATCCACTGCTCTACACTCCATGTCCTAGTTATTTACCCTTCATATACCACTGCTATCCACTGCTCTACACTCCGTGTCCTAGTTATTTACCCTTCATATACCACTGCTATCCACTGCTCTACACTCCATGTCCTAGTTATTTACCCTTCATATACCACTGCTATCCACTGTTCTACACTCCATGTCCTAGTTATTTACCCTCCCTGTACCACTGCTACCCACTGCTCTACACTCCATGTATTTGTTATTTACCCTTCATATGCCAGTGCTACCCACCGCTATACACTCCATGTATTAGTTATTTACTCTTCATATGCCAGTGCTATCCACTGCTCTACACTTCATGTATTAGTTATTTACCCTTCATATGCCAGTGCTATCCACTGCTCTACACTCCATGTACTAGTAACGTGCCCTCCCTGTACCAGTGTTGCCCACCCTCGGTACTGGTCAGCCATAGCCTATGTCCTAGTTATTTACCCTCCCTGTACCACTGCTATGCACTGCTCTACACTCCATGTATTAGTTATTTACCCTTCATATGCCAATGCTACCCACTGCTCTACACTCCATGTCCTAGTTATTTACCCTTCATATGCCAGTGCTACCCACTGCTCTACACTCCATGTATGTGTTATTTACCCTTCATATACCACTGCTATCCACTGCTCATCTACACTCCATGTCCTAGTTATGTACCCTTCATATGCCAGTGCTATCCACTGCTCTACACTCCATGTATTAGTTATTTACCCTTCATATACCACTGCTATCCACTGCTCTACACTTCATGTATTAGTTATTTACCCTTCATATACCACTGCTATCCACTGCTCATCTACACTCCATGTATTAGTTATTTACCCTTCATATACCACTGCTATCCACTGCTCTACACTTCATGTATTAGTTATTTACCCTTCATATACCACTGCTATCCACTGCTCTTCTACACTCCATGTCCTAGTTATTTACCCTTCATATACCACTGCTATCCACTGCTCTTCTACACTCCATGTCCTAGTTATTTACCCTTCATATACCACTGCTATCCACTGCTCATCTACACTCCATGTATTAGTTATTTACCCTTCATATACCACTGCTATCCACTGCTCATCTACACTCCATGTATTAGTTATTTACCCTTCATATACCACTGCTATCCACTGCTCTACACTTCATGTATTAGTTATTTACCCTTCATATACCACTGCTATCCACTGCTCATCTACACTCCATGTATTAGTTATTTACCCTTCATATACCACTGCTATCCACTGCTCATCTACACTCCATGTATTAGTTATTTACCCTTCATATACCACTGCTATCCACTGCTCTACACTTCATGTATTAGTTATTTACCCTTCATATACCACTGCTATCCACTGCTCTTCTACACTCCATGTCCTAGTTATTTACCCTTCATATACCACTGCTATCCACTGCTCTACACTCCATGTCCTAGTTATTTACCCTTCATATACCACTGCTATCCACTGCTCTACACTTCATGTATTAGTTATTTACCCTTCATATACCACTGCTATCCACTGCTCATCTACACTCCATGTCCTAGTTATGTACCCTTCATATGCCAGTGCTTTCTACCCACTGCTCATCTACACTCCATGTCTTAGTTATTTACCCTTCATATGCCAGTGCTATCCACTGCTCTACACTCCATGTACTAGTTATTTACCCTTCATATGCCAGTGCTATCCACTGCTCATCTACACTCCATGTACTAGTTATTTACCCTTCATATACCACTGCTATCCACTGCTCTACACTTCATGTATTAGTTATTTACCCTTCATATACCACTGCTATCCACTGCTCTTCTACACTCCATGTCTTAGTTATTTACCCTTCATATGCCAGTGCTTTCTACCCACTGCTCATCTACACTCCATGTCTTAGTTATTTACCCTTCATATGCCAGTGCTATCCACTGCTCTTCTACACTCCATGTCCTAGCTGCCCACACTCTTTGCACTAGTAATGTCCCCCTTTTCAGGGGCAGGCAGGGTACTCACTGTAAGGACAGTCATTCTTCTTGGTCCCGCTAACCCTGCCGGTGTCATCGATCTTGAGGAAATACTTGTGGAAGGAGAAGAGTTTCCTGAAGCGGATATCTCCTTGAAGGTAGTTGTAACTTCGCACGTGTCTCCCAGAGGAATAGTTGGAGGAGATCTCCGGGGGGCGCACTGACCCTCTCCCCCAGACCTCATCACAGGTGACAGACAAGGAGCAGACCAAAAACAAGAGGAGCAGAGAGCGAGGCAGGTGACAGAAGCCTGGGGCACCATGTGTCAGTATCCATTTCCACATTGTACTGAGGGCTTCAGAAGATGCCTCATGGAAAGACACATACTGGAAAGCTAAAATCCAATGTGGGGTGAGCTGGGATCTGGTGACCACTGACTCCCAGGACTCTGCTCTGTGCTGGAGACTTTAGGGCATCAACATCCATAACTCCTTAGGGACCATCCAAAGCTGAGGAGCTCTCCTGCCTCTGCTCCCCTGGAGATCCTCATCCAGAAGATGCTGCTGGGGACTTGCTCTGCCCTGTCTGCTGCCTCTACTTCATACACCCACTTTCCCGGCAGGCTCCCAGCATGTTACAAGTCTGCAATGCCTGGAAAAAAGAGACATGACATGTTCACTTCCCCCCAAAAAAGTCTTAATCCATGCACAGCCCCCCTCCTCCTTGTGGATGAGCAGCAGTCAGCTCTGCTGTAGACAGGTTGGAAGCTGAAGTGTAAATGACAGTGATTACAATGCAGAGGTGGGATGTCTCTTGGTGGGGTCAGGCAGAGGTGGTCATCTGAAACCCAAGAGTTAGGGGGGAGTCCCACAGGAGGGGAGGGGGCTTCTCCTGCAGCAGGCTGGGTAGACACAGACAGAGATGACTGATCCCTCGCACTGATCTGGATGCTGCTAATTGCTGCTGCTCTCCCGGCTCCTCTGCAGCCAATCCCCACCACAGAGCCCCTGCCTGGCTTTTTGGCAGTGAAGTGCTCCACCTGGAGATTGCTTCCCTCCCCTCTACTGGAGAAATGTTGCAGACAAGCACAGGACAGGGTGGATGGGAGAAAGAGCTTCCTATTGTTAACCCTTAAGTGCCCCCAGACTACAAGCATTAGTGTAATATCCTTCAGTGCTGGAGTCAGGAAATAATCAAGATGAAAAGCCTGGAGAGGCAGAGACCACCAAAGAGACCCAGCTCCAGAGCCTGGTGCATAGGGCTGGGCACACTGGTGCTATGGGAATACCCAGATACATACTGAGGGTACTATTAATAAGTCCATACACAATACACACCACTTTCTTATATGTATCTATAGATATTGTCTCTCAGTCTATTATTGTATTATCAAAATATGGAACTTTCTGGCAAGTTTGAAGAAGACTGTGAGGCAGATAAAAGTCACTGGTTTTCTTTTGCTGTATGAGATTAACCCCTTGCATCTTTACATGGGTTGGAGAGCTGCAGCTTTTCATGTATACATTGGTTCATCTTTAAGGATCCTCCTGTATGCAGGTTTATTTTAATAGTAGTGCCATTCTCATCCTGGACACACTCTCTCATCATAAAATGATTTGTGTTTCTAATCTCTTTCTTCTTCACTTTTTTGTCCTCCCTTCTCCCTTTCTTCCTTTCCTTCTCCCCTACCTCTCTCCTTCCTAACTTTTTTTCCCCTATATCTTCCATAGGAGACAAATATTGGGGCAGCTTGGAAGTTTCTTTTATCCATCCTTCTTTTTTCCTTTTCCTCCTCCCCCTTTCTTCTCCTTCCTCCTTTTCATCTGTACTCCTTCCTTCCTTCTTTCTTTCCATATTTTCTTTTTCTTCCTTCCTTCCGTCTTCTTTTTTACTTCCACATCACTTTAGAAAGAAAAAATATAGCAATAAAAACAATAAAAACATGATATAAGACCTTTGATGAAATTTGTATATGACGATGATCACGTATAGTCTATGTTGTCTTCTCTTCCCAGCTTTTTTCTCTTTCTTTTACCAGCCATAGATATCAGTATTGACAAACACAGATGGTTTTGTCTGTTTAGTTCGATCATTCGTCGGTTGTAAATCGCCTTTAAACCAAAGGATCCGCAACCAACAATCTGCTGGATTTTTCACCTTCTGATTCACTCGTTTCCGCCTTTTGCTAAGGTCTGTCACAAATATTTTTAGTAGCATTGTCCAGATTTTAAAGGGACACTTCAGGCAAAAGTGATACAGTGGCCTAGATTTACTAATACTGTTTAATTCTGAGACAGTGCAAATTTAGACCAGTCAGAATTCTGCAGATTTATCACAGTGTCTTAGTTTTCGTCATAAATCTGTCACATTCGGTTTAGACCTACTAGTTTGCTTACTTTATTCCAAAATGTTATGATACACCCTCTTTCCCACATAATCACACCTTCTACTGTGCTGGACACAAAAATGTCTCCATTATATATCTGGTGGAACTCATTAAAGGGTTACTCCAATTCTTACAAATCCTTATCATCAGGGGATGTATCTTATTATGGAGGGTCCGACCTCTGGGACCCCCTGCAGTTTCCAGAACAAGGTTCCGTCTTTCCCTGTACATGAAACAGTAAGCGATTCATGCATTCTCTATAGAAGCACCAGAGATACACGAGATCTGTGCTTAGGTATCTCTGGCACTCCCATAGACAGTGAACGGAGTGTCTGCTGACACATTGCTGCATGCGTAGGGAGATCGGACCCCTCCAATCAGACACTTGTCTTATGCCTAGTGTATGGCTTGAGGAGCCAAGGCATAAGACAGAATTAAAGGAACCATAGAGACACTAGGCATAACACATGGGGTCAGCTCTGCTCTTTCTTTCTCTAAACTGAATGTCTGAATAGCTGCACATCAGATGACAGGCTTCTATAATGTCTATGATCAGTTTGAGGATTGAGCTTTCACTTTCTCTTCTGACGATTTAGTTTATAGTAGTCCACACTATAGCTAAAACACCATTATGGGGAGTGCTTCAAGTAATTCACTGCTAATACTAAGTGATAATAAAGATGTTCTGCAGCATCAGCTGTGTGTGTTGTATATGAAGAATATTTTACCTTGTACACGAATGTTCAATATAAAAAGTCTCCTAGTAATCTGATCTGTAGAAAACCACAAGTCTCATGGCCTCATGCTGCTATGACCTCCCTGACTTTGTAACATTTTTATATATTGGTGTGATAATACATATCTCTATTTTCTATCTATCCTATATCTATCTAGCTATCTATTTATCTATCTACAGTGGGGCAAAAAAGTATTTATTCAGCCCCCAATTGTGCAAGTTCTCCCACTTAAAAAGATGAAAGAGGCCTGTAATGTTCATCATAGGTATACCTCAACTATGAGAGACAGAATGAGAAAAAAAAATCCATAAAATCACATTGTCTGATTGTTAAAGAATTGTTGTGCAAATTATGGTGGAAAATAAGTATTTGGTCAGTAACAAAAGTTCATCTCAATACTTTGTTTTATACCCTTTGTTGGCAATTACAGAGGTCAAACACACTGTTGCGGGTATTTTGGCACATTCCTCCATGCGGATCTCCTCTAGAGCAGTGATGTTTTGGGGCTGTTACTGGGCAACACGGACTTTCAACTCCCCCCAAAGGTTTTCTATGGGGTTGAGATCTGGAGACTGGCTAAGCCACTCCAGGACCTTGAAATGCTTCTTACATAGCCACTCCTTTGTTGCCCAGGTGGTGTGTTTGGGATCATTGTCATGCTGAAAGACCCAGCCACATCTCATCTTCAATGCCCTGGATGATGGAAGGTTTTTATTCAAAATCTCACGATACATGGCCCCATTCATTCTTTCCTTTACATGGATCAGTCTTCCTGGTCCCTTAGCAGAAAAACAGCCCCAAAGCATTATGTTTCCACCCCCATGCTTCACAGTAGGTATGGTGTTCTGTGGATGCAACTCAGCATTCTTTCTCCTCCAAACACGACAAGTTGAGTTTTTTATCAAAAAGTTCTACTTTGGTTTCATCTGACCATATGACATTCTTCCAATCCTCTTCTGGATCATCCAATTGCTCTCTAGAAAACTTCAGATGGGCCTGGACATGTACAGCAGGGGAACACGTCTGGCACTGCATGATATGAGTCCCTGGCGGCGTAGTGTGTTACTGATGGTAGCCTTTGTTACTTTGGTCCCAGCTCTCTGCAGGTCATTCACTAGGTCCCCCATGTGATTCTGGGATTTTTGCTCACCGTTCTTGTGATAATTTTGACACCACGGGGTGATATCTTGTATGGAGCCCCAGATCGAGGGAGATTATCAGTGGTCTTGTATGTCTTCCATTTTCTGTTATCTGCTCCCACAGTTGATTTCTTCACACCAAGCTGCCTGATTTTTGCAGATTCAGTCTTCCCAGCCTGGTGCAGGTCTACAATTTTGTTTCTGGTGTCCTTCAACAGCTCTTTGGTCTTGGCCATAGTGGAGTTTGGAGTGTGACTGTTTGAGGTTGTGGACAGGTGTCTTTTATACTGAGAACAAGTTCAAACAGGTGCCATTAATACAGGTAACAAGTGGAGGACAGAGGAGACTCTTAAAGAAGAAGTTACAGGTCTCTGAGAGCCAGAAATCTTGCTTGTTTGTAGGTGACCAAATACTTATTTACCACCATAATTTGCAAATAAATTCTTTAAAAATCAGACAATGTGATTTTATGGATTTTTTTCTCTCATTATGTCTCTCCTAGTTGAGGTATACCTATGATGAAAATTACAGGCATCTCTCATATTTTTAAGTGGGAGAACTTCCACAAGTGGTGGCTGACAAAATACTTTTTTGCCCCACTATATCTATCTATTTCACTGTCTTCTTCAGTACTAAAAAATTGGCAGTTGGTTCCTACTTCTTTTGTTTTCTATTCAAATCTATTAATGTTTTTTCCACTACATACATTATATGACACTATATAAAGGCCAAACTATCTTCACATGGTAATAACATGCTCCTTAGGCTGGCACAGTGATGGAGGCTTTATAGTGGTGATAGATTTTTGATAATTCCCCTTGGGCCCATCCTATTAAAGGAGAAGTCTCATGGCGATAAATGTGCGGCCATTATGTCCGCGTTGTCAGACTATAAAATAACACATGGGACTCACCTGCCATCACTCCCTCGGTGTCTCAGCATCACTGCTCCTGTTCTCCGGTGGTGTTTTCTTCCATGTTGCCCGTGGTCAATGTGTCACACCATCGCTCAACCTATCGCCGTGAGACTTCTCCTTTAAGTGTCCAGTCGGATGGTATGTAGGGAGATCTTGGTGTTACTAGTGCAGATAGTGAGGCAGACACAGTTGTAGTGAAACTTTTCCCTGCCAACTTGGCAGAATAATTTTCCAATAAACACAACAGCCCAACAGGTCCTGTTAGACTATTCTGATGAGCTTCTATGAGGAGGTCAGATACTGGGATTAGGGGAGGATATATGTAAATGGGGTATTAACCGGATCAGTGATAGGAAGCAGAGGGTGGGGATCAATGGAACTTACTCTGGTTGGGTGACAGTTACTAGTGGGGACCACAGTAGTCAGTACTGGATCCACTTCTTTTCAATACATTTATTAATAACCTTGTAGAGGGATTACAGAGTAGAATTCCAATATTTGCATATGACACTAAACTGGGTAAGGTGATAACCACAGAGGAGGATAATATAATATTACAGAGGCATCTGGGGAAGCTGGAGGCTTGGGCACAGACATGACAAATTGAATTTAATGTGGATGAATGTATTTATGCACTAGGGACTTAAAAATAAAATGTACAATTGTGTGCTAAAAAATAAGACCTTAGGTAAACCTTGGGGATATTGGTGGACAGTAAATTCAACTTTAGTGATCAGTGCCAGGCAGCTGCAGCCGCTGTATAAATCATTAGTCAGACCACATATGAAGTATTGTGTCCAATTTTAGGCCCTTGTATATAAGAAGTACATGGCTGCACTGGAGAGGGTGCAGAGGAGGGCGACAGAGGTAATTCGTGGTATGGGAGGATTACAGGACCAAGACAGGTTATCAAGATTGGGGTTATTTAGTTTGGAGAAAAGACATTTTAGGAGCGATTTGATCACAATGTACAAATATATAAATGGATGGTACAGAGATCTTTCTAGTGATCTTTTTATTCCTAGGCCGGTAACCATGACAAGGGGACATCCTCTACATCTAGAGGAAAGAAGGATTCACCATCATCATAGTTAGAGATTCTTTACTGTAAAGAAAGTAGTTTATATAATTATATTATATAATAGACATAAAAATAATAAATAAAAATCTATATTAACGTTTTTTCCACTACATACACTATATGATACTATATAAAGGCCAAACTATTTTAACAGTTCCTAAGCTCCTTAGGCTGGCACAGTGATGGAGGCTCTGTAGTGGTGATAGTTTTTGATAATTCCCCTTGGGCCCATCCATCCTATTTAACTCTCTGCCACATGATGTTGTGATGTCTGACTCAATAAAATAGGTTCAATGGGGGCCTGGATGTTTTCTGAAAATATAACAAATGACTGGGAAAGGTCCTGACTTTCCTCTAGCACTCAGAGAAAACTCTATTCCTAGTATTCTCTTCCTGAGAGGTATATGTTCACTGGTTGGCTCCAAGTACATAAGAAGTACTCTTGGAGCTGAGCTGCAATGTCCACTTTGCAGGTGCCTTGGAAAATGTATAACTTGGCAGCCACAAGGTTTCTAGGCCTCACCTGAAGCCCTAAAAGGTCCTAGCATGCAGTGGGGTTCACGTACAATTCCTTCCCATAGCCTGTGCCTCTTTGTCTATAGAATGTTCACTATTTTCTCTTTAAGAAATGTGGAATTGGATGATGCTCTATAATCCTTACTCTGAAGGAGCTGATATATCTTAGGCAGGTTCATATTCTACTCTCACATAGAAAAGCTGCCCTTCTTTGCTGTCTACAATTTAGACCTAAAACTAATAACCTGCTATAACCCACTATAGCCCCATATATAAAAATACATAAAAATAGTACTTATATTTATAGCCAGAATTTACAATTAAAAGTAAAAATAATTACCAATATTTAAAGATCACAAATTTAATTCCCGATTGTACCCGAGAAAAAGTTAATTCCCGATTGGACCCGAGAAATAAATCATGTGACATAGTAATAATGTTGACTTGGAAATGCTTTATTATACCGGCGCAGTACCCGAGAGTATCACGTGAGTAGGTAAACAAATACATCACTGACCCCGTGAGAAATCACGTGACCATGGTAAACAAAGGACGTCAGAGAAGGACGTGGGGATCATGTGACAATACACGTGACCCCACGCAACAATGTCATGACGGAACCAGGAAGTATGCGGAATTGGTAGCGGAGAAGAACGCAGGTCCGGAAATGACCTGTGTATAGGTAAGCATTTTATTGGCTAAATAGAAGTACAACTATTTACCTGACCACTCATGGACCATCCTGGTGAGTGAGAAACACATGATAATGATGACGCAACGAAATCGGATTGGTAGTGGTAGCATGGAAGTGTGTCCCCACCTACAAACAGAGGGTATTTAAACCCGTCTATCTAGACAAGGGACGCCAGTAGCACCCTGAACCTTGATAAAGCCGGTTACGGCCGGCAAAATGTCAAGGGGGTGTTGTGTGTATAATTTTAACAGCAGCATTGGGACAGAGCATAAAGTATAATTACCAGAGTTGGGATCAATAGGAAATCTATCCAATAAAAATAAAGGTGGCTAATGTGAAACTTATATCCAACTAACTGGAAATCATAAAGGGGAATGACTTATAATAACCCCAACCTGACCCAATGTCTGTGGTTTTAATCCACTAATTTTAGATTTCTTGCTAATTCATAATTTTTTATAAAGTAGGGTTCCCGAGTTTTGGGAATTTAGTCCCAGGAAGGCGTCAGCCTAAATGGGAATTTGAGATAATGTTATAAATTCCTGGGAGACACCTTATGGATAATTTGGATCTGTAGCTTCTTTGCTGTCGAGTCTCACCTGGGTTCCTCTCTGGGGAGAGAGAGGCTGTGCTAGAGCTGGCCTCTCCCACCAACTAGAATGTATCTAATGTAAAAATAGGCACCTGTGTTAGTAAATGGACTCTCCCCACTTTTAGCCAGGACAAGGTGCAAACTGCAAAATACAGAGCAAAAAAACTGCCCAAATCAGCATAAAACAAAAGTGCAATATAAAATAATGAAAGAACAGTTTGTTGCTAGAAAAACACATTGCTATCAGGAATACATGTCTGACAACCAATTTACTAGTCTCACAGGGCATGTGGTTGGACACTGTATATGCTATGCCAGTGTCTCCCAACCAGGGTGCCTACAGCTGTTGCAAATCTACAACTCCGAGTGTGCCGAAGCCTGGGAGTTGTAGTTTTGCAACAGATGGAGGCACCCTAGTTGGGAAACACTAGTAAATGTTGCTTTGCTTTCTTGAAGTTAGCCCAAGATCAATGTCCAAAAATGCAAGCACCCATTTGCAACAGTTCCCTACTGTGCTGCTATATTCTGATCATCTATCTGTGGTGTCCCTGTACCGCATCCTATACGGTACCTGTATATAGGTCCCCAAAGTCAGAGTCCCTAGGACGTCGGGGTCCATCTTATCTAGTCAGCCCCTTGTCACCTCTCATCTAAGGATTAGTAGATCTAATAGTTTATTCAAGATTTATATAAGTATAAATGTACAAATGTATATAATTGGTTAATTACCTGTACGGAGCATAGCAGGACCTGCGGGTCACATGATCAGTGTTACGCTGATCGCTCCGGGTCCCTGCTCCTCCCCGGAGCGCTCGCGGCGTTCCTCTCTCTGCAGCGCCCCGGTCAGACCTGCTGACCGGGAGCGCTGCACTGACACTGCCGGCAGGGATGCGATTCGCATAGCGCCAGCTCTCTAAGATTTAAAGGGCCAGTGCACCAATGATTGGTGCCTGGCCCAATCAGCCTAATTAGCTTCCACCTGCTCCCTGGCTATATTACCTCACTTCCCCTGCACTTCCCTGCCGGATCTTGTTGCCTTGTGCCAGTGAAAGCGTTTAGTGTTGTCCAAAGCCTGTGTTCCAGATCTTCTGCTATCCACATTTACTACGAACCTTGTCGCCTGCCCCGACCTTCTGCTACGTCTGACCTTGCCTCTGCCTAGTCCTTCTGTCCCACGCCTTCTCAGCAGTCAGTGAGGTTGAGCCATTGCCGGTGGATACGACATGGTTGCTACCGCCGCAGCAAGACCATCCCGCTTTGCGGCGGGGTCTGGTGAAAACCAGTAGCAACCCTAGAACCGGTCCACCGACACGGTCCACGCCAATCCCTCGCTGACACAGAGGATCCACATCCAGCTAGCCGAATCGTGACAATCAGGTAAACTCTATGGTATTTGCTTAAGGACCTTTGGAGGTCCCTGTGACGTATTGCGCCCATCATTCCTTGTAACAGTGAGTGACAGATATTCGGACCAATTAAAACAGCCCTGCCCCTGCCCATATAAGGGAGTGGCGGCCATAGCTCGCTCTCTTGTTCCCGGGCTTTGGTGAGAGAAGGATCTGCGCTGCTGTCATCAGTGAGTTTAGGCCTGAGCCTTGCGGCAACGGCTGATCGTCACCAAACAGTGAGTGTATCAATCCCTAAGCACTCTGCAAGATCACCGGACCTTATCTATCCCCTAAATCCGGACGGATCTTCGCAATTAACCCTAAATTCAGAGACTTATAAAACAAGTCAAGGTCCGCAACAACTGTCAGTCGCTGAAATGTATAGAGACTGTATTGATGAGACTGTTACTGTTCATTGGATGTACCGCAAGTCTTTAAGTAAAGTTTATCCAAGTTCAAGTTCAGCTACCTTGTGGACCTTCAGTCATTTTATGCATGCATCTATCGTTACTGGGAAGGGCGTCGATAGGCCAGAGAATTACCTCAGCATACTAGCCCTCAGCCTAGCGTCACAAACAATAGGGTTAACTTTAACCCCTGATATACTAAAGCAAAACCCTGACTACACAACCACTACCCCAGAGGCCTACCACATATCTATTATCTATCTTTCCACCATCTATCCATTTATGAACAACTAAAATTATTTATGGTGTTGAAGTTAAAAGTGTCCAAATAATTATGTAAAAGAAAAAATAGTGTAGAAAGCTCTGACTGTCATGCAGAGGTCTTCATAGAAGATGGGACATTATTAAAAGACGCATGTCTTTGCTGTGTTTTCTTTTTCTGGGTTGTTGAGCTTTCAGTAAGCGTGATTCCTAATCTCATCTGAATACATTGCTTTATGTTGTATTAATGTGTAGGATCATTTACTGATCATTAACAAGGAGAGCCCTGACAATTAGCCACACAGTGGAGCGTGACCCAGCTCCCTCGTATTTACTACGGCTCATGTCTCGCCAGGTCATCCAGATCTGAGCGCTGTGCACTGTGCAGGGATTACATGACTAGCAGACACATGTTTCCTATTGATACATATTTAAATGAAGGTAGGTATCACAACTGTTCAAACACTCATTTCTGCACTGGCTCTGGGCCCCACTGCAAAATCTGTAACAGGGCCACCACCTACCATGTGCCCTATAAAATACTGGTGTCTACATTTATATGCTAGATAGATCTTTGGGTGTTGCCTTTGGACCCTCTTAACTATGCCTCTGACCCTACAGTTTTAACTAGAGATGAGCGAATTTTTAAAAAATTCAATTTGGCCGATTAACAGAATTTTCCGGAAAAATTTGGTTCAATCTGAATTTATTGGTGGCGAATCTGTATTAAAAACTGCTATTTCTGGCCTACAGAGAGCATCAATAGGTGAGTAGAACGCTTTGCCTTGCTGTAACACGCATAGGGTGTGTGCTGGGTTAGTGAAATAATACTGTTATTCAGTATGAAATGCAGATTAGAGGCATTGCTATTAGAATCATTGTCGCAGAGCGGCACAATGACAGAGTCTGGAGGTGGCATCAGTATGAGGAGATCATACAGTGGCTGAATGACACAGCGTGGAGGTGTTGGCAGCATGAGGAGACCATATAGTGGCTGAATGAGACAGCGCGGAGGTGGCGGCAGCATGAGGAGAACATATAGTGGCTGAATGAGACAGCGTGGCGGTGACGGCAGCATGAGGAGACCATATAGTGGCTGAATGACACAGTGTGGAGGTGTTGGCAGCATGAGGAGACAATAAAGTGGTTGAATGAGACAGCGTGGAGGTGTTGGCAGCATGAGGAGACAATATAGTGGCTGAATGAGACAGCATGGAGGTGGCGGCAGCATGAGGATACCATATAGTGGCTGAATGACACTGCGTGGAGGTGGCGGCAGCATGAGGAGTCCACACATAATCAAATCACAATGGACACTGAAATTAATGCAGAGTGGGATAAAGAGAAATATAAAATGAGACGTAACTTATCTAAAGAAGAGAGGAAAGCACTTAAGGAACTACTGGGAGACAGAACAGTTATTATTAAAAAGGCAGATAAAAGGGGGGGGGCCACGGTAGTTCAGAACAGAGAACTATATTTGTCAGAGGCTCAGAGTCAGTTGAATATAACTAATGTATACATGAAATTAGAAAAAGATCCAAAAAGTGAGATTAAAAAGGCAGTTGATGGTGTTATAGAAGAGGCTTGTAATAATGGGTTGATATCTAATGAAGTAAAATAAATGCTCATTAATAATAATCCCTGTGTTCCTGTATTGTATATCTTGCCGAAAATTCATAAGGACATGAGTCGGCCCCTGGGACGTCTGATCATTTCGGGGGTTGACTCAGTCCTCCATCCAAAGTAGTCTATATGTATATTGCTTACTTCAAAAAATTGGGAAAAAATTGCCGAATTGTTTACATGACAGTAACGACTTTTTGAATCAAATTGCAGAATTGACCACTGAAGGTGATGTACTGTTATGTACTCTTGATATAAAAAGCCTCTATACGAATATCCCTACAGAGGAAGGCATGTCTGTGATTAGGGAAGAGTTGATTAAACACACTACATTGGATAATGCTCAAATTCATTTCCCAATGAGTTTGCTGGAAGTGATACTATATAAAAATTATTTTAGGCTTGGGACAGAGTTTTATTTACAGCAACAAGGGTCCCCTGTGGCTCCTAGTTTAGCTAATATTTTCATGAGTAAATTTGAGGAAAAGTACATTCCAGCACACGCATTAGGAATTTATGTAAAAATATGTCTCAGAAAGAATTAATGACATGTTTCTAAATAATTGTCATCCATTGATATAATTCACTTGTGAATTCAGTTCTAACCTTATACACTATTTAGATGTAGAGGTGCGTTTAAAGGAAGGTAAACTTTTGACTACACTGTACACGAAAGAAAGTGACAGGAATAATTTACTGCATAAGAAAAGTGGTCATGCTCTGCAAGTGTTTAAGGGGATTCTGAAAGGGAAACTGATAAGGGCCAAAAGAATCTGTAGTACAGAGGAGGAATATGTTAAGAATAAAGAGAAGATTATTAATAAATTTGGGTATGAGATGTCTGAACTAATGGAAGCTAGTTTAGCTGTGGATCAGATCTCCAGAGAACAGCTAAGAGGAAAAAAAGAGTAATAAGAATCAAAAGGAGAGGGGGTTCACTTTTTTGTCCACGTATGACGGGCATTCAAAATTAATAAGGAGAATAGTGAATACATACTGGAGTGTATTAAAAGCAGATGAAAAGTATGGAAGTCTATTCAAACAAAGACCTAGTTTTACCTATCATAAAAGTAAATCTATAGCAAACTATTTAGCTGATGTGGTGTCCCGGTACCGGATTGCATCCGTTACCTTGTGGTGAGGTCCCCAAAGTCAGAGTCCCTAGGTACCAGTGGGATCCTCATCTATAGTTAGCCCCTAGTCACCCCTTTAATAATTAAAATCATTCAATTTCTTAATGTCTATATGTATATAAAATCTACTTACCTTGTTGTAGTGTTGCAGGACCTGCGGGTCACGTGATGTGTTCCAGAACTCTATGGTTTTTACTCAAGGACCTTTGGAGGTAGTCAGATGATCACCCACCATGCTTTGTAACGGTGAGTGAAAGCTGACATGGACCAATCCAAAACGGCCCTGCCCCTGCCCATATAAGGGAGCGGCAGCCATTAATCTCTCTCTTTCCTCGTGGGCTGCTGATGAGGACGGATCTGCGCAGCTGTCATCGGCAACCTCTAGGCCAAAGCCTTGCGGCATCGGCCATCATTCCAAAACTGTGAGTTACTTCAATTCCCTATTACTCCACAAGATCACTGGACCTAAACAGACCCCTAAATCCAGCGGATCTCTGCAAAACCTAATTCTACTATTCTCAGGATAACCTATCGGTCCTAAGCAACTGTCAGTCACTGCCGTGCTGATAATAGACTCTGTTACTAAGACTGTTACCGTTACTGAATGTAGCGCAATTCATCAGTAAAGTTCCTGCAAGTTCAAGTTCAGCTCTGCCGTGGACAATCGTTTATTTCTACACGCACCTATCGTTTCTGGGAAGGGTGGCGATAGACCTAGCAACTACCTCAGCGTATTAACCCTCACCCTGGCATTACGAGTGACAAGGGTTAAATTAACCCCTCATATTACAACACAGCAACGCCCCAACTACACCATACCCCCCAAGGGCTACTACACTGATATTTCTGAGAAAAAAGAATCCAAGCAAACATTTTTAAAAACTAGAAAAAAATGATACCTTCCCCTGTAGGTCATGTCAGAATTGTAACAGCATAATAAAAGGCGAGACAGTTGCACATCCGATGAAAGGTAATAAAATCCCTATTAAAGGCTATTATGCGTGTGAATGTAAACAAGTTATTTACATGTTAAAATGCCCTTGTGGAAGGGCATATATTGGGCAAACATATTGTCCGGTCAAAATCAGGTTGAATTAACATAGAAGTGCTATTGGGACCTATAAAAAGAGATTGGAGGAAGGAAATGAAGAACAGAGTGGGTGAGATATGGTGAAACTAGTCTAGCGAGACATTTCATAGAAAAAATACATCAGATCTGTGAATATGGCTGGTATTGGAAGAAAACGAAGGTGATAGTAAAGAACAGGTTAAAAAAAAAGGCTGGACGAGAGAGAAGTTTTTTGGATTCAGCGGTTAGGAATCTTAACACCGAATGGCATTAATGAGAACTGTAATTTTTATGTTTTTAGCAATGAGTTGGTACTATCTTGGTCTGGTTTGTATTATATATACCAATATTAATTCTTAGTATGTTTTTATATACATTTAAATGTTTATATGTTGATGATGGGTGAACGGAAGTTAGGTTGAAAAAGGGAGGTAACTCCTGAAAGTCCCGACTCCCGACGATCTGCTCGCATGTCAGCAAGCGTTTCCATCCAGCCCCCAGGAAAGATGGCTCTCGGATGGTCCCAGGCAGGGATGAAATTGTTCTGAAGATGCCGTGTTGTGTTAAAAATCTGCTTTTTGTCTGCACTGGGTGAATATAATGTTCATGTTTTCCACTACTGCACTTTTTGTACTAAATTAACGTAATTTGGATAAAGTGGACATTCAAATGCAATCCCTGTAGAAGTGTCTATTTTTTCATTTGTGGAATGGCAGCATGAGGAGACCAATATAGTAGCTGAATGATCCAGCCTGGAGGTGGCAGCAGCCTGACGAGACAATAGGGCCTCCCAATTGAAAAGATTACATTTTTATTTTTACATTTAAATTGAAGATTTCAAATAGATGAACCAAAAAAGTTTTATTTAATGTGCCAGCAGGATGAGGAGACCACATGGAGGTAGGGGGACAATGGTGACAATTCGGTGGTCACTACGCAAGCAAGTGAGAATGTATCATGCTATTTGTGCAAGTGACTCGGAGGGACTCCCTGCCTCCATCTCCACTGCATACTGCCACAGTATTTCTGGGTCCTCTGTCTCGACTTCCTCATAATCCTCTTGCTCCTCTAGCTGCTCCTCCTGTCAGATGACTAGAAAAACCGCCCATCTTGCGAAACCTAAACTGTGCTCCACTGTGCCCCTCCCCCTCCTCCTCCAGTTCAGCCCCCACAGGGCTCATGTGGCCGTGAGATGTAGGTGCCATGTCTCCAGTGGCCTAACTAGCCATTGTTTCCAACACGTGTTGTAGTAAATAGGGGATAATTTTCAGATTGAGCAGGGTCCGACCGCTGGGGCCCCCCGCGATGTCCTGTATGGGGCCCCAGCAACCCGTGGGAAGGAGGCGTGTTGACCACCGCACGAAGCGGCGGCTTTCACGCCCCCTCAATACAACTCTATGGCAGAGCCAAAGCACTGCCTTTGGCAATCTTCGGCTCTGCCATAGCGCTGTATTGAGGGGGGCATGTCGGCCGCCGATTCATGCAGTGGTCGACACCCGCTATCGAGCCAGGACCCCGTACAGGAGATCGCGGGGGGCCCCAGTGTTTGGACCCCCATGATCTGAAAGTTTTTCAGCACTGGACTACTCCTTTAACAGGAGCACTTAGATGTACGTATGTGGTATGCACTTATGAGGGGAGGGCAATGCGCTCCAGTGAGCTTAAAACAGTATTCGTCTACAACCCCAGCAGGTGTGTACTTTTGGCTGGTCCTTCACAGTATTTAGGCCCTTAAGACTTTAACAGGAACAAAATGGTACACCACTAAGATGTACACACAGGTTACACTTAATAGAAGACAATTTGCTTTTAGTACTCTACTTACCCTAACTGGCTGGCTACTATTAGCTTTTCAGTTGTTGTACACACCAGTGCTGCAGCACACAGTTGCTGTGTACTATGCCCAAAATTGCACTTTCTCTCTCTCTCCCTTCCCTATGAGTGCTTCTAGGCTGGATTTGGGCTTGAGGTGAACACTGCTGTAAAAATGCTTTTCTGTGCAACACACACTGCTTTCTGTCCCTCTCTCTCTGTAATAGAACACTGATGTGACTGGCCTCAAGATGGCTGTTGATTATATAGGGCTGTTAAATCACAGAGGTGGCTGGCTGCTGATAGGCTGCATGCTGCCTGTGATTCAGGCTCATCTGGCCGACCCTTGTTCCAGCCTTCTCAGGATTTCTTGCCCCATGTCCTCACATGTGGGTCTTCCATTTTAGATGCCTGTACCACACTAAATGAAGTTTAATGAAGCGATTTGCGTGACCGAATTTCGGCGATATTCGCATTCGTTGCGAATCAAATTTTTCATGAAATTTTTACAAATTCGGATTCTTCAGATTCGATTTGCTCATCCCTAGTTTTAACCTTGCGTTGCATTAGTATCTGGAAAGGGCCCCAATTTACTAAGAGTGGAGTGTAGGTTGTGTTGTGTTTTTTTGCTTTTCCGACCTTTTTTCTCCATGGTATTTACTAATTTTCTCCGCTTTCCGAAACTTTAAACATGCTTCAAAGTGTAGGGTTTTCTTCCCAGAAAATTTGATGATTTTCAGAGTGGTTTTCAGAAAAGACCAGTGATTTTGGATGAAATGTAGGGAACACGCCCCTTTTCCCGAAAACCACGCCCATTTCGTAGGTTTTGTTTTTCACTCTGTGTTTCAGATTCCTTCAGGTATTTTCTGTTGCACATTCTGTCGCATGGTCCGTGTAACAGGATTTAGACACAAAATCAGACAAAAAGAGTTGGGATCCTGTTAGTAAATGAGGGCCGTTGCCTAAAAAGTTTCTTATTGTTATCTAGAACATACAGTATGATGGTTCATTATGAAGCTCTGTATGCAGTTAATAACAGCTCCTACTCCTAGCGAGGCACACATTGGGACCCATCTCATAGCCAACAGATCTAGAATATTATACTTTTTGAAAAGAAGGATATGGAAGTATGACTTCAGGGCTGCATAGTAGGGGCAGATATACCATATCAGCAACTTATACAGACAACTTAAAAGCAGATCTATCCTTCCTTCAATCCATTCCTGTTGCCTTGCAGCGCTGGGATCCTAGGTTCAAATCCCACCAAAGACAACATTTGCAAAGAGTTTGTTACGTTTTTACTGTGTTTGTACGGGTTTCTTGTCCATGTGAGCGCGATGGTCACATCTTGGTCATGTGACACAAAGCCAGGTGACTTCTGTTTGCTTGTTCTACCAATTTGTCAGGGTCTGAACAGTTAGACCCCAACCAATCCAAACTGATTAGCCCCTAGAACATGTCAAAAGTTTTCTGAAGACTCAGTGGGGTTTATTTACTAAGAGTGGAGAGTAGTTTTCTTTGTGGGTTTTGATTTCTGACTGGAATTTCCCCAAGGTATTTACTGTTTTCCCCACATTTTGCACTTTTCCCAACGTTTTGCTTTTTTTTTTTTTACAATTGTTCTGATCTGCCGGGTTTTCCTCAGCTCAAATCCACCACATTTTCTGTGGAAACCTTAGTAAATATGTTGGGATTTTTCAAAATTGTCGGGGACACACCCCTTTTGCCAGGACCACGCACACTTTCTCCCATGGCTACGCCCCCTTTTCAGGTTTTTCTTGTAAAATGGAGAGTTTTGGGGTTTTTTTGGTCGCAAATTGTGTCGCATGGAACGTGCGACACAATTTGGGTGCAAAACAGAAAAAAAAAAAAGAGTCGGAATCACATTAGTAAATAAACCCCAGTGTCTCTTTAATGAACCAGGAGTTGCACCAAAAGAAATTTTGGCCTGACGCCAGTAAAACTGTGCAAATCCTTTAGAACCTTCCCTTATTGTTCATCTTAATATAAGATTAGCAAAGTGATGGTTTGGAGAATGTTGTAGTGAGTGAGTAATCTTTGATAGACAGGTGATGTAGCTGATGCCTCCTTCAGGAACATTGTTCATTAGCTAGAGCAACTACCAGCTACAAAATGGTTCTATGACCCTGGAGGACCTGGCATATCTATGCCTACCTAGGACAGCGCAATGATTATGGTAGGAAATGTGTAATGCTAAATTTCACCTGTGGCGCTTAGAACTGCAGGGAAGCTTAGCACTTAGCACTCTACGTTGCGGATGCTTGGATTAACATCATTGTCTACTATTAGTCATAACTATCCTCCGGGAGGCCTAAAGGTTTTGGAAAGTAAGTCGGAAGGCCCAACCATTTGAGAAAAATAGAAACTTCGTAGGGTTTTGCTAATTTATGGGTTAAATAAAATAATGGACTGACAGGTGCCGGACATAAATTCATAGACAGATTTTTTCCTTTTATTCCATATTGTGTGATGACAGGGAGGGCATTTTGGAAACAGAGACCAAACGAGAAGCTGACATAGCTCTTTAGATTATATCTCAGGCTTTTTTTCTCTTTTCTGTATAGCCTTTTCTTTTACAGCACAGTCAAATCTCTAAAAACCCCACTACTCTGCATTGTTTGTCCACCATTTGGTTTAGCCTGAGAAAGCCTGAGAAAGGTTCCTTAGGAAAGATGCACTATTTAACGGAATTCAATCTGTCCCAATAGATTTGAATCACTAACATAAATGTATGAATGTAGATTATATCTCTGTAATGAGGCCTGAATCATTCTCAGTTACTTCAAAGGACTGAAACTTAACCTCCCTTTTTAGCAGCGATAATCAGAGCTTAATGGGTTTCTTTATTAATTGTTTCTCTGGTAGGTTTGGAAAAGACACGCAGCCTTGCAGGTCTCACAGAAAGGTAGCTACGGCCTCGCTTTTTCCACTTTTCAAACTGGGGGTATGTTTTATCATACGATGAGGGCCCTAAAAAATGTGTAAAATTTTTTAAAAAGTGATCGGCATGTGAAAAAATGGGCACTTTCATTCTAAGTATGAAAACGGTATCATAAAAACAGTTGTGGCTCCTGAGGACCTCATATCGAAGCATCTTTAAAAAACCCTTTATGTTGGCTCTCTGCTGTTAAGTTTATGCACCTATTCTGCATCTGTGTTGTCTATTAGATGAGCAGGGCAGGGTTGTGGGTTATCTTTTTACATCTGAATACATTCATTCTGGTGAGGAAGTGTCCCAGTTAAGAACAACAAAGCCTTTGACACTAAAGGCAAGGAAATCTGGTGTCATTCTGATGTCACCTACTTGTCACACTGACATGTCACTCTATCTCTTAATGCTTTGAAACGACAAAAAAAAAAGTGGATCGCTCAGGCCAGAAACACAGGAGGACACATTTGTATGTGAAATTTCCCTCAGTGAAAACGGCTCCATTTTGACTGGACCTGTGCTAAAAATTGAGATTTTTTTTAAGAACACAAAAAAGAAATTTTACAGAAAAATAAATATATATTGTTAGATCATTGCTATTTTCACTCTACACCACCACTGATTGCTAAGAAGAAATCAAAGTGTATAAAATGTCACATACATACATCCATTAATTAAATGTGGCTAGAGATAAATGAATCTACATCCAGGAGGAGGATGGACTAGAAACCAAACTTAGCGCCACTCTTATTAATATGCTGTGTCTGGTATTGTAGCTTACTTGTACTCAAATAGGTGTAAAAGTATTCCCCTTACAGGGACACCATTTCTGGTGTGTGGAGATTCAAAGGCCATCAGCATTCTAGGAAAAGGAATATGCAAAGCAGCTCATCCGTCCACCTTCACAAGTAGTATTCCCTAAACATCAACTTTAGCTCCAGTTATGGAGTCTCAGAAACTGATTGGGATTTTAATACCAAGCCAGAAATCTCCCCAGAAGGGAAGAGGACCCATTTGCAGACAGTGCTGTTTCGGGGTTGTTTGCCACTCATCAGGAAAGAGCAGGGGGTTCTGGCTAGGCTGGTGAGAGGCCTGTTTCCTAGGTAAATCTAAGTTTCCACACTTTTTTTCTGCCATTTTTTTTTTTTTTTTTTTGGAACACTGACACAGAAGTTTGTGAGCCAAAAGGCCAGAAGTGACATGTTCATAAGAAAAAAGAAAGCCGGCCACTCACCAAAGTCCATCTTCAAGCTATTATTTCAGCATATATACTCACATAGCAGGTGGGGGAGAAGAAGCGAGGGGTACAGAAAGGCAACAAGCTCCGTTTGACTCTTAAAGGGGTTCTCCGGTGCTTAGACATCTTATCCCCTATCCAAAGGATAGGGGAAAAGATGCCTGATCGCGGGAGTCCCGCCGCTGGGGACCCCCGGAATCTTGCATGCGGCACCCCGTTTATAATCAGTCCCCAGGGCGTGTTCGCTCCGGGTCTGATTACTGATGACCACAGGGCCGGCAGCGTGTGACATCATGCCTCCGCCCCCGTGTGACGTCACGCTCCGCCCCTCAATGCAAGCCTATGGGAGGGGGCGTGACAGCTATCGTGACAGCTAATGAGCGTGACGTCACACGGGGGCGGAGGTGTGACATCATACGCCGCCGGCCCTGTGGTCGTCAGTAATCAGACCCGGGGGTCCCCAGCTGCAGGACTCCCGCGATCAGGCATCTTATCCCCTATCCTTTGGATAGGGGATAAGATGTCTAAACACCGGATAAACCCCTTTAACAAGTGCTTCCTTTGGCCGGTGATGGCTGGAGAAAGCACTTGTTAAGTGCGAAACGGGGCTTGTTGCCTTTCTGTACCCCCACTTCTTCTCCCCTCTCCCCCGTCTGCTATGTGAGTATATATGCTGGAATAAAAGCTAGAAGATGGACTTTGGTGAGTGGCCGGCTTTCTTTCTTCTTATGAATATGTCAACTGATGCACACTTTTTTTTATAGCAAGAGCACTGCTGTCATCTATTTGCAATAAGCATCCAAGCCCTAGGACCAGGTCTCCTGACAAACCGCAGTGCTGAACGAGTTTTCTCGTTGCCTTAAAGGGGTATTCCGGGAATTTTTTTAATTTACTATGCTACAGGGGCTGTAAAGTTAGTGTAGTTCATATATAGTGTCTTTACCTGTGTGTGATGGTTTTCTCACAATTCTTATGTGATTTTCACGCCAATATTTATTTTTAACAGCATACAAAATGACTCCTGTCTCTGAATTTTTCCCAGCTTGCAATACGGTCGAGACCTAACTCACTAGTCAGCTGATGACAGGGAGCCTGTCTGCTTCAATGGGTGGAGGGATCAATCTGCAACTAATGCAACAGCTGTAGGCATCCTGATTGAAGACCACAGGTCTCCAGCTCATTTATGTTTCAATGGGTGGGGTGGCTGATGCGTGGGAAGGAGGAAAATGGTATCATGGGATTTGTAGGCAAAAAAAACTGAAAACAGGAAATACAAGTTCACAGAAAGCTAGCCATTTAGCCCCAAGACAAGCGCAGATCCTTCCTAAGCATGTCCATTACTGTCTGCCAGGTACGTACTAAAATCACCTTATGCTGGATAACCCCTTTAATATTTAGGAAGGATTTATACTTCTTCTTACTACTGAGCTAAAGCTGATGTTTAGGGAATGCTACCTGTGAAGGAGGTGTGGTTAAGCTGATTTGCACGTTGAGCTGCTTTGCATATCCTTCTTTCCAAAATTCTCAGTGGAGCTTAAATGGCCTATAAGTCTCGACACATCCCTATGGCATTTTCATCAAGAAAAAACATTATCCCTTTGATCCCTTTATCAAATATTGGAAATTAGGTCTCAGGCCAGAGAATCGACCCACTAGACAGCACTCCAATTCAAGCTGGCTAAACTTGGCGGCCGTGTTAATATCACAAGAAAAAGTTTGATCAGGAACTAGGCTGAGGTCAACAATGGAAGAAGTACCAGAAGACAATAATCTGATGGGTGAAGTAGAAAAGTTATCAGGATCAACCCAGGTTAAGGAATGGACTCTGGACTATGAGGCATCAAAGAGCAGACAATCGCAAGGCCACCCAGTCTGTCATCTTCTGGCAACCCAAGGTAGAATGACAGGGGCTAGATAGAAAAGGGCAGTGGGTGAGGAAGAACTTGGAGAGTGGGGTTTGTAGGGGTATGGATAGAGTTATGTTGGGTAGGATGGCATGACATTAAGAAAAGGCAAGGAAAAAGGGCTTAAGATGAAGAACAGTAATGTGAGGTAATGGTTAAATAGTGCACTGGTAGAACAAATATTGCATACCGTAAAGCTAGTCTTACACATAAGATGGCTGAAATCTGGCAATTTTGGCCGACTATTGGTCTGTAAATCCCAACTGATTACTCAAAATGGCCGATGGCAGACTTGTGTATGCCAAGAATGTGACTACCCAAGGTGGATTTGCCAGCTTCATCATTCTTATGACTTTGATCTCCAATATTGTGTATGGGCAGCTTAACCCTTGGACCATTAACACTTTCTGAGTTCCTTCCACTGAGGTAGAGAAGTACCATGCAATTTCTCACTCTAAGCACTGGCAACCTATACAACGCCCCTTCTATAAATGGCATTTATTTGTGCATCATTTCCTTTAGAATTATCCCCTTAACACCTTTAATATATTATTTATTTTTACACTAGACAGGATATGATTGTTAAATATAACTTTCAGCTTTTTTGCCTGCACCACCAAGCATAGTCAGTGGATGCCACATGATGACTCCTATACAATTGTAAAGTCAGGCTACAAAAGAGCTTCATGTAGCTCAAAACTTTCTGTAACCTAAAAGGGGTACTCCAGCGGTAAGATTTTTTACACAAACATGCCCACAATGTGGGACTTAAACATAAACATGTACTTACCTCCCGGTCCCAATGTGCTTCACTTTCTATTGCTAGGAGTCATTCTGTCACAGTGGCACTCAACCAATCATTGGTTGAGGCAGGACACCACTGTGGCCAGTGATTGGCTGAGCAGCACTGTGACGCATTGACCCCTAGCCCCAATCTATGCCGAGCTCTTCTTCCTGGTGCCAGGGGTCAATGCGTCACAGTTCTGCTTAGCCTATCACTGGCTTCAGTGCTGCTTCTTCTCAGCCAGTGATTGGTTGAGTGGTACTGTAAAGGATCGATCCCCAGCACCAGAAAGAGCAGGACTCCGGGATTGGGGGCAGTGCTACCAGAGGCACTAAGGGCTGTAGGGAGGAATGTGCATGTGCAAGGTGGGTGTTCCACATTATTCAGCAGAGCACCATTTTAAAGCAATATGGGGAAGAAAAAGGGTCTCTCTGCTGCCAAAAAGAGTGAAATAGTTTAATTTGGACGAGGTATGAAAACATTAGCTATTTCACAAAAACTTAAGCATGATCATTGCACTATTAAGAGATTTGGGGCTGATTCAGAGCACAGAGGGGTTTGTGCAGATAAAGGCACATTGAGGAAGATTTCTGCCAGATCCATGCATCGGATCAAGAGAGCAGCTGCTTAAATACCATTACATAGCAGCAAACAGATATTTGAAGCTGCTGGTGCCTCTGGAGTCCCACGGACATCAAGGTGTAGACTCCTCCAGAGCCTTACAATTGTGCATAAACCTTCTATTCAGCCACCACTAACCAATGCTCACAAGCAGATACGGCTGCATTGGGCAGAAAAAAACATGAAGACTAATTTTCAAACAGCCCTATTCACTGATGAGTGCTGTGCAACCCTGGATGGTCCAGAAGGATGGAGTAGTGGATGATCGGAGGACAGCCACCCTGTTCCAACAAGGCTGTGGCATCAACAAGGTGGTGGTGGAGTCATGTTTTTGTCTGGAATCATGAGAAGAGAGCTGGTCGGCCTCTTTAGGGTCCCCGAAGGTGTAAAGATGACCTCTGTAAAGTATGTGGAGTTTCTGACTGACCACTTTCTTCCCTAGTACAGAAGCAAGAACTATGTTTTCCGTAATAAAATCATCTTCATGCATGACAATGCACCATCTCATGCTGCAAAGAATACCTCTGTATCAAGGGCTGCCATGGGGATAAAAGGAAAGAAAGTCATGGTGTGGCCTCTATCCTCCCCTGACCTCAATCCTATTGAGAACCTTTGGAGCATCCTCAAGCAAAAGATCTATGAGGGTGGGAGGCAGTTTACACCCAAACAGCAGCTCTGGGAGGCTATTCTTGCAAACGACATCTCTGGGAGGCTATTCTTGCAAAAGACATCTTGCAAACAAATTCAAGCAGAAACGGTCCAAAAACTCACTAGTTCAATGGATGCAAGACTTTTGAAGCTGCTATCAAATAAGGGGTCCTATACATGTAACGTGACCTGTTAAAATGTTTAAAAAATTTAAATGTTGTTAAAAGTTTCATTGAAATAGCTTTTGATTTTAGTAAATATGCTGCATACACAACAAATGACAATTTTCAGTTCTTTAGAACCTATAAAGTGTTTTGAAACTTACTGTGCATTATTTAGGAAAATGAGAAAAATATAATCTGCATAATATTTTGGAACGGGGTGTAGCAGTGGATACCTCAATGGGGAGGGTGCAGCTGTGCTTGGGGAGAAGATGGGTGGAGGAGTGTTTAAACTAGGGACTGGGGGGAGGGAACCTACAACATAGAGGGGGAATATAGTGTAGATAGAGAGGGGGGACTTATTAATGTACCTGGGGGTGGAGCGGAGGGAGGGGTTAGAATAGTTAATAGGGATAGGCTTCAAAGGAAGAAAAACCATAAGCCATTGAATTGCATGTTGACTAATGCCAGAAGTCTGACCAATAAAACTGAGGAACTGAAGTGGCTGATGTCTGAGGAGGATTATGACATAGTGGGTATAACTGAGACTTGGTTGGACGATACCTGTGACTGGGCGGTCAACATACAGGGTCCTAGTCTATTCAGGAAGGATCAGACAAAACGGAAAGGGGGAGAAGTTTGTTTTTATGTAAAGTCCAGTCTGAAGGCCGCACTGCGGGAGGATATATGGGAGGGAAATAATAATTAGTGTTGAGCAGCATAGGCCATATTCGAATTCGCGAATATTCGCGAATATATGGACGAATATTCGTCATATATTCGTGAATATTCGCATATTCGTAATATCCTCGTTTTATTTTCGCATACGCGAAAATTCGCGCATATGAAAATTCGCTTAGACAAATATTCGCATGTGCGAAAATTGTCATATGCTAATTTTCGCATATGCGAAAATTTGCACGCCAGTCTCACACAGTAGTATTAGAGCCTTCTTTACAACACACAAGCTGGAAGCAGAGAGGGATGATCACTGTGATGTGTACTGTGAAAAAAAAATAAAAAAATAACGAATATTCGTAATTACGAATATATAGTGCTATATTCGTGAATATTCGCGAATTCGCGAATATGCGATATTCGCGAATAAAATTCGCTTTGCGAATATTCGCAAGCAACACTAATAATAATGTGGAGTCATTATGGGTAGAAATATATGGAGATAAAAATGATAAAATTCTGATAGGGGTTTGCTATAAGCCACCTAACATAATGGAAGAAGCAGAAGATCAATTAATGAAGCAAATAAACAAGGCAGCAAATCAGAATGAGGTGATAATAATGGGGGACTATAACTATCCTGATATAAATTGGGAGACGGGGACGTGTGAATCTTATAAAGGAAACAGGTTTATGACTACAGCTAAAGACAATTATCTGTCCCAAATGGTGCAGAGCCCGACCAGACTGGGCGCCCTACTAGACTTAATATTAACCAACAGACCTGACAGAATAACTAATGTGAAATTAGGACACCTAGGAAATAGTGATCATAATATAATACATTATAACTTGTTCTTCAATAAGGGAATCTCTCGAGGGACCACAAAAACAATGAACTTTAGGAAGGCAAAGTTTGACCAACTCAGAGAAGCCCTTAAAGGGGTATTCCAGGCAAAAACTTTTTTTTATATATCAACTGACTCCGGAAAGTCTGTTGCCAGACAGAAAAGAACAACTCAACTTCAGCAGCTGATAATTATTGGAAGGATTAAGATTTTTTTAATAGAAGTTGTGGTATGGAGGGGTGTGAGGTGCAGGGCAGATGTTGTTACCCTGGGGGCAGATGGCATTAACCCCTTGTATTCGTGACACCAGGGCTTGATTTAGCCTACAACCACCCGAAGGTATACCGCTGGATCCTGGGCTAGGAACAGGGGCAAATAATGACTCCGACTCCAAGTTACGGACAACGGTAGCTTTACTGAGGGTAGACCGTTGGTAAAGTCTATACAGTTCAGCCAGGGCCCAAGGAGGTGACCAGTGATGCAGAGACCTTAAAGGCTTGGTGGGATTTTTAGTAGGACTAGGCAATTTAGTGCAGGCCACATTGCTTGACAATTTGATAGAGACTGACTTGACTGATGACGGACAAAGCTGCAGGTTTAGCTTTCTTGCACTTGACTGTGGCTACAGGACTTGACTTGAGGCCTCCAATCCTTTGGACACACACACTAGGCATGACTGACCTCAGCAAAGACTTGGTGTAAAAAAGAGAGAAGCAAGCTCAACCCAGGGCTTATATGGGGGAAAAAAGCAGGGAGCCCATAGGTCACCCTTGTGGTCAGCTGGTCACTGATACGTCCTGGGTAACAATCACATGGTACATTTTATTAACGGTATAACACATCTTATAATACAAACATATGTACAAATGGGGAAACAACTACAGGGGGCCCTGGGGACACTGCCGGACAGGGCATGAAAGGTGCGGGGCAACACCATCCCGTACTGTGCCACCACAAAGTCATTTACAAATCTGTTTAACTTTCTGGAGCCAAATTTCCCCTGAAATACCCCTTTAACACCAGAGTACCCTTTTTACCTTTTAAAAGACTCTATTGAATCATTGAATATCTGAAAGTGCTAAAAATGTCACATTTTGAAATGGGCATAATACATCTCTCTATACATACTGTACGCACATACATCTCTCCATACATACTGTACACACATACATCTCTCCATACATACTGTACACATACATCTCTCTATACATACTGTACGCACATACATCTCTCCATACATACTGTACACATACATCTCTCTATACATACTGTACGCACATACATCTCTCCATACATACTGTACACACATACATCTCTCTATACATACTGTAAACACATACATCTCTCTATACATACTGTAAACACATACATCTCTCTATACATACTGTACACATATACATCTCTCTATACATACTGTACACACATACATCTCTATATACATACTGTATGCACATACATCTCTCTATACATACTGTACACACATACATCTCTCTATACATACTGTACACACACATCTCTCTATACATACTGTACACACATACATCTCTCCATACATACTGTACACACATACATCTCTCTATGCATACTGTACACACATACATCTCTCTATAAATACTGTACACACATACATCTCTCTATACATACTGTACGCACATACATCTCTCTATACATACTGTACACACATACATCTCTCTATACATACTGTACAAACATACATCTCTCTATACATACTGTACACACATACATCTCTCTATACATACTGTACGCACATACATCTCTCCATACATACTGTACACATATACATCTCTCTATACATACTGTAAACACATACATCTCTCTATACATACTGTACACATACATCTCTATATACATACTGTACGCACATACATCTCTGTATACATACTGTACACACATACATCTCTATATACATACTGTACACACATACATCTCTCTATACATACTGTACACACACATCTCTCCATACATACTGTACACACATACATCTCTCTATACATACTGTACACGCATACATCTCTCTATACATACTGTAAACACATACATCTCTATATACATACTGTACGCACATACATCTCTGTATACATACTGTACACACATACATCTCTATATACATACTGTACACACATACATCTCTCTATACATACTGTACACACACATCTCTCTATACATACTGTACACACATACATCTCTCCATACATACTGTACACACATACATCTCTCTATACATACTGTACACACATACATCTCTCCATACATACTGTACACATACATCTCTCTATACATACTGTACGCACATACATCTCTCTATACATACTGTACACACATACATCTCTCTATACATAGTGTACACATACATCTCTCTATACATACTGTACGCACATACATCTCTCCATACATACTGTACACATACATCTCTCTATACATACTGTACACACATACATCTCTCTATACATACTGTACACACATACATCTCTCTATACATACTGTACGCACATACATCTCTCTATACATACTGTACACATATACATCTCTCTATACATACTGTACACACATACATCTCTATATACATACTGTACACACATACATCTCTCTATACATACTGTACACACATACATCTCTCTATACATACTGTACACACATACATCTCTCTATACATACTGTACACATATACATCTCTCTATACATACTGTACACACATACATCTCTATATACATACTGTATGCACATACATCTCTCTATACATACTGTACACACATACATCTCTCTATACATACTGTACACACACATCTCTCTATACATACTGTACACACATACATCTCTCCATACATACTGTACACACATACATCTCTCTATACATACTGTACACACATACATCTCTCTATACATACTGTACACACATACATCTCTCTATACATACTGTACGCACATACATCTCTCTATACATACTGTACACACATACATCTCTCTATACATACTGTACGCACACACATCTCTCTATACATACTGTACACACATACATCTCTCTATACATACTGTACACACATACATCTCTCTATACATACTGTACGCACACACATCTCTCTATACATACTGTACACACATACATCTCTCTATACATACTGTACACACATACATCTCTGTATACATACTGTACACATACATCTCTCTATACATACTGTACACACATACATCTCTGTATACATACTGTACACATACATCTCTCTATACATACTGTACGCACATACATCTCTCCATACATACTGTACACATACATCTCTCTATACATACTGTACGCACATACATCTCTCCATACATACTGTACACACATACATCTCTCTATACATACTGTAAACACATACATCTCTCTATACATACTGTAAACACATACATCTCTCTATACATACTGTACACATATACATCTCTCTATACATACTGTACACACATACATCTCTATATACATACTGTATGCACATACATCTCTCTATACATACTGTACACACATACATCTCTCTATACATACTGTACACACACATCTCTCTATACATACTGTACACACATACATCTCTCCATACATACTGTACACACATACATCTCTCTATGCATACTGTACACACATACATCTCTCTATAAATACTGTACACACATACATCTCTCTATACATACTGTACGCACATACATCTCTCTATACATACTGTACACACATACATCTCTCTATACATACTGTACAAACATACATCTCTCTATACATACTGTACACACATACATCTCTCTATACATACTGTACGCACATACATCTCTCCATACATACTGTACACATATACATCTCTCTATACATACTGTAAACACATACATCTCTCTATACATACTGTACACATACATCTCTATATACATACTGTACGCACATACATCTCTGTATACATACTGTACACACATACATCTCTATATACATACTGTACACACATACATCTCTCTATACATACTGTACACACACATCTCTCCATACATACTGTACACACATACATCTCTCTATACATACTGTACACGCATACATCTCTCTATACATACTGTAAACACATACATCTCTATATACATACTGTACGCACATACATCTCTGTATACATACTGTACACACATACATCTCTATATACATACTGTACACACATACATCTCTCTATACATACTGTACACACACATCTCTCTATACATACTGTACACACATACATCTCTCCATACATACTGTACACACATACATCTCTCTATACATACTGTACACACATACATCTCTCCATACATACTGTACACATACATCTCTCTATACATACTGTACGCACATACATCTCTCTATACATACTTTACACACATACATCTCTCTATACATAGTGTACACATACATCTCTCTATACATACTGTACGCACATACATCTCTCCATACATACTGTACACATACATCTCTCTATACATACTGTACACACATACATCTCTCTATACATACTGTACACACATACATCTCTCTATACATACTGTACGCACATACATCTCTCTATACATACTGTACACATATACATCTCTCTATACATACTGTACACACATACATCTCTATATACATACTGTACACACATACATCTCTCTATACATACTGTACACACATACATCTCTCTATACATACTGTACACATATACATCTCTCTATACATACTGTACACACATACATCTCTATATACATACTGTATGCACATACATCTCTCTATACATACTGTACACACATACATCTCTCTATACATACTGTACACACACATCTCTCTATACATACTGTACACACATACATCTCTCCATACATACTGTACACACATACATCTCTCTATACATACTGTACACACATACATCTCTCTATACATACTGTACACACATACATCTCTCTATACATACTGTACGCACATACATCTCTCTATACATACTGTACACACATACATCTCTCTATACATACTGTACGCACACACATCTCTCTATACATACTGTACACACATACATCTCTCTATACATACTGTACACACATACATCTCTCTATACATACTGTACGCACACACATCTCTCTATACATACTGTACACACATACATCTCTCTATACATACTGTACGCACATACATCTCTCTATACATACTGTACACATATACATCTCTCTATACATACTGTACACACATACATCTCTATATACATACTGTACACACATACATCTCTCTATACATACTGTACACACATACATCTCTCTATACATACTGTACACACATACATCTCTCTATACATACTGTACACATATACATCTCTCTATACATACTGTACACACATACATCTCTATATACATACTGTATGCACATACATCTCTCTATACATACTGTACACACATACATCTCTCTATACATACTGTACACACACATCTCTCTATACATACTGTACACACATACATCTCTCCATACATACTGTACACACATACATCTCTCTATACATACTGTACACACATACATCTCTCTATACATACTGTACACACATACATCTCTCTATACATACTGTACGCACATACATCTCTCTATACATACTGTACACACATACATCTCTCTATACATACTGTACGCACACACATCTCTCTATACATACTGTACACACATACATCTCTCTATACATACTGTACACACATACATCTCTCTATACATACTGTACGCACACACATCTCTCTATACATACTGTACACACATACATCTCTATATACATACTGTACGCACATACATCTCTCCATACATACTGTACACACATACATCTCTCTATACATACTGTACACACATACATCGCTCTATAGATACTGTATGTACATACATCTCTCTATACATACTGTACACACATGCATCTCTCTATACATACTGTACACACACATCTCTCCATACATACTGTACACACATACATCTCTCTATACATACTGTACACACACATCTCTCTATACATACTGTACACACATACATCTCTCCATACATACTGTACACACATACATCTCTCTATACATACTGTACACACATACATCTCTCTATACATACTGTACACACATACCTCTCTATATACATACTGTATGCACATACATCTCTCTATACATACTGTACACACATACATCTCTATATACATACTGTACACACATACATCTCTCTATACATACTGTACACACATACATCTCTCTATACATACTGTACACACACATCTCTCTATACATACTGTACACACATACATCTCTCCATACATACTGTACACACATACATCTCTCTATACATACTGTACACACATACATCTCTCTATACATACTGTACACACATACATCTCTCTATACATACTGTACGCACATACATCTCTCTATACATACTGTACACACATACATCTCTCTATACATACTGTACGCACACACATCTCTCTATACATACTGTACACACATACATCTCTCTATACATACTGTACACACATACATCTCTCTATACATACTGTACGCACACACATCTCTCTATACATACTGTACACACATACATCTCTATATACATACTGTACGCACATACATCTCTCCATACATACTGTACACACATACATCTCTCTATACATACTGTACACACATACATCGCTCTATAGATACTGTATGTACATACATCTCTCTATACATACTGTACACACATGCATCTCTCTATACATACTGTACACACACATCTCTCCATACATACTGTACACACATACATCTCTCTATACATACTGTACACACACATCTCTCTATACATACTGTACACACATACATCTCTCCATACATACTGTACACACATACATCTCTCTATACATACTGTACACACATACATCTCTCTATACATACTGTACACACATACCTCTCTATATACATACTGTATGCACATACATCTCTCTATACATACTGTACACACATACATCTCTATATACATACTGTACACACATACATCTCTCTATACATACTGTACACACATACATCTCTCTATACATACTGTACGCACACACATCTCTCTATACATACTGTACGCACATACATCTCTCCATACATACTGTACACACATACATCTCTCTATACATACTGTACACACATACATCGCTCTATAGATACTGTACGTACATACATCTCTCTATACATACTGTACACACATGCATCTCTATACATACTGTACACACACACACACACAAATCTCTCCATACATACTATACACACATACATCTCTCTATACATACTGTACGCACACACATCTCTCTATACATACTGTACACACATACATCTCTATATATATACTGTACGCACATACATCTCTCTATACATACTGTACACACATACATCTCTATATACATACTGTACACACATACATCTCTCTATACATACTGTACACACATACATCTCTGTATACATACTGTACGCACATACATCTCTCCATACATACTGTACACACATACATCTCTCTATACATACTGTACACACATACATCGCTCTATAGATACTGTACGTACATACATCTCTCTATACATACTGTACACACATGCATCTCTATACATACTGTACACACACACACAAATCTCTCCATACATACTATACACACATACATCTCTCTATACATACTGTACACACATACATCTCTCTATAAATACTGTACACACATACATCTCTCTATACATACTGTACGCACATACATCTCTCTATACATACTGTACACACATACATCTCTCTATACATACTGTACACACATACATCTCTCTATACATACTGTACACACATACATCTCTCTATACATACTGTACGCACATACATCTCTCCATACATACTGTACACATATACATCTCTCTATACATACTGTAAACACATACATCTCTCTATACATACTGTACACATACATCTCTATATACATACTGTACGCACATACATCTCTGTATACATACTGTACACACATACATCTCTATATACATACTGTACACACATACATCTCTCTATACATACTGTACACACACATCTCTCCATACATACTGTACACACATACATCTCTCTATACATACTGTACAGCATACATCTCTCTATACATACTGTAAACACATACATCTCTATATACATACTGTACGCACATACATCTCTGTATACATACTGTACACACATACATCTCTATATACATACTGTACACACATACATCTCTCTATACATACTGTACACACACATCTCTCTATACATACTGTACACACATACATCTCTCTATACATACTGTACACACATACATCTCTCCATACATACTGTACACACATACATCTCTCTATACATACTGTACACACATACATCTCTCCATACATACTGTACACATACATCTCTCTATACATACTGTACGCACATACATCTCTCTATACATACTGTACACACATACATCTCTCTATACATAGTGTACACATACATCTCTCTATACATACTGTACGCACATACATCTCTCCATACATACTGTACACATACATCTCTCTATACATACTGTACACACATACATCTCTCTTTACATACTGTACACACATACATCTCTCTATACATACTTTACGCACATACATCTCTCTATACATACTGTACACATATACATCTCTCTATACATACTGTACACACATACATCTCTATATACATACTGTACACACATACATCTCTCTATACATACTGTACACACATACATCTCTCTATACATACTGTACACACATACATCTCTCTATACATACTGTACACATATACATCTCTCTATACATACTGTACACACATACATCTCTCTATACATACTGTACACACACATCTCTCTATACATACTGTACACACATACATCTCTCCATACATACTGTACACACATACATCTCTCTATACATACTGTACACACATACATCTCTCTATACATACTGTACACACATACATCTCTCTATACATACTGTACGCACATACATCTCTCTATACATACTGTACACACATACATCTCTCTATACATACTGTACGCACACACATCTCTCTATACATACCGTACACACATACATCTCTCTATACATACTGTACACACATACATCTCTATATACATACAGTACGCACATACATCTCTCCATACATACTGTACACACATACATCTCTCTATACATACTGTACACACATACATCGCTCTATAGATACTGTATGTACATACATCTCTCTATACATACTGTACACACATGCATCTCTCTATACATACTGTACACACACATCTCTCCATACATACTGTACACACATACATCTCTCTATACATACTGTACACACACATCTCTCTATACATACTGTACACACATACATCTCTCCATACATACTGTACACACATACATCTCTCTATACATACTGTACACACATACATCTCTCTATACATACTGTACACACATACATCTCTATATACATACTGTATGCACATACATCTCTCTATACATACTGTACACACATACATCTCTCTATACATACTGTTCACGCATACATCTCTCTTTACATACTGTACACACATACATCTCTCTCTACATACTGTACGTGCATACATCTCTCTATACATACTGTACGTGCATACATCTCAATATACATACTGTACGCACATACATCTCTCCATACATACTGTACACACATACATCTCTCTATACATACTGTACAGACATACATCTCTCTATACATACTGTACACACATACATCTCTGTATACATACTGTACACATACATCTCTCTATACATACTGTACACACATACATCTCTGTATACATACTGTACACATACATCTCTCTATACATACTGTACACATATACATCTCTCTATACATACTGTACACACATACATTTCTCTATACATACTGTACACACATACATCGCTCTATACATAATGTACGTGCATACATCTCTCTATACATACTGTACACACATACATCTCTCTATACATACTGTACACACATACATCTCTGTATACATACTGTACACATACATCTCTCTATACATACTGTACACACATACATCTCTCTATACATATTGTACACATACATCATTCTATACATACTGTACACACATACATATCTCTATACATAATATACGTGCAGACATCTCTCTATACATACTGTACACACATACATCTCTCTATACATACTGTAGAAGTGGAAGAGAGATGGTGTCTGGTAACTATAAGAGAAAGTACACTAAGTGATTGTCTGAGCTATTAATTGTGTGTCTGTATACAAGAGTGTGAAGTATACAAGTGAGTGTAAGTATAAAAGTGAAAGGGACTTAAAATTAAGGGACTTTAAATTCAGGGAGTTTAATTGAAATATTTGATTGTTTTTTTAGTGTTCATTTTTGCAATCCCCAAATCTAGTCTGGCCTCCATGTTGGAAAATGCAGTGTACATCTTATGCAATGTATGAAATCCTTGAAGAGCAGTTTGAGGGTGCATGTTGTTGTGCAAGATGTGTGCGAGTTGTTCATTTGGAAGCCCAGATCCTGGATCTGGAGGAGCAACTGGCAACACTGAGATGCATTGACAACTTGGAGAGGAGTCTCCTGCTCACTGAGCAAGTACTCTCTGGGGTAGAGGTGGGGGGGGGGGGATAGTAGGACGGAGGTGCAGGACAGTCAGGCAGTTAGCTGGGTTACAGTTAGAAAACGGGGTAGAGGGAAAAGTGTCGGGTAGGCTAGTCCTCATCTGGCACACCCCAACAAGTTTGCCAGGTTGGCAGATGAGGGGGATGCCATTTCAGAGCTAGCAGTACTGCAGCAGGACTCTGCCTCAAGGGCCCCCCTTGAGGCAGAGTCCTGCTGCAGTACTGCTAGCTCTGAAATGGCATCCCCCTCATCTGCCAACCTGGCAAACTTGTTGGCAAACTTGTGCAGGGCAGTCCATACAGGTAGTGGGGGACTCAATTATTAGGAGGACAGACAGGGCGATCTGTCACAAAGACCGGGATTGCCGAACAGTGTGTTGTCTTCCTGGCGCTCAAGTTCGGCACATCGCAGATCGGGTTGACAGGTTGCTGGGTGGGGCTGGAGAGGACCCAGCAGTCATGGTACATATTGGCACCAATGACAAAGTAAGAGGTAGGTGGAGTGTCCTTAAAAATTATTTCAGGGACTTAGGCCGCAAGCTGAAGGCAAGGGCCTCCAAGGTAATATTTTCTGAAATATTACCTGTACCACGAGCCATACCAGAGAGGCAGCGGCAGATCAGGGAGGTAAACAAGTGGCTCAGAAGCTGGTTTAGGAAGGAGGAGTTTGGGTTAATGGAGAACTGGGCCGACTTTGCTGTCGGATACCGGCTCTACCGTAGGGACGGGCTGCTCCTCAATGGGGAGAGGGGCAGTGCAGGAGTGTTTAAATTAGGGACTTGGGGGGGAGGGAACCTACAACGTAGAGGGGGAAGATAGTGTAGATAGAGAGGGGGGGGGGGCTTGGGGGTGGAGCGGAGGGAGGAGTTAGAATAGTTAATAGGGATAGGCTTTATAGGAAGAAAAAACATACACCATTGAATTGCATGTTGACTAATGCCAGAAGTCTGTCCAATAAAACAGAGGAACTGTGGTTGATGTCATAGTGGGTATAACAGAGACTTGGTTGGACAATAGTTTATGACTGGGCGGTCAACATACAGGGTTCTAGTCTATTTAGGAAAGATTGGACAAAATGGAAAGGGGGAGGAGTTTGTCGTTATGTGAAATCGAGTCTGAAGGCCTCACTGCGGGAGGATATATGGGAGGGAAACAATAATGTGGAGTCACTATGGGTAGAAATATATGTAGATAAAAATAAAAAAATTCTGATAGGGGTTTGCTATAAGCCACCAAACATAATGGAAGAGGCAGAAAATCAATTACTGAGGCAAATAAACAAGGCAGCAAATCAGAATGAATTGATTATAATGGGGGACTTTAACTATCCTGATATAAACTGGGAGACTGAGACATGTGAATCTCATAAAGGAAACAGGTTTCTGACTATAGCTAAAGACAATTATCTGTCCCAAATGGTGCAGGGCCGACCAGAGGGGGCGCCCTACTAGACTTAATTAGAGATGAAAGAACTTTTGAAAACTTTGATTGGCCGATTTGCTGAATTTTCTGAAAACATTTGGTTCAATCCAAATTTATTTGCGGCGAATCTATATTAAAAACGGCTATTTCTGGACTACAGAGAGCCTCAATAGGGGTACACTACTTTGCTTTGTTCTAACACACATATGGAGTGTGCTGGGGTAGTGAAATAATAATGTTATTCAGAATTAAATGTAGATTACAGGCATTGCTTATAGAATCACTGCCACAGAGCAGCACAATGACAGAGCCTGGAGGTGGCATCAGTGTGAGGAGACCATATAGTGGCTGAATGACACAGCGTGGAGGTGTTGGCAGCATGAGGAGACCATATAGTTGCTGAATGAGACATCGTGGAGGTGTTGGCAGCGTGAGGATAACATATAGTGGTTGAATGACACAGCTTGGATGTGGCTGAAGCATGAGGAGACCATATAGTGGCTGAATGACACGGTGTGGAGGTGTTGGCAGCATGAGGAGACCATATAGTGGCTGAATGACAGTTGGATGTGGCTGAAGCATGAGGAGACCATATAGTGGCTGAATGACACATCGTGGAGTTGGCAGCAGCATGAGTAGACATGTATATGAGGGGAGTACAATACGCTTCACTATGCTTAAAACAGTATTTGTGTAGAACAGTAGCAGGTGTATACTATTGGCTGTCCTTTCACAGTATCTAGGCCCTTGACAGATTAACAGGTACAAAATAGTGCACTACTTAGATGTAGGCATGTGGTATGCGCTTATGAGGGCAGAAAAATGTGCTACTGTGTGTTTAATAAACATATTGGAGTAAAACACAAGCTGGTGATTACTTTTGGCTGTCCTTTCACAGTATCTAGGCCCTTGACAGATTAACAGGTACAAAATAGTACACGACTTAGATGTAAGTATGTGGTATGCACTTATGAGGGCAGAAAATTGCGGAATAGTACGCTTAATAAAACTATTTTAGTAAAACACCAGATGGTGATTACTTTTGGCTGTCCTTTCACAGTACGTAGGCCCTTGACAGATTAACAGGCATAAAATAGTACAGCATTTAGATGTAGGTATGTGGTATGCACTTATGAGGGCATAAAAATGTGGTACAGTACGCTTAAACAAAGTATTTTAGTAAAACACCAGCTGGTGATTACTTTGGCCTGGACTTTTACAGTATCTAGGCCCTTGACAAATTAGCATTTACAAAATAGTACACTACTTAGATGTAGGTATGTGGTATGCACTTATGAGGGCACACAGAGATGTCCGTCCTATCTCTATACAGTGTAATGAATGATATGACGAGCCGCAAAATGGCTGCCGAATATATAGGGCTGTGACATCACAGGGGTGACTGGCTGCTGATAGGCTGCATCCTGCACGTGATTCAGGGTCATTCCGCCTACTTCCCTTCCCACCTTGCCTTTCCGCCTTCCCAGAGTTCCTTGCCCCATGTACTGACATGTGGATCTGCCATTTTAGATGCCCTGGAGCCTGGACCGCAGAAAATGGAGTTTAATTAATTGATTCTCGCGATAGAATATCAGCGATATTCGCATTCGTTGCAAATTGAATATTTCATCAAATTCGTAACAAATTTGGGTTCGTCAGCTTCGATTCGCACATCTCTAGACTTAATATTAACCCCATAGACCTGAGAGAGTAATTAATGTGCAGGTAAAAGGACACCTAGGAAATAGTGATCATAATATGATACATTATAACTTGTTCTTCAATAAGGGAACCTATAGAGGGGCCACAAAAACAATGAACTTTAGGAAGGCAAAGTTTGATCAACTCAGAGAAGCCCTTAACAATATAAAATGGGATAATGTCCTCAAAAACAAGAATACGAACACTAAATGGGAGACTTTTAAAAAATATCTTAAATTCTCACTGTAAGATGTATATACCTTATGGGAATAAAATGGTCAGATATAAAAGAAAAACAATATTGATGAATAAAAATGTTAAGGGGGCAATAAAAAACAAAAATAAAGCATTTAAACTACTAAAACAGGACGACAGTGAAGAAGCATCAAAAAGCTATAGAGAAAAATGTAAAACATGTAAAAAACAGATAAAAACCACAAAAATAGAGACAGAAAGACTCATTGCCAAAGAGAGTAAAACTAACCCCAAAATGTTCTTTAACTGTATAAATAGCAAAAAGGTTAAAAATGAAAGTGTTGGCCCTATAAAAACGATAAAGAAGAAATTATAAACGGGGATCAGGAAAACAAAAATATATTAAACAAATTCTTCTCCACTGTATTTACCGAGGAAAATGAAATTGCAGGTGAAATACAGCGAGATAAGGTAAACTCCCCAGTACAGGTCACCTGTCCAACCCAGGAAGAAGTACAGTGCCGGTGCCCGTGCTACAAAAAAATCAAAATAGACAAATCACCAGGTCCAGATGGCATTCACCCCTGTGTTCTGTTCCCCAGGACTGGCGCATAGCAAATGTGGTGCCAATATTTAAAAAGGGGACAAAAGGCGATCCCGGGAATTATAGGCCTGTTAGTTTAACCTTTGTTGTATGTAAATTGTTTGAGGGTTTTCTAAGGGATGCAATTCTGGAGTATTTTAATAAAAATAAATGCATGACCCCATATCAGCATGGCTTTATGAGGGATCGGTCCTGTCAAACTGAAGTGATCAGCTTTTATGAGGAGGTGAGCTCCAGACTGGACCAGGGGGAATTGCTGTAGGTCGAATATCTGGATTTTTCCAAAACATTTGATACGATGCCACATAAAAGGTTGGTGCATTAAATGTGAAGGATGAGGCTGGGGGAGAATGTGTGCAAGTGGGTAAGTAACTGGCTCAGTGATAGGAAACAGAGGGTGGTTATTAATGGTACTTATTCTGATTGGGTGACTGTTACTAGTGGGGTACCATAGGGGTCAGTCTTGGGTCCTGTCCTATTTAATATATTCATTAATGACCTTGTAGAGGGGTTGAATAGTAAAGTAGCAATCTTTGCAGATGATACTAAACTCTGTAAAGCGGTAAACACTATAGAAGACAGTGCACTGTTACAAATGGATCTGGATAGGTTGGAGGTTTGGGCTGGGAAGTGGCAGATGAGGTTCAACACTGATAAATGTAAAGTAATGCACATGGGGAAGAATAATCCGGGCTGGGATTATGTATTAAATGGGAGAACACTTGGGACGAATGACATGGAAAAGGACTTGGGAGTCTTAGTTAATAGTAAATTTAGCTGTAGTGACCAGTGTCGGGCAGCTGCTGCCAAGGCAAATAAAATCATGTGGTGCATCAATAGGGGCATAGATGCCCACAACAAGGAAATAATTCTACCACTGTACAAATCACTAGTCAGACCACACATGGAATACTGTGTACAGTACTGGGCACCAGTGTACAAGAAAGATATAGTGGAGCTGGAGAGGGTTCAAAGACGGGCAACCAGGGTAATACGGGGAATGGGAGGACTATGGTACCCAGGAAGATTATCAGAATTACGGTTATTTAGTTTAGAAAAACTTAAAGGCTTAGGAGAGACCTAATAACTATGTATAAATATATCAGGGGACAGTACAGAGATCTCTCCCATGATCTATTTATACCCAGGACTGTATCTATAACAAGGGGGCATCCTCTACATTTAGAAGAAAGAAGGTTTCTACACAAGCACAGATGAGGGGTTCTTTACTGTAAGAGCAGTGGACCTGTGGAATTCTCTGCCTGAGGAGATGGTCATAGGGAACTCTGTAAAAGAGTTCAAAAGGGGTCTGGATGCATTTTTGGAGAATAATAACATCGCTGGTTATGTATACTAGATTTATAGGGACAGAACTTGATCCAGGGATTTATTGTGATGCCATATTTGGAGTCGGGAAGGAATTTTTACCTCTAGTATGAGGGTTTTTTGCCTTCCTCTGGATCAACTCAGTAGGTACTAATGAGGGATATAGGTTGAACTTGATGGACTCTGGTCTTTTTTCAACCTTATGAACTATGTTACTATGTTACATGTCTCTATAAATACTGTACACGTATACATCTCTGTAGCTGTAGTTTAATAGTTATAATCAATCAAGTAGTGCTAAAATAAAAGTTCCAGTGCATCCCTGGCCTTAACCAGACAAATTTATGACACAAAATAATCCCTGTGCACTCCCATGTATTAAAATACGAAATACCTGTAATTTGCCTAGCCTCCATCATTGCTTTTACAAAGGAACAAAGATCACTATTTCTTCTAGTGCACCTCCTGCCCTTAGGTGGTATGTGGCATACCAGCATATAGGGGCAGTGCTAGGGAGACAAAAACTAGTGACTATAACTTATTTGTTTGGAAATTGACAGAACATCTGTGGTATGGAACCAATATTATTTGTGATTTTAGTAAATGGAAAAACAGGACCAATTCCCAGGGCTGTCTTTCAAGGACACAGTGTAATCCCACTTTTGATAATGCAAACTATTTTTAGTGCTTTCCAACAACACAAAAATACAACAACACAAGGTCTTCATCAGAAAAACTAGTGTTTGTGGCGGGATCTGCCCAAAAGTCTGGTTTTCCATTTTCTTATTGTTAATGTGTCGCCTGTATTTAACTGAAACATTGTCTTTTTTCTAATATATTTCTATTTTATTATTATAATTTTCTTAATTTTATTGTTGACATTGTTATGGGGTAGCTACATTAGTTGAACTTTCTGCACAGAATTTAGAGATATGCTTTACAGCAACCCATTGACTTCTATACTCTTTACAGACGTCATTATGTGTGGGAGTTGAGCTGTGACCATCATACCTTCAGTGAATGGTCTGATCCCATCATATATATCTAATGGTGTCACCTTTCACGGTTCTTCTGTCTGTAATGATCTACTGGTGTCACAAATTCACTGTACTTCTGTATGTGATGATAAGGAGGACTCTACTGGAAAGTGATCTGTACAGAACAGGAACCAATGATAAATCCCCCTCTAAATATCCACTGTATATTAGCATAGTGGACCTCCTGTGGCCTTAACATCAATTTATCATGGAACCAATTCAACTTGGTGTAGAAATGGCTCATGTCGACAGGGTAATTTCTCGCCGTTGCAACACATCAGACTGACATGATCTGAACAGCTCGCTCTACCTCGTTCCAGAGATGCTATGTAAGGTTGCATTCACATCACGTTTCTTACCTACGGTTACCAGATCTGGCTGGGAGATGGGAAAACCGGGCGCTCCCGTATCCCAGCCGGACCCAGCCCTCATGTCATTCATTTAAATGAGCCGACCGGAGTCAGATATTGGTGTGGTGTCCCGGTACCCCATCTTATAGGGTACCTATGTATGTGTGGGTCCCCATAGCCAGAGTCCCTAGGACGTAGGGATCCCTGTTGTGTAGCCTACCCATTGTCGCCTCTATTCCAACTAATAGCCTAGTAAGTTTTGTAAGGTTGATGTAAATATAATAATATATATGTAAATAAATAGTTAATTACCTGTTCCATAGCATTGCAGGACCTGCGGGTCACGTGACTAGGTAAACTCTATGGTATTCTGCTTAAGGACCTTTGGAGGCCCTGTGACGTATGCAATCCCATTACTCTGTGTAATGGTAAATGACAGATGTTCGGACCAATCGGATTGACCCCGCCCCCTGCCCATATAAGGGAGCGGCGGCCATCTTTTCTCTCTCTTGTTCCTGGGCTGTCTAACAAGAGGGATCTGCGCAGCAACTATCGCAGTGAGTTAGGCCCGAGTCTTGCGGCAACGGCTGAGTAATTCAGAATAGAGAGTGTATCAATCCCCAGACACTCTGTGGCATCACCGGACCTAATATAACTCCTAAATCCGGACGGGTCTGCAAATATCTACCCTAAATTCAGAGACTTTCTAAATAGCTTAAGGTCCGCAACAACTGTCATTGCTCCTGGGACCCCGCCAATGAGGTCCCCACCGCACCGCTGCCTGACCGACAACAACACAGTCTTCCTGCTACACCAACGGATCAACCATCATCCCCAGCTGCTCCCTACATGTTGGTAGCCCCTGTTGCTGCACCTGTCTTCCTGGGAAACCCCGTCCTTCTCATGTACAGCGGAGATCCCTTCACGTTGAGAGATTTTAGGGAGAAGATTTACAGCATCTTCGGGTTTTATGCACTCACTCCTCATCAACAGGTACAGTTGCTTCTAGGACAGCTCCAGGGACCTGCCTTGGAGGAACTCCGCACCTGGCCAGTGGCTGACAAGGCCACAGTGGGACAGATTTTCGAGGGGCTCTCTCAAGTGTTTGAATCTCATTCCCCCTCTGAAGTACACCTCAGACTATATGAGCGACGTCAGAAACCAGGTGAGACTCTCAGAGCATATGCAGTAGCTTTACAGAACGCATTATAGGGGGTGCAGAAGCTGGATGGCATAACGCCCGATCAGGGTAACCGAGTGCTGATGGACCGTTTTAGGGGGAGGGAGCATTGAATAAATGGGACAAGGCTCAACTTAGGATGCTAGCTGTGCAAAATCCCGATATGGCCTTCCCAGCTTTTAAGAGACTGGCGGTTAAAGTGATCGAACCCCCGGGACCCTCGCCCCAGTCACCAATCCCTTCTCAGCCTGCCCTTACAACACCTCTTCCTAGCCCTGGGACAGCTGAATTGCCAGTTAGCCAAGGCCTTTAAAGAAATGGCCGTCCAGCCCAATTCCCCTAGATCTGCAACACTGCCACCTAAGAAACCTGACCCCCACCCTGCTGATCCACCTAATACCCCTCCTGTGAGACTGCCTGGTAATCAGAGGCCGGCCTGCAGCCATTGTGGTAAGATTGGACATTAGAAGAGCCAATGCTGGGCTTTAATGGAAGAAGGTCCAGAACTAACCAGCGACAAGAAAGGACTGTCTATGTATGTTGCTCCTTGGCCTTATGTACAGGTGATAGTTAAAGGTATCCGGTTACAAGCTCTGATAGTTACGGGGTCTCAGGTGTCCACTATTCCGCAGGCGGTTTTCTATAAGTACTGGGGACCAGAAAAGTTGTGTGACCCTCAGGAAGCGGAGTTCAGAGTAATTGCAGGGAACGGGAAACCAGTACCCAGGCATGGTTACTGGGAGTCCACGGTGCAGGTGGGAAAATATGTGTTAGGAAGACAGGGGGTGATTGTCACAAATGTTAGGGATGAGAGGGCAGCTGATTTAATTTCAGGCATGAATATTATGAGGCACTGTTTTGATGATATTGTCTGTGCACTGCATGCATCTCTCCCCCACCTGTCACCCCAAGGCCGGCGAGCTGCACAACACCACCTCAAAATCCTCCAACAGAACAGAAGTTCGTAAATCATCAAGGAGAAATCTGTCGAGTAAGGATTCAAGATATCCGAGCCATTAGTCTACAGCCACAGACAGAGACAGTTATTTGGTGCCGTGCCCGACCTGGGGTGAAAAATCAAGATTACCAAGCGCTCTTGGAACCCCTTCTACTGGAAGATTGTCCCTTGGTGCGAGCTGCTAGAAGCCTGGTAACCGTACGGAATGGGAAGGTCCCAGTGAGACTTATTAATCTCTCTCAAGTCCATCTACCCAAGTATACCCCAGTGGCTACTCTACACCATCTAGACGTCTGAGATGTAGTCTCGAAGTCACAGGTGATCCAACGAGGACCTGCCCAGAATCCTGCGGAACCTTGGTGGAGCCAACTACAGATAGGAGACAAAGATACCGCCAAGGAACAGGTGGAAGGAGTCATCCAGGTGGCTAAGAAACATCAAGAAGCTTACAGCAAATTCCCCACAGACTTTGGCAGGACCACCATGATCAAACATAGGATTCTCACCGGAGACAATCCACCCATTAAAGAGAGACATCATCCTGTGGCTCCTGGGATGTATCAGACCATAAAGAAAATGCTCGTGGAGATGAAAGAGGCCGATGTCATCCAGGAACGCCAGAGTCCGTGGGCCGCACCTTTTGTCCTGGTGAAGAAAAAAGATGGCACCATCCGCTTTTGCGTGGATTATCGGAAATTGAACAACATAACTCATAAGGATGCCTATCCTCTCCCACGCATCAAAGAATCCTTGACTTCTTTGGGGTCTGCCACCTACTTTTCCACACTGGATCTGACGAGCGGCTACTGGCAGGTGCCAATGGCAGAAGAGGACAGAGAGAAGACCGCATTTGTGACCCCTATGGGTCTCTTCGAGTTTAAAAGTATGTCCTTTGGACTGTGAAATGCAGTGGCTACTTTCCAACGCCTAATGGAGCGATGCTTGGGGAACCTTAACTTCCAGAGTGTTCTGTTGTATTTAGATGACGTCATAGTCTATTCTCGAACATATCAGGAACACCTGGATCACCTGAAAGAAGTTTTCCAAGTCCTTATCCGATATGGACTTGAGGTTAAACCTTCCAAATGTCACTTGCTGAAGCCACAAGTGCACTACCTAGGACATGTCCTCAGTGCTCAAGGGTCCAGCCTGATTCAGACAAAGTGAGTGCTGTGAAAGAGTGGCCTACACCCAGGACGGTGCGAGACGTCCGAAGTTTCCTGGGGTTTGCTGGATATTACTGGCGTTTCATCCCCCATTTTGCTCAAATTGCCGGACCCTTGACCGAATTACTGAGAGGGACTGCCTGGGATAATTATAATGGGAGGCTTCCCATCCAGTAGGCCGAAAAACAAGAAGATGCCTTTCTAGCCCTGAAGTATCTCCTCACGGAACCCGACATATTGGCCTCTCCTGACTACAGCCTGCCGTTCCGTTTATACACAGACACTAGCTTTGAAGGTCTGGGGGCGGTCTTATCTCAAGTGCAAGATGGCAAGGAGAGGGTGATTGCCTATGCCAGCCGGCATCTTCGAGGTGCTGAGAAGAATTATTCTAACTATAGCTCTTTCAAGCTGGAGCTCCTGGACCTAGTTTGGGCTATTACTGAGAAGTTTAAAGACTGCTACTCCCTTCACGGTCTACACTGATAACAACCCCTTGGCCCATTTGAACACTGCTAAGTTGGAAGCCCTTGAACAGCGTTCGGCCTCTCGGTTGGCCAACTATGATTTCAACATTAAGTACCGCAGCGGAAAAAACAATGTCAATGCGGATGTACTTTCTCGCATGGCCCCGGGAGAAGCACCTCCTACTGAAGATGTGTGGGAAGATGTAGAAATGCCTCCCTTCTACTGAGCCAGAATGCTCTAACTGCCCAGGCGGGTGACGGACCTGAATCTCCCAAAGTCTCTGAAGATCTGTCCACCTGGAAGACACTTCAGGATGAAAGCAGAGTTATCGGGTACCTCCTCGACTATTGCCTCCACAAGAAAGTGCCTACTCGGGTGCGCAATGCCCACGGAGACTTTGAATTGAAGCGGCTGTGGCGGCAGAGAAATCGCCTGTTCCTGCACAAGGGGTTGGTCTACCGAAATTCCCTGGACCCAGTCTCAGGAGACCGCATCCACCAGATTGTGGTTCCCAGGAGGGATGCAGCCATGATTCTGAAAGCTTATCATGATCAGTCCGGACACTTCGGGGTCCATAAGACAGAGATCACCGTCAGAAGGAGATTTTACTGGATTGGGATGCGGGGAGACATCGAGAAATGGTGTGCCGAGTGCTCCGTGTGCAACGTGATAAAGAACCCCCGGAGGGACGCATGAGCCCCTTTGCATCCCATCTGTACAGAAAGACTGAATCAAATTGTTGCCTTGGACCATGTGAAGCTGGCCCCCACTCGATCTGGCTATTGTCATGCTCTAACAATAGTGGATCATTATTCCAAGTGGGTGGTCGTGGTCCCCGTCAAGGATCTTACCGCCAAGACTACTGCTCAACTCTTCTATCGACATTGGATCCAACCTCTGGGGTGTCCCGAATCAGTTCTCACGGATCGGGGAACCACCTTTGAAGCCCAGTTGTTCCAGGAACTTTGCCGGTTGCATGATTGCAAGAAACTCCGGACAACGGCCTACCATCCCCAAGGGAATTGGCTCTGCGAGAGGATCAATCAAGTGTTCATCCAGATGCTCAGAGCAGCCTCTGTCTCGAAGCACGAAGAGTGGCCTCAGCTGTTGCCTGAACTCCTGGAAATTTAAAACAACACTGTTCACTGCTCTACGGGGTATACGCCCTTTTTCTTGATGATGGGCCGACACGGTCAATTGCCAAAGGATTGAACCTTCGGGCTACAGGCACCTTTCAACAATTCTCCTCAGGCTTCCCAAGGTTGGGTGTCAGAGCATCGACGAAGAATTGAGGAAGCAAAGGACATCGTTGAGAAGAAAATGGGTGAAGTTCATGAACGCCAGCAGAAAGATTATAATCGACATGCTTCGGCTCAGCCTTTGCAGCTTGGAGATAAAGTGTAGCTCAGAAAATTTCCTAGAAACCATAAATTGGACTCCCTGTGGGAAACGGAGCCATACACCATTACTGCGGTTCCTTATCCTGAAACGGACATGTACGAGATACAAAAAGGCGGGTTCGAGCCACAGGTGGTTCACCGGAATAGGATAAAAGTGTGCCTGAAAGAAGATATGCTTGGCCTATCTCCTCCTACTCCACCTCGGCCAATGAGAGAATATGTACTGGGAGAGGGAATTCATCCCACTATGGACTTTCCTTTATTCCCATCTCAGCAGCCCACCATGTATTGGGGCATACCGTTCCCAGCTCCATCCAGTCAGCCGACACTGGTCGCACCGCCTAGTCAGTTGCCAGTAGCTGTTGCTCCCTGTCAACCACCATTGGTTGCTACACCCAACATCAGTCCTGCTCCAGTGACTGCTCCAGATATTGAGGTCACTACTCCATCTGTCTTAAGAGAATCCCTCAGTTCAACCGAAGATATTGCTTCCGTTTCCAGCCCTCCAGCTGGTCCCTCGGGGACTGAAGTTCTTGTAGAATCCTCAAGTGAAGGAACTCCTGATGACTCGGAGGTGGTGTTGCGGCGGTCTCAAAGGACTACACAGGGCAAACTACCCATAAGATTCCAGGACTCACATTTAGTACCTGCACACAGAGTACCTTTGATAACCCACTTCAATGCTCTGCCAATCACTTTTCAGTACCCTAGATTACTCACTTAAATGTACTACTTCAAATTTTTCTAGTACATAAATCAAAATAAATATCTCCCTCAAGAAAACACTTGTAGCATATTGACACCCAATTTCTGCCACTGTTAGGTACACTTCTTCTTTTCTTTATTCATTGCGTGTGTGAGATGCTCTGCCTGGCCAGTAGGTGCTCTTACAAATACAAAAATAAGCACGTAATTCTAAGAATAACCTAGTAGGTTGTTTTGAAAGTGCTCTAGGGATAAGTAGCGTGTAGCCGATAGACCCTAGCAGCCACCCTTACTGTGACCTAGCTTCCGGCTAGCCAGTATACCTTTCGTGTACTAACTATCAGGTAACTTATTGTTGGCGAATAGAATGTGTGAGATAATACCAATGCCTAGTCAGCTTGAAGCTAACTGTATAGAAAGCTGTACTAATGTTTTGTTAGTCTTATGTATAGAAGTATGTGCTAATGTTCAGTTTAGCCTCATAAAAATGTATAGTGGGGTAATAAAGTGTCTTAGGAGCTAGCAACTACATGTCAGATAGCTGCCTAATTGTCTAGTAAGCTTCAAAATGTATGATAAGTTTGATAAAGTTGTATAGGAAACAAGAAACTAAAGGATAGATAGCTTCTTTAAATGTCTAGATAGCATTAAATGCCTAGATAGCATGAAAATGTCTAGATAGGTTTCTAATTGCCTAATCCAGATACTAGGAAAGGTATCAAAAGAATGTAAATGTGTTAGTCTACTTAGGATGTATAGCAAGAGTACAGATCATACTGTTCTATAGCATCCTGTTCTAGTCCTAGTCCATCTGTTTCAGGGGACAGACGTCGAGGCCGACTTATTTTAAGTAAGGAGGTTTGTGGTGTCCCAGTAACGCATCTTATACGGTACCTATGTATGTGTGGGTCCCCATAGCCAGAGTCCCTCGGACGTAGAGATCCCTGTTGTGTAGCCTACCCCTTGTCGCCTCTATTCCAACTTATAGCCTAGTAAGTTATGTAAGGTTGATGTAAATATAGTAATATATATGTAAATAAATAGTTAATTACCTGTTCTATAGCGTTGCAGGACCTACGGGTCACGTGACTAGGTAAACTCTATTGTATTCTGCTTAAGGACCTTTGGAGGCCCTGTGACGTATGCAATCCCATTACTCTGTGTAATTGTGAATGACAGATGTTCGGACCAATCGGATTCTCCCCGCCCCCTGCCCATATAAGGGAGCGGTGGACATCTTTTCTCTCTCTTGTTCCTGGGCTGTCTAACGAGAAGGATCTGCGCAGCAACTATCGCAGTGAGTTAGGCCCGAGCCTTGCGGCAATGGCTGAGTAATTAAGAATAGAGAGTGTATCAATCCCCAGACACTCTGCAGCATCACCGGACCTAATTTAACCCCTAAATCTGGATGGATCTGCAAATATCTACCCTAAATTCAGAGACTTTCTAAAGGTCTGCAACAACAAGGTCTGCAACAACTGTCAGTCACTGAGCGATATAAGGACTGTTTGCATGAGACTGTTACTGTGCCTTGGATATATCGCAAACACTTAAGTAAAGTTGTTCAAGTTCAATCTCCTTGTGGACCTTCAGTCATTTCATGCACCTATCGTTACTGGGAAGGGCGACGATAGGCCGGAGCATTACCTCAGCATACCAGCCCTCAGCCTGGCGTCACGAACGATAGGGTTAACAGTAACCCCTCATGTACCGATACCATACACCCCCCCCCCCCACCCAAGGGCTACCACATTGGTATCTGTCTATTCCAGTCACAAAACCGGATACGGGGCAAAAATTAGCTGACCGGAGTCCCTATCTGACTCCAGTCGGCTCATTCAAATGAATGAGATGAGGGCCGGGTCCGGCTGAGAAACGGGAGCACCCAGTTTTCCCATCTACCAGCCGGATCCGGTCCCTGTAGGGGATGCAGTCTATGATTGGGATCTGGGGACTGTGAAGGCCTGGAACAATTCCATGAATATAGGCGTGATAAAAGTATCCTTCTGTCTTAATATACACTACTGCCATGAAGGGATTGAACACTACTGCCATGGAGGGATTGAACTTGGTTGGCCATAATGCCCAGATAAGACCTACAGGTGTTAGAGGAGCCAGGGTGCACCTAAAAAAACATTCCCCACACCATTTCATTACCTTTAGCAGTCTGAACTGTTTACATCTGAGGAAGGGTGTCGCTATCCACCAGCATGGTACAACAGAGCTCTGGATCTATGTGGCCAGGTAATGAGATCCAATTATTGCCCACTGGAGTCTTGTATTACTGTTTCCTATAAACATCAATGGTGCAGGAACTGTCCATCTGTTGTTATATCTTATCTGTGGTATTCAGACACATTAGTTGTACATCAGCGTTCTATTCTTCTGCAGTTGGCATTACTGTGCACCGCTTGTTCCTCAGAATGATTTTTGCATCATGACAAGGATCCCTTTTTGCTGGATGTTTTTCTTGTTCATCATTCTCGGTATAGTCCCAATATCATTGCACAAGAAAACCTCACGAGGATAGCAGCTTTTGAAATCCTTGCAGAGTTTAGTTTAGCACTAATGGGCCGCCTTGTTGAATCCTATTGAAATTGTTCAACAGAAATTGTCTATTCTGGCCTCCAAACATACTATTTCATGGCTGGCTTAGTTTAAACTAGAGGCATGTTTAAATTTGCTGCTTCGCAGTACCGTCACATTTTTGACACACTTTTACAGAACATTATCAAAATGAATGCAAAAACGACAAATTTATGCACAATTTGCATAATTTCTCAAAAATAGAACACAACGTGTCAACAAACCACCTAAAATATTTTAATTACCATCTGAACAAGTATTAAGCATTTATGGCTGTATTTGTGCAAGTAGCGTGAGTGGTATGCCCCCTACTCCTCTAGGCAGGGCTTAGGTGTCTTCCAAGCACTTCCAAGCAGGGTGTGCGTGATATTTGCAAAACGTTTGGACGTTGGACGTCTCGCAGAACGTCATCACGCTCCTTCCAGTACAGCTGTCAGCTAGATGTCCGGCCTGCACTGGTTACTGTCTGATGTATTTCTTTCCTGCAGGCGCAGGATCTGTGAGTATACTGAGCTTAGTTCACTGGCTCCACCCAAAGCGTGGTGGGATGCAGGAGGTATCTACAAAGGTTTTTTTTCTGGCAGTCGATTCACTAGCTTTGCCTGCAGCTGCAGCGGGGCTTGGGAGCTGGACAAACACGTGGAGTGACTGGTGCACTAAGTCTTCTTCCTTGATTGTGGCTGCCGGCGCAGTGGAGCTGCTGGGTACATGGGAGGTGATGGGATATGTGCGTAGTTGGCCAAGCAGTCGGGCAGGTGTTTGTCATTTTGTATTTCCCGCCAGCTCTGCTCTTCCCAGTGGGACCCGACAGCTGGGTTGTCTTGGGAGGCGGGGTGGTGCCAGGCGCATGTTAGGACTTGCTGGTATGCATGGAATGGATGTCCGGCATGGGTTTATAGCATTGTTATCCGGTGAGTATAGGTATGGCATTGGTTTGTGTATTTCTAGGTTTTGTTTGGTGCAGATGGTCATAGTGTTATCATGGATATATGGCATGGGTAGAGTATTATTTGATGTGTATGGTTAATAGTATCGTGGTGTTTTATGGTTATAATAATTTTACTCAGTACATGGTATACAGGTAGCATATTCGTTCGGTGTATAGGTTTCATAGCATTTCACTACAGGCATACGGCTGTAGTATGTTTTTTGCATATAGTGTTTTATTATTTCAGGTACGTTTTAGCATTGACGTAATGCATATGTTCATTGTCGTTAACTGCAGGCATGCTTCATAGTAATCATCATGTTTACATTATAGTTTTATTCTATGCTTCTGGTTAGAGCATTCATTTGGGACATCATCTAGGTTCATAGTTTTGTTATGTGTGTGTCAGTAGTATTGGCATGTCCTCGTTATATACAGTGGTCCCTCAACATACGATGGTAATTCGTTCCAAACGACCCATCGTTTGTCGAATCCATCGTATGTTGAGGGATCCGTGCAATGTAAAGTATAGGAAGTTACACTCACCTGTCCCCGTCGCTCCGGACCAGGTCCTCACCGCTCCCGATGCTGTCCCAGGGGCTCCCGATGCTTTCCCGCTGCTCCGGTGTCTTCTTCGCGATCCTCCGGTGTCTTGCGCATCTTCTCCAGGGTCCATGCCTCGCTTTCTGGTGACGTTATTACGCTGCTGCGCCGGCGCGGCGTGCGTAGTGACGTAATAACGACGCCGGAAAGCGAGGCCCGGACCCTGGAGAAGATGCGCAAGACACCGGAGGATCGGGAAGTGGACCCGGAGCAGCGGGAATAGGTAAGCGAACCTGCCAGGGATGCTTAAACTGCTATCCGACAGCAGCTTAAGCATTTTGCGCTGTCGGATAGCAGTTAATGCGATGGCCCCGACATATAAAAGCATCGTATGTCGATGCTGACATCGACATGCGATAGCCTCTGAGAGGCCATCGTATGTCGATTTTATCATATGTCGGGGCCATCGTAGGTCGGGGGTTACTGTAGTTTTTATGTATAGTTCATAGCGTGTAGCATTATTTGCAGGTGTTAGTTTTTTTTTTTATGAAAAAAAGCAGAATAGACCAATGCGCATCTAAGCGCAATTATCCTTTTCAGAATAAAACATGTGCATGAAGGTAAAAGTTTGCTCACCTTCGTGTGTTGTACTATGAGCACAACACCATGGAGGGCATGGTTCCACAATCAGTGGTTTAACAGAGGAGTGCAGCCTGCACCGGTCCCGTGCTCAGACAGTCTGTAGAATGCAGAAGGTGGAGAAAAAATCTCTTGGAAATGGTTTAGTCAACGGCGCTCTCCTCTGGATGCAGCTGCACTCCTAGCGACAACAAGCGCTCCCTTACAGCAAGGTCAGCGGCAGCTGTCAGTTCGCTTCCTGACGGTTATTTGCTAAACAGCTCCCGAGCATCCAGAGGAAAGCGCCATTGACTACACCATTTCTAGGAGATTTTTTTCTCCACCTTCTGCATTTTTTTGCAAGTGTTAGCATTTATTGCAGGGCATGGTCATAGCTTTCAGTCCGTGTATTTGGCAAAGCATTATTTGGTGCATTTGGTCACAACTTTTTATGCTGTATGGGTGGTTCCAAATTGTCCATCCTGTGCTTACCTTAGCTTTTCATAGTTGGCTGCATACCGTCATTCCTGACACATCTGCAGCGGGATGTACTGCGTTATTGTTACTAACACGTTTCAGAGCAATAACATTACAATACATAGGTCATATGCCCGTCATTCCTGCCATGTTTGCAGGGAGAGGTACTGCAAGAGTTATTTTTACTGACACATCATCAGAACAATAACATCATGATACTTAGGCGATGGTATATCCGTTATTTTCTGCTACGTCTGTGGGGGGTGCGCTGCATGAGTTATTGTTACTGACATGTCTTCAGAGCAATAACGTGTTATAGACAATTGTATATCCATCCTTTTCTGCCTCGTCTTCAGAGGGGTGCACTGCATGAGTTATTGTTACTGACTCGCTTTCAGAGCAATAACATCACGAGTCCGACATGGGTAATTGTATACCCATCATTTTCTGCATTGTCTGCATGAGGGGTGTTCTGCATGAGTTTTTGTCACTGACACACCTTCAGAGCAATAACATCACGACATAGGTGATTGCATGGCCGTCGTCAATTTCGGCCTCGTCTACAGAGGGGTGCACTGCCTGAGTTATTGTTACTGACAAGCCTTCTGAGCAATAACATCACGACACATAGGCATTGTATAACCATCATTTCCTGCCAGGTTTGCGGGGGGTAAACTGCTCGAGGTATTGTAACTACCACGTTTCAAAGCAATAACATTTTGTCACCTGTGACTGCCACATTGCAGGGATATGTACTGTGGAAGGTTGTTACTGACATTGTTTTCAGGGGATATACAGATATGTGTCACAGTTAAGAGTAATCTGTTAGCATGTTAATAAATGGTGTTTTGCATGGCAATGGAAATAATAGTATAAAGTTAGAGTATTATTCTGAGTACATGTTTCATAGCATTGCACAGCAGGTTTACACGTCTGCAGTGGGATGTACTGCATGAGTTATTGTTACTAACACGTTTCAGAGCAATAACATTACGATACATAGGTCATATGCCCGTCATTCCTGCCACCTATGCAGGGGGAGGTACTGCACGAGTTATTGTTACTGACACGTCATCAGAACAATAACATCACGATACTAAGGCGATGGTATATCCGTTATTTTCTGCTATGTCTGTGGGGGGTGCGCTGCACGAGCTATTGTTACTGACATGTCTTCAGAGAAATAACGTGTTATAGACAATTGTATACCCGTCATTTTCTGCCTTGTCTTCAGAGGGGTGCACTGCATGAGTTATTTTTACTGACACGCTTTCAGAGCAATAACATCACGAGTCCGACATAGGTAATTGTATACCCGCCATTTTCTGCGTTGCCTGAGTTATTGTTACTGACAAGCCTTCAGAGCAATAACATCACGACACATAGGCATTGTATAACCATTTGCAGCGGGATGTACTGCATGAGTTATTGTTACTAACACGTTTCAGAGCAATAACATTATGATACATAGGTCATATGCCCATCATTCCTGCCATGTTTGCAGGGGGAGGTACTGCACGAGTTATTGTTACTGACACATCATCAGAACAATAACATCACGATTGTTGCAGTGAGCGTTCCGGTCCCCTCCTCCGTACCGGAGCGCTCGCTGCCCCTGCCCCCGTCTGTTTTGTCCCGGTGCTTCCCGGTCAGACATGCTGACCGAGAGCGCAGGGACTCCTCCAGCAGGGATGCGGTTAGCGTGGCGGCTGATCCCCGCACGCATGCCGCATCCCGTGTCCCCGTACCTGCAGCCCCGTCCTCCTGCGCTGCTTCTGTCTCCCGGCGCATGCGTCCCCGCTCCTTAGGGCGCGCCGGCTTCATGAAATTTAAAGGGCCAGTGCACCATTGATTGGTGCCTGGCCCATACGGCCCCTATAAATGTCTCCTGTCCCTTCCTGCCTTCACCGGATCTTTAGTGCCTTGTGCCGAGTGAAAGCGTTTCCAGTGTTCAGTGTTGCCCTTGCCTGTTGCCGACCCGTTGCCCTTGACTACCGCTAGTGAACCCGTACTGCCTGCCCTTACCTGTTGCCTGACTATCGCCTGTGAACCTGGTCCACCAGCCCTGACCTCTGCTACGTCTGACTTCACTTCTGCCGGCTCCTCCTGTACCGCGCCATTCTCAGCTACCAGAGGGGTCGAGTCGCTATCGGGTGGAACGACCTGGGGGCTACCTGCCGCAGCAAGACCATCCCGCTTTGCGGCGGACCCTGGTGAAGACCAGTAGTCCCTTAGATTCCGTTCCCTTGGTACGGCCCGCGTCATCGCCCCTCTGGTTCAGTGGATCCACCTCCTGTCACCTGACAGGTACGTTACAGTAAGATCCGGCAATGGATCCCGCTGAGACGCCTCTTCCTAGCCTTGCGGAACTCACCACCGTAGTGGCTAAACAGAATCAGCAGATTGCCCAGCAAGGTCAACAGTTGGCCCAGTTGGCCCCCATGATGCAGCAACTCCTGTCTGCCCAGCAACAGCCGTCTCCTCCGCCTGCACCTGCTGCTCCATCTCAGCCTGCAGCCATCTCCAGTGCCAGAACCCGTTTGTCCTTGCCGGACAAGTATGACGGCGATCCGAAGCAGTGCCGTGGGTTCCTGTCGCAGTGCTCTCTTCATCTCGAGTTACTTTCCGACCAGTTCCCGTCCGAACGAGCCAAGGTGGCTTTCATACTCAGCTTGCTCTCCGGGAAGGCCCTGGCCTGGGCTACACCTTTATGGGACCGCTTTGATCCAGCCACTACCTCCGTCCAGAGCTTCTGTCAAGAGTTCCGGAGTGTGTTTGAGGAACCTGCCCGGGTTACCTCCGCAGAATCTGCTTTGCTGAACCTGACCCAATTAGGCTCTACCGTGGGTGAATACGCCATCCAATTCCATACCCTCGCCTCCTAGTTAAATTGGAACAATGATGCCCTTTGTGCCACTTTCAAGAAGGGACTAAACAGTGAAGTGAAAGACGTCCTAGCTGCACGGGAGATACCTTCTACTCTCAGTGACCTTATTCTACTGGCTACTAGGAACTCCTTCTGAAGAAAGAGAGAGCTCATCCTAGATGCTATCCTCGTCTGGCTCCTGTTTTTCTGCATCCACCGCAATCCGTCTCTGGGCCTCCCGCTGTAGAGGCCCTGCAGGAACGGAGTCATCGCAGAGACGAGAACCTGTGTCTGTACTGTGCCAGTACCGAGCACTTCCTCAGAGACTGTCCTCTTCATCCACCGCGTTCGGGAAACGCTCGCACCTAGTAAACGTGGGAGAGCCGTTGCTAGGTATGGATTCTTCCTCTCCACGTCTTATGGTATCTGTGCAGCTTTCCGTTTCCCCCAAGTCTACCTTCACCGCCACTGCCTTCTTGGATTCTGGATCTGCTGGCAATTTCATCCATGCCTCCTTGATTGACAAGCATCAAATCCCTGTCGTCCGTCTGCCCAAGCCATTCTTCATTTCTACTGTCAACGGGGAGAGACTGTCTGCCACTGTGCAGTACCGCACCTTACCATTACAGATGGGCGTCGGATTTTTGCATACTGAGACGCTGGAGTTCTTGGTTATTCCCTTCTGCTCCTCTGAACTTCTCTTAGGTTTGCCATGGCTCCAGCGCCACTCTCCCACCCTGGATTTGTCCTCCGGGGAGATCCTGAGGTGGGGTCCTTCCTGCTCCGGTCGTTGTCTCAAGTCTGTTCTTGTCAAATGAGACCCCGTTGTTCCTCCGCCACCTGGTCTTCCGGAGCCTTACCACTGCTTCGCTGACGTTTTCTGCAAGAAGCAAGCCGAAGTCCTTCCACCTTATAGACCTTACGATTGTCCTATTGATTTGGTGCCCGGTTCTACTCCACCCCGGGGTAGAATCTACCCACTCTCGCCATGTCGGAGTACATTCGTGAAAACCTGCAGAGAGGTTTCATAAGGAAATCTTCCTCTCCCAGCTTTTTCTTTGTTTCCAAGAAGGACGGCTCCCTCCGTCCTTGCATAGACTACAGAGGTCTAAACAAGATTACGGTCAAGAATCATTATCCTCTTCCCTTGATCTCTGAGCTTTTTGACTGTCTCCGTGGGGCTAGGATCTTCACCAAGTTGGATCTGCGAGGAGCTTACAATCTGATCGGAATCCGAGAGGGTGATGAGTGGAAGACCGCCTTCAACACACGGGTGTTACGCCTAGCGCTCCGGGTCCCCGCTCCTCCCCGGAGCGCGTACAGCGTCTCTCTCTCCGCAGCGCCCCGGTCGGTCCCGCTGACCGGGAGCGCTGCACTGTCATGGCCGTCGGGGATGCGATTCGCACAGCGGGACGCGCCCGCTCGCGAATCGCATCCCAGGTCACTTACCCGTTCCCGTCCCCTGCTGTCATGTGCTGGCGCGCGCGGCTCCGCTCTCTAGGGCGCGCGCGCGCCAGCTCCCTGAGACTTAAAGGGCCAGTGCACCAATGATTGGTGCCTGGCCCAATTAGCTTAATTGGCTTCCACCTGGTCCCTGACTATATCTGACCTCCTCCCATGCACTCCCTTGCCGGATCTTGTTGCCCTTGTGCCTAGTGAAAGCGTTTTGTGTGTCCAAAGCCTGTGTACCAGAACTTCTGCTATCCACCCTGACTACGAACCTTGCTGCCTGCCCCGACCTTCTGCTACGTCCGACCTTGCTTCTGTCTACTCCCTTGTACCGCGCCTATCTTCAGCAGCCAGAGAGGTTGAGCCGTTGCTAGTGGATACGACCTGGTCACTACCGCCGCAGCAAGACCATCCCGCTTTGCGGCGGGCTCTGGTGAAAACCAGTAGTGACTTAGAACCGGTCCACTAGCACGGTCCACGCCAATCCCTCTCTGGCACAGAGGATCCACCTCCTGCCAGCCGGCATCGTGACAACGGGATGGCCATTTTGAATACCTGATGATGCCTTTCGGTCTGTGCAATGCACCTGCTGTACTCCAAGAATTTGTCAATGACATTTTCAGAGATTTGTTTTACACCTGCATGGTTATATACCTTGACGACATCCATATCTTCCCTTCCAACCTGGACCAACACTGGGTCCATGTCCGTCAAGTTCTTTCACGCCTTAGAAAGAATCGCCTGTATGCTAAGATCGAGAAGTGTCTGTTTGAGCGGTCCAGTCTGCCCTTCCTAGGGTACAACATTTCAGCCCAAGGGCTACAGATGGACCCAGCCAAGCTCTCAGCGGTACTGGACTGGCCACGCCCCTCTGAACTCCGTGCCATTCAAAGATTTTTGGGTTTCGCCAATTATTATAGGCAATTCATTCCCTATTATTCCACTCTGGTGTCACCCATTGTAGCCCTGACCAAAAAGGGGGCTAATCCCAAATCTTGGCCTTCTCAAGCTGAAGCGGCCTTCCAGTCTCTGAAAGCCTCTTTTGCCTCCGCACCAGTACTATCCAGACCTGACCCCACTAAGCCTTTTTCCCTGGAAGTGGATGCCTCCTCCGTGGGAGCCAGAGCCATACTTACCCAGAAGTCACCCAGGGGCAAGACACTTTCTTGTGGATTCTACTCCAAGACCTTCACTCCCGCTGAGAGAAATTATTCTATTGGTGATAGGGAACTATTGGCCATAAAATTGGCACTCGAGGAATGGAGACATCTTCTCGAGGGCTCCATCCACCCTGTGAGTATTTTCACCGACCACAAGAACCTTGCCTATTTCCAATCTGCACAAAGGCTGAATCCACGTCAGGCTCGCTGGTCCTTGTTCTTTGCTCGCTTTAATTTTGTGATTCATTTTCGTCCTGCGAGAAAAAACATCAGGGCTGATGCCCTTTTCCGCTCTTCCGACGTGCTAGGAGACGAGGTAACTCCCCAACATATAATTCCGCCTGAGCGCCTAATTGCCGCTGCTCCAGTGGATCTGCGCTCTCTCCCTCCTGGCAAGTAATATGTGCCTCCACGTCAGCGTCTAGGAGTCCTCAAGTGGGGCCATGCCTCCTTATTCGCAGGCCATCCTGGGGTACAGAAGACTCTTCAGCTCATCTCCCAAAGATACTGGTGGCCCACCATGGAGAAAGATGTCTCGGATTACGTCCAAGCTTGCATGATTTGTGCTCGGGACAAGTCGCTTCGCCAGAAGCCTGATGGTCTCCTCTTGCCTCTCCCTATTCCTGAGGTTCCGTGGTCCCACATCGCCATGGACTTTGTTACCGATCTCCCCTCCTCCCATGGAATGACAGTCATTTGGGTCGTAGTTGATCGCTTCTCGAAGATGGCTCACTTCATACCTCTGCCTGGTCTTCCTTCCGCACCTGTGTTGGCCAAACAGTTTTTTCAGCATATTTTTCGCCTCCATGGTCTTCCCAAGCACATTGTCTCTGACCGTGGGGTACAATTTGTCTCCAAATTTTGGAGGTCTCTTTGCGGTCAGCTCAGGGTCAAGTTGGACTTCTCATCTTCCCATCACCCTCAGTCCAATGGCCAGGTGGAACGGGTGAATCAAATTTTGGGAGACTATCTATGTCATTTCGTGTCCTCACGCCACAGTGACTGGTCTGATCTGCTTCCCTGGGCAGAATTTTCTTATAATTACAAACACTCCTCTGCCTTGAACAAGTCTCCATTTTTTGTAGTCTTTGATCGCCATCCTCTTCCTCCTCTGCCGCTGTCCTCCTCCTCTCCCGTACTGGCTGTTGACGACCTTGTCCGAGATTTTTCTTCCATCTGGCGAGAGACCCGTACTACTCTCCTAAAAGCTTCTGCCCGCATGAAGTTCCAGGCAAACAGGAAACGCAGAGCTCCTCCAGAATTTTTTCCTGGTGAGAAAGTTTGGCTCTCCTCCAAATATATCTGATTCCGGGTTCCCAGCTACAAGTTGGGTCCCCGCTACTTGGGATCGTATAAAATCAAGAAGCAAATCAATCCAGTATCCTACCAACTCTATCTTTCTTCCTCCCTCAAAATCCCCAATTCTTTCCATGTCTCCCTCCTTAAACCTGCCATTTTTAATCGCTTCTCCCCCAAGGTCACTACTCCTACCCCTGTGTCCGGCACTACGGATGTATTCTCTGTCAAGGAGATTTTGGCATCAAAGTCCATCCGGGGGAGAACATTTTTTCTGGTCGACTGGGAGGGCTGCGGTCCTGAGGAGAGATCTTGGGAGCCTGAAGAGAACATCTTGGACCGAAGCCTCATCCTCAGTTTCCTTGGTACCAAAAGGAGGGGGAGACCAAAGGGGGGGGTACTGTTACAGTGAGCGCTCCGGTCCCCTCCTCCGTACTGGAGCGCTCGCTGCCCCTGCCCCCATCTGATTTGTCCCGGCGCTTCCCGGTCAGACATGCTGACCGAGAGCGCAGGGACTCCTCCAGTTGGCTCCTGGAGTTGGCTGAAGCATAAAGAGACCATATAGTGGCTGAATGGCACAGCCTGGAGTTGGATGAAGCATAAAGAGACCATATAGTGGCTGAAGTGCACAGCCGGGAGGTGGCTGAAGCATTAGGAGACCATATAGTGACCGAATGACACAGCCTGGTGGTGGCTGAAGCATGAAGGACCATATAGTGTCTGAATGGCGCAGCCTGGAGTTGGCAGAAGCATGAGGAGACCAATGAAATTTAAGATTTTGAAATTTTAATTGAGGATTTTAAAATATAAATTTTAACTCCCAAGGTTTAGTGTCCCGGGCCCCGGCATATAGGTACAAAGGACCAAATCTAACAAGGAGACCATATAGTGTCTGAATGGCACAGCATGGAGTTAGCTAAAGCATGAGGAGACCATATAGCGTCTGAATGGCACAACCTCGAGTTGGCTGAAGCATGAAGTGAGACCATAAAGTGTCTGAGTGGCACAGCCTGGAGGTGGCTGAATCATGCGGAAACCATATAGTGGCTGAATGGCACAGCCTGGAGAGGGCTGAAGCACGAGGAGACAATATAGTGGCTGACTGACACAGATTGGGGGTGGCTGAATCATGAGAAGACCATATAGTGGCTAAAAGGCACAGCCGTGAGGTGGGTGAAGCATGAAGAGAACATATAGTGTCTGAATTGCACAGCCTGGAGGTGGCTGAAGCATGAGGAGACCATTGAAATTTAATATTTTTAAATTTCAATTTAATATTTTTAAATTTCAATTTAATATTTTTAAATTTCAATTTAATATTTTTAAATTTCAATTTAATATTTTTACATTTAAATTGAGGATTTTGAAATTGAAATTTTAACTCCCATGTTTTTAGTTTCCCGGGTACAGTTATGTGGGTACAAATGACCAAATAACAAGGAGTGACATGTCACATGGCAGCACAATGACAGAGCCTGGAGGTGGCATCAGTATGAGGAGACCATATAGTGGCTGAATGACTGCCTGGAGTTTGTGGCAGCATGGGGAGACCATATAGTGTCTGAATGGCAAAGCCTGGAGTTGTCTGAAGCATGAGGATACCATATAGTGTCTGAATGGCACAGCCTGGAGGTGGCTGAGGCATGAGGAGACCATATAGTGGCTGAATGAGACAGCCTGGAGGTGGCAGCAGCAGCATCAGGAGTCCTGAAAGTTACGCGGTGACAGAGTGGTACGGTGGGTGGCAATACCAGTACTCGGTGATGAAGGTGGGTGAAAAATGGTCTGATGCGGAGGAATGTTTGAAACTGGGGAGCAGCGCCTTAAATCTGTTTTGCACTATCCATATTTGTGAAGTGTTGGGGTGGCACCATGGTCAATCTACTCTGATGCATCAGGCATTGGTGGGTGGAAATCCTGGCTGATCCATGCCTGATTCATCTTCACAAAGGTCAGTCTCTCCACATTTTTCGTGGACAGACGAGTTCTCATTGGGGTGACTTTGGCCCCCGCCGCACTAAACACCCACTCTGATGGCACACTACGGGCCGGGCAGGACAGCTTTGCCTGAGCAAACTCTGCTAGTGGTTGCAACAAATCAAGTTTGGCTGCCCAGAAGTCCACCGGATCTTCAAGGTGTGTTGGCATGGGCACGTCAAGGTAGGCCACCACCTGCTGGTTCAGGTCCTGCTCCAGGTCTAAATGTGGGGGAAGAAAAGTACTCATCAGCCACTGTAGACTTAGGGTGCTGCTGATAGAGCTGGTACTGCTCCTGCCACCCCATCCCTCCCCAGCAGCAATGGCAGCGGAAGGTGAGCGCAGGGGGCCCCCCCAATTAAGACCTGCGAGAGGATGGACGATGGCACTGATAGGCATCAGCCAACTGACTACAAAGGATGCCTCTGTAGTCGGTCAGTTTGTTCTCCCTCTCAGTGGGTGTAAAAAAGACCCCTATTTTGTGGCAGTAGCGAGGGTCCAATTAGGTGGAGAGCCAGAAGTCATTCCGCTGCCAAATGGTGACAATTCGGCTTTCACTACAGAAGCAAGTGAGCATGCATTGTGCCGTTTGTGCAAGTGACTCGGAGGGACTCCCTGCCTCCATCTCCACTGCATACTACCACGGTGTGTCTGGGTCCTCTGTCTCGTCTTCCTCATAACCCTCTAGCTCCTCTGGCTGCTCCTGCACCTCTTCTCCTGTCAGATTACTAGAAAAACCGCCCATTTGGCGAAACCTAAACTGTGCTCCACTGTGTCCCCCCCTCCTGCTCCTCCTCCTCCTCCAGTAAAGCCCTGACAGGGCTTAAGTGGCCCTGAGATGTAGGAGCCACATCTCCAGTGCCCTGACCAGCCATTGTTTCCAACACGTGTTGTAAGAAATGAAGCAGTGGAATGACATTGTTCATCCCGTAATCCTGGCGATTTACTAATAATGTGGCTTCCTCAAAGGGCCTGAGCAAACAGCAGGTGTCACGTATGAGCTGCCACTGGTTCACATTGAAGTTACACAGGGGAGTACTCCTATCCGCTTGTATCATCATGAAATCGGTGATGGCTCTTCTTTGTTGGGTCCAACATATGGAGGCTGGAATTCCAACGTGTGGAAACGTCACAAATCAGACTATGTTGGGGGATAGCGTTCTGATGCTGCAGCTCAAGGAGGGTGTACTTTGTGGTGTATGAGTGGCTGAAGTGCATGCAAAGTTTCCTTCCCATTGTTAGGATGTCTTTCAAATGGGGGGAACACTTCAGGAACCGCTTCACAACCAGATTGAACACGTGTGCCATGCAGGGCACAAGGCTCAGCCTTCCCAGTCACAGCGCAGACAAGATGTTCTTCCCGTTGTCAGTCACCAGGGTTCCCATTTCCAGTTTTCGTGGAGTATACCATGCTCCGATTTCCTTACAAATGACTTTTAGCAGTTCCTCCCCTGTGTAACCCCATTCGCCAAGGCAAACCATTTGAAGAACAGCGTAACACCGCCGTGCCTGGCACACATGGTATGCTGAAGGGCCCCTGAGACTTGTCTGGGCAGTGGAGGCTGAGAATATGGGGGAGGATGAGGAGGCGGAGTGGCACACTGTCACCAACAGCCTGAGAGCATGGAGGAGGGAGTGGTGTGATCGGTCCAAGTTGCTGTTGTGGCTGTGCAGGAACCACATTCGCCCAGTGAGCCGTAAAGGACAAGTATTGTCCCTGACCATAGTTAAAGCTCCACACATCGGTGCTGCCGTGCACTTTGGTACACACCGACAGGCTCAAGGACTGGCCCACCTTCTCTTCCACAAAATTGTGCAGGGCTGGTACTGCTTTCTTCGCAAAGAAATGACGGCTTGGTACTCTCCACCTCGGCTCGGCACAAGCCATCAATTCTCTGAAACATAAATAGAAAATGTTAAATATGTGTAGTTCACTTAGGATAAAAGGAGTAATGTGCTTGAGGTTAAAGGTGTTGCCTTCACCCAAAAGGCCTAATGTAATATGTAGAAATTATAAATATAAAATATTTATGTGAACCAGTCCTCAAAAGCACAGGGGAGAGAAGAAAGAAAAGACTAGTGGAGATGGGATCCAAAAGATGGGCTTTATTGTATAAAAAAGGGTATATATAACCAATCGCCCAGCAGGGCCCTTGCTAAAGGTGAATGGCAAATACTAGGTAAAAAATAGGTAAAGTAAAAAATAATACAATAAGATTAAGATAAATATGATGGATAAGTAGCACCAAAGAAAATTAATTAATTAAATATCTGCTGCATATATCAAGAAAAAACGTTCTCAGTCCATATAGTTCATAGGAATAATTCAATAAAAAATCCACAAAGAATGTCCAGAATAAAAGGTCTCAATTAGTTCAGGTATATCCAGAGTAACGAGTATATGGTAGTAAATGTAGCGACAGTAGCTACAATAGAAAATTCATAGACAAATCTTCAGTGATAGCGGTGATGTGCCTGTCAAAATGATATCTTTGTGGCGACTGAGTTAAATAATGCAGACAATGTAGCAAACACTGTCAGTGGTGAAGATGTCAAGTCTTGGTGCACAGCACCACTCACCCTCCTTCGGTGTCCTCAGGTCCGGGCTGGCACGGCTGAGTCCGACACTTTGGATATCGGTGCCCGCCTGAGTGGTATGCTGGATAAGTGGCTGAATCTCCGGGGGTCCGAGTGTCCTGGGCTGGCACGGGAGGCGTCCGGCCTTGGGGAGGATGATGTCCAGGAGTAACTCTGCCGACCGGGGCTGTGAGTGGATGCAGGTAACAGGTGGTGCGGATTGCACGTGTAAATGAAGCGCTAACAGCGCGCGTGCAGCAGTGGTCCCAAAATTGCGGGCATCCAGCTGTTGCAATTGGAATATGGCAGATACGGTCTGTTTAAAGTGATATACACTTATAGATAAGGTGCAGATATTGGGCCAAGGCCGGATGCCTCCCGTGCCAGCCCAGGACACTCGGACCCCCGGAGATTCAGCCACTCACCCAGCATACCACTCAGGCGGGCACCGATATCCAAAGTGTCAGACTCAGCCGTGCCAGCCCGGACCTGAGGACTCCGAAGGAGGGTGAGTGGTGCTGTGCACCGAGACTTGACATCTTCACCGCTGACAGTGTTTGCTACATTGTCTGCATTATTTAACTCAGTCGCCACAAAGATATAATTTTGACAGGCACATCACCGCTATCACTGAAGATTTGTCTATTAATTTTCTATTGTAGCTACTGTCGCTACATTTACTACCATATACTCGTTACTCTGGATATACCTGAACTAATTGAGACCTTTTATTCTGGACATTCTTTGTGGATTTTTTATTGAATTATTCCTATGAACTATATGGACTGAGAACGTTTTTTCTTGATATATGCAGCAGATATTTAATTAAAAAATTTTCTTTGGTGCTACTTATCCATCATATTTATCTTAATCTTATTGTATTATTTTTTACCTAGTATATGCCATTCACCTTTAGCAAGGGCCCTGCTGGGCGATTGGTTATATATACCCTTTTTTATACAATAAAGCCCATCTTTTGGATCCCATCTCCACTAGTCTTTTCTTTCTTCTCTCCCCTGTGCTTTTGAGGACTGGTTCACATAAATATTTTATATTTATAATTTCTACAAATTCTCTGAAACATGCAGAGTCCACCACTTAAAAAGGGAGGGACTGCAGCACCAGCAACTTAGATAGGAGCACATTCATCTTCTGCACCATTGGATGAGTGGGCGCATACTGTTGTCTCTTGGACATGGCTTTGCCAATGGATTGTTGGCGGAATGGCTGACTAAAAGTAGGAGGAGCAGGAGCATCTGGAGCGACAGAAGGAGGGTTTGACACACAGCTCCCTTCGGCTGAGGTGGTGGAGCCTTGGCTTGCTGAAAGAGGGAGCAGCATGCCACTGGGTGATGCAGCAGGCTGGACCACTACATCGGAGCCACAGTTCTCCCAGGCCGCTCTATGGTGGCCAAGCATATGTTGAAGCAGGGCCGTGATGCCAACATTGGGACCCTGGCCACGCTTCACCTTCTGCCGACATATCTTGCATGTGGCTATGTGAAACTCCTCCAGATGCTTGATGAAAAACTGCCACACCGCTGAGTAGCTGATTTTCCCACCAACAGTCCACACTAATTGACTGCTACTGCTGCTGTCTCCAGGAACATCTGTTCCACTACCTCCCGGGAAGGTAGGCTTCCGCATAGCAGGAGGTCTCCCCCGGGCACATTTGGCTCCAGAATTTCCACTTCTGCTACCATGTTGACTGCCAACCATGCTACAACCTTGCTGTCTCAACTGCTGTCTCACTGGCAACCTGCAACCCTCTTCTCCTGATGATGATGAAGACCCTTCTGCACCGGGCTCCCAATTGCGATCGGCTTCATTATCAGCAACAAGTGTCTGCTTGTCACTGATGTCCTCCTCAGGTTCCTCAACAGTGTTTGCTTCAGGACTCTGAACCCTGGCAATAATGCCTCCCATGTCACTCTCCTTATCACTACTTGCCCGCCTAGTGGGGAAAGCTGTGGATGTCTCCTACACTTGTTGGCTGGGCAGTAGCTGCTTACTGTTCTCTATTAGATCATCCTCAGTGAATAGTGGAGCTGAACCCACAGCATAAGATACTTCTGTATGGGAGGGAACAGCATAGGACAGAGGCAATGGGAGGACAGGGACTGCTCCCGGGCCATGCCAACTGAGGGTTGTGTCTGTGGAACCCACCAATATGCTTCACTATGCTTAAAACAGTATTTGTCTAGAACAGCAGCAGGTGTGTACTTTTGATTGTCCTTTCACAGTTTCTAGCGCCTTGACAGATTATCAGGTACAAAATAGTACACTACTTAGATGTAGGTATGTGGTATGCACTCATAAGGGAAGAAAAATGTGTTACAGTACACTTAAAAAAGTATCTGAGTAAAACACTAGCCGGGGATTACTTTTGGCTGTCCTTTCACAGTATGTAGGCCCTTGACAGATTAACAGGTACAAAATAGTACACCTCTTAGATGTAGGTGTGTGGTATGCACACAGTCACTGTGTACTAAACCCAAAATTGCAAAAAAGACTCTATCTCAAATACTATTAGGAATGGACTGCTGGGTATGGATTATACCATCTACAGACTAGTATAACCAGCAGACCAGTTGTTGTAGAACAAAGACACAGATTTGCCCTAAAAATAATTTCTCCCTCCTCTGAAAACGTTGAGGCAACACACAGCTCTCTGCCCCTTTCTGTAATACAATGCTGTTCACAGTGACTGAGTGGTTAATCGCTGCAGTAAGAATAAATTTCTGTGCAAAAACGTTGTGCTCTGTGTCCTACAGAAGGCTGAGGTGACTAAGAGGTGAAACGCTGCTGCAAAAAGCTTTTCTGTGTAACACACATACAGCGATGTCCGTCGTATCTCTCTGCATTGCAATGAATGAAATGACGAGCCGCAAAATGGCTGCTGAATATATAGGGCTGTGACATCAAAGGGGTGACTGGCTGCTGATAGGCTGCATCCTGCATGTGATTTAGGGTCATCCCGCCTACTTCCCTTCCCGCCTTGCCTTCCCAGCGTTCCTTTTCCCATGTACTGACATGTGGATCTGCCATTTTAGATGCCCTGGAGCCTGGACCTCAGTAAAGGGAGTATAATGAAGCGATTCTTGTACGAATTCAGGTTCGTCAACTTCGATTCGCTCATCTTTAATTTACACCTCTGATCGTTATGGTAAGGTTATACTACTCATTACAGGTACGTATTTCAATGCTTGCAGCAATGAGTACAAGTGTATCTTTTTTAGCATGTAAATATCTTTCTTAGAGGGATTTCTACTTTTTTGGCTTTTTTTTGTATGATTGTTCTCACTCATATTATTGAATTCGGATTATGATGCTGCAGGTGAATCTTCTTCGGTGGACACCTTAACCATCTCACAATCTTGTTACGTATGATTTGCATTTTCCAGTCTGAATATTTTTTTTTTTAAATTGATGCAAACTTTTTTCAACTTACAATGGCCTCAGGTTACAATATATTTGTTTAGTTTTTTTTGGACCATTGAAACTTGAAACCAGACTCAACATACAATGCTATGGACAGTCCAGATCTGCAAAACGTGTCAATGGCTGAAAGAACTGACCAATCAGAATGGGCATTTTACAGGTAAAACTCCTGTATTACTGAAGTGTATGCACTGAATTCCTGTCTGGTAGCGCCCCCTACAGTACAGGGAGGTACTACATCTTCTGTAGTACTCTTTACCTGTGCCAGAGATAGCTGCTCCAGGTGGGGCAGCTCCATGTTACATTTTTTAGGACACTGTGTGTTCTGTACAGGACCCTGAAGAAGCTCCTATCCTCTACATAGACATTGATTTACAGCTCCCAGCAGATCTTTCTTACTTTTATATGTAAGGACTTGCTTTATCTATATTAGTTATCTACTTATTTTTCTTTAATCCTGACTTTTTCCTATTTTTGGATGACATTTTGAGGCTTCAGAACCAATTACCAGGTTTCCATAGAGTTATAGTCTCACTCTCAACATACAATGGTCGTCCTGGATCCAATTAATATTGTAACTTGAGGGACCACTCTAAACTGTGAAGAAACTCAGCAGCAAGTGTTCAATTTCCCAACAGCACCACCACAGGGGAAATGATGCATTACACTCTGATATTGAAATGTATAGGCTGACTGTGTAATGCATGGACATACTGGGTCCTCCAATGTAAGAAACACTCATTGTAGCTAATAAAGAAATATTGTAAATACGGAGGTCCCCCTTAATAACCTAAGAATTCAATAACAAGATAATGAAAATGGGTTTTCTTTTTTTTTATGTTAATCTGTGTCAGTAGTCTCCAAACTGTGGCTCACCAGATGTTGCAAAACTACAACTCCCAGCATGTCCTGACAGCCATTGGCTGTCCAGACATGCAGGGAGTTGTAGTTTTGTGACATCTGGAGGTTCACAGTTTGGAGGCCACTGCCATAGGGCAAATAGTGGTACTGAGACTTATAGTTTTGCAACATCTTGAGGACCACAGTTTGGAGACCACTGATCTATGTTAAAGGGGTATTCCAGGATTTTTTTTTCTATTTGACTGTGCTACAGGGACTATAAAGTTAGTGTAGTTCAATATATAGTATCTGTAACTGTGTTTGGTGGCTTGTTACAATTCATATTTGATCTTTGCCCCAATGTTTATTTTTTTGGCAGCATACAAAATGAGTGATGTCTCAGGTTTTCCTAGTTTGCAGTGCTTCCCAAGACATTACATCACAAGTCCGGTGTTGAAGGGGAGCCTGTCTGCTTCAATGGGTGGAATGACCGCTGAGTGGGGGGGAATCATTCTCCACAGAGCTGCAGGAAATTGTGATTTCATGTACAGCACGCCTAGCTTAGGTGTGTTGCAAAGGGTGGGGTTACTGATGTGTGGGAGGGAGAAAAGTAACCTCACACTTTCAATAAAGAGATCCTGGAACTAGTAGTTGGACGGAGGGAAATAACCATCTCACAAAAAGAAAGCAGCAGCGTTATAGAGGACTCACAACACAGCCATTTCGCCCCAAGACTAGCACTGATCCTTCCTTAGCATGTCCATTACTGTCTGGCAAGTAGGTACTAAAGTCATCTCATGTTGGATAACCCCTTTAATCTACATGTGCAATAACTTTCCTTCAGGATGAAGCTTTATTTGCCGACGTTTACTTCCGCTTCCTTCTCATTCACACAATCCAAGGGGAGCTTTGCTGATTTCAGACACTGGATTGTAATTGCTGTCAGCTCTGAGATACTAGGTTCACACCCTCACATTGAGTGTAAGATCCAGGAAAAGGGCTTCTCATCAGGTCTAGACTTCTTCTTCAAGCAGCTTCCTCAGTAGTCTTTGATCTCCAAATGTCAATACATTTAAAATGATAAAAAATGACCTCTTGGCCTCCTAATGTGTTTTTCTTTTCAAGAGCCTGACCATGCACCCAGAATAGTATCTCTGTTTACAAAAGTGACCATCTAGTTGGCAGTAATTTATTGATGGTCACCACAACCAATAAAACAGCTGTTTTACCTGCACTTTGCAGTGTAGACCTTTCTGAGAGTGCACAGTGCAGGCCTTTTAATACTATACCATGAACATAAGAGAGAGTAGGTAGCCAGGTAAAACCCATACTTTATTTATTGTCGTCTCATTAAAAATTAATCCGTAACACCAGGACAGGCACTTAGAGCCAATAATAATAATAATATTTATTTATTTATATATTTATTTATGTATATTTTTTTTTAATATCACCAACAAATTACACAGCACTTTAGAAATTTTGAGAATACAAACATGAGACATTACAATAATACACACTTAAAAAACCAACATGAAGAGTGAGGGCCTGTTCGTGAGCGCTACGAGGAATGGGGTTGAGACAAAATACAGAAAGAGCGTTATTGATACAATTGTCCATCCATGTATTATAACTAGGGAAGGTTACATAAAGGAGGGTGAACCAGTCACCAACCAATCTCTGAATGTCTAAAGGGCAAAGAGTGTTGGAGGAGACTGCGGAATAGGGCACTTTTGATGTCTCACCCAAAGTGATAGTAGGGGAGACTATTTAGGGGATGGTATAGGCCTGCCTGAAGAGATGTATCTTTAGGGCATCTTTAAAACTGTGGATGATGGGTATAATGATGATGCTACTTTTCGTGGGATCAGTCAAAGACTTAGTATATATGGGGGCCACGTGACTCTCCCGCGATGGAAGTCTTCTGGTGAGGCTTGTTGGATTTTCACTTGCCTGATCCTTTTGTCCTTGGGGAGATAAACTGCCATCAGAGGAGTCTGGCAGCGGCTTTCTCCCACCACCCCATTAGTATAACAATACAGGCCAATCTTAAGATGCATGTGTATGGAGGAGATCAGGAGGTATAGCTGTTGACCTTTCAATGTTCTAAACTGGAAGAAAGTTGAAGATAAAGAATGACCAAAATTCCTTGTCAGTGATATGAACATCTAATGATGAATGATGTGAAGCCTCTGACTCCAGTTCTCATTGCTGAAAATGGTGCGATGGGTAAGCGTTAGGGGGCAGTTACTTTTTCACATGGGGGATATGGGTTTTAAATCTTTGTTCTTCAAAAACAGCCCCATGTTTTCAGGTTTCCATTCTCTAATATTTGTATATTGTTTAAAGATAAGAACCAATACATGTAAAAAAGTGCACTAATGGAAATCCTCCAGAATGAATACATCACAGTATTAGCTTAATATGTTGATTTGTGGACCATTTTCCATGTCACTGTTACTTATCATTAATATACTCTGGCAATTGTTCCCTGAAGTCTATTTTACCTCTCACTTTACAATGCTCTATAACTTTTCACATAGTAAATTGTAATCCTCAGGGGGCCGACAGCTGACTGCTTCTGTCTATCCTGGTCTGGACAGAGATAAAGTAATGAGCAAGGTCATGATTTATAGCGCATAAACTGACACGGTGACACCCCGTGTCCTGACATTTCCTTAAGTGCCAATAAAAGGGAAGTGGAGCCACAATTTCCAGCAATGACAAACAGAGATATTTTACTTGTATTCTGCATTGTGAAGGGGTTAGAGCGTCCCTTAAATAGCCGCACAGTGCTTTTTTTATAATCCTGATGCCCAGTTCTGTTCATGCATGTTCAAAGCATTTCCTATAACAGTCCTCCTTATCTACCATGCGTAATTTATAATGATGCCTTCTATGGCAGAGGAACCTATGGCAGAGACCAGAGTCATGACCACTAAGGCTGGGTTCACATATATCCGGCATCTGGCATAGTTTCCCTCCGGTGTGCCCCGGAGGGAAACTGATGCTAGAACTGATGCCATTTATTTGAATGGGAGAGTTCACAATCATCCAGCATCTCAATTTTGATGCCGGATGGTTGGACACCGGACAGGGGAACGCAGCTTGCTGCCGGATGGCATACAACTGATGACAAGTTGTTATCAGTTGTGGCATCAGTTGCGTCGAGATATAGGCTGAGTACACCTATGCGGGACATATATGAACCCAGCCTTATACTCCTGTGTATATTACTTAATACAGATTTAACCCCTTAACGACCATAGGCGTTAGGCAGGCAGGATGCACGATCCCGCACCAGGACGAGTATACACTTCCATGGTTCTTGTGGGTGCTGCCCAGTGCACCCACGAGATCCGGGCAGAGACTGGGCTGTAACACACAGCCGGGACCCTGCCGCACTGCCAGGACCAAAGTAAACTTTGGTCCCGGCAGTTTAACCCTTACAGCCGCGGTCGGAAGTGACCGCGGTCTGTAGATGTTTTGACAGAGGGAGGGAGCTCCCTCTGTCCCCCCCTGCAGCACCCCACAGCACAATCGCGGTGTGCTGTGTGTGATCCCCGGTCCCGGCAGTTTAACCCTTACAGCCGTGGTCGGAAGCGACCGTGAGCTGTAAGGAGTTTTGACAGAAGGAGGGGGCTCCCACTGTCTCTCTCCTGTAGCACCCCGCAACGATCGCAGGGTGCTGCTAGTTACCTGGGCAGACAGGGGTCTTTACAAGGACCCCCAGGTCTGCCCCGGTTATTGCCTGTCAGGACATGCCAGAGGCAAGTCCTGATATGCTGCCTACTAGTGTAAAACTGGCAGCCAGCATATAACTGCAATGCTTTGGAATACTAAGTGTTCCAAAGCATTAAAATAAAAAAATAAAACATGTAAAAAAGTGTAAAAAAAAATTTGTAAAAAATAAAAATACATTTATTAAATAAATATAATGAAAAATTTGAATGCATAATGTGTAGGATCACACGGCGCACATCAGCAGAATATTACATGCTGCGGATGCCCGCCAACAGTCACAATAATGAGCTCCCTGCTGCGGCTTGGTAGCTTTGTGTGTCCACTCATAGCAGCGGATTTCACGCCGTCAGTCATGAGCGGACACACTGAGCTACCCAACCACAGCAGTGATCTCGCCCTTGTGACTGCTGGGGGGACCCACGGCGTGAAATATGCTGCGGATGTGCTCTATGTGACCCTACACTGCATCCCGTTCATACTGCATTTCAGCAGTATGTTAGAGGTATCCGTCAGCATCATGTCAATAAAAGTGATGCTGACGTATACTGTAGCTGCTCCATTTATTTCTGAATGAGACTGCTAAAGTATACATTGGCATCCCTATTTTGACATGACAACGGACACCTGTACTGCAGAAATGCAGTATGAATGGGGACTATTCATATAATGATGCCCTGAGGGCCAAAGCGGGCTCCTCTCCTTCTTGGTCCTACCAAGCGGTCAGACAACCAGATATGGCCTAAGTAGGGGTACTGCCCAGCCTGGACGAATTGTTAAACAGATTTGCAAATTACTTTTATTATAAAATCTTCATCCTTCCAGTACTTATCAGCTGCTGTATGCTCCAGAGGAAGTTGAGTTGTTCTTTTCTGTCTGACCACAGTGCTATCTGCTGACACCTCTGTCCGTGTCAGGAACTGTCCAGAGTAGGAGCTAATCCCCATCCTGAATTTTATATGTGAATTTTTATGAAATTAAGAAGTAACCTTTCGTTGAATACCACAAGTGCTGGACCTTTTTTCTTTAATATTGGACCAAGTGACTGCCGCTCCAGTTATCCATGCTCGCTCGCTTTTTGGAGATCAGGATTTTTTGCTTTTGTTTTGTTTCTGATCATTGTGTTGCTACTTGTTATTTTCTATGGAATTCTGGGGATCAAAACCAAGGCCCCAAGGCTGTGTTCCCCAACCAGGGAGCCCCGAGCTGTTGCAAGACTACAACTCCCAGCATGCTCGGACAGCCAACGGCTGTCCGAGCATGCTGGGAGTTGTAGTTTTGCAACAGCTGGAGGCACTCTGGTTGGGAAACAATGCCCCAAGGTGTTGCAGCAGCTAAACTGCACTGCTGTGCATTAGACCTCATTTAGATCAGGGACATCTGGTGACATCAGGGAAACAGATGTGACATTTGTTGAACATTGGGAGATATGCGAGGGAGATTAGGATGTGAAAGCTCAGGCAGAAAACTGACTTCACAGGAAAGGGTTATCACGATCTCAAGTACAAAAACACCATTCAGAAGTGGTCATAACAAAGCGAAGCCACTCAGCACATGGGAACAAGTACCAGGAAAGCTCATCCCAAGCCTGAAGATGCAGATGAAGAATTTTGAAGTAAAATTTTGCAATTTTTGGGTGACAATTTGTAGAATTGAGTAAATCTCCAATATGTACGGTTACCAGTCTTAATAGTGTCTTACTCTTCACCTTTTCTGATTTATATCGACAGCTTTTGGTTCTATGAAACCTTCTTGTCAATTCTCTTTCCTCAGCTAAAAACTAATTCAGATAGAAGCTGAAGACCAGAAGAAAGAAGTGCACTTCGCAACCTTGCACTTTTAAAGGGGTACTCCGGTGGAATTATTTTTTTTTTAAATCAACTGGTGCCAGAAAGTTAAAAAGATTTGTAAATTACTTCTATTAAAACATCTTAATCCTTCCAGTACTTATTAGCTGCAGAATACTACAGAGGAAATTATTTTCTTTTTGGAACACAGAGCTCTCTGCTGACATCACGAGCACAGTGCTCTCTGCTGACATCTCTGTCCAGAGCAGCATATGTTTGCTATGGGGATTTTCTCCTACTCTGGAAAGTTCTTAAAATGGACAGAGATGTCAGCAGAGAGCACTGTGATCGTGATGTCAGCAGAGAGCTCTGTGTTCCAAAAAGAAAATAATTTCCTCTGTAGTATTCAGCAGCTAAAAAGTACTGGAAGGATTAAGATTTTTTAATAGAAGTAATTTAAAAATCTGTTTAACTTTCTTACACCAGTTGATTTAAAAAAATAAAAAAAAAGTTTTCCACCGGAGTACCCCTTTAAACAGAGGGATGACTTGAGGGATTTTAGATACTTACTCAGGGTATGGCCAAATAACCAATACAACTACCCCCACATACCACCCTTTTCCCCATAAAATACAAAAGACATGGTTGGAGAAACGGGCTTTTTAGCCCATTTATCTAACCCCTTAATGACCAAGGACGTCAATGTACGTCCTGGTGTGGCGGTACTTAGCACACCAGGATGTACATTTACGTCCTGTACATGACCACGAGCATTGGAGGGATGCTCGAGTCATGCGCAGCTGGTCCCGGCTGCTGATCGCAGCCAAGGACCCGTTGGTAATGGCCAACATCCGCGATTGCGCAGACATCTGACAATAACCCCTCCGATGCTGTGATCAATACAGTTCACGGCATCTGCGGGAGTGCGGTCAGAAATATGGATTATCCGATCATCCAGAACGGCGCACGCAGGTCCCCTCACCTGCCTCCGCCACCTTCCACAGGTCTTCTGCTCTGGTCTGAGATCGAGCAGACCAGAGCAGAAGATACTACACTGATCAGTGCTATGCCCTATGCATAGCACTGAAAAGTATTAGCAATCAAAGGATTGCTATAAATAGTCCCCTATGGGGACTATTAAAGTGTAAAATAAAAAGTAAAAAAAGTAAAAAAATTAATAAATAAAAGGAAAATGCATTTGAAAAATCCCCTCCCCCAATAAAAATGTAAAATGTCCTTTCTTTCCCATTTTACCCCCATAAAGTGTAAAAAAAAATAATAATTTAAAAACATATTTGGTATTGCCATGTGCGTAAATGTCCAAACTATTAAAATGTAATTTTATTGATCCTGTATGGTGAACGGCATGAACGTTAAAAAAAAAAAAAAAAATTGTGCAAAATTGCAGCTTTTTTGTCACATTTTATAAAAAAAAAGAATGAAAAAAATTACTTAAAGTTTTATATAGACAAATGTGGTATCAATAAAAAAAAGAGTACAGATCATGGCGCAAAAAAAATGAGCCCTCATACTGCCACTTATACGGAAAAGTGGAAAAGTTATAGGTCGTCAAAATAGAGGGATTTTAAACATACTAATTTGGTTAATAAGTTTGTGAGTTTTTTTTAAGCACAATAATAATAGAAAAGTATGTAATCATGGGTATCATTTTAATCATATTGACCCACAGAATAAAGAAAACATGTCATTTGTACTGTAAATTGTACGGCGTGAAAACTAAACCTAGTCGCGCAAAAAACAAGCCTTCATACTAGTCTGTGGATGAAAAAAGAGTTACGATTTTTAGAAGACGAGGAGGAAAAAATGAAAATGCTAAAATAAAATTTAAAGAGGCACCGTCATTGTTAACAAACTTTTCATATATTGCAGGACTCATTATAATATGACATTTCACAATATACACCTGTTAAAAAAAGATTTAAATTTTCACCTGAAATTAAAGCTCAAAATAGCCGCCACTAGGGGTCACCTGTCTTTTAGCCAGACAGACTAGTCTAGATTTTACAGCATACTAGATACCAGCCGTAAAGCATTCCGGTATCCAGTATAGATTTCTATTGAGTGTATGCAAAGCTACAGATAAAGGATGTGTGGACATGCTGGGAGCTGTAGTTTTACAGCAGCTGGAGGCAACACTGCTCTAACACAGTTATTTACAAACATTGCAGCTTCAGTTGTTACTAAACTACAACTCCCAGCATGCTGAAATAGTCAAAGCTTTCTCGGACTCCTGAATGACAAAGAAGTTGATCAGACATTCAGGAGTCTGTCAAGGTTGAATGACACACATAGTGACAGCTATGCTGATTAGCATCCAGCTTTACTAGGAGAAGATAAAACAGATAGAACATGTATTCATGAAAATGCTGTACTTTTATCTAAAAAATCCTCTCACTAATTTTATAAATATCTATTCTTATATTTATACATTTTATCCTGTGATGAATTCACCATAATGTCTTCTGATTACTACAGGCAAGCTCCAAGTATCTTCCTCTGACACATGACACAGCATAAAACCAGAGAGGAAAGGGTTACAGAGTAGAGAGTACTTATTGGCTGACTGCACAGGCTTGCTCCTGTGAGGGAGACAGACAGACACGCCCCCTCCAGCCTGCACAATGAAAAAGTAACTCACCAGCAGATAAATGCTTATATCTCTGGATATATAGGTCAGAGACACATAAAAATGATATGCACATGATCAGCATTTGGTCCTGAGTAACATATCACTTTTTTCTTTTTTTTGCACTATGACAGGTACGCTTTAAGGTCAAAATGGCCTTTATCCTTAAGGGGATAACACAATTATAAACATATAAATATTATAAATAACAATATTAACAATATCAACAGAATATACATAACATGACCGAAATGACAGGAAGGGTCCCTGGAGGTCTCAACTGTATTCAGAAATTTCACCAAATCGAAGGCACTAAATGTTCCTTTTACCATTGGCCACAACTCCCTGACCCAAGGGCACCCACATCGCTCAGTGCCTGTTTCCATCCAAAACTCCTGGGGTCCCTAAACACCACCAGCAGGCCCAGTCCAGCTGTACCATAACAACTGGCAAGTTCTCCTCCATTTCCACACTCTTAATAATATTTTAAACCATACACACCTCTACAGACCCTTAGACCTGCCACAGATGAAAGAGAGAGAGACGCCTGTGGCTCAGGAGGAAGCAACGTAGCTGCCGCAGGCACCTGGGGGCCCCGGCTGGGACTCCGTACCCAGTGCCTGGATTTAGAAGCCACCTCAGGACTGAGGCGCTCCGGAGCTTGGGACTCTGCTCCCCAGAAGATGTTGAACCTGCCCCTGAAGCCAGGCCTCACCATGGATGGCGGCCGCAGAATGTAGCCGGAGCAGCAAGTCATCCACAGAAGACATAGCGGTAAGCGTTCCTCACACAGCGCAGACACGTTCACTTCTTCACCTAGCTTTCCCACCGCTGGCTGACTCCTCCCCTTCCAGCCCTTTAATACCCCAGATACTCCTCCCCCGACTACTGAGCCCTCCCAATAGAACCCCCCAAGCTGCTACTCTGCTAGGGTGTTACCCTCCACTCCATACGCACCCAGTTCCTTGATGGGAGCAGTAGTAGGAGGGACGGCTTCTGCCGGCATTGAACATACCTGTAAATTCAAATACCCCACTGAAAATCGTTAATGGTCAGTCGGTGCCAGCCATTCAGGGCTCCTGGCAGGTAGTGCGAATTGAAAGTGAAGAGTTTTTATATACCTTGCCAGGGAGCGGAGCCGCAAGCCATGCCGTCTGCTTCCCTTGTTTATAAGTTATGGTTGCAGCGGGTCTCAGACGTGAGACCCGGTGCTATTGGTCCCTCAACCTCCGTACTATTACGCAAAAGGAGAGGCGGAGGCACTCGGATCTTCAGCGGTAAGCTTTATTTAGAAACAGGGCATACAACAAACGTCTGGTCGACGAATCGTTTTGTGATTCCTCCAGCTCCCTCTTCCTATTTATGCAGTACAAAAAACTTTATTAACAAACATTATTTAAACATCATTAAAAACATATATAATATAATAAAATCACGTTGCTGAGAATCATTGCACTTCTTAGAACAGGTTATTGCTTATCCAATGGCTATCTATTATTATATGCAAAAGATACTGGATACTCCAGGGGGAATACGCATCAGTGCGGAGAATAAATTCTGTTTCTTTTTGTAATAACATCTACTATCATCTCCTCTAGGTGGATTTTTTTGAACAAAATGTCCTATAAATTTTAAATCTTCTTTTTTATTTTGATGTCCTCAGTTCTTATGTTCAAGTAAACGTGATAAAATTGTTATTGGACAATTGAAATAAATGATGAGGTTTCCTCCACTTCACAAATAAACTAAGCTGCATAAAAAAAAAAAAATAAAAAAAAAAAAATAAATTGTTATTGGACATCCAGGACAGTGAAATACATTTATCAAAGCATTTAGTATTTTTTTTTTTGCTTAAAATTTCCGCAAAAAAGTCGCATGTGCGACTACTCTATTTTTTGTGCGACTTTTTGATTGTGCAGTGCCCTAAGCAAAAAGAAAAAGAAACTTGCTTACCAAAGCAAAAAGTGATTTTTGACTTGCAGTGGTCAGAGATTTATCAAGAGCGAAAGTCGCAAAAAAGTCGCATCACATGAAATAACCTACTAAATTTACTCCAGCTCAGACATGGAGCAGAAAAAGCAACTACCAAAGCAAAAAAAAATTATAAATTGCTTACGTGAAAGAAATTTATCAACAGGCTGAAAACAGTTGATAAATAAGTCGCACATAAGCAAAAAATTGTAAGAAAAAAATAACAAAAAAAAGGAATACATAAGCAAACATTGATAAATGTCCCCCATTGTGTTTCAATTTTATGGGGACTGGTACATACAGACGGACGGAACGGCGATAGGGACACCAGTGGTCCCCACATTTGCAAACATTTTTTTGGGGTCCTTGGAGGATGACTTAATCTACTCGATGTCCAATCCGTTTAAACAATACTTGTTATTATATGTACATTATGTGGATGAGATTCTTGTCTTTTTGTCGGGGTCACAGGAGCAATTTACACAATTTATACAATCTATATATATATAAAACTCAACGTGTGTGTATGTGTATGTATGTATGTATGTATGTATGTGTGTATGTGTGTATGTTCCAGCATCACATCCAAACGGCTAAAGATATTAACATGAAACTTGGCCCATATGTCAACAACAAACATAGGATAGGTGATTTAACCCTTACTCACCCCCATTTGCCAGGGGCGGCGTTTATGTTTAAAGTCCCATACAAGTCAATGGGAAATATATGTTACTGCATAATTTCCAAATGGCTGGAGATATTTCAATAATACTTGGTCACATGTTACTTATATGTCCACTTAAAATATAGGATAGTTAATTTAACCCTTAACTACCCCCATTTGTGAGAGTCGGGGTTTTTGTTTAAAGTCCTATGCAAATCAATGGGAAATATATGTTCCCACATAAATTAACTATATATTTCAATACCTGGTACACATATTATGGGTCAGGATAGGAGGATGGGATACGAGGTCGAGATAGGAGGTCGAGATAGGAGGTCGAGATATGAGGACGGGAAAGAAGGACGAGATAGGAGGTCGAGATAGGAGGTCAAGATAGGAGGTCGGGATAGGAGGTCGGGATAGGAGGTTAGGGATAGGACGACAGAATAGGAGGACGGGAAAGGAGGACGGGTTAGGAGGACGGGATAGGAGGTCAGGATAGGAGGTCGGGATAGGAGGTCAGGATAGGAGGAGGGGATAGGAGGAGGGAATAGGAGGAGGGGATAGGAGGAGGGGATAGGAGGTCGGGATAGGAGGTCGGGATAGGAGGTCGGGATAGGAGGTCGGGATGTGAGGACGGCATATGGGGTCGAGATATGATGACGGGATGGGAGGTCGGGATAGGGGGTCGGGATATGAGGACAGGATATGTGGTCGGGATATGACAACAATATATCAGGACGGGATGTGAAGTCAAAAGCTTCCTCCTTTGTTTATTTTCCTCCCCAACAAGGATTAGAAAGGAAAAACCGGGCAACGCCGGGTACTCAGCTAGTACATGAATAATAATACAGTTAATATGCATTTCACCAGCACCTTCAGTAAAACCAGTATAGAATTGTTGGATGTCCAGTTCAAAATAATCCACAACAAATTAAATATAGAGGGATACAGAAAACCTACCGCCACCAACTCCCTTTGAAGACATTATAGTTACCATCCATACCACGTTAAAAAAAGCTTTACCTTATGGGCAATTGTTGCAGTTGTGGAGAATTAATACTAGTGATTAGTGTTGAGCGGCATAGGCCATATTCGAATTCGCGAATATTCGCGAATATACGGACGAATATTCGTCATATATTCGCGAATACTCGCATATTCGTTATATTCTCGTTTTATTTTCGCATATGCGAAAATACGCGTATGCGAAAATTAACATATGGGAAAATTCGCATATGCGAAAAGTAACATATGCTAATTTTCGCATATGCGAATTTTCGCACGCCAGTCTCATACAGTGGTATTACAGCCTTCTTTACACCACACAAGCTGGAAGCAGAGAGGGATGATCACTGTGATGAGTACTGTGAAGAAAAAAAAAAAAAAACAATATTCGTAATTACGAATATATAGCGCTATATTCGCGAAATTCGCGAATTCGCGAATATGCGACATTCGCAAATAATATTCGCATTGCGAATATTCGCGAGCAACACTACTAGTGATTAAGTTTTTATGGAACAAGCCCATGAATTATGTGGTGGATTGGAAAAGAGGGGATACCCTAAACAAGTACTGAGAGAGGCTCTTGATAGAGCTGCTGCTCTCCCACCTGCAGAAAAAACTTAACTGAAAATAACCAAAAGGTTTTTTCTTTTTCTTACAATTCAGCCCAATGGAGAAGGTCATTAGGTTGGCTATTTTTTAACAACTGGCCCATACTACATAATGACAAATTATTGAAAGACACAATACATAACAAACCATTGGTTCCATTTAGGCGTACAAAAAATCTAAGGGACATCATAGTTATAAACAGGTTGGAAAAATCTGATAAAAATAACAACTAGTTAGAAAAGCAGTTGCCTTCAAATGTGGACAATGCAATATTTGTCATTTATTATGTAACCAAAAAGAGATACAGTTAGGCTCATATACCGTAAAAATTAACGAGTTTATCACTTGTAAAACAAGCTTTGTAGTTTATCCCCTGTTTTGTAGTTGTGGTAAATATTACAAAGGCAAAACTATCAGACCTATGCATGTAAGGATAAAGGAACATTTAAGATCCATAAAAAACGGTCCATGTTTACTTGAACATATGAACTCAGTACATCAAAATAAAAAAGGTTTAAATTCATAGGACTTTTTGTGCAAAAAAATCCACCTAGAGGAGGTGATAGACGGAAGATGTCATTGCAAAAATAAACAGAATTTTTTCTCCGCACTGATGCAATAGGACCTTTGGGTTTAAAAACACGGAGCGATTTTAGCGTATTCCCTCTGGAGTAGCCAATATCTTTTGTATATAATAATGGATAGCCATTAGATAAGCAATAACCTGTTATAAGAAGTGCAATGATTCCCACTAATGTGATTTTATTATATTATATATGTTTTTAACTGGTTAACGACCAAGGACATGTATACACGTCCTTTTGCCATTAAAAGGGTATGGTGTGTTCTCCCAACTCGAGCCCGTGCCATACCGGCCAGCCCTTAGCTGATTCTTGTAACTGAGTGCCGGTGTTAACAGCCGACATGCGGCGATCACCACGGCTGGCTATTAACCCTTTAGATTGCAGCTGTCAAAGCTGACAGTAGTGTCTAAAGAACCCTGTAAACACTCCCTGGTGGTCCAGTGGGGTGGATCGCCCCCTCGCAATGCGATCGCAAGGGGGGCTATCCACTTCTGAGGAAGCCGGAGGGCTTACCTCGGCTCCGGCGCTGGTCCCGGCTCTCGCATTGATAAAGCGTGGCAGGACCAAGCTTTATCAATGGAGCGCAGACCCATTCTATGATTCTATGGAACCACATTGATCTGTATGAGGAATCTAATGATTCCTCCCAAAAGTCCCCTAAGGGGACTAATAAAGTGTAAAAAAAAAAAGTTTAATAAAAATTTAAAAACACACCCCTTTTCCCAAATTCCATATAAAAAATATAAAAACATAAAAATAAACATATGTGGTATTGCCGCGTGTGTAAAGGTCCAAACCATTCAAATATAACATAAATTAAACCATACGGTCAATGGTGTATGTGTAAAAAAATACCAAAGTTCAAAATTGCATATTTTTGAACAATTTGTAAGCTCTAAAAAAAATTATAAAAACCAATCAAAAAGCCGCATTTAAGCAAAATGCTACCGATGAAAATTTCAGATCATGGCGCAAAAAATTTGCCCTCATACTACCCAATATACAGAAAAATAAAAAAGTTATGGGGATCAGAAGAGGACAATTTTAAACATAGAAATTTTGGTAAAAAGTAGTTAAAAAAAACTATATAAATTGAGTATTATTGTACAGAATAAATATATGGTGTCATTTTTACAGAGTCGTCAGCCCCTAAAATTTACAAAAGTTTCCGTAAATTTTGTGGTGAAATGATTGATGCAATTACAAAGTACAATTGGTGGCACAGAAAATAAGCCTTCATATGAGTCTATAGGTGCAAAATTGAAAGTGTTAGGGTTTTTAGAAGGTGATGAGGAAAAAACGAAAGCGCAAAAACGGAAAAACCTGCGGTTCTTAAGGGGTTAATGATGTTTAAATAATGTTTGTTAATTATGTTTTTTGTACTGCATAACTAGGAAGAGGGAGCTGGAGGAAGTTAGAGGTCATTGATTAAGCGCAGGTGCGCAAAACGATTCGTCGACCAGGCATTTGTTGTATGTCCTGTTTCTAAATAAAGCCTACTGCTGAAGATCCAAGTGCCTCCGCATCTCCTTTTGTGTACTTGGCTCTGCAACACTGGATGAGCACCGGGAGCACAACGAGGAAAGGGTCCCTGAGTAGCGGTTGTGGTGCGACAATAGTGCAGCTCCTATTTGATCCTAGTGGCAGTGCCGACACTGGACTGTTTCTTGCTATTTGCCCTGTACTTCTACCCCCAACATGGGACAGCCTCTGTTCCATGATGGGAGTAGTAGTACATGCACTTCTGTAGTCACCGCAGCCGCCCGCAGAATCCCGCAGTCAGGGGGAACTACTACTCCCATCATGGAAAAGTTTGCTCCATGATGGTAGTAGTAGTAGTACCGCAGCACTGCAGGATTCTAGGGCAGCTGAGGAGTAAAGTTTTAAAAACTGTCCAAAACCATGGTAGACTAGGGTTCTGTGCACAGAAAAAAAAATGCACAAAACTGTACACAACCGGATGCATCTAGTTGTGTAAGTTTTTGTATGGTAGGTCATTGTATATGTTTAAATTGGTTTTATCGATGGTCTGTTCTAAGGAAAAATCATTGACAGATCATCCTTGGGAGTCCAACACCCAGTACTCTCACCGGTTATCTGTGCCAGAGCCACAATGCCGCACATACAGAGCTGGAAGCAGAGAGCCCTGTACATTGTGTAGGGGTCTCTCCGGGTTACTACTCATCTCCCTTTGAAGTAAATTATGATATATAGACAGACAGACAAATACATATGAAATAGTATGAGAGATAGGATAAATGCAGCACACCAGAAAGAAATCCTGTGCAACAGAAGTTTATTCCATAGTGTACAAGGAAGGTTACAATGTTTCAGCACAATGTAAGTGTTAAAACCTAAAGATGATCTGAGAATTGTGACGCGGTTCATCTCATGGAGCGATGATTCAGAATCTGCGGAGATCATGGTTTTGTTTGTTGGGACTGTTCATCTATTAGGCAGTAGTGTTGCTCGCGAATATTCGCAATGCGAATTTTATTTGCGAATATCGCATATTCACGAATTTGCGAATATTCGCGAATATAGCACTATATATTCGGAATTACGAATATTCAGGGTTTTTTTTCACAGTACACATCACAGTGATCATCCTTCTCTGCTTCCAGCTTGTGTGGTGTAAAGAAGGCTCTAATACTACTGTGTTAGACTGGGGTGCGAATTTCCGCATGTGTGAAAATTAGCATATGCTAATTTGTGCATATGCAAATTTTCGCTTATGCTAATTTTTGTATATGCAAATTTTTGCATATGTAAATTTCCGCATACGAGAATAAAAACGAGAATATTACAAATATGCGAATTTAGCGAACATATGATGAATATTCGTCCATATATTCGCGAATATTCGCGAATTCGAATATGGCCTATGCCGCTCAACACTAATAGGCAGTGTTCAGGTTTTTCTTGCCATTGCTATCTGAAAATCACTAAATATTTCAGACCCTCTAGGGCAATGGTCTTCAACCTGCGGACCTCCAGATGTTGCAAAACTACAACTCCCAGCATTAAGGAGAACGGGATAGTAGCAGTAAAGGGGATGGCAGAACGAGGCAGCGGGGTGAATCAGAGAACGGGGCAGCGGAGCACTTCGCCGTACAGATCCAGGAGTAGGTAAGCTTACCTCTTCAGCAGCCTCCCCTCTGCAGCCTTCCCTGCACTTCGGCACACACATTCGCTCCATAAGATGCACAGACATTTCCTTCCCACTTTTGGGAGCGAAAAATACGGTGTATTAAAAAGAATAATGTTTTTCCAAGATGTACAACATATAAAAAGTTTCTAATTCTAACAGTTCCCATTTAACTTAGGAACTATGTTTCAGTAAATAACTCGATAATGTAATTCTTGTGAATTTTATTCGGCCATCGTGATAGCCTCACAATCCTCTTTCTGTATTCTACTACCATCAGTAAAAAAAGGACAAATCTTACTGTAAATGTGAAGGAGCTTAAAAACTGTTCTTAAAAGTTGGTAACTACATTGCATTGGTCCTTTACTTAACCATAGAAAAGACCAGAGCTGCAGGTTTAGTTGTTATTGACCCTGGCACTGTGCATGAATACTCAGCCATTGTGCTCCAGCCTGATTATGCCCCATTACCCGGCTTAATGAGCCACCTGTAAGTAATTCCCGTGACTAGTCGCCCTGTATAAAGCTAGCTCTGTTCATGGGTGTTGCTGCCCAGTCCATTATTATGTTCTTAGGCTTCATTAGCACAGTCCCTATTTGCTTTGTGCTGTTGCTTTTACTTCAGGTTCTGCGTCTGACTTCTGTATTTGTACTTGTGCTGTTCCTTTTTTTTTTTTTTGGTCTGGATCCCAGATATCACATCCTTGACCTGCCTACTCTGGCAGCAGCTTTATATTTCCACTGGCACAAATCAGGGTCCATGCTCCCCGGCATTGTTGGAGTTGTAGCTTTGCAACATCTGGAGGTTCACAGTTTGAAGACCACTGCCATAAGGTGAACAGTGGTGCTGTAACCCACCACAGCCACCAGCACAGATCACTTGATGGGATAGCTGCTGTGGACCTGTGGCTCTCCAGCTGTTGCAAAACTACAACTTTCAGCATAAAAACATAGAATGTGTCGGCAGATAAGAACCATTTGGCCCATCTAGTCTGCCCAATATTCTGAATACTATGAATAGTCCCTGGTAGAGATGAGCGAACTTACAGTAAATTCGATTCGTCACCAACTTCTCGGCTCGGCTGCTGCTGACTTTTCCTGCATAAATTAGTTCAGCTTTCCGGTGGATAGAGTCCTAGGAGACTGGTAGAGTCTGGGAGACTGATAGAGTCATAGGACTGTATCCACCTTTTCCAGCCCACCGGAGCACCGGAAAGCTGAACTAATTTATGCAGGAAAAGTCATCAACTGCCGAGCTGAGAAGTTCGTGACGAATCGAATTTACTGTAAGTTCGCTCATCTCTAGTCCCTGGCCCTATCTTATATGAAGGATAGCCTTATGCCTATCCAATGCATGCTTAAAGGGGTCCTCCGCTGCTCAGCGTTTGGAACAAACTGTTCCGAACGCAGGAACCGGCTCTGAGAGCTTGTGACGTCATAGTCCTACCCCCTCCTGACGCCCCACCCCCTCACTGCAAGTCTATAGACTTGCATTGAGGGGTGGGGTGTGACATCACTAGGGGCGGGTCTTTGATGTCACAAGCTCCCGGTGCCGGCTCCAGCGTTCTGAACAGTTTGTTCCAAACACTGAGCAGCGGAGTATCCCCTTTAAGCTCCTTCACTGTATTTGCAGCTACCACTTCTGCAGGAAGGCTATTCCATGCATCCACTACTCTCTCAGTAAAGTAATACTTCCTCATATTACTACACAAACCTATCCCCTCTAATATAAAACTTTGTCCTCTTGTGGTAGTTTTACTTCTTTTAAATCTCCTCTCCTCGTTTATTGTGTCGATTCACTTAATTTATTTAAAAGCTTCTATCACAGGCATGCCATGAGCAAAGCAGGGCGCCAGGGCATGATAGGAGTTGTAGTTTTGCAACAGCTGGAGAGGATTTGAGGAACGCTGTCAGAAAAATTGAAACACTATGTGGGCACCTGTGAGAGTAATCGGGTTTTTAGAAGCACTTAAAGTGTACCTGTCATATGCGGGTGACTTTTCAGGAGAAGCTGTGTGTACATGAGAAGCAGCACTATTTCTGGCCATTCTATAACTTGTATATGGAATTTTCTGCAGATTTCTGCTCTCCAGGCTCCATCTATAACTTGCAGTTCTTCCAGAGCTGGTGGATGGGCGGAGCTCCTTGCCCACCCCTCATCCCCCTTCATAGACTTGTATTGCTTGTCTTGCAGACACGGGACAAAGCTGAGTTGATTTTCGTAGAAGAAGATTTGAGCAGCCTGACTGTACAGTATAATTGTATTCTTCCTTTACTTAAGTGTCAAATAAAAATACACAACTGCTTTCCTCCTAAAACAGCACCACACGTGTCTCCTGGGTGTTTGTGTGGTATTACAACTCAATTTGCGTCAATGGAACTGAGCTACAATAAAAACACACAAACTGGGGACAAATTTGATGCTATTTTGTAAAAAAAAAAAAAAGCAGCTATTTTTTTTTAATCCTGGATGACCCCTTTAATACTATCTACACTTTGTAACCTCCATCGTAGGCTGCATTCACACTACCATTGCGCCTCGTCAAGAACGGCTGTCAAACTCTCTCTTTTTTTTTTTACTGGGAGTTTGACGGGGCGCAACGGTCAACAACGGATCACAATGGACCCCATTATAGTCAATGGGGTCTGTCGAGCGCCGATGTTTATCAGTGAGAATAGCGGGAGAAAAAGGTGCGAGAAGCAGTATTTTTTCTCCCGCTATTCTACCCGGCGGTCCCAATGGCCATCACACTACCGTGTCAACACAGTAGTGTGAAAGGGGCCTTAGTGTTTTAGTCACCATCATGAAAACAAGCAAAGTACAGAGATTATCCAGATTCACGTTAGCCCCTTTCCCTATAATCTAAATTTTCATGAATCAGTAAGTTTTTGGAGTGTGGGAGGAAACCCATGGAGACATTGCCCTTGGTCGGAATTGAACCTAGCACTGCAAGGCCACTGTGCTGCCCATGTATATTTTGCTGGTAAGTTATTCTTACTTTCATATACTTCCATCAGCCATAACATTATAATATGTTAGTTCCCAAATGCAGCCAAAACAGCTTTGACCTATTGATGTATGGACACCACAATACATGAAGGCTCCTAACAGTGACAGTCCACCAGAGTCACTTGACATTGGTTTTATTTTTTTCTCCTTTGCAGCCATCTTTGGTTTCCATGTTGCAGCACTGAAGCTTGGAATACTCTACCTTCTTTCCTTCTTTCCTCTGTTTTGTTACTTATGATTGTCACATTCATTTCTACAGCTTCCACCATAATACAGTACTGGAGATATATAGGGCTTATTCTTATACATGAAACATTTATGACATATTTGTACAGCACATTGTTCCACCTTGTACAGGACAATTTATGTTATTACGAGGTTTAACAGGCTCTTAAGACTAAGGATATGCCATTGTTTCCTTCTTAGCTAATATAAATGGTTCTACAACGTACAGAAGAAAGAGGAGGCTTAGCAGTGAAATGTCTTCTTTTGAACTTCACCAAGATCTTAGTTCTCACAACATTGAGCATTTCAGTCCCAACCAATAGACAGTTTCAATGTCTTTAAGGCATATTGTATTGCTGGTGACATGATCAGGTTGTTCAGCATTGACAATTGTCTGCGATCTGCCTCAGCAGGTGCACACTTTCAGGTGACTACTTAATTCTAAGTACCCCTATGACCCTGCTCTTAGCTGGTGTAAAGTTGTGATGTGGGCACTTGCAGAGCATGTGCTGGGTGTCATCAATTTTCTTAAAGGGGTACTCCACCCCTAGGCATCTTATCCCCTATCCAAAGGATAGGGGATAAGGTGTCTGATTGCAGGGGTCTGACCCCCGCGATCTCCCTACAGCACCCAGCATTCCCTGCTGCACCTGGCGTCTGGAGCAGTGCCAGAGGCTTGTGACATCACAGCCATGCCCCCTCAGTGCAAGTCTATGGGATGGGGCGTGGCGGCCTTCACTTCCCCTCCAATAAACTTGCATTGAGGGGGTATGACCGTGACGTCACTAGCCTCCACTCCGCATCGCCAGCCACCTTGTGTGATATAGTGCCACAATCTGGTTTTATGGAAGCACAGCAATCCTCTTGTGATAGGTATGTGGCACTCAAAAGGTAATAAATTGCCAAACTCATACCGTCCACAAGGGCACCATGAATGTATTCAATTAATATTCCTTCATTGGATTAACTCTGCCTTTTCATACTACCAAATAGATCTCTAATCCTCTTATATGTCCACTCTAGAAACCCCAACTCAGACGTCTCCACCATTTTGCTGGTTTTCTATCTTTCCTTTTCCTTCCTAGTGCAAAACTCACGTTTCAGAAGACAGGAACCCCAGTGGATGTGGATCCACTGGACCTGTGTGGCAGATGACTTTGACCGTGCCAGGGAGCAGAGTCTAAGGTGCCACTGGTTTTCACCAGAGCCCGCCACAAAGCGGGATGGACTTGCTGCTGCAGGTGGCACCCAGGTCGCTACCCCTGACATGGTTCGACCACACAGGTGGCTGAGGAGATGCGAGGCACAGGAGGGATAAGGCAGCTCGTAGTCTGGATAGCAAAAGTTCAGGGCACGGTTGCGTTGTCAGGATGTAGCAGGAGGTCAGTAGGCAGGCGGCAGAGAAGCAAGGTTGGGTCACAAAGCGAAGGATCAGATACACGGCAAGGCAGAAACAGGAATGCTTTCTCTCAGGCTGAAGGCAACAAAGATCCAGCAGGGGAGGGAGGAGGGTGGGGGAATAAATAAATGAGCCACAGGTGAATCACGCTAATGAGCAGTGGGACTCCAAACTAATTGCTCAAGTGACTCACAAAAACTTGAATGGGGCTCTATGGCCTCACGAGTGTTCATTCCTGTTCATTGGGGGAGATGTATCAAAACCAGTGCAGAGGAAAAGTTGCCCAGTTACCCATAGCGACCAATCAGCTCGCTTCTTTCATTTTAAACAAGGCCTCTGCAAAATGAAAGAAGCAATCTGATTGGTTGCTATTGGCAACTGGGCAACTTTTCTTGCACAGGTTTTGATAAATCTCCATTAACCCCACTTATGAAATCTTTACAATTTGTCAAATTATATTAAAAACAGTAGCAAACTTTATCCATACGGCACAAATTCAGCTCTGCTATATCTGTAAGTGGTTATGGTATATGACTGGTATATGACATCATATATCACAGTTACTTAATGTAAAACGTTAGGGAAAGAAAGTGAAATCTCAGCTGTCACATTGTGTTTTTATGTGTTTTCCACCTGAACTGTAAAACTTTTCTCCCCTCTGTGTTTCCTGTTGCAATCTGGTTTGTACATTGCAGCGGCTCATGTGTGTTAACATTGACACAGACTTGGCCACACCATTAAATGTGGCAGTCGTTTGTTAAATACCTTTCCTTACTCAGGTGTCGACTGGCAAGCGCACACAGTCATATGATCACTAAGGGCCTGTTCACACTGCGGTCATTTATTTAGTAATGTCCATAGCTGGTTGTCATACAGCAATGGAAACGTGACTAAGAAAAACTGATGCCCTAATGGAAAATCTGTAACATGTCCTTCACTTACAGTGTGCCCTGTGTGCCCTGTACGTCTGCACCCTTCTATAGCTAGGACATTATACATTTACCATTTAAATTGTTGGTGGTAGGCACTGAATCTCTATGTCTGGCTTTAAAGGGGAACTCCCCCCATAGACATATTATCCCCTATCCAAAGGATAGGGGATAAGATTTCTGATCATGGGGGGTCCCGCAGCTAGGTCCCCCACGATCTCTGTGCAGCACCCATCATTCATTTAGAATGCTGGGTGTTGGCGGCAGGGGTCGTGATGTAATGACCACGCCCCTTGTGACATCACACCACGCCCCTTCAATGCAAGTCTATCAGAGGGGGCATGGTCGCCCACTCCGAGCATTCCGAACAAAATGTTCCGAATGATGGGGTAGCGGAGTACCCCTTTAAGATTTCCACATGAGATACTTTAGGTTAAGCACATAGACGTTAGTAGCACAGGTTAGGACTCATGATTTTCCAATAAGCATCAGTGTTAAGAGGCACAATGAAGTGTTTCCTACACATAGGTAGTTTTCTTATTTCTGTGATAAAGAACTACCAGGTGGTCTGACACTGAGATCTTCTAATCCTTGTCTTGAGTTTTGGTAGGCTGCTATCTACTGATTCGCCACCACCAATCTATAGTGTTTAATCTTGAGACCCTTTCTTTTACAGGCAGTAGGCATTACCTGAGCTTCTGGAATCAAGATGGGACATAATTTGGAATGCCCTCGGGAGCCAAAATAAGAAATAAGCCATACTCACCTGCCCCAATCCCCTACAAGTTGAACAGTGCCCAGTCACCTGTCCTCTCTGCTTCTTCCTGCTTCCGATGATGTTGTGACCCTGCCAGAACTGCCGGCTCAGCCAGTGATTAGCTGGGAAGTTCTTACAGGGTCAGCAGAACATTGGAAGCAGAGAGGATCAGGGTTATGATTTTATAAAGCAAAATTTCATCCCGTTTAGACACTAAAGTGCTGACCCGGAGAGGACACAGTGATGGACTAGGGTCTGCTGAGACTTGCAGTCCAAATTTATCCAGAGAGGGAAAAGTCACGCATATCTCAAGTGGCTAAAGTGGTGAGGGAGACCCCAAGCGTCCCCTTAAAGGGGTACTACGCCCCTAGACATCTTATCCCCTATCCTTTGGATAGGGGATAAGATGTTAGATCGCTGCGGTCCCGCTGCTGGGGACCCCGGGGATCGCCGCTGCGGCACCCCGCCATCATTACTGCGCAGAGCGAGTTTGCTCTGTGCGTAATGACAGGCGATACAGGGGCCGGAGCAGCGTGACATCATGGCTCCGCCCCTGATGACATCACGGCCCGTCCCCTTAATGCAAGTCTATGGCAGGGGGCATGATGACCGCCACGCCCCCTCCCATAGACTTGTATTGACGGGGGCGGGTCGTGATGTCACGAGGGGCGGATCCGTGACGTAACGATGCTCCGGCCCCTGTATTGCCCGACATTACGTGCAGAGCGATCTCGCTCTGCGCAGTAATGTTAGTGGGGTGCTGCAGCAGCGATCCCCGGGGTCCCCAGCAGCGGGACCCCGGCGATCTGACATCTTATCCCCTATACTTTGGATGGGGGATAAGATGTCTAGGGGCGGAGTACCCCTTTAAGAGTCACTTCAAATGTAAAAGTGTATAGTCTATTTTCCTGGGGCTCTTCTCTGATGACAATGTCCTGGCCAGTGGTATGTGGAAGACCTATGATGTTATGGGTGCAGGAGAAAAAAAGACATCAGGGTGTTGCAGCATAACGGGTAACTCTTAGTGAACTTCTTCCACATAGTGGAGGCGCATGTCTTGAACAGTTTCAACAACTCAGTATCTGAAGTAGATAATGGCAGATGCTAAGGGGCCCTGAAAATTGTTATCCCCTTCTCTTGTAGAACGTTTAGAGTGAAAATAGTAAGTCCTTCAGGTCATGGTAAAGTCCTTACACAGGAAATTTGCAGTCCTCTCTGTAATAGCCAGTACTGGTACATGCAATCCTGGCAAGTTTTCTAACTATGCTCAAACTCCAACTTTGAACAACAACTCTTGTGAATCCTATATGCGCTAGGCTTAGATAGTTAGCTAATTGCTAGAAGATTCTAGGAGATTCTGGCTAAGGTTAACTATAGTAATGCTGTCCACCATAGGTGGCAGCAGAGAGCAGAAAGGGTACGTGAGTGTAAGGAGGTTTAAAGGGGTACTCCGGCACTTAGACATCTTATCCCCTATCCAAAGGATAGGGGATAAGATGCCTGATTGTGGGGGTCCCGCCGCTGGGGACCCCCGTGATCTTGCACGCCGCACCCCAGTAAAATCAGTCCCCGGAGAGTGTTCGCTCCGGGTCTGATTACTGTCGATCACGGGGACGGAGCGTTGTGATGTCACGGCTCCGCCCCTCAATGCAAACCTATGGGAGAGGGCATGACAGTTGTCACGCCCCCTCCCATAGGCTTGCATTGAGGGGGCCGAGCGTGACGTCACACGGGGCGGAGCCATGATGTCACAACGCTCCGTCCCCGTGATCGACAGTAATCAGACCTGGATTTTAATGGGGTGCGGCGTGCGAGATCACAGGGGTCTCCAGCGGCGGGACCCCCGCGATCAGGCATCTTATCCCCTATCCTTTGGATAAGGGATAAGATGTCTAAGCGCCGGAGTACCCCTTTAAGTAAATGAGTTTAACTTCTTGATACAATCTGCCATTGCCTGGTAATATACAGTGCTTTTTACATATAGTAAAACAAATGAAGGTGATTATTCATCAAAGCAAAATAGAAAATATAACACATCCAACAACAACAGAAAAATAGGTGAATGGTAAATATTATAAAAACATAATTTCTATGCACAATGAAATATAATAATATTGACAACAACAATAATAATGAATAGTAATATTTGAGACTCAACAGAACAAATGTGGATATCAAACTATTATTTAGTGTTGATCCCATAGTCAGGTCTTTTCCTTTGTCTCTAGTTCTAAAACCCTATTATATATTTCTAGCCTTTTGTTACTGCATTGGGATGCCCAAGTGTTGGATCAACCAAATGGAACCGTCCTCCTTCTAACCACTGGCGGGGTCACTGCCTGGGATATAAGACTCACCTGTGTAACTTGAGAATCCCCTCCCAGCTCCCGCCTTTGATTTGACTTTCACAGACCACTACGTTCTGTTTCTTCCCATCTGTCTGCTATCATGTTAACAAGCAAAAGAGAATCTCAGCAATTCATTGACAACATAATAAAATGGGATTTGAATTTCACCCTTCAAAGAATAGTTTCCTATCGAGCCCGGTCTCCTGTATCTCTGCATGCCTCACTAGTCAGGCCATTGAGAAGGACTAGTTCTTTAAAATGCAACATTTAAGACTATACATTCACAAAGTTGGTGATTTTTCCTTTCATTTAAAAATAACTTACATCTATGAAATTCTACATTCATGGGAAATGATTTCCATGTTAAAAAAAAATTGTTTAGCTTTTTTTTATTATTATACTAAACAGTTTTAAGATTATAATTAAAAGGCTTGTCCCATCTATACCTATTAGAAAGTGGATAGGTATGTGATCATTCACTAGAGGACTTACTGCTAAGACCCCCTCAGTGGTCTCAAGAATGGGGATACAGAGTCTCATGTCAAAATGTAGAAGTAATTGTTGCTAATTTTGGTACTTTTGATATTTTCTGGACCGTCCAAAATGTGCCAAATGTCATTTGAAATCTGGTTCAATTCAAACCAAAATTGTAAGATTTTAGTTGCTTGGTCTTCTCTTTGCCATTGAAGCTCTACATACTAAGTCCTCTACAAACTAAGAGATTTACAAGTTCATTTTTTTGTATAAATTCTTTTATCCCAAGTGATTAATCATACTTAAAGGGTTTTTCCTGGATTCTTTTTTATTTGACTATGCTACAGAGGTTGTAAAAAGTTAGTGTAGTTCATAATATAGTTGTTACGCCGAGCGCTCCGGGTCCCCGCTCCTCCCCGGAGCGCTCGCTTCACTCTCCCCGCTGCAGCGCCCCGGTCACATCCTCTGACCCGGGGCGCTGCGATTCCGCTGCCAGCCGGGATGCGATTCGCGATGCGGGTAGCGCCCGCTCGCGATGCGCACCCCGGCTCCCGTACCTGACTCGCTCCCCGTCTGTCCTGTCCCGGCGCGCGCGGCCCCGCTCCCTAGGGCGCGCGCGCGCCGGGTCTCTGCGATTTAAAGGGCCACTGCGCCGCTGATTGGCGCAGTGGTTCCAATTAGTGTGTTCACCTGTGCACTTCCCTATATCACCTCACTTCCCCTGCACTCCCTCGCCGGATCTTGTTGCCATTGTGCCAGTGAAAGCGTTCCTTGTGTGTTCCTAGCCTGTGTTCCAGACCTTCTGCCGTTGCCCCTGACTACGATCCTTGCTGCCTGCCCCGACCTTCTGCTACGTCCGACCTTGCTTCTGCCTACTCCCTTGTACCGCGCCTATCTTCAGCAGCCAGAGAGGTGAGCCGTTGCTAGTGGATACGACCTGGTCACTACCGCCGCAGCAAGACCATCCCGCTTTGCGGCGGGCTCTGGTGAAAACCAGTAGTGGCTTAGAACCGGTCCACTAGCACGGTCCACGCCAATCCCTCTCTGGCACAGAGGATCCACTACCTGCCAGCCGGCATCGTGACAGTAGATCCGGCCATGGATCCCGCTGAAGTTCCTCTGCCAGTTGTCGCTGACCTCACCACGGTGGTCGCCCAGCAGTCACAACAGATAGCGCAACAAGGCCAACAGCTGTCTCAACTGACCGTTATGCTTCAACAGTTACTACCACAGCTTCAGCAGTCATCTCCTCCGCCAGCTCCTACACCTCCTCCGCAGCGAGTGGCCGCTCCTGGGCTACGCCTATCCTTGCCGGATAAATTTGATGGGGACTCTAAGTTTTGCCGTGGCTTTCTTTCCCAATGTTCCCTGCATCTGGAGATGATGTCGGACCTGTTTCCCACTGAAAGGTCTAAGGTGGCTTTCGTAGTCAGCCTTCTGTCCGGAAAAGCCCTGTCATGGGCCACACCGCTCTGGGACCGCAATGACCCCGTCACTGCCTCTGTACACTCCTTCTTCTCGGAAATCCGAAGTGTCTTTGAGGAACCTGCCCGAGCCTCTTCTGCTGAGACTGCCCTGTTGAACCTGGTCCAGGGTAATTCTTCCGTTGGCGAGTATGCCGTACAATTCCGTACTCTTGCTTCAGAATTGTCCTGGAATAATGAGGCCCTCTGCGCGACCTTCAAAAAAGGCCTATCCAGCAACATTAAAGATGTTCTGGCCGCACGAGAAATTCCTGCTAATCTACATGAACTTATTCACCTAGCCACTCGCATTGACATGCGTTTTTCCGAAAGGCGTCAGGAACTCCGCCAAGATATGGACTCTGTTCGCACGAGGCGTTTCTTCTCCTCGGCTCCTCTCTCCTCTGGTCCCCTGCAATCTGTTCCTGTGCCTCCCGCCGTGGAGGCTATGCAGGTCGACCGGTCTCGCCTGACACCTCAAGAGAGGACACGACGCCGTATGGAGAACCTCTGCCTGTACTGTGCTAGTACCGAACACTTCCTGAGGGATTGTCCTATCCGTCCTCCCCGCCTGGAAAGACGTACGCTGACTCCGCACAAAGGTGAGACAGTCCTTGATGTCTACTCTGCTTCTCCACGTCTTACTGTGCCTGTGCGGATGTCTGCCTCTGCCTTCTCCTTCTCTACTGTGGCCTTCTTGGACTCTGGATCTGCAGGAAATTTTATTTTGGCCTCTCTCGTCAACAGGTTCAACATCCCGGTGACCAGTCTCGCCAGACCCCTCTACATCAATTGTGTAAATAATGAAAGATTGGACTGTACCATACGTTTCCGCACGGAGCCCCTTCTTATGAGCATCGGATCTCATCACGAGAGGATTGAACTTTTGGTCCTTCCCAATTGTACCTCGGAAATTCTCCTTGGACTTCCCTGGCTTCAACTTCATTCCCCAACCCTGGATTGGTCCACTGGGGAGATCAAGAGTTGGGGGTCCTCTTGTTCCAAGAACTGTCTAAAACCGGTTCCCAGTAACCCTTGCCGTAACTCTGTGGTTCCTCCAGTAACCGGTCTCCCTAAGGCCTATATGGACTTCGCGGATGTTTTCTGCAAAAAACAAGCTGAGACTCTACCTCCTCACAGGCCTTATGATTGTCCTATCGACCTCCTCCCGGGTACTACTCCACCCCGGGGCAGAATTTATCCTCTCTCTGCCCCAGAGACTCTTGCCATGTCTGAATACGTCCAGGAGAATCTAAAAAAGGGCTTTATCCGTAAATCCTCCTCTCCTGCCGGAGCCGGATTTTTCTTTGTGTCCAAAAAAGATGGCTCCCTACGTCCCTGCATTGACTACCGCGGTCTTAATAAAATCACGGTTAAGAACCGCTATCCCTTACCCCTCATCTCTGAACTCTTTGATCGCCTCCAAGGTGCCCACATCTTTACTAAATTGGACTTAAGAGGCGCCTATAACCTCATCCGCATCAGAGAGGGGGATGAGTGGAAAACGGCATTTAACACCAGAGATGGACACTTTGAGTATCTGGTCATGCCCTTTGGCCTGTGCAACGCCCCTGCCGTCTTCCAAGACTTTGTCAATGAAATTTTTCGTGATTTGTTATACTCCTGTGTTGTTGTATATCTGGACGATATCCTAATTTTTTCTGCCAATCTAGAAGAACACCGCCAGCATGTCCGTATGGTTCTTCAGAGACTTCGTGACAATCAACTCTATGCCAAAATTGAGAAATGTCTGTTTGAATGCCAATCTCTTCCTTTTCTAGGATATTTGGTCTCTGGCCAGGGACTACGGATGGATCCAGACAAACTCTCTGCCGTCTTAGATTGGCCACGCCCCTCCGGACTCCGTGCTATCCAACGCTTTTTGGGGTTCGCCAATTATTACAGGCAATTTATTCCACATTTTTCTACCATTGTGGCTCCTATCGTGGCTTTAACCAAAAAAAATGCTGATCCCAAGTCCTGGCCTCCTCAAGCAGAAGACGCCTTTAAACGACTCAAGTCTGCCTTTTCTTCGGCTCCCGTGCTCTCCAGACCTGACCCTTCCAAACCCTTCCTATTGGAGGTTGATGCCTCCTCAGTGGGAGCTGGAGCTGTTCTTCTACAAAAAAATTCTTCCGGGCATGCTGTCACTTGTGGTTTTTTCTCTAGGACCTTCTCTCCAGCGGAGAGGAACTACTCCATCGGGGATCGAGAGCTTCTAGCCATTAAATTAGCACTTGAGGAATGGAGGCATCTGCTGGAGGGATCAAGTTTTCCTGTTATTATCTACACCGACCACAAGAACCTCTCCTACCTCCAGTCTGCCCAACGGCTGAATCCTCGCCAGGCCCGGTGGTCTCTGTTCTTTGCCCGATTTAATTTTGAGATTCACTTTCGTCCTGCCGATAAGAACATTAGGGCCGATGCTCTCTCTCGTTCCTCGGATGCCTCAGAAGTTGAACTCTCTCCGCAACACATCATTCCACCTGACTGCCTGATCTCCACTTCTCCTGCCTCCATCAGGCAGACTCCTCCAGGAAAGACCTTTGTTTCTCCACGCCAACGCCTCGGAATCCTCAAATGGGGTCACTCCTCCCATCTCGCAGGTCATGCGGGCATCAAGAAATCTGTGCAACTCATCTCCCGCTTCTATTGGTGGCCGACTCTGGAGACGGATGTTGTGGACTTTGTGCGAGCCTGCACTATCTGTGCCCGGGATAAGACTCCTCGCCAGAAGCCCGCTGGTTTTCTTCATCCTCTGCCTGTCCCCGAACAGCCTTGGTCTCTGATTGGTATGGATTTTATTACTGATTTACCCCCTTCCCGTGGCAACACTGTTATTTGGGTGGTCGTTGATCGATTCTCCAAAATGGCACATTTCATCCCTCTTCCTGGTCTCCCTTCTGCGCCTCAGTTGGCTAAACAATTTTTTGTACACATTTTTCGTCTTCACGGGTTGCCTACGCAGATTGTATCGGATAGAGGTGTCCAATTCGTGTCTAAATTCTGGAGGGCTCTCTGTAAACAACTCAAGATTAAATTAAATTTTTCTTCTGCATATCATCCCCAGTCCAATGGACAAGTAGAAAGAATTAACCAGATCTTGGGTGATTATTTGCGACATTTTGTTTCCTCCCGCCAGGATGACTGGGCAGATCTCCTTCCATGGGCCGAATTCTCGTATAACTTCAGGGTCTCTGAATCTTCCTCCAAATCCCCATTTTTCGTGGTGTACGGCCGTCACCCTCTTCCCCCCCTCCCTACCCCCTTGCCCTCTGGTCTGCCCGCTGTGGATGAAATTTCTCGTGACCTTTCCATTATATGGAGAGAGACCCAAAATTCTCTCTTACAGGCTTCTTCACGCATGAAGAGGTTCGCGGATAAGAAAAGAAGAGCTCCTCCCGTTTTTTCCCCTGGAGACAAGGTATGGCTCTCCGCTAAATATGTCCGCTTCCGTGTCCCTAGCTACAAGTTGGGACCACGCTATCTTGGTCCTTTCAAAATTTTGTGTCAAATCAATCCTGTCTCTTATAAACTTCTTCTTCCTCCTTCTCTTCGTATCCCTAATGCCTTTCACGTCTCTCTTCTCAAACCACTCATCCTCAACCGTTTTTCTCCCAAATCTGTTCCTCCCACTCCTGTTTCCGGCTCCTCGGACATCTTCTCTGTCAAGGAAATCTTGGCTTCCAAAAAGGTCAGAGGGAAAACTTTTTTTTTAGTGGACTGGGAGGGTTGTGGTCCTGAAGAGAGATCCTGGGAACCTGAGGACAACATCCTAGACAAAAGTCTGCTCCTCAGGTTCTCAGGCTCTAAGAAGAGGGGGAGACCCAAGGGGGGGGGGGTACTGTTACGCCGAGCGCTCCGGGTCCCCGCTCCTCCCCGGAGCGCTCGCTTCACTCTCCCCGCTGCAGCGCCCCGGTCACATCCTCTGACCCGGGGCGCTGCGATTCCGCTGCCAGCCGGGATGCGATTCGCGATGCGGGTAGCGCCCGCTCGCGATGCGCACCCCGGCTCCCGTACCTGACTCGCTCCCCGTCTGTCCTGTCCCGGCGCGCGCGGCCCCGCTCCCTAGGGCGCGCGCGCGCCGGGTCTCTGCGATTTAAAGGGCCACTGCGCCGCTGATTGGCGCAGTGGTTCCAATTAGTGTGTTCACCTGTGCACTTCCCTATATCACCTCACTTCCCCTGCACTCCCTCGCCGGATCTTGTTGCCATTGTGCCAGTGAAAGCGTTCCTTGTGTGTTCCTAGCCTGTGTTCCAGACCTTCTGCCGTTGCCCCTGACTACGATCCTTGCTGCCTGCCCCGACCTTCTGCTACGTCCGACCTTGCTTCTGCCTACTCCCTTGTACCGCGCCTATCTTCAGCAGCCAGAGAGGTGAGCCGTTGCTAGTGGATAAGACCTGGTCACTACCGCCGCAGCAAGACCATCCCGCTTTGCGGCGGGCTCTGGTGAAAACCAGTAGTGGCTTAGAACCGGTCCACTAGCACGGTCCACGCCAATCCCTCTCTGGCACAGAGGATCCACTACCTGCCAGCCGGCATCGTGACAATAGTGTCTGTACCTGTGTGTGACGGTTTTCTCACAATTCTTTCGTGATTTACATTTATTTTTAACAGCATACAAAATGACTCATGTCTCGGGATTTCCCAGGTTGCAGTGTGTGGAGACCTGACATCACTGGTCAGGTGATCAGAGGGAGCCTGTCCTGCTTCAATTTTGCAACAGCTGTATGCCCCCTGGTTAGAAAACACTGTGGGAGATTTTCAAAAATGAAAGAAGCGATCTGATTGGTTGCTATGGGCAACTCAGCAACTTTTCCTCTGGACAGGTTTTGATAAATCTCCTTCACTGTGTTTCAATGGGTGGGGTGGCTGATGTGTGGGAGGAAGGAAAGTGACCTCAAACTTTCAAGCATGGAACTGTGGGATGTGTAGTTAAGGGAACAAAGTAAAGCAGGAAATATCCAGTTCTGGCAGGTAATTACTAAAATCACGTTATGGTGGATAACCCCTTTGAAAAATAGCCAGTTGTACTTATATTTATGCTAAGCCATTTAATTTTTTTTTGACAATGCACGGAAAGCATGATGGCCATGGACAGGTTTGGCAGGCTTGGGTCACATGACTGCGATACTGATGCAGTGTCCCGGTACCCATGTCCCATCTGCTGTAGTTTAAGGTTCTTGTGCAGCTGTGAAATATCTCCAAATAAATAAATAAATCTTTGTCTGGGTATCGTGAGTTTCCGTTTATAATCTGCTATATGGTCTGTTAACCTGCTACACCTGTATACACTGAGGATGATGATGTGCAAGGATTAATGCTTTCTCTGTACTGCCAGCACTTGGTCACATGTAAAGAATGCATGGGGTTTTGGTCACATGATCTTCCCTCAGACAAGCTTCTGCTAGAAGCTGCTAGAATGTTCCGATGGAGGAGTCTTCCCAGTCCAAACCTCTCTCCACAGATAGCTGTAGCTAAATCACTTCAGGCTATTCTGGCTTAGGCTAGTAAGCAGGCAAGTTATGTCTGTCTCCTGCAATGCCACATGAGTAGAGAGGGTATGGCACTAATCCAGTGTTTTCCTACCAACTACATCTGCTGTGTAACAAGTGAGCTTAGCCTTGGATCTGCTAGAGAATCTATGTCCAGTTCCAGTTGCTATAGTCTTACCTGAGTCAGCTCTGGCTCCCTCACGGTGATTGCAGAAGCATGTAGCATTTCAGGAGGTTTTACCCAAGGACTTTGCCCAGTTCATGCTAAGAGGGCATCCATCACTACAATCCTGAACCTGCTCAAAGAGGGAGAATCATCTAGCTAGAAGAAGGAATAGCTGTGCAAGTACTCTTCTGCCAAGGAGCGAGAAAAGGTAATGTATACACTTTTTTTTTCTCCAGCAGCAGTACAGTATAGAACATGATGGACAAGGCAGGAGATGTGTTGATGTATAAGGTTAGTAGTAGTAGTAGTAGATTATGGAACATGATAGACAAGGCAGATGTGCAGAAGATGTTTAGAGCTAGTAGTAGTGGTAGTATTAGTAGTAGCGGCAATAGCAGCAGTACAGTATGGAACATGATGGACAAGGTGGTAGATGTGTGGATGTGTAGGGCTAGTGGTGGTAGTAGAAGAAGTAGTAGCAATAGCAGCAGTACAGTATAGAACATGATGGACATGGCAGGAGATGGGCAGCTGTGTAGGGTTAGTAGTAGTGGCAGCAGAACAGTATGGAACATGGAGATGTGTGTCTATCTAGTGCTATATTCATCTGAATATCCACTCATAATGCATATATCAGGTGTACCTATAGTCTTTCATCACCCAAACATAGATGACAAGAGTCCATTGAACATACCTTTGGCTGGTACACATAAACTATATGAAAAAGTGTATTCAACTACGCAGTTACTTAAATTTTGTCCTAGATTCATTCCTCTCTACTTCTCTGAAGCCAAGTACCGAGTAGACCAGGCTCTTTTTTATTAGGCAATTAATAACAGAGCCGAGAGGGGAAGGTTGTGATACAGTGTTCCTCTTCTTCACAGGTCAGGGAGATCTCAGTCACAAGCGCTGGTGGTTCTCATTATTTTTATGGGAGGTTGAGTAAAACAGCTTATTTCTTCTGATCTTCTATTTAAAATTGCGGAAGTGTTACAATGTGTAGCTTTGCTGTCCCCTTTCCCCTTGAGCGAAACCTGAAGGTAATGAATAGCAGAAGTATTAGGGTTCTTCTGATTAGTTAAGTACATGGAGCACGGCCCGGGCCTGGTTAATGATTCTCCGCCTACAGCTCCAACATTTTCGGCAGCATCACCTCCTTGATAATTGGCTTCCTCTTCCCGTCTTCCTCACTACCCCCCACATTTTCTAGACTTGTCTTTTCTTCTATCCCAGGGTGGGCTTAGACCCTTCGTTGCCCGAGGCAGTAACTTGAGCAATGCCCCTCTCTTCTCAATTAGTTTTTGTCTAATAGTCACTACTAAGTTGAAGAGTAGCACATCTGAATTAGTTCCTCAGCTCTCCTTCACTGATTTATAAAATATACTTTTAAGCCATAAAAAAACATTTTATTTTATTTTATTATTATTATTAATTTGATCTAAGTCATATTTAAAGATGGATGGCTTTATTTCAGGGTTCCTATATATAACCATGGTAATACTTATAAAAATATAATTGGGTATAGCACAATTAATAACCTAGCAGTGCATCCCAATCCCCTGTATTGATAAAAAGAACTTTAACATTTTGCACAATATTTTAAATAAAAGTTTTAAATGGGCACTGTCAGACATAAAAACTTTTTATCTGTTGTACATCTTGGCAAAACAATAGTTTTTCTAATATACTTCTTAATTTCCCCCCCTCATTTTATTAAAGAAAACTGCCTCTGAAAATCCCACCACTAGGGGTCCCCATACCCCACAGCAGCATGAGTGTGTCCAAGGGTCATGGACAGGAGATGGCTGATTGACAAGGCTGCAGAAGGAACACAGCTTGCAGCAACATTGCCGTAACACAGAGTTTTACCAAACATGCCTCCAGCTATTGCAAAACTTCAACTCCAAGCATGCCTGGACATTCAAAGGATGTCTGGGCATGCTGGGAGTTGTAGTTGTGCAAAACCTGTAGGCACACAGCTGAAGGCAAAAATGCTGCAAAAAAAAAAAGTTATCCAAACACTGAACCTCCAACTATTCCAAGACTACAAGTCACAGCATTACAGGACTGTCTAAGAATGATACACATGAATGACAGGAAGATGTAAGTTATACACAAGCATGAAACCATAGAAAAAATGGTTACAGAGCAGGGCTGCCAGGCTCACTCCCAGGAGCAGTGAGTCAGCAGAGTGAGGGAGCTGGAGGAGTCATCACAGTGCAGGCAAGATAAGGACACACCTCCTCCCTTTGAGACAATTGAAATTGAGCAGCTGTAAAATGTGGGTGATAGAAACATAAAAATTACCTGTACATGATCAGGATGAGGTACTGAGTAAAATATAACAGTATTTTTATTTTTTTTATGGGATCTGACCAGTACGCTTTACATTTACTTGTAACAAAGACTATGGGTAGGCTGACCATATGTCTCATTTTGAACAGGACAGTCCCCCTTTTTTATTTCAATACTATTCCATCTTTTTAGTAAAAATGCTGATTCTGTCCTGTTCATTATAAACCAAACACACAAAAAATTGACGTTGCTGCATTTTTTGTGCCATATCACCTGCTGTTTACTATTCTTTAAGTGGCTATTGCCGGAGCTGCCAAATCTTAAAATGGCAACTGGCTCAGTAGTTACTTTAGGTCAGAGAATGGGGGCTGCCGTTACTTGTGAAGAGTGATGCCCTTGACGCGGCGCCCAGGGAACCATCAGGCGAGCGCAAGCTCAGGACACATAAGGATAGCGCAAACCTGGACCAAAGTGTGGACCCTGGAGTGGGCAACAGAACAGTAACTAAACATCCGAGTCAGCTTCAGTGCTACACTGATCCTTTACCGGGGAACCTACTGCCAGCCATAGCAGTAGGTCCTGACCTCAAATCAGTGGAGCAGTGAAGCACTGTAGCAGCTGGGCAGTATGACTGGGTTGCTGGGGCATTAGGTGTATGAGGGCCGCCTACCTACTACTATATATGGAGGCCTACAACTATATGGGGGTGCAGAGAGGGCACATAACTATATATGGGGGCAGTACGGAGGCCTCAACTATATATACCCTGTCCTTTTTTAGCTATCCCAATGTCCGATTTTTGTCTGGGGAGCACATTAGTTTTCTGGTGTAATTTTTTGTGCAAACCCCATTTTGTAACTTTTTAATTTTTGCGTTGCTCTCACTACTTTAATACAAAGTGGTTAGGACTTAGTGAGAGGAGATATGGCCTCTCATAGCCTGACAGACTTATTAAATAATCTAGAGCACGGACAGCTACAGATGCAAGATATTCATGAAGAGGCAGATACAGCTTAATACATTTGATGCAGCAATCTAACCTTCTTTAGCTTTTTTTTTAGATGTCTATGCTAAGTCTTTAGTGAGTTTCTCATTATAACTTCCTATAGCTTCATCGAGATTTCAAAAATGTACCAAGCTCAATGCAATAAGGCCATACTCATAAGCTAAGTTGGCCGACTGCTGTCTCTCCCAATCCCCTCCATACACATACAAATGTTTGTCTTGGCAAAACATTCATGTGTTCTGAATGGAGAAAGGGAAGAAGGCTGCTGCCAGACACCTCCTTACTGCATGCAACACCTGCTTTAGCAGGAATGATAAAAAGCCATCTCCACAATAAAAAAAATATCACCCATGGCACACACTCACATATAAGCAGAAAATGTCTACTTGCTGGTAGACTGGTGTAGAGCCATGCTGTCCTCCTTTTCTGTTTATTGCTGGTTTTAAGTAGTAAAGAAACAATTTTCTACTTATCGGTGAATGCCATGGGGACTATTATGATGTATAGGGTTAGGTATTAGCCATAGAAAGCAGGAAGTCTAGGTGTATAGAGAGAGGTATTAGCAATAAAGAGGGAAGTGCTCATAGGTGTACAGGGAGAGGTATTAGTAGTAGAGAGGGAAGTGCGTATGGGTGTATAGGGAGAGGTATTAACAGTAAAAAAAAGGGAAGTGTTTATGGGTAGATAGGGAGAGGTATTAGCAGTAGAGAGATAAGTGCTCATGTATGTATAGGGAGAGGTATGAGCAGTAGAAAGGGAAGCGCTCATGGTATATATAGGGAGAGGTATAGGCAGTAGAGAGAGAAGTGCACATGGGTGTATAGGGAGAGGTATTAGCAGTAGAGAGGGAAGTGCGCATGGCTGTATAGGGAAAGGTATTAGCAGTAGAGAGGGAAGTGCTCATGGGTGTATAGGGAGAGGTATTAGCAGTAGAGAGGGAAGTGCGTATGGGTGTATAGGGAGAGGAATTAGCAATAAAGAGGAAAGTGCTCATGGGTGTATAGGGAGAGGTATTAGCAGTAGAGAGGGAAGTGCTTATGGGTGCATAGAGAGAGGTATTAGCAGTACAAATAGGGAAACGTTTATGGGTGTATAGGAAGAGGTGTTAGCAGTATAAAGGGAAGTGCACATGGGTGTATAGGGAGAGGTAAGGGCAGTAGAGAGCAAAGTGCTCATGGATGTATAGGGGGAGGTATTAGCAGTAGAGAGGGAAGTGCTTATGGGTGTATAGGGAGACGTATTAGCAGTAGAGAGGGAAGTGCTCATAGGTGTATAGGGAGAGGTATTAACAGTAGAAAGAGGAAAGTGCTCAGGCCACTGTACAGAGCACTGGTGAGACCTCACTTGGAGTATTGTGTGCAGTACTGAAGACAGTATCTCCAGAAGGATATAGATACTTTGGAGAAAGTTCAGACAGAAGCTATTCAACTAGTACATGGATTGCAGGATAAAAACTTCTATGTGTCTGTATTTGACCCCCAGGTTACAAAAAGATTGGTGTTTATTTCCCCTTGGCTTTCATGTCCCTTGGTTCAATACTTTTACCCCTATCTTTGCTGACCAAAGAGCTAGAACAAAACTAGTAGCAAAAGAAATGGGACCACCCAGGGCTGCAACCCCCCCCCCCCCCCCCTCTAAGGGCTGTGGCATGTTCTGCCTGCTTCTATGGTATACATGGTCATGGGTGCCATATAATACTATGTATGTCTGGGGACTCAGTAGCCAGGATAACTTCCCTTTGAGTCCACTTTCGACCACCCCTTTAGGTTGCCAGCTGTAACGCATCAATATTCTCTGTAGGATCTTTACATCATATTTTACTACCGTAGATCATTTATCTCTTCTCTATTTGTATAACACAACTCCTCAAGTGCTCTCTTTGTAAAACCTTTCATCTACAACAGCTTAAAGTTCACCTTTACCATGATCGCGGACGTGGTAATGATATTACATACTGTCGCCTTCAAGTTGATAAGAATCAGTTCATCCCAAATCCAATGTGTCTGACTCCTCACGGGAGGCCCCGCTGAGAACATCTTACACGCTTTTTCAACATGTGTCCTATTGACCTTACAATTTAAGACACACCTAGATAAATGAATCTTCTCAGGGTCACACAGGACCAGGATTCTAATGGTTCTTTAACACTTTGTAGACCTTTCGTCTTTACAGTTAGGCCCCCAACTCCCTTAACATACCAATGCCAATAACAATGTAAATATTTATCTTCCTAATAATCTTAAATCCAAATATCGAGCTTCTGATAAGCAACATCTGTAGTGCTTCACACCCTGACCGTACCAGACAGACATTTCTGCAAACTAGCTTATCTAGAAAATATCAAGTTGGCCATTTATTATACTATCGTAATGTCTCTATACATGTGTGTGTGTATATATATATATATATATATATATATATATATATATATATATACTTTGCACTGATGTATTCACACAAAAATAGGTAACATTTTGACTCACTTTGTAAAATTATTAAGCACTGAAAAGTCGTGAGGCATATGAACAATGCTATTCATTTTGATTTATTCATCATCAGGAATCAGGTAAGTACATAACAAAGATGTTTTCAAAACATCTTTGTTATGCACTTTCTTGATTCCTGATGATCGCTTATGGCGAAAAACGCGTAGAGTCTGTTGGACATCTGTCTATGGACTTTAGCCATATACCTGGGGAAATGAAATAAGCCAGAGGAACTATAGCCAAAGACGCAGCACCTGCGATATCCACTGAATCAGGAGGAAGAGCTCGCACCATCTGACTGCAAGTCGGCACGTTTGAAGCAAGTTCTGGATATCAGGTTCTTTCTGTCTTTGTAGTGCTGTATGAACTATCTATATACCATGCAGGGGACTGCCATCCCAGTGCAGACTACAGAGCAATAACCATATGAACTTTGCCTACTAATTTCTATAGTGTCGGGACTGTTATATCTGACTTCTACCTAAAGCAGGACTTGAGACTGTGTATTTCAGCTGCAACAGGCATATTCCTCTATTTGGCTATATACTCAAAGAGACTGCACTGCTCCCCAGGGCTACACAATAATATGGCATTTATGTCCATGCTTTCAACTTTGTGTACATCATTTATGTTTGCACCAGCACTTTTTGTGGCGGCCGGGTGTTACATCTGGAGATGCATCGGCTGGTGCTAGGCTCTGAGGAGACAGCTTTCAGCTTTCCTACTGATCCCGACTATCCTAAGGGACAGAGCGCTTAGCATTGGTTACCTGAGTGAGTGTTGCCTGCACTATAGGCCATAAGGTGACCGCCTTTATTGGTGAAAATTACATGGGTGGGTACACGTGTATCTATGTTGCATGGTGGTGGAAATACAGGAAGGAGTATGTTTTATTTCTTGTTCACCATGAATGTTAATGATTTCTGAATTAATGGTCTTATCATGAGATCATTATCAATCCAGTGATTTCCATATTTTTTTTTCATCGAATGTCATTGGTGCTGACATGATCTAAACAGCTTGTTCTGTGAAGGCTGGGTAAGGACAAATAACTCACTGGTCCAGAAACCCATCCATGGAGTTGATCAATTCGTGCTATTTGTGTTAAAAGGGTACTCCATTGGCCAGCATTTGGAACATTTACTGTAGTTCCGAACGCTGTGCGCGCGCTGTGTGCGCTGGCCACGCCCGCTCAATGCACATCTATGGGAGGGGGCGTGGCTGCCACCATTCCCCCTCCCATAGGCATGAAAAATTGCACCACAAATGTGCCAAAGAAATGAACTCATAGAAATCAACTCATAGAAATAGCAAACTAAAACTAACCTACAAATGCACAAAATTGTTAAACTATGTTCAACGTCCCTGCAGCGCCACCTCAGGAGAAATTAAATATTACACAGATTTTTTTTCTAACTCTTTTAGGGGGGAATTATCAATACCTGTGGAGAGGCATTGTTGCCCAGTTGCCCATAGCAACCAATCAGATTGCTTCTTTCATTTTTCAGAGGCCTTGTTAAGAATGTAAGAAGTAAGCTGATTGATTGCTATGGGCAACTGGGCAAGTTTGCCTCTTCACAGGTTTTGATAAATCTTCAAGAAAGTAAAGAAAATCCAGCTCACCCTCCTAGAGTCGTGCGCGGGTCCTCACCCAGGCTCCGTGTGTCCAACAATGAAGAAAGAAGACAAAACGATCCAGCACTTGACGAAATCCACAGCTTTATTCAATCCTCCATAAAAACAGCATGGCAACACACAAATCCCAAGGTATGTGCAATCTTGACGCGTTTCGAGCGCATGCGCTCTTTGTCTTTTGACAAAGAGCGCACGCGCTCGAAACGCGTCAAGATTGCACATACCTTGGGATTTGTGTGTTGCCATGCTGTTTTTATGGAGGATTGAATAAAGCTGTGGATTTCGTCAAGTGCTAGATCGTTTTGTCTTCTTTCTTCTTTGATAAATCTTCCCCTTTGAGTAGAAGATGAAAGATGATACCCAGCATTCACCAGTGATACACAGTGAAGATTTATTATGCCATAGTGTGGTACAAGGACGCGTTTCGGCGTGAGAGCCTTCCTCAGCTGTCTGCCGATAGGCAGACAGCTGAGGAAGGCTCCCGTGCCGAAACGCGTCATTGTACTACACTACGGCATAATAAATCTTCACTGTGCATCACTGGTGAGTGCTGGTTATCATCTTTCTTCGAACCTGTGGCTTTACCCTACCTCGTGCACCACCGCAGATTCCACGGAAGTGCCGACATATCCCTATATTGAGTAGAAGATGTGACATGGCCGTGTTTACTTGCCAACTGATGGCTATGGAGAATAAGGGAAATAACAGAGGGGTGAAGTACAGTCACATGATGTGTCCCAGAATAGACCAGCTGCTAAAATGAAATAAGCTGGAAGTAAACAATGTGTAGATAAGTTATGGACTATTTGCTCTTGGCATTGTTAATCCTCGATAACATTTACCATTAGTTGTGTAAAGGGGCTCTTCAGTGAAAAAAAATAGAGTGCTTCAGGCCATGACCTTCATTAACCTTTACCATAATGCCATCCGGATGGATAAATATGTTTTTAGAACAGACTGACTTCCCCTTTAAACAAATAAATTGTGGTATTATAATCGTATAATAGCCCATATTACACATGAAAGGTTAACAACACGCAAATACCAAAAAATGGCCTTTTTACTGAGAGATCTTTATGTTCACTTATTCTTCTTTTCAGACTTTTTTTTTTTTTTGTGGGTAGAAATAAGTTTTTTTTCTGGTTAGAAATAAGTTGGAAGGGATTTTTTTCCCTATTCAGTAACTTCACCTGTTTAAGCAGGCTTTGTAAAAAAAAAAAAAAAAAAACTAGGCGAGATGAAAGGATTGCACCACTACAATAGTCACCTGAAATGAAAAGAATTGCAGGATGTCTGATGTGGTTTAGTCTACTATAATTTAAAGTTTTGAACAAATACGGCGCAGAACAACGTCTCTCACAAGTCCGACCTGCATCGCCTGCTAGGGAATGTCAGGTGTACGACAGTCTGTGTGACGAATATGAGACCAGACAGCTGGACATCTAAGATGCATGGAAAGATTGGATCTCACGTGATGTAAGAAGACAGATAATGCTACCTACAAAAACAGTGCGCATTCCAAGCAATGACTGCTTAAAGGGGTGTTCCAGGAAAAAAAAAACTTTTTTTATATCAACTAGCTCCAGAAAGTTAAACAGATTTGTAAATTACTTCTATTTAAAAAAATCTTAATCCTTTCAATAATGATCAGCTGCTGAAGTTGAGTTGTTGTTTTCTGTCTGGCAACAGTGCTCTCTGCTGACATCTCTGCTTGTCTCAGGAACTGCACAGAGTAGAAGAGGTTTGCTATGGGGATTTGCTTCTAAACTGGGCGGTTCGCGAGACACGTGTCATCAGAGAGCACTTAGACAGAAAAGAACAACTCAACTTCAGAAGCTCATAAGTACTGAAAGGATTAAGATTTTTTAATGGAAGTAATTTACTAATCTGTTTAACTTTCCAGAGCCAGTTGATATATAAAAAAACGTTTTTTTTTCCTGGATAACCCCTTTAACCTCTTAAGGACCAATGACGTTGTGGAACGTCATGGCACCCTGGGCTTTAAGGACCAATGACGTTCCACAACGTCATGGCATTTTCCGGTCTCTGCCGCGCCCCGGGCAGAGATCGGAACTGGATGCCTGCTGAAATCCTTCAGCAGGCATCCAGGGCATACGCCGAGGGGGGCCATGTAGGCCCCCCATGTCGGCGATCGCCGCAAATCGCAAGGGAAATCGCCCTTGCGATTTGCGGCGATACCGGGCTGATCGGGTCTCTGGGACCCGACCGCCCGGTAATTTTGCATGATCCCGGCTGTCACAGACAGCCAGGACCATGCTGGAGTATCGGAGCGAGGTGGCAAGCCTGCCACCTCCTCCGATCCCCTGCGATCTGTCGGTTAGTTAACCGACCAATCGCAGGGAGGGGGCGGTTACTTCCTCCCGCCCTGCCCGGCCCCTGAAAGTCCGGAGAGGACGGGAGGAAGACCGGAGGACGCGGCGGGGGACGGGGGAGTGCTGGGGACCGGCCCCGGTACTTACCTCGTCCCTGAAGACCCGGATCCCTGCGATGAAGATGGCGGCGGAGGAGACAGGTGAGTAGATCTTCAGCCGCGGTCGGGCCCTTTACAGCAATGCACGTCGCCGTAAAGCGACATGCATTGCTGTAAAGGGACCCTGTAAACTACAACTCCCAGCATGCCCAGACAGCCCTTGGCGTCTGGGCATGCTGGGAGTTGCAGTTTTGCAACATCTGGAGGTCCACAGTTTGGAGACCACTGTACCCTTCCAGATGTTGCAAAACTACACATCCTCAGCATGCCCTTACTGTCCAGGCATGCTGGGATTTGTAGTTCTGTAACATCTGGCCCTTCAGATGTTGCAGAACTACAACTCCCAGCATGCCTGGACAGTTTTGGCATACTGGGAGTTGTAGTTTTGCAACATCTGGAAGGGCACAGATTGGGAACCACTGTATTAGTGGTCTGCAAACTGTAGTCCTCCAGATGTTGCAAAACTACAACTCCAAGCATGCTGGGAGTTGTAGTTCGGCAACATCTAGCTCTAAAGATGTTGCCGAACTACTACTCCCAGCATGCCTGAGAATGCTGGGAGTTGTGGTTTTGCAACAACAGGAGGCACACTGGTTGGGAAACATTGTCTGTTTCCTAACTCAGTGTTTCCCAACCCGTGTGCCTCCAGCTGTTGCAAAACTATAACTACCAGCATGCACTGATGGACTGTGCATGCTGGGAGTTGTAGTTTTGCAACAGCTGGAGGTCCCCCCCCACTGTGAATGTACAGGATACATTCACACGGGCAGGGGGCTTACAGTGAGTATCAGGCTGCAAGTTTGCGATGCAGCAAATTTTGCGCGGCAGCTCAAACTCGCTGTAACCCCCCCTGCCCATGTGACTGTACCCTAAAAACACTACACTACACTAACACAAAATAAAATAAAAAGTAAAAAACACTACATATACACAGCCCCCCTCCCCCAATAAAAATGAAAAACGTCTGGTACGCCACTGTTTCCAAAATGGAGCCTCCAGCTGTTGCAAAACAACAACTCCCAGTATTGCCGGACAGCCGTTGACTGTCCAGGCATGCTGGGAGTTTTGCAACAGCTGGAGGCACCCTGTTTGGGAATCACTGGCGTAGAATACCCCTATGTCCACCCCTATGCAAGTCCCTAATTTAGGCCTCAAATGCGCATGGCGCTCTCACTTTGGAGCCCTGTCGTATTTCAAGGCAACAGTTTAGGGTCACATATGGGGTATCGCCGTACTCGGGAGAAATTTCTTAACAAATTTTGGGGGGCTTTTTCTCCTTTCACCCCTCATGAAAAGGTGAAGTTGGGGTCTACACCAGCATGTTAGTGTAAAAAAAAAATTTTTTTACACTAACATGCTGGTGTTGCCCCATACTTTTCATTTTGACAAGAGGTAAAAGGGAAAAATGCCCCCCAAAATTTGTAATGCAATTTCTCCCGACTACGGAGATACCCCATATGTGGGCGCAAAGTGCTCTGGGGGCGCACAACAAGGCCCAGAAGGGAGAGTTCACCATGTACATTTGAGGTGATTTGCACAGGGGTGGCTGATTGTTACAGCGGTTTTGACAAACGCAAAAAAAACAAAACCCCATATGTGACCCCATTTCGGAAACTACACCCCTCACGGAATGTAATGAGGGGTGCAGTGAGAATTTACCCCCCACTGGTGTCTGACAGATCTTTGGAACAGTGGGCTGCGCAAATTAAAAATTTTGTACAGCCCACTGTTCCAAAGATCTGACAGACACCAGTGGGGGGTAAATGCTCACTGTACCCCTTGTTACGTTCCTCAAGGGGTTTAGTTTCCAAAATGGTATGCCATGTGGGGGTTATTTTGCTGTCCTGGCACCATAGGGGCTTCCTAAATGGGACATGCCCCCCGAGCAAAATTTGCTCTCAAAAAGCCAAATATGACTCCCTCTCTTATGAGCATTGTAGTTTGCCCGTAGTGCGCTTCAGGTCAATTTATGGGGTACCTTCATACTCATAAGAGATGGGGTTACAAATTTTGGGGGGTATTTTCTGCTATTAACCCTTGCAAAAATGTGAAATTTGGGGGGGGGAAACACATTTTAGTGAAAATTTTTTTTTTTTTTACGTATGCAAAAGTCGTGAAACCCCTGTGGGGTATTAAGGCTCACTTTATTTCTTGTTACGTTCCTCAAGGGGTCTAGTTTCCAAAATGGTATGCCATGTGGGTATTTTTTGCTGTCCTGGCACCATAGGGGCTTCCTAAATGCGACATGCCCCCGAGCAAAATTTGCTCTCAAAAAGCCAAATATGACTCCTTCTCTTCTGAGCATTGTAGTTCGCCCGTAGTACACTTCAGGTCAACTTATGGGGTACCTCCATACTCAGAAGAGATGGGGTTACAAATTTTGGGGGGTATTTTCTGCTATTAACCCTTGCATACAAGTGAAATTTGGGTGGAAACACACATTTTAGTGACATTTTTAAAACATTTTTTTACATATGCAAAAGTCGTGAAACACCTGTGGGGTATTAAGGCTCACTTTATTCCTTGTTACGTTCCTCAAGGGGTCTAGTTTCCAAAATGGTATGCCATGTGGGTATTTTTTCCTGTTCTGGCACCATAGGGGCTTCCTAAATGCAACATGCCCCCCAAAAACCATTTCAGAAAAACGTACTCTCCAAAATCCCCTCGTCGCTCCTTCGCTTCTGAGCCCTCTACTGTGCCCGCCGAACACTTTACATAGACATATGAGGTATGTGCTTACTCGAGAGAAATTGGGCTACAAATATAAGTATACATTTTCTCCTTTTACCCCTTGTAAAAATTCAAAAATTGGGTCTACAAGAACATGCAAGTGTAAAAAATGAAGATTGTGAATTTTCTCCTTCACTTTGCTGCTATTCCTGTGAAACACCTAAAGGGTTAAAATGCTGACTGAATGTCATTTTGAATACTTTGGGGGGTGCAGTTTTTATAATGGGGTCATTTATGGGGTATTTCTAATATGAAGACCCTTCAAATCCACTTCAAACCTGAACTGGTCCCTGAAAAATTGTGATTTTGGAAATTTTGTGAAAAATTGGAAAATTGCTGCTGAACTTTGAAGCCCTCTGGTGTCTTCCAAAAGTAAAAAATCGTAAATTTTATGATGCAAACATAAAGTGGACATATTGTATATGTGAATAAAAAAAATAATTATTTGGAATATCCATTTTCCTTACAAGCAGAGAGCTTCAAAGTTAGAAAAATGCAAAATTTTCAATTTTTTCATCAAATTTTGGAATTTTTCACTAAGAAACGATGCAAGTATCGACAAAATTTTACCAATAACATAAAGTAGAATATGTCACGAAAAAACAATCTTGGAATCAGAATGATAGGTAAAAGCGTCTTAGAGTTATTAATGCTTAAAGTGACAGTGGTCAGATGTTCAAAAAACGCTCTGGTCCTAAGGTGTAAAATGGCCTGGTCCTTAAGGGGTTAAAGGGGTACTCCCCTGGGATTTTTTTTTTTTAAATCACCTGGTACAGAAAGTTAAACAGATTTGTAAATAACTTCTATTTAAAAATATTAATCCATTCAGTACCGATCAGCTGCTATATGCTCCACAGGAAGTTCTTTTCTTTTTGGATTTCCTTTCTGTCTGACCACAATGCTCTCTGCTGACACCTTTGTCCGTGTCTGGAAGTGTCCGGAGCAGGATAGGTTTGCTATGGGGATTTGCTCCCACTCTGGAGAGCTTCTAAAATGGACAGAGGTGTCAGCAGAGAGCACTGTGGTCAGACAGAAAGGAAATTCGAAAAGAACTTCCTCTTGAGCATACAGCAGCTGACAGGTACTGGAAGGATTAAGATTTTTAAATAGAAGTAATTTACACATCTGTTTAACTTTCTGGCACCAGTTGATTTAAAAAAATGCTTTCCAGTGGAGTACCCCTTTAAAGAGCTACAGCAAGTAAACACTCAAATGGGTTTTCCAACAATGACACTTATTTTGAACTGTCTAACAAGTTAATGTATATTGTTAAAGGGGTAATCCAGTGGAAAACTTTTTCAGATTTGGATTAAGATTTTTTTTAACTTTCTGGCATCAGTTGATTAAAAAAAAAAAAAGTTTTCCGCCAGAGTACCCCTTTAAGTAAAGTTATTTCCCACCTTTCTGTGTTCTTTCATTCTTTCCTTTTGCTTTTAATGCAAACTATTTGCTCTGTTGTCTTTATTGCACGACTTGCTGTCCAGTGTACGTCCTAAAGTACACTTCTGGTTCCTGTGAACAATCTAGTCAGGAATTCAGCCACCTCTATCTCATTTCGTATAGTCAAGGTATAGTGGGAGGGAGATAGAATTGGCTGAATTCCTGGCTTGAGTGTACACAGGAATAGGAAGTCTGTAATAGGTTATACGTAAGACAGGGAGTTGGGCTTTGTATCTAAAGCAAAAGGAAAGCGTGAAAGACCACAGAAAGGTAATAAAATAATAGTTTATTTACCTATATATGTGGCTTAGTGGTTAGCACTGTTGCCTTACAGCTCTGTGGTGGAAGTTTCAAACTCCACCAAGAACAACATCTCCAGGGAGTTTGTATGTTCTCCGTGTGTGGGTTTCTCCAGGTACTTCAGTTGCCTTCAAAACATACTGATTTCTATGTGTTGACCATGGACCATGTGTACCTTTGTAGTAAACACTATTATAGGTTTATTTTTGCTGACTTATACATAAAACATTACTATGTATCAATAATGTATGAAGACATTTTATGTGGTAGAGGTAATATCAGAGAGTCAATATAGTGCTTATGGTAGTACCATACCTATCATTTGGGGAGAGCTTGACATTGTTATAATGCCTGACAGGTGAACGTGCTGGTATCAGACTACATCTCCCAGGACTGGTTGCATAATATGAACTTGGATAGAAGCAAAAAGACATTGTTTAGCTGTTACAAAAGAATATGGACTGGAGCATTGGACTGATTCATACTTGATCCAGATGGTTTGAAGAACATGGGTGCAGGAGAGGTTTGCTATAGGGATTTGCTCCTACTCTGGACAGTTCCTGACACGTGGTTAAACTGGAAAGAACTACAGAACTTCCTCTAGAGAAAACAGCAGTAGATAAGTACTGTAAGGATTAAGATTTTTATATAGAAGTCATTGACAAATCTGTATAACTTTCTGGCACCAGTTGATTTGAAAACATTTGTTTTCCACCGGAGTACCACTTTAACAATTGACCCTTTCTTGTCATATTTTGCATGATGTGACAGATACATGTGTACATGCAGATGTGGCAGAGCATCGCTCCAGGAGGTGTGCACAGTCATAAAGAGCTACAGATGATCTATTTGTCTATTTGAGTGTGAGATTTATTGTCCATTGTTCTTCGGATAGAGATAAGATACAAATACATACATTGTATTTAGCACCCGAGACATACAGTTAAGAGAGCACATGTCGTAGCTTGTAGAGAGTGACTTTACCTAAACGCTTTAGACTTTTATTAGAAAGCTAACTATATATATATATATATATATATATATATATATATATACATATAGATACATATGTATATATATATATATATATATATATATATATATATGTATATATATATATATATATATATATATATATATATATAGATAGATAGATAGATAGATAGATAGATAGATAGATAGCTAGATAGATATACACACACACATATATATGTAGGCATTATGGGGACTGCATGTTTATTTATGATGGCAATTTTCTTTTTTTAATATTTTTTTTTAACTCGGTTTCTAAAATCCATGAATCTTTATATTATCCCTTGACAGAGCATTGTAAGGGGTTCTAAATTTTTTTTATTTTTTAAGCAGGACCTATTGAACTTCATTTTACTTTGAAAAGTAAATGTAAAAAAAGCACAATTATGACTTCAACAATATTCAATTTATATAATTTATCTTCTGTTTTAATAGATATATATATATATATAATTTTTTTTGTTAAATGCCTTGCATTACCATATTCTGACCCCTGCAACTTTTCTATTTTTTCCATCGAGAAAGCTGTTTAGGGCAGTGTTTTCCAAAGATTGTGTCTCCAGCTGTTGCAAAACTACAACTCATGCATGCCAGGACAGCCAAAGGCTATGGACAACAACAGACCTGCCTTGTGACTTATCTTGTCCAGGCTCATTATGTTAATAAAGGGGAACTCTATTACTTAATAACTTATCCTCTCTCCACAGGATAGGGGATAAGTATCTGATCCGCGATCCACAATCAGATCTTTACCTCCTATCCTGTGAATAGGGGATAAGTTGCTACGTACCAGGGTTCCCCTTTAATAACATGATGAGGCTGGACCTCCCGCCTGGTGCACCGGCTCTCCCCATTCACGGAGCTGTGTTGACCCCCACACAAAGTGGTGTCTGACATACAATCTCCATGTATGTCTGTGGGAGAGCCAGAGATACACGAGTACTGCATCTCTGCCTCTCCAATAAAGATACATAGAGAGGGTGTGTCGGGCAATGCTCCATGCACGGGGAGAGCTTGGATGTCAGGCAGGAGATCATGGGGCATCCCAGCAGTTGGACCCCCCCCCCTATCCTGTGTTAAGTACAAGAGTTCCCCTTTGAGCCTGATCGATCAGCCTGTATTGCCTGGGGCAAATGTCTCCTCTTAAATGCTGCAGAAATTCACTCAGGCAACAGCATTGTGGCATGACCCATCCCATTGAGTACTTTTTATTTCATCACTTATTTATTTTTATTTCATACCTTATGTCCCCTTTAACCCCTTAAGGACTCAGCCCATTTTGGCCTTAAGGACTCAGACAATTAAATTTTTACGTTTTGTTTTTTTCCTCCTCGCCTTCTAAAAATCATAACTCTTTTATATTTTCATCCACATCCGCTTGTTTTTTGCGCGACCAGTTGTCCTTTGTAATGACATCACTCATTATATCATAAAATGTATGGCGCAACCAAAAAACACTATTTTTGTGGCGAAATTAAAACGAAAAACGCAATTTTGCTAATTTTGGAAGGTTTCGTTTTCACGCCGTACAATTTATGGTAAAAATGACGTGTGTTCTTTATTCTGAGGGTCAATACGATTAAAATGACACCCATTATTTCATACTTTTATATTATTGTTGTGCTTTAAAAAAAATCACAAACTTTTTAACCAAATTAGTACGTTTATAATCCCTTTAATTTGATGACCTATAACTTTTTCATTTTTCCGTGTAAGCAGCGGTATGAGGGCTCATTTTTTGTGCCATGATCTGTCCTTTTTTTTGATGCCACATTTTCATATAAAAAACTTTTAATACATTTTTTATAATTTTTTTTAAATAAAATTTATTAAAAAAGTAGCAATTTTGGACTTTTTTTTTTTTTTACGTTCACGCCGTTCACCGTACGGGATCATCAACATTTTATTTTAATAGTTCGGACATTTACGCACGTGGCGATACCAAATATGTCTATTAAATTAATTTTTACGCTTTTTGGGGGTAAAATAGGAAAAAATGGACGTTTTACTTTTTTATTGGGGGAGGGGATTTTTCACTTTTTTTTTACTTTAGATTTTAAATTTTTTTAAATTTTTTTTACACTTGAATAGTCCCCATAGGGGACTATTCATAGCAATACCATGATTGCTAATACTGATCTGTTCTATGTATAGGACATAGAACAGATCAGTGTTATCGGTCATCTTCTGCTCTGGTCTGCTCGATCTCAGACCAGAGCAGGAGACGCCGGGAGCCGGACAAAGGCAGGTGAGGGGACCTCTGTGCGGCGTTCTGAAGATCATTCATTGAAATTGCGTACTGCCGCAGATGCCGGGATCTGTATTGATCCCGGCATCTGAGGGGTTAATGGCGGACGCCGGTGGGACCCTGGCTGCGATCAGCAGCCGGGATAAGCCGCGCATGACACGGGCATCACTCCGATGCCCGCGGTTATGTACAGGACGTAAATGTACGTCCTGGTGCGTTAAGTACCACCGCACCAGGACGTACATTTACGTCCTGCGTCCTTAAGGGGTTAAAGGGGTACTCCACTGGAAAACATTTTTTTTATCAACTGGTGCCAGAAAGTTAAACGGATTTGTAAATTACTTTTATTTAAAAATCTTAACCCTTCCAGCACTTAACAGCTGCTGTATGTTCCAGAGGAAGTTCTTTTCTTTTTTAATTTCTTTTCTGTCTGACCACAGTTCTCTCTGCTGACACCACTGTCTATTTTAGGAACTGTCCAGAGTAGGAGAAAATCCCCATAGCAAACCTATCCTGCTCAGGAGAGTTCCTGACATGGACAGAGGTGTCAGCAGAGAGCACTGTGGTCAGGCTGAAAGGAAATTCAAAAAGAAAAGAACTTCCTGTGGAGCATATAGCAGCTGATAAGTACTGGAAGGGTTAAGATTTTTAAATAGAAGTAATTTACAAATCTATTTAACTTTATGCCACCATTTGATTTGTAAACAAAAATGTTTTCCAGGGGAGTACCCCTTTAAGCATATTTACCACAGCGGCTAAGGCACAACTCAAGCTGGTGCTCCATAATAGGGTTCACTTGGTTCTTTCCGCTTAGTGGCCATGACCCCAAATGTAAGACCGCATTGCAGCTCTTCAGATTACTCATGTGAAATCATGGAGGGGAAATGCCTTTTAAAGGGGTACTCTGGTGAAAAACATTTTTTTTTTTAATCAACTGGTGCCAGAAAGTAATTTGTAAATTACTTCTATTTAAAAATCTTAACCCATCTAGCACTTATCAGCTGCTGTATGCTCCACAGGAAATTCTTGTCTTTTTTAAAAAAATGTTCAGCCTGACCACAGTGCTCTCTGCTGACACCTCTGTCCATGTCAGGAACTGTCAAGAGCAGGATAGGTTTGCTATGGGGATTTGCTCCCACTCTGGAGAGTTCCTAAAATGGACAGAGGTGTCAGCAGAGAGCACTGTGGTCAGACAGAAAAGAAATATAAAAAGACAAAAACCTCCTGTGGAGCATACAGCAGCTGATAGGTACTGGAAGAATTAAGATTTTTAAATAGAAGTCATTTACAAATCTGTTTAAAGTTCTGGCACCAGTGGATTTAAAAAAAAAATGGTTTTCACTGGAGTACTATTTTAAGGAGGACACAGAGAAGGAAAAAGACTAAGGGCATATTCAGAGTGCCGTCGGGCTCCTTTATATGGAGTTCCGTCGTCAAGTCCATCTGAATGACAGTTTAATGGAGAAATTAGTGCATGCCTTTTTTTCCCCAGCTAAATTAGCAAACCCCCAATGGACCCCATTCAAGTCAATGGGATCCATCAAGACCCAGTGGAGTCCACTGTGCTCTGACCAGTTTTTTAAAGGGTAGCTCCCACCATCACTTTTTTTCTTTTTTCTGTCCCTACCTATTACCCATCTATCCCTAACCCCCTCCCTGCCTTTAATTTTTTTTTTTTACATATTAAAAATGCCTTTTGTCTGCCTGGTAGTGTGCTCACTACCAGGTAGACTTCCCTAGCAGGCACCACGTCACTGATGCCTGCTGGGGCCGACACTTCCGCCCTTAGTTCACCTATACAGGGCGCCTCCAGTTGTTTCCCCACTGCAACTCCCAGCTTGCCCTGATTTCTCTTGGCTGTCAGTTGTAGTGGGGAAACAACTGGAGGCACCCTGTATAGGTGAACACCGGATCTGTGATGGCCGCACATACCGCTCCCCGCCGCGCAGCCCCCAACCCCCCCGCCTCGTCGCGCCGCTCAACTCACTCCCCCTGCCCCTTAGTTCACCCATTCAGAGTACCCCCTCCCTGCCGCGCAGCTCGCAACCCCCCCGGCCCCGCCGCTCATCCCACTCCCCCTCCCCACCCCCCTTAGTTCACCTATTCAGTGTCCCTCCAGCTGTTTTCCCACTACAACTCCCAGCTTGCCCTAACATCTATTGGCTATCAGGGCATGCTGGGAGTTGTAGTGGGGAAACTGGAGGCATACTGTATAGGTGAACACGCAACCCCGTCCCCCGCCGCCATCCCTCCCCCGGCATAATACTTTACCTTGTCCCCGGGAGCCTGCGCGCATCCACTTCCTTTAAAGCGCTCGCTGCTGCCTGTCTGATTGAGCACCGCAGTGACTGAATTTCGACTCATTGCCAGGCTTAAATGAGTCGAAATTCTGTAGTGACGTCACTGCCGAATGCAATCGGCCACTAGGAGGGGCCGAATTTAAAAGTGATTTTAAACTGGTTTAAAATCCCTTTTTTTAATTAAAGTATATTAGAGTTATGTTGTAGTACTTAAGTACTACAACATATCAATTTTTTTTATTTCATGACAGTGCCCATTTAAGCCGTTTGGTGCAAAAAGAGAGCCAAAGGGGCCCTTAACAGGGCAGAGCACAACAGCAATGTGAACTTAGCCTAAGGTATAACAGTGATGTATAACTACTTTACAGAGAAGAATATAACATTTTTGCTGGCATTTAACAATTTCATGCAAAATTTGGACAGAACTTTGGCATTCTTCCTTGGAGAAGGACTGAAGAATAATATTGCTGTTAATACTAAAGAATATGACATTTTTTTGTGAAATAAAAAATTTTCATTGAAAAAAACTAATCGGTTCATGTTGATACCAAGAATAGGATTTACATTATCAGTTGAAGAAAGACTAAAGCCTAACAGCGCTGTATAAATGCTTGACACAGAAGAATACAAGGATATTTGATGGCATTTAAAGGGGTATTCCAGGAATTTTCTTTTTCAGGCTTTAAGCACATGATGCCAAGTTATAATACTGTGTAATATCCTTCTATTACCTCTGTGCGCCGCTTCCCATTATCATGCACAGGACTTTTTCCAGCATTCCATGCGGCCAGAAGCAATGTCATAAGTCACATGGTCTCAAAGGGCCTGGCTCTGCTGCAGTGGGTGGGTGGGTGGATAGCATTACTTCAGTAGACCCTTTCCAGCCTACTATTCACCCACCACTGCAGCATAGCCACGCCCTCTGTAGACCATGTGACTTATGACATACTGTCTCTGCAGAACTTGCACTACAACACTTTCGGTTGTGGGTTCTGTGCATGAAAAGAAGACAAGGAAGAGCACAGAGGTAAAAGAATCATATTACACAGTATTTTAAAGGGGTACTCCGTCCCTAGACATTTTATCCCCTATCCAAAGGCTGCGCTACCCCAGAAATCCGGTGCACAGAGCGCACTTTGATGCAGGGCGGAGGCTCGTGACGTCACAGTCACGCCCCGCTCATGACATTTTGACCACGCCCCCTCAATGCAAGTCTATGGGAGGGGGTGTGACAGATGTCATGCCCCCTCCCATAGATTTGCACTGAGGGGGTGTGGCCGTGGCATCACGAGCGGGTGTGGCCATGATGTCACGAGCCTCCGATGCTGAAAGCAATGCTCTAAACGAACGGCAGAACCCCCATGATCAAAACTCTTATCCCTTATCCTTTGGATAGGGGATAAGATGTCTAGGGGCAGAGTACCCCTTTAACTTGCCATCATGGGCTCAAAGGCTGAAGAAAACAAAATCCTGGAATATCCTTTCAGCAATTGCATAGAAGAGAATGAGTTTATATTACTATCAGCAAGATATGTGGCTTCTGTCTCCAAGGCTCTGGTGTAAGACAGCATGGCAGCATACACTTATGTATGAGGGAGAGAGCCCATTGAGGAGGGGCATGGAGGAGGTGGACAACCACCTGTCATCAGACCAGGGATGATAGGAGTTGAGGTTTTGCAACAGCTGGAGGCACCCAAGTTGGGAAACACTGGTCCACATCCTACCATTACTGTAGCCAGATTTGTTATTTTACTGTTTGTATCTGGTTTTGCTTCGTTCCCTCTTCTGTGTTGGCCTTACTGTCCTGTTCTCTGGAATGCAGGAAATACGACTGATCCAATAAGCTATATATCATGTTGCACTCTTGTCTGTTTCTTGAGTGAGGGGCAACATATTTCAGAACAAATTTTTTTGCAAGAGTGAACTGGAGTTACATGGTTATTATATTTAAAAAAAAATCTTTTCAGACTTCCTAACCTTAGTTGATCCAAGGGGAGGAATAGTTCTAGTTGCTATAAAGGGAATGCATTGGAATGTGACATTATATATGTATTTGGTGATTTTTACTGTTACTGTCAGTACAAATAAATACAACAGACTTTGTGTTTTCTGCAGCTCACTTGTCTGCTTTACTGTACACACTGGAACATGTGCAGTCATCAGACGGGTGAGGGAAATATGGCGTGGGCCTGTGTGTCGGATCCACATCATAAGCTGCAGATGCCCACTGCTAGCAGATGTTGACATCTGCCAGTAATGCTGGACATTGGAGATTGCGCTGGTGTTCGTCATGGTGAAATGACAAGATCAATAGCGATCATGGTAGTTAAACACTAAATGCCGGTAATCCCTGGTGTCTAGGAGACCCATCCCCCACCCCCCACCCCACAATGTAATCGTAGGGTGAGGATGGGTTGTTGGGGAAGCCTGGGGCCTTACCTGGTCCTCAGTGTCAATCAAGCTCAGATAACATAGATCAATGTAATGCAATAGCATTAAATCAATCTACAGTGGGGATCAAAAGTTTGGGCACCCCAGGTAAAAAATTGTATTAATGTGCATAAAGAAGCCAAGGAAAGATGGAAAAATCTCCAAAAGGCATCAAATTACAGATTAGACATTCTTATAATATGTCAACAAAAGTTAGATTTTATTTCCCTCATTTACACTTTCAAAATAACAGAAAACAAAAAAATGGTGTCTGCAAAAGTTTGGGCACCCTGCAGAATTTATAGCATGCACTGCCCCCTTTGCAAAGCTGAGACCTGCCAGTGTCATGAATTGTTGTCAATCATCATCTGGGAAGACCAGGTGAAGTCAATCCCAAAGGTTTTAAATGCCCAGACTCATCTGACCTTGCCCCAACAATCAGCACCATGGGTTCTTCTAAGCAGTTGTCTAGAAATCTGAAACTGAAAATAGTTGATGCTCACAAAGCTGGAGAAGGCTATAAGAAGATAGCAAACCGCTTTCAGATGTCAATATCCTCTGTTCAGAATGTAATTAAGAAATGGCAGTCATCAGGAACAGTGGAAGTTAAAACAAGATCTGGAAGACCAAGAAAAATATCAGACAGAACAGCTCGCAGGATTGTGAGAAAAACAATTCAAAACCCACATTTGACTGCACAATCCTTCCAGAAAGATCTGGCAGACACTGGAGATGTGGTACACTATTCCACTATAAAGATATACTTGTTCAAATATGGTCTTCATGGAAGAGTCATCAGAAGAAAACCTCTTCTACATCCTCACCACAAAAATCAGCGTTTGAACTTTGCAAATGAACATATAGACAAGCCTGATGCATTTTGGAAACAAGTTCTGTGGACCGATGAGGTTAAAATTGAATTTTTTGGCCGTAATGAGCAAAGGTACGTTTGGAGAACAAGGGGAACAGAATTTAATGAGAAGAACCTCTGTCCAACTATTAAGCATGGGGGTGGATCAATCATGCTTTGGGGTTGTATTGCAGCCAGTGGCACAGGAAACATCTCACAAGTAGAAGGAAAAATGGATTCAATAAAATTTCAGCAAATTTTGGATGCTAACTTGATGCCATCTGTGAAAAAGCTGAAGTTAAAGAGAGGATGGCTTCTACAAATGGATAATGATCCTAAACACACCTCGAAATCCACGGGGGATTACATCAAGAGGCATAAACTGAAGATTTTGCCATGGCCTTCACAATCTTCTGACCTCAACATAATTGAAAATCTATGGATAGACCTTAAAAGAGCTGTGCGTGACAGCCAGCCCAGAAATCTCAAAGAACTGGAAGATTTTTGTAAGGAAGAATGGGCAAAGATACCTCAAACAAGTATTGAAAGAATCTTGGCTGGCTACAAAAAGCGTTTACAAGCTGTGATACTTGCCAAAGGGACAGTACAAGATATTAACTCTGCAGGGTGCCCAAACCTTTGCAGACGCCATTTTTTTGTTTTCTGTCATTTTGAAAGTGTAAATGATGGAAATAAAATCTAACTCTTGTTGACATATTATAAGAATGTCTAATCTGTAATTTAATGCCTTTTGGAGATTTTCCATCTTTACTTGGCTTCTTTATGCACATTAATAACATTTTTTACCAAGGGTGCCCAAACTTTTGATCCCCACGGTATGTAAGCCATTTCATGATGGCTTATGATAGGTCCTTAAAGAGCCAAAATTTTGTATAACATTTTTTTTTTTACATTTTTGTTTTCTCCTCCTCGCCTTCTAAAATCTATAACTCTTTTATATTTCCATTTCCCGACCCATATGAGGGACTGATTTTTGTGTGACCAATTGTACTTTGTAATGGCATCACTCATTTTACCATAAAATGTACGGCGAACCCTAAAAATTATTTTTTTAGGGACGAAATATAAATGAAAACCACAATTTTTCAAATTTTGGAGAGTTTGGTTTTCACACTGTACACGTTACAGTAATAATGGCATGTTTTATTTATTCTGTGGGTCAATATGATTAAAATGATACCCATCTTTACGTACTTTCTATTATTGTACTGCTTTTAAAAAATATTAAACTTATTGTATGAAATCAGTATGTTTAAAACCCTATTTTGACCACCTGTAACCTTTTTATTTTTCCATATACAAGGCAGTATGAGGGCTCATCTTATCTTTTGCACCATTAACTGTACTTTTTATCGATACCACATTTGTGAATATGAAACTTTTAAATCACTTTTTATCTTTTTTTTTTTATAAAATGTGATGAAAAAGCAGCAATTTTGGACTTTTTTTTTATTTTTTTTACATTGACGCCGTTCACCATACGAGATCATTAACATTATATTTTGATAGTCCAGACAATTTGCACATGCAGAGATACCAAATATGTTTTTTAATTATGTTTTTTAAGCTCTTTGGGGGTAAAATAGGAAAAAGGAACAGTTTACATTTTTAATAAGGGAGGGGATTTTAAAAATGTTTTTTATTTTTTTTTTTTACTTTTTATTTACACTTTTTATGTCCCCATAGGGGACTATTTCTAACAATCATTTGGTTGTTAATACTGTTAAGTGCTATGCATAGGGCATAGCACTGATCAGTGTTATCGGTGATCTTCTGCTCTGGTCTGCTCGATCTCAGAACAGAGCAGAAGACCCCTGGAGATGGCCAGAGGCAGGTGAAGGGACCTCTGGCAGTGCCGCCGGCAATCCGATCATCCATTTAAACATTACCGGCAGATCCCCTGTTGCTGATAGCAGCCGGGACCTGCAGTGCAGGACACGAGCACAGCTCCGATGCTTGCGGTCATGTACAGGACGCCAATGTATGTCCTGGTGTGTGAAGTACCTCCGCTTCAGGACGTACATCAACATCCATGGTCGTTAAGGGGTTAAATATATAACAAATCCCCCCCAGTAAAATTCAAAACATATTTGGTATCGCTGCTTGCATAATTGTCCAAACTATTAAATAATGATGTTCCTGATCCTGAACGATGAACATCTTAAAGAGAAAATGCCGATTTCTGGTCGTATCCGATCCCAGAATTTTTTTTTTTAAATAAAGGGATTAAGTCACATATACCCAAAATGGTACCATTAAAAAATAACAGCTTATGGTGCAAAAAAATAAACTCCAACACAGATAGGTGAAAACAAAAAAGTTATAGGGGTCAGAACATGGCATTAAAGAAACTTTTATTTTCTTTTTCAAGTTTTTTTTTTTTTTTTACCATAAAAAAAAAATGTATCCAAGTCATTGCAATGGTACTGACCCATATAATAATGTTAGCATATCAGTTTTATTGTACTGTGAACTCTGAAAAAATTAATGCCCCACAAATTTGCACGATTAAAAATATTTTTTTATTTTGCATTGCGTATATATATGTTTTTTTTTTTCTGGCTCCGTAATACATTATGTGATAAAATAAAGAGTGCCAATGAAAAGTTTAACTTTTGCCACATAAAATAAGCCTCAATACAACTTTGTTAGTGTAAAACTAAAAAAAAGTTATGGGTGAGGAGGAAAAAAATATGAGCAAAAAAAAAAATTCTGGATCATAAAGGGGTTAATGATAGCTGTATTGTAGTGCTAGCCTAGATAAGGCAAGGTGGTAACAATGGATACTATGTACACAGATAAGGCTCTGTATTCAGCTCTTCTGTCACTTTCTTGTCTTTGGGGAGGAGCTATATTACTTCTTGAAGGCTGTTACTACCCCCCACACCATACTGCACTTGGCATGTCCCAGTCTGCACAGCAAAGCTGACAAGTGAGCTGCAGATAACAGAAAGTCTATTGTGTCATGCGGACAAAAGCCACACAGTAATACTACATGCAATTTACCACAAATCACTGTGGTTGTGTGATGCAGTTATTGGCTGTGCAGTTTACATATGTAAAAACTCTTCATTCACTTTTTTTTTTCCAGAGGAGAAGCAAACCTCCATAGAAAACCTCTCCTGCTCTGCACAGTTCCTGAAATGGACAGAGATGTCAGCAGAGAACACTGTGGTCAGACAGAAAAGAACAATACAACTTTCAGCAGCTGATAAGTACTGGAAGGATTAAGATTTTTGAATATAAGTAATTTACAAGTCTGTTTAACTTTCTGACACCAGTTGATTTAAGAAAAAAAAGTTTTTCACCGGAGTACCCCTTTAAGTCCCGTGCAACCAATTAGTGGCCTCAGCAGTCACATGGCATCATTGTTTTCATCATAATACATGAAATGCAAATTTTCATTGGATTTGCCAGCAATGCGGAACCAAGTTCGAAATCCATGAGAAATAAATTATCATGTGTAAATGTATCTTCTGTTTCTCTATCTTAACCTCTTAAGGACGGTGGGTATATTCATACTCCCCCGTTTTAAAGTCCTTAAGGACTGAAGGCCTATGGATACGCCCGTGGGAATACCGGTCGGGAACCAGACTGGGATGCCTGCTGAAATCATTCAGCAGGCATCCCGGCAAATCGCCGAGGGTGGTCTTGGGACCCCCCCATGTCGGCGATCGCAGAAAACCGCATGTCAAGTCAGACATGCGATTTTCTACTATTCCGGGTTGATTGGGTCTGTGGTGACCCGATCGCCCAGAAAATAGGGATGATCGGAGCTGTCGGTGACAGCCCCGATCATCCTGAGGGATAGGAGCGAGGTCGCAGTGGTGCGATCTCCTCCTATCCCCTGCCATTAGTCAATGAATTCTGACCAATGGCAGCGCACAACAGGGGGTTGCCATTGAAACCCCCCACTCTGCCCACCCCTGGATGTCGGGCAGAACGGGGGGAGAAGATGGTGGCCGGTACCTGAGGACAAGATGCTGTGGGGACCGCTGATCATCGGTGGAGACAGCCGAGATCAGCGGTGCAGGTAGGGAGGCAACGGTGGGGGGTGGGGCGGGGGGGCCTAAGAAAGGGGGCAGTAAAGCGATTGTGGTAGCCCTTGGGGGGTGTATGGTAGTGGTGGTATGGTATAGGTAAATAAGGGGTTAATGTTAACCCTAGAGTTCGTGACGCCAGGCTGAGGGCTGGTATGCTGAATCAATGTTCCGGCCTATCGCCGCCCTTCCCAGTAACGATAGGTTCATAAAATAAGTGAAGGTCCACAAAGAAATTGAACTTGAACTTGAACAACTTTTTACTAAAGTGCTTGCAATATCCACAGCACAGTAACAGTCTCATACAAAACAGTCCTTAGGTTGCTTAGTGACTGGCAGTTGTAGTGGACCTTGAGCTAGATATACAGTCTCTGAATTTACGGAGAGATTTGCAGATCCGTCCGGATTTAGGGGAATTATTAGGTCCAGTGATGCTGCAGAGTGTCTGGGAATTGATACACTCTATAATTAGGGTTGTTCAGCCGTTGTCGCAAGGCTCGGGCCTAACTCACTGCGATAATTGCTGCGCAGATACTTCTCTCAGGACAGCCCACGAGGTAAGAGCTGTTGCTAGCTTAGCAACCCAGGAATAAGAGAGCGAGAAGATGGCCGCCGCTCCCTTATATGGGCAGGGGCGGAGCAAATCTGATTGGTCCGAACAACGGCCATTCACCATTACATGGTGTAATGGGATTGCTTACATCACAGGGCCTCCAAAGGTCCTTAAGCTCAATACCATAGAGTTCACCTAGTCACATGACCCGCAGGTCCTGCAACGCTATGGAAACAAATAATTAACCATTTATTTACATATATTATTCTATCTACATTAACCTTTGAATAAATTACTGATTTATACACTAGAATAGAGGCTACTAGGGGTAGACTGGATGAAAGGGATCCCTACGTCCTATGGACTCTGGCTATGGGGACCCATACATAAATAGGTACCGTATAGAATGCGGTACTGGGACACCGCAAACCCCCTTACTAAAGATAAGTCGGCCTCGACGTCTGTCCCCTGAGACAGAGGGACTAGGACTAGAACAGGATGCTGTGGAACAGGATGATCTGTACTTTTGTTATACATCCTAAGTAGGTTTACACATTTTGATGCTATTTAGACATTTGAAGAAGCTATCTATACTTTAGTTTCTAGCTTCCTATACAACTTTGTCAAACTTATGATACATTTTGAAGCTTAATAGACAATTAGGTCTTCCTAGACAATTAGATAACTGCCTAAGACATTTTTATTAGCTCTCTATACATTTTGATGAGGCTAAACTGAACATTAGCACATACTTATATATACATAAGACTAACTTGACATTAGTACACCTCTCTATACAGTTAGCTTCAAGCTGACTAGACATTTGTATTATCTCACACATTCTATACGCCAATAATAAGTTACCTGTTAGTTAGTACACAAAGGGTACACTGGCTAGCCGGAAGCTAGGTCACAGTAAGGGTGGCTGCTAGGGTCTATCGACTACACGCTACTTACCCCTAGAGCACTTTCAAACAACCTATCCAGGTTATTCCTAGAATTACGTGTTTATTTTTGTATTAGCAAGAGCACCTACTGGCCAGGCAGAGCATCTCACACACGCAATGAATAAAGAAGAGAAGAAGTGTACCTAACAGTGGCGGGAATTGGGTATCAATATGCTACAATTCCTTAAGTGTTTTCTGAAGTGAGATATTTATTTTGATTTATGTACTAGAGAAATTTTGAGGTAGTACATTAAGTGAGTAATCTAGGGTACTGAAAAGTGATCGGCAGAGCATTGAAGTGGGTTATTAAAGGTACTATGTGTGCAAGTACTAAATGTGAGTCCTGGTACCTGATGGGTAATTTGCCCTGTGTAGTCCTTTGTGACCGCCTCAACACCACCTCCGAGTCATCAGGAGTTCCTTCACTTGAGGATTCTTCAAGAACTTCAGTCCCCGAGGGACCAGCTGGAGGGCTGAAAACAGGAGCAACTTCTTCGGTAGAACTGAGGGGCTCTCTTAAGACAGATGGAGCAGTGGCCTCAATGTCCGGAGAGGTCACCGGAGCAGGACTGAGGTTGGGTGTAGCGACCAATGGTGGTTGACATGGGGCAACAGCTACTGGCAACTGACTGGCTGGTGCGACCAGTGTCGGCTGACTGGATGGAGCTGGGAACGGTATGCCCCAATACATGGTAGGCTGCTGAGATGGGAACAAAGGAACGTCCATAGTGGGATGAATTCCTTCTCCTGGCACATACTCTCTCACAGGCCTTGTCGGAGGTGGAGTAGGAGGAGATAGGCCAAGCATATCTTCTTTCCGGCACACTTTTATTCCGGTGAACCACCTGTGGCTCGAACCCGTCTTTTTGTATCTCATACACGTCCGTTTCAGGGTAAGGAACTGCAGTGATGGTGTATGGCTCCGTTTCCCACAGGGAGTCCAATTTATGGGTTCTAGGAAATTTTCTGAGCCACACTTTATCTCCAAGCTGCAAGGGCTGAGCCGAAGCATGTCGATTATAGCCTTTCTGCTGGCGCTCATGAACTTCACCCATTTTCTCCTCAACAATGTCCTTGGCTTCCTTAATTCTTCGTCGATGCTCTGACACCCAACCTTGGGAAGCCTGAGGAGAATTGTTGAAAGGTGCCTGTAGGCCAAAGGTTCGATCCTTTGGCAATTGGCCGTGTCAGCCCATCATCAAGAAAAAGGGTGTATACCCCGTAGAGCAGTGGACAGTGTTGTTGTAGATTTCCAGGAGTTCTGGCAGCAGCTGAGGCCACTCTTCGTGCTTCGAAACAGAGGCTGCTCTGAGCATCTGGATGAACACTTGATTGATCCTCTCACAAAGTCCATTCCCTTGGGGAGGGTAGGCCGTTGTCCGGAGCTTCTTGCAATCATGCAACCGGCAAAGTTCCTGGAACATCTGGGCTTCAAAGGCGGTTCCACAATCCGTGAGGACCGATTCGGGACACCCCAACCGTTGGATCCAATGCCAATAGAAGAGTTGTGCAGCAGTCTTGGCGGTAAGATCCTTGACGGGGACCACGACCACCCACTTGGAATAATGATCCACCATTGTTAGAGCATGACAATAGCCAGATCGAGTGGGGGCCAGCTTCACATGGTCTAAGGCAACAATTTGATTCGTTCTTTCTGTACAGATGGGTTGCAAAGGGGCTCTCGCATCCCTCCAGGGGTTCTTAATCACGTTGCACACGGAGCACTCGGCACACCATTTCTCGATGTCTCCCTGCATCCCCATCAGGTAAAATCTCCTTCTGACGGTGATCTCTGTCTTATGGATCCCGAAGTGTCCGGATTGATCATGATAGGCATTTAGAACCATGGCTGCATCCCTCCTGGGAACCACAATCTAGTGGATGCGGTCCCCTGAGACTGGGTCCAGGGAATATTGGTAGACCAACCCCTTGTGTAGGAACAGGCGATTTCTCTGCCACCACAGCCGCTTCAATTCAAAGTCTCCGTGGGTCTTGCGCACCCGAGTAGGTACCTTCTTGTGGAGGCAGTAGTCGAGGAGGTCCCCGATAACTCTGCTCTCATCCTGAAGTATCTTACAGGTGGACAGATCTTCAGCGACTTTGGGAGATTCAGGTCCGTCACCCACCTGGGTAGTTAGAGCATTCTGGCTCACGAACCTTCGGTAGAAGGGAGGCATTTCTACATCTTCCCACACGTCTTCGGCAGGGGGTGCTTCTCCCGGGGCCATGCGAGAAAGTACATCCGCATTAACATTGGTTTTTCCGCTGCGGTACTTGATGTTTAAATCATAGTTAGCCAATCGAGAGGCCTAACGCTGTTCAAGGGCTCCCAACTTAGCAGTGTTCAAATGGGCCAAGGGGTTGTTATCAGTGTAGACCGTGAAGGGAGTATCAGCCAGATAATCCTTAAACTTCTCAGTAATAGCCCAAACCAGGGCCAGGAGTTCCAGCTTGAAGAAGCTATAGTTAGCATCATTCTTCTCAGCACCTTGAAGATGCCGGCTTGCATAGGCAATCACCCTCTCCTTGCCATCTTGCACTTGAGACAAAACCGCCCCCAGCCCTTCAAAGCTAGCGTCTGTGTATAACTGGAATGGCAGACTGTAGTCAGGATAATGCCAATATGGGGGGTTCCGTGAGGAGATACTTCAGGGCTCGAAAGGCATCTTCTTGTTCTTTGGCCCACTGGATGGGAATCCTCCCATTATAATTATCCCAGGCAGTCCCTCTCAGTAATTCGGTCAAGGGTCCAGCAATTTGCGCAAAATGAGGGATGAAACGCCGGTAATGTCCAGCAAACCCCAGGAAACTTCGGACGTCTCGCACCGTCCTGGGTGTAGGCCACTCTTTCACAGCACTCACTTTGTCTGGATCAGGCTGGACTCCTTGAGCACTGACGACATGTCCTAAGTAGTGCACTTGAGGCTTTAGCAAGTGACATTTGAAAGGTTTAACCTTGAGTCCATGTCGGATAAGAACTTGGAAAACTTCTTTCAGGTGATCCAGGTGTTCCTGATATGTCCGAGAGTAGACTATGACGTCATCTAGATACAACAAGACACTCTGGAAGTTAAGGTGCCCTAAGCATGGCTCCATTAGGCGTTGTAAAGTAGCTGGTGCATTGCACAGTCCAAAGGGCATACTTTTGAACTCGAAGAGACCCATGGGGGTCACAAATGCGGTCTTCTCTCTGTCCTCTTCTGCCATTGGCACCTGCCAGTAGCCGCTCGTCAGATCCAGTGTGGAAAAGTAGGCGGCAGACCCCAACGCAGTCAAGGATTCTTCAATGCGTGGGAGAGGATAGGCATCCTTATGAGTTATGTTGTTTAGTTTCCGGTAATCTACGCAAAAGCGGATGGTGCCATCTTTCTTTTTCACCAGGACCAAAGGTGCAGCCCACGGACTCTGGCTTTCTTGGATGACATCGTCCTCTTTCATCTCCACCAGCATTTTCTTTATGTTCTGATACATCCCAGGAGCCACAGGGCGATGTCTCTCTTTAATGGGTGGATTGTCTCCGGTGAGAATCCTATGTTTGATCATTGCAGTCTTGCCAAAGTCTGTGGGAAATTTGCTGAAAGCGTCTTGATGTTTCTTAGCCACTTGGATGACTCCTTCCACCTGTCCCTCTGGAGTATCTTCGTCTCCTATCTGTAGTTGGTTCCACCAAGGTTCCGCAGGGTTCTGATCAGGTCCAGGTTTGACCACCTGTGACTTCGAGACTACATCTCTGACATCTAGATGGTGTAAAGTAGCCACTGGGGTGTACTTGGGTAGTTGGACAGCAACTTGAGAGAGATTGATAAGTCTCACTGGGACCTTCCCATTCCGTACGGTTACCAGGCTTCTAGCAGCTCGCACCAAGGGACAATCTTCCTGCAGAAGGGGCTCCAAGAGCGCTTGGTAATCTTGATTTTTTCACCCCGGGTTAGTCTACAGTCTGTGGCTGTAGACTAACGGCTCGGATATCTTGAGTCCTTACTCGACAGATTTCTCCATCCACAGACAATATCATCAAAACAGTGCCTCATAATGTTCATGACTAAAATGAAATCGGCTGCTCCCTCATCTCTAACATTTGTGACGATCACCCTTTGCCTTCCTAACACATGTTTTCCCACCTGCACCGTGGGCTTCCAGCAACCATGTCTGGGTACTGGTTTCCCGTTCCTTGCAATTACTCTGAAGTCCGCTTCCTGAGGGTCACACAACCTTTCTGGGCCCCAGTATTTATAGAAAAACCCCTGTGGGATAGTGGATACCTGAGACCCCGTATCTATCAGAGCTTGTAACCGGACACCTTCAATCATCACCTGTACATAAGGGCAAGCAGCTACATACATAGACAGTCCTTTATTGACGTTGGTTGATTCTGGACCTTCAATCTCTACTCCTGGGGTGTGGTCCTCGACCCCAGGGGACGCCCGTTTAAAGCCCAGCATTGGCTCTTCCAGTGTCCATTCTTGCTACAATAACTACAAACGGGTCTTTGGTTCCCAGGTGGTCTCACAGGAGGAACACTAGGTGGAGTGACAGGGCGAGGGTCAGCCTTCTTAGGTGGTGGTGTTGCAGATCTGGAAGGGTTTGGCCTTACTGCCATCTCTTTAAAGGCTTTGGCTAACTGTTCAATGTCCTGTTTAATGTATTGTAAGTCAGCTGTCCAAGGACTAGGAGAAGGTGTTGGTGGGGCAGATTGAGAAGGGACAGGCGGTTGGGGCGAAGGACCCTGAGAGTCTGTAGCAGGAACACTAGTTTCTTCTGTCTGGGGTCCCGACTCTATTACTTTCACCACTAGCCTCTTAAAGGCCAGGAAGGCCATGTCGGGATTCTGCACAGCCAGCATCCTAAGTTGGGCCTTGTCCCATTTGTTTAGTGCCCCCTCTATAAAACGGTCCATCAGTACTCTATTGCCCTGATCGGGCGTGATGCCGTCCAACTTCTGTACCACCTCTAATGCGCTCTGCAAAGCCACTGCATATGCTCGGAGAGTCTCACCTGGCTACTGGCGTTGTTCATAGAGTCGGAGGCGTACCTCCGAGGGGGTGTGAGATTCAATCACTTGAGAAAGTCCTTCAGAAATCTGTCCCACTGTGGCCTTATCAGCCACTGGCCAGGTGCGAAGTTCTTCCAAGGCGGGTCCCTGGAGTTGTCCCAGAAGCAGTTGTACCTGTTGATAAGGGGGAAGTGCATAAAATGCAAAGAGGCTGTAGAATTTTTCTTTAAAGTCTCTTAATGTAAAAGGATCGCCATTGCAGGTGGGAAGCACAGGATTCCCCAAGAAGACAGGTGCAGCAACTGGGGCTCCCAACACATAGGGAGAGACTGAAGGTGGACTAGTTGGGTCCTGTTCCGCCTGTGTTGGAGGTCTTGCTGGCATCACAGGCAGGGTGCGCCCTTGGGAGGTCGAGAGTGTTGGTGAGGGCGGCAACATTCTTCTAGCTGAGGGTGGAGACCCCGTTGGTTGGGCCGCTGGAACATCGCCCCCTTGCTGTTCTGGTGGAGACTGTTGGACTGCAGGTTCCGACATTTCTGTATTTGGTAGGCTGGCCCTTTAAATAGACCTTGGATTCCTAGGTCCCAGGGAAATACGCAATTGTTCTTTAATCTGGAACTTGAGACCGTAGATTTCAAATTTGAGAGCGGTGACCACCGCACCAGGATGCACATTTACGTCCTGCGTCCTTAAGGGGTTAATAAAGTTCACTTCTTAGGGGGGAGTACACTTTCACTAGTGGCAATGATAGGCACACACCCAAATCCTGTTCGTGCAATGCCAAAAAGGCTTTGTGGTAGCCCTTGGGGGGTGTATGGTAGTGGTGGTATGGTATAGGTATATAAGGAGTTAATGTTAACCCTAGAGTTCGTGACGCCAGGCTGAGGGCTGGTATGCTGAATCAATGTTCCGGCCTATCGCCGCCCTTCCTAGGAACGATGGGTCCACAAAGAGATTGAACTTGAACTTGAACAACTTTTTACTGAAGTGCTTGCAATATCCACGGCACAGTAACAGTCTCATACAAAACAGTCCTTAGGTTGCTTAGTGACTGGCAGTTGCAGTGGACCTTGAGCTAGATATACAGGGGGAGATTTATCAAAACCTGTGCAGAGGGAAAGTTGTCCAGTTGCCCATAGCAACCAATCAGATCGCTTCTTTAATTTTTCACAGGCCTTCATGAAAATGAAAGAAGCAAGCTGATTGGTTGCTATGGGCAACTGGGCAAGTTTTCCTCTGCACAGTTTTTGATAAATCTCCCCCACAGTCTCTGAATTTAGGGAGAGATTTGCAGATCCGTCCTAATTTAGGGGAATTATTAGGTCCGGTGATGCTGCAGAGTGTCTGGGAATTGATACACTCTATAATTAGGGTTGTTCAGCCGTTGCCGCAAGGCTCGGGCCTAACTCACTACGATAACTGCTGCGCAGATCCTTCTCTCATGACAGCCCACGAGGTAAGAGCTGTTGCTAGCTTAGCAACCCAGGAACAAGAGAGCGAGAAAATGGCCGCCGCTCCCTTATATGGGCAGGGGCGGGGTGAATCTGATTGGTCCGAACATCTGCCATTCACCATTACATGGTGTATTGGGATTGCTTACGTCACAGGGCCTCCAAAGGTCCTTAAGCTCAATACCATAGAGTTCACCTAGTCACATGACCCGCAGGTCCTGCAACGCTATGGAAACAAGTAATTAACCATTTATTTACATATATTATTCTATCTACATTAACCTTTGAATAAATTACTGATTTATACACTAGAATAGAGGCGACTAGGGGTAGACTGGATGACAGGGATCCCTACGTCCTATGGACTCTGGCTATGGGGACCCATACATAAATAGGTACCGTATAGAATGCAGTACTGGGACACCACACAATATTTACTGCTGCCCTTCTAGTAGTTGCCAAACTGCAACTCCCAGCATGCTGGGAGTTGTAGTTTTGCAACATCTGGAGGGTCACAGTTCGGAGACCACTATTACAGTGGTACCCAAACGGTAGCCCTCCAGATGTTGCCAAACTACAACTCTCAGCATGCCTAGACTGCCCAGGCATGCTGGGAGTTGTAGTTCTGTAACATCTGTCACTTCAGATTTAGCAATTTTCATGAAAATTTTTAAAATTGCTGCTATACTTTGAAGCCCTCTAATTTTTTTTCAATAAGTAAAAATATGTCTATTTTATGATTCCAACATAAAGTGGACATATTGTATTTGTGAATCAATATAAAATGTATTTGGAATATCCATTTTCTTTACAAGCAGAGAGTTTCAAAGTTAGAAAAATGGAAAATTTTCCAAATTTTCATGAAATTTGGGGATTTTTCACCAAGAAAGGATGCAAGTAACGACAAAAATTTACCACTAAAATAAAGTAGAATATGTCACGAAAAAACATTCTCGGAATCAGAATAATCGGTAAAAGCATCTCAGAGTTATTAATGCTTAAAGTGACGGTGGTCAGAATTGTGAAAAAGGGCTCAGCCCTCAAGGGCAAAAAGGGCTCAGTCCTTAAGGGGTTAAGCAAATGTATGGTTCAGTAAACACTGGGCCAACATAGGTGGTCCAACATTCTACTAGATGGGGGCTCGAATAAAGGTGACATTCAGTGTAAAGCCACCAATAGCCAGCTTTTTGAAGAGATGATTTTATGTTGAAGTTAATGGGAATCTGGACAGAGGGCTGATAGAAAATTCTCAATAATTTGACCAAAGTGTCTACTGGAACCACAGCAATTCATTGGGGGCATAGAGTCTACTAGGTAAATCATTCTACGTTCTTGCTTTTCACAGATGCCCCACATTAGATGGAGATCCTGGCATGAACCCAGAGATGCTCTATAGCTGTGGTGTCCAAACTGTGCCCACCTCTCCCAGAAGATGTTGCGCAACTAGAACTCCCAGCAGGGCCGGACAGCGGTCATGGTGATGCTGCGGCTACAACACGTGACCCGACCCTTATAGGCATGATCATTACATTCTCATCAGACTGTTTACATTCACCTGTTTTAATGACCATAATATACAATTAAGAAAGACAATACAATTAGACAGAAATGTGTTATATCCATCCACAAGACATTAATACTAAAATGCTATTTTTATTTATTGCAAAAATAAAGGGAAATCTATGAATCATCCACTTTGAGGAATGTAATACTGGGTAAATAAGAAACAGACAGCAGCCAGTGGGGCCAAGTACATCACTACGGAGTGAGTAATGTGCGTCTTACAGAAGACAATGCTCAGACTTTCATCTGTGCAGAAAATTGCATCAGGCCGATGGAACAAAATACAACTGCAAAGTGGTTTAGTTTATTGAGGAATCACTTACACGACTGGCAATGAAGAACTTCATAGCAACAGGAATAGTCCATAGGGTCCCTCTAGGGGAAATACCCTGTACATAAGTTATAAGAGTGGCCCATAGGGTCATCAGTATATGTCTCCTATACAGACTGTATAGGAAAAATATCCTCTTGACACAGGTGATAATGTTAAACTACATTACAACAGGCATAATCCATAAGGTCCTACTTAGGGATCACATGTAGGAGACGAACACCTTTTACATAAGTCATGAGAGTGTCCATAGGGTCCTTCTCAGTATGTATCTTCTATACATAATGTAAAGGAAACATATACTCTTGACACAAGTGACAATGAAGAACTACATAGCAACAGGCATCGTCAATAAGAACCTACTGAGAGATCACTCAAACTAATACACAGCAACAAGAGTGGTCCATAGGGTATTTTGTGGTGTCCCGGTACCGTATTGCATACCGTACCTAGTGTAGAGGTCCCCAAAGTCAGAGTAACTACGTTCAGGTAGGGTTCCTCAGGTGGGACAGCCCCTAGTCGCCTCTCCTCAAGTTTATCTCTAATGCTAATATATGTAGATAATTAATAATTATATATATATATATATATATATATATATATATAAATTATAGTAATGTATAGTACTTACCTTGTTCAGCGTCGCAGGACCTTCGGTCATGTGACCATTCTAGTAACCTCTATGGTATGTTGGTGGACCTTTGAAGGTCCTTGGGTCACGTGTTACCCACAAATCTCTTTAATGGTGATTGACATCAGTATGGAGCAATTAGCGTTAGTCCAGCCCCTGCCCATATAAGGGAGCTGCGTCCAATTATCTCTCTCTTGGGTTGCTGCTCTAGTGGATGCCGGACTAACAGGACAGTGCTATGCAACTTTCAAAGACACGCTAGGCCTCAAAAAACCTGCCGGCCTCAGCTGAACCAAAACCATGAGTTCAAATCTAACTCCCTGCTAAAGCTAGCGTGACTACTGGACCGCAACTAATTCCCCTAAATCCAGTGGAACAACGCAAAGTACTAAAAGACTCTAAATGCTAAAGTCCCAACCATTGTCAATCTTCAAGGAAAGCCGTTGTTATGCTTAGAGATTGATATGTTATTGAAGCTTGCAGAAAACCTTCAGTAAAAGTTAATACTGTTTAAGAAAACTCTCCGGTTCTCGACAGTCTATTATTATCTACCTCCCTCTCTTGGGAAGGGTGGCAGTAGGACAAGAGTTATTGAGGAGCCCCTACCCTGGTGTCACGAATAGCAAGGGTTAACAAGCACCCTATAATAACCGCACAGCTACATTCCCCATACCCTACATCCCCCAGGCTATCACAATTGCAAACATATATATTTTGACACAAGGGACAAAATAGAACTAGATAGCAATAGGTATAGTCTAGAGGGCCCTACTGAGAGATCACAAATACTAATACATAGCAACAAGAGTGGTCCATAGGGTATAGGAAACACAAGGGACAAAATAGAACTAGATAGAAACAGGCATAGTAAATAGGGCCCTAGTGAGAGATCACACATACTAATGCATAACATCAAGAGTGGTCCATAGGCCAGTGTTTTCCACACAGTGTGCCTCCAGCTGTTTCAAAACTACAATTCCCAGCATGCCCGGACAGCCAAGGCTGTCCGAGCATGCTGTGAGTTGTAGTTTTGCAACAGCTGGAGGCACATTTTTTTTTTTTAATAGGGTATAGGAAACATATACTCTTGACACAAGTGACAATGTAGAACTTCATAGAAACAGGTGTGGTCCATTACTCATAGGAGACATACCGTATACTCATCTACAATAAGAGCATATCAAAAAAGCAAAGGATTATAGATGCTCAGCTAGGATATTCTGTCAACTGTGAAGCAGAATTATGAATGCAGCTCTGGATGGTACTATGGGCTGTTACTAAAGATAAGTGCAAAATGAGTAAACTGATGTGTTAAAATGGTACCTTTGGAGGCTGCTCTGTCACCTCTGTTCAGGCTGCTCTGTTACCTCACACTTACAAACAAGGAACTATGGGATGTGTAGTTTGATAGAATGAACTCCAACAGGAAATACCCAGTTAACAAAAAGCTAGCCACAGCAGTATGGTAATCTCATAACATAGCCATTTAGCCCCAAGACAAGCACAGATCCTTCCTAAGCATGTCCAATACTGTCCGGCAGGTAAGTACTAAAGTCAATGATGGAACACCCCTTTAATGATTCTAGGTCTTTGTCCGAAGCAAGATGTACATATGCTATCATTGTATATGGGTGTCCCTGTTGTCTATGTTTAGCCCAAAGGAACACTAAATTTAAAAATGAATCGTAAACGTAAACAGGTTATGTTATGGGCCCAGGTTAGGTTAAGTCTGTCCCCACCCCCAGATCTCCCTCAGTTCTGTTTCATTTTTGTTTTGGGAATGGCAGATGGATGGGCAGGGGCTTACCTATAAAGGTAGCAGAGGTAGCAGTTGCACACGGGCTCTGGTGCTTAAGGGGGTCCCAAATCACATCTTCCACATAAGTGACCAGTATTATAATTGGAATATGGGTCCCTGTTGCAGATTTTGCATCGGGGTCCAGAAGCTAAAAGGGAGGGGGTCATTCAGGGGTAGGTCTAAACAATATTGTCCTACTGCAAAAAGAGCAGAGACGGGAGGCTCCTGCTTCAGCCAGTTGTTTTACAGACACAAACATGACAGTGAGGAGGGCTGAGGCTGAGCTCCTTGGGCACATAGAAATTATTTCTTTACATAATTCTCAGTTTTTATAGTAACTTACAACTAATATTTTAAGGGATATGGAAAAATTTGAAAAAAAATTATTGCACACTTTGGGAAAGTGTAGATGACAGAGAAGGGGATGCAGGATGATGAAATAGAAGAGACTTTAAGTGGGATAAACTAGAGATGAGCGAATCGAAGCTGACAAACCAGAATTTGTTACGAATTTCATGAAATATTCCTGGTCTCCTCATGCAGCCAACACCTTCACGCTGTGCCATTGTGGTGGCGGATGCGAGGATACTGTCTTGTGGGAGTGTAGGGTATTTAGGGTGTTGCTGTGCCGGATAGTTAAGGGCGCTGTTAACCCTTGTCACTCGTGACGCCAGGGTGAGGGTTAAATGCTGTGTTCTTGATAGGCCTATTGCCACCCTTCCCAAGAGCAATAGGTGATGCAGAAATAAAGGATTGTCCACAACCGCTGTTTACTGAAAACTTGCAGGAACTTTTACTGAGGAATTTCTGTGCATTTAGTAACAGTCCAGATAAGATAACAAAGTCTCTACATAAAACTCGAGCAGCGATTGACAGTCGGTTGGGATCAGATAAGCCCAATTTGGCTTCTTAAGGATTGTATAGCAGAGATCCGTTGGATTTAGGGGAGTAATTAGATCCAGTGATCTTGCGCTGAGTAGCGGGGAATTGCTTAGTCTATCCGCTATGTTAGAGGCCTAGGCAGCAAGGCTTTGGCCTAGCAAATTGTCTTGTAAGCTGCGGAGGTCCTACCTCTTCCAGAGTCAGCAACCCAAGAGAGGGATCAAGATGGCCCAGGTCCCTTATATGGTAAGGGGCCAGCCGTTTTGGATTGGTCCGTACAGTGCATTGTGGGTGAGCATGTCTCGGGAACCTCCAAAGGTCCTGTAGCAAAACCATAGAGTTTCAACCTGATCACGTGACCCTCAGGTCCTGCTACGCTCCGAACAGGTAGATAACTAAATATATACATATTTATACTTATATTAATATGAAATAGAACTACTAAATAGTCATTGATAAAGTGAGAGGTGACAGGGGAAAAACTACAAAAGAGGGACCCCGACGTCCTAGGGATTCTGACTATGGAGACCTCTATACAGGTAACGTTTAAAATACGGTACCGGGACACCACAAACCCCCTTACTTAAAATAAGTCGACCTCGATGCATGTCCCCTAAGGCAGAGGAACTAGGACTAGAAAAGGATTATACCTATAAATTTTTCTATATATCCTGACAAAACCTAAGTAAACATTACACACATTCACTTTCTCTGGATACTCTTACTAGTATCTTCACTAGACAATATTGAAGCTATCTAGACATTGAGGAAGCTATCTAACCTTTAGTTTCTAGCTCCTTAACCATTTAAATATAGCTCTCTAGAACATTTCTGAGGCTAACTAGACATTAGTACAGCTCTCTATAACCTTTAGTCTCAAGCTGTCTAAACATTTTGAAATCTCACCACATTTTTCTTTTTGCCATGATGAGTCACCAGTTAGTACACAGAAGGGTATATTGGCTTGCCCGAGGCTATCTACAAATAAGGATGGCTACTAGGGTCTATCGGCAACACGCTACTTACCCCTAGAACACAACACTATAACCTAACTAGGTTACCTTTAGAAATACGTGTTTTAATTCTAAACTCATAAGAGCACCTACCGGCCAGGTAGAGCATCTCACACACGTAATAAAGAGAAGAGAAATATGAGTGTACCTAACAGTGGCAGGAATTGGGTATCAATAGGCTACAATTCCTAAGTGTTTCATGAATGTGAGATATATTTTTTGTTTTGGTGTATGTACTGAAGTAGACTGAGGTAGTACATTTAAGTGAGTAGTCTAGAGTACTGAAAAGATATAGGTAGCGCATTGAAGTGAGTTATCAAAGGTACTATGTGTGCAGGTACTGAATGTGAATTTTGGTACCTTAAGAGTAGTTTACCCTGTGTAGTCCTTTGAGACCGCCGCAACACCACCTCCGAGTCATCAGGTGTCTCTTCATTTGGTGATTCTGCAAGAACTTCAGTCCACAAGGGACCAGCTGGAAGGCTGGAAAGAGAAGCAATATCTTCGGTTGGACTGGGAGGTTCTCTGAAATCAGGTGGAGAAGGTGCATCAAGACTTGGAGCAGCCACAGGAGTAGGACTGATGCTTGGTGTAGTAACCAATGGTTGTTGATAGGGAGCAACAGCTATTGGTAACTGGCTAGGTGGAACGGCTACTGGCACCTGACTGGGCGGAGCAACCAGTGGCGTCTGGCTGGGTGGAGCTGGAAACGGTATACCCCAATACATGGTAGGCTGATGAGAGGGGAACAGAGGAACGTCCATGGTGGGATGAATTCCTTCTCCCGGCACATATTCTCTCACTGGCCTTGTTGGAGGTGGAGTAGGTGGAGTAGATGGAGGTGGGCCAAGCATGTCTTCTTTCAGGCACACTTTTATTCTGTTCCTGTGGACCACCTGTGGCTTGAACCCTTCTTTCTGTATCTCATGTACATCCGTTTCAGGGTAAGGGACTGCAGTAATGATATAGGGTTCTGTTTCCCACAATGAGTCCAATTTATGGGTCCTAGGGAACTTTCGGAGCCACACCTTATCTCCAAGCTGTAAGGGCTGAGCCGAAGCATGTCAATTATAATCTTTCTGCTGACGCCCATGAACTTCACCCATATTCTTCTCAACAATGTTTTTGGCCTCCTCTATTCTTTGTTGATGCTCCGACACCCAACCTTGGGAAACCTGAGGGGAATTGTTGAAAGGTGCCTGCCGCCCGAAGGTCCGATCCTTTGGCAATTGACCGTGTTGGCCCATCATCAGGAAAAAGGGCATATACCCTGTAGAACAGTGGACAGTGTTGTTGTAAATTTCTAGGAGCTCAGGGAACAACCGGGACCACTCTTCGTGCTTTGAGACAGAGGCAGCTCTGAGCATTTGAATGAACACTTGATTGATGCTCTCGCAGAGCCCATTCCCTTGGGGATGGTAGGCCGTCATCCGGAGCTTCTTGCAGTCATGCATCTGGTAAAGTTCTTGGAACAACTGGGCTTCAAAGGCGGTTCCCCGATCCGTGAGGACCGATTCGGGACACCCCAGAGATGGGATCCAATGACGATAGAAAAGCTGAGCAGCTGTCTTAGCGGTAAGGTCCTTGACAGGGACTATGACCCCCCACTTGGGGTAATAATCCACCATGGTCAGAGCATGGCAGTAGCCAGATCGAGTGGGGGCCAACTTCACATGATCCAAGGCAACAATCTGGTTCTACCTTTCCGTACAGATGGGATGTAAAGGGGCCCTTGCGTCTCTTCGGGGATTCTTGATAACATTGCACACGGAGCATTCAGCGCACCATTTCTCGATGTCTCCCCGCATCCCTATCCAGTAAAATCTTCTTCTAACGGTGGCTTCAGTCTTATGGACCACAAAATGCCCAGACTGGTCATGATAGGCATTCAGGACCATGGCTGCATCTCTTCTAGGGACCACAATCTGATGTATGCCATCTCTGGAAACTCGGTCCAGGGAATTTCGGTATACCAACCCCTTGTACAGGAACAGGCGATTCCTCTGTCGCCACAGCCTTTTCAATTCAAAGTCCCCTTGTGTCTTGTGCAGCAGAGTGGGCACTTTCTTATGGAGGCAATAGTCTAAGAGGTCCCCGATAACCCGGCTTTCATCCTGAAGTGTATTCCATGTGGATAAATCTTCAGGGACTTTGAAACATTCAGGTTCGTCGCCCTCCTGGGCAGTTAGAGCACTCTGGCTCACGAACCTTTGGTAGAAGGGAGGCATCTCCACATCTTCCCACACATCCTCAGCAGGAGGTGCTTCTCCCAGGGCCATACAAGAAAGTACATCCGCATTAACGTTAGTTTTTCCGCTGCGGTACTTGGTGTTGAAATCATAGTTGGCCAACCGGGAGGCCCAGCGTTGTTCAAGAGCCCCCAACTTAGCAGTGTTCAAATGGGCCAAGGGGTTGTTATCAGTGTAGACCGTGAAGGGAGTAGCAGCCAGATAGTCTTTAAACTTCTCTGTAATGGCCCAGACCAAGGCCAGGAGCTCCAGTTTAAAGGAGCTGTAGTTAGCGTCATTCTTTTCGGCGCCTCGGAGATGTCGGCTTGCGTAGGCAATTACCCTCTCTTTGCCATCTTGTACCTGAGATAAGACTGCTCCCAGACCTTCAAAGCTAGCATCTGTATATAAACGGAACGGCAGGCTGTAATCAGGATACGCCAAAATAGGGGGTTCCGTGAGGAGGCATTTCAGGGCTCGGAAGGCATTTTCTTAATCTTCGGCCAACTGTATGGGAAGCCTCCCATTATATTTCTCCCGTGCAGTTCCTCTCAGTAACTCGGTCAAGGGTCCGGCAATTTGGGCAAAGTGGGGGATGAAGTTTTGGTAATAACCAGCAAATCCCAAGAAACTTTGGACGTCTCGCACTGTCTTGAGTGTAGGCCATTCTCTCACAGCACTGATAGTGTACTTGCGGCTTCAACAAGTGACATTTAGAGGGTTTAACCTTGAGCCCATGTTGGATAAGGACTTGGAAAACCTCTTTCAGGTGGTCAAGGTGCTCCTGTTATGTCCGTGAATAGACAATGATGTCATCTAGATACAACAGAACAATCTGGAAGTTGAGATGTCCTAAACATCGCTCCATTAAGCGTTGGAAAGTAGCCGGTGCATTGCACAGTCTGAAGGGCATGTTTTTGAACTCGAAGAGTCCCATGGGGGTCAAAAATGCTGCCTTCTCTCTATCCTCTTTCGCCATTCGTACCTGCCAGTACCCGCTTGTCAGGTCCAGTGTGGAAAAGTAGGCGGCAGACACCAGTGCAGTCAAGGATTCCTCAATACGGGGGAGAGGATAGGCATCCTTGTGAGTTATGCTGTTTTATTTCCGGTAATCTACGCAAAAGCGGATAGTCCCATCTTTTTTCTTCACAAGGACCAAAGGTGCGGCCCAAGGGCTCTGGCTTTCTTGGATAACATCAGCCTCTTTCATTTCCACGAGCATCTTCTTTATGGTCTGATACATTCCAGGAGCCACAGGGCGATGCCTCTCCTTAATGGGTGGACTGTCCCCAGTGAAAATCCGATGTTTGATCATCGTGGTTGTCAGGATCCGGGCTGGTAAGCGGGGAGGACACGGGTGGTGGATCCTCTGTGTCAGTGAGGTGATGACGTGGGCCGTACCAGGGGAACGGAATCTAAGGGGTTACTGGTTTTCACCAGAGCCCCCCGCAAAGGGGGATGGACTTGCAGCGACAGGTAACCCCCAGGTCGTTCCACCCGATAGCGACTCAACCTCACTGACAGCTGAGAGAACTGTACAGTACAGAAGGACAAGTCAGGAGCAAGGTCGGACATAGCAGAAGGTCTGGGCAGGCAGCAACGGTTCGTAGTCAGGGGCAACGGCAAGGATCTGGATACACAGGCAATGAAACACACAGAAACGCTTTCTCAGGGCACAAGGCAACAAGATCCGGCAAGGACAGGAAGGGGAAGTGGGTTTATATAGTGTAGGGAGTGCTTGGGACTAATTGGGCCAGGCACCAATTAATGGTGCACTGGCCCTTTAAACCTGAGAGACCCGGCGCGCACGCGCCCTAGAGAGCGGGGCCGCGCGCACCGGGACTGAAAAGGAGGACGGGGCAGGTGAGAGACACGAGGCGCGATCCGAGAGCAGGCACGTCCCGTACCTCGGATCACGTCCCCACCGGAGACATGGAAGCAGTGCTCGCGGTCAGCGGTGCCGACTGGAGCACTGCATACACGGGACAGTACCCCCCCCCCTTGGGTCTCCCCCTTTTTTTGGAGCCCAGGAACTTATGGATGAGCTCCTTGTCGAGGATATTGTCCTAGGGCTATATTGTCCTCGGGCTCCCAAGATCTCTCTTCGGGACCACAATTCTCCCAGTCAACAAGAATTTTTTTTTACCTCTGACGACCTTGGAAGCGAGGATTTCTTTTACTAAGAAGACGTCAGAGAACCCAGTGACAGGAGCAGGAAAGGTGACCTTGGGGGAAAAGCGGTTATGAATGAGAGGTTTGAGAAGGGATACATGAAAGGAGTTAGGAATACGAGGAGAAGAATGAAGATGGAGCTTGTAGGAGACAGGCTTGATTTGACTTTTGACTCTAAATGGCCCGAGGTAACGAGGACCCAGCTTGTAGCTAGGGACACAAAACCAAATATATTTGGCAGAGAGCCACACTTTGTCACCAGGGGCAATGACAGGAGGAGTTCTTCTTTTCTTATCCGCATGTTTCTTCATGCGAGAAGAGGCCAGTGAGAACAACTTTTGAGTCTCTTTCCAGACAGTGGAAAAGTCCAGGGTCAATTCATCTACGGCAGGAACTCCAGATGAAGTGGGGATGGGGAGGGGGGGAAGCGGGTGACGGCCGTACACCACAAAAAACAGAGACTTGGTGGATGACTCAGAGTTTCTGAAATTGTACGAGAATTCAGCCCAGGGTAACAGGTTGACCCAATCATCTTGGTGGGAGGAAACAAAATGTCACAGGTAGTCACCAAGGATCTGGTTCACTCTCTCCACTTGTCCATTGGACTGCTGGTGGTAGGAGGATGAGAAATTTAATTTGATCTTTAACTAATTGCAGAGAGCTCTCCAAAATGTAGACACAAATTGAACGCCTCTATCCGAGACGATATGTGTGGGAAGCCCGTGAAGACGAAAGATATGCTGAAAAAATTGCTTCTCCAACTGTGGCGCAGAAGGAAGGCCTGGAAGCGGAGTAAAGTGAGCCATTTTGGAAAAACGATCAATGACCACCCAGATCACAGTGTTGCCATGGGATACAGGAAGATCAGTGATGAAGTCCATGGCTATGTGGGACCAAGGCTGTTCAGGCACGGGAAGCGGATGGAGAAGACCTGAAGGTTTCTGACGAGGGGTCTTGTCACGTGCACATACTGTACAGGCTCTTAGGAAATCGGTCACATGGTTTTCCAAGGGGGACCACCAATAATGTCTGGCAATCAACTGTAAAGTCTTTTTTATTCCAGCGTAACCAGCCAGAAGGGAGGAATGACCCCATTTGAGGATCCAGGCGAAGACGGGGAGGAGCATAAGTCTTTCCTGGAGGGACAGGTACCAGAGAAGCAGGAGCAGAAGAGATCAGGCACTCAGGGGGAATGATGTGCTGAGGAAGGGTCTTGGCTTCAGAGGCATCAGTGGTACGAGATAGAGCATCAGCTCTGACATTCTTGTCTGCGGGACGAAAATGGATCTGAAAGTTGAAACGGGCAAAAAACAACGACCACCTAGCCTGGCGAGGATTTAGCCGCTGGGCGGATTGGAGATAAGACAAATTTTTGTGATCTGTATAGATGGTGATGGGGTGAAAGGATCCTTCCAGAAGGTGTCTCCACTCCTCAAGGGCCAACTTAATCGCCAATAGTTCACGGTCTCCGATGGAATAATTTTTTTCTGGAGGTGAAAAGGTTTCGGAGAAAAATCCGCAAGTGACATTTTTTCCTTTAGCGGATTTTTGTAGGAGAACAGCTCTGGCTCCAACAGAGGAGGCGTCAACCTCGAGGAAGAAGGGCTTCTGAGGATCTGGTCTGGACAAGACTGGAGCAGAGGAGAAGGCGGCTTTGAGGTGGTTAAAGGCTTCCTCCGCCTGTGGCGGCCAGGATTTCAGATTAGCATTTTTCTCAGTCAGTGCTACAATAGGAGCAATGATGGTGGAGAAGTGGGGAATGAATTGACGATAGTTAGTTGCAAATCCGAGAAATCTTTGGATTGCTCGCAGGCCAGTGGGACGAGGCCAATCCATTACCATATAGCAATCCGCACAGGTGAAGTCAATCGTGGAGAGGTAGAATTCACTCCAAGCAACGACTCTCCTACGTTAACTAGGTGAGTGGGAGCGTTTCTCAGACGCAAAGGACGAATAGGACAGCCTTTTAGGTAATGTTCGGTGCTTGCACAGTATAGGCACAGGTTTTCATTCCTACGGCGAGTCCTCTCTTGTTGGGTTAGGCGAGATCGATCCACTTGCATAGCCTCCTCGGCAGGAGACACAGGAACAGATTTCAAAGGACGTTGGAAGAGAGGAACCTTGGATGGAAACCGCCTGGTGTGAATAAGATCCTTTTCCTGACGAAGTTCCTGGCGTCTTTCCGTGAAACGCATGTGGATGCGGGTGGCCAAATGGAGTTCAGACAGGTTAGCAGGAATTTCTCGTGCGGCCAGGACATATTTGATGTGACTGGATTAGCCTTTCTTGAAGGTCACGCAGAGGGCCTCATTATTCCAGGATGGCTCAGAGTCGAGGGTGCGGAACTGGATGGCGTATTCGCCCACTGAAGAACTCCCTTGGACAAGATTCATGTCACGATTCGGCTAGCTGGATGTGGATCCTCTGTGTCAGCGAGGGATTGGCGTGGACCGTGTCGGTGGACCGGTTCTAAGATGCTACTGGTATTCACCAGAGCCCGCCGCAAAGCAGGATGGTCTTGCTGCGGCGGTAGCAACCAGGTCGTATCCACTGGCAACGGCTCAACCTCGCTGACTGCTGAGAAGGCGTGGGACAGAAGGACTAGGCAGAGGCAAGGTCAGACGTAGCAGAAGGTCGGGGCAGGCGGCAAGGTTCATAGTCAATGTGGTTAGCAGAAGATCTGGAAACACAGGCTTTGAACAACACTAAATGCTTTCACTGGCACAAGGCAACAAGATCCGGCAAGGGAGTGCAGGGGAAGTGAGGTATTATAGCCAGGGAGCAGGTGGAAGCTAATTAGGCTAATTGGGCTAGGCACCAATCATTGGTGCACTGGCCCTTCAAATCCTAGAGAGCTGGCGCGCGCGCGCCCCAAGGAGCGGAGCCGCGCGCGCCAGGACATGACAGCCGGGGGCCGGGACAGGTAAGTGACTTGGGATGAGATTCGCGAGCGGGCGCGTCCCGCTATGCGAATCGCATCCCCGCCGGCAATGTCAGTGCAGCGCTCCCGGTCAGCGGTTCTGACCGGGGCGCTACAGAGAGAGGGACACTGCGAGCGCTCCGGGGAGGAGCAGGGACCCGGAGCGCTCGGCGTAACAGTACCCCCCCCCTTAGGTCTCCCCCTTTTTTTGTCCGGCAATTGCTTCACATGGGACGAGGACACTGGGAGAGATTGTAGGGTTTCCTCAAAGGCAGGCAGTACAGCAGGGGTGGGAGTGGGGAGGGAGGGCAGAGGGTGAAGCTTGGCACGGGGCAGGGTGTCACCAGGACGGGAGGCACAGCACAGTCCCGATAAGCCTTGGGGAGACCAGGCACAGGAGGAGACACTGAGGCCCGACAGACGGGACTGGGAGCAGGGGTGAGGCATTTCTTGCGGCATACAGGACCCCAATTCTTGATCTCCCCGGTGGTCCAGTCAAGGGTGGGAGAATGATGCTGGAGCCATGGCAGACCGAGGAGGACTTCAGAGGTGCAGTTGGGAAGGACGAATAATTCAATCTTTTCGTGATGGGGTCCAATGCACATTAAGAGGAGTTTTGTGCGGTAACGCACGGTGCAATCCAATTTAACTCCGTTGACCGAGGAAATGTAGAGCGGCTTGACGAGACGGGTCACCGGGATGCAGAACTTATTCACCAAAGAGTCCAGAATAAAATTTCCAGATGCACCAGAGTCCAAACAGGCCACGGCTGAGAGGGAGGAATTGGCAGAAGGAGAAATCCGCACGGGCACCGTGAGACGTGGAGAAGCAGACTTCGTACCAAGAGACGCCACACCCACGTGAGCTGGGTGCGTGCGTGCGTTTCTCAGACGTGGAGGACGAATAGGGCAATCCACCAAGAAATGTTCGGTACTGGCGCAGTAAAGACAAAGATTTTCTTCCCATACGGCGAGTCCTCTCTTCCTGGGTCAGGCGAGACCGATCCACTTGCATAGCCTCCTCGGCGGGAGGCACAGGCGTAGATTGCAAAGGATACTGTGGGAGAGGTGCCCAGAGATCTAGGTCTTTTTCCTGGCGGAGCTCCTGGTGTCTCTCAGAAAAACGCATGTCAATGCGGGTGGCCAAATGGATAAGTTCTTGCAGGTTGGCAGGAATCTCTCGTGCGGCCAGCACATCCTTGATGTTACTGGATAGGCCTTTTGTAAAGGTCGCGCAGAGAGCCTCGTTATTCCAAGATAATTCGGAAGCAAGAGTACGAAATTGGATGGCGTACTCGCCTACTGAAGAATTACCCTGGACCAGGTTCAGCAGGGCAGTCTCGGCAGAAGAAGCTCGGGCTGGTTCCTCGAAGACACTATGGACTTCAGCGAAGAAGGACTGGACTGTGGCTGTGGCAGGATCATTGCGGTCCCAGAGCGGTGTGGCCCAAGACAAAGCCTTTCCAGATAGAAGACTCACTACGAACGCCACCTTAGACCGTTCTGTAGGAAATTGGTCCGACAACATCTCCATATGCAGGGAACATTGAGATAAGAATCCACGGCAAAGTCGGGAGTCCCCATCAAACTTGTCCGGCAGGGACAAGCGGAGGCTAGGAGCGGCCACTCGCTGCGGAGGAGGTGCAGGAGCTGGCGGAGGAGAGGGTTGCTGCTGTAGTAGTGGCAGAAGTTGCTGTAACGTGGCGGTCAGCTGCGACAGCTGCTGTCCTTGTTGGGTGATTTGCTGCGATTGCTGAGCGACCACCGTGGGAAGGTCAGCGAGACTTGGCAGCGGCACTTCAGCGGCACTTCACGATTCGGCTAGCTGGATGTGGATCCTCTGTGTCAGCGAGGGATTGGCGTGGACCGTGTCGGTGGACCGGTTCTAAGATGCTACTGGTATTCACCAGAGCCCGCCGCAAAGCGGGATGGTCTTGCTGCGGCGGTAGCAACCAGGTCGTATCCACTGGCAACGGCTCAACCTCGCTGACTGCTGAGAAGGCGTGAGACAGAAGGACTAGGCAGAGGCAAGGTCAGACGTAGCAGAAGGTCGGGGCAGGCGGCAAGGTTCATAGTCAATATGGATAGCAGAAGATCTGGAAACACAGGCTTTGGACAACACTAAACGCTTTCACTGGCACAAGGCAACAAGATCCGGCAAGGGAGTGCAGGGGAAGTGAGGTATTATAGCCAGGGAGCAGGTGGAAGCTAATTAGGCTAATTGGGCCAAGCACCAATCATTGGTGCACTGGCCCTTTAAATCTTAGAGAGCTGGCGTGCGCGCCCTAAGGAGCGGAGCCGCGCGCGCCAGGACATGACAGCCGGGGGCCGGGACAGGTAAGTGACTTGGGATGAGATTCGCGAGCGGGCGCGTCCCGCTATGCGAATCGCATCCCCGCCGGCAATGTCAGTGCAGCGCTCCCGGTCAGCGGTTCTGACCGGGAAGCTGCAGAGAGAGGGACACTGCGAGCGCTCCGGGGAGGAGCAGGGACCCGGAGCGCTCGGCGTAACAATTCAGCAAAGCAGACTCGGCTGAGGAAGCCCGGGATGGCTCCTCAAAGACACTACGTACTTCTGAGAAGAAGGACTGGATTGTAGCAGTGGCAGGATCGTTGCGGTCCCAAGGCGGTGTGGCCCATGACAAGGCCTTTTCAGACAGGAGGCTGACCACGAACGCCACCTTAGACCGTTCTGTAGGAAATTGGCCCGACATCATCTCCAGGTGTAGGGAACACTGGGACAGGAACCCACGGCACAGTTTAGAGTCCCCATCAAACTTGTCTGGAAGAGACAGGCGGAAACTGGGAGCAGCCACTCGCTGCAGAGGAGTTGCAGGAGCTGGCGGAGGAGATGGTTGCTGTTGTTGTGGCAGAAGCTGTTGCAGCATAGCGGTCAACTGAGTCAGCTGTTGTCCTTGTTGCGCGATCTGCTGTGATTGCTGGGCGACCACAGAGGTTAGGTCAGCGACACTGGGCAGCGGGACCTCAGCGGATACATGGCCGGATCTACTGTCAGGATCCGGGCTGGTAAGCGGGGAGGAGACGGGTGGTGGATCCTCTGTGTCAGTGAGGTGATGACATGGACTGTACCAGGGGAATGGAATCTAAGGGGTTACTGGTTTTCACCAGAGCCCGCCGCAAAGCGGGATGGACTTGCAGCGGCAGGTAACCCCCAGGTCGTTCCACCCGATAGCGACTCAACCTCACTGACAGCTGAGACAGGCGCGGTACAGAAGGACAAGTCAAGAGCAAGGTCGGACGTAGCAGAAGGTCTGGGCAGGCAGCAACGGTTCGTAGTCAGGGGCAACGGCAAGGGTCTGGATACACAGGCAATGGAACACACAGAAACGCTTTCTCAGAGCACAAGGCAACAAGATCCGGCAAGGACAGGAAGGGGAAGTAGGTTGGGAGTGCTTGGGACTAAATTGGTTAGACACCAATTAATGGTGCACTGGCCCTTTAAATCTGAGAGACCCGGCGCACGTGCGCCCTAGAGAGCGGGACCGCTCGTGCCGGGACTGAACAGGAGGACGGGGCAGGTGAGAGACACGGGGCGCGATCCGAGAGCGGGCACGTCCCGTACCTCGGATCGCGTCCCCACCGGAGACATGGAAGCAGCGCTCGCGGTCAGCGGTGCCGACCGGAGCGCTGCATACACGGGCACGCCGTGAGCGCACTGGGTCCCGCCGCTTCCCGGAGTGCTCGCGGCTTGCCCGTGTATGCAGTGCTCCGTCCCGCACCTCGGATCGCGTCCCCACCGGAGACATCGAAGCAGCGCTCGCGGTCAGCGGTGCCGACCGGAGCGCTGCATGCACGCACACGCCGCGAGTCCGGGGAAGCGGCGGGACCCGGAGCGCTCGGCGTGACAGTGGTCCTGCCAAAGTCTGTGGGGAACTTGCTGGAAGCCTCTATATATTGTTTAGCGACTTGGATGACTCCTTCCATCTGTTCCCTGGGGGTGTCTTCGTCCCCTATTTGTAGCTGAACCCACCAGGGTTCCGCTGGACTCTGATCAAGTCCTCGTTGGGCCGCTTGTGACTTCGAGACCACGTCTCTTGCGTCCAAATGGTGCAGTTTAGCCACAGGGGTATATTTGGGAAGCAGGACGGCAACTTCAGAGAGATTAATTAGTCTTACCGGAACTTTTCCATTTCCTACCGTTACCAGGCTTCTAGCGGCTCGTACAAAGGGACAATCTTCCAGCACGATGGGCTCCAAGAGCGCTTGGTAATCTTGATTTTTCACCCCAGGTCGGGCACGACACCAAATAACTGTCTCCGTCTGTGTTTGCAGAGTAACAGCTCGTATGTCTTGAATCCTGACTCAACAGATTTCTCCTTGATGATTCACAAACTTCTTTTCTGCTTGGAGGATTTCGAGGTGGGGTTGTGTAGCTCACCGGCTTGGAGGTGACAAGTGAGGGAGAGATGCATGCAGTGCACAGACAATATCATCAAAACAGTGCCTCATGATATTCATTCCAAAGATGAAGTCAGCTGCCCCTTCATCCCTAATACTGGTGACAATCACACCCTGCCTTTCTAACACATGCTCTCCCACCTTCACCGTGGGCTCCCAGTAGCCATGTCTGGGTACTGGTTTCCCGTTCCCTGCAATTACTCTAAATTCCGCTTCTCTAAGCTCACACAACTTTTCTGGACCCCAATACTTATAGAAAACTCCCTGTGGAATGGTGGACACCTGAGACCCCGTATCTATCAGAGCTTGCAACCGGATACCCTCAACTATCACCTGTAGATAAGGGCAAGGAGCAGCATACATAGACAATCCTTTCTTGTCGCCGGTTGGTTCTGGACCTTCAGCAGCTACTCCTGGGGTGCGGTCCTTGACCCCAGGGGACGCCCATTTAAAGCCCAGCATTGGCTCTTCCAGTGTCCATTCTTGTTACAATAACTACAGACAGGTCTCTGACTTCCAGGCGGTCTCACAGGAGGGGTATTAGGTGGATCAGCAGGGCGGAGTCAGGTTTTATTAAGTGGCGGTGTTGCAGTTCTAATAGGATTGGGATGCACAGCCATTTCTTTAAAGGCCTTGGCTAACTGTTCAATGTCTTGCTTAATGTCTTGTAGATCAGCTGTCCAAGGGCTAGAAGAAGGTGTTGGCAGGCTGAGAAGAGACAGGTGACTGGGGCGAGGGCCCCAGAGATTCTGTAGCGGGAACACTAGCCTCCTCTGTCTGGGGTCCTGATTCAATCACTTTAACTGCTAGTCTCTTAAAAGCTGGGAAAGCCATGTCGGGGTTTTGCACGGCCAGCATCCTAAGTTGGGCTTTGTCCCATTTGTTCAGTGCCCCTTGTATAAAACGGTCCATCAATACTCGGTTGCCCTGATCGGGCGTGATGCCGTCCAGCTTCTGTACCACCTCTAATGCACTCTGTAAAGCTACTGCATATGCTCTGAGAGTCTCACCTGGTTTCTGACGTCGCTCATATAGTCTGAGGCATACCTCAGAGGGGGAATGAAATTCAAACACCTGAGAAAGTCCTTCGAATATCTTCCCCACTGTGGCTTTGTCAGACGCAGGCCAGGTGTGAAGTTCCTCCAAGGCAGGTCCCTGGAGCTGTCCCAGAAGCAACTGTATCTGTTGATGGGGCGTTAATGCATAAAATCCGAAGAGGCTGTAGAACTTCTCTTTAAAGTCTCTGAATGTGAAAGGGTCACCATTGTAGGTGGGAAGCACAGGGTTCCCCAAGAAGATAGCAATAGGGGCTCCCAATACATAGGGAGAGGCTGGAGGTGGACTTACTGGATCCTGCTCTGCCTGTGAGGAAGGTCTTGCTGGAATCACCGGGAGAGCACATTTTTGTGAGGTAGAGAGTGGTGGTGAAGGCGGCAGTACCCTTCTGACTAGGGGTGGAGACCCCATTGGTGGGGTCACTGGAGCATCGCCCCCTTGCTGCTCAGGCGGGGACTGTGGCGCTGCAGGTTCTGACCTCTTTGTATTTGGTATGCTGGCCCTTTTACGTCCTGTGCTGGCTCCCGCGATATGAAGCGGGGTCGTTCTGCGACCCCGCATCACATCGCGTCGGTCCCGTCGCATCACATCGCGTCGGTCCCATCGCTCATCAACGTCCGGGACCCGCGGCTAATACCACACATCGCCGATCGCGGCAATGTGCGGTATTAACCCTTTAGAAGCGGCGGTCAAAGCTGACCGCCGCTGCTAAAGTGAAAGTGAAAGTATCCCGGCTAGTCAGTCGGGCTGTTCGGGACTGCCGCAGTGAAATCGCAACGTCCCGAACAGCTTACAGAACACCGGGAGGGCCCTTACCTGCCTCTTCGGTGTCTGATCGACGAATGACTGCTCCGTGTCTGAGATCCAGGCAGGAGCAGTCAAGCGCCGATAACACTGATCAGTGTGTGCAGTGTTATAGGTCCCTATGGGACCTATAACACTGCAAAAAAAAAAAGTTAAAAAAAAGTGTTAATAAAGGTCATTTAACCCCTTCCCTAATAAAAGTTTGAATCACCCCCCTTTTCCCATAAAAAAAATAAAGCAGTGTAAATAAAAATAAAAATAAACACGTGGTATCGTCGCGTGTGTAAATGTCCGAACTATAAAAATATATCGTTAATTAAACCGCACGGTCAATGGCGTACACGTAAAAAAATTCCAAAGTCCAAAAAAGCGTATTTTGTCACTTTTTTATACCATTAAAAAATTAATAAAAAGTGATCAAAAATTCAGATCAAAACAAAAATCATACCGATAAAAACTTTAGATCACGTCGCAAAAATGAGTCCTCAAACCGCCCTGTATGTGGAAAAATAAAAAAGTTATAGGGGTCAGAAGAGGACATTTTTTAACGTATACATTTTCCTGCATGTAGTTATGATTTTTTCAAGAAGTACGACAAAATCAAACCTATATAAGTAGGGTATCATTTTAACCGTATGGACCTACAGAATAATGATAAGGTGTCATTTTTACCAAAATATGCACTGCGTAGAAACGGAAGCCCCCAAAATTTACAAAATGGTGTTTTTTCTTTGATTTTGTCGCACAATGATTTTTTTTCCGTTTTGCAGTGAATTTTTGGGTAAAATGACTAATGTCTCTGCAAAGTAGAATTGGTGATGCAAAAAAAAAAACGCCATAATATGGATTTTTAGGTGGAAAATTGAAAGGGTTATGATTTTTAAAAGGTAAGGAGGAAAAACGAAAGTGCAGAAATGGAAAAACCCTGAGTCCTTAAGGGGTTAAGTAAGTCTTGAATTCCTAGGTCCCCAGGAGATACGCAGTTGTTCTCTAATCTGGAACTTGAGAGCGTAGATTTCAAATTTGAGAGGGGTGACTTGAAACTCAATAGCCTTTAGTTGAAATTTGAGTGTGTTGATCGGCAGCTGAAGTGACTCTATATAAGACTTCAATTTGGCAATCTGGTGTCTCAGAGTCCCGTACTGTTCCGGCTCTTTACGACTTCCAACCCGCTGTTGCAGTCTGCGCCTCTTTCCGCGCTGAACTATCTCTTTTCCTTGATCTCCGGCTCCAGACTCCAACAAAATGGCCGCCGCGGCACCAAGGGCTTCGGTGGGCGGGGTCTCTGGATCACGTGCGCAGGAGGGCCCCACGCTGACCTCAGCTCTTTCTCTTACACCTTGTAACTCCGCTGTACTCTTCGCCTCCCCCCTTACTTTACATGCGCACTTTCTCCACAAAGCACCGTGCGCGCAACCCCTTACTCTGGAGTATAAATCACAGAACATTAATAAAGTCTATTACTTTCTGTGGGGGAGTACAACTACACTAGTGGCAACAGTAGTAGGCACACACCCGAATCCTGTTTGTGCAATGCCAAATAGGGTTGTGGTGGTGGATGCGAGGATACTGTCTTGTGGGAGTGTAGGGTATTTAGGGTGTTGCTGTGCAGGATAGTTAAGTGCGATGTTAACCCTTGTCACTCGTGACGCCAGGGTGAGGGTTAAATGCTGTGTTTTTGATAGGCCTATTGCCACCCTTTCCAAGAGCAATAGGTGATGCAGAAATAAAGGATTGTCCACAACCGCTGTTAACTGAACTAGCAGGAACTTTTACTGAGGAATTTCTGTGCATGTAGTAACAATAACAGTCCAGATAACAAAGTCTCTTTACATAAAACTCGAGCAGCGATTGACAGTTGGTTGGGATCAGATAAGCCCAATTTAGCTTCAGAAGGATTGTATAGCAGAGATCCGCTGGATTTAGGTAATTAGGTCCAGTGATCTTGCGTTGAGTAGCGGGGAATTGCTTAGTCTAGGCTTTGGCCTAGCAAATTGTCTTGTAAGCTGCGGAGGTCCTACCTCTTCCAGAGTCAGCAACCCAAGAGAGGGATCAAGATGGTGCAGGTCCCTTATATGGGCAGCGGCCGGCCGTTTTGGATTGGTCAGTAACGACTGTCACTCACCGTTACAGTGCATTGTGGGTGAACACATCACAGGAACCTCCAAAGGTCCTGTAGCAAAACCATAGAGTTTCAACCTGATCACGTGACCCGCAGGTCCTGCTACGCTCTGAACAGGTAGATAACTAAATATATACATATATATCCTTATACTTATATTAAAATTAAATAGAACTACTATATAGTCATCAACTAAGTGAGAGGTGACAAGGGGAAAACTACAAAAGAGGGACCCTGACGTCCTAGTGACTCTGACTATGGGGACCTCTATACAGGTAACGTATACAATACAGTACCGGGACACCACACCATTCAGCCACTATATGGTGTCCTCATGTTGCCAACACCTCCACGCTGTGTCATTCAGCCACTATATGGTGTCCTCATGCTGCAAACACCCCCACGCTGTGTCATTCAGCCACTATATGGTCTCCTCATACTGATGACACCTCCAGGCTCCGTCATTGTGCCTCTCTGCGACAATGATTCTAATAGCGACGCCTGTAATCTGCATGTCATACTGAATAACAGTATTATTTCACTACCCCAGCACACTCCATATGCGTGTTAGAACAAAGCAAAGTTTTATACACCCCTATTGAGGCTCTCTGTAGGCCAGAAATAGCTGTTTTTAATATAGATTCGCCGCTAATAAATTAGGATCAAACTGAATTTTTTCAAAAGTTCGCTCATCTCTAGTATCAACCTTCCTAGAGTGGGGAGGGAAGAGCGAGAGGGGATTAATAAAATAATAATGATAGAAGAACTTGGAAGTGCAATACCACACCAGGTTCTGTTGGCCTACCTTTTGAGGTATACAGGAAGTTTGGAAATGTTATATTGCGGTTATAGATGAATCCTGTAGTGGGGGGGGGGGACGCCGTACATCAATGCTAGAGGCCATTATCATTCTCATTTTAAAGAAGGATAAAAAAACGGAAAAGATGGACTCAGATTGCCCAATAGCCTTATTAAATACAGATTTTAAAATACTCTCTAAAATTATCGCGATGCGGCTTACTGGGCATATCACCTCAATAAATAAAAAAAATGATAACTAATAAGGATCAATGGAAGAATATTAAGAAAGTATGAATGTTTTTTTTTTGTATGTGTGAATTAGTGTTTAGTGTTTGTTAACCTGTACCTTTTCTATGAGCTCCTTTTCTCTCTTTTCCTCTATTTCTCTCTTTCTCTTAGGCTAGGTTCACACGCCCGAATTTGCGTGCAGAATTCCGCTTGGAATGTCTGCACAGAAATTCCGCAGCAGCAGAGTCCAGTTGAATTCAACGGGATTCTGCTGCTCTGTGCACACAGCGGAACATGTTCATTCTTTGTGCAGATTCTGCACAGTATGCGTAGCCGTCTATGAGATGATGCATTTGTGGTGCTCGGGGAGGAGGGGTGAACAGGGGTGTTGCAGTGTGGTGTTGCTGGTTACAGGATTAACCCTTGATTGTCGTGACGCCAGGGTGGGGGTTTCCTCAATGTATATATACAGTGGTCCCTCAACATACGATGGTAATTCATTCCAAATGAGCCATCGTTTGTCGAATCCATCGTATGTTGAGGGATTAATGCAATGTAAAGTATAGGAAGCTGTACTCACCTGTCCCTGTCGCTCGCGATGGTGTCCCCTCTGCTCCCGATGGTGATCCCGGGCCTCCGCTGGGCTCTCCGCTGTCTTATCCGGTCCTCCGCTGTCTTCTCCGGTCCTCCGCTGTCTTCTCCGGTCCTCTGCTGTCTTCTCCAGTCCTCTGCTGTCTTCCGCAAGGCCTTACTGGGCCTGAGTAGCGACGTCATTACGCAGCTGCGTACACCATTCCTATTGGATGACGTGCGCAGCAGCGTATTGACGTCATCGGAGAGGGCCAAGAAGACACCGGAAGACCAGCGCTGGACCTGGAGGGCACCCCGGAGCATCGTGGAGGGGTAAGTAATACTCACCGCACCACACGGTGAACATTAAGCTGCTATCCGGCAGCAGCTTAAGCATTTTGCGCTGCCGGATAGCACTTAATGCGATGGCCCCGACATAAAAAAGCATCGGATGTCGTTGCTGACATCGACATGCGATGGCCTCTGAGAGGCCATCGTATGTTGGGGCCATCGTAGGTCGGGGGTCACTGTATGTCCTATCGCCACCCATCCCAGGAACGATAGGGAGGAATAAAGGATTGTCCACAAGTATTGGAATAACTTTACTGCAGATTTTATGCATGATGCAATTAAAAACTGTCTTTACAAGAGGACCGGAATTTAGGCTCCTCGCAGGTTGGCTGGGACCTTGTAGGGAATAAGCTTTGAATCCTTGCTTTACGCTGTTCCACTGAATTTAGGGGTATGTTTTAGGTTCAGTAGTCACTTAGGATTTTAGGATGGAGTTGGATAAACTCACGGTTTAGTATGCGGCTGAAATTGGTAGGCTTCAGGCCTAATTTTCTTGTACAATTGTACAGAGCTCCACTCACTGTCATATCCCAGAGGAAAGAGAGTGATCATTCGATACAGCACCCCCTTATATCTGAAGGGGCAGGCTCAAAGCTTATTGGTTCCCTAAACCTGTCAGTCCTAGTACAAAGGATTGTGGTTATAACACATGACCTAGTCACATGACCCGAAGGTCCTTAACCTCCAATACAACACAAATATCATTGATCACGTGACCTAAGGTCCTGCACATTACTTACACTACATTATAATATATTAAATATATACAATTTTATGAACACTAGGAGACGACTAGGGGCTATCCCACCAGGAGAGCCATACCAGCATGAGGAACTCTGACTATGGGGACTTACAACCAAAGGTACGGGACCGAGTCCAGTCCCGGGATACCACACATTCCTAAGCGGTCCTAGTTTACGGTATGTCCGCACAAAGGTTGGGGACAATGGGGGAGATTTATGAAAACCTGTGCAGAGGAAAAAATATCCAGTTGCCCAAAGCAACCAATCATATTGCTTCTTTTATTTTTAAAAAGGCATTTAAAAAATAAAATAAGCAATCTGGACAACTTTTCCTCTCCACAGTTTTTCATAAATCTCCCCAATATCACTACTGAATCTACTTAACCTGTGGAGCTGTTTAGGTAGGATAATTGTAATAAAAATTTTACTGGAGCTATTTTTTTTTTTATTTTTTTTTGTTATTTAACAGAATAATGGAAGTTTTAAGAGAACAGGCCTTTTATTGCCAGTGTCTCCATTGCTCTGTCCCTTTTCTTTTAGAAGCTTTGTCTGCTGAAAGTCTTCTCTACATTTATAGCTCTCTGTAATGCAGTGCAAAACTCACACTCATTCTCACCTTTAAAGGGGTATTCCAGGAAAAAACTTTTTTTTTTGCATATCAACTGGCTCAAGAAAGTTAAACAGATTTGTAAATTACTATTAAAAAATCTTAATCCTTTCAATAATTATCAACTGCTGAGGTTGAGTTGTTGTTCTCTGTCTGGCAACAGTGCTCTCTGCTGACATCTCTGCTTGTCTCGAGAACTGCACAGAGTAAAAGAGGTTTGCTATGGGGGTTTGCTTCTAAACTGGGCGTTTCCCGAGACACGTGTCATCAGAGAGCACTTAGACAGAAAAGAACAACTCAACTTCGACAGCTCATAAGTACTGAAAGGATTAAGATTTTTTAATAGAAGTAATTTACAAATCTGTTTAACTTTCTGGAGCCAGTTGATATATAAAAAAAAAGTTTTTTCCTGGATAACCCCTTTAACCCCTTAAGGACGCAGGACGTAAATGTACGTCCTGGTGCGGTGGTACTTAACGCACCAGGACATACATTTACGTCCTGTGCATAACCGCGGGCATCGGAGCGATGCCCGTGTCATGCGCGGCTGATCTCGGCTGCTGATCGCAGCCAGGGACCCGCCGGCAATGGCCGACGCCCGCGATCTTGCGGGCGTCTTCCGTTAACCCCTCAGGTGACGGGATCAATACAGATCCCGGCATCTGCGGCAGTACGCGATTTCAATGAATGATCGGATCGTCCGCAGCATTCAGAATGCCAAACGGAGGTCCCCTCACCTTCCTCCTTCCGGCTCCCGGCGTCTCCTGCTCTGGTCTGAGATCGAGCAGACCAGAGCAGAAGATGACCGATAACACTGATCTGTTCTATGTCCTATACATAGAACAGATCAGTATTAGCAATCATGGTATTGCTATGAATAGTCCCCTATGGGGACTATTCAAGTGTAAAAAAAAATGTAAAAAAATGTAAAAGTAAAAGTAGAAAAAAGTGAAAAATCCCCTCCCAATAAAAAAGTAAAATGTCCATTTTTTCCTATTTTACCCCCAAAAAGCGTAAAAAATAAATTTAATAGATATATTTGGTATCGCCGTGTGCGTAAATGTCCGAACTAATAAAATAAAACGTTAATGATCCCGTACGGTGAACGGCGTGAGCGTAAAAAAAAAAAAGGCCAAAATTGCTACTTTTTTTTATACATTTTATAAAAAAAAATTATAAAAAAATGTATTAAAAGTTTTTTTTATATGCAAATGTGGTATCAAAAAAAGTACAGATCATGGCGCAAAAAATGAGCCCTCATACCGCCGCTTATACGGAAAAATAAAAAAGTTAGAGGTCATCAAAATAAAGGGATTATAAACGTACTCATTTGGTTAAAAAGTTTGTGATTTTTTTTAAGTGCAACAATAATAGAAAGGTATGTAATAATGGGTATCATTTAATCATATTGACCCTCAGAATAAAGAACACACCTAATTTTTACCGTAAATGGTACGGCGTGAAAACGAAACCTTCCAAAATTAGCAAAATTGCGTTTTTCTTTTTAATTTCCCAACAAAAATAGTGTTTTTTGGTTGCGCCATACGTTTTATGATATAATGAGTTATGTCATTACAAAGGACAACTGGTCGCGCAAAAAAGAAGCCCTCATACTAGTCTGTAAGTGAAAATATAAAAGGGTTATGATTTTTAGAAGGCGAGGAGGAAAAAATGAAAACGTAAAAATTAAATTGTCTGAGTCCTTTAGGCCAAAATGGGCTGAGTCCTTAAGGGGTTAAGGCATGTCCACCCAGACAACAGGGGCAGAGATTCTGCACAATCTGGTGGGTGCTAAGAACACTTGGAAATGCACCATCTCATAGGCATGTCTATTCTTTCTGCGGGCGCCGGAATCGGTATTTCCGTGGCAGATGTTCTGCTGTGTGCACAATGCAGCAGAATTCCATTGAAATCAACCGGGCTGCAGTGGAATTTCCAAGCTGAATATTCTTGCGGAATTCTGCTCGGAAATTCCACCTTGTGAACATAGATTAAAGCTCTAAACTTAGCTGCACCTTCTTACTGTTTCCGTGTGTTCCCGCTCATAATCTGCTTTCCTCTCAATGTCTAGAACTGAGAACTGATGCCACAACCTGTTCCCCTTCATTGCTTCTAACAAAATGAAGAATGGACATTACAGGACTTGGTAATCCATTAAGGGGGTACTCCACTGGCCAGCGTTCATAAGTAAATATTCCGAACGCTGTTTTCGCGTTGCTGGGGTTGGCCAGTGGAGTACTCCTTTAACACCATTCACCCTACATCCATATCTATAATCCATCTCCTCTTTATGTTGATCTTCTGTCACCACTTATGAGTAAGTTCATAGTAGCTGAAAAGTTTAACTTACATATTGTCATGTGTCTTTACAGTATTTCTTATTTTGGTGGAGGAAACTATCATTAAGATCCAAATTTTTTATGAGTTTTTTTTTTTTTTAAATAAATGTCCAATAAGAAAGAAAAACTTGAATATTCCATTTAACTACCGGAGCTTGAGAAGCTGAGCTCAATGGTGCTGTTTAGCAGGGTGCTTATAATAATTTACAACTTTACAGTATCTGTGTATTTGACTTCAGAACTGATATGGTGGGAACAATATGGACATGGCTCGTGATTTTCTTTCAGACAACACTCACATTGCAGTTGCAGAAGAGTAGAATATCTTTAGTGTCCCAACATTGGCCCAGGCCATTCTGAGCTATCCTTGTACTGTGGCCCATGACCTTGAGGTAAACCAAAGGTTCCAAAAGCGTCAGCCTGCGCCAAAGTGACTTTGACGCAGACTGACGCTTTTTTGTACTGTGCTGCTGTGAATCTCTTTTCTAATGCCTGCCTTGCCAATAAGCATTGTACAAAGGCTGGGTTCACACTATGATTGTGAAGCACGTAGCACAAAACCACACTTTGAGTCCAAATAAAAACATGTATATGTTCAAGGCCATTAAAGACTTTAGGGCCAGTGCCTGACCATTCCGGATATTTCGGCATCCTATTTTAACATGATGCCAATGTATACGTTCCTCAGAAGGCACAATTGTAGATTAATGCACTTAAGTACTAGTCACTCAGAATAGGCAAAAAGCAACAAAGATGTCCAGAATTCCAGGTTATCCTTTTGAGCATATGAGTAAGGGGTGACACCCAAAACGTGTCATGCCAGTTATGTAGTGGGAATTTTTTTTAATGCATACCGTGCTTTTACTTGAATTTTAAATGAAAGAAAACTTTTTAATGGGATATCCTGGAACACTGGACATATTTCTTGCTTTTTGTCTACTTGACTCGCTGTATTTGCAATTGGTCAAGACCCCCCACGATCTCTGGGCCGGCACCCCGTTGTGCTGAACATTTATGTTCAGATCGCCGGCTTCGGACTGCCATCGTCATGACGTCAAGCCACGTGTCCTCCCTTCATGTCTATGGGGGGGGGGGGGGGGCATGATGAGCGCCCACAGCCGTCATGCCCCCTACCATAGACATGAATGAAAGGGGCGTGGCGTGACATCACGGCCACTTCGGGCCAAAGCCGCCATTCTAAACATAAATGTGGAGAAAGCTTGGGTGCCAGCCTGGAGATCGTGGGGGATTCCAGCTGCCGGACCCCCCCCCCCCCTTCTAATCAGACATCTAATCCCCTATCCTTAGGGGCGGACAACCCCTTCAAGAGCTACATGATTCAACACACATAAGATTTTCCAAAATTTGCTGAGTAGGAAAACTTTTTCAACCCCCCTTCTCAGAGGTTCTTTCAAACTTTTTCCTATTATGTTCCAGTCACCTCTACTGGATATCACAAGGACTAGAAGAGACAATATTTGTAGGGATCATGATAACACTGCCTGAGATTCACGCTGTAAAGGGGGCCTTCACTCTGCATATTGAAAAAACGGATTTTGTAGGGAATGAGGTTATTCTCTTAACGATCCACAGAAAGGAAAAAACGATGATCCCAGCTCTTCCTTTAATAAAAGCAGTCGTCTTTATTGAAATTAAAATTAAACATTACAGCATGGGAAGAAAAGCAGCTTCTGCATTTCCAACTTGTCGTTCTTAATCATAGCATGTGAAGTAAATACAATTTCAATTTTACATTTTCAATTTAAAAACCGTACACTGCGTAACGTGTGCCTACCCATCATCCCCCACTGCATTTAACCCCTTATGTACATGGTTATTACTAGAGATACAACTATAAAAAGGCAAAAAAAAAATGTGAATATTCACATATAGGATTTGTGGATACGGCAGCAGCATAGCTGCCGGTTCCATGCCGTACCCCATTGATTTCAATAAGCTGCCTAGAGTCAGAAAGTGTCTCTGGTTAACTAATTTTCCCATTGTATCCAGCTTTTTATCCAGAAAGCTGCACTTTTTCAGTCGGTGCAAAAACTACATACGGTAGAAAAAGGGTGGAAGGGGTTTTGAAATTCTCCTGCTGTATCCAGCTGCCACATTCACAAATCCTATATTATTTAACAATTCAGTCAAACCTCTCCAAATGACCACAACTTTGAGAACCAACCCCTTACCCAGACCAGACCTATTCTGCAACAGATTTTCAGTTCCACATTTATTTTGCAATTGTGGGTGGTCAAATCAAAGAGGATTTACTGCATTCAGCACTGTGCAAGTTTTTGGCAGGTGTACAAAAGGGGGCCTCTGATTGGTTGAAAATGTATTCTGCTTCAGGACAACAAACATGCAGCCAATGTAATTAAAGGGGCTCTCCCTTGTTTATACTGTTTTTTGTTATTATGTTTGTGTGTTATGTGTGTATAAGTATGTGTTTTTTTATGTGGGTTGTGATTATGTATATATGTTTTTTCTTACCTTTTGTGAAGATCCGTAAGCTGTCCCCTTTTTCTTCCAGCGGCTTGCTGTGTAACCTCGGCCTCCGCCATGTTGTGTTCGGTAAGTGGGATGTCGGGGGGGGGGGGGGGGGTGTTCTTGCTTCTGTCCTTCTTATCTTCTGACGTCCGAGGCAAATCTTTTCTTTCTGTTTCTTCCGTGGCTCAGCGACGAATCTGCAGCCTCTTCCGGCGCATGCGCAGGTAGTTTTTTTTTTTTGTATACAATAAAGTTTTTTGGGTCTAATTGACAAACTGTCTGCGCTTGCGCAAAGCTACGCAATTAGCGTAGATCTAACGTACACTATGCTGTTAGCGTAGCACTTGCATACTGGCGCATGCGCAGACAGTTTGTCAATTAGTCAAAAAAAACTTTATTGGTAAACAAAACAAACAAACTACCTGCGCATGCGCCAGAAGAGGCCGCAGATTTGTAGCTGAGCCACGGAAGAAACAGGAAGAAAAGATTTGCCTCGGACGTCAGAAGATAGGAAGGACAGAAGCAAGAACACACCCCCGACATCCCACATACCGAACACAACATGGAGGAGGCCGAGGTACACAGCAAGCCACTGGAAGAAAAAGGGACCAGCTTCCGGATCTTCACAAAAGGTAAGAAAAAACATATATACATAATCACAACCCACATAAAAAAAACACATACTTGTACACACATAACACACAAACATAATAACAAAAAAATGTATAAAGAAGGGAGAACCCCTTTAAAGAAGCCTATGGTAATGAAAGCACCTTGCCAGACTGTGCTCTCTGGTCAGGTAAGAGTTACAGGTTTCAGCCAATCGGCAGCTAGAAAGGGGTTATTTCAGGCCTCCTGAATCTTCCAGGCTTTGCCTCTGTCTCTTCCCTTGTGTAGCTTTGTTTTAAGCCATGATCTTTATAGTTCACCCGTTTGTGTTGTTATTAGCTTTGTCCTGTCGATTAGATATGTGCCTGTACTAGTCAGTTATATCCTGTCTAGTTTGGTATCTGTATTAGTAACTTGTCCCATGTATTTTGCCTTGTGTTTACACCTGTTTCTGTAAATCCCGAATCTTGATCATGTTTAGACTTGTTTGTATTTTGTATATTTCTCCTATGGTTAGGTTTGTTCCTTAGTGTGTCGCTTTGTCCCTAACCTCGAGTCTATTTGGAGTTTGTTTCCTCCATAGCTGGAGTTTGGTTTTATGTTAGTCTAGTGTGAATTGGTTCGAGCACATCTTGATCTATGTAGTGCTCTGACTAAAAATAACTTATATCCCCTGCATCCCTGGTTTATTTTCGCCGATTAAATTTCTAGTTCATCTAGTTATGTTCATATTCTTATACCTGCCGTATCTTGCTTTGGTTCTAAGGCTATGGTCTGTGGCTATATACCTGCCACCATGTTTTTCTTATATCTGTTTGTATATACTTTGCTTTTCTGACATTATTTAGTATTCTGGTTCCCTGAGGTATGGAAGGTTTGTAACCTTCCATTATACTGACCTGTATCCCCGACCTTGTACAGTTCCTTCTTATTGTTTTGACAAGGTCGCCCCTGCTCTTTAGTCAGCGAAGGGCCTGGTGCCCAGCTGCTTAGGGCAAGTATGCAAGTAGGCAGGGAAAAGGGTTCTGGAATAAGCTGCTGGTGCTGGGGTTCACCCATGGGAATTAATTAGACTCATAGGTGGGTTGAGGTCAGTTCACATTATGTGCAGTTTTGATGCTATTCTTTTTTAGATGAGTAATAATCACAATTGAGGTATTTTATGAACATTTAAAGTCTTTAGGCTGTGTTCACATGCTGAATGACATTTTTTTTTACACATTTTACTGCATTTTGGCTGTATTTTTGCTGCGATTTTTCAACAGTACGGTAAAATTTCACATTTCTACTGTAGTTTGCTCAATTGCAGTAAATTAGAGCCATGTTTGCCATGATTTTGAAAAAAATCACTGCAAAACCAGAAAGAAATGCAGCAAAAACATAACATGTGAACACAGCCTCAAGAAAGGTGCATGCTATAAATCCAGATCCCCTTTAAGATAGCTGCAGCAGCAGTATACAGATAGAGCCAGGTAGGGAGAGGTAAGCAAGCTGTCAAGAGTAATTGGATAAGTGATGATGTCATCCAGAAATTCACAGGAAGTCAGCTGAATTCACAGTACCAGTCACTCAGAATAGGCAAAAAGCAACAAAGATGTCAAGAATTCCAGGTTATCCTTTTGAGCTTATGAGTAAGGGGTGACCCCCAAAACGTGTCATGCTATTTATGTGGTGGGATTTTTTTTTATGTATACCGTGCTTTTACTTGAATTTTAAAAGAAAGAAAACTTTTTTAATAGGATATCCTGGAACACTGGACATCTTTCTTGCTTTTTGTCTACTTGACTGGTCCAGGCCCCCCACGATCTCTGGGCCGGCACCCCGTTGTGCTGAACATTTATGTTCAGATCACAGGCTTCAGCCTGCCATGGTCATGACATCAAGCCACGTGTCCTCCCTTCATGTCTATGGGCGGGGGGGGGGGGGGGTGATGAGCGCCCACAGCCGTCATGCCCCCTACCATAGACATAAATGCAAGGGGTGTGGCGTGACATCACGGCCACGGCGGGCCAAAGCCGCCATTCTAAACATAAATGTGCAGAAAGCTTGGGTGCCAGCCTGGAGATCGTGGGGGATTCTAGCTGCCGAAAATCAGACATCTAATCCCCTATCCTTAGGGGCGGACATCCCTTTAAGAGCCACATGATTCAACACACAATAAGGTTTTACCAAATTTGCTGAGTAGGAAAACTTTTCCAGAGATTCTTTCAAACTTTTTCCTATGATGTTCCAGTCACCTCTACTGGAAAAGACGATGATCCCAGCTCTTACTTTAATAAAAGCAGTCGTCTTTATTGAAATTCCAGAAATTAGACCAGGATAGACCACTTCCCTTTGACACATTAAACACTTACGGTACATTTTCTTAGGCTGGTGACTGCATGACCCAGTTATATAAATGTAACACATGGATGCAGCTATGCCTGAATGAAACAGATGGTGCTGTAGGACTAGTGGTGGTGAATGTGCACGATATGGGAAAAAAAAAAAAAAATTATCCTGGCGTGCTTGATTCAAAACCATCTTCATAGTAAAGAAGCGGATAACATCCACAGCTGTTGCAAAACTACAACTTCCAGCATGCCCGGACAGCCAAAGGCATGCTGGGAGTTGTAGTTTTGTAAAAGCTGGAGGCAACCTGGTTGGAAAACACTGACCTTGAAGAAGTAATGCTGTTGTGAATCCGAAGGACAGTCAGACCAAATATGGAATTGATTTAGATTTCTCTCCTTCACTTAGCATTTTGTTAATAAAATAAACTATTAACATTTATACAATTAGCCTAAAACATTTGCACAATACTGCATATGATGTAAATTCTATAATTTAAAGGGGTACTCCGGTGGAAAACTTTTTTATTTTTTTTTATTAACTGGTGCCAGAAAGTTAAACAGATTTGTAAATTACTTCTATTAAAAAATCTTAATCCTTCCAGTACTTATTAGCTGCTGAATACTACAGAGGAAATCTTTTCTTTTTGGAACACAGAGCTCTCTGCTGAAATCATGACCACAGTGCTCTCTGCTGACATCTCTGTCCATTTTAAGAACTGTCCAGAGTAGGAGAAAATCCGCATAGCAAACATATGCTGCTGTGGACAGTTCCTAAAATGGACAGAGATGTCAGCAGAGAGCACTGTGCTCATGATGTCAGCAGAGAGCTCTGTGTTCCAAAAAGAAAAGAATTTCCTCTGCAGTATTCAGCAGCTAATAAATACTGGAAGGATTAAAGGGTACCTCTCATCAAAAAAACGTTTGATATATTATAGATTAATGTATGCAGAATAACTTTACAATTGCATGTTATTAAAAAATATGCTTCTTTCTATTTAATTTTCCACTTTGAAGAAATGACCACTAGGGGTCTCCCTACCAGTCCTGACAGCAAGCATTTCAGACTCATGCTGGAGTCCTAAACACTACGAGCTGCCAGTCTGCTTTGTTCACAGCCTGTTTGGCTGTGAACAAAGCAGGCTGGCAGCTCTGAGTGTTTAGGACTCCAGCATGAGTCAGAAATGCTTGCTGACAGGACTGATCGGGAAAAATACAATAGAAAGAAACATATTTTTCATAAACATGCTATTGGAAAGTTATTCAACATTCATTAATCTAAAATATATCAAAAGTTTATTTGATGAGAGGTACCCTTTAAGATTTTTTTAATAGACGTAATTTACAAATATGTTCAACTTTCTGGCACCAGTTGATTTAAAGAAAAAAAGTTTTCCACCTGAGTACCCCTTTAAGCTCTTCACAAATCTGGAATCCAGGTTTAGTATCCAAAAAGCCTCTCTATTTCATAATTTTTCTTTTCCAGTCGCCCAGTCTTTTAGGCTTACTGACATATTCAATGCCAAATAATTGAAAGTAATCCATGTGCTACCATTTTGCAAGTCAATAAAATGTTTGGCTGTCCTGAAAGAACAATATTTTTTTTTAGATCTGATAGATGTTCAGCTATTCTTTTTTTTTCATGGCACATATCCCATAAAATCTGTTGCATAAATCACAGTTAATAAAGGACTTAAAGGGGTTTTGCAGTTAAAATTGGAGAGACCCTTTAACTTCCTCAGTTCTGTAAAACATTAAGAAATTCCCTCTACCAATAAGAATTCAGAGGTTAGTGGTAAGTAATGTACGTTTTTAAGGGAATTTGTCAACTTTGTGTTATGCGTAAAGCAAAAGTGTTAAGGAGGAAGAGCTGAGTCACAGTATCATTCCTCCTCCCTCCCCCACCCTGTCTTCCTTATATGATTGACATACAGAGCTCTGTGCTGGAAGCCAAGCAGAGAGGGGTGGTGGAGGGAGGAGGCATGCATGCATGCAGTTCAGGTCTGCCTCCTTGACACTTGGGCTCTGAACATAATATAGAGTTGACAGATTCCATTTAAGCCTATTGTAATCCGACCATATTTGCTTTAGATAACATAAGGCTTTCTCTAATGTATGAAATACATTTTTGAATTCTGACAAATCAGGTCAGGTGATGCTAGATCACATAAACACTTATGGACATTTCAGTAAGCGCCGGTTTATATTGGGTTTATGTTGCAATTGAGTCATGATATCTGTATGTGATTATTTTACAGAGCCAACTTGGGGAATAAGCATTGTGCAAAGGCTGGGTTCATTCTTTAAATCTAAAGCATGTAGAAGAAAACCCATGCTTTAGGGTCAGAGTAAGAACACTTATATATTTATGGCCATTAAAGTCTATGGAGCCCATGCCTGTCCATACTCGGAAATGTCAGCATCCCATTTTGACAGGATGCCAATGTTTACGTGCCTCATTTGCATTATTATGTTGTTATGTTGAACCAGTCATTCAGTATAGGTGGGTCCTCATGACAACTAAACTACCTTTTACTGAAATCCCAACTGGTAATGTGTTATAGGTCTGTGGTTAGCAATGTTTTAAACCTCAGAAAATCATATTCTTCTTAATGTACATTTAAAAGGGAATCTGTCCTCCTCTACCCTACTCTGCGTTGCCTGATTGACATACAGGGCTCAGTGCTGGGAGCCGAACAGGGAGGGATGGTGGAGGGAGGAGGCATGCATGCTGCAGCTCAGCTCTGCCTCCTTGACACTTGAGCTCTGAACATAACATGTCGTTGACGTATTGTAATCCCACCATACTCACTATTTATAACACAAGGGTTTCTCTAATGTGTGAAATAAATCTTTGCATTACGATAATTCGGGTCAGGTGATATTAGATCGCCCAAACACTTGTGCACACTTCAGTAAGCGCCGGTCTGTATTGGGTTCATGTTGCAATTGAGTCATGACATCTGTATGTAAAACAGACAAATTTGGAGGCACTTCATCCATGATTATATACAGACACTGTGGTGTAAATCACGTAATTCAATCCAAATGAATGTGTACTAGGGAGCAGAGCTTATATAACCAGAGTTTCTAAATATGCCCACTATGCTCTTTTTATTAGTGTTGAGCGGCATAGACCATATTCAAATTTGCGATATTTTGTGAATATATAAATGAATATTCGTCCTATATTCGCAAATTTTGCATATTCGTTCACTTTTTTCATGCAAAATTTGTAATGAAATTTGCAAAATGTGCATGTGCGATTATATCTTTCAACTAACTACTTTCCTATTGGTTGCTAGGGATGTTGCTAAGCTCTGAGAACTGTATTTGCATTCTCCTCATTGGCCCACAAGCTAAAAGAAGGGAAGGACCAGTGTCCTCTGGAAGGGCCAATATTCGCAAATTTTCATATATTCACCTTCTTTAAACCACAAGCTGGAAGCAGGGAGGGATAATCACTTTCTATTTACACAGTACACATCATTGTGAAGTGTACTGTGAAAAAAAAGGAATATCCATCATAACGAATACATTTTGCTAATTCCAAATATTCGCAAAATCGTGAAGTACCAATATTCGCAATAAAAATTCGCTATTCGAATTTTCGCGCTAAACACTGCTTTTTATTATAAAACAAAAAGTACTATAAATAATAGAATTTTATGCACCATGCGATGGTTTATGCCTATAGTCATACGGTAAACAGCACAATGGAAATGTGTAAAGGACGAAGGGAACTTCCCTTAGATTTTTAACCCTTTGCCGCAAATGGACGTTTATTAACGTCCATCTGCGGCTCCCAAGGTATGACGCACGAACAGCAGGTGAGTGCGCATCATACCCAGTGGGTCCCGGTTGCTATAAGCAACCAGGACCCACAGCTAATGCCGGACTTCGCCGATCGGGCTGATGTCTGGCATTAACCCTTTAGATGCGGCAATCAAACATTACCGGTTAGCTCAGTGTTGCTGTTCGAGACCTCCGCTGTGAAATGGCGGCGTCCCGAACAGCATGCAAGACGCAAGGAGGATCCCTACCTGCCTCCTTGCTGTCCGATCGCTAAATGACTGCTCTGTGCCTGAAATTCAGGCAGGAGCAGTCTAGGGGCAGAAACACTGATCAATGCTATGCTAGGGCATAACATTGAACAGTGTGAGAGATCAATGTACTGCATGTTATAGTCCCCCTATGGGAGCTGTAACATTGCAAAAAAATAAAAAAGTGAAAAAAAAAGTAAATAGAGATCATTTAACCCCTCCCCTAATAAAAGTTTGAATCACCCCCCTTTTCCCATGAAAAAAAAAAAAACTGTGTAAATAAAAATAAACATATGTTGTATTGCCATGTATGTAAATGTCCAAACTATAAAAATATATTGTTAATTAAACCGCACGGTCAATGGCGTACATGCAATTTTTGGTCACTTTTTATATCAGAAAAAATGAATAAAAAGCGATCAAAAAGTCAGATCAATACAAAAATGGTACTGCAAAAAATTTCAGATCACGGTGCAAAAAAATTGCCATCATACCGCCCAATATGTGAAAACATATAAACGTTATAGGGGTCAGAAGATGACAATTTTAAACATATAAATTTTCCTGCATGTAGTTATGATTTTTTACAGAAGTACAACAAAATCAAACATATATAAGTAGGGAATCATTTTAATCGTATGGACCTACAGAATACAGAGAAGGTGTCATTTTTACTGAAAAATGTACTGCGTAGAAACGGAAGCCCCCAAAATTACAAAATGGCATTTTTTCTTAAATTTTGTCGCACAATTTTTTTTTGTTTTGCCGTAGATTTTTGGGTAAAATGACTGATGTCATTACAAAGTAGAATTGGTAGCTCAAAAAATAAGCCATCATATGGATTTTTAGGTGCAAAATTCAAAGGGTTATGATTTTTAAAAGGTAAGGAGGAAAAAAACAAAATGCAAAAACGGAAAAATGCTCTGTCCTTAAGGGGTTAATTTAAGTAAACTTCCTATTAGAAATATTGCATTTTTTTCTTCCTAGGCGCCAACGTGCCACTGTACTAGAGGCTAATATATGACAGATGAGAGATGCGCACCAGCATTCTGTATTCCTTGGAGAATGGAATATTACAATCCATTATGAAACACAGATTTCCTTGGTCATGTGACTTATGTGATGACATCAATGAATTTTCTCTAAACACCCATGGTTCAAAAGCCAAATTGGCAGTTCTGTAGCACAGAGAGAAATATACGAGAATCTTCAGCAGCCATCAGTCATTTTTATTGTATGTCTACGATTGCTCCACATGTGAAATTTCACAACATAGGGAGGCTCTTGCAGCATGCTCCATGATTTCTTCTCGAGAAGACATTTTCTTGTGCCTGCATCAAAAATACTATTGAGGACAAGAAGAAAGCTTAAAGCAGGCACTGGCTGTGACGGCTGCCTGTGAGGAGAGTTTCTAGGGCTGTATTTATAGCTTGCACGGCCCTAGGCACCAAGTCTGGACACCACCCACCACTACCGGGGTAGATGAGGTAGCTGAAGCACAGCTTGGTGCTCTTGTGCTGATGTGGATTTACCTGCAAAAAATAGTTTTCACATGTCAAAAATTTTTATCAGTCAGGGCCTAAGTGCTGGCAAAAAGTTTTGATTGCTCGGTGTCTCAGTGCTTAAAACCCCCATCGTCCAGGAGAAAGAGCATCTCTATATTATGGCCTCATTATAAGACAGGATTACAATGAGCCAGGGAAAGAAGTGCTTAAAGGGGTACTCTGCCCCTAGACATCTTATCCCCTATCCCTGCTGGGGACCCCCGCAATGTTGGCTGCGACACCCCAGACATCCCGTGCCATCCAAGTCCCAACTTCGCTCCGTGCCAGATGACTGGCAATGCTGGGGACCCCTGCGATCTCCTGCTGCACTCGGCGTTTGTATAGAGCATTGGGTGCAGTGCCAGAGGCTCGTGACGTCACGACCATGCCCCCTCAATGCAAATCTATGGGAGGGGGCATTACGGCCGTCACGCCCCCTCCCATTGACTTGAATTGGGGGCCATGGTGGTGACGTCACAAGCCTCCGGTGTGGCACCCGACGCTCTAAACAAACGCCAAGTGCAGCAGGGAGATCACAGGGGTCCCCAGCGGCGGTACCCCTGCGATCAGACATCTTATCTCCTATCCTTTGAATCGGGAATAAGATGTCTAGGGACAGAGTACCCCTTTAAAGGGGTACTCTGGTGCTTAGACATCTAATCCCCTATCCCATCCCCCGTGTGATGTCACGCTCTGCCCCTCAATGCAAGCCTACGGGAGGGGGCGTGATAGCTGTCACGCCCCCTCCCGTAGGCTTGCATTGAGGGGCGGAGCGTGACATCACACGGGGGCGTGACATCACACGCCGCCTGCCCTGTAGTCGCTGGTAATCAGTCCCGGAGCGAACACGCTCCGGGGACTGATTACAAATAGGGTGCCACGTGCATGATCCCGGGGGTCCCCAGCGGCGGGACTCCCGCGATCAGGCATCTTATCCCATAAGATGTCTAAGCACCGGAGTACCCCTTTAAGCGCGCAATTCCTTTCACTCATTCTCTATCTCGGTGGGTGTTCAAGCATGTTGGAAGTTGTAATTTTACAACAGCTGGAGGCACCCTGGTTAGAGAACACTGGTCAAAATGGACATGTTTTCTATTGTTGGCAGAACAGTGCTGAAGTAAGATAAAGGAATAGAGGCGGTGAGGAAGCGTGAGGTGTTGGGATGAAGAGACACAGGAGTGGATGATGACAGATCAAGTGAGATGAATTGGAAGTGTCAACAGACTAGCAGCAGACCCGCATGGACATATAAGGCCGGGAATCTATTGTATCACTGCCATATGAGAAGTTGAGGAATGGGAAATGTAATGTCTGTAAGTCCCAGAAAACAAGACATTGTAAATGTATATATGGACATCTTCAAAGATGATCTATCTCTCAATTGTTACAAATACAACAATGCAAACTGTACTTTAACAATGTTTAACACTTCAAACGGGATACAGGATCCTGTTACCTTCACAGTAGCCTCATTTCCCTTCTATACGCTATAGACTACTCCTTTTGGCCTGACAAGTGACTCTACAGTCCCCTGTGTCTGAGTGGTTCCTAGGGCCTCAAAGTTATGCATTGTGGTTAAAAATAAATAAATAGACACTATCCCAATGACCCTATATTTTAAGGGCTATGATCACTCACCCAAAATACTGTCTCTGTTTCCAAAAGTCCACCCTTTGACTTTGTGCTTCCACCAAATCCCTCTATTAAAGTCACCCCCTGGACCTAGATTCAGCTATGTTCACATCTAATCACAGTTGCTTTTTCTTCACAAGACTGGCACATATGACAGTACGGACCACGCACAACTACACAGCCTCTCTCTGGTTTGAGCATATGCCAATGGAACCCAGATTGGACTATCTTCCCACCCTGTCAGTCCCAGATAGGTATGTCACCTGGCCGGTATTTTACAGGCACAGCCGGTATTTTGGCCACCCTGCGGGTATTTTTATATTAAAAATACCGGTAATTCAATGGTCAGTATTTATCCAACCAATACTCCACCTCCAGGAATGTTGAGCCATAACCTATACCAGTGTTTCCAAACCAGAGCACCTCTAACTGTTGCAAAACCACAACTCCCAGCGTGTCCAGACAGCCAACGGCTGTCTGGGCATGCTGGGAGTTGTAGTTTTGCAACAGCTGGAGGCACTCCTGGTTGGGAAAAACTGACCTGTACTATATACTACTATAAATGCCAACATGCTGGGAGTTGTAGTTTTGCAACAGCTGGAGGCACCCCTTGTCGGGAAACACCGACCTATACTATATACTACTATATAGTCCCACATGCTGGAAGTTGTAGTTTTCATTGGAAGAAGCTGTTGAGCCGCAGGCTGGGAGTTGTAGTTAGTAACTAACTGCAACTCACAAATTTAATTAAAAAAAAAAAAGCGATGAAAAAGTCACATCAAGACAAAAATGGTACTGTTAAAAAATACAGATCAGGGCGCAAAAAATGAGCCCTCATACAGTCCCGTATAAGGAATAATAAAAAGGTTATAGGGGTCAGAATAGGAAAAAATGTCCTCCGCATATGTGTATTCTGTGATGTTCCGCATATATAATTAAATATGGCTGGCTGGTATTGTTTTGCAAGAAAGGTGGCAACCCTAGCCCCAGACCACGTATGGTCTTTTGTTCACTGACCACCTGTTAGACTAAGGCTACATCCTGTTGTGACCTCCACTTCTAAGGATCCACTCACTTTATCAGCAGTAAACTCTGCAGCATATCTGCATCATGTCAGGCTCCTTTTGGGCCTAGCTTTACCCTCAAGCCTTACTCTTAGCTGTCTCTCAGAAGAGTCTCGTTCCTTTGTCTGCCCACACTACAGGGCACCTCAACTTGACATCAGCTGACCTGAAAAATACCAGAACCTATACAGTACAACACATACACATACATGCCATTACCAGTGAATATCAGCAGTGCTTCAACCAAGGCCATGATGCACATATACCAATCTGACATATACAAAATAACAGTAGAATTAATGGCACATGATAGATGGGGGACCTTGTTTTACATGCAGTCCAGAAACCTATTCCTCTGGATCCACGCCTGTTAGGCTGCTTTCACACTATGAAATGTACCCATTATATATCACCCGTTATAAAATAGCCGGCGATCACGGGGTTAAACCGCCATTAGAAAATCCCTAACATACATTAGAAAATCCCATTATAGTCTATGGGATTTTTCTAATAGCCATTTTAACCCGTTATCTTGGGATGGGCGATTGAACGGAAGAAATGGTGCATACACTATTTCTCCCGTTACTTTCTCCCGTCATAAAATAACGGTGTGGTGGCGGGATTGGGATAAAGCCTTGTGGGGGTGTAGGGTACTTAGGGTGTTGCTGTTCGGTATTATAAAGGACGCTGTTAACCCTTGTCACTCGTGACGCCAGGGTGAGGGCTAAATGCTGTAATCTTGATAGGCCTATTGCCACCCTTCCCAAGAGCAATAGGTGATGCAGAAATAAAGGATTGTTCACAACCACTGTTAACTGGAAACTTGCTGGAACTTTTACTGAAGAATTTCTGTACATGCAACAATAGTAACAGTCCAGATAACGGAGTCTCTATGCATTTAGCTTGAGCAGTGATTGACAGTTGGTTTGGATCAGATAAGCTCAATTTAGCTTCTTAGGGATTGTATAGCAGAGATCCGCTGGATTTAAGGGTGCGTTTAGGTCCAGTGATCTTGCGCTGAGTAGCAGGGAATTGCTTAGTCTATCCGCTAGGTTAGAGGCCGAGGCCGCAAGGCTTTGGCCTAGTAAATCGTCTTGTAAGCTGCGGAGGTCCTACCTCTTCCAGAGTCAGCAACCCAAGAGAGGGATCAAGATGGCGCAGGTCCCTTAGATGGGCAGGGGCCGGCCGTTTTGGATTGGTCCGTAACAACTGTCACTCCCCGTTACAAGGTCCTGTAGCAAAACCATGGAGTTCTAACCTAATCACGTGACCAGCAGGTCCTGCTACGCTGAATAGGTAGGCAATTAAATATATACATATTTATATAATTATACTTATATTTATATTGATAAGAACTTCTATACAGTCATTGACTAACTGAGAGGTGACAAGGGGATAACTACAGAAGAGGGACCTCGACGTCCTAGGGACTCTGACTATGGGGACCTCTATAAAGGTAACGTATACAATAGGGTACCGGGACACCACAACGGGTTAAAACAGCTATTAGAAAAATCCCATATATAACAGGTACTTTTCATAGTGTGAAAGCAGCCTTAACCTCTTAAGGACCCATGACGTATGCATACGTCATGGGTCCCGGTCCTGCGATATAACGCGGGGTCACACAGTGACCCCGCATCATATCGCGGCGGGCCCGGCATCATAGTGAAGCCGGGACCCGCCTCTAATAGCGCTAAAAACGAAAGTAAAAGTGCCCGGCTAGCTCAGGGAGCTGTTCGGGATCGCCGCGGTATAATCGCGGCATCCCGAACAGCTGTAGCACAGGAGGAAGGTCTCTTACCTTCTCCTGTGCTGTCCGATCGCCGAATGAATGCTTCAAGCCTGAGATCCAGGCTTGAGCATTCAATCGCCGAAAACACTGATTGATCCATTCCTATGGAGATGGATCAATCAGTGTTAAAGATCAGTAAATGCAATGTTATAGCCCCTTATGGGAGCTATAATGTTGCATAAGAAAAGTGTAAAAAAATCATTAACCCTTTCAATTATCCCTTCCCCTAATAAAAGTTTAAATCACCCGGCATTTCCAAAAAAAAAAAAAACATTATGTAAATAATAATAAAAATAAACATATGTGGTATCGCCGCGTGCGGAAATGTCCGATTTATAAAAATATACCGCTTTTTAAACCGCTCGTTTAATGGCGTACGCGCAAAAAAATTCCAAAGTCCAAAATAGCGCATTTTTGATCACTTTTTATACCACAAAAAAGTGAATAAAAAGTGATCAAAAAGTCTGATCAGAACAAAAATGGTACCGCTAAAAACTTCAGATGATGGCGCAAAAAATGAGTCCTCAAAGCGCCCTGAACACAGAAAAATAAAAAGTTATAGGGGTCAAAAGATGACCATTTTAAACGCATAAATTTTCCTGCATGTATTCATGATTTTTTTCGGAAGTGATACAAATTCAAACCTATACAAGTAGGGTATCATTTTAACCGTATGGACCTACAGAATACAGATAAGGTATCATTTTTGACAAAAAATGTACTGCGTAAAAATAGAAGCCCCCAAAACTTACAAAATAGTGTTTTTTCATCAATTTTGTCGCACATTGATTTTTTTTCCCGTTTCACCGTAGATTTTTGGGTAAAATGACTAATGTCATTACAAAGTAGAATTAGTGACGCAAAAATTAAGCCATTATATATAATTTTAGGTGAAAATTTTTAAGAGTTATGATTTTTTAAAGTTAAGGAGGAAAAATTGAAAATCAAAAAATGGAAAAAGCCCGGGTCCTTAAGGGGTTACATAAGTCTTTAGGGTACGTTCACACGAGTGGATTTTCAGCGTATTTTACGCTGCGGATCCGCTGGTGAAGGCCCACTCTATGCTGTCTTTACATGTGCCTGCTCGTAGTGGCAATACGCCGCGATGAGCAGACACCCTGCAGCGATGTGCGTGGCATACGTGCACATGGCGGCCACTCTCCCTGCTCTAAGCTAGGCAGAGAGCTCCCACGATGTGCGAGTATACTGCAACTCGCACATCGCAGTGTATCTGCTCGTAGCGGCGTATTGCCACTACGAGCAGGCACATGTAAAGATAGCATAAAGCGGGCCTTCACCAGCAGATCCGCAGCAAAATACGCTGCGAAAATCTGCTCGTGTGAACATACCCTTATACACTAGGTGGATCTACTCAATGAGAACCAGTTGCCTATGCATTGACAAAGCATAGAAGATCAAGGGTTAGGTATTGAAGAGGTACTAGAGCAAATGTACATTGTGATGTGGTGTCCCGGTACCGTATTGTATACGTTAACCATATAGAGGTCCCTAGGAGTCCCTAGGACGTTGGGGTCCCTCTTTTGTAGTTTTCCCCTTGTCACCTCTCACTTAGTCGATGACTATATAGCAGTTCTTATTAATTTAAATATAAGTATAAGTATAAATATGTATATATTTAGTTATCTACCTGTTCGGAGCGTAGCAGGACCTGCGGGTCATGTGATTAGGTTAGAACTCTATGGTTTTGCTACAGGACCTTTGGAGGTTCCCGTGACGTGTTCGCCCACAATGCACTGTAACGGTGACAGTCGTTACGGACCAATCAAAAACGGCCAGGCCCTGCCCATATAAGGGACCTGCGCCATCTTGGTCCCTCTCTTGGGTTGCTGACTCTGGAAGAGGTAGGACCTCCGCAGCTTACAAGACGATTTACTAGGCCAAAGCCTTGCGGCCTAGGCCTCTAACCTAGCGGATAGACTAAGCAATTCCCCGCTACTCAGCGCAAGATCACTGGACCTAAATACTCTCCTAAATCCAGCGGATCTCTGCTATATATTCCTTCAGAAGCTAAATTGGGCTTATCTGATCCCAACCGACTGTCAATCGCTGCTCAAGCTATATGCAAAGAGACTCTGTTATCTGGACTGTTACTATTACCACATGTACAGAAATTCTTCAGTAAAATTTCCAGCAAGTTTTCAGTTAACAGTGGTTGTGGACAATCCTTTATTTCTGCAGCACCTATTGCTCTTGGGAAGGGTGGCAATAGGCCTATCAAGAAACCCAGCATTTAACCCTCACCCTGGCGTCACGAGTGACAAGGGTTAACAGTGCCCTTAACTATTCTGAACAGCAACACCCTAAATACCCTACACCCCCACAAGACAGTATCCTCTCATCCGCCACCACATAAACATCACAAATACTTGCCCTGATGACCTGACAACAGCCAGCGGTCCTCATCACATACGATGCATATCGCCTTTTCTTATTGAAAATTTCCGGTGCTGTAAAACCTCTTCTTCTCATCTGTATTTATTTCATCCTTGGAACAAAAATCTTTTGTCATCAGAAGTGATCCTTAGACACAAGCAGTGAAGCACGCAATGCTAGGCCTAAACCAAAACTAAGGAGAATTTTTTCTGGGGTCAGGAGGGTTATGTGCCCGGCTAATAAATTCCAGATGGCTACAGATTTACTGATAAGAAACTCAGCTTGGTACAGATTGCATGTGATGTGGGACGGTATGATTGTGGAGACCACAGGAGATTGGATGATTAGTACAAAAAAAGTGGAAAAAGGTAATTTCAGGTATTTCAGATGAAACCCCACGACCTACTGTATAAGGAGATTTCTAAATGTCCCAAAATGTCGAGAACCTCCTCAAAAGTCTGTGTCAGAAAAGCATAAGCATTTTTATATATGTACAGTTTGTGAAGTACGGTAATTCCCACCAATGACACATCTTGGAAAGACCATTAAAGGGGTACTCTGTCGCTTAGACATCTTATCCCCTATCCAAAGGATAGGGGATAAGATGCCTGATCGCGGGGGTCCCGCCGCTGGGGACCCCCGTGATCTTGCACACCGCACCCCGTTTAAAATCAGTCCCCGGAGTGTGTTTACTGCCGATCACGGGGCCGGAGCGTTGTGACGTCAAGGCTCCGCCCCGTGTGACGTCACGCTCCGCCCCCCTCAATGCAAGCCTATGGGAGGGGGCGTGGCACTACCCCTCCCACAGGCTTGCATTGAGGGGGCAGAGCGTGACATCACACGGAGCGGAGCCTTGACGTCACAACGCTCCGGCCCCGTGATCGACAGTAATCAGACCCGGAGCGAACACGCTCCGGGGACTGATTTTAAACGGGGTGCGGCGTGCAAGATCACGGGGTCCCCAGCGGCGGGACCCCCGTGATCAGGCATCTGTGTACAAAACAGAAATACCAATAAAGAAATAAAGTAAAGCGACAATTTAAACAGTAAAACATAACTGCAGTATATAATCTTCTATAAGTCTTTTGTCTTATTGTTTTACTTCTCATAGTATATTATCATTATTATTATTATCTTATTAATAATAATAATATTATGCTGATTATAATTATAATTTTTATTGGATTTACATGGTATTTGGAATGATTAGTGACTGGTGCTTCATAGGATTATAACTGTGGTAACCCAGATTAGCACTTTGGATGTCTTAATATCCCCCTCAATATTTTTATTGTCAGGTCTGACTTTATGAGAAAACCACTTTTTAACTAAATAGGAAATTCTATGCGGATAATTTTCACCGATTCCGGGTACTTTTTTTCCATTACAGTCAGTGCACATTTGTTTAGCTGCTATAACTTCTTTAGTTGTTGGCAAATCTATGTGAGATTTTTTTTTTTAAATCCACATGAATTAAACCATCTGCTGTGTTTTATTCACCCAACAGGACACTAAATTTCAACTCACCAGTAGTGTCTTTTTCAAGCAAGTAAGTGATCACACCAGTGCACCTATAAGGCGCACTGGTGTGATCACTTACTTGCTTGAAAAAGACACTATAGCTGAGTTGAAATGTAGTGTCCTGTTGCCTAGGACACATCCCTTCCTTAGCAGTTGATGTCAGAATAAGTGAGCAGTAGAACAGAGGGATTAGTGAGCCAAATACAGAAGCTAGACACATAAAAAAACATATATAAAGAATCTACCAGACCTAGTGAGTAAAATATATAACCATTATTTAAATTTTTTTCTGTGATATGACCGGTACACTTTAAATAAGGCACAAATGGTCAAAATGTTGGTGTAGATTTCATCTTCTTACTTTTAGCCAATCATAAAATGCATTAATTTACTAGGAAGCTTGTGGCTTTCAATAAATTACGCAAGAATGACTCTAGCTTTCCTTTTCCTATGCTAGTATGAGATAAGCCGGTCTTAGTAAATGTGGGCCAGGGGATATGCGCTCTGCCTTGCTGCTGCTATTGCCTGTGTATATAAGGGCAGGACAAGCAGTGTTCTGTACATGCTCCTGGCTTGTCAATCATCCTGCTTAGGGATGAGCAAATCGAATCTGACGAATCCGAATTCGTAACAAATTTCATGGTCCGCACTCGCTTCATTAAACTCCATTTAGTGCGGTCCAGGCTCCAGGGCATCTAAAATGGTGGATCCACATGTGAGGATATGGGGCAAGGAATCTTGGGAAGGCGGGAACAAGGGTCAGCGGGATGACCCTGAATCACATGCAGCCTATCAGCAGCCAGTCACCCCTGTGACATCACAGCCCTATACAATCTGCAGCCATATTGCAGCCAGTCACTTCAGCCTTTCATTGCAGAGAGATAGATAGGGACACAAAAGTGCTGTGTGTTGGCCAGAAAAGCATTTTTCCAGCAGCGATTCACCTCCTAGTCACGTCAGTGTTCTGTTGCATGGAGAGAGGGTCAGAGAGCAGTTTGTGTTGCACAGAAAAGCATTCTTACAGCAGCGATTCACCTCCTAGTTACGTCAGTGTTCTGTTGCATGGAGAGAGGGTCAGAGAGCAGTTTGTGTTGCACAGAAAAGCATTCTTACAGCAGCGATTCACCTCCTAGTTACATCAGTGTTCTATTACAGAGAGGGACAGAGACCAGTGTGTTGCACAGAACAGCAGTGATTCAGCTCAAGCACAAATCCTGCCTAGAAGCACTGATAGGGAAGAGAGTGATATTGAGAGAGAAAGTGCAATTTTGGGTGTAGTACACAGCGACTGTGTGCTGCAGCACTGGTGTGTACTGCTGGTGTTGTAGACAAATACTTTTTTAAGTGTACTGGACTGCATTGTCCTCCCCTCATAAGTGCATACCACATACGTACACCTAAGTGGTGTACTATTTTGTTCCTGTTAAAGGGGTACTCCGGTAAAAAAAAAATTTTTTAAATCAACTGGTGCCAGAAAGATAAACAGATTTGTAAATTACTGTACTTATTAGCTGCTGAATACTACAGATTAAATTATTTTCTTTTTGGAACAGACTGCTCTCTAGTGTTGAGCAGCATAGACCATATTCGAATTTGCGAATATTCGCGAATATTCGCATATTCGTAATATCCTCGTTTTATTTTCGCATATGTGAAAATTCGTGTATGTGAAAATTCGCATATGCGAAAATTAGCATAAATAAAAATTAACATAAACGGAAATTCGCATATGTGAAAAATTAGCATATGCTAATTTTTGCATATGCGAACATTCGCACGCCAGTTTCACACAGTAGTATTAGAGCCTTCTTTACACCATACAAGCTGGAAGCAGAGAGGGATTATCACTGTGATGTGTACTGTGAAAAAGAAAAAAAAAAAGAATATTCATAATTACGAATATATAGTGCTATATTCGCGAATATGTGATATTCGCGAATAAAATTCGTTTTGCGAATATTCGCGAGCAACACTACTGCTCTCTGATTACATCACTAGCACAGTGTTCTACACCCCTAATGAGGCTCTCTTTCGACCAGAAATAGCCATTTTTAAAACAGATTTGTTGCACATAAATTCAGTCCGAAACTAAATTTTGGGGAAAATTCAGCGAATTGGCCAAATTAAATTTTTCAAAATTCCGCTCATCTTTAATCCTGCTGTGTAAGCCAGAAGCGTGTCAAAGAGCCTCGCTGCACATAGCCCTACTTGTCCTCCCAGCACAGAGCCCTGCTTGTCCTCAGTGTACAGAGCCCTGCTTGTCCTCAGTGTACAGAGCCTTGCTTGTCCTCAGTGTACAGAGCCTTGCTTGTCCTCATTGTACAATGACCTGCTTGTCCTCACTGCACAGAGCCCTGCTTGTCCTCAGTGTACAGAGCCCTGCTTGTCCTCAGTGTACAGAGCTCTGCTTGTCCTCAGAGTACAGAGCCCTGCTTGTCCTTAGTACACAGAGCCCTGCTTGTCCTCACTGTACAGAGCCCTGCTTGTCCTCAGTGTACAGAACCCTGCTTGTCCTCAGTGTACAGAGCACTGCTTGTCCTCAGTGGAGCCTGCTTCTCCTCACTGCACAGAGCTCTGCTTGTCCTCAGTGTACAGAGCCCTGCTTGTCCTCAGTGTACAGAGCCCTGCTTGTCCTCAGTGTACAGAGCCCTGCTTGTCCACAGTGTACAGAGCCCTGCTTGTCCTCAGGGCACAGAACCCTGCTTGTCCTCAGTGTACAGTGCCCTGCTTGTCCTCAGTGTACAGAGCCCTGCTTGTCCTCAGTGTACAGAACCATGCTTGTCCTCAGTGTACAGAGCCCTGCTTGTCCTCAGTGAAGCCTGCTTCTCCTCACTGCACAGAGCTCTGCTTGTCCTCAGTGTACAGAGCCCTGCTTGTCCTCAGCGTACAGAGCCCTGCTTGTCCTCAGTGTACAGAGCCCTGCTTGTCCTCAGCGTACAGAGCCCTGCTTGTCCTCAGTGTAAAACGACCTGCTTGTCCTCCCTGCACAGAGCCCTGCTTGTCCTCACTGCACAGAGCCCTGCTTGTCCTCAGTGTACAGAGCCCTGTTTGTCCTCAGCTAACCGAGCCCTGCTTGTCCTCAGTGTACAGAGCCCTGCTTGTCCTCAGTGCACAGAGCCCTGCTTGTCCTCAATGCACAGAGACCTGCTTGTCCTCACTACACAGAGCCCTGCTTGTCCTCAGTGCACAGAGCCCTGCTTGTCCTCAGTGTACAGAGCCCTGCTTGCCCTCAGTGTACAGAGCCCTGCTTGTCATCAGTGTACAGAGCCCTGCTTGTCCTCAGAAAACCGAGCCCTGCTTGTCTTCAGTGTACAGAGCCCTGCTTGTCCTCAATGCACAGAGCCCTGCTTGTCCTCAGTGTACAGATCCCTGCTTGTCCTCAGCGAACAGAGCCCTGCTTTTCCTCAGTGTACAGAGCCCTGCTTGTCCTCAGTGCACAGAGCCCTGTTTGTCCTCAGTGCACAGAGATCTGCTTGTCCTGAGTGTACAGAGCCCTGCTTGTCCTCAGTGCACAGAGCCCTGTTTGTCCTCAGTGCACAGAGATCTGCTTGTCCTCAATGCACAGAGCCCTGCTTGTCCTCAGTGAACAGAGCCCTGCTTGTCCTCAGTGTACAGAGCCCTGCTTGTCCTCAATGTACAGAGCCCTGCTTGTACACCCTCACTTCCTGTATTTGGACTCCTCACAAAGACACACAGACAATGGCTACAGGGATAAAAATATACACATTTTTTTTACTCAATGCATATGAAAAATATATGTATAATGGTATTATCTACATTATATAAAACATTTTTGTTAAAGTCAGGTACACTTTAAGGCAGAGTTTTCCCAACAAATGTTCCTCCAGCTGTAGCAAAACTACAACTCCTAGCCTGCCCAAACAGCCAACGTAGTTGTAGTTTTGCAACAGCTATTGGCACACTGGTTGGGAAACACTGTCTCATAGGAAATAGTTTTTAAGACTTTAGACAACAAAATATATTAAACCAACGACAAGCCATCAGTCGTTTAATAAAGTTATGACTGAAGATTCACATCTGCTATCCACACTGAAGGTAAGAAGAATATTCTTTTATAAAGGATAAGAAACAAGATCCGTATAAAACATATAAAATTAAGTCATGTGAAAAAAAAAACATGCCTCTAAGAACGAAATATTAAGATCCGCAAGGCTTGAAACATGTCAGGGGTTACTTTTGCTTAAAAATACATGTCTATTTTTATATTGAATTTTAAGATGACCTAATACATTGCTTATAGTTTTAACATTTTGGGGGTTCTTAATATCTTGTTTTTTGTTGTTTTTTTTCCATAGATTTTTTTTTTTAAGAAATCAACTTTGTTGTTAGTAACATAGCCAAAATAACATAAAAAGGGAATTTACCATAGTAAGCATCAAAATGGTTATCAGAAACAAATTTTTTTGTAGATCATCACAGCAGAACGTCCATTTGGGGTAATGAGGTGTACAAGATTCCCATATTACAAATACTATGAAGGGCTAAAGGAGCTTAAGGGACACTAGGATTAAGTCGGTATTTTGGGAAGCGTTCATTTTCAAGGTTTCCAAAGACCCCAGCAGAGAGCTGGTGAACTCCGGGAGAATAGACAATTGACCAGAACAACAATCATTCGTATAACATGAAAAAAATACATAAAACAACATAACAAAATGTTTTCGGATGTCTATATAGTCTCTTTTCCTGGTTATGAGTAAACGAGGATCAAACCAGGGACTCGTTCTCGGAGGGCATATAGTCACCCAATCATGGGTAAGGAGTAGAGAACTAATCCGTTAAGAGTCTATGGAAAGGGTGGGTCAGGCGCACCAGTGCATACTGTTGAGCCATAACCCCAGGCTTTAATGAACTTAGATAGATTATGAAGTTGTAGAGCCAACAGCCTTTCCAACGAGCAAGAGAAATTTACATGCTCAATAATTTCAGTTAATAAAGGAGCAGTGGGCTTTTTTTAATGTCTTGTAATAATTAGCTTGGTTGCACATAGAGTGAAGGCTACCACTGATTTGTGAGCCTTGGGGATCTTAGATAAGTCTATCAGGAGAATTGCTAATTGGGGGGTCAGAGTAAGTTGTAAGCCCAAAATGGAGGAGAGTAAAGATCCAACTTCCTTCTATAGAGGTTGTTAAACAGGAAATTCCCACAGAATGTGTAAGAGGGTGCCCTCTTGCTTGCAGTTCCTCCAGCATTGAGAGGGGCAATCAGGGTAAATTTTGTGGAGCCTTGAAGGGGTATAGTACCGTCTAATATATGTCTTAGCTACAGCTTTCTGATGGCTTGCATTCTTAAACAATTTGTAAATATCAGAGAGGGCATGCTGCCATTGGTGCGGAGATGTAGCAGCTGGGACTTCTGAGGACCATTTTCTAAGCAGGGCCATTGCGGAGAACACAGTCTTACCATTCAGGAGGAGGTAGTAAAATTAGATCCCTCTCTGCTTGGGGCAGGGTCTGGACATGAAGGCTAAAGTTGGAAAGCTGTTAGCGATGCCATACTGGGTTGGACACCTAAACCACAGACAAATAAGAGGCAAAGCGAGAGAGGTTTGCCAGTGGCCCCTGCTCCGGAGACTCGTGGTCCTATTAGGAGTTGATTACTACCCAATAGTGTTGCTCGCGAATATTCGCAATGCGAATTTTATTCGCAAATATCGCATATTCGCGAATTCACGAATATTTGCGAATATAGCGCTATATATTCGTAATTCCGAATATTCATTTTTTTTTGTTTTTTTTTTTCACAGTACACATCACAGTGATCATTCCTCTCTGCTTCCAGCTTGTGTGGTGTAAAGAAGGCTCTAATACTACTGTGTGAGACTGATGTGCGAATTTTCGCATATGCGAAAATTTGCATATGCTAATTTTCGCATACGCGAATTTACGCTTGTGCTAATTTTTGTATATGCGAATTTCCGCATATGTTAATTTTCGCATGCGCGACTTTTCGCATATGCGAAAATAAAACGAGAATATTACGAATATGCGAATATTCGCGAATATATAACGAATATTCGTCCATATATTCGCGAAAATTCGCGAATTCGAATATGGCCTATGCCGCTCAACACTACTACCCAATTCTTGTCAGAGGAACCATGTCACCAGTGTGAAAGCTGATCTAGGAAACAAGCTTGGTAATAGACTTTAATATCTGGGACCCCCAGACATCCCACTGTTCTCTGATAGCACAGCATGCAATGGGCTGTTCTCGGCCTTGTACCTTGTTGGAGAAAGGCACTTTCACTAAAATCTTTCGGAATAGGTAGAGCAGCTTTGGGAGCAATAGTATCTTAGCGAGGGCTATGCTGCCAAACCAGGAAGTAGTGAATATCGCTATACAGAGGGCTTGCAATTGGATGTCATCTAGCACTGGGGGAAGTTGGTAGCATAGAGGTGTGAAGTGGGGGAGGAAGCTTGATGCCTAAATAGATATCTTGTTTTTGAATGGTTGTTGAGTGTTAACATGGGATCCGGCCCATCATCTGTCCGTGTCTCGCCCACTGATGACCCTGTATTCTACTGGACTCTATTCATATGGTGGTGAGCTAACTCTTGCTTTTTTCTTTCTATGCATGCTATTAATGCATTATTCTTGCTAATTTTTTAACCATATCAGTTTTATTGCCGGACTAAACACTGTGGCAGACAACAGTTTTCAGTCCAGCAACAGAACCCAGATACGGTCCAAAAATTAGCCGACTAGAGACACTAGCTGGCTCCATCTGGCTCATTGAAATAAATGGGGTGCGGTGCAGGTCCAATGGGGATACGGCAGCAGACGGTTTTACCATATCCCCAAACGTGGTGTGTACAAGTCTTTATAAAGGGTTCAAACAGTGCAGTGTTGCTCTTAGATACTAATAAAAGAGAACCCCATGAGATGATTTATATGCAAATATGTGACACAAAGAGACAAAAGCATCAATATTCACTATGTTTCGTATAAATTCTTCTGTCTTCTTTGAAAAAGCACTTTAGTTCAAAAAGCAATATATAATTTACAGAGAAGATTAGAACTGTGTATACTAAATTTTATTTTTGCCAAAAATTTTTATGAAGACTTCAAAAAGTCATACTTTATCTGCAATGTAAACCAGTCTGACTTTTATGTCCAGAACTGAGATGCTACTGCTTGCTTTTCCATTTCTGCTCTTGCTTGTTTATCTTAACACTCTTGAGAAATACTTTTTCGAGGACTTGTCCATTTGCTTTGTTTAAATCTTACTTTTAACACTATGTGACCTTAAAGAAGCTTGTCAAAGTTGCATGGATGTTAATTTGCATAGATGGTTTCTTGTTTTTCTTTTTACTTAGAATTAATACATAAGGCTCAATATGTTTATAGAGAGATTACTGACCTTAAATTCAAAGAATATTTTCAATACTTTGACTTATTTGTCATCTAAAAGATATAAACATATATAAAAGTACATTTTTCCTAAAGATTACTTTAATCCTATATCTAATCCTGTAAAATAATTAATTGTAAATGTAATTTTAAGTTCAAATGGTCCCTGTTGTTACAAACTACAATTCTCTATTTAATAGACCATGTAATTTCTAACATATTCACAAATCAATTAATTAGCAAAAAATGACTACTTACCCCAGAGAAAAAAAACGCTAATACCTTGGCTCCTAGTTGTCTCACTTCCTGCAATCTGCGATCCATAGCCTGTTATTAGGCTCAGTCCATCTCTAGTATCAGAGACACCAAGACAGAACACAGGAAGTGGGGTGGTGCTTACATTTTGCTATGTGCAGAGAGAAAGATAGCCTGGGTGGTGCATCTGAAATCTAAAAGCTTGTCTGTCTCCTTCAGAGGATCCACACTGTACCTGAAAGGTAATCAAGGCTTCCCTGTGATCTTTCACCACCCACAAAGTTCTAGGCAGTTGTTCTTTGTGTAATTATCTGTGTTGTTACTATGTATATAGTGTTTCCTCCTAAATATAATATTCCCATCCTTTTAGTTTGTAGGCTTGTCATCATCATTATCATCAGCCACAGTTCACTGCATAGGGTAACCCCTCACTTTCTATGTCGGCGCTGTTTCTTTAATTACTGCTCCCATAGCACCTTGCAAACCCGGTGCATCAGTAACCCCTTTTCCCTCCACATGCTACATAATATGTTCTGCTGCCATACATCCCAGCTCTGGTCCTGCCTCCTTAAATTGAGGGAAAAAGAAGTACCGTATTTTTCGCCCTATAGGACGCACCGGCATATAAGACGCACCCTATTTTAAAGGTGCAAAATCTAGAAAAAAAAGATTCTGCACCCAACAGTGAACTTCAACTTGAGAACCTCCAGATGTTGCAAAACTACAACTCCCAGCATGCCCGGACAGCCGTTGGCTGTCCGGGCATGCTGGGAGTAGTAGTTTTGCAACATCTGGAGGTCCGCAGGTTGAAGACCACTGGTATAGGAGGTAGTACTCACATGTCCCCGCCACTCCGGACCCATCATCGCTGCCCAGGATGTCGATCCATCGCTGTCGCCGCGTCCCCGACGCTCCGGACGTCTTCTTCCCCGGGATCCATGCTCTCCGTCGCCGTCATCACGTTGCTACGCACGCCGCTCCTATTGGATGACGGGACGGCGTGCACGACGACGTGATGACGTCAAAGGAGAGCGCCGGCCATGCAGGGGATCCCAGCATGGAGCAGACACTGAGAAGGCAGGTAAGGTCCCTCTCGGTGTCCTGTAAGCTGTTCGGGACACCGCGATTTCGCCGCGGCGGTCCCGAACAGCCCGACTGAACAGTCGGGTTAGTGTTACTTTCGCTTCAGACACGGCGGTCAGCTTTGATCGCCGCGTCTGAAGGGTTAATACAGGACATCACCGCGATCGGTGATGTCCTGTATTAGCTGCGGGTCCCGGCCGTTGATGGCCGCAGGGACCACCACGATAGGTGTGTATTCGCCATATAAGACGCACCAACTTTTCCCCCCCAGTTTTGGGGAAGAAAAAATGCGTCTTATACGGCGAAAAATATGGTAGCTGTGCACCATGGAGTGGACCTTCAGGGACTCAATTGCACCAGTTACATTGTCAAGGTTTGATGTAACAAATCTAGGCAGGTTTTTAACCCCTTAAGGACTCAGCCCATTTTGGCCTTTAAAGAATTTAATTTTTACGTTTTCATTTTTTCCTCCTCGCCTTCTAAAAATCATAACTCTTTTATATTTTCTTCCACATCCGCTTGTTTTTTGCGCGACCAGTTGTCCTTTGTAATGACATAACTCATTATATCATAAAATGTATGGCGCAACCAAAAACACTATTTTTGTGGGGAAATTAAAAAGAAAAACGCAATTTTGCTAATTTTGGAAGGTTTCGTTTTCACGCCGTACAATTTATGGTAAAAATGATGTGTGTTCTTTATTCTGAGGGTCAATATGATTAAAATGATACCCATTATTACATACTTTTCTATTATTGTTGTGCTTAAAAAAAATCACAAACTTTTTAACCAAATTAGTACGTTTATAATCCCTTTATTTTGATGACCTCTAACTTTTTTATTTTTCCGTATAAGCGGCGGTATGGGGGCTCATTTTTTGCGCCATGATCTGTACTTTTTCACGCCGTTCACCGTACAGGATCATTAACATTTTAATTTAATAGTTCGGACATTTACGCACGCGGCGATACCAAATATGTCTATAAAATTTATTTTTTACGCTTTTTGGGGGTAAAATAGGAAAAAACTGACGTTTTACTTTTTATTGGGGGAGGGGATTTTTCACTTTTTTTTTACTTTTACTTTTACATTTTTTTACATTTTTTTTTTACACTTGAATAGTCCCCATAGGGGACTATTCATAGCAATACCATGATTGCTAATACTGATCTGTTCTATGTATAGGACATAGAACAGATCAGTGTTATCGGCTATCTTCTGTTCTGGTCTGCTCGATCTCAGACCAGAGCAGGAGACGCCGGGAGCCGGAAGGAGGAAGGTGAGGGGACCTCCGTGCGGTGTTCTGAATGATCGGATCCCCACAGCAGCGCTGCGGGCGATCCGATCATTCATTCAAATCGCGCACTGCCGCAGATGCCGGGATCTGTATTGATCCCGGCACCTGAGGGGTTAATGGTGGACGCCCGCGAGATCGCGGGCGTCGGCCATTGCCGGCGGGTCCCTGGCTGCGATCAGCAGCCGGGATCAGCTGCGCATGACACGGGCATCGCTCCGATGCCCGCGGTTATGCACAGGACGTAAATGTACGTCCTGGTGCGTTAAGTACCACCTCACCAGGACCTACATCTACGTCCTGCGTCCTTAAGGGGTTAAAAATCTTTTGAAAGAACAGGTATGCTTTAAAGGGATTTAATGCAGTAACACATCTGGGACCCCTATGATTGACAGAACAAAGAGGCTGAAGAGTACTTCAGTGAACACTGAGCTTCTCATCTGTACTTGGGGTTGTGTCTGGTACAACAGCTAAGCTCATCTTCATTCTGCTAATTGTTAAAGGGCCCAGTGTTTAAGAAATGTGGCTTGTTGGCTCTCCCCTAACATACAACATTTTTGATCTGCACAACCACACCAGAGAGCAACTATAATAAATCATTTTATCCTATGCAGCATTGAATGGGACACCGGGTGCAATGGATACAACTAGCTACACTTGGTGTTCCCAACCATGCTGGCTCCAGATCACCCTAAGGGTACATTCACACATACAGGATCCTGCGTAAATTTGATGCGCAGGATTTGTAACTGCAGATTAGAAGCGGTGCTCAGTCATTTAGTTTACATTGAAATTTGCAATAGAAAATCCTGTGCAGAAAATCCTGCGCATCAAATCTGCGTACATGTGAACGTACCCTAAATATGTATACCCAGCCTAACTCCTGAGCTACTTCACTGAATCAAATAAAAGTGATATTAGAAAATGAAAATCTATTACATTAGTAAGACAAGTCCAAAAAGGAAGCTTCACTTTAAGGTCATTGTTGGCTTCCTTACAAGAACGTAAAAAAATAACATCTAAATTTTCAGCTAATCCAGTTAAATCCCATAGCTACATGACAATTCAGATATCTGCTTCAGGATGGAAAGCTCTACAGTTTCTCTTTTTCCTGGCAGAAACCTTTCCCCTACGCTGCCAGTATTACATCTTAGTTTGCTTATAATTTTATGGATGGGTGAAAACAACATTTTGGAAGTTGATGACAAGAATGAAGGATGATTTTATTGGTCGGGCGCGGAAAAAAACAAGAACAAAGGCAAAACTGTATCAAACAAGAAATTGTAATAAATCGAAAAGGTCATTTTGATTGTTTTCAATATTTTATACTCCCAAAAGTGCTTTTGAACAAATAATCTTTTTTTCATGTGGAATCCAGGAAATTAAGCTTTAGCGTGTGGTCATCGAATTTGGCACAGTGTAAGTAACTGGATAAGTGAATTATAAACAATGTGGCGTATATAGAGGAAAGGCTGAGACCACAATCTGTTCAGATATAAGTTATGGAAGACCGATATAACAGATCTTTTACCAAGAGACCTTCTAACTTTTTATAGGTTGCTGATGCTCTTAAAAATATCAGGGGTGTCAGGTCTCCCATGCCTGTTATAAAGTTGTACTGTGACATATGTACCTGATCAGAGTTCCAGCCATGGCTTTGCTTCCTCCTAAGGCCAGCCATGGCATCACTTATTGTCTGGACAACAGCCATGCACATCAGAGGGCCATTCATCTGGCAGTTGAGAAGGCATAAGGGACTGGTCAATCAGCATTGTGTTGGCGCGCATGCCCAGAGGTTCTTAACCTTCACTTGCATTCCTTGTCCTTGTGCCTTTGCTATTGAAATAACCTCCTGACCCTGTTTCCTGATGTTGCCTTTTGCCTACTGCTGTTTACTACGCTACTCTCCAGGTTTGACCCATAGCTTGTCCTGACCTTGTCTTTGTTTTTTGTACTACGCTGGTTCTGACCCCTGGCTTGTTCTCGTCTACTTTTTGCCTGCGGATTTTGTACCTTCTTGCCGTGGGTTTTCACCTAAACCGTTTGACTATGTTTGACACCTCGCGCACTTATCCCAGTAGCCCCAAGTAAACACTTTTGGTTAAGCAGGCAGTGTTGGCTCAACAGAGTTTGCTACATAACCATGTATGCTACCTTTTAAAAAGCATCTTTAGAACCAAGTCATATTGTTAAAAATGAAAAATGATCCTAACTGGTCAATTTTTGTTACACATTACACCATAACTGATGATTTATGCACAATGAATATTACATTATTTTGCAGTAGTCCTGACCAAAATTATTTCTCCTTTTCCTCAATGTAGAATTACTTATTTTCTATTGCATTTGTAAGATATTTAACATACTGTTTGGATTAGATTTGTAAAAAGGTGAGGAACGTCCCTATTTCGACCTATTTCAGCTGTATTAATATACAGTGTAGAGTAATAACATGTATGATGTATTTGAGACTGCTGGAGGCTAATATTGGCATGGGAAGCTGTTTAATGTTCAATAATTTGATTAGGATTGTGAAACTGGATTGCATTTCTGCACAAAAACTTGGAACAAGAAAACATTATTGTTTAACTAAAATAATTACTTAATGAAAATATTGATCAAATTTTGTTTATTGAAACACAAATGGAAAATTTTGCCCAATAATTATGGCAGTCTCTTCAGCATTGAAATTAGTCCTGAATAAAAAAAATGCGTACATTTGCCTAGACGGTGGGTGGCAGGGAATGCAGCTGGCAAAGGAAAATCAGTGAAGGGAATCAGTGGGGGCCCCAGATGTACAGCCAGTTTCCATTTTTACATGTCCTGTATCTGATCCTGTTTTGACTTGTTTGCGTCTTCTGGCTCCTATCCCTGCCTGATCCCTCTTGTACAGCACCATCTCTCCTGTTGCCGACCTGGATTGTTGATCCAGAACCTGTCCCACCTGAACTTCTTGCCAGTAACTGACTTTAGTACCATCAGTTGCACTGGGGCAGCTACTACCCATGCTTGGACTATGCTTGTAGAGTAATCTGGTACCCTCTAGCAGCAGAAGCCCAGCTTCCTGAAGGGGGAAAAACAGTTAAAATCTAGAGGGTACTAAGACTTCGCTCCCAGGCATGTACCAACGTCAAACTGGTTTGGATATCATCCATGGCATTAAATAATATTTCTAAGAAAAATCCTTGGTCCAGCTGCCCAAATATAGATTTCTTGTTCCATTCCAAATCCGTCAGATCTCCGAAAGGTACAAACAACTTAGGAATGAACTACAATTTGGAATAGGTAGATCTGGTTTTAATAAGTTATTGGCATAATATTTACATGTTCACAAACTGAATCAGGAGTCTCAGTAACGTTACTATAGAGAAGAACAAATGGAGGTAATAGATGAATGTTACATACATTTTGGCTTGCTACTCAGAAGTAAATGCTTCGTTTTTGTTTTTTTTACTGATTAGAGCCAGATACTAAAAAGTTCTGTTTCAGTTTTTATTTTTTATTTTATTTTTTATTGAGATTTATTTTAATTGCATTTATCTTTAGTGCATTATAATGAAGGCTGTAATCCCCCCTGAGGTATTTTTAATATAGACACAATGAACATCTGCAGACCCTTTTCTTTGTATTGGGCATGTTTGTAAACATGCTGTGTGACCTGTGGAGGGGGCAAGAGGGAGGCTAAGCTCCTAATGTCTTCTCAATCTATGATCCAATTATAATTAAAGACAGCCCTGGTCACTATATGAAATGTTACAACAGCCAACTGCATCATGGCTAGCGAAGTCCCACAGATCCTGGTGCACCAATGATAAACTTAGAGGTAGGTGGAGTGTCCTTAAAATTATTTGAGGGACTTAGGCAGTAAGGACCTACAATGTAGTATTTTCTAATATAACCTGTACCATGTGCCACACCAGAGAGGCAGTGAGAGACTAGGGAGGTAAACAAGTGGCTCCAAAACTGGTGTAGGAGGAGGAGTTTGGGTTCATAGAGAACTGTGCTGACTTCTTTGTCAGATACCGGCTCTACTGTAGGGACGGGCTGCACCTCAATGGGGAGGGTGCAGCTGTGCTCAGGGAGAAGATGGCCAGAAGGGTGGAGGAGTGTTTAAACTAGGGACTTGGGGAGGGAAACTACAATATAGAAGGGGAATACAGTGTAGCTGGAGAAATGGGGATAGGTAATAAAATTGGGGGTAGAGCGGAGGGAGGGGTTAGATCGCTTAATAGTGATAGGAAGAAAGTAAACACAAATAATAATATAAGGTGTAAGTCCAGAAGCTTCACATATGGAACTATTAATGTTAAAGGCCTTTGATATAGTGGTTATTATACAGGGTTAGATTCTGTTCAGAAATAACCATACAAGTAGGAAAGGGGGAAGGGTTTGCTTTTACATATAATCCTCTCTCAGACCTATTCTGCATGGACATAAGTGAGGAGAATGATCATGTAAAGTCTCTATAGGTGGAAATAAGGGGAGGGGGTAAGAATAATAAATTACTGACAATGGAAAGAGAAAACTGGTAAAAGAAAAATGTCAATTAATTAAATATCAATTAATTAATATTGGTACATTAAATCATACTTATGGTTTAGTCCTACAGACAGCCTTGTATCTAGTCTTAAGACCCAATATGTCTCACGACTTATAGTAACATGCTTCTGTGTGGTTAATTTGACAAAACTGAACACTGTATTTAGTCAATATATATATATATATATATATATATATATATATATATATATATATATTCCATATATATTTGCTTTACAGAAGTGAATCACATTTTCAAAGGGTTCCCATTGGAAAAGAATTTGAGCTTGTTTTATGGCATTCTGGGACATTTGCTAAATTGTGAATTTTTTTTAAATTTTTTATAATATTGCAGACATTGCTCAAAATGTTTTATAAAGCACAAGATTCATCCTGTATGACAGCATTAAGCATTATTGTTACGCCGAGCGCTCCGGGTCCCCGCTCCTCCCCGGAGCGCTCGCTTCACTCTCCCCGCTGCAGCGCTCCGGTCAGATCCACTGACCCGGGGCGCTGCGATTCCGCTGCCAGCCGGGATGCGATTTGCGATGCGGGTAGCGCCCGCTCGCGATGCGCACCCCGGCTCCCGTACCTGACTCGCTCTCCCTCGGTCCTGTCCCGGCGCGCGCGGCCCCGCTCCCTAGGGCGCGCGCGCGCCGGGTCTTTGCGATTTAAAGGGCCACTGCGCCGCTGATTGGCGCAGTGATTCCAATTAGTGTCTTCACCTGTGCACTTCCCTATATCACCTCACTTCCCCTGCACTTCCTTGCCGGATCTTGTTGCCATTGTGCCAGTGAAAGCGTTCCTTGTGTGTTCCTAGCCTGTGTTCCAGACCTCCTGCCGTTGCCCCTGACTACGATCCTTGCTGCCTGCCCCGACCTTCTGCTACGTCCGACCTTGCTTCTGTCTACTCCCTTGTACCGCGCCTATCTTCAGCAGCCAGAGAGGTTGAGCCGTTGCTAGTGGATACGACCTGGTCACTACCGCCGCAGCAAGACCATCCCGCTTTGCGGCGGGCTCTGGTGAAAACCAGTAGTGGCTTAGAACCGATCCACTAGCACGGTCCACGCCAATCCCTCTCTGGCACAGAGGATCCACTACCTGCCAGCCGGCATCGTGACAGTAGATCCGGCCATGGATCCCGCTGAAGTTCCTCTGCCAGTTGTCGCTGACCTTACCACGGTGGCCGCTCCTGGTCTACGCCTATCCTTGCCGGATAAATTTGATGGGGACTCTAAGTTTTGCCGTGGCTTTCTTTCCCAATGTTCCCTGCATCTGGAGATGATGTCGGACCTGTTTCCCACTGAAAGGTCTAAGGTGGCTTTCGTAGTCAGCCTTCTGTCTGGAAAAGCCCTGTCTTGGGCCACACCGCTCTGGGACCGCAATGACCCCGTCACTGCCTCTGTACACTCCTTCTTCTCGGAAATCCGAAGTGTCTTTGAGGAACCTGCCCGAGCCTCTTCTGCTGAGACTGCCCTGTTGAACCTGGTCCAGGGTAATTCTTCCGTTGGCGAGTATGCCGTACAATTCCGTACTCTTGCTTCAGAATTATCCTGGAATAATGAGGCCCTCTGCGCGACCTTTAAAAAAGGCCTATCCAGCAACATTAAAGATGTTCTGGCCGCACGAGAAATTCCTGCTAATCTACATGAACTTATTCACCTAGCCACTCGCATTGACATGCGTTTTTCCGAAAGGCGTCAGGAACTCCGCCAAGATATGGACTCTGTTCGCACGAGGCGTTTCTTCTCCTCGGCTCCTCTCTCCTCTGGTCCCCTGCAATCTGTTCCTGTGCCTCCCGCCGTGGAGGCTATGCAGGTCGACCGGTCTCGCCTGACACCTCAAGAGAGGACACGACGCCGTATGGAGAACCTCTGCCTGTACTGTGCTAGTACCGAACACTTCCTGAGGGATTGTCCTATCCGTCCTCCCCGCCTGGAAAGACGTACGCTGACTCCGCACAAAGGTGAGACAGTCCTTGATGTCTACTCTGCTTCTCCACGTCTTACTGTGCCTGTGCGGATGTCTGCCTCTGCCTTCTCCTTCTCTACTGTGGCCTTCTTGGACTCTGGATCTGCAGGAAATTTTATTTTGGCCTCTCTCGTCAACAAGTTCAACATCCCAGTGACCAGTCTCGCCAGACCCCTTTACATCAATTGTGTAAACAATGAAAGATTGGACTGTACCATACGTTTCCGCACGGAGCCCCTTCTTATGAGCATCGGATCTCATCACGAGAGGATTGAACTTTTGGTCCTCCCCAATTGCACCTCGGAAATTCTCCTTGGACTTCCCTGGCTTCAACTTCATTCCCCAACCCTGGATTGGTCCACTGGGGAGATCAAGAGTTGGGGGTCCTCTTGTTCCAAGAACTGTCTAAAACCGGTTCCCAGTAACCCTTGCCGTAACTCTGTGGTTCCTCCAGTAACCGGTCTCCCTAAGGCCTATATGGACTTCGCGGATGTTTTCTGCAAAAAACAAGCTGAGACTCTACCTCCTCACAGGCCTTATGATTGTCCTATCGACCTCCTCCCGGGCACTACTCCACCCCGGGGCAGAATTTATCCTCTCTCTGCCCCAGAGACTCTTGCCATGTCTGAATACGTCCAGGAGAATCTAAAAAAGGGCTTTATCCGTAAATCCTCCTCTCCTGCCGGAGCCGGATTTTTCTTTGTGTCCAAAAAAGATGGCTCCCTACGTCCTTGCATTGACTACCGCGGTCTTAATAAAATCACGGTTAAGAACCGCTACCCCTTACCCCTCATCTCTGAACTCTTTGATCGCCTCCAAGGTGCCCACATCTTTACTAAATTGGACTTAAGAGGCGCCTATAACCTCATCCGCATCAGAGAGGGGGATGAGTGGAAAACGGCATTTAACACCAGAGATGGACACTTTGAGTATCTGGTCATGCCCTTTGGCCTGTGCAACGCCCCTGCCGTCTTCCAAGACTTTGTTAATGAAATTTTTCGTGATCTGTTATACTCCTGTGTTGTTGTATATCTGGACGATATCCTAATTTTTTCTGCCAATCTAGAAGAACACCGCCAGCATGTCCGTATGGTTCTTCAGAGACTTCGTGACAATCAACTCTATGCCAAAATTGAGAAATGTCTGTTTGAATGCCAATCTCTTCCTTTTCTAGGATATTTGGTCTCTGGCCAGGGACTACAGATGGATCCAGACAAACTCTCTGCCGTCTTAGATTGGCCACGCCCCTCCGGACTCCGTGCTATCCAACGCTTTTTGGGGTTCGCCAATTATTACAGGCAATTTATTCCACATTTTTCTACCGTTGTGGCTCCTATCGTGGCTTTAACCAAAAAAAATGCTGATCCCAAGTCTTGGCCTCCTCAAGCAGAAGACGCCTTTAAACGACTCAAGTCTGCCTTTTCTTCGGCTCCCGTGCTCTCCAGACCTGACCCTTCCAAACCCTTCCTATTGGAGGTTGATGCCTCCTCAGTGGGAGCTGGAGCTGTTCTTCTACAAAAAAATTCTTCCGGGCATGCTGTCACTTGTGGTTTTTTCTCTAGGACCTTCTCTCCAGCGGAGAGGAACTACTCCATCGGGGATCGAGAGCTTCTAGCCATTAAATTAGCACTTGAGGAATGGAGGCATCTGCTGGAGGGATCAAGTTTTCCTGTTATTATCTACACCGACCAGAAGAACCTCTCCTACCTCCAGTCTGCCCAACGGCTGAATCCTCGCCAGGCCCGGTGGTCTCTGTTCTTTGCCCGATTTAATTTTGAGATTCACTTTCGTCCTGCCGATAAGAACATTAGGGCCGATGCTCTCTCTCGTTCCTCGGATGCCTCAGAAGTTGAACTCTCTCCGCAACACATCATTCCACCTGACTGCCTGATCTCCACTTCTCCTGCCTCCATCAGGCAAACTCCTCCAGGAAAGACCTTTGTTTCTCCACGCCGACGCCTCGGAATCCTCAAATGGGGTCACTCCTCCCATCTCGCAGGTCATGCGGGCATCAAGAAATCTGTGCAACTCATCTCCCGCTTCTATTGGTGGCCGACTCTGGAGACGGATGTTGTGGACTTTGTGCGAGCCTGCACTATCTGTGCCCGGGATAAGACTCCTCGCCAGAAGCCCGCTGGTTTTCTTCATCCCCTGCCTGTCCCCGAACAGCCTTGGTCTCTGATTGGTATGGATTTTATTACTGATTTACCCCCTTCCCGTGGCAACACTGTTATTTGGGTGGTCGTTGATCGATTCTCCAAAATGGCACATTTCATCCCTCTTCCTGGTCTTCCTTCTGCGCCTCAGTTGGCTAAACAATTTTTTGTACACATTTTTCGTCTTCACGGGTTGCCTACGCAGATTGTCTCGGATAGAGGCGTCCAATTCGTGTCTAAATTCTGGAGGGCTCTCTGTAAACAACTCAAGATTAAATTAAATTTTTCTTCTGCATATCATCCCCAGTCCAATGGACAAGTAGAAAGAATTAATCAGATCTTGGGTGATTATTTGCGACATTTTGTTTCCTCCCGCCAGGATGACTGGGCAGATCTCCTTCCATGGGCTGAATTCTCGTATAACTTCAGGGTCTCTGAATCTTCCTCCAAATCCCCATTTTTCGTGGTGTACGGCCGTCACCCTCTTCCCCCCCTCCCTACCCCCTTGCCCTCTGGTCTGCCCGCTGTGGATGAAATTTCTCGTGACCTTTCCATCATATGGAGAGAGACCCAAAATTCTCTCTTACAGGCTTCATCACGCATGAAGAAGTTCGCGGATAAGAAAAGAAGAGCTCCTCCCGTTTTTTCCCCTGGAGACAAGGTATGGCTCTCCGCTAAATATGTCCGCTTCCGTGTCCCTAGCTACAAGTTGGGACCACGCTATCTTGGTCCTTTCAAAATTTTGTGTCAAATTAATCCTGTCTCTTATAAACTTCTTCTTCCTCCTTCTCTTCGTATCCCTAATGCCTTTCACGTCTCTCTTCTCAAACCACTCATCCTCAACCGTTTTTCTCCCAAATCTGTTCCTCCCACTCCTGTTTCCGGCTCCTCGGACATCTTCTCTGTCAAAGAGATCTTAGCTTCCAAAAAGGTCAGAGGGAAAACTTTTTTTTTAGTGGACTGGGAGGGTTGTGGTCCTGAAGAGAGATCCTGGGAACCTGAGGACAACATCCTAGACAAAAGTCTGCTCCTCAGGTTCTCAGGCTCTAAGAAGAGGGGGAGACCCAAGGGGGGGGGGTACTGTTACGCCGAGCGCTCCGGGTCCCCGCTCCTCCCCGGAGCGCTCGCTTCACTCTCCCCGCTGCAGCGCTCCGGTCAGATCCACTGACCCGGGGCGCTGCGATTCCGCTGCCAGCCGGGATGCGATTCGCGATGCGGGTAGTGCCCGCTCGCGATGCGCACCCCGGCTCCCGTACCTGACTCGCTCTCCCTCGGTCCTGTCCCGGCGCGCGCGGCCCCGCTCCCTAGGGCGCGCGCGCGCCGGGTCTTTGCGATTTAAAGGGCCACTGCGCCGCTGATTGGCGCAGTGATTCCAATTAGTGTCTTCACCTGTGCACTTCCCTATATCACCTCACTTCCCCTGCACTTCCTTGCCGGATCTTGTTGCCATTGTGCCAGTGAAAGCGTTCCTTGTGTGTTCCTAGCCTGTGTTCCAGACCTCCTGCCGTTGCCCCTGACTACGATCCTTGCTGCCTGCCCCGACCTTCTGCTACGTCCGACCTTGCTTCTGTCTACTCCCTTGTACCGCGCCTATCTTCAGCAGCCAGAGAGGTTGAGCCGTTGCTAGTGGATACGACCTGGTCACTACCGCCGCAGCAAGACCATCCCGCTTTGCGGCGGGCTCTGGTGAAAACCAGTAGTGGCTTAGAACCGATCCACTAGCACGGTCCACGCCAATCCCTCTCTGGCACAGAGGATCCACTACCTGCCAGCCGGCATCGTGACAATTATGTCCCTTGTGTCTTTGGTTACAGCAATGATGTATTGTTTGGGAAAGTATGTATTTATTACATAGTGTAATTTCTATATCATAACTGATAGGTTTACATCCAGCTAAATAAATCTGTAGATAAATCAGTGTTATATCCCCATGGCATGTAGCTCTGCTACCGCCCATATACCGTACTAATACAGATTATTCTGTGGATGTCTCTAATAGATGAATTGACTGTTCAGATCCTACCATGTGTTCCTCTCTATGTGCAGTCTATGAGATCTTCCTACTTTCTGATCTAGTTGTGACCATCGCCTCATGTCTAGATCACACAACACAATATATCCAGTGTTATCCAGCAAAAAAGACAAAACACAGAGAATGACTGTGGAAAGAAGGAACTCATAAAGCAATTGTATTTCCTCTGTTGATTTAACATTTTAGGCACAGGATATCCTCTATGATGTCCAGGAAATGTCAGCACTTTCATTAAAATGCTTGTAATATTGCTGAAAAATATGAAAGGAAAAAACACTAAAGGTCTGCGACATTTCCTTCTATGAGTATACAGGTTTAATGTTACCGTATTTATCGGCGTATAACGCATTTTTTAGGCTAAAATGTTTTAGTTATACACTGATAAGCCACTGTAGTTCAATGATTTAAAGGGGGTGCTTTAAATCAATGAACTGCAGCGGCTTTTGCAGGTGCAGAGACCTGCCGTCGCTGCCGGCTTCTCTGCCTCTGCCTGTCCTGGGGTCCAGAGACTGCCGACGCCGCTGCCCCATTGACTCCCCCCCTCCCCGTTTTTTCTGACCCCGCAGAAGCCCCCAGGAAAGGCAGGGGGAGAGGGGCCGTCACTGCCCGATTCTCTCCCCCTGCCTTTCCTGGGGTCTAGAGCCCTGCTGCCGCCGCTTCTCTCCCCCTGGCTATCAGCACTGCTGCACCATTGCCTCCCCATCCCCGGTTTTATTATTACCTGTTGCCAGGGTCGGGTCCGCGCTGCTTCTGGCTTCGGTGTGGCGTCTCCTGCGTCGTTGCTATGCGCTGTGCTATGCAATGACGAGTGAAGACATCACTCGTCATTGCGCCTCGCAGCACATAGTAACGACACAGGAGATGCCACACCGGAGCCAGAAGCAGCGCGGACCCGACCCCGGCAACAGGTAATTATAAAACCGGGGATGGGGGAGGCAATGGGGCAGCGGCACCGATAGCCAGGGGGAGAGAAGCGGTGCTGATAGCCAGGGGGAAAGAAGCGGCGGCAGCAGGGCTCTAGACCCCAGGAAAGGCAGGGGGAGAGAAGTGGGCAGCGACGGCCTCTCTCCCGCTGCCTTTCCTGGGGGCTTCTGCGGGGTCAGAAACAGTGTATCGGGGTATATACATGCACACACACACGCACCATCATTTTACCAAGGATATTTGGGTAAAAACATTTTTTACCCAAATATCCTTGGTAAAATGAGGGTGTGTGTTATAGGCCGGTGCGTGGTATACCCCGATAAATACAGTATATACTTTGATGTCCACTTATCTTGCAAAAGAATATGGATCCTATGCTTTTGGTGATGTAAATTTGTTTTACCTCCTTAGGGCTAAATATTAGTGCACAGGGAGAACATTGAAATTTGGGCAAAATCTGGGCCTAATGGGCAAAACAGAAATCTAGGATTTCAAAATTCTATCTGAGGGATAAATACTGAGGGGTGAGCTGAGGGATGGATACTGAGGGGTCAGCTAAGGGATGGGTACTGAGGGGTGAGATGAGGGATTGACACTGAGGGGTATGCTGAGGGATGGGTACTAAGGGGTGAGCTGAGGGATGGGTACTGACGGGTGAGCTGAGGGAATGACACTGAAGGGTGAGCTGAGGAATTGGTACTGAGGGGTGAGCTGAGGAATTGAAACTGACGGGTGAGCTGAGGGATGGGTACTGAGGGCTGAGCTGAGGGATAGACACTGAGGAGTGAGTTGAGGGATTGGTACTGAGGGCTGAGCTGAGGGATGGATACTGAAGGGTGAGCTGAGGGATGGGCACTGAGGGGTGAGCTGAGGGATGGATACTGAGGGCTGAGCTGAGGGATAGGTACTCAGGGGTGAGCTGAGGGATGGACACTGAGGGGTGAGCTTAGAGATGGACACTGAGGGGTGAGCTGAGGGATAGGTACTGAGGGGTAAGCTGAGGGATGGACACTGAGGGGTGAGCTTAGGGATGGACACTGAGGGGTGAGCTGAGGGATGGGTACTCAGGGGTGAGCTGAGGGATGGGCACTGAGGGGTGAGCTGAGGGATGGGCACTGACGGGTGAGCTGAGGGATGGGTACTGAGGGGCGAGCTGAGGGAGGGACACTGAGGGGTGAGCTGAGGGATGTGCACGAAGCAGGAGGGGGTTGAATTGAAGCATGGGCAGAAACAGGGGGTGAATGGAATTAGGGGCAGGATTGGTGGGGTGAATGGAAGCAGGGGCAGGAGCAGGAGGATGAATGGAAACAGGAGCAGGGGGCTGAATGGTAGGAGGGGCTGGAGCATTGGGAAAGCAGAAGCGGTGGGGTGAATGGAAGCAGGAGCAGGGGGATGAATGGAAGCAGGAGCAGGGGGCTGAATGGAAGGAGGGACAGGAGCATTGGGGAAGCAGGGGCAGGAGCGGTGGGGTGAGTGGAAGCAGGTGCAGGAGCAGGGGGGTGAATGTGTGGTGAACCAACGGTGTGAGGTGTAAGGGGCAGTTGGTGTTGCCCATGGGTAGATGGTATTAACCCCTTCGTGTTCCTGATGCCAGGGCGTGGTTTGCCTATGTAACTACCCGAAGGTGGAACCGCTAGTCCTAGGTTAGGCAAGGGTAAATAATAGTCCGAGGCCAGGTTAAGGTTAACGGTAACTTTTACTGAGGTTAGACAGGTGTTACAGTCTGTACAGTTTACAGGAAGAAAGCACAATCGAAATTGAGGTAAGTAATCCAGCGCTGCCAAAACTCCAGGACCAGGTAGAAGAATAAGGAGTAAGAATCTTATTTAAACATACAACGCGTTTCAGAGCCGGTATGGCTTTTTCATCAAGCGCCGGCTTTGAAACACGTTGTATGTTTAAATAAAATTCTTACTCCTTATTCACCTACCTGGTCCTGGAGTTTTGGCAGCGCGGGATTACTTCCCTCAATTTCGATTGTGCTCTCTTCCTGTATTCATTAGCCGCTAGCCTGGCGTGGGAAGCCTGCAGCAGCCTTGAAGCAACACACGCTATATCCATCTTTTGCTGTTTTGAGTGTTGTGCCTCGAAACTGCACAACCTCATAAGTAATACTCACCGTTTTATTTCCACGTATATATTGATGATCCCGCACATGGAAGTGCCCCTGTTTTTTCTTGTTTCTGAGTCTGTAGAGCTTTTCCAGGATCCCAGAGAGGTGACCAGTAACACAGGGGACCTCGCAGCTTGCTGGGATTTGCAGTGACTTGGGAGACTATAGGTGCAGACCACGCTGACTACAATTGAGTTGACTTGACTTGACTGAAGACATGACAGATGATAAAGATGACTTGTTTTACTGACTTGTGGCTGCAATTTAGGTTGAGGCCTCCAGATGTGCTGGACACTGACCCTGAGACGTCTAAACTGGACTTGACCTCAGCAGAAAGTGAAACACAAGAGAGAAAAGAGAGAGATGGTAGTACCTCCCCCTCTTATAAAGGGGGGGGGGGGGAGCTGAGCATGGAGCCACCGGGTCACCTGGTCACCTGGTGCTCTCCGGGTAACAGACATATGACTTAAACATGTGACAACATTATCATGTGACTAACAATCAGGTGACCCACTTCAAAGGTCCTTTGCACTTAATGTACAACCTATACACATTATGGGGGAACACTGCAGGAGAGCCCTGAGGACATACAGGGACTCAACCAGACAGGACTGTAGGAACATATCCTGTACTGGGACATCACAAATGGAAGACGGAGCAGGGGAGTGAATGGAAGCAGGATTTTTTATGAAAGCGGGCACAAGGGAAGGGAAGAAGGGCTTGAATGTAAACAGGGGTAGGGCGGGGGGGGGGGGTTGAATGGAATCAGGGGCAGGGGAGGTTTGAATGGAAGTAGGGGTGTGGGTTGTTGGGTGGATGGGTGGCTGCAGGGTGAATGGAAGCAGAGGCAGGGGGAATGAAGGCAATGGTGCTAGGAGGCTGGAAGCAATGTGGGTGGGTTACTGGAGGCATTTGGGTGGGAGGCTGAAGGCAAAAGGTGTGAGTGGGTGGGTGGCTGGAGGCACTGTGTGTGTATGTGTGTGAGGCTGCTGGGGGGATTGTGTGTGTGTGAGGTTGCTGGGGAGATTGTGTGGGTGTGTGGGTGTGTGTGTGTGTGTGTGTGTAAGGCTGCTGGGGGCATTGTGTGTGTGTGTGAGGCAGTTGGGGGATTGTGTGTGTGTGAGGTTGCTGGGGAGATTGTGTGGGTGTGTGTGTGTGTGTGTGTGAGGCTGCTGGGTGCATTGTGTGTGTGTGTGTGTGTGTACGTGAGGCTGCTGGGGGCATTGTGTGTGTGTGAGGCAGTTGGGGGATTGTGTGTGTGTGAGGTTGCTGGGGGGATTGTGTGGGTGTGTGTGTGTGTGTGTGTGTGAGGCTGCTGGGTGCATTGTGTGTGTGTGTGTGTGTGTGTGTGTGTGTGAGGCTGCTGGGGGCATTGTGTGTGTGAGGCTGCTGGAGAGATTGTGTGTGTGTGTGTGTGTGTGAGGCTGCTGGGGGCATTGTGTGTGTGAGGCTGCTGGAGAGATTGTGTGTGTGTGTGTGTGTGAGGCTGCTGGGGGCATTGTGTGTGTGAGGCTGCTGGAGAGATTGTGTGGGTGTGTGTATGAGGCTGCTGGAGGCATTATGTGCATGTGTGAGGCTGCTAAGGACATTATGTGCATGTGTGAGGCTGCTGGGGGCATTGTGTATGTGTGTATGCGAGGCTGCTGGGGGCATTGTGTATGTGTGTATGCGAGGCTGCTGGGGGCATTGTGTATGTGTGTATGCGAGGCTGCTGGGGGCATTGTGTATGTGTGTATGCGAGGCTGCTGGGGGCATTGTGTATGTGTGTACATGAGGCTGCTGGGGGCACTGTGTGTGTGTGTGTGTGTGTGAGACTAAAGGTATTTGTGGGAAAAAAGATAGGATGATGCTGGAAAAGTAAGGAGCCTAATTTTCTTTTTAATTTTTTTTTTTTAAGGTTCTTTGGTGAAGAGTTGTGACAGGAAGAAACCATCATGACGGTCTGGACCAGATGGAAAGGAAAAGTGAACGACTCCGATCAGAGAAGACATCACCTGTGAGTCCTGCATATAGCAGCACTGTAATCTACATAGCTAACAGATATATAGGCATATTGTTTCTTTTTAGCCATTTATTTCTCGTGCGTCAAATATTATTTGGTGGGGGTGCCCTGCGAAAAAAAATTTTTGCGCGGGGGGCCCTGGGCCGAAAAAGGTTGGGAACCACTGCTTTAGACATTTATACCGATTGAGGAACACTAAGTGTCAGGTCCTTTATTGGCCTTTTATGTGTCAAAATCTGACTTTATTATGTCTTGAAAGATATGTCCCAAATTAAAACAGTTGGTTCAGCTGTATAGGGTCCCAAAATTCCTGATGGCGGTCCAGGCCATGGAAACTGATCACCTCCACACGATCTCCTTGTGGAGGCTCTGATCATAATTCAGACGCATGTGGCACCTGTCATTCAGGCTTTTTAATGTCGCGATCACTACTGATTGTGGCATTTAAGGGGATACATGACGAAGATCAGCGTGATCCCTGATGCCAGTCTATAATAGTGAGTGTCAGCTGCTAATAGGAGCCAGAAGCCAAACAGGCATTGGCCGTACATTTATGTTGCCAAGAGGTTAATGGAGAAGGACACCCCTGTCCTGGATGACTTATACTGTTCTCCGTCATGCAGACAGCCTATTTATTTGAATAGCTACTGTGCAATACATAATTTCCCCTGCAGGGGGGCATAAAAGAAATGGAGCACATGCTGGCATAGTGGTAACCCCACAAATTACAGATGATCGCAAATTATCCTAGGAAGAAACACTTTTTAGATGAATTTATCATGAAAGCAATCACTTCTTATCGTTGAACGTTAGCAGAGAATAAAACATTTTATTTCTGGATTTTAACAAGTTTATAGTTTATTTTAATGACAAGACTTGCGCCCATTTATTATGTTGCATTTTTATATGCACACGCTTTTAGAAATTTGTCACAGTTTTGGTTACAATGCCTAAATAGTTGTATTCTATTATTGAAGCATTGTGCCAACCTACTTGCAGGCCAGGATTTTTGGCACTTCCCATTCCAGATGATGTAGGATTCTTTCAATTTCCTAAAATGTTCTATAAAACCAATGTTTGTTTTCATAAATTTATCTAGGAGCTGGAATCAGACCTGGTATGGGAGGTCAGATTTGGTTATTGGCAGATGTGGTTATTGGCAACGCGCTCCTGCAGTGGCAGAACGGTCGGCTATGTTAGCCAGACCTGCGCGCAGGTCTGGCTAACATAGCCGACCGTTCGGCCACTGCAGAAGCGCGCTACCGATATATTTACTGCAGGATCTACGAACAGTTGTCCAAGATCTGGGGTCATGTCCTGTGAATGACCAGGGTTGGATGAGAAATCCTGCTAATATACCCCACCTGATAATGCACATGGTTGAATATTGTAATTGCTAAGGTGGTTTATTTGCTGCTTATTTATTTTAATCTGTAATGGACCTTCTATGAGACAGATTTAATATAGTTGAGGGTTTGATTACTCAGCCCCAATATTTTAGGATACTCCCCTGATGACGATGCGATTCTATGTGATAGAAACGCGTTGGGAGAACCTAGAATCTGTGAAATGCACATAGGACTTAGTGCACTCCGGATAGTAAATTGTCCTTTAGATGTGTTTTAGCAGCTTACATGAGGTTTGCTTTCTATAGACCATAATCTCGGCACATAGGGAGAACACAGATTTTTTTGTTATTGTGTTTTAAGTGGAATATTAAAAGTTATGTTTTAAAGCATTGTCTTTACACTGGTGTGATCAGCTGGTGCTGGATATATTGCAACACCTCACGGGAGGATTAGGTCATCATTGTGCATAGAACAAACTAGATATTGAAAAGGTACATTGAAATTAAGCTGAAAGACTCAGGTCACATTATCTCGTAGCTTGTAAGAAGGAAAGCTGAAGTAATGGCTCTTGACAAGTCTGGAACACGCTGTGAAAGTCATAAAGCTTAGAGGAAACCCAAGGCTGGTAGCTCCAGCCTGTAAGATACCGTCCTGGTGATCAGAGGCAATGACGTGCTATCGCTCCGGACAGACAGTGTGACAGATGTGGCAGGAAACATCTACATTTTGGCTATTATTTCAGAAGAGGAAGAATGGGAATTACTGATTTCCTTCATTATGGAAAAGAGACATTGGTTGATTTATTTTTTTTCTTCTACATTTACAGTAACCCAAATGTGTAACATAAACAGTAATGTAATATTTTCTGTAGGGTTATAAAAGGCATGTTTGTGAAAGTTACAGGCGCTCAGGGGCCATTAATAGTGCTTAATGGAAGTTTATAGCCTTATGCCGATTGTAAAAAACCCAGACTTGGTCAAATAAACCGAGGTGACATCATGTCTGTCATTGCGTGTTCAGTGACAAGGCCTGACGTGTAACATCAGCCTGGGGTAACCCAAACTCGCTATTTTTAAAGGAAACAGTAGCATTCACCACCTGCTGGGTTATGGGAAATAGCCTGGCCGTCATGTGCTCATATATTAAACACATGCGAGGGCTGCAGGAGAACATGGAAGAAAAGTTTCATAGTAAACATAATAAGAAGTGTTAATTGTTATGGAGAGTTTAATATTGAGTATATTTTGAGATTCTGAGTATATTTTGATCTTAATGTATACCTACAAGGTGGAGTTGCAGGAAACGTGCTAATGATCACAAGTGTTCTGACAAATTTTGAAATTCTTGGAAATGTCTTACAACTTTTTCCCGCTCAAGTCGTCATACACAGCACTCATTCAGCTACTTCACCTGCCTCCGCAATAAGCACGCACAGACTTCATGGCCAGCATGGGAACAAAGGAGGGGGCATACTAAAATCAAACCTGATCCTTTTTTCTCCCAACATCTGCCATCACAAAGTCAAGAGGCCACCCTACCCATAAGATAGTCAACCAATCTCAGCAGAAATGTTGGATTTTGGATGGTTTTTATGTGAAAGATCAGGATGCCCCACCTCGTGTTACCCAGATTACATCTCTCCAAGGCGATCGAGTTGTAGGCTCAAGACATTATTGCATTCTCGATATTAGTTGGCAATTCTACTATAACATAACACTTACTCAGCCATGCCACAAGGCAGATAGTCTCTTCTAAGGGTAAATCACATTGTCAACATAGTATTAACAACAATGACTTACACCTTAGTGCACTATGTAGGTAATGGGGATGTGGGTCCAAAGTGTAGCTAAAAAAGTCCCACTCAAGTTCATATAGGAAGTATTATAAAAGAGAAATTGTAGAAGGAAGTGCCTTGTTACACATTTTACAGTGGGGCTAAGTAGCTTCAGGTTTCACCTTTAGTCTGGATTACCCTTTCAGCTTTGAGTAGTAGCATGTGTATTAAGTAATAGGATATTTGAGGAGGTGTTAAGACAGAGTCACTTTGGACTGGATGTGGAGAGCTACATTATTTTTGAGCTTATCTTTAAATAAGCACTTAGTGACTTACTGTATATAGTGCAGAATAAGCTATTTATGTAGAATAATGTTGAGGCTACTGAGTATGCTGTGTATGTACCTGTTATAAGTTGTCTGCTATCTTGATTCCTTCCCCCTCTCTGATATGGTTCTCCAAATGCCTTTCAGAAAGAACAGAGAGGCACGTCTGCACTCTAGCCTAAGATGGCTTTTATCTGGTTTACCCAGCAGGAGCTGAGCTGGGAGACCTCCTTACACTTCTTTGCCTATAGCCAGACTAAATTATTTTGGTTTCAGCCTTCTGGGCAGACAGTGTTAGGCCATGTTCATACTTCGCAATTTCCATGCCGGAATCTGCATTGGAATTCGGTACGGAGATTCGGCTGTAGCAGAGTCCAGTTGAATTCAATGGGATTCTGCTGCACTGTGCACACGGCGGAATTTCCGTGCCCGATGTTGCCGGCACAGAAATTCCATTATCCATGCCCACAGAAAGGATTAACCTGTTCATTCTTTCTGCGGACACCGCACATAATGCATAGCCGTCTATGAGACGGTGCATTCCTGTGTGGTCCTAGCGCCGGCATATTATGCTGGCGCCCACAGACTCCAGAATGTCCACACAGAGATTTTCCGTGCAGACATTCCAGCATGCAACCATAGCCTTAGACTTTAGAGTCTCCTCCCTCAAGCTTGCTAGTCTACACAGAAAGTAGCTGAGGTTAGTCATGTCACGAATGTTTCATGCATTGTTACATCAGCAGTTCATCATTGTATGGACTAATCTACTATATCACTGTACTCCTGGTCTCTTAGATTAGGCAGAAATTATTATATCTGTAGAAGCACTTCATACATGGGGAGGGGCATTCAGAGCACTAAGGAGAGGAGATTTGGAGAAGGAGAGAATTCTCAGAGCTGTTGGGAAGAATATGATAGGTGGTGATGTAATCCTGTAGTTCATTGGACATCAACCAATAATGCAAGGGCGCAAAATCTACAGTAAGGATGCAGCAGAGCTATGATGAAACTAATTATACTGCAGGAATATTTCTGGGGAGTTACTATTATGTGTAAAAAATCTTCTTTATCTTATCTGTTACCTTATCTGTTTACTCGCTGTCTCTTTTTTGTGCATTCCATAAAAAGATTAGAAAATTGAAAACGTAGACAATAAGAGCTTGATGTCATTATCTGAGGAATATTGTAGTTGCCTGACTGGCTCTTCAGCCGCCTGAATGGACCTAATACCACACCTCTAGTAGGGCTGTAAGCGGGAGACCACATCTGAAGCCGTCTCTCCTGGTCTTAGGTCCCCTTGTACTGTAGTAGCTCAGTATTGGAGTCCCAGCTGCCCGCACCATGCCTGCTGCAAGTTATTTGTACAATGTAAATAGGAATAATTGGGTCAGGTAGAACTGAGATAAGTAGTCGATGTTTACAATGTGTAAACAATAAATAATTACAAAATGTTAGCAAATAAAACAATATGCACATGTGCTGTGCTCGACCCAGGTCAGTGCAAGGGAAGCCGGACCAAATCTGAATGAGGAATCTATAAACACTTTATAAACACTTTAGAACAGAGGAGGGAGAAGCTGATTGGAGCCCGAGGCAAAGCTTTCCTCCCTACTTCTTTGCCATGTGCAGTTTCCAATTTCCATTTGAATCTTTGCCACTTAGAGTAATGTTATGAAACTGCAGTCATACAGATGCCACTCTGAGAGGAGTCCTCTGCAGTACACAGCTAAGATATTGTGGGGAACACTTTAAAGAGGAGCACCACCACTGGGGAACATAGCCGCCATATTAGGAGACTGCACATACATCAATGATTCATTCAGATAAGGGTGAGGGACAATACATGAAAATGTATAGTATATACCATGTGATCAATACGTGTATGATAACCATGACACCTCACATAATACAGGCAATATGTATAAAAAAAACAGGGTGACTTGATAAATAAAGATATAAAATATCATATAAAAAAGAAGCATATAGCATTGCATACCTTTCTGTTCCATTACTGAAACCATCTGAAATCCATTTGGTTTGGGGGCCCTAGTCCTGAACCTCCTGGTTGTACTTTCTGGTTGAGCAGTTGTTCAGTACTACAATTCCCAGAATGCATTTTTTCTCAGCTCTTAATCACAGTTCTCCCACCCTATCCATAGCAATTCTGTCTGTCCCCCACTATGAACTGTTACAGAACATCTCATTTCCCATCACACAATCAGTCAGGTTACAGCACCTGCTGTACTCATTCTCTGTCTGCTCCTCTGTCTGTCACATTTTTCAGCACATGGCATCATGCTATAAACACACCTCATTCTTCCCTAAATGTCCCAATAAAGATATATGTGTATATGACAGGGAGATGTTGATGTAGGCTCGGCTGCTCAGAGGTGATGACATCACTCAAGGGACAGGCCACACCTCCTGACACAGTAGAGGATGATGTACTGTCCTTGGATAGAAGGAGGAGCAAGGGAGCTGGAGACAACACAACACTGACAATGAGAGGGCTACACAACTTCCTGTCTGGGGTGAATCAAGAAAAACCTGCTTAAGCTAGTACAACTTGTGATAACACTATATCAGTATGTTATTTATGTTAGGGTGATAGCTTTTTCTAAATACAATAATTTTCTGAAAACAGAATACCCATTAGAGGTAAATAGAAATATTACCCCCTTAGAACTATTACCACTTCAGTCACACTCTTATACAGTAACAACTTGCCCTTTTCAGAATGGGAACACCCTTTATCTAAGATGTTGCACTAGATGTGAGCTAAGCATCCATTGCAAATAAAGTCAGATTGCTGTGGTTTTAGCATAAGCTCCTTTACAGTCAGCTAAAGCCTGCTGTTCATCCGAACCTGTTGTCAGGCCTGTTAGGATTCATCTCTTGTAGTAATTTAACTTTGAGTACTTCAGTACTATTGTCTATTAAGAACTGTAGATACATTTCAGTGTTTTTTAAAAGTAGGGTTACGCTTAATTGTGAACTCTTACCCTTCAATACCTCTCTGAGCCCATAGGGGTGCTAGTGCTATCCCAGATTCCTGAATAGTAATGCCACAGCTGGCCTTAGGAGTGTGAGATCTATGCAGAGTACCAGGGCATAACACTTGCCATTAGTGAAGGGGGTGCCGGTGTTCTATGGGATCTAGCTATGTGGGCTTGTTTTCAAAAGTGAGAAGAGAGTAAGTAGCTACCAGACACCTCTGGCAACAGCTTATCTGTAGACAAGAACAAAAAGATCAGCCATTGAAAATAAACAAGTTGATGTCTGTTATAGGGCTCTGTGCCTCAATCAAGGAGAAGCTGGGAGGTGTAGGTGAGTGAGGAGGTGTGCCAGGCTGTGGCACCAAAACAACTCAGGCCCGCCTCTTTGACACTAGGCTGAGAAATAAAAACCTAACCACCAACACCTATGTCCTCATAGCTATCAAACAGTGTCAGCAACTCTGAGCAGAAAATACAGCTGTCAGATTCCTTTTTAGGTCTCAGCCAATTTTCAGTTTTGGGTTTTCATGTTTTTCGCCTCTCCTTTTAAAGGGGTATTCCGCCCGTAGACATCTTATCCCCTATTCAAAGGATAGGGGATAAGATGTCAGATCGCCGGGATCCCGCTGCTGGGGACCCCGGGGATCGCTGCTGCAGCACCCCGCTATCATTACCGCGCAGAGCAAGATCACTCTGCACGTAATGACGGGCAATACAGGGGCCGGAGCATCGTTATGTCACAGCTCCGCCCCTTGTGACGTCACGGCCCGCCCCCATCAATACAAGTCTATGGGAGGGGGCGTGGCTATCGTCATGCCCCCTGCCATAGACTTGCATTAAGGGGACGGGCCGTGATGTCATGAGGGGCGGAGCCATGACGTCACGCTGCTCCGTCCCCTGTATCACCCGTCATTACGCACAGAGCGAACTCGCTCTGTGCAGCAATGATAGCACAGTGCCGCAGTGGGGATCCCCGGGGTCCCCAGCAGCGGGACCGCGACGATCTAACATCTTATCCCCTATCCTTTGGATAGGGGATAAGATGCCAGGGGCGGAGTACCCCTTTAAGAGCCATAACAACATTTTTCACCCACAAGGCCAAATGAGGGCTTATTTTTAGCAGAACTAATTTTGCTTGGTTTATGACACCCTTCATTTAACCATAAAACCATTGAAACAGTTCAGAAGATGCCAGGGAACAGACCATAAAGCACTGAATTGTACGATAGGCAGTTCCTGGGAGCAGAGTCTCTAAGTTCAGGTTCGAGGGCATCTAATAGACCCTGTGCAAAGGGGCACTGCCAAAAGACGTGCAAAGATGTTTTCTCCATGTAGGGGCACCACAAGGGGCTAGTACAGCCTGCCTATGGCAGGCTGTAGAAGCTGATTGCTGATGGCAGCCAAAGAGGCCCAGTGCATGTACACCGATATCTAATATATCTACTAACTTTGTTTACATTGTTCATATTGTTTTATTTGAAATATAATTTATTTAGTTACTTACACTTTTTTTTCTTCCTATGGGACTTTTATAAGCAATAATTCAATTGCTTATACAATTCAGTGCAATGCTATTGTTGTGTTGTATTGAATTGAATGATCTGCAATTGAGTGATTGAAAGAGCTTTATTGATTGTTCAGTCAGTACAAGTCATACAATAAATTACAATCACACAAAGCATGACAGTACAATACACAGCAAAGGTTCGCTAAGCTATACACCGTACCACATGCTACACTAACACTCCGCTCAATCCTGAAAGAGAAAAACAACAAATTTGAAATAACCAACAATACAATCTGTGATCAAAGGAGGAGAATGGGGCTATGGGGGCAGAGGAGGGGCGTGGAAGACTATAGGGGAATGGAGGAGGCGGATCACAAGGCCAAACTACTGGGCAATAACTTTAGAGGGACATAGGGAAGTAGAGGGATCCTCATTCCTCTTCTTCATTGATATCTGGGCTGTTCAAGATGGCATTGTCTCTCAGCAGGCGGTGGATCAACCTGCGGCAGTCCCGGACAGACATGTTCTCCCTGTTGATGATGAGGCGGTTCCTGGCCAGCCAAACAACGTCCTTAAAACAGTTCATAAGGTGCCAGGGAACAGACCATAAAGCACCAAATTGTACGATAGGCAGTTCCTGGGGGCAGAGTGTCTAAGTTCAGGTTCCAGGGCATCTAATAGACCCTGTGCAAAGGGGCACTGCCAAAAGACGTGCAAAGATTTTTCCTCCATGTAGGGGCACCGCAATGGGTTAGTACAGCCTGCCTATGGCAGGCTGTGGAAGCAGATCGCTGATGGCAGCTAAAGAGGCCCAGTGCACGCCCTGGGCTCTCTTAAATATAGTAGTGCTCTCTGCACCACCAATGACATGCCTCAAACACTGTTTAAATGCTGGTGTCAGCTTTAACATTTAAATAGGTGGCAATAACCTGCATCTATAACTGCAAAAAAAAGTGGCTCAACAAAGTATGAAATTTAAATGGGCACTGTCAGATACAATAACTTTTGATATGTTATAAAACATGTAAAAACAATATGTTTTGCAATTGCTTTCATACTGAAAAAGCCAGTCAAAAAACTGGCCACTAGGGGCCCCCCTGCCTCCTGGGACACATACCGGTCCTGCAGTGTCCAATGATCATCAACCTATCATGGACACCATGAGTGATTGACAGGGCTGCAGGGAGGTCCAGAGCAGCTATGCTTGCTCCCGGCCCTCTGTGAGTCAGAGCAGAGTAAGGAATGTGATCTCGAATCACCTAAAGTCCAAGAAAAAGTGCAAACGTGTTACACTAAAAAAAAAATGCACACAAAAGGATGTGGTCTACCGAAAAGAGAGAGGCCCCAAACAAACCTTGGGGCCTAAAGACACCTGGGAGGTTCCAGGTTCAATGTCCCTTTTCGCCGAAGCTACTAAGGGGTCATAAATGATCCCAGCATCCCCCTAGGCATTAGCCAAGGTATCTGCTCGCAGAGCTGTTAACGGTCGGTACCCTGCCCATGCAGGAGTACCCAGGGTTTTTGCAGGGAGGTAAGGAACCTGATGGCCACACACGAGCAACGTAAGGGAGAGGGAGGAGTCATCACAGTGAGGAGAAGAGAGGGACACACCCCATGCCTCTGCATGGACAGAAACCTCACTGAGCAAATGATGGCAAGTAAATAAAGGTAATTCTGAGGGAAATATAGGTTGTAGACACATAAAAATTAGATGTACATAATCAGGATGAGGTACTGAGCAACATATAACAGTTTTTTTTGGGGGGGGGGGGGATCTGACAGGTATGCTTTAAGAGTGTATGTACAAATATCATATGCGCTGTGGATTTGATTCTGCAGATTTGATGCTGTGGTCTAATATTCAAATCCGCAGTTGAAACATTATGTGTGAATGTACCCTCAGGGGTGGTGAATACTTATGCAAATTAAAGTTCTCTGCTTTTATGTCTTCATTTTTATTTACATCACAATCAAAATATTTCGCCCCTATAAAGTGTTGTAGACCTGTTGTGTAAATCAAATGATACAATACACAACAAATAATTTTCATTTCAGGTTGTAATTTCACATTACAGGAAAAACACCAAGGGGGTGGTGGTGGTGGTGGGGGGTGTTGGATGTCGGTATTGGGGGGAATTCTTTCGTAAGACGCTGCATATTATAGATAGATGAATGCTTTTTTTTATCCATCTGTTTAGCTCTGGGCAGTTGCGCAAATGGAGATTTCGGCTCTCAAAGCCAGGAAAAATGAGAATGCAGCTCTGGACTACGGGAATTAGTTCAAGATAAATAATGTAATGAACAAAGTTACTCAAATTTTTTTTTTTTTACGTAAACCATAAAACAGGTGGACATAGGCTTTTATACTTTAGAGTTTTTGGTGTTGTTTGAACTATTTGATATCATTCCGATGATAAACTCTACAGTGCAGACCCTATAGCATTAGTCTATAGGCAAAACTTCATATTGCAAAACTTCAACTCCTAGCATGCCCAGACAGCCGTTGGCTGTCCGGGCATGCTGGGAGTTGAAGTTTTGCAACATCTAAAGGGCCACAGTTTCAGACCAATGCTCTAAATATTGTTAAAGGAGATCTCTAGCAAGAAATAACTTATTCCCTATCCACAGGATAGGGGATAAGCAGCTGATCGCAGGGGGTCCGACCAGTGGGGCCGCCTACGATCACCGGGACGGGAGCCGGCGCTCATAGAAATGAATGGAGCACGTGCTGTCTACTGGTAGACTACACCAGCTCCTCCCCCGCGATCAGCTACCTATCCCCTTTCCTGTGGATAGGGATTGAGTTCATTTTCGCCAAAGTACTCCTTTCATTATTTTAAAGGGGTTATCCAGGAAAAAACTTTTTTATATATATATCAACTGGCTCCAGAAAGTTAAACAGATTTATAAATTACTTCTATTAAAAAATCTTAATCCTTTCAGTACTTAAGAGCTTCTGAAGTTAAGGTTGTTCTTTTCTGTCTAAGTGCTCTCTGATGACACGTGACTTGGGAACCGCCAAGTTTAGAAGAGGTTTGCTATGGGGATTTGCTTCTAAACTGGGCGGTTCCCGAGACAGGTGTCATCAGAGAGGACTTAGACAGAAAAGAACAACCTTAATTTCACAAGCTCATAAGTACTGAAAGGATTAAGATTTTTTTAATAGAAGTAATTTACAAATCTGTTTAACTTTCTGGAGCCAGAAGTTTTTTTTTCCTGGATAACCCCTTTAATTGCATCATCGCTGATAACATTTTCTGTGCCGTTTTCCCAGCAGCCTTTGCAAAAGTAGCAATCTGTCCGAATCTGTTTTTATTTTTCACACTCCCATTGAGGCCCCTCTCTGAAATGTCACCTTGAATCTCGCACAGTCTCGGCTAGCGTGCGTTTGATTAATATCATATTGTGTATTTTCTGTCTGATATTGAGTTCCTTTCAACCTTTTCCAAAAAGAAAATAGAATCTGTATTTCAGACATGTAACATTCATACCGATTTGCCTATAGGCTGCATCCTGATTTGTGAAGATTTGCCTTTATCCCAGTGTAAATCAAAGATTCCAAGCAAAGACTTGGCAACGTGTCAGAAAATAGCATTGCCTATACCTTATATGACCCTTTCCCAAATATCTGCTTGACTCACACATTTTGCATTAATATTTTGTTACCGTGGTTGCACTCACAGCTGAGATTCTGGGTGATTATCACATACAGAGATTATAGAGGATATAAACAGATCCCATGCTGCGCCGAGGAGTAAATGAAGAAACATGGTGTGCATAAGGCCAAGTGGTCTCCATCTGTCATGACATCTATTTATTAGAGAAATGCTGCCTGCATGACGTATACACCGCTTTGTGTGGTTGCCAGTGGCATGTAATACAAATGACAAAAAGACAGAAATGCTGCAGCAAAAAGAAAACAAAAAAGAAATCACTCAATAAGGGGACAAGTCTAGAGGCAGGTGGAATGGGCAGGGTTAGACACCCAAGACTCAAGTCAGGGAGTAGCTTTCTATTTCTTAGACATGCCTGTACATGCCAAACTTGGAGTTGGCAAGATAACCAACTTTAAAGGGGTTATCCAGGAAAAAAAAAATATAAAAAATAAGCTTTTTTTTTTTTTTTGTAAATATCAACTGGCTTCAAAAAGTTAAACAGATTTGTAAATGCCTTCTATAAAAAAAATTGTAATCCTTTCAGTACTTATGAGCTGCTGAAGTTGAGTTGTTTTTTTTCTGTCTAAGTGCTCTCTGATGACACGTGTCTTGGGAACTGCCCAGAGTAGAAGCAAATCTCCATAGTAAACCTCTTCCACTCTGTGCAGTTCCCGAGACAAGCAGAGATGTCAGCAGAGAGCACTGCTGCCAGACAGAAAAGAACGACTCAACTTCAGCAGCTGATAATTACTGGAAGGATTAAGATTTTTTAATAGAAGTAATTTTACAAATTTGTTTAACTTTCTGGAGCCAGTTTACCTCTTGACAAAGCTGCGGATGCAGTGAAACATGTTGAGGGGGGGCTGAGGTGTAGTGTTTTAACCATAGTGACACATCTCTCCAGCGATAGCCACATAGCAACTGCAGTGCATGAGGCTTAATACTGTGTGGCCAGCAAGGCACGTTGAATATCTTGATCAGACTGGGGGTTTGATGTGCACTAATATTTTAATTCACAATTGATGTGCCATTGACAATAAAGCACTTTTTAATGGTATATGGGAAAAAGGGTTTTTTGCTGGATCACTAAGGTGATCTATAGGTGAATCAGTTGATATATAAAACATATTTTTTTTCCTGGGAATACCCCTTTAACCCTAAAACCATTGAGCAAGTGAATAACATTGATGTTCTAGTTGTAATGGAGCCAGTTGGGGCTGACATATATTAGGCAGCAAGTGAATAGACAGTTCTTGTCGTTGATGTCTTGGAAGCAAGAAAAATGAGGATCTAAATGGCATTAACATACAACATTTATTAGTTTTGTAAGCAGAAAAGATTCAAGTAACAAATAAAAAATGACAAAACCTGAGCATCTTCAACAGGCTAACACTTCTGCCATTCTCTTGTCCTGTGTATTTTATTAGCAGTATGCTCAGCAGTTATAGAAATATGTTGCTAATAATTAGCTGACACTTGCTGTTCTGTACAGATCACCTCTCAGCAGTCCCCTCCTCATCATCACATGCAGGATTACACTAAAAGGTGACAGCAGTGTATAGAGATATATGGGATCAGGCCGATCACAGCCTCCCTCCCCCAATAGATTATAATTTTTTTTTTTTTTAAAGAACATGTTTTATTATCTGGCTATAAACTGTAACAAAATCTAGGTGATACTTTCACTTTAGAGCGTACCTGTCATATCACAAAAAACATGTTACTTACTAGGCCATGCAGATGCTTTACATGTCTTTTATGTGTCTAGCTTCTGTATTTGGCTCACAAATCACTCTGTTCTGCTGCTCACTTATTCTGACATCCACTGCTCAGGAAGGGGCATGTCTAAGGCAAGCACTGAGCCCGCCCTCACTCACCATGCATTCACTTCCTCCCTGAGTCTGCTGTGCTGTGTTGGGTCTCTTCTAGTCATGAGCAGCAAAGGCCATATTCGAATTTGCGATATTTTGCGAATATATTGATGATTATATTGATGATTGTGTTCGCGAAATTCGCATATATTCACTATGTTCATTCACTTTTTTTTCCATGCGAAAATTAGCATGGTAAATTTGCATATAATTTGCATACAAATTAGCATGTGAAAAAAATAAAAATAAATAAAAGACCCACATGATAGACCTCTGTGATAGACGCGTCTTGGCATGGGAAATTTGCATAAAAATTTGCATGTGAAAAAAAATAACTAAAAAAACACAAATATTCGTCATTACGAATATATAGCATTAAATTCTAAATATTCACAAAATCGCGAAGTGGCAATATTTGCGATAAAAATTTGCATTACGAATATTCGTACTCAACACTAGTCTCTTCATCCAATCACAGCAGGCTTCTCTGTAACTCCTTCCTCTCTGTTTTCAGACATATGCGGTTGCAGTACGGTTTTTAAACCGGAGACAAAACCGTGGTCAACCACGATTTTGGCTCTGGTTTAAAAACCGTACTGCAACCGCATACATTTTTTTTTAACATGAATGTCAAAGGGAAACGCACATGTATACGGTTCCATACAGGAAACCGTATACGGTTTTTACTTTACACATGCACATTTGCATCCTAAAGTCCCCACCAAACACCCCTCCCATTAAAAATGGACCAAATTTTCGAAAAACTTATGTTTTTTTTTTTTTTTTTAATAAAACGAACAGAACCGTATGCACTTTTAAAAACAGTATAAGGTTTAAAAAACGCATATGGTTTAATTTTTCCCATACAGTTCCATCCTTTTTCTTTTTTGCCATAATGTTTTCTTTAGGAAAAATGATTGGAAACCGTATGGCAAAAACGTGATGTTAAGTACTGGTCACAGCTATAAAACAATAAAACAAATCTCTGGAACTGATGTGGAAGCAGCTTAGTCAAGATGGCCACTTATGTGATTATTAAAAAAGAAAATATAATAAAAAGTTATAATAAGAAAAAAAATCTATTTGAAAGAAAAAAAAAAGTATATTTCAGTAAAGATTCTCAAGTCATAAGAATTAAAGGGGTACTCTGGTGGGAAATTTTTTTTTTTTTTTTTTTTTTAATCAACTGGTGCCAGAAAGTTAAACAGATTTGTAAATTACTTTTATTTTTAAAAAATCTTAATCCTTCCAGTGCTTATTAGCTGCTGAATACTACAGAGGAAATTCTTTTCTTTTTGGAACACAGAGCTCTCTGCTGACATCATGACCACAGTGCTCTCTGCTGACATCTCTGTCCATTTTAAGAACTGTCCAGAGTAGGAGAAAATCCCCATAGCAAACATATGCTGCTCTGGACAGTTCCTAAAATGGACAGAGATGTCGGCAGAGAGCACTGTGCTCATGATGTCAGCAGAGAGCTCTGTGTTCCAAAAAGAAAACAATTTCCCCTGTAGTATTCAGCAGCTAATAAGTACTGAAAGGATTAAGATTTTTTAATAGAAGTCATTTACAAATCTGTTTAACTTTCTGGCACCAGTTGATTTATAAAAAAATAAATAAAAAAAAAGGGTTTCCACCGGAGTACCTCTTTAAGGTGATTTAAGGGAAATACAGTATTTTTTCTTTAAAGAGTATCTAACTAACTGAGTATGGCTCCAACTGCTGCTTCCATCTCCTCCTTGTTCTATTTCACTAACATCCTGGCTGAAAAGCTGCAGCAGCATCCCCCTCCTCGCCCATCTTCTTATCTTTTATTTACTAGTTTACATTAGATGAATTTTTTTGTTCTCTCAACATTTACAGAGAACCTTACAGATTGCTGGAAGGCGAGGAAGATGCCAATTTCTAAAAATAACATAAACATATTTATTACATAGTTTCATATTGCCACATGAATTAGCTACAGATGTATGAAAACAAATGTATAAGAATAGTTCTGCTTTGGGCAGATTGAGGAAAGACTGACTATGGTATTTAATGAACTCAAAAATATCTCTATTCCAAAGAACATTTCTTTATTTCATAGATCTCAAATTCTGATAACCTTATGTATAACTGATAATAGTAACTTTTTTTTTTTTAAAGGGGTTATCCAGGCAAAAACTTTATATATATATATATATATATATATATATATATATATATATATATATATATATCAACTGGCTCCAGAAAGTTAAACAGATTTGTAAATTATTTCTATTAAAAAATCTTAATCCTTTCAGAACTTATGAGCTTCTGAAGTTAAGGTTGTTCTTTTCTGTCTAAGTGCTCTCTGATGACACATGTCTCGGGAAATGCCCAGTTTAGAAGAGGTTTGCTATGGGGATTTATTTGCTTCTTAACTGGGCGGTTCCCGAGACAGGTGTCATCCGAGAGGACTTAGACAGAAAAGAACAACCTCAACTTCAGAAGCTCATAAGTACTGAAAGGATTAAGATTTTTTAATAGAAATCATTTACAAATCTGTTTAACTTTCTGGAGCCAGTTGATATATATTAAAAAGTTTTTGCCTGGAATACCCCTTTAATATTGCTAAAATGAAGAACCTATAGTATAGGCCAGTGGTCTTCAACCTGCAGACCTCCAGATGTTTCAAAACTACAACTCCCAGCATGCCCGGACAGCCTAAGGCTGTCCGGGCATGCTGGGAGTTGTAGTTTTGCAACATCTGGAGGTCCGCAGGTTGAAGACCACTGGTATAGGCTATATGGCTATATATCCTATATCACTGGTTGGGTCAATACTTGATTGGCACTGTGCTGCTAGAAATGCCAAAAAAGATTTGGCAGAAATGATGACATGCACAGGTCTGTCAGGTCAACCATAATCTGAGGTGGTATCTAACAGCAAGTGCTCAATTTCTCTGCAGCATCCCCAGAGGGGAAATTAGGTATTACACGGTAGTTAAAGGGGTACTCCGCCCCTAGACATCTTATCCCCTGTCTAAAGGATTGGGGATGAGATGTCTGATCGCTGGGGACCCCCATTTCTCAGCTGCACAGATCGAGGATCGCTCTGTGGCTGATGACAGGACGATGCAGGGGACAGAGTATCGTGATGTCACGGGTCGTCCTTGCTCTGTGCGGCAGAGAAATGCGGGTGCTGCAGGAGAGATCGTGGGGGTCCCCAGCAGCGGGACCCCCGCAATCAGACATCTTATTCCCTATCCTTTGGATAGGGGATAAGATGTCTAGGGGCGGAGTACCCCTTTAACCCCTTAATGACGCAGGACGTAAATGTACGTCCTGGTGATGTGGTACTTAACGCACCTGGACGTATATTTACGTCCTGAGCATAACCGCGGGCATCGGAGCGATGCCGGCATCATGCGCGGCAGGTCCCGGCTGTGGATCGCAGCCAGGGACCCGCCGGTAATGGTGGACATCCGCGATCCCATGGATGTCCACCATTAACCCCTAAGATGCCGTGATCAATACAGATCACAGCATCTGCAGCATCGCGGTCACTTAACAGGATGATCGGATCGCCCGCAGCACTGCCGCGGCGATCAGATCATCCTGCACGGCAGATGGAGGGCCCCTCACCTGCCGCCGCTGCCTTCCGGGAGTCTTCTGCTCTGATCTGCCTTCCCGCAGACCAGAGCAGAAGATGACCGATAACCCTGATCAGTGCTATGTCCTATACATTGCACTGAACAGGATTAGCAATCGAATGGTTGCTATAAATAGTCCCCTATGGGTACTATAAGAGTGTAAAAATAAAAGTAAAAAAAGTTTAAAAAAAAATTTGAAAAACCCCCTCCCCCAATAAAAACGTAAATTGTCCCATTTTCCCTATTTTACCCCCCAAAAAGTGTAAAAAAAAATTATTTTATATACATATTTGGTATCGCTGCGTGCGTAAATATCCGTACTATTAAAATAAAATGTAAATGATCCCGTACGGTGAACAGCATGAACGTAAAAAAAAAAAAAAAATCCAAAATAGCTGCTTTTTATAACATTTTATTCAAATTTTTTTTTTATAAAAAATGTAATAAAAGTTTTGTATAAGCAAATATGGTATTAATAAAAAGTAAAGATCATGGCGCAAAAAATTAGCCTTCATCCTGCCCTATATACAGAAAAATGAAAAAGTTATAGGTCTTCAAATTAGGGGGATTTTAAACGTACTAATTTGGTTAAAAAGTTTGCGATTTTTTTTAAGTGCAACAGTAATAGAAAGGTGTATAATCATGGGTATCATTTTAATCGTATTGCCCCAAAGAATAAAAAACACATGTCATTTTTACCATAAATTGTACGGCGTGAAAAAAAAACCTTCCAAATTTTGCAAAATTGCGGTTTTCTTTACACAAATAGTATTTTTTTTGGTTGCGCCATACATTTTATGGTAAAGTGAGTGATGGCATTACAACGGACAACTTGTTGCGCAAAAAACAAGCCCCCATACTAGTCTGTGGATGAAAATATAAAAGAGTTATGATTTTTTGAAGGGGAGGAGGAAAAAATGAAAGCGTAAAAATAAAATTGTCCTTAATAAAAGAGTCCTTAAGGTCCAAATGGGCTGAGTCCTTAAGGGGTTAAAGGGGCACTCCATCCCTAGACATCTTATCCCCTATCCAAAGGATAGGGGATAAGATGTCTGATGGCGGGGGTCCCGCTGCTGGGGACCCCCACATTCTACCATGCGGCACCCATCTGTAACAGCTTTCGGAACCGCTGGAGGCCCTCAGGTTAATACCATTCTGACCACGAGAACGGAAGATTGTGACATCATGACTCCGCCCCCTCAATGCAAGTCTATGGGAGCTGTCACGCCCCCCCCCCCATAGACTTGCATTGGGGGGCGGAGTCATGATGTCACAATCTTCCGTTCTCGTGGTCGGGATGGTATTAACCTGAGGGCCTTCAGCGGTTCCGGAAGCCGCTACAGGTGGGTTCCGCATGGTAGAATGCGGGGGTCCCCAGCAGCGGGACCCCTGCCATCAGACATCTTATCCCCTATCTTTTGGATAGGGAATAAGGTGTCTAGGGGCGGAGTACCCCTTTAATGAAAAGATAATGAGTTTTTCATGTAATGTATGGATGTTCTGCAACCTATTTACTCTGAATAACCTAACACTCTTTTTAGGAAATGCATATTCTAAATCAGACAACTCATTTAAGCTATCAAGGTGTATCACTTATTTTTGAAACTGTGATATTTTCTCACAGGTTGTGTGTGGTTTTGCACTTCATTACCTTTCACTTTTTGAGCTTCAACATCAAACACAAGCTGTGGACAGGACAGGCGTGGGGATGTTTTTGAAAGAAAGTAGCCATGTTGTGTTTTTTAAATCATGGATGGCTCAACTCACTTGGCCACTGTTTCTCACCTCGTGTCCCTCTGGGTGTTGCATGATTGCAAGGGCATAGACACCAAGAAGATAGACGCAGCTTCTATAGTGGCCTTAGAGAGGAGGCCACATTCTGGTTGGTTCCATTCCTTTTCTTATTGCTATGAAACTGTGTAAAACTCCTTTCTCCAGAAAACTACAGTGACCCCTCGACCCACGATGGCCCCGACATATGATCATTTCAACATACGATGGCCTCTCAGAGGCCATCGCATGATGAAGGCAGCATCAACATGCGATGCTTTTGTATGTCGGGGCCATCGCATAAATGGCTTTCCGGCAGCGCAGACTGCTTCAGCCTTTTATGGTGCCCCGTGTGGTCCGCTGACGATCACTTACCTGTCCTTGGGGCTCCGGCGCGTCCTCTTAGGGATCCCCTGCATCGTCAGCGCTCTTGAATGTCGTTATCACGTTGGTGCGCACGCCGTCCCGTCATCCAATAGGAGCGGCGTGCGTACCAACCTGATGGCGGCGATGGAGAGCGAGGATCCCGTGGAAGCAGAGGCCTTGTCGGAGCGTCGGGGACGTGGCGACAGCGATGGAAGGCGACATCCAGGGCAGCGGTGCCGAGCGGTGATGGTCCAGAGCGGCGGGGACACGTGAGTATAACACATAATATCAGTGGTCTTCAACTTGCGGACCTCCAGATGTTGCAACATCTGGAGGTCCGCAGGTTGTAGACCACTGTCCTATACTTTACATTGCACGGATCCCTCAACATACGATGGTTTCAACAAACGATGGTCCATTTGGAACGGATTACCATCGTATGTTGAGGGACCACTGTGCATTGTCAGCAAATCAATGGAGGACGGTATTGATTACTGGATCATGGAAAGCAAAGGGAAATAAACACCAGAACTTTTTGACCTGGGGGGCAAAATCAAACCCTATAATTGGAGGCTCATTTTAAAAACATTTTATGGGACCCCCTTTCTTCTATGTATGCCACTGCATCGTTGTCAACAGTCCCGGGAAAGTGGCTTGACACTATGACACTAGCCACAAAAAGGTGGAGATTGGCCATTATCAGATGTTTTGTGGGCATATTGCAGGTATTTCCAGGTCGTCAGAGTGGGCGGGGCAACATGTCCCTGGAATTGGACATTGGCAACTATACTGTTGCAAAACTACAACTTACAACATTCTGGAAATGTCAACTTTTGATGAGCTAGAGGTTGGAGAACTCTTAACTATGCTTTAAAAAAAAGCAATTAACACCCCCCCCCCCCCCCCCCCAAAAAAAAAAAAAAAATACATCAATCTGCAATATGTATTAGTCCTGGATTTGTCAAATGTCTTTTTCCACATTTTTCCACTATTCCCACTGTTTTTTGCTCACTCATTCTGACATCTACTGCTCAGGAAGGGGCTTGTTAGAGACAAGCACTGAGCCTGCTTTCACTCACCATGCATTCACTTCCTCCCTGAGTCTACTGTGCAGTGCTGAGTCTCCTCCTCCAATCACTGCAGGCTTCTCTGTAACTCCATCCTCTCTGTTTTCCTGCAGAAGTTTGATAGGACAGGAGTGAGCACAGAGGAATGTTAGTCCTGCCCTCACTTCCTGGACTCTGTCCTAGACTCTGTCCTAGGACAGGATTATGTTCTGGATGGTATAGGGACCCCTAGTGGTCTTTATTATAAGCCATGATTTCTATAAAAAAAAAAGGGATACTATTTATTTATGAAGTATATTAGAAAGGTTATTGTTTTTGCCAAGATGTCCAACATATAAAAAGTTTTTGATTCTGACAGTGCCTATTTAGGAGTATCCAGCCACTTGATAGAATGAGATGACTTATACTATCGGACATATGGTCATTGATTATTTTATTTTTATTTGTCTCATAAAAAACTACAGTTGACTAAATAGTTAAAAAGAATGTCCAAGAAAGACTGGAAGAAGAAGCCCGGTACTGGAATTACCCATTCTGTCCGATCAAAGCCTCGTTCTCTGTCGCGGTGATAATGTGGGTTTAGATTTCCAATTCCCGGAGCTAATGGAATACTTTAAGTGCATGTTACAAAATCCCCATATTTGCAGCGTTGCACAACTCCCGACCGAAAAATATTGTATTTGGATTTCATTTTGTGCTGTGTTTAAGCTTCGAGCATGTCATGGAGCTCTGATAGATCCCGGGCTCAGCTTTCAGGCCGTTTCGGCTTCACTGACTCTGTTGCATGACTTTATACAGTGGAGCGGCAGGATTGTGTCTTCCTCCGAGCCCAATTCCAAACATTCTTCATCATAATGCCCCTGCTCATTGACGGCGGATCGGATTTACAACACAGTCATATGTGACTGTGTCCATTTACTATACACAGAAGGAGTTTACAGCGATAAAACCGTGAATGTGACATATTATGGGTTTTCAGAGCCTCAGATTTTCCTTGTATTTAGGCCACTTCTTTAAACAGTGTCTGGTATTACAGTTAGTCTGGTTGAGCTACAATACCAGGCTCAGCCATGAACAAGAGTGGTGCTGTTTCAGGAAAACTATTTTTTCCCCTCTTATGCTAGGTAATTCTAACTTGTTTCTATTTCCTTATTGTAACTTTTTTTCTATATATATATATATATATATATATATATATATATATATATATATATATAGTCTGACATCTTGCCTGAGCTGCTTTTAACAGCATTTAGAGATATTGCTCACAGCAGGACCCATGGACATAGACAACAATAAACTGAAGCTATCCCATGGTTGTCGATGGGAAAGGTGTCTAGGTGTGCTTGTGACCTATGCAGAGGTCATTCTTTAGGGAGGGGAGACTGATCTGTGAGCAACAGCTATTTTGTTTACCTCTGTTATGTAGCTACGGGTGTCACCTTCCACTGGGCTCCTGTCTATGATGATAAAGCGGAGACTGCATGGAAGGGATCTGTACCGGACAGGAAGCCACAGCTCAGTTTTAGAATGCAAACTGCAAGATTTTAGAATTATTTTAAAGTAAACATAAAAAATAAAAACTTAAAGTGTTCCTGTCATATCACCGAAAAATATATCTTACTCACTCATGTAGAGGCTTAACATCTATTATTATTATTATTATTTTTTTGTGTTTATTTTTGTATTTGGCTCACAAATCCCTCTGTTCTGCTGCTCACTAATTCTTACATCCACTGCTGAGAAAGGGGCATGTCCGAGGCAAGCACTGAGCCTGCCCTTGCTCCCTGAGTCTGCTGTGCTGGGTCTCTTCATCCAGTCACTGCAGGCAGCTCTGTAACCCGCCTCCTATTTGTATTCAGACAGGAGTCTCATAGGACAGGAGTGAGCACAGAGGAGAGCTAGTTCTGCCCTTACTTCCTGGACTGTGTCCCAGCCTGTGCTTTAGCTAGGACAAACACGATGCGGCAGCTGGACAGTATTATGTTCAGGGTGGTATGGGGACCCCTAGTGATCTTTTTTATAAGCCATGATTTCTATAAAAATGAGAAACATTTTAATTTATAAAGAATTTTAGAAAGGATAATGTGTTGCCAAGATGTGCAACATATAAAAATATTTTAAATCAGTGTCTATTTAAAAAATACGATTAACATAAATACTTGAATTTAAAGGGGTTATCCAGGAAAAAACAGTTTTTTATATAACAACTGGCTCTAGAAAGTTAAACAGATTTGTAAATTACTTCTATTCAAAAAATCTTAATCCTTTCAGTACTTATGAGCTTCTGAAGTTGAGTTGTTCTTTTCTGTCTAAGTGCTCTCTGATGACACGTGTCTCGGGAACCGTCCAGTTTAGAAGAGGTTTGCTATGGGGATTTTCTTTTAAACTGGGCGTTTCCCGAGACACATGTCATCAGAGAACACTTAGAAAGAAAAGAACAACTCAACTTCAGAAGCTCATAAGTACTGAAAGGATTAAGATTTTTTAATAGAAGTAATTTACAAATCTGTTTAACTTTCTGGAGCCGATTGAGATATATATATATATATATATATATATATATATATATATATATATATATATATATATATATAAAAGTTTTTTTCCTGGATAACCCCTTTAACAATGGATCATTTTTTTATGACAAATTCAAGTACCTGGTGAAGATAGCCGAAAATACAAACCCCATGTACATGTGACATGGACCCCAGGGCTGCAAGGTAACAGTGCCAAAAGCTGAGGCACCAAGACTCACATGGAGAAACAAAATGGTCTTTGCATATGGGTTACATGTGATCTCACTATGAGATGTTGCTCACGTATTCCTCCCCTAAATAAATAGTCCCTTGTATATTTGTAGGAGTGAGATACATTCATCATGTTATAGCCTCATGGCTGATGTCACCAAGTTCTACCAATAGTGACGCACGGCCACCGTCTTATGCCGTGACAATTACAGGGGCTGTCCTGTTTTATATAAATACAACTAACTCATTGTGTTCTTGATTCTTCATACTCTTCAAGATCTTTGCTTGCTGTCAGTGAATGCATACATTTGTGCTGTTGTTCAGATGCTGAAAACCCTAGTACCTCTCACAGTTGTGTTGCCCAACCTGTGGCTCTCCAGCTGTTGAGAAACTACAACTCCCAGCATTCCCTTAAATGGTCTTAGATGAATTGCAAATTACTCTATAGCAGTGGTCTCCATACTGTGAACCTCCAGATGTTGCAAAACTACAACTTCCAGCATGCCCGGACAGCCGTTGGCTGTCCGGGCATGCTGGGAGTTGTAGTTTTGCAATATCTAGAAGACCACAGTTTGGAGACCACTACAATCTACCATATTGTTTAGCTCAAATAAAGGGACACAGATGCTATAGACAGATACTTCCGGCCCCAGCACAGAGAGAGGAAGATGTCGGTTCCAATAAAGGGGTACTCCGGTGAAAAACTTTTTTTTTTCTTTAAATCAACTGGTGCACGAAAGTTAAACAGATTTGTAAATTACTTCTATTAAAAAAATCTTAATCCTTCCAGTACGTCTTAGCTGCTGAATACTACAGATGAAATTCTTTTCTTTTTGGAACACAGAGCTCTCTGCTGAATCATGAGCACAGTGCTCTCTGCTGACATCTCTGTCCATTTGAGGAACTGTCACGAGTAGGAGAACATCCCCATAGCAAACATATGCTGCTCTGGTAAGTTCCTAAAATGGACAGATGTCAGCAGAGAGCACTGTGCTTGTGATTTCAGCAGAGAGCTCTGTGTTCCAAAAATAATATAATTTCTTCTGTAGTATTCAGCAGCTAATAAGTAAAGGAAGGATTAAGATTTTTTAATAGAAGTAATGTACAAATCTGTTAACTTTTCTGGCACCAGTTGATTTTAAAAAAAAAAAGTTTTCCATGGGAGTACCACTTTAAAAGAGTCTCCTTTGTTTCTCCTTCCAGTATGCCTTTAAGTTACTTAATATTTCCAAATTTTCAGCGTACCATATCTGGGAGGGGTAACGTGTCTCCTTGAGGACTCCACCAAGCTGGCTAAGGACATGCAATGCTCCCTGGGAGCAAAAATATGCAAAGCAGCTGTAAAGAAAAAAGTTTGCTCTCTGGTGCCACCTATTGATGGTGTTGGGTAGTTTGAATTTTGGAGGAGATCCTGGCTAAAAATGGCTATTTATTTTTAAAAGATTACCAGTCATCACTTTCATGCTGCCTGAACCACAAGTCATCAGGGTGGTCCCCAGTATATTTCCCCCTCCCCACCAGCCTTGATTGGTAGATCTCTCCCAATATACACCTATATTGATTAAAGGGGTACTCCAGTGGAAAACAATTTATTTTAAATAAACTGGTGCCAGAAAGTTGAACAGATTTGTTACTTACTTCTATTAAAAAATCTTTAGCCTTCCGGTACTTATCAGCTGCTGTTTACTACAGCGAAAGTTCTTTTCTTTTTTAATTAATTTTTTGTCTGTCCACAGTGCTCTCTGCTGACACCTCTGTCTGTGTCAGGAACTGTACAGAGCAGGAGAGGTTAGCTATGGGGATTTTCTCCTACTCTGGACAGTTCCCGACATGGACAGAGGTGTCAGCAGAGAGCACTGTGGTCAGACAGAAAACAAATTCAAAAAGAAAAGAACTTTCTCTGTAGATAAGTACTGGAAGGATTAAGATTTTTTGTATAACTTTCTGGCACCAGTTGATTTAAAATAAATTGTTTTCCACTGGAGTACCCCTTTAAGGCTGGCAGGAGGGGAGAAGCTGCCATGAACTACCCTGGTGGCCAACCCTGAGCTTTTGAGCTTTTGATCGGGACTACCGCGGGGCAAACACTGGGATCTGATCAGCTGGGATTATAGGCAGAGGGTCCCTACCTGCCTCCGTGCCGTCCGATTGTCACTCAAAGTAAACAGACATCCTCAGCAGTCTAGAGCGCTGATAACACTTATCAATGCTATGCCTATCGCATATATAGTGATACGCACATTACCATTGTAAGTTTGAATGTTATAGACCCCACAATCATTTTTTATGTCCCCTGTGGTGGGGCTTCTAGGGAATTACATACTTGGTACCAGGTTCCCAGCAGAGGTCCATTCAGCGATCATTTAAGTTTTGGGGGATCCTTCTTACATTTTTCCAATACGGACAACCCCTTAAATGGGCTCTGTCATTAAAAAATGTTTTTTTTGCATTTGATGTAGCAGGTAAAATAGATAAGATTTGTAATTACTCTCTGTAAAATAAAAAAAAATATTTTTATGTTACTTTCATGGCATTATAAATCTGGCCACTAGGGGTCTCCCGTTTGGTCCAGACTGCATTCCATGTGCTCAAAAGCACAGACTTTGGTCTCCTGCTGGACTGGCAGGAGACCAAACTCAGGAAGTGCTGTCCAGCCATAGGCAGTGAATAGCACTCGCTCTCTGCTTGTGTATGCAACAGGGATGAAACAGTGAGAGAATGTCCCCATGATCTTTTGATGTCATTCTCCTAGGAATTAGCTGTAATAGAAGCCAGTATTGAGTGTTCATTTTCTCTTTAGCGCCACCACAGGGAAAAAGAAGTAGCAGGCTGTACATATAATGCACGTATCTATGGGGTCCTCCAGGGGAAGACACTCTTTGTAGTCATCATGCTGCCTTAAAGGAGTTCTGTAGTGAAAAATAACTTATCCCCTATCCAAAAGATAGTGGATAAGTTATAGAAGGGGGCGTACTGGCCCCCTCACAAAGCGCCAGGCGACATGCCCCCTCCATGTATTCCATAGAAAGGCCGCTCAAGACAGACTGACGCGGCCCCGTTCAGGAGATCGCGGGGGTCCCAGCGGTCGGACCGCGATCTATAACTTATCCCTTATCCATTGGATAGGGGGTACGTTATTTTTTTGCTGCACTACTCTTTTAAACAGTGGTCTCCAAACTGTGGACATAAAATATGTTGCCTAACTACAACTCCCAGCATGCTCAGACAGCCCTTGGTTAAATAAGAGGATCCTGAACAGGTAGCCCTCTCTCCTCACTCAGACTCCTCTAACATGGTTTTTAAAAATATGTTTTCTAATCCAGACAACCCCTTTAATGTGTAACTAATATTTTGTCTTCAGGGGATAACATTTTTTTACTATTAACAAAACTTTTGCTATTGATGAAGAAGCCGCTACAAAGAAGAGTCATGTATACAGTACATCTGGGCGCTTGTCCTCCATTCATGCTGCTTACATCGCTAGAAATCCTTCTCCATAGTTACCAGAAGTCATAGCGCAAGAAAACTACAGTGAAATCAATAAAAATGTTCATACAATAGTGATTACTGTGTAATAATGTGATAAATACACAGAATATTGGGAAATGGCAGAACAGAAGTGATTTAAGGGTAAACCTTGGTCTAAACTTTTTGTTCATGTCTTGCACCATGGCGCCATCTAGCAGATATATTGAAAAATGCATAGGACATGTCGTGTTATGTGATCATTGTGTCATTGTGCTTCAGTAGGTACAATGGTGGGTACATCTACATATCTCATATCTATCTATCTCATATCTATCTATCTATCTCATATCTATCTATCTATCTATCTATCTATCTATATCTATCTATCTCATATCTATCTATCTCATATCTATCTATCTATCTCATATCTATCTATCTATCTATCTCATATCTATCTATCGCATATCTATCTAGCTCATATCTATCTATCTCATATCTATCTATCTATCTATCTATCTATCTATCTCATATCTATCTATCTATCTCATATCTATCTATCTCATATCTATCTATCTCATATCTATCTATCTATCTATCTATCTCATATCTATCTATCTCATATCTATCTATCTATCTATCTATATCTATCTATCACATATCTATCTATCTCATATCTATCTATCTCATATCTATCTATCTCATATCTATCTATCTATCTATCTATCTATCTATCTCATATCTATCTATTTATCTCATATCTATCTATCTCATATCTATCTATCTATCTATCTATCTCATATCTATCTATCTAGAAAAAAATACTGGAAGAGCAGCACAACCCAGGAAAAGTGCAAAACATAGGAGGGTGCAGGCAACTAGTTGGGCCCACTGTACACTAAATTTATCTGGATGTTGTATTTAAACCGCCAACTTTGGTCCCTTGACATGCTTGAAAAAGGCTGCACTGGCCGCCGAAACGTTGCACCTGTATTTGTGATGATGGAATAAAGCCACTTTATATTTTTTTTACTTTTTGTAGTGCTCTTGTTGCTGTATCTATATATCTATCTATCTATCTCATATCTATCCATCTCATATCTATCTCATATCTATCTGTCTATCAATCTTATATCTATCTATCTGTCATCTATCTATCTATCTTATATCTATCTATATATCTATCTAATATCTATCTATCTCATATCTATCTATCTTATATCTATCTATCTATCTATCTATCATCTATCTATCTAATATCTATATATCTCATATCTATCTTATATCTATCTATCTATCTATCTATCATCTATCTATCTAATATCTATCTATCTCATATCTATCTATCTTATATCTATCTATCATCTGTCTATCTATCTATCTATAATTACTTCAAAGGTGTCGCAGCACACCCAAACAGCATACGGTGCAAAAACTGAGCTTTATTGGCCCATGTCGTACTATATGGGCCAATAAAGCTCAGTTTTTTGCACCGTATGCTGTTTGGGTGTGCTGCGACTCCTTTGAAGTAATTATTGATGGACACGGTCTGTGACTGGGACCACAGTCATCGCCTGCACCCCTATCTACTCTATGGGGGAGATTTATCAAAACCTGTCCAGAGGAAAAGTTATCCAGTTGCCCATAGCAACCAATCAGCTCGCTTCTTTCATTTTTTACAAGACCTCTGCAAAATGAAATAAGTGATCTGATTGGTTGCTATGGGCAACTGGGCAACTTTTTCTTTGCACTAGTTTGGATAAATCTTCCCCTTTGTGACCTGCTGAGGTTGTGCTGCCTATCTTGTATTTGTGGCTATCTATCTATCTAATATCTATCTATCTCATATCTATCTATCATCTACAGAATCTATCTATCCATCTCCTATCTATCCATCTATCTAAATAGATGCAAAGTAGTGGCGGAGCAGCACTCCAGGAGTATTCAAAACACAAGGGGGTGCAAGCAGACAAAAGCCGGTCCCAGGCACTGTAGACAAAAGCAAAAAGATTCTGCAGCACTCCGTAGTAAGTAAAAAAAAAGATGAGTATTTTATTCCATCAGACCAGTGCAACGTTTCGGTCGCCAATTGCGGCCATTTTCAAGCATGCTTGAAAATGGCCGCAATTGGCGACCGAAACGTTGCACTGGTCTGATGGAATAAAATACTCATCTTTTTTTTACTTACTACGGAGTGCTGCAGAATCTTTTTGCTTTCATCTATCTATCTAGCAACAGGAGAACACAGCAGCACACTGCTAGCACAAAGATATAGATGAAACATGAGTATATAGATAGAACATGAACAGCTATACAGCTGTAATGCAATAAATGAAGATATGAAACTATGAAATTATGAGGTACTTAGCTTGCAAATTTGGCGCCAAATAGCGTGGACCGTCCCACCACGGTAAGGTGACCTCATTCTGGGACGGACCCTGTGTATATGCCTCTGTGTGAACAGTACAGCAGGCATTGCAAGGTCTGAAACATCCAAGGCACCTTATATACACCTAATAGAGGTGGGTGGGGTGCAGGAGCCAACATGGAGGTATTCTTTGGTTGTATTATGCATACGGGGAGTGGCTACCTCCATGTTGGCTCTTGCACCCCACCCACCTCTATTAGGTGTATATAAGGTGCCTTGGATGTTTCAGATCCTGCAATGCCTGCTGAACTGTTCACACAAAGGCATATTCACAGTGTAGGGTCCGTCCCAGAATGAGGTCACCTTACCGTGGTGGGACGGTCCACGCTATTTGGCGCCAAATTTGCAAGCTAAGTACCTCATCATTTCATAGTTTCATATCTTCATTTATTGCATTACAGCTGCAGAGCTTTTCATGTTCTCTCTATATACTCATGTTTTATCTATATACTCATGTTTTGTCTATATCTTTGTGCTGGCAGTGTGCTGCTGTGTTCTCCTGTTGCTGTATATTTAGCCCAGCAGCCTGCACCTGTAAGCCAGTTCTTTACAATAGTTTGGAATCAATAGTGCTGGCCAACTTATTCTTTGGTTGTATCTATCTATCTATCTATCTCATATCTATCTATCTATCTATCTACCTATCTATCTATCTATCTCCTATCTATCTATCTATCTATCTATCTCCTATCTCTATCTATCTATCTCCTATCTATCTATCTATCTATCTATCTATCTATCTATCTATCTATCTATCTATCTATCTATCTAGAGAGTTCATATAAATCCGCAGCACACAGGTCCAATATGGTGAAAAAGAAAAAACTTTATTCCATCATGTGTATGACATTCACATGATGGAATAAAGTTTTTTCTTTTTCACCATATTGGACCTGTGTGCTGCGGATTTATATGAACTCTCTGTGAATTGGGACCCCTGACCAAGGTCTGGTTCTGCGTGTACCCACGGATATTGAGCTCAAGGGAGTGCTGTTTCTCTTTGGATTACTATCTATCTATCTATCTCCTATCTATCTATCTATCTCATATCTATCTATCTATCTATCTATCTATCTATCTCCTATCTATCTATCTATCTATCTCCTATCTATCTATCTGTCTATCTCATATCTATCTATCTGTCTATCTCATATCTATCTATCTGTCTATCATCTATCTATCTATCTATCTATCTATCTATCTGTCTAGACAAAGAAGAAAAGCAGCACAACCCACTAGTTAGTAATATTCATGGAGTGGTGCACGCAGAACCTGGGGACCAAGTCAAGGGCCCATTGACTTCAGACAGAACAAATGATCTCTCCACAGCACCCAATACAGCAAACGTGAGGTTTATTCCATAACTTCCGTCTTTACAAAAGCAGCAATGTTTTGGCTAGCTCAACCTGGCCTTTCTCAAGCAGTGTACAGTCAACAGTGACCACATATTTATAAGGGTGTCAATCCAATACCAAAGTGTTACAATCCAATACAATTAGTCAAAATTACATATTATAAAAATCCCAGTGTTACAATCAGTATAGTGAAAAAAAGTGCATGCTCCAAAGTGCCATAGTGCCAATATCAACACACTTATTTGCACTTTATTATTGCACTGATATTGGCACTATGGCACTTTGGAACATACACTTCAACTTCCAAATCCCAAGTTTGGCCCAAACTTTGATTGCGGTGTCTAAAGGGTTTATGCCAGACATCGGTCCTATGAGTGATGTCTGGTATTAGCGGTAGTGCTGATAACAGCCGGGATCCACCGGGCATGAAGCATGCCCAGCTCCTGAGCACGCTTCAAACTGTGGGAGGGGGTGCGGGGAACACATTTACGCCCTGCATCCTATATGGGGTAACATTTCCTCCCTTTTCCCATTAAAAAAAAAAAAATAAAATGTTAACAAAATTGCTGATTCTTGGTCACTTCATATACCAGAAAAAAATGAATGAAAAGCTATAAAAAAAAATACCATCAAAACAAAAATGGTGCCGATGAAAACTACAGATTATGGCGCAAAAAAATGAGCCCTCATACATCACCGTATGAGGAAAAATAAAATTGTTATAGGGGTCAGAAGAGCATAATTTTAAGCATATTAAAAGTAGTAAAATAAAACAAAACCTATATAAATTGGTACCATTTTAATTGTATAGACCTAGAGAATATGGATTTCAACACTAAAGTGCACTGCAGAGATACGATTCCCCCCCCCCCCCCCCCCCCACTACCAAAGTTGCATTTATTTTTTTCAATTTCACCCCACAATTGCAATTAAATGAGTGATGCCATTACAACAAAGTACAGTTGGTGGCGCAAAAAAAAGATAATAATAATTTTTTCAAGACTTATGGCTATTTAAAGGGGTACTCTATCCTTTGGATAGGGGATAAGATTTCTAGGGGCAAAGGATAAGATGTCTCATCTTGGGTGCCGGCGGCAGGGGTCGTTGCGTCACGACCACGCCCCCTCGTGATGTCACATTATGCCCCCTCAATGCAAGTCTATGGGAGAGGGCGTGCCACGCCCCCTCCCATGAACTTGCATTGAGGGGGCATAATGTGACATCACGAGGGGGCGTGGTGGTGATGTCATTTGCCTTTAGTGATGTGATGCCTTTATTCCACCCCGTTACAGATACATTCACCTCCCTTGGATGAGGACAATTGGCTTCTACCTCATGGGGTTTTTTGGCTTTTTCAGCTGTTGTATAACTACAACTCCCAGCTTGCACAAACAGCTAAAGTGCATGCTGGGAGTTGTAGTGGTGCATCTGCTGGTTGCATAACTACAACTCCCAGCATGTCCGTTGGCTGTCGGTGACTGCTGAGAGTTGTAGTTTTGCAACAGCTGAAGGCACTCTGGTTGTGAAACTCAGAGTTTTTTTTTTACCTAACTCAGTGTTTCACGACCGGTGTGCCTCCATCTGTTGCAAACTCCAACTCCCAGCAGTCACCTTACACCAAGCACCGTACATGCTGGGAGTTGTAGTTTTGCAACAGCTGGAGGCACACTGGTTTTGAAACACTGAGTAAGGTCACAAACTCAGTGATACATAACCAGTGTGCCTACAGCTGTTGCAAAACTAAAACTCTCAGCATGTACAGTCTGTCAGCGCATGCTGGGAGTTGTAGTTTTGCAACAGCTGGATGTTTACCCCCCCCCCATGTGAGGCGGAGGTTTACAGCAAGTATCTGGCTGCAAGTTTGAGCTGCAAATTTTCTGCCGCAGCTCAAACTGCCAGCGAGAAACTACTGTGAACCCCCGTCCGTGCGACTGTACCCTAAAAACACTACACTAACAAAAAATAAAATAAAAAGTAAAAAACATTACATATACACATACCCCTACACAGCCCCCTCCCCTCCCTAATAAAAATGAAAGCGCCTGGTACGCCACTGTTTCCAAAACGGAGCCTCCAGCTGTTGCAAAACAACAACTCCCAGTATTGTCGGACAGCCGTTGACTGTCCAGGCATGCTGGGAGTTTTGCAACAGCTGGAGGCACCCTGTTTGGGAATCACTGGCGTAGAATACCCCTATGTCCACCCCTAAGCAATCCCTAATTTAGGCCTCAAATGTGCATGGCGCTCTCACTTTGGAGCCCTGTCGTATTTCAAGGCAACAGTTAAGGGTCACATATGGGGTATCGCCGTACTCGGGAGAAATTGTGTTACAAATTTTGGGGGGGTATTTTCAGCTTTTACCCTTTTTAAAAATGTAAAATTTTGGGGAAAACAAGCATTTTAGGTAAATTTTTTTTTTTTTTACATATACAAAAGTCGTGAAACACCTGTGGAGTATAAAGGTTCACTTAACCCCTTGTTACGTTCCCCGAGGGGTCTAGTTTCCAAAATGGTATGCCATGTGGGGGGTTTTAGCTGTTCTGGCACCATAAGGGCTTCCTAAATGCAACATGCCCCCCAAAAACCATTACAGAAAAACGTACTCCCCTTGTCGCTCCTTCCCTTCTGAGCCCTCTACTGTGCCCACTGAACAATTAACATAGACATATGAGGTATGTGCTTACTCGAGAGAAATTGGGCTACAAATACAAGTAAAAATTTTCTCCTTTTACCCCTTGTAAAAATTCAAAAATTGGGTCTACAAGAAAATGCGAGTGTAAAAAATGAAGATTGTGAATTTTCTCCTTCACTTTGCTGCTATTCGTGTGAAACACCTAAAGGGTTAAAACGCTGACTGAATGTCATTTTGAATACTTTGGGGGTGTAGTTTTTATAATGGGGTAATTTATGGGGTATTTCTAATATGAAGACCCTTCAAATCACCTTCAAACCTGAACTGGTCCCTGAAAAATATTGAGTTTGAAAATTTTGTGGAAAATCGGAAAATTGCTGCTGAACTTTGAAGCCCTCTGGTGTCTTCCAAAAGTAAAAACACGTCAATTTTATGATGCAAACATAAAGTAGACATATTGTATATGTGAACCAAAAAAAATGTATTCGTAATATCCATTTTCCTTACAAGCAGAAAGCTTCAAAGTTAGAAAAATGCAAAATTTTCTAATTTTTCATCAAATTTATGGATTTTTCACCAAGAAAGGATGCAAGTATCGACAAAAATTTACCACTATGTTAAAGTAGAATATGTCATGAAAAAACAATCTCGGAATCAGAATGATAACTAAAAGCATCCCAGAGTTATTAATGTTTAAAGTGACAGTGGTCAGATGTGCAAAAAACGCTCCGGTCCTTAAGGCCAAAATGGGCTTGGTCCTGAAGGGGTTAAAAAGCCACAGGGGGATCAGGGGGGTTCCATTTTTTAACCTTAATGACCAGACTCCTTTTTTTTTTTTTTTTTATTTGACATGTGTCTCTTTAAATGGTAATAACTTTAGAAAACTTTTCTGAGCGAAGCAATTCTGAGACTTTTTTTTGTATAATATTGTGCTTTTATATTAATGGTGCATTTTTGTTGACATATGCAGCATTTTTTGTGAAAATCTCCCAAATATTGTGAAAAATTGGAAAATTTCTGGCATTTTTTTATTTATTTTTTATGGTGTTCACTGTGCAGTAAAAGTGTTATATTTATTCTGTGGGTCGGTACAATTATGGCAATACCCCTTTTATATAGTTTTTTTTATGTTGTCTTTCCTTTTCTGAGCAAAAATCTTTAATTTTTTACCTTTTTTGTGTTATCATTTTCCAACAGCCATAACTTTTTTATTTTTCATCCGACACCATTGAGTTAGAGCTTATTTTTGCGATACATGCTACCTTTTGATCTTTTTTATTCCACTATTTGTATCAAAATTGGTGAATTTTGCGCTTTTTTGTAATTTTTATTTTTTAAGGCATTCACCTTGCGGGATAATTTACATTATAGCTTTATAGTACATGTAATTACGGACGTGGCAATACCTAGTATGTATTATATTTGTGTTTTTTTTAATGATAATACAGGGCTTTTATTGGGAAAGGAGGATTTATAAAAAAAAAATTGCACTTCATACTTTTATTGAAGAACCTTTTATAATTTTTTTTTTTTTCACTTTTTATAGGTTATACAATACTGCAATACATTTGTACTGCAGCACAGCATAACCTGACGAGATGTGCACACTACAGCCTGGGCAATCCAGCCTATGGCTGGATCTCACAGGCTTCTCATAGGCTTCCGTAGCTGGCAGACAGGAATCCATCATGCCTGGGCATGCTGGAAGTTGTTGTAGTCCCTTTACTTTAACCCCTTATTGTCAGTTTTTACACTTTCGTTTTTTCCTCCTTACCTTTTAAAAATCATAACCCTTTCAATTTTCCACCTAAAAATCCATATTATGGCTTATTTTTTACGTCACCAATTCTAATTTGCAGTGACATTAGTCATTTTACCCAAAAAGTCACGGCGAAACGGAAAAAAAAATAATTGTGCGACAAAATCAAAGAAAAAACGCCATATTTCAGTAAAAATGACACCTTATCATTATTCTGTTGGTCCATACGGTTAAAATGATACCCTACATATAGGTTTGATTTGGTCGTACTTCTGGGAAAAATCATAACTTTATGCAGGTAAATTTATACGTTTAATAATGTCCTCTTCTGACCCCTATAACTTTTTTTTTTTTTCCATGTACAGGGTGGTAGGAGGACTAATTTTTTGCGCCATGATCTGAAGTTTTGATCTGACTTTTTGATCACTTTTTATTTATTTTTAAATAGTATAAAAAGTGACCAAAAATATATTTTTTTGGACCTTGGACTTTTTTTTACGTGTACGCCACTGACCGTGCGGTTTAATTAATGATATATTTTTATAGTTCGGACATTTACGCACGCGGCGATACAACATATTTTTATTTTTATTTACACTGTGTTATTTTTTTTATGGGAAAAGGGGGGTGATTCAAACTTTTATTAGGGAAGGGGTTAAATGACCTTTCTTAACACTTTTTTTTTTACTTTTTTTTGCAGTGTTATAGGTCCCATAGGGACCTATAACACTGCACACACTGATCTCTCATGCTGATCACTGGCATTTATTATCACGCCTGTGATCAGTGTTATCGGCGCTTGACTGCTCCTGCCTGGATCTCAGGCACGGAGCAGTCATTCGTCGATCGGACACCGAGGAGGCAGGTAAGGGCCCTCCCGGTGTCCAGTAAGCTGTTCGGGACGCCGCGGCGGTCCCGAGCAGCCGGGTTACTTTCACTTTCACTTCAGATGCGGCGGTCAGCTTTGATCGCCGCGTCTGAAGGGTTAATACAGGGCATAACCGCGACCGGTGATGTCCTGTATTAGCCACGGGTCCCGGCCGTTGATAGCCTCCGGGACCGACCTGATATGACTCGGGGACACCGCGTGACCCCGCGGCATATCACGGGAGTCGGCGGAGGACGTAAATATACGTCCTTTGTCGTTAAGGGGTTAAAACCTAACCTACGTCCTTTCACTTTAAAACCTAAGCTACACTAACTACGCTACAATCTAAGCTAGCTACGCTACACTGATGTTAAACTACGCCAACCCTATGATAGTTTCCCTCACTCCCTGCCTGCTACACTACGATACCTACTCAAACTACGCACCCTGAGTCCATAGTAAACTGCGCATGCGCACACAGTTTACCATACCTCTCAACTTTTGCTGAGAGCAAAGAGGGACAAGCCCACTAATCACACCCTCAGCCACACCCCTAGCCATGCCCTCATCACAGCCACACCTGCAGAATGGGAATACCTCTTTAACAGCAATAATGTTGTTAGTCTGCCCGATACTGACAGACTGACAACAACCCCCATCATTACCACTACAGACCATATAAGAGATTACATTTAGTTATATCAGGTGACTGACCACAACCCCCATCATTACCACTGCAGACTGTATAAGTGATTACATACAGTTACATCAGGTGACGTCTTCTCTGATTGGAATCACTGTCATTTTTCTTCTCCATCCGGCCCAGACTGTCATGATGATTTCTTCTAGTTACGACTCCTCTCTGCAGAACCTGTCGTAAAAAACATTTCAGGCTCCGCATGTTTCCAAGACCTATAATGCCCCAAACTGTAATAATGTCCCCTATATTAGATAGGCAGAAGTTCTCCTATATTAGATAGGCATAAGTTCCCCCACATTAGGTAGGCAGCAGTTCCCCCTCATTAGGTATGCAGCAGTTCCCCACATTAGGTAGGCAGCATAGTTTCCCCACATTAGGTAGGCAGCAGTTCCCCCACATTATTTAGGCAGCAGTTCCCCCACATTAGGTTGACAGCAGTTCTCCTACATTAGGTAGACAGCAGTTCCTTTACATGAAAAGGGCAGCAGTCCCCCACATTATGAAGGCAGCAGTCCCCAACATTAGATGGGCAGCAGTCCCCCACATTAGGTAGGCATAAGTCCCCCCACATTAGGTAGGCAGCAGTTCCCACACATGAAAAAGGCAGCAGTTCCCCACATTATGAAGACAGCAGTCCCCCACATTAGATAGGCAGCAGTACCCCCACCAAAGGGAATCGACAGTCACAACACCCCCATCACCCGCCATGCATCCCTCAAATAATCTCTCCACACCCTGACAACATATACTGTATCTACTGCAAAGAACAATAGAACCAATATTACCCACATGCAGCGACAATATAGAGGTAGATACCAAAAGTACACAAACATGCATATATATATATATATATATATATATATATATCAGGCGGGCATTATTACTGTATGGGGCACTGTGAGACCATTACATGGGGCAGAGGAGGCATTATTATTGAGTGGGGGCAAAGGGCACTATTAGTGAGTTGGGGGCATGACTGCAGGTATAGGCTGAAGTGCCGTGTGACGTCCCGAGCTAAGGGAAGTAGGAAGTAGACAGCCCGGCCGAACAATCAGCTAAACGGAGCTTTGGGGGTATGTAGGAATGTAAGTGAAAGTTTCTTTTCTCTTTTTTTGCAGCGCGAGCAGGATGGAATAGGAATAGTCCATACCGGACATCTCCTTTAAGCTTTTGGGGACAAAGGGCGTACAGGTACACCCTTGCTCCCTGGTGCTTAAGGACCAAGGGCGTACTTGTACGTCCGTGGGAATTTTGATCCCCGCTACATTACGGGCGGGGACCAGACTGGGGTGACTGCATATATCTATCAGCAGGCACCCCATGCAAATGCCCAGGGGGATCCTGAAACCCCCCCCCCGCCATGTCGGCAATCGCTGCAAATTGCTGGTGAATTCACACCGCCGATTTGTGGTTATTCCGGGTCATACGGGTCTCCGGTAACCCGGTGACCCAGAAAATAAGGGGGATCGGGGTTGTCCAAGACACCCACGATCCCCCTGAAGAGATAGGCGTGAGGTGGCAGGGGTGCCACCCCTCCAATCCCTGCTATTGGTCGTCTAGAAGTGACGACCAATAGCAGATCGGGGGCGGGGGGGTTAACTTTCGGCTTCCCCATACTGCCCACCCACAATAGGCCGGGCAGAACGGGGAAACCGACGAGGACCGGTGCCGAAGGTCCACTCACCCATCAGCGGCGGCAGCGGGCGGCAGTGATCGGCAGCAGAAGAGGACGGCGATGCGGCTCCCTGTATCCTACGCAAGCCGGTGAGTTGCTTAGCAACATCTGGAGGGCTACAGTTTGAGACCACTATACAGTGGTCTCTAAACTGTAGCCCTCCAGATGTTGCAAAACTACAACTCCCAGCATGCCCAGACAGCTGTTTGCTGTTTGGGCTTGCTGGGATTTGCAGTTTTGCAACAGCTGGAGGGCTATAGTTTGGAGATCACTGTGCAGTGGTCTCTAAACTGTAACCCTCCAGATGTTGCAAAACTGCAAATCCCAGCATGCCCAAACAGCAAACAGTTGTCTCGGCATGCTGGGACTTGTAGTTGTGTACCTCCAGCTGTTGCATAACTACATATCCCAGCATGTCCTTTGGCGATCAGTACATGCTGGGAGTTGTAGTTTTGCAACACCTGGAGGCACACTCGTTGGAAAATACTGAGTTAGGTAACAGAACCTAACTGAAGGTTTTCCAACCAGTGTGCCTCCAGCTGTTGCAAAACTACAACTCCCAGCATGCATGGTCTGTCAGTACATGCTGGGAGTTGTAGTTTTGAAACAGCTGGAGGTTTGCCCCCAATGTGAATGTGCAGGGTACACCGACACGGGTAGGTTTACAGTGAGTTTCCTGCTTGCAAATTTTTCACCGCACCGCAAACTCCTAGCGGGAAACTTACCATAACCCCCTTACACTTTCCCCTCCCCCCAATGAAAATGAAAAACGTATCGTAAAGCAGTGTTTCCAAAACGGAGCCTCCAGCTGTTGCAAAACAACAACCCCCAGCATTTCCGGACAGCCACTGACTGTCCAGGTATGCTGGAAGTTTAACAGCTGAAGGCACCCTGTTTGGGAATCACTGGCGTAGAATACCCCTATGTCCACCCCTATGCAATCCCTAATTTAAAGACCCCCAAAATTTGTAACGCAGTTTCTCCTGAGTACGTAAATCTCCCATATGTGGGCGTAAAATGCTCTACAACAAGGCTAAGGAGTGAGAGCACACTATGTACATTTGAGGCCTAAATTGGTGATTTGCACAGGGGTGGCTGATTTTACAGCGGTTCTGACATAAACGCAAAAAAATAAATTCCCACATGTGACCCCATTTAGGAAACTACACCCCTCACGGAATGTAACAAGGGGTATAGTGAGCCTTAACACCCCACAGGTGTTCGAAGAATTTTCATTAAAGTTGGATGGGAAAAAAATGTTTTCACAAAATGCTGGTGTTACCATAAATTTTTCATTTTCACAAGGGAAAATAGGAAAAAAAGCTCCCCATAATTTGTAACATATCCCAAATGTGGATGTAAAGTGCTCTGCGGGTGAACTACAATGCTCAAAAGAGAAAGAGTGCCATTGGGTTTTTGGAGAGAAAATGTGTCCGGAACTGGAGGCCACGTGTCTTTACAAAGCCCCCATAGTGCGAGAACAATGGACCCCCCCCACATGTGACCCCATTTTGGAAACTGCTCCCCTCACAGAATTTAATAAGGGGTACAGTGAGCATTTAATTTTTCATTTGCACAGCCCACTGTTCCAAAGATCTGTCAAACGCCAGTGGGGTGTAAATACTCACTGCACCCCTTATTAAATTCTGTGAGGGGTGTAGTTTCCAAAATGGGGTCACATGTGGGGGGGTTCCACTGTGCTGGCCACGGGGGGCTTTGTAAATGCACATGGCCCCTGATTTCCATTCCAAACAAATTCTCTCTAAAAGCTCAATGGCAGTCCTCCCCTTCTGAGCATTGTAGTGCGCCAGCTGAGCACTTGACCTCCACACATGGGGTATTTCCATACTCAGAAGAATTGGGGTTACAAATTTTGGGGGTCATTTTTTTCTATTTCACCTTGTAAAAATTTAAAATTCGGGGAAAAACCAGCATTTTAGTGAAATTTTTTTTTTCATTTATACATCCGACTTTAACAAAAAGTCGTCAAAGACCTGTGAGCTATTAAGGCTCACTGTACCCCTTGTTATGTTCCTTGAGGGGTGTAGTTTCCAAAATAATATGCCATGTGTTTTATTTTACTGTTCTGGCACCATAGGGGCTTCCTAAATGTGATATGCCCCCCAAAAAACATTTCAGCAAAATTTGCTTTCCAAAAGCCAAATGGGACTCCTTCTCTTCTGGGCATTGTAGTCGCCCGCAGAGCATTTTTACGTCCTAACATGGGGTATTTCCATACTCAGAAGAGATGGTGTTACAAATTTTTGGGGGGCATTTTCTCCCATTACCCTTTATAAAAATGGTAAATTTTGGAAAAACTGCACTTTAGTGAAAAAAAAATTATTTTCATTTACACATCCGACTTTGACAAAAAGTCATCAAACACCTGTGGGGTGTTAAAGCTCACAGTACCCCTCCTTACGTGCCTTGAGGAGTGTTATTTTCAAAATAGTATGGCATGTGGGGGTTTTTCTGCTGTTCTGGTACCATAGAGGTTTCCTAAATGCGACATGCCCCCTCAGAACCATTTCAGCAAAATTCACTCTCCAAAATCCCATTGTTGCTCCTTCCCTTCTGAGTCTTCTACTGTGCTGGCCGAACACTTGACATACACATATGAGGTATTTCCTTATTCGAGAGAAATTGGGTTACAAATTTTGGGGGGCTTTTTTTCCTATTACCACTTGTAAAAAATTCAAAAACTGCGTCTCCAAGAACATGCGAGTGTAAAAAATGAAGATTTTGAAATTTTTCCTTCACTTTGATGCTATTCCTGTGAAACACCTAAAGGGTTAACACACTTACTGAATGCAATTTTGAATACTTTGAGGTGTGCAGTTTTTATAATGGGGTCATTTGTGGGGTATTTTTGATATGAAGGCCCTTCAAATCCACTTTAACATTGGTGGTGCCACTTCGAACTGGTCCCTGAAAAATTCAGATTTTGAAAATTTTGTGAAAAATTGGAAAATTGCTGCTATACTTTTAAGCCCTCTGATGTCTTCCAAAAGTAAAAACATGTCAACTTTATGATGCAAACATAAAGATGACATATTTTATATGTGAATCAATATATCATTTTTTTTAGAATGTCTATTTTCCTTACAAGCAGAGAGCTTCAAAGTTAGAAAAATGCAAAATTTTCAATTTTTTCATAACATTTTGGAAGAAATTATGCAAGTATCGACAAAAGTTTACCATTAACATAAATTAGAATATGTCACGAAAAGACAATCTCGGAATCAGAATGAAAAGTAAAAGCATCCCAGAGTTATTAATGCTTAAAGTGACAGTGGTCAGATGTGCGAAAAACGCCCTGGTCCTTAAGGTGAAAATGGGCTTAAGGGGTTAAGTACTCTTTATTTTTATTTTTAGTCCCCATAGGAGGCTATAACATGCAATCTTTTGATTGCACATACCGATCAATGCTATTCTAGACACGCTTCGAGTTGCTGTTTTGCAACAGCTGGAGGCACCCTCATTGGGAAACACAATGCTAAAGGTAGAAGTAGTTTGGAAAGAGGCGAGGCTTGTGGGAACTAGAGGGAAGAGCTGATCATTTCAGGATTGTATTACCTGGTTATAGTAAATATGTTAATCTGAAACTAAAATAAAAATATGTTAGAACATTAACAAATTATTGGGCATATTTCTAAAAAAAAGCCTGGAGGGAAATTTGATCCATTTGTTTTTATGGCTAATTCCATCTTTTGTAGGGCAGGGTGCCTAGTCATTGGAGACGCTAAAACTTCTGCTGAATATTACTGAGCCCTTAAATATGTCATAGAACATTTCATTAAAAAAAGAAAAAAAAAAAAGACAATACAAAACTAAACTTTGCAAAATAAAGATAATTCATAAAGATTCCTCATAGCCGACTGCTAGAGTCTGAGACTTTACCTTGCTTACGCAGATGAATTTCTGAGTGGAATTTTTCCGGGAATATTCTGTACAGAAATTCTGCTGCAGCAGAGTCCTCCTGGTTTTAATGGGATTCTGCTGCAGTGTTCACAAGGCGAAATTTCTGCGGCAGATGTTTCTGCTGCAGAAATCCCAACTCCACTGTCATGTCTATTCTTTCTGCGGATTCCACTCGTAAACACATTGTTGTCTCAAAACAATTTTCGTTTTTTTTTTCCTCCTCCCCTTCTAAAAATCATAACACGTTCAATTCTCCACCTATAGACTCATATATGGGCTTGTCTTTTGCGTTACCAATTGTACTTTGTAATGACATCACTTATTTTATAACATAATCTGTGGTGAAACAAAAAAAAATATTTGTGGGATGAAATAAAAAAAATTTGCCATTTTGCAAATTTTGGGGGCTTCCGTATCTACGCAGTGCACTTTTCGGAAAAATGACACTTTATCTTTATTCTGTAGGTTCATACGCTTACAAGGATACCCAATTTATGTAGGTTTTATTTTATTTTACTACTTTAAAAAATTATACCTAAATGAACCAAAATTTGTACCGTATATACTCGAGTATAAGCCGACCTGAATATAAGCCGAGGCCCCTAATTTCACCCCAAAAACCCAGGAAAAGTTATTGACTCGACTATAAGCCTAGGGTGGGCAATACATCATCCCCCCAGTCATCATCCCCCCCTGTCATCATCCAGACCCCCGTCATTAACACCCCTGTCATCATCACCCCCCATCATCATCTCCCCCTTCATCATCACCGCCTGTCATCATCACCCTGTCATCATCCCCCCCTTCATCATCACCCTGTCATCATCCCCCCTTCATCATCACCCTGTCATCATCCCCTCTTCATCATCACCGCCTGTCATTATCCCCCCCTGTCATCATCCAGACCACTGTCATCATTCCCCCCCTTCATCATCACCGCCTGTCATCATCACCCTGTCATCATCCCCCCCTTCATCTTCACCCTGTCATTATCCCCCCCTTCATCATCACCCTGTCATCATCCCCCCCTTCTTCATCACCGGCTGTCATTATCCCTCCCCCCCTGTCATCATCCAGACCACTGTCATCATTACCCCCCCCTTCATCATCACCGTCTGTCAATCCCTTCATCAGTGGTCTTCAACCTGCGGACCTCCATATGTTGCAAAACTACAACTCCCAGTATGCCCGGACAGCCATCGTCTGTCCGGGCATGCTGGGAGTTGTAGTTTTGAAACACCTGGAGGTCCGCAGGTTGAAAATCACTGCGGCCTTTGTCATCATCCAGACCCTCTTCTCCGCTCCGGGCCCAGCCCCGGACTAGTGAAGTTGCCTTGACGATGACGCACAGCGACGTTCAGGCGCAGGGACGGACGTCCCTGTGCGTCGTCGTCAAGGCAACATCACTAGTCCGGGGCTGGGCCCGGAGCGGAGAAGAGGGCCTCCCGGTGAAGATGGACAGCCGCCCAGAACGACTAATCCTCCCTACCGGACGGTCCCTGCAGCATAGATGGCCCGGAACAGCTCACCCTTCCTTCCCACCGAGGGGAGGTGAGTAGAAAACTAAATGGGAAGTCTGGATTATGACGAAGGCCGCGGTGGTCTTCAACCTGGTGCTGCATGCTGGGAGTTGAAGTTTTGCAACATCTGGAGGTCCGCAGGTTGAAGACCACTGAGAAAGGATTGACAGGCAGAGAGTTCACTCGAGTATAAGCCGAGGGGGGCGTTTTCAGCACGAAAAATCGTGCTGAAGAACTCGGCTTATACTCGAGTATATACGGTATGTGTAACATTGTCATCTTCTGACCCCTATAACTTTTTTATTTTTTCACATACAGGGCCATGTGAGGGCTCCTTTTTTTGAGCAGTGATCTGCAGTTTTTATCGGTATCATTTTTGTTTTGATGGGACTTTTTGATCACTTTCATGAATATTTTTATGGTATATGAAGTGACCAAAAATGCAAAATTTTGGACTTTGGTATTCTTTTTTTTTTGTGTGTACGCTATCGACCGTTTGGTTTAGCTAACATTATATTTTAAAATTTTGGACATTTATGCTCACAGTGGAACCACATATGATTTTTTTTTTATTACATTATTTTATTTAAAAAAATGGGAAAAGGGGGGTGACTTAAACTTTTAATAGGGGAGGGGTTAATGAACTTTTATTAACTTTTTTTTTTACGCCCTCATAGGGGGCTACAACATGCAGTCTTCTGATTGCATACACTTGTGGTATCCCTTGGGGGGATATAATACAGTGGGGGTGTTGCTTCGGTATTTTCTAGTTTCTAGTCCTAGGGACTCTGACTATGGGGACCTCTACATAGGTAACGTATAAAATACGGTACCAGAACACCGCACAATGATCAATGCTATGCCATAGCATAGCATTGATCAGTGTTCTCAGTGCTCTGCTGCTCTAGCCTGCTGAGCAGGCTTGGAGCAGCAGATCATCAATCAATCGACGAGGAGGAAGGTGTGGACCCTCCTGTCGTCTGGTAAGCTGATCGGGCTTACGCAATTATGTCATGATAGCCCTGATACATTTGGTTTCGTTTTAGATGCCGCAATTAGAACGGTTTAAACCCCGTTTTCACAACAAAGTCCTTAAGCATACACCCTGAGAAATGATAATAGGAACTGAAAATGTAGGCTGTCACCAAAAGGGTAGTAAACAAAACAAGTAAAGAAGATAAGGCACATGAAGGGGTGAGCGTTATGTCTCACCTTCCATCGCCATAGCAGACCTCTTCTTAATAAGGTGGAAGTTGGGGTTCCCACTCGGGTGGACAACCTCTCTCATCCTTCTCTCTCTTCATCAGGTAATAGCAGGTATTGGAAGAAAATGTGGACGAATTCTGGCGCTGGAACTCTGGATATTAAGAAAATCAGGAACACATCCGCATTCCTTTCAGAGGCTTTATTGTGAATACATAAGCTACGCGTTTCTGGTCCGACCAGCCGGACCAGAAACGCGTAGCTCATGTATTCACAATAAAGCCTCTAAAAGGAATGCGGATGTGTTCCTGATTTTCTTAATATCCAGAGTTCCAGCGCCAAAATTCGTCCACATTTTCTTCCAATACCTGCTATTATGTTACACTAGGACAGCGTGCCTTCTACCAGAGGACTGAGGCTGCAGACCTGGGAATTGTTACCATACCACGCTTTTTAGGTGTTGTGCCCTGAGCGCAACGCCCTATGGTGAGTTTAATCTTGAATACGTGTAAACTCAATTTTTAAACGTTCTTCACTAGGGGCGCAATTTCCCGCTGTCTTTTTTCCTCTCTCTTTATGTTTCTCTTCATCAGGTGGCATGGTAGACGAGGAGCCTCTGACGGAGTCCCGATGCTCTGGATGCAGGAGACCCTTGACAATTGTGAGACAGAAATGTGGGGGCTCACGGTGTCCACCGCCTGTATGGATGTGGCTCCCGCTGCTGGAGCTGCAGTGGAAACTGTTGGTGCAAGCTCTTCCAGCCAAACCTTCAGGGCAGGGGGCCATGGCGCAGTAGTCGGAGAATGTAACTTTTCCCTTGGCATGGCTGTGGCTTGCGGCAAGGGAGCTGTCGCCGACTCTTCTTTCTCAGGAAAGGGAACCAGGGCTTCCCTCATGTAGCGGAGGACCTGTGGCTCATCCCTGAAAACCCACATTGGAAGCAGAGGTGACTTGGGCTTACTAGGGGTCTCCTGGTTCTCGTTCCGGCTCAGGCTCTGGTATGCTAGCCAACACTGGTTCGGGACTAGAACATGGAGAGGGCAAAGTGAACCATGTACCGGAAGGGGTACTGAACTCGAGGCTTTGCTGCGTAGGTGAAGTGAGGTGATAATGTCATTGGCAATGGCGGCCGGGATGATGCAGGAGACCTTTCTTAAGGACTGCCACCGCAGTCCCTGGTGACCTGCTGGCATCATCAACGCAGTTCTTCAGGCCAATAGCAAGGGCCGAGAACACTTCAGGGGCAACCGCCGCTACTTGCTGTGCGCTCGCTTGATGCAGTTGCTCACGTGAGCGCTTGATCTTGCCGCTCCTACGTCACAGGACGAGTCTGGAGGGGGAAGTCCTGCTGCAGGCTTCATAGCATGCTCCCCCAAAATGGCTGCCATCCTGAAGTACGTCACCCGTACAGCCTCTTCAACCATCCCCCGTGCAACAAGGGTTCCACTTAGGCTTTGGCACAGCAACTTGGTTCCTGCGCCCAGGGGTGGGGCATTTCTTCTGGCAGGAATTCTTTCTGTGCTTTGTGCTTGCTGAGTTAACCCTTGCTGGGGCAGACTGGAATCTGTGGCACAGCATGAATTCATTGCGTTGCTTGCACATACTTGAAACGTTGAAAAACACAATCTTTGACGATCTTCACACAATATATGGCTGTGAACAAAGTGCTCGCCCTCTATTTCGTAATCACCGATCAACATAAAGCAAAGTCCCGTTCAACTTTCTGGCACATAAACTGTCGCATGCTTTGTGGGGTTTCTTAGCATACAGTTAAGACTAGGGGGTTTCGTAGGCACACACCCGTACCCTGTTCGCCAAAAACTTCTGTGGTGCCCACTGGGTGTTAGTAGATGTACCTTGATCACTTTGTGTTGCCAGGGCACCGTTTATCCGATCCATGATCCGAAGGTGGGAAGCACTCTTCCTGAGCCAGACACTATGAGTCAATAAACACACCAAAGTCAGGTTATGGTTAACTGCTTTTACTGAGCTTGTAAAGTTGGTATAACACAAACAGCTGTGTTATAGTGTGAGTATGTTATAACTGTGTTATAGTGTGAGAGTGCATCGTACCCCTTGCAAGCCTTGTTGCCATTCTGAGACTTGTGCTGCTTTTCACTGAACGGAATAGTAGAATTTTAGGTTCTGGTAGCTAGGGTCCTTTCAAGGCACTGTAGACTATTCTGCAGTGGCATGTAATCCTCCCGCGAGTGACATTTGTAGGATGAACGGGAATAAACTGAAGTAGGCCTCAGCTTAGGGCACACGACTCAGCACACCTCAGCTTAGCTGTTGCTCAGGAGTCTGGATGGTACTTCACAGAACAATGTCCAGCATTAGACTAACTCCTCCCCTGTACCTCACTATACAGAGGGAAACTTTTGAAGTCTCATTGGCTCACATGGTCACATGGGGTTTGCTGCTAACAATTTTAAAGGCACAGTAATACATTAAACTTACATACATGGAATCATAACTAAACGAATTTAAGAAAAATATATTATTTCATATTACACTATACACATAATTTACATTACAAAGGAACGCCAGTGGGTCCAACACTCTGTGCTGCCAGGCTGCCTGAGTCAGTCCACAACCACTGGACAGCCACTTGTGCTGGGACACCACATATACGGGGGAAACTACCTACTAGGGACTATATACAGGAAAAACTACCTGTTGAGGCCAATATACAGGGGGAAATTACCTACTGAGGCTGATCTACAAGGGGAAACTACCTATGAGGGCCTACTAATGAGGGAAAACTGTTAGGGGCTGCGCTCCAGACATTCATTCGGGCCACGAGCGTCCCCCTCTCCTATTGTCACTGGCTCCGGGACTCGCGGTGTGGGACGCGTTTCCTGGGCATTGTTATGGGTAACGCTCCGGCCATTCTGTCCGGCCGTGAGCGCACCCCCTCTGTCTGTCTTGGTGGCTCCGGGACTTGCTATGTGTGACGCGCCCGCATGCGAGCCCTGGACATCTCGTCACCTCTATTGGTCCACGGCCTGTCTTCTGCTCTGCATCGCTGGTGCGCACTTCCTCTTTCCTTAGGGCACGCACGCGCCAGCATTGCTAGATTTAAAGGGCCAGTATTACCTTAATTGGTTCCCTGCTGGTTGGAAACTATATTAGTCTCTCCCTATCATGGTGCCTCCCTATCATGGTGCCGGATCTTTCTGCTTAGTGCCCTAGAGAAAGCGTTACTGTGAGTATGCCATATTAGTGTTTCTGACTTCCTGCTTTTGACCTGACTTTGTTCCTTTGCTGCCTGCCTCCTGACCTTGTGCCGGTGACCTGACTACGCTTCTTTGCTACCAGTCTTCTGACCCATGCTACGTCTCACTACGCTTCATTCTCTGTGCCAAGTTACCCCTGGGCAACCTGTGTGGATGAATCGGTGTCGCCTGCAGCAGCAAGACCATCCAGCTTTGCGGCGGGCTCTGGTGAAAACCAGAGGCACCTTAGATTCCGCTCCCTGGTACTGTCCAAGTCACCTACCACACAGGTCCAGCGGATCCACTATCATCAGTGTTCCAGTCTACTGAAATGTGAGTGTTACATCTAGTAGGATCAAGGATGCCTTGGTGGCTTTAAATATTCCATCCTCCCTGACTGATCTCATTAATCTTGCCACTCAAATTGACATGCAGTTCTTGGAGAGACAAGAGGCGCTACGTAGTGAGAGAGAACCACTCCGGTCACGGCGTTTTTTCCCTGTTTGGCTCCCATCTTTCAACGTCCTCTACAACTCTCTCCTACTCCACCTGCAGAAGAGACTATCGAACTGAACCTCTTACGATGCAAGTGGGGGTGTTGCATAAGGAAAATTTACAGTTCTTTGTGTTTCCACATTGTACATCTTTTTTTTTTAAAGTATTTATTTATAAAATGTTGTAATACACCAACAAGGAAAAACAAGAACAATTACTGAGCACCGTGCCTCCGAGCCTATCAACACTGTGTACACAAAAGGAGTTACATAGCAATACTGATTATATGAGCAGGAAGACCACACCCGGCTAACCTCAAAACAATAGACGCTGAGACAGACAACATATACTCAGACACACACTCCGGGAGATCTCCCCTTTACTAATGACCAGTTACCAACAACCACTCTATCCCATAGAACTGACCCTCTCTGAGGGGCCCACCGATTCACCTACTAGTAGCCAGGGCATCAAGACCCTATCAAATTTCTTGGGGCATTTACGACTAATATACAGTGTCCTATACAACGGAACATATTTATTAACCAGATTAAACCACCTTGTAATAGGGGGAGGGGATGCATCCTTCCAGGCCATTATCAAAACCTTCCGAGCACAAAACAATAAGAACCTAATAAGAAGGCGACTCTGGGAGCCAGTGACCAAATCATTAAGAACACCTAATAGGGGGGCATGGCCTGGCTGCTGTGGTGCATGGTCGCACACTAGAAGAGCTCCTCAAATCTACCCGCTGAAGCAACACTTATACTGCACCCCACTGCTCTGAATTTCGGACTATGTGGACTACTATCACCCCTAGCAATGCCTGCTAGAAAAAAGAAGCCTGTCTGTCCTTAGCTAAATTTAGCTTCACTCCACGGACCCTGAGATCCCAAGATGGCGCCGAGGAAGACAGCGTGAAAGCGCAGGCCCGGCCTCAGCAACAGCGTTCGCGCCAAAGCGCGTCTCCTCTCTCCCCCCTGAGATGCCGCTCTGCCTCGGACACAGCGCTACACACGGCCCTCACACCCGAGGGTGATCCGGAATTACCGGGACTTACCTCTGAAGCACGCCGGGACCGGGAGAGCAGCCGAGGACCGCATAGCATCTGCTCCTCACCAACGCTGCAGGCGCACTCTCTGGCAGCCTCCCCTTCACTGAGCCTGGACAGGCAGCGTCCAAGGCTTTCACAGACATCCACAAGCCTGGAGGTAAGGGCTGCTTCAGCCATTAACAAAGTGCAGAGTCCAGAGAAGAATCCCCTAGCAGAGATGCCAGTGCTCAATCAATCCCTAACTGACACAGCTATGAGGGACATGTTATTGCTACTGTGTTCTACTTTCCTTCAGGACATGCATAAATTAGTGCACCCTCTGCTGAAAGATGTGCAAGAGCTGGGTGAAAGGGTTGATCATTTGGAGGGCAAATTTGAGGAGTTTGATAGTTCCCATAACTCGCTCATTGATATGCATTATGAAGCAGAGGATGATATAACAGCACTTAAAGCCAAGGTTGCAGACCTTGAAGACCGCAGTCGACGTCATAATATTAAACTCAGAGGAGTGCCCGAGAATGTGTCTCCAGCTGAAATACCTGAATATGTCTGTTCTTTGCTGAAAAATGTTCTTCCTGATTGTGCACCCCGTGATCTGATTGTAGATAGAGTGCATAGAGTGCCTCGCCAGCGTCATCTGGATGATTCCGTGCCTAGGGATATTTTGGCCAGAGTGCACTTTTTCCATGTTAAAGAAAAATTTATGGAACTGTCCAGATGCAACAATGGACTACCGGCACCAGACCATCAGATTTCCCTGTATGCTGATCTGTCAGCGGCCACATTGCAGGCTCGACGTGCACTCCTACCTATAACGAACGCTCTCAGATCTGCAAAAATATTGTACAGATGGGGCTTTCCGACTCGCCTGCTGATTAAAAGGGATAACGTGACCCACACCATTAGATCTCCTTCGGAGGGAGAGGAACTGTTAAAAGTTTGGAAGGTTACTATTCCGCAACCTGAGGATCACAATAACAAACGGAAGGCGACCCGAGTTCCAGAAGACTGGGACGTTGCTTGAATACAGTGGGGACTAACTCTCACTGCTAAAAAGTTTGCGGGACTAGTGTGTTTCCCATGTCGCCCAGTTTCAGAGTGGACTCTGACCCCCACTCCAATGTGGACGGTGTTTGGCAAAAAACGTCCTTTTTTGTCTGTCTTGTACTATACTGTTTGTTATGTTTATCTTGGTTAGTTTTTTTTGATGGCTCTGGCAAAACTCTGATTAACGGTCAAAGAAGTGTGTTTTGCCTAGTATTGACAGGCGCACGCTGGCTGGGAGGTGCGGCCTGTCCCAAAGTTTCATTAATCCTGCTACTGAAACCTGTAAAAATTTATTGTTGGTTAAGATAGTTATTACCATAGCTAGTCTCAATGTGAATGGGCTCAATGCACCCCATAAAAGGGCATATCTATGGAAAGAGGTTAAAACTTTAAAATGTGACGTCATGTGTCTGCAAGAAACGCACTTGATAGCTGCAGATGCGTTCCGCCTGTCTCATCCTTCATTTTCTCACTATTTTCATTCTCCTCATAGTACGAAATCCAGAGGGGTCTCTGTTGCAATCAAAAACACAGTGGCTTTCACCCTGAAAGAGGAGGTCTCATACACGCAAGGCAGGTATATCATTTTGCGTTGTGTTATTAATGCCGCACCGCTGACTATAGTAGCTTTATATGCTCCCAACTCAGGCCAGTTGAGATTTCTTAAGTGGCTGCTGAAAAAAGTACGTAAATCGCCTTGGGGATCGTTAATCCTCTGTGGCGATTTCAATACCATCTCTGAATTAACCCTAGACACTACCTCCACCACTCACTTCCCCTCTACCACTCTGGCTTCTCTTCTCCATGAAGAAGAGTTGTATGATATATGGCGTGCACAGCACAATACAGAGAAAGATTACACTTTTTTATCCACAGTCCACAACTCATACTCACGAATAGACATGTTCCTAATAGATAGGTCTCTCCTCCCCACCACTCTGATGACCACAATAGAGCAAATTAAGTGGTCCGATCACGCAGCGACAACCCTCCAACTCACTGACTCCATCTCTTCGCCACAGTCATACACATGGAGAAGTAATCCGTTTTTATGGTTGCATCCAAAATATGCGGCATACCTACAGAGGGACATAGAGGACTATTTTGTGCACAAGAGCAACTCCGTTTCCAACCCTATTGTGATCTGGACCTGTCATAAGGCAGTTATAAGGGGTCACTGCATGAAGTACGGCTCTATATTAAAGAAACAAAGAGATAAACAAATCAATGAGGTGTCAGAACGCCTTAGGGTAGCAGAACAAAACAATAAGAATAATACAACGACAGCCTAGCTTCTGAAATAGCTTCCCTTCGGGGAGACTTGCAAGCTCTCTTATTACATAATTATGAAAAGTCCTATAGAAAATTAAAAGCAACTTACTACTCACAAAATGATAAGGCTGGAAAAATATTGGCGCGTAGATTAAAGAAAAGACACGCTAAGGCCCGAATACCTCATCTGATACACCCTATCACTCAAACTAAATTATATACTCCTAATGATATAGCTTCCGGTTTCCTCTCTTTTTATTCCGCCTTATATAATTTAAAAGATTCCGCCCCCTCACCTCCAGATAATTTGTCTATTACGACGGAATTCTTTTCCTCTTTGTGTCTTCCAAAGTTAACTCATGCCCAACTAGCTACATTAAACTCAGATTTCACAAGAGGAAATTACTAAAACAATAAAATCCCTACCCTCAGAAAAAGCCCCAGGACCAGATGGATTTATCAGCTCCTACTATGAGAAATTTCAAAACCTTTTAACCCCACATTTAACAAATTTTTGTAATTCAGCTATGAAACTAGGGAAGTTGCCTGAGGAGAACCTGCAGGCCACAATCACAGCCCTTCCTAAGCCGGGGAAAAACCCCAGATCGACCACAAAACTTTCACCCAATTTCCCTATAAGGCGCTAGCTTCTAGAATCTCTGTGATATTGCCATCCCTGGTCTCATCAGACCAGTCCGGTTTTGTGGCAGGATGTCAAGCATCAGACAACACCAGGCGGATGCTGAACATCTTTGCTCATTTGGAGCGGGAGGGGTCTCCAGCTGTGGTGTTGGCGCTTGATGCTGAGAAGGCGTTTGACCGCCTACGGTGGTCATATGCCTTCTCGGCCCTCTCGCATATGGGGTTTGCGGGGCCGATACTGTTGGCGCTGGAATCTCTGTATTCTTGCCCAACGGCCAAAGTGTTGGCTAACGGCTCTTTATCTAAGGCCTTCCCTATAACAAATGGATCCTGACAGGGATGCCCATTGTCCCCGCTTATATACATCCTGTCCATGGAGCCGCTGACGCAGGCCATACGACTGAGTCCTAGGGTCACAGGGGTGTTAATAGGACGTAAAGAACATGTCATCTCGATGTATGCGGACGACATAATCTTATCTCTCACTGTTCCTGTGGTTTCTGTCCCAGCGGCTATGGACATCATGTCTAAATTTGGCACCATTTCGTATTATCTCCTCAATGGCACCAAGACCCAGGCCCTTCCCATTAATTTACACCCTTCTGTACAACAATCATTAAAGAACTTATATACATTTGACTGGCATAGCACCTCAATTAGCTACCTAGGCATACGACTAGCTTATCCACATAAGGCTTTATACTCGGAAAATTATATCCCCCTCTTAAAGACAATTAAAGACGACACAGTTAAACTCGGCCAAATGGAAGCATCCTGGGTAGGTAGGGTGGCTGCCTTTAAAATGTTCATCCTTCCTAAATTTCTTTATGCCTTTCGCACTCTTCCAATATCTCTTCCTCCTACTTTTTTCTCCCGTGCACAAAGCATCCTTTCTTCTTATGTCTGGGCTGGTAAAAAAACGAGGTTGGCAGCACATATACTTACCAAACTGTCGGGAGGTTTGGGTTCTCCTGATTTAAGACATTATTATGTAGCTGCTCTGGTTTTGGCGCTGCGGCATTGGTGGCGGAACTCAACTGACCTTCCGTGGGTAGAAATTGAGAGTCAGGGAATAGCCCCTTTTAAAATTCAAGATGTCCTGCTTTTGCCATATTGGAACTTACCAGTTCCAACATCAACAAACCCGTTAGTGCAGGCTTCTTTGACAGCCTGGAACAAATATATTTCCCGTTCCCCTACCACACGTAAACTTAATAGAAATGATATGCCTATTTCCCTGGTACAGAGTTGTATATCAAATATAGATTTGACCCCCTGGGTTATTAAAGGGATCACGCTAGTGGGCCACCTGTACGATTTCTCCACGCTCAGGCAGTTTAGTCAGCTAAAACAGACGTACCATATAGATCAACAAGATTTTTTTTAAATATTTACAAGTAAGGCACTTCTTGCAGAGTTTAAACCATGCACAAACCACTCTGGATGGTACGGCATTGCAAATGATGGCATCCCCTCTAAAAGGCCTAAAACCATACTATTATAGACTGTTGCAAGCTGATGTATTCTTAAAGTCATATCCTCTTAGACTCTGGGAGAGAGAACTGGGTATTGATTGTGGGGTGGAAGAGTGGCAAAAAGCTTTCAAAAATATACATTGGGCATTTCAATGCTCCACCCATATTGAATCAGCTTTTAAGACTATCTTGAGATGGTATTATTCGCCGGATAGGTTAAGCAAAATGTACCCTGGAGTGACGGGTGATTGTTGGAGAGGGTGAAGATCTAGAGGAACACTCTTGCATATATTATGGTCTTGTCCATTACTACAACCATACTGGCAGATATGTAAACAATTAGTTCGAGGTCTACTGGGGAGGCATACACCTTGGACTCCTTATGGGGTTCAATTATTTTTACAAATAGACAAGATTCCTAGGGACACTTGAGACCTTTACTGTATTATTTGTATCTTGGCAAAAATAGCTATAGTGAGCAATTGGAAAACGGCGACTATTCCCACACTAGAGAATTTGATTAATAAAGTTCAAATGACATACTCCTTTGAAAAAATTATAGCTCAAGGGGCTGGAAGAACTCAAGCCTTCAATGATCGGTGGAATGCGTGGATACACTCACCACTTTGCAGAGATATTTAAATTCAGTGATATGTTCTATATGCCAGAATGTTCTACTGTATAACCCATTCACTGCAATCCTTGCATCTCTTATAGAAAATACTGCGTAGCAAATATTTTTGAACGGTTAAATTGTTGGTAATGCACACTTACGAATGTCCTATTAGTTACCATCAGAGTTATGACCGACAAGTTTAAGATCCACCTTTAGAATGAGATATTGAGATTGCCTGAACCCATGGTTTATTCCTGTTGTTTTGTTAATGGATTGCAGCAAGCTGGAGCATATACTGATGTGATGAGGAAGTGTGTAATAATCGCACATGTTAAATAATATGTCAATCCTATGTTTTATTGTTGTATATTTGAAAACCTTAATAAAAAAAACTATTAAAAAAAATAAAAAAGAACACCTAATAGACAAACAACAGGAGAGAACACATAAGGGAAGTCTAAGTGATTTGCCATGAACTGCATCCCCTTTCTCCAAAAGGGTTCCACACAAGGACAACTCCACATTGCATGCAGAAGAGAGCCCACATCTGCACTGCATCGGAAACATGAATCTGAAAAGGACACCTCAATACGAAACAACTTAACCAGAGTGTAGTATAAACGGAGGAGGAGTCTTACATCGCACTAACCACCGTAGGATAATAAGTCCTAGTAACTTCCCTCCATTGATCTTCCGTCAATTCAGGGACCTTACATAAGCTAACTCAAACGGATCAGGTCCCACCGATTGTAGCAAAGCATAGGACTGGGCGGTATACCGGTTCATACCGAATACCGATTTTTTTTCCCCTCACGATATGAATTTTGCCCATCCCGCAATACCGGTTGGGCCCCTCCCCCCTAGAATGAGTGAATTATCCGCCGCAGCGTGCTGTCCCCACATCGGGGAACTAATTATATTTGACCCACGAGCGCTATTCTACTTACCCCCCCTGAATTATCAGCGCAGATAATCTGTTCCCACATCATGTCACCCGCGTGCGTTCCTCTGCTCATCCTCATATGATTTGCAGGCCGCTGGCGCTAGAAATCCGTACTACAAATAACGCTGCAAAAATAAACAAACTTTAACTTACCTTCCGACGTGGTCCCTCCTCATGGTCCCTCTGCTGCGGTCCTGGGGATGGGAACGTCACAGAGCCGTTAGCCTATCACCGGCCGCAGCGATGTCCCGCCTCGGCCGCTGATAGGCTGAGCCCACTGTCATGTAAGGAGCATAGATGACAGCGCGCTCAGCCTATCACCGGCCGCAGCGATGTCCCGCCCCTGCCGACGATAGCCTGGCTCTGTGACTTTCTCGTCCCAAGGAAACTGCAAGAGGACCACAGTGCAGGACAGTGAAGACGGTAGCAGAGAAACGGGGGAATGTAGGCAGGTTATTTAAAGTTTATTTTGTCTATTTTTGCAGCCTGGGAAACGTTATTTGTAGTACAGATTTCTAGTGCCTGCGGCCCACAACTCATAGGAGGATGAGCACGCGGGTGACATGATGTGGGGACAGAGGGGGGGACAGCGCAGCTGATAATTAATTGTGAGGGGGGGTGTTGGGAGAGAAGCGGCGCCCAGGTCACGTGGGGGAGAATACCGTTAAATACCGTGAAACCGCCATCACTTAAAAAAATACCGTGATACATGTTTTTGCTCATACCGCCCAGCCCTAGCCAGTGTCAGTGGCTCAATGAGGTCGGCGGTACCCATAAGCAGCTCCACATCAGAAAAGGCCAGGGTCACATCAAGAGAGCCAAATTGCGCCATTACCACATGTCTCAACTGGAAGTACCCAAACTGGGCACTCTGAGGGAGATTGAAGCGGTTACACATCCTGAAATGAGGGGAAGGAGAAAAACTCCCCACACAAATGCATGGCGAACCTGACTCCATGATCGGTTCAGAAACAGCCAGCCTCCAACCCCTGTAGGTGCTCAAAATGAGGATTCCCCCACAGAGGTGCCCTAGGGGACATTGCCGGCTGTGGGAAGTGCCCGGAAACCCCCGACCACACCTCAGCCACTGTTCTAATAGGGATAAACAATATGGATGAACGCGTGTATCTATAGAGGAAATTTTTCAATGTTTCATACGAACCCATGAGAGTTCCCGGTAAAGTAGTAGAAACATTCGCCATGTCCAAGTCGATCCACCAGGCAGCATACACCAACTGAGATGCTAGGCAGTAATTGTGCATATTAGGGGCAGCCAGACCTCCTCGCTGTTTAGACGCCTGTAGCAGTACCTGACACAAGCGCAGAGGCTTGTCTTGCCAATAGAAGGACCTCAGAACTCCACTCAGCTTCTTAATTTTTTTTTAGGGGGAATCACCAGAGAAAGATGAAAGAGATACAGGAACTTAGGTAAATAAATCATTTAAAAAATATTAATCCTGTCAGCCAGGGAAAGGGTTAAGGAAGACCAGGCCTGCAATTTATCAGTCACAGACAGCAGCACCGGTGCCAAATTCAAGTGCACAAATTCCTTCACACAATGAGAAACCTCCACTCCCAAATATCTGAAGTGAGTTACAGGTTCTAGCCCATGGGGAAGAGACAGTACAGGTTCCATCATCATAGATAGAGCCATCAAGGAAGATTTCCCCTAATTAACCCTGAGGCCAAATAAGGAACTAAAGTCTGTTAAGAGGGAGAATAGAGCCCCCAGGGAACCCCGAACATCCGACAAATAAACCAGTAAGTCATCCGCATACATGGACATCTTTTCCTCCAAGGAACCCCTACGGACCCTATGAATGCTAGTAGATGCTCGGATGGCTGCAGCCAGAGGCTCCACCGCCAGAGAAAATAAAAAGGGAGACAGAGGACAGCCCTGCCTTGTTCCCCTACCCAACCGAAAGGACTTAGAGACCTCTAAATTAATTTGCATTCGGCCCTAGGACTGTCATGCAACAAACACACCCATGCCCCAGAATCGAAGGCCAAACCCAAGGACTCCCAACACACCGCTCAAATACAGCCATTCCACTGAATCAAAGGCCTTATAGATGTCTAAACTAACCACATACCCCACAGAGGCCTCCCCGTCCGCTGCAGCTATGTTAGGTGTAATCGTTGGACATTAATCACAGTAGCCCTCCCCGGCATAAAGCCCATCTGGTTAGGATGGATGACAGCGGCTATAACTTGACGTAACTGATTAGCCAACACTTTCGCCAGCAGTTTCATATCTACGTTAAGGAGGAAAATAGGCCTATGGGAATCCGGCAATGTCGGATCTTTGCATGGTTTGGGGAGAACCACAATCAGGGCCTCCCTCATGGAGTCAGTGAGTGTCCCAGTTTCCAAAACTACATTAAAAAGATTTTGTAAAATAGGGATCAGCCCCTCCTCATTCATCCTGTACCTGTCCCCAATCATATCATCCGGGGTCTTTCCCAGCTGTAAGGAAGCAATAGCTACAGAGACTACCTCATCTGAAAAGGGGGCATCTAAAGCAGACGCTTGAGCCGCAGTCAAGGGGGTAAGGGGCAAACTCCTCAAGAAAGATACCAAGCCGGCAGGAACAGTTGATAAATTAGAGGTATAAAGGTCACTATAGAAATCCCTAAACACATAATTAACAGCTACATGATCAGTCTCAAGTGCCCCATTGGCCCCTCTAATACAGGGGATGGCAGCCACAGGCCTACTCTCTCTAGCCAGATACGCCAACAGCCTACCATTCTTATCCCCATATTCAAATAACGCTGCCTCTCCATCCACCATTCTTTTCTGAGCCCTCTCCTTCTGTAGGATTGTGAGAGTTCTCTGGGCAATCAACCATTTACGTTCGACCTCCAGGGTCATGGCCCTTACCACCTTCGCTTCCAATGCCCCTCAACCTGAAATGCCCTCTCTCTAGCTGAATACTTCCACCTCTGGCCAGCCACCCCTGCCCTAAATGCTCCCCGAACATGAGTTTTATAAGAATCCCAATTTATCAGGGTGAGACCTATTATGTTCCCAGAAACAATTATGAGCTTCAAGCAGGGAAGCTGTCACCACGTCCTCCTGCAGCCAGCCGGGATGCAGCCGCCAGACCTTGGAGGAGGGGTGAGGGCCTAGGCCTAGTGTAATTATAAGTGCTGAGTGGTCAGAGATCCCCCTAGTGGTGTACAAGGTGTCGCTTACCAGAGGTAGCAGATCAGATGAAGCAAATGCCAAATCTTTTCTGGAGAATGATTTATGTACTGCCGAGTAATAAAAGAACAGAGGGTCAGACGGGTGCTTCCAGTGTCAAACCTCAGTAAGGGACAGTGCTGTACTCCAGTTCCTAAGACCAGGAGAGCCAGAATCTGCTGCGCCAGTGCGATCGACACTTGGATCTGGGACCGCATTGAAGTCACCTATAAGGAGAACAGGCAGAGAGCGAAATGTTAACAATTTAGATGTAATACAGTCCAAGACCTCAACATGGAATGGAGGGGGGACATACACAGACACCAATAGAAAACTAAATGTATGCAGGGAGCACTGGATAACCACACATCTTCCAAAATGATCACAAACCACTTGGTCAATGACCAAGGGAAGGGATTTAGTTACCAAAATAGAGACACCCCTTGCAGATGAAGAATAAGTGCAATAGTTACCCCTCGCTATCTATGCCCACTTAAAGGCAAGAATTTTCTGACCGGTTAAATGGGTTTCCTGCAAACAAATCAGGTGAGGGGACTGTTTCTTGACAAAGTCCAGACACAGAGCATGTTTAAACTTAGAATTGAGACCCCTAACATTCCAACTCAATATTCTAAGGGATCCCATTCCTGATATTTGGAAAGACAATCGGCAGAATGCACATCAAGTCGAAGCGCCCACCAACCGTACTTAAACAACAGAGTGCATAGACCATCAAACCTGGGCCAAACCACTTCCTGGGAAACTCCAGGAATGAACAGCAAGCATACCACAGACAAAGCACAGGACTAAACAAACAGTTGAACAAACACAAAAACAAATGCAGTACAGAACGAATGCATCTCCAACAAACCCTGTCTAAAATTATACTTGTGTAGACCTGGACCCTGAAACACTAAAATCACGGAGGTAGCAAGAGTCCTAGTGACCCAAACAATCCCACACCCTCCCCCTAACCCAATCCCAACTAACTCATTAACTCGGGCCAACTCCTTGGGAACACCTAAAGTGAGCAAGAAGTTAAAGTCCAGAGCAGAGATCTAGAATCAGGACCTAGGGGGAGGCAAGCCTAGCCCCTAACACTAACTAGCTAAACATTAAAGCATATAAGAGTCCAACAGCAGCAGGCAATCAGGAACTCAGTCCGGAGGAGCCACATCCGGAGCCTCAGGAACCGCATCCACCCACTGCAGGGCCTCTGACAGGAAAGTGAAGAATCTGGTATTAGTCCCATCCACCACCCTAAGGCAAGCTGGAAACAGCATGGCATAGCGGTATCCCTTGGTACACAGTCGAACTTCAGTGAACTGTTTACGTTTACGTTTTTTGTTTACGTAACTCCACAGAAAAATCGAGATAGAAGACTGTCATTGAAGCGCACTTCGCCTTTGATTTGGACAGCTCCGAGGATAGCGTCTATCTGTCCCAATAATGGAGAAGCTTGCCAAATAATGGTCTAGGAGGGGCCCCCAGGGGGTGGGCAGCAAGGCCGGAGCCCAATGAGCCCTCTCCACTGTAAAGTAAGGTGAGAAGGTGTCAGGTGGCAATATTTCTTTCAGCCATTTCTTCAGGAAAGCCACAGGATCCGAACCTTCCGCTTTTTTAGGGAGGCCCACCAGATGGATATTATTGCGCCGGAGCCTATATTCAAGATCATCAGCCCTATCCAGCACAGTCTTAATTTACCATTACATGGAGGACAACTGCGTTGTAATAGGTTGTAGAGTATTTTCGATAGTGGAGACCCGGCGTTCCACCTCTCCAGCACGTTCACAGAGGTTTTGAGTCTCATGATGAAGTATCACATAGTGCAGCCAACAACTGAGTAAATTTCTGATCCATGGAATCCGCCGGATAAGAGGAATGAAGACGAGAATCACACCTCTCAGACCCAGAAGAGCCGAGGAACATAGGGGGGGGAAGAAACAAGAGACAATCCAACCGTAGCCTCGACGGGCCGGGCAAATTGGCTGAGAGCTTTAGCGGCCTGCGTCGAGAACTTAGAGGTCAATGGGGTAGGCGCACAGGAGTCACGTCTAGGTTGATGAGGAGGGGGTTAATGAGGAGCCTGGAGCAAGGATGTCACAGCTTCCTTCATAGCCACAATCTAACAGCAGCACCCGAGTACTCACAGAGGAGCGGGGGGGGGGGGGGGGGAGCTGAACTCTACAGTGGGAGGCTAGAGACCAGGGCACAGGTAGCTCAGTGGAAATTCAATGTAGTGGTGGAGACCTCACTTCACCCTCTGTACTGATAATGTCCAGCACTGCAGTAGAGTCCACAGGGAGCCCAAGGGTTAATGTATGCGCAAACCACTCCTTCGTAGTCACAGAAGACTTCAGCCCCACTCCAGCACTTTCCGGGTGCGGGAGTTCCCAGGGCCTCCAGAAGCCCCACCCACGAAGGCCTTTACAATGGCAGACAGCTCTCGCAGTCTTCCCCACACAGGAGACTGCAATTTTACTTTATGTCCGCCCTTCCAGTAGATCCCCGCCTGCCGCTGCTATCACCTCCAGTGTCTGTAGCCTGGCAACATTTCCCAGCCAACTGCTCTGGCAGTCCTCCTTCCTCCCTCGGCGCCTCACAACTCCAGCACCGCGCTGGGCTTCCCTTCACCTCCGGCACCTGAAAGCAGCACCAGAGGACTCAGTAGTGTCTCCGCTACTCCATCAGAGCCCCCAGGTGAGTCAGGACCCAGACACGATGATGCTAACAGGGTTATAAGAGCTGGGTCAGTGGTAGCACAGACGCGTGAGACCACTCAGCTCTCCATGCAGGCCAAGCCCACCACACTGTACTTCTGAACTTCTTCTAGGACTTCCCTAGCTTCAGCGTCATTTTCCTCAATTTGATTGGAATTCTGGAGAAGTTTCTCATTGGGGAATTTATTGTCAAGGTCACTGTCTGGAGCCCTTTCTTCCTAAGCCAATTTCTTCACCACTCATTAAGTCGAGCATAATTTCCCCTTATCGTGACTATGCTGATGTATTCTGTGAAAAACAAGCTAGAGACTCTTCCACCACATATCCCTTACAATTGTCCCATTGATCTTCAACCAGGTACTACACCTCCTCGGGGAAGAAATTATCCATTGTCTGTTCCAGAGACACAAGCTATGGAAAAAATATATTCAAGAAAACCTACAAAAGGGTTTTATCCGGAAATCCTTCTTCTTTGTTGAAAAAAAGGATGGTTCTCTTCGTCCTTGTATTGACTATCGGGGACTTAATAATAATAATAATTTTGAGTACCCAGTGATGCAATTTGTTCTCTGTAATGCCCCAGTGGTCTTCCAAGAATTTGTTAATGACATCTTCTGTGATTTATTGTATACCTGCATGGTGATCTATCTGGACGATATACTGGTCTTATCTTCCAAGTCCTGCAGCGTCTATGGAAGAATCGTCTATTTGCCAAGCTGAGGAAATGTCTCTGAGAGAACGAGCCTTCCTTTTTTGGGTTACATAGTCTCCCATCTAGGTGTTCGGATGGATCCTGCTAAGCTTTCTGTTGTTTTGGATTGGCCACGTCCTTCTGGTCTTTGGGCTATTCAATGTTTTTTGGGGTTTGCCAACTTCTACCCTCAGTTCCTTCCTCATTTTTCTTCCCTAGTTGCCCCAATTGTAGCCCTTACCAAAAATAATAATAACAGCAAAAATTGGTCTCCCGAGGCTGAAGAGGCTTTTTCTCAGTTTAAGTCTGCCTTCGCTACTGCACCTCTTTTCTCACGACATGATCCTGGAAAACCATTCTGTTTGGAGATAGGTGCATCATGTGTAGGAACTGGCACAATTCTTACCCAAAAGTCCTCTAAAGGAAAAAAAACATTACTTGCGGTTATTTTTCCAAGACCATTTCTGCTGCGGAGAGAAACTATTCTATTGGTGACCGGGAACTCCTCGCCATTAACTTGCCTTGGAAGAATGGTGTAATCCTTTAGAGGGCTCTACACATCCTATCAGCATTTTTACTGATCACAAATTTGCACAATCCCTGAATCCCCGTCAAGCAAGATGGTCGCTCTTCTTCTCCCGATTCAACTTCATCATTCATTTTCGTCCTGCAGAAAAAAATCCTCTTTCTCGTTCCTCTGATATTGTTGTACAGAATATCACTCCTCGTCATATCATTCCTCCTGAGTGCCTTATTACTGTGGCTCCAGCTTCTCTTCAAGTCCCACCTGGAAAGACATTCCAACCTCCTCGTCTCAGACGTTGTGTCTTCTGTTGGGGACACTCCTCGTTGGCAGGTCACTCTGGGATCAAGAAATCTTTTCAGTCAACCTCTCAACACTATTGGTGGCCGCATCTCAAACAAGATGTCACAGATTTTGTCAGTTCTTGTACCACTTGTGATTGTGACAAGACTCCCCAGTTGAGACCTGTTGGGCTCTTACAGCCCTTGCCTATTCCGGATGCCGATTGGACTCATATAGCAATGGATTTAATCACTGATCTTCCTCTTACGGTAACAATACCGTCATCTGGGTGGTTGTTTATCGGTTTTCCAAGATGGCACATTTTATCCCTTTGCCCGTACTTCCTTCAGCTGCTCAGTTGGCCAAACATTGTCTCCTACAAATTTTTCATCTTCATGGTCTTCCTTCCCACATTGTCTCAGATCGTGTGGGGTGCCTTTTGTTCTCTTGAAAAAAATTAATCTGGACTTTTCTTCCACTTACCACCCTCAATCCAATGGGCAAGTGGAGAGAGTTAATCAGGTCCTGGAAGGCTACCTGCGACATTTTATTTCTGCCCAGAAGGATAATTGGGTTGATCTTCTGCCTAGGGCTGAATTTTCTTACAATCATAGAGACTCTGAGTCCACAAAGACTTCTCCCTTTTTTGTCATCTACAGTCTTCATCCTCGTCCACCTCTTCCTCTACCAGATTCCTCTGGAGTGCCGGCTGTAGATACCCTAATCAGAAATTTTGTGTCCATCTGGCAGGAGACTCGACGCTTGTTGCTATCCGCTTCCTCCCAAATGAAGTCTCAAGCGGACAAAAGAAGAAAACCTCCTCCATCTTTTTCTCCTGGTGACAAGGTGTGTGGCTCTCCTCTAAGTATATACACTTTAAAATTCCCAGTTACAAGTTGGGTCCTCATTACCTGGGTCCATCCCCGTAGCTACGCAAGTGTGGGGTACGTGCGCTGGCAGGCTGTGCTCCAGCTTGTGTGTATAGCAGAATGGAGACACACTGGACTTGATGTTCTGGCCGCACTACAGGCTCAGGTCCAGAAGTGGCTGACACCCCGCAGGCTAGAAGCAGGTATGGTTGTCTGTGACAATGGCAGAAACCTACTCGCCGCCCTCCATGCTGGCGGTCTCACCCACGTGCCCTGCCTGGCACATGTCCTCAACCTTGTGGTACAGAAGTTCCTGCACACATATCCAAGGTTGAGTGATATGGTGCAAAGGGTACGGATGCTCCCCAAAAGCCGCCGTGTTCCTGTCCAAACTGCAGTGGAACAACAGCCTGCACCTTCACAGGCTGATTGTGGACAACGTGATGCGGTGGAACTCCACCCTCCACATGCTGGAGAGGTTGTGGGATCAGCGACAGGTGGTGAGGGAGTACTTGCTTGAACAAGGCACTCCTAGGATATCACACCAACTCCCCTACATCACTAATGCAAAGTGGGGGCAGATACAGCAGGTCTGCCACATTTTGGCCCCATTCAAGAAGGCGACCAATATGGTCAGCAGGGAACATGTCAGCCTCAATGATGTGCTCCCCATAGTGTTCCTGCTGAACAGGGCACTAGATCGCCTGCTCGAGGCTGGGAAGAGTGCCTTGGTGGAGCAAGAGGAGGCAACACTGCTCCACCAAGACCAGGCTCAGGACAAGGATGAGGAAGACTCTGTTGACATCCAGGAGTCTGGGCCTGGTCAGTATGGAAAGCCAGTGTTGGGGGCACTGTTAGTCCGGGGGTGGGGCAGCTCTCACCGGGAGCAGCAGCGACAGCAGCAGGAGGAGGACCAAGGGGTTATGGTCCTGGGCAGTCATGAAGAGTCATAGTGGGCTGTCCTCTTCCCCATGGCTGCCCACATGCTGCAATGCCTCAGGAGGGACCCCCGGATGATTAACATTAAGGAGAGGGATGAGTATTGGTTGGCCACCCGCTGCAAGGGGAAACTGGAGCAGTTCATCCCAGCCAGCCGGAAGCAGGATCAGATGCATGAACTGCAGTCCTGTCTCATCAGCCAGTTGGAGCAGGCAACTCCCCAGCCTCCAGTTCTCTCCGCCCATCACACCCAGCAGGTAGCTGGACCCAGCAGCATCAGCCGAGCAGGTGACCTTATGGGTGAGATGAGTCTGTTCTACCAGCCTGCGCAACCCAGTAGCAGCAGCAGTCACCACCAGCGGCAGGCCCACATGGTGGTAGACTACATGGTGTCCGTTGGTGCTTCCGACAGCATGAGCACCGACGACCCCATGGAGTACTGGGTTGCCAGGCTGGACACCTGCCAGGGAACCAGCTCGCTCAGTATGTGCTAGAGTTACTGTCCATCCCCCCCCTCCAGTGTACTGTCTGAGCGGACATTCAGTGCGGCAGGTGGGGTGGTCACAGACAAGGGGACCGCTGTCATCCATAGACTTTGGTAGACCCCTTCCCATAGACTTTGGTAGAGGGGTCGGGCTTGACGTCACGAGGGGGCCGGGCGTGACGTCACGCCCGGCGGCCGCGAACACGGAAGCCTACACACAGCGATTGGAGTAATGAACTTCCGGCTGCTGCGTGCGGAGCTCCGAAAGGCAGGGCAGCGCACAACCCCTTCAAGGAAATAGCAATACTACCACAAACTGTACCCTGAGTTTAGCAACAGCTGGAGGCACTCTGTTTGGGAATCACTAGCGTAGAATACCTGTTATGATTCGGCAGGCTGGAGGTGGATCCTCTGTGTCAGAGAGGGATTGGCGTGGACCGTACCGGTGGACCGGTTCTAAGTTGCTACTGGTATTCACCAGAGCCCGCCGCAAAGCGGGATGGTCTTGCTGCGGCGGTAGCAACCATGTCATATCCACCGGTAACGGCTCAACCTCTCTGAGTGCTGAGACAGGCGCAGTACAGAAGGACAAGGTAAGAGCAAGGTCGGACGTAGCAGAAGGTCAGGGCAGGCAGCAAGGGTCGTAGTCAGAGGCAACAGCAGAAGGTCTGGAACACAGGCTTGGGACATACACAAAACGCTTTCACTGACACAAGGCAACAAGATCCGGCAATGCAGGGAAGGGGAAGTGAGGTTATAAAGGCGTGGAGCAGGTGGGAGTTAATTACACTGATTGGGCCAGGCACCAATTAGTGGTGCACTGGCCCTTCAAATCTTAGAGAGCTGGCGCGCGCGCGCCCTAGAGAGCGGTGCCGTGCGCGCCAGGACGTGACAGCCGGGGACCGGGACAGGTGAGCAGATTGGGATGCGATCCGCGAGCGGGCGCGTCCCGCTATGCGAATCGCATCCCCGTCGGCAGTGTCAGTGCAGCGCTCCCGGTCAGCGGGTCTGACCAGGGCGCTGCAGAGAGGAGAACGCTGCGAGTGCTCCGGGGAGGAGCAGGGACCCGGAGTGCTCGGCGTAACAGTACCCCCCCCCCCTTAGGTCTCCCCCTCTTTTTGTCTGCTTTCCCCTTCATACGAGACAAGACCATTGGGAGCGACTCTTGAGTTTCCTTCCGGAAGAAAGAGAAGTCCTGGGTAACTTCATCAACGGCAGGCAATCCAGAAGAAGTGGGAATGGGGAGGGGGGGGGCAGAGGGTGAAGCTTGCCACGGAGCAGAGTGTTACCAGGAAGGGGGCTATGAGGAGGCAAAATCTCAGCTTGCTTTTTGCCGAAAATATCCTGGTAAGCCTTGGGAGGGGCCGGTATGGGTGGAACCTCAGGAGTTAGACAAGTGGGAGCAGATGTGAGGCATCGTTTGTGACAAGAGGGACCCCAATTTTTGATCTCCCCGGTGGTCCAGTCAAGGGTGGGAGAATGACGTTGGAGCCATGGCAGACCGAGGAGGACTTCAGAGGTGCAGTTGGGCAGAACAAAAATTTCAATTTTTTCGTGATGCAGTCCAATGCTCATAAGCAGGGGTTCTGTGCAGTAACGCACAGTGCAGTCCAATTTTTCTCCGTTGACAGAAGAAATGTAGAGCGGCTTGACGAGACGGGTTACTGGGATGCTGAACCTATTAACAAAAGAGGCCAAAATAAAATTTCCTGCAGAACCAGAGTCCAAGAAGGCCACAGCTGAGAAGGAGGAGTTGGCAGAAGGAGAAATCCGCACAGTACAGTGAGACGTGGAGAAGCAGAATTCACACCAAGGGACGCCACTCCCATGTGAACAGGGTGCGTGCGTGCATTTCCCAGACACGGAGGACGAATAGGGCAGTCCACTAGGAAATGTTAGGTACTAGCGCAGTACAGGCATAAGTTTTTATCTCTGCGACAAGACCTCTCTTCATGGGTCAGGCGAGACCGATCCACTTGCATAGCCTCCTCGGCGGGAGGCACAGGCGTAGATTGCAAAGGATACTGGGAGAGAGGTGCCCAGAGATCAAGGTCCTTTTCCTGGCGGAGCTCCTGGTGTCTTTCAGAAAAACGCTTGTCGATGTGGGTGGCCAAAAGGATAAGTTCAGACGGGATAGCTAGAATTTCTCGTGCGGCCAGTACAGCTTTGATGTTGCTGGATAAGCCTTTCTTGAAGGTCGCGCAGAAGGCCTCATTGTTCCAGGCTAGCTCTGAGGCGAGGGTACGAAACTGGATGGCGTATTCACCTACGGAAGAAGTTCCTTGGACTAGGTTCAGCAAAGCAGTCTCAGCAGAGGAGGCCCGGGCTGGCTCCTCGAAGACACTACGGACTTCAGCGAAGAAGGACTGGACAGTGGCTGTGGCAGGATCATTGCGGTCCCAGAGCGGTGTGGCCCAAGACAAGGCCTTTCCAGACAGAAGACTAACTACGAAAGCCACCTTAGACCGTTCTGTAGAAAATTGGTCCGACAACATCTCCAAATGTAGGGAACATTGAGACAGGAAACCACGGCAGAGTTTAAAGTCCCCATCAAATTTGTCCGGCAAGGACAAGCGGAGGCTAGGAGCGGGCACTCGCTGCGGAGGAGGTGCAGGAGCTGGCGGAGGAGATGGTTGCTGTAGCTGTGGCAGAAGTTGCTGTAGCATGGCGGTCAACTGCGACAGCTGCTGTCCTTGTTGGGCGATCTGTTGGGATTGCTGGGCGACCACCGTGGATAGGTCAGCAAGACTTGGCAGCGGCACCTCAGCGGGATCCATGGCCGGATCTACTGTTATGATTCGGCAGGCTGGAGGTGGATCCTCTGTGTCAGAGAGGGATTGGCATGGACCGTACCGGTGGACCGGTTCTAAGTTGCTACTGGTATTCACCAGAGCCCGCCGCAAAGCGGGATGGTCTCGCTGCGGCGGTAGCAACCAGGTCGTATCCACCGGTAACGGCTCAACCTCTCTGACTGCTGAGACAGGCGCGGTACAGAAGGACAAGGCAAGAGCAAGGTCGGACGTAGCAGAAGGTCAGGGCAGGCAGCAAGGGTCGTAGTCAGGGGCAACAGCAGAAGGTCTGGAACACAGGCTTGGGACATACACAAAACGCTTTCACTGGCACAAGGCAACAAGATCCTGCAATGCAGGGAAGGGGAAGTGAGGTTATAAAGGCGTGGAGCAGGTGGGAGTTAATTACACTGATTGGGCCAGGCACCAATTAGTGGTGCACTGGCCCTTTAAATCTCAGAGAGCTGGCGCGTGCGCCCCCTAGAGAGCGGAGCCGCACGCACCAGGAAATGACAGCCGGGGACCAGGACAGGTGAGCAGATTGGGATGCGATCCGCGAGCGGGCGCGTTCCGCTATGCGAATCGCATCCCCGCCGGCAGTGTCAGTGCAGCGCTCCCGGTCGGCGGGTCTGACCGGGGCGCTGCAGAGAGGAGAATGCCGCGAGCGCTCTGGGGAGGAGCAGAAACCCGGAGCGCTGGGCGTAACAATACCCCTATGTCCACCCCTATGCAATTCCTATTTTAGTCCTCAAATGCGCATGGCATCTCTCACTTCCGAGCCCTGTGGTATTTCAAGGAAACAGTTTATGGTCACATATGGGGTATTTCCGTACTCGGGAGAAATTGATTTACAAATTTTAGGGGGCTTTTTCTCCTTTTACCCCTTATGAAAAGGAAAAGTTGGGGTCTACATGAGCCGGTTATTGAAAAAAAAAAAACAATTACACTAACATGCTGGTGTTGCCCCATACTTTTTATTTTTACAAGAGGTAAAAGGGAAAAAAGACCCCCAAAATTTGTAACACAATTTCTCCTGAGTATGGAAATACCCCATATGTGGACGTAAAATACTCTGCGGACGCACAAAAAGGCTCAGGAGTGAGAGTGCACTATGTACATTTGAGACCTAAATTGGTGATTTGCACAGGGGTGGCTGATTTTACAGTGGTTCTGACATAAACGCAAAACAATAAATACCCACATGTGACCCCATTTTGGAAACTACACCCTCACAGAACGTAACAAGGTGTATAATGAGCCTTAACACCCCACAGGTGTTTTTTTTTTATTAAAATGCTGGTGTTACCCTAAATTTTTCATTTTCACAAGGGAAATTAGGAAAAAAGCCACCCCCAAAATTTGTAACCCCATTTCTTCTGAGTAAGAACATACCCCATATGTGGATGTAAAGTGCTCTGCGGGCGAACTACAATGCTCAGAAGCAGGGGCGTTGCTAGGTCTCCAAAAGATCCGGGGCACGGGCCATAGGCGTGGCTGAGGGTGGAGCCACAAAAAGGAGGGGCCAAGGGGCGGGCCACTTAATGTCACATGACTATAAAAAAATGTTGTTCCTTGCATTGGTGTTTGAGGTGGGGGTTAGTCTTATTGGCTCGCAGCTGATGTTACTTCAGGACAGGGAACACAAGTGCAAATGAGGAGCGTTATAGCCATAGCACGGATTATTAGGTGAGACCACTCTATGTTCTAAGCTGAGGTGGGGTTCAGGTGACAGCAGCAGTAGCAGGGGGTTCAAGTTTTTAACAGGTTCCCTACTTGGAGTGAAGTGATGGATGCTTGTGCTGTAGAGCACTGAGGAAAATTACTTCAACTATAATAATCAAATATACCAATTTTTACCATTTAAAACTACAGCTCCCAGTATGACCTTAAGTATGTGGTAAGGTTATGCTGGGAGTTGTTTCATAACTGCAGAACTATTGCTCTCATGGGACAGTCAGGCAGCATGCACAATGATATCAGTGACTACAGGTGACATCTTCTCTATAGTTTTCCCTTATGTAATTCAGATGTACATACCACCAAGTCCAGCTAAATGTTCTCTCTGCAGAACTTGACGCCCAGATGGCTCCTCACTGTCAGCGCATTCTGATCCTTTATATGAAAACAATAATTATTATAATACTGCCAATCACTGTATCCTTTGAATATAATACTGGCACATACCCTCTGAATATAATTCTGGCACACTGTACACACTCTGAAAATACTAGAACACACTGTACCCTCTGAATATAAAACCGCCACTCACCGTACCCTCTGAATATATTACTACTACATACTGTACCCTCTGAATATAAAACCGCCACACACCGTACCCTCTGAATATATTACTACCACACACTGTGCCCTCTGAATATAAAACTACCACATACTGCACTCTCAGTATTATAGTCAGAGAGTGCAGTATGTGGTAGTATTATATTCAACCACCTACTGCGCTCTATGAATATAATACTGCTACATACTGCACTTTCTGAATATAATACTACCACATATTGCACTCTCTGAATATAACCTTGCCGTGCATCCTCTAAATACAATACCGTAATGTATTGTGGCCCATAAAAACCAAACTAGCATTCCAGAGGTATAGTGTATATATAAAGAATTTCTGGGGTAAACACTCTGCCCCCCCCCCCCCACACACACATAATAATAATGCCCTCTGTCCTGTGCCCCTAACATATAATGCCACCTGTGCTGTGCCCCTCACATATAATGCCCCCTGTCCTGTTCCTCAGGGCGCATTATATGTGAGGGGCACAGGACATGGGGCATTTTATGTGAAGGGCACAGGACAGGGGGCATTATATGTGAGGGGCACATGACAGGGGGCAGTACATATATGAGTGGCACATGTCAGGAGGCCTTATATGTGAGGGGAAAATGCCAGGGGGCATTATAGGTGAAGAGCAAATGTCAGGGGGACATTATATGTGAGGGGCACATGACAAGGGGCCATTATATGTGAGGGGCAGATGACAGGGCGGTATTATATGTGAGGGGTACATGACAGGGGGCATTATAAGTGAGGGGCAAATGTCAAGGGGGCATTATATGTAGGGGGCACATGACACGGGAGCCACCCTGTCATGTGCCCCCCACATATAATGCCCCCTTGACATTTGTCCCTCACTTAAAATGGCCCTTGTCATGTGCCCCTCACATATAATGGCTCCCTGACAACTGCCCCTGACTTACACATAAAAGGGCACATTATAAGTCAGGGGCACATAACAGGGGGTCATTATATGTGGCAGGCACATAACCCCTAACATATAATACCCCCCTGTCATCTGTCCCTCATATATAATGGCCCTTTGTCATGTGCCACATCATATATAAGGGCCCCCGACATTTGCCCCCAGGGGCGGTTGCATGGGGGCAGATACACATAAAAGGGCCCTTATATATGATGTGGCACATGACAAAGGGCCATTATATGTGAGGGGCAGATGACAGGGGGTATTATATGTTAGGGGTCATGTGCCTGCCACATATAGTGACCCCCTGTTATGTGCCCCTGCCTTATAATTTGCCCCCCCCCCCCCTTTTAATAATTCCCCTGTACCATATAGCACTCCAGCTCTGTCTGGCTCTGCAGCTTTCCCCTCCGCAGCGTCACCCTTATCACACGCTGTTCCATTCTTGCAGAGTGTGAGCTGCGGGAACGTGATCTCCAGGAGCCGACATGATGATGAGACGTCATCGCGCCTGAAGTGGATGGTATCCCCGCGGCGCTCACTTTGCAAAAATGGAACGGCGTGCGAGAAGGGTGAGGGATTGGTGGAGCGGGAGCTGTCCCACTCCACTATAGTGCGGGGGGGGGGGGGGAGGGGCTTGGGGGGAATTTTCAGGCTCATCCACCACTGCTTCTGTCCCTGATAACAGACGTGCCTGCGCACTGTGGCATGCACGTCTGTTACCAGCAGCCCCCGGTCTGTTAAAGGGCCTGCCCTACGGTACTGTAATCAATAAAGCAGGTGTCCCACCGGCGCGCTGCCACTGGCAAACAGCAGCCTGATTGCGCGGCTACTGTTTGCCAGCACAGACACAGCAGGGAGTTCATACATTCGGGGCACCAGCGGTTCACATTCTAGGCAGGTGCCCCGAAAGTTTTAACGTAGTAACGCCCCTGCTCAGAAGAGAAGGAGCACCATTGGTTTTTGAAGAGAAAAATTGTCCGGAATTGAAGGCCACGTGCGTTTACAAAGCCCCCATGATGCCAGAACAATGGACCCCCCCCCCACATGTGACCCTATTTTGGAAACTACACCCCTCACTGAATATAATAAGGGATGCAGTGAGCATTTACGCCCCACAGGTGTCTGACAGATTTTTGGAACAGTGGTTCGTGAAAATGAAAAATTTAATTTTTCATTTGCACAGCCCACTGTTCCAAAGATCTGTCAAACACCAGTGGGGTGTAAATGCTCACTGCCCCCCTTATTAAATTCTGTGAGGGGTGTAGTTTCCAAAATGAGGTCACATGTGGGTTGGGTCCACTGTTCTGGCACCACGGTGGGCTTTGTAAATGCACAAGGCCCCCGACTTCTATTCCAACCAAATTCTCTCTCCAAAAGCTCAATGGCACTCCTTCTCTTCTGAGCATTGTAGTGCACCAGCAGAGCACTTGACGTCCACACATGGGGTATTTCCATACTCAGAAGAAATGGAGTTACAAATGTTGTGGGGCATTTTCTCCTATTACCCCTTGTAAAAATGTAACATTTGGGAAAAAAAACTGCATTTTAGTGAAAAAAAAAAATTCATTTACACATCCAACTTTAACTAAAAGTCGTCAAACACCTGTGGGGTGTTAAGGCTCACTGTACCCCTTGTTACATTCCCTGAGGGTATAGTTTCCAAAATAGTGTGCCATGTGGGGGTTTTCTTGCTGTTCTGGCACCATAAGGGCTTCCTAAATGTGATATGCCCCCCAAAAACCATTTCAGAAAAACTCACTCTCCAAAATCCCATTGTCGCTCCTTCCCTTCTGAGTAGTGTTGAGCGGCATAGGCCATATTCGAATTCGCGAATATTCGCGAATATATGGACGAATATTCGTCATATATTCGCGAATATTCGCATATTCGTTATATTTCCGTTTTATTTTCGCATATGCGAACATTCGCGTATGCGAAAATTATCATGTGAAAATTAGCATATACAAAATTTACATTTGCGAAAATTCGTATATGCGAAAATTAGCATATGCTAATTTTCGCATATGCGAATTTTTGCATGGCAGTCTCACACAGTAGTATTACAGCCTTCTTTACACCACACAAGCTGGAAGCAGAGAGGGGTGATCACTGTGATGTGTACTGTGAAGAAAAAAAAAAAAAAAAAAAAAAAAAAAAAACGAATATTCGTAATTACGAATATATAGCGCTATATTCGCGAAATTCGCGAATTCGCGAATATGCGATATTCGCGAATAATATTCGAATTGCGAATATTCGCGAGCAACACTACTTCTGAGCCCTCTAGTGCATCCACAGAGCGCTTGACATACACATATGAGGTATTTCTTTACTTGAGAGAAATTATGTTACACATTTTAGGGCAATTTCTCTCCTTTTACCCCTTGTAAAAATTCTAAAACCGGATCTACAAAAACATGCGTGTGTAAAAATGAAGATTTTGAATTTTCTCCTTCACTTTGCTGCTATACCTGTGAAACACTTAAAGGGTTAACACACTTACTGAATGTCATTTTGAATACTTGGGTGCAGGGGTGCAGATTTTATAATGGGGTCATTTGTGGGGTATTTCTAATATGAAGGCCCCCCAAATCCCCTTCAAAACTGAACTGGTCCCTGAAAAATTCAGATTTAGAAAATTTTGTGAAAAATTGGAAAATTGCGGCTGAACTTTGAAGCCCTCTGATGTCTTCCAAAAGTAAAAACATGTCAACTTTATGATGCAGTCATAAAGTAGACATATTGTGTATGTGAATCAATATATACATTTATTTGGGATGTCCATTTTCCTTATAAGCAAAGTAAAAAAAAAAAATGCTAAATGTTCAAATTTTTCATAAAATTTTGGAATTTTTCACCAAGAAATGATGCAAGTATCGACGAAATTTTACCACTAACATAAAGTAGAATATGTCATGAGAAAAAAATCTCGAAATCAGAATGAAAAGTAAAAGCATCAGAGAGTTATTAATGCTTAAAGTGACAGTGACCAGATTTACAAAAAAGGTCTGCTTCCTTAAGGTGAAAATGAGCTACGTCCTTAAGGGGTTAACACTATCGGCATATAAAGAGATTGATCTAACATGCATGTGAAGTGTAATAAAATACACTTGTAATGTGAAAATACTTACACTGATCAAGAGTTTTTCCTTCTTAGTAAATTTGCTGCCCACCATACTTGCTCACTAACAGGAAACTTTGCATAGAGTAGTTGTGGAAGTAGATCACGCCGATATTGCGCATGCGAATGTGCATGCAAATTTTATGATGACTTTTCGCATGGAAAAAAAGGGCGCAAATATTGCAAATATGCGATTTTCGCGAATATAGGATGAATATTCACCCATATAATTGCAAAATATTGCAAATTCGAATATGGCCTATGCCGCTCATCACTAACTGTTATCACTAATACTTAGACAGTGAAGAACTGGTATATAACAATACATGGATTTGTGGTGTGGTAGAGGGTGTGATGCAACGGGTAGATGGAATTATCCTAGGGGTAGATGGCATTAACCCCTTGTATTTGTGACACCAGGGCGTGGTTTATCCTCAAAACCACCCGAAGGTATACTACTAGGTCCGGGGCTAGGCACGGGGACAATAATGACTCTGATGCCAAGTTACGGATAACGGTATCTTTACTGGGGGTAGACAGATGGTAAAGTCTATACAGTTCAGCCAGGGCCCAAGGAGGTGACCAGTGACTCAGAGACCTTAAGGGCTTGCTGGGACTTGTAGATATGGTCAATTTAATGCAGGCCACATTGGCTTCATAAATGGTGACTCTGACTGACTTGACTGATGACTGACAATACTGAGACTGTGGTTACTTGTAGCTGCAGACTGGATTCGAGGCCTCCTATGACTCTGGACACTCTCTAGGACTCGACTTGACCTCAGCAAAGACTTGTAAAGAAAGAGAGAGAGCTAACTCCACCTAGGGCTTATATGGGGGAGACTAGCAGGGAGCCCATAGGTCACCCCTGGGATCACCTGGTCACTGGTACCTCCTGGGTAACAATCACATGTCAAGTCACATGGTGAACAGTCTTAAAGTGACAACGCTTTCTGAACACATTACATGGTATAATACATTAGAAACATATTTACATGGGGGACAGATGCAAGGGGCCCAGGGGGACACTGTCGGGAGTCTGCCTGATAGGGCAGCATGGGTACGGGGTAACACCTCCCATACTGGGCCACCGCAGTGGTGTTTGGGAAATTGTTCTTTGTTTTTGTTTGTTTGTTTTTTGGAAATTCAACACATTTTTTTTTTTTTGTAATACATATTATGGTAATATAAAGGGTGCCAATAAAAAGTACAACTTGTCCCACAAAATACGCCTTCATCTTACTCTATAAATGAGAATAAAAACATTATGGTTTTATTGTTTTCCCCCTAAATGTTCTGGTGTCTGGAAAAGCCCGATGTATGGACTGTACGCAGCTGTTTTACTGGTGTGACCGCCATCAGATCATGATCTGGGATTTTTGGCACTCTGAATCATTATGTGGGAGAGGGCGTTCTACAGTCACTGACTAATATGGGAAATTCCTACTTCCATTACAACAAAATTGTTAATGATGTAGAAGTTGCTCATTTTCTCTGTATCCGAAGTTTTCATATGGTGACATATGGTGTTGAGATCTATATCACTCACAAGCTGATATTCTTATCTTACCTCGGAATCACAGAATCACCAATATTTATGAAAGGTTAATCTAGTTTTATAGGAATGTTTCATAAAAATGATTTATTTCTTTCAGTGACTCAGGAACTGCCGCTCCTCTCACGGGGTAAGTCAAATATTTGGACATCTGCAATTCACCCATACTACGTGCAAAGGCCTCTCATTTTTTCGTTGTCAGGCTGAGTTCACACATGGTATGCTAGTCAGGGATTTGTTACAGAACCGACAAAATGAAAAAAATATATTTAATGCTTTACTGTGTTTGGGCTAAAAATACTGAACAGGCTGCAGCCTCCTATTGATTTTAATGGGATTCTGTTGCAATGTTTTTACTGCAGAATTTCAGCGGTGGATGTTCCACCGCAGAAATTCAGGATTCCTGACTCTGACAAATAAACATAACATGTTCATTCTTTTGGTGGGATCACACCAAACTGCATTGCCTTCAAAGAAAACGGTGTACCTCTGGGTGGTTCTAGCACCAGAAGATAGCAGATGCTCCCAGGTTCATGTACCTAGAATCATAAATGGCATATTTAAGGTTGGGGGGTACTGTTACCAATGTAGCATTTCCACATTTTGGCCCTGGACTAATACATTCTTTGAAATATGCAGTTTTTTGGAAGCCATCCACTTTTAAAGCAGACTTGTCAGTTTGTATATTGAGTACAACATGGAGAAGAAGAAAAAATTTTGGAGTGGAGTAGTTTTACAAACTAAAAATCATTTCAGTGCTGGATGTTGGTCTCATTTCATTTTACTGAAAGGAGGGAAAAAAAACTATGAATTAGTCAGCCAGCAAATATTCTCTATGTACACTATCTGTGATGGGGAGAGAACTTTACCTGTAATGGGGGAGAGAACATTACCTGTGATGGGGGAGAGAACATTGTCTGTGATGGGGGAGAGAACATTATCTGTGATGGGGAGAGAACATTATCTGTGTTGAGGGACAGATTATCTGTGATGTGGAGAACATTATGTGTGATGGAGTAGAACATTATCTGTGATGGGGAGAACATTATTTGTGATGGGGAGAACATTGTCTGTAATGGGGGAGAACATTTTCTGTGATGGAGGGGAGAACATTATCTGTGATGGGGGAGAGAACATTATCTGTGATGGGAAGAGAGAACATTATCTGTGATGGAGGAGAACATTATCTGAGATGGAGGAGAACATTATCTGTGATGGGGAGAGAACATTAACTGTGATGTGGGATAGAACATTATCTGTAATGGGAAGAGAGAACATTATCTGTGATGGAGGAGAACATTATCTGAGATAGAGGAGAACATTATCTGTGATGGGGAGATAACATTATCTGTGATGGAGAAGAACATTATCTGTGATAGAGGAGAACATTATCTGTGAAGGAGGAGAACATTATCTGTGATAGAGGAGAACATTATCTCTGAAGGAGGAGAACATTATCTGTGATGTAGAGAACATTGTCTGTTATGGGGGAGAACATTATCTGTGATGGAGGAGAACATTATCTGTGATGGAGGAGAACATTATCTGTGCAGGGCAAGAGAACATTATCTGTGATAGAGGAGAGAAGAGTATCAGTGATAAGGGAGAGAAAATTATCTGTGATAGGGGAGAGAACATTATCAGTGATGGGAGAGAGAACATTATCTGTGATGGGGGAGAACATTATCTGTGATGGAGGAGAGAACATGATCTGTAATGTGGAAGAACATTATCTGCCATGGGGGAAAACATTATCTGTCATAGGGGAGAACATTATGTGTGAACATTATCTGTGATGGGGAGAACATTGGCTGTGATGAGGAATAATATTATCTGTGATGGAGGAGAACATTATCTGTGATGGGGGAGAGAAGATTATCTCTAATGGGGGAGAACATTATCAGTGATGAGGGAGAGAACATTATCTGTGATGGGGAGAACATTATCTGTGATTGGGGTGAGAAAACTATCTGTGATAGGGTAGAAAACATTATCTGTGATGGAGGAGAACATTATCTATGATAGAGGAGAACATTATCTGTGATGGGGAGAGAACATTATCTGTGATGGAGGAGAACATTATCTGTGATAGGGGAGAACATTATGTGTGAACATTATCTGTGATGGGGAGAACATTGGCTGTGATGGGGAATAACATTATTTGTGATGGAGGAGAACATTATCAGTGATGGGGGAGAGAATATTATCTGTTATGTGGAAAACATTATCTGTGATAGGAAAGAACATTATCTGTGATAGTGGACCACATTATCTGTAATGGGAGAGAGAACATTATCTATAATGTGGAAGAACATTATCTACCATGGGGAAAACATTATGTGTGAACATTATCTGTGGTGGGGAGAGATGGGGAATAACAATATCTGTGATGAGGAGAACATTATCAGTGATGGGGGAGAGACTATTATCTCTAATGGAGGAGAACATTATCAGTGATGAGTGAGAGAACATTATCTGTGATGGGGAGAACATTATCTGTGATGTGGAGAGAATATTATCTCTAATTTTTTTTTTTTTTTTTTTTTTTTAGACCATCCCATCTCTAGTTTTGAGTAATAAATAATCTGCTACTGTGGACAACAAGCCACAAGAATCCATTGCTGATCTAACAACAACTGTTTCCCTGCAATGACAATTCCTGGAAGTTTTCATTTAATTTGGCAGGTATTAATTGTTGTTCTTTTGGAGAAGGTCAATGAACAGTGAAAAAAATAAAAATGTACCATAGATTGTTTTAAAGAAATAAAACTTTGTTTGCTGCCAATCCTTGGGCTAGTAGCCTTTTTTATATTGACTTAATATTATGACTTAATATAGGATTTTCTGCTGCAGATTTCAATTTAAACTGAATGACTGAACACATCTTCAAATCCTGCACATCCTGCGCAGAATACTGTACATGTGAATAGACCCTAAAGGAGAAGTCTATTCCTAAACATTACTGAAAAGCCTAACCCGGACTGCTGGGACCCCCATCAGCTCCTGTATGGCACCCGGCTCTCCCCAGGTATGGCGCGCCACCACCCCCTGCTGGAAGCGATGGCCATCACTCCCCCTTTTTATATTTTTTTAAAGGCTCTCAGCGCACTTTTTGATCAAAACGTGTCCCCCATCCGCCACGTGGAGGCGGCATTTTTCGGATGGTCACTAACATACATTATGAGTCTAATACTCACAACAGTGAGTATTAGACTCATAATGTATGTTAGGGACCATCCGAAAATGGCCGCCTCCATGTGGCGGATGGGGGACACGTTTTGATCAAAAAGTGCGCTGAGAGCCTTTAAAAAAGTATAAAAATTTTGATAAAATGTGCCGCTGCAATTTTTGTGTTTGTATACTTTGCATTTGGCACAGCAGCATGCACTTGTATATCATGTATTTGTGCTGGCTATTTGTGTTTTTTGTTGTATGCTACTTTGAGGGAATGGCACCCTCTCCAGCCATGCACCCCTCCCCCTTTTCCCAGGAGGGAGTTTAAATGTTTAAATTGATGGTTGATCTAGCATGTCACCCAGTCAAGAGGCTATATGCACAGCAGAGGTGAGAGTTGTGAGTATTAGACTCATAATGTATGTTAGGGACCATCCGAAAATGGCCGCCTCCACGTGGCGGATGGGGGACACGTTTTGATCAAAAAGTGCGCTGAGAGTCTTTAAAAAAATATAAAAATTTTGATAAAATGTGCTGCTGCAATTTTTGTGTTTGTATACTTTGCATTTGCCACAGCAGCATGCACTCGTATATCATGTAGTTGTGCTGGCTATTTGTGTTTTTTGTTGCATCACTCCCCCTTCATATATCAGTAATGTTTAGGATGTGACTCCCTCCTTTAATGTGCAGTAATCAGTTCATGTTTCTTAAAGGGGTACTTCACTGAAAAAAAAAAAATTTAATCGACTGGTGTCAGAAAGTTAAACAGATTTGTAAATTACTTCTATTTAAAAATCTTAATCAGTTGCTGTATGTTCCAGAAGTTATTTTCTTTTTGAATTTCTTTTCTGTCTGACCACAGTGCTCTCTGTTGAAACCTCTGTCCAGGTTAGGAGAAAATTCCCATAGAAAACCTCTCCTGCTCTGGACAGTTCCTTACGTTTTCATTTTTTCCTCCTCGCCTGTTAAAAATCATAACTCTTTTATATTTTCATCCACAGACTAGTATGAGGGCTTGTTTTTTGCACGACCAGTTGTTCTTTGTAATGACATAACCCATTATATCATAAAATGTATAGCATAACCAAAAAACACTATTTTTGTGGGGAAATTAAAAAGAAAAAGCAATTTTGCTAATTTTGGAAGGTTTTGTTTTCACGCTGTCGAATTTACAGTAAAAATAACGTGTGTTCTTTATTCTGAGGGTCAATATGATTAAAATGATACCCATTATTACGTACTTTTATATTATTGTTGTGCTTAAAAAAAATCACAAACTTTTTAACCAAATTAGTACGTTTATAATCCCTTTATTTTGATGACCTCTAACTTTTTTATTTTTCCGTATAAGTGGCGGTTTGAGGGCTCATTTTTTGCGCCATGATCTGTACTTTTATTTGATACCACATTTGCACATAAAAAACTTTTAATACATTTTTATAATTTTTTTTTCATAAAATGTATTAAAAAAGTAGTAATTTTGGACTTTTTTTTTTTACGTTCACGCCGTTCACCGTACGGGATCATTAACATTTTATTTTAATAGTTCAGACATTTACGCACGCGGCGATACCAAATATGTCTATAAAATTTATTTTTTACGCTTTTTGGTGGTAAAATAGGAAAAAACGGACATTTAACTTTTTTATTGGGGGAGGGGATTTTTCACTTTTTTTTTACTTTTACATTTTTTTACATTTTTTTTTACACTTGAATAGTCCCCATAGGGGACTATTCATAGCAATACCATGAATGCTAATACTGATCTGTTCTATGTATAGGACATAGAACAGATCAGTGTTTTCGGTGATCTTCTGCTCTGGTCTGCTCAATCACAGACCGGAGCAGGAGACGCCGGGAGCCGGACAGAGGAAGGAGAGGGGACCTCCGTGCGGCGTTATGAATGATCGGAGCCCTGCAGCAGCGCTGCGGGCGATCCGATCGTTCATTTAAATCGTGCACTGCCGCAAATGCCGGGATCTGTATTGATCCCGGCACCTGAGGGGTTAATGGCGGACGCCCGCGAGATCGCGGGCGTCCGCCATTGCCGGCGGGTCCCTGGCTGCGATCAGCAGCCGGGATCAGCCGCGCATGACACGGGCATCGCTCCGATGCCCGCGGTTATGCACAGGACGTAAATGTACGTCCTGGTGCGTTAAGTACCACCGCACCAGGACGTACATCTACGTCCTGCGTCCTTAAGGGGTTGAAGGGGTTACCTACTTTTTACAAGGTCTTTTGGTAAGAAGGGTCTCAATCAGCTTATTAAAATACACACATCCATGTAATTCCTCTATAAGAGAGACATGCTTTGTAGCTGTACGAGGATTTGAAGATGAATTTTCTAAGCCGGCCAACCCTTTAGATAGATATCCCATGCATGTCACAGATTAAAGCTTAAAGGGGTACTCCGGTGAAAAACTTTTTTTTTTAAATCAACTGGTTCCAGAAAGTTAAACAGATTTGTAAACTAAAAAATAGAAAAAATCTCATCTCACCTGGGACTTGCACGGCTACCTCCTACACAGAGCTGTCTGCTGACATCATGACCACAGTGCTCTCTGCTGACATCTCTGTCCATTTTAGGAACTGTCCAGAACAGCATATGTTTGCTATGGGGATTTCCTTTTACTCTGGACAGTTCCTAAAATGGACAAAGATGTCAGCAGAGAGCACTGTACTCATGATGTCAGCAGACAGCTCCGTGTTTCAAACGGAAAATAATTTCCACTGTAGTATTCAGCAGCTAATAAGTACAGGAAGAATTAAGATTTTTTTAATAGAAGTAATTTACAAATCTAGAAAAAATAGGAAAAAGGCCAGCAAGTGGAAGCATAAAAAACTTGACTTTATTTAGGAATCCTCCATTAAAAAACCTTCAGGTGGCAGACAAACATGGACATGTAAAAAAATACAAAAATAGCACATATAGAAAGGGTCCCAAGCAGTAGCTGACGCGTTTCCGATCTATTGATCCTTACTCATAGCTTGCTAGTACTCAAATGAGGCATCCTTATATATGCAAGGATGTATTCCCTAATCCACACAGGAAAGGGAGGGACAGGTTCATATCACATGTGCAAATGATTAAAACCAAGAGTGGGTGGGACCCATGCAAAAATATGTGATAGAGACCAAAAAGATAGTGTAATATTAAATCTTGGGGCATTGGGAAAATGTTTTAAAAACCACAAAATCTATTCTAAAAAAGTATAAAAGCAATAAAAACAGAAAACACCATAATGTATCCCCACATTTCACTTTTAGTTCCTCTGAACGAGAATTTTAAGACATATCAGATTCTTCAGATACAACGGACACCAGTGGAGAGTCAGAACCGCAACATGTGAATACCAACAAAGATTGTACTTCCAAGAAACAGTCAAAAAACGGACAAGACGTGGTGGCAGAAAACATAGGACGAAGAGCTTCAGAACACAACAAGGACAAATGGATGAAGTAATAGAAAATGATTTTCAAGTTATCAATATTTCTTCCTATAACATCACAGAAGATGAAATATCAGTGCTACAAAAAGGCCTTGGTTTCTCCCCCACACATCACTTTGACGTATATAAGACCATCTTGGATGTAAATAAATTCTTCAGAACTTTGACTGCAAAAAAACATTTCTTTGTTGAAAAAGATCATGAAACCCCGGACTTACCTGATGTCTCTGGAGATGTCAATTTACCATTAATGCATACATTGACCGAGCAAACTGCTTTTAGAGATTTGTGTCTCCTTGAAAATGGTGCAATATCTACCTGTGACGAAATTAACATCTCTCAGAATTTTGCTACCAAAAATCAGGATTTTTATCCTGTCCAAACCCGACCCCCAATTTTTGACAGATATCAAGACCTTATGAAGGATTTAGTCGCATTACAAGCTAAAGTGTCGTCCAGCTCCATGCACTCTAATCTGACTAAAAAGGAAACTGCAGCGGTACAGAAATGAAAAAAGAACAAGGATCTAACAATCCGATCCGCCGATAAAGGTCGGTGGTCTGTATGGATACTGGACTATACATAAAACTTAATGAAGAATTACTTTCGGATGATACTACATACGTAAAATTACGTGGGGCCCTGACTGAAACCTTCAAAAAGGACCTTGAAATTGTATTGAAGGAAGGCAAAGCAAGATCTATACTAACCCAAAAAGAAGTTGATTACATATTTGTGCCTGCTCCCATTCTGCCTATTTTTCACTCGCTGCCAAAGATGCACAAGGACCGATTCCCGCCGCCGATGCATCTGATCGTGGCGGGGATCGGTTCCTTGAATGAGCATCTATGCGAGTGGTTGGATTCAGTTCTCCAACCCTTGGTAGTGCAATGTCCAAGCTATATCAAGGACACTAAACACCTCCTTAACGTTATGGATGAATTCACATGGAGCGACTCTTTGTTGTGACATAGAGTCGCTCTATTCCAGCATTCCACAAGACCTAGCATTAGCAGCTATTTCTGATATCTTGAGCAGGTTTTCTAAATATTCTTTGGATTTAAAGCACTTTATTATTGAGGTGGTGGACTTTGTGCTAAAACACAATTATTTTATGTTTGGGAATAATTTTTATTTACAGCGCACAGGTGCTTCAATGGGCGCATAATCTTCACCTGCTCTAGCCAACCTCTTTGTTTTCTGGTGGGAGGAACAATTTATTTTTTCTGATTCTAATAAGTTTTCCACATGCCTCTCATGGTATGGGAGGTATGTGGACGACATCATCATAGTAGGGTCATCTGATTGTTCATCTGTAAAAGCATTTATGGATTACTTAAACTTCAATCAGTTTCATTTAAAATTTACGCATGCTTGGTCTAAATATGAAACCCCTTTTTTAGACATAACCTTGCGAGGTAATATTACAACTGGAAAAATTGAAGTTGATCCATACCGAAAAAAAGTCACAGGCAATACTATTCTCAGAGCAAATTCCTGTCATTCAAAAAGCACTATATCTGCCATACCTGTTGGGGAACTGATCTGAGTAAAACGGAACAACTCTTCAGCAGATGCATACCTGAGGGAAGCTGATCAGGTATGCACACGCTTGACGACACACGGCTTTCCTCGCTGGATGTTAAAGAAGGCCCGATCACGGGTAGATCGTATGGATCGTAAAGATCTTCTAGTCGGTAAGAGAAAAAATCCTGTTGCGGATGACTGCCCGACTTTTATCACAACCTTCAGTTTAGAGTATAATGACATCAAACGTATCATTACAAAACATCTACCCCTACTATCCACAGACCATGTGGAGGGGGAAATAATTAAGCCGGGGATCAGATTGTCAGCGAGACGTGCACCCACGCTGTCTAACCTCCTTGTTCCTAGTATGGTAGATACCGCAAGCCCCCATACACACTGGCTCAGTACAAAAGGGTTTCATAAATGTGGCCACACACGCTGTGTGGTCTGTCCTTTTGCCGAAAAATGCTATAGAGTGGAGGGGACAATCGATGGCAAAAACCATACTATAAATGATTTCATCAATTGTGACAGCAACTTTGTTGTTTACAAGGTGATGTGCACTATATGTAATTTAGTATATGTGGGTTCCACAAAAAGATCATTGAAAAAACGCATGCAGGAACACATCAGGCATGCAGCTGGCCCTTTGACTTCAGGCATTTCTAATGTGTCCAAACATTTTTTGTTATGCCATAGTTCAGACATGACTTCTTTCCGTTTCTCAGGTACTGAAAAAGATCACATTCGATCCCTCCACAACAGAGAAACGGTATGAATTTACCTTTTGAACAATATCCAGCCAAATGGTTTAAACAGCAAAACGTATTTAATGTTACACTATTAGTATTTTTACACATTTATATTTTATTATTAATATATTTATTTATATTTTTTCTATCTTTTTGGTCTCTATCACATATTTTTGCATGGGTCCCACCCACTCTTGGTTTTAATCATTTGCACATGTGATATGAACCTGTCCCTCCCTTTCCTGTGTAGACATATATAAGGATGCCTCATTTCAGTAGTAGCAAGCTATGAGTAAGGATCGACAGATCGGAAACGCGTCAGCTACTGCTTGGGACCTTTTCTATATGTGCTATTTTTGTATTTTTTTACATGTCCATGTTTGTCTGCCACCTGAAGGTTTTTTAATGGAGGATTCCTAAATAAAGTCAAGTTTTTTATGCTTCCACTTGCTGGCCTTTTTCCTATTTTTTCTAGATTTGTAAATTACTTCTATTAAAAAAATCTTAATTCTTCCTGTACTTATTAGCTGCTGAATACTACAGTGGAAATTATTTTCCGTTTGAAACACGGAGCTGTCTGCTGACATCATGAGTACAGTGCTCTCTGCTGACATCTCTGTCCATTTTAGGAACTGTCCAGAGTAAAAGGAAATCCCCATAGCAAACATATGCTGTTCTGGACAGTTCCTAAAATGGACAGAGATGTCAGCAGAGAGCACTGTGGTCATGATGTCAGCAGACAGCTCTGTGTTTCAAACGGAAAAGAATTTCCACTGTAGTATTCAGCAGCTAATAAGTACAGGAAGGATTAAGATTTTTTAATATAAGTAATTTACAAATCTGTTTAACTTTCTGGCACCAGTTGATTTAAAACAAAAAAAAAAGGTTTTTCACCGGAGTACCCCTTTAATAAAAGGTTTTATTAAAAATATTTATTTAACCCCCTAAAAGATTGTTCTTGTTTTAGCAACGTTTGCATAACAAAAATCTATTCAGTTGTATACATACTGCTAAACACTGAAATTGCACCAAGAAAGAGTATAAGATCCTGCTAAGCATTGCAAATGATGTCTATTTAAAAATACTAACCCATCCAGTACTTATCAGCAGCTGTATATTCCAGAGGAAATTGTGTAGTTCTTTCTAGTCTGACCACAGTGCTCTCTGCTGCCACCTTTGTCCGTGTCAGGAACTGTGCAGAGCAGGAGAGGTTTGCTATGGGGATTTGTTCCTGCTCTGGACAGTTCATGACGTGGACAGAGGTGTCAGCAGAGAGCACTGTGGTCATACTGGAAAGAACTACACTACTCTCTCTAGAGCATACAACAGCTGATAAGTACTGAAAGGATTATAATTTATAAATAGAAGTAATTTACACATTTACACCACTTGCTTTGAAAATGTTATTTTCTTCTGAAGTACCCCTTTTAAAATCTGTCCTGGTCATGTGATAATCCCACAGGAACAACGCTCTTTAAAGTCATGTGTCTTTTAAGAAGTCACATGTCCTCGACATATTTGTGTCTCCTGGAAATATACTATAACATTTTATGTTGAATGATTTTAACCCCTTAAGGACTCAGCCCATTTTGGCCTTAAGGACTCAGACAATTTAATTTTTACGTTTTCATTTTTTCCTCCTCGCCTTCTAAAAATCATAACTCTTTTATATTTTCATCCACAGACTAATATGAGGGCTTGTTTTTTGCGCGACCAGTTGTCCTTTGTAATGACATCACTCATTATATCATAAAATGTATGGCGCAACCAAAAAACACTATTTTTGTGGGGAAATTAAAACGAAAAACGCAATTTTGCTAATTTTGGAAGGTTTTGTTTTCACGCCGTACAATTTATGGTAAGAATGACATGTGTTCTTTATTCTGAGGGTCAATACGATTAAAATTATACCCATTATTATATACTTTTATATTATTGTTGCGCTTAAAAAAAATCATAAACTTTTTAACCAAATTAGTACGTTTATAATCCCTTTATTTTGATGACCTCTAACTTTTTTATTTTTCCGTATAAGTGGCGGTATGGGGGCTCATTTTTTGCACCATGATCTGTACTTTTTTTTGATACCACATTTGCATATAAAAAACTTTTAATACATTTTTTATAAAAAATTTTTTTATAAAATGTATTAAAAAAGTAGGAATTTTTGACTTTTTTTTATTTTTTTTCGTTCACGCCGTTCACCGTACGGGATCATTAACATTTTATTTTAATAGTTCGGACATTTACGCACGCGGAGATACCAAATATGTCTATAAAAAATGTTTTTTACGCTTTTTGGGGGTAAAATAGGAAAAAACGGACGTTTTACTTTTTTATTGGGGGAGGAGATTTTTCACTTTTTTTTAACTTTTACTTTTACATTTTTTTACATTTTTTTTACACTTGAATAGTCCCCATAGGGGACTATTCATAGCAATACCATGATTGCTAATACTGATCTGTTCTATGTATAGGACATAGAACAGATCAGTATTATCGGTCATCTCCTGCTCTGGTCTGCTCGATCACAGACCAGAGCAGGAGACGCCGGGAGCCGCACGGAGGAAGGAGAGGGGACCTCTGTGCGGCGTTATGAATGATCGGATCCCCGCAGCAGCGCTGCGGGCGATCCGATCGTTCATTTAAATCGCGAACTGCCGCAGATGCCGGGATCTGTATTGATCCCGGCACCTGAGGGGTTAATGGCGAACGCCCGCGAGATCGCGGGCGTCGGCCATTGCCGGCGGGTCCCTGGCTGCGATCAGCAGCCGGGATCAGCCGTGCATGACACGGGCATCGCTCCGATGCCCGCGGTTATGCTTAGGACGTAAATGTACGTCCTGGTGCGTTAAGTACCACCTCACCAGGACGTACATTTACGTCCTGCGTCCTTAAGGGGTTAAAAGCAACTAAAACTTAGAATGTATTGAAAACCTATAAAAAAATAAACATTCCTATCAGTGCTTACAGTAACAGACACAACCTATTTACAAGGAGCATGGTTTATACCGAGCTGTCACTTTATTCCTACATTCCCAGGAAGAACAAATGACAAACAGTGTCACAATGTAAATTTATATATATATATATATATATATATATATATATTGTTACGCCGAGCGCTCCGGGTCCCCGCTTCTCTCCGGAGCGCTCGCAGCGTTCTCTTATTCACAGCGCCCCGGTCAGACCTGCTGACCGGGTGCGCTGCGATATTGCTTCCAGCCGGGATGCGATTCGCGATGCGGGACGCGCCCGCTCGCGATGCACATCTTGGCTCCCGTACCTGACCCGTTCCCTGTCTGTGTTGTCCCGGCGCGCGCGGCCCCGCTCCTTAGGGCGCGCGCGTGCCGGGTCTCTGTGATTTAAAGGGCCACTGCGCCACTGATTGGCGCAGCAGGCCTAATCAGTATCTTCACCTGTGCACTCCCTACTTATACCTCACTTCCTCTGCACTTCCTTGCCGGATCTTGTTGCCCTTGTGCCAGTGAAAGCCTTTCCTTGAGTGTTCCTAGCCTGTGTTCCAGACCTCCTGCCGTTGCCCCTGACTACGATCCTTGCTGCCTGCCCTGACCTTCTGCTAGATCCGACCTTGCTCTTGCCTTATCCCTTGTACCATGCCTATCTCAGCAGTCAGAGAGGTTGAGCCGTTGCCGGTGGATACGACCTGGTTGCTACCGCCGCTGCAAGACCATCCTGCTTTGCGGCGGGCTCTGGTGAAAACCAGTAGCAACTTAGAACCGGTCCACCGACACGGTCCACGCCATTCCCTCTCTGACACAGAGGATCCACCTCCAGCCTGCCGAATCGTGACAGTAGATCCGGCCATGGATTCCGCTGAGGTGCCGCTGTCAAGTCTTGCCGACATTTCCACGGTGATCGCCCAGCAATCCCTAATGATCACCCAACTTCAGTCACAGTTACAGCAGCTGCTACCGCAGATACAGCAACTTCAGTCACAGACACAGCAGCTGCAACAGCAACAACCATCTCCTCTGCCGGCTCCTGCACCTCCTCCGCAGCGAGAGGCCGCTCCCAACCCCCGCTTGTCCCTGCCGGACAAATTTGATGGGGACTCTAGACTCTGCCGTGGTCTCCTGTCTGGTAAGGCCCTGCCATGGGCCACACCGCTCGGAGCACCTCTCTCACAGTATCCTTTGCAAAATACCTCTGTGCCTCCCACCGAGGAGGCTATGCAAGTGGATCGGTCTCGCCTGACCCCTGAAGAGAGGACTCGCCGCAGAAATAAAGATTTACATCTATACTGCACTGTGCGTTACCGCACAGGACCCCTGCCCATGAGCATGGAACTGCATCTCGAAAAAATTGAACTTTTTGTTTTGCCCAAATGCTCCTCTGAAGTCCTCCTCGGTCTGCCATGGCTCCAACGCCACTCTTCTACCCTTGTCTGGACCACCGGGGAGATCAAGAGCTGGGGTGCTTCTTGCCACAGAAAATGCCTCACGTCTGCTCCCAGTCCCGTCAGTCTAACCTCAGTGTCTCCTCCTTTACCTGGTCTCCCCAAGGCCTATCTGGACTATGCTGTGTCTCCTCCTCATAGCCCCCGTCCTGTTAACACTCTGCCCCATGCCAAGCTTTACCCTGTTCCCTCCCTCCCCACTCCCACGCCTTCTTGTTTGTCCACTGTTGATGAGGTTTCCCGGGGCTTCGCCACCGTCTGGAAAAAGACTCTAAAATCCCTCATACTAGCCTCATCCCGGGTGAAGAAGCATGCCGAAAAAAAAAGAAGAACTCCTCCTGTTTTTGTGTGGCTCTCCACCAAGTATATCCGCTTCCCTGTCCCCAGTTTTAATCTGGTACCACGTTATCTTGGACCCTTTGTAGTTAAGTGCCCAGAGGAGAGATCTTGGGAACCTGAGGACAACATCCTGGACAAAAGTCTTATCCTCAGGTTCTCAGGCTCCAAGAAGAGGGAGAGACCCAAGGGGGGGGGGGGGGGTACTGTTACGCCGAGCGCTCCGAGTCCCCGCTCCTCCCCGGAGCGCTCGCAGCGTTCTCTTATTCACAGCGCCCCGGTCAGACCTGCTGACCGGGTGCGCTGCGATATTGCTTCCAGCCGGGATGCGATTCGCGATGCGGGACGCGCCCGCTCGCGATGCGCATCTTGGCTCCCGTACCTGACCCGTTCCCCATCTGAGTTGTCCCGGCGCGCGCGGCCCCGCTCCTTAGGGCACGTGCGCGCCGGGTCTCTGCGATTTAAAGGGCCACTGCGCCACTGATTGGCGCAGCAGGCCTAATCAGTATCTTCACCTGTGCACTCCCTACTTATACCTCACTTCCTCTGCACTTCCTTGCCGGATCTTGTTGCCCTTGTGCCAGTGAAAGCCTTTCCTTGAGTGTTCCTAGCCTGTGTTCCAGACCTCCTGCCGTTGCCCCTGACTACGATCCTTGCTGCCTGCCCTGACCTTCTGCTACGTCCGACCTTGCTTTTGCCTTATCCCTTGTACCATGCCTATCTCAGCAGTCAGAGAGGTTGAGCCGTTGCCGGTGGATACGACCTGGTTGCTACCGCCGCTGCAAGACCATCCTGCTTTGCGGCGGGCTCTGGTGAAAACCAGTAGCAACTTAGAACCGGTCCACCGACACGGTCCACGCCATTCCCTCTCTGACACAGAGGATCCACCTCCAGCCTGCCGAATCGTGACATATATATATATATATATATATATATATATATATATATATATATAAACAAGGATAAGATGCCAGCACATACTAATACCAAAACTGGCATACAGGTGCATACTGGCATACAGGTGCACGCTGCTAGGCTGAATATACATAAACAGTAGAATACAGCAGTGCACTGCTAGCACAAAGATACAGATAAAACATGAAATGCTATATTGCTACAATGCAAAAAATGCAAAAATTAGGTACTTTGCTCACAATTTGGCAGCCAAATAGTTTGGACCATCCCACTACGATAAGGTGACCTCATTGGGACGGACCCTACACTGTGAATATGCCTCTGTGTAATCAGTTTAACAGACTTGCAAGGTCTGAAACATCCAGCACCTTATACAGCACCTAATAGAGATGGGTGGGGTGCAAAAGCCAACATGGAGGTAGCCACTCCCCCATTTTTATAACACAAACAAGGATAAGTTGGCCAGCACATACTGATACTTAAACTACTGCATGGACCTGGCATACAGGTGCACGCTGCTAGGCTGAATATACATAAACAGGAGAATACAGCAACACACTGCTAGTACAAAGATACAGATAAAACATAAAATGCTATATTGCTACAATGCAAAAAATGCAAAAATTGTGAGCTAAGTACCTCATTTTTGCATTTTTTGCATTGTAGCAATATAGCATTTCATGTTTTATCTGTATCTTTGTGCTAGCAGTGTGCCTCTGTATTCTCCTGTATATATGTGTGTGTGTGTGTGTGTGTGTGTGTGAATAGAGACGATTTTAAGAATTGTTTCGTTTTTCTTCCTATCCTCAGATACATCACGCAAGGTGTTTTTTTTATTTTTTTATTCCTATTTAAAAAGGAATAAAAAAAAAAACAAGCAGTTCTCCTGTTTCCTAGAGACGGCTGGCTTTGTCCTTTGTTGTCTATTATGGGGCATTCCTAGACAAGCTGGTTCTTTTATGTTCCCGTGTAGTCTGGTTTTCAACGTTTTTGGCGTGGATGGCAGCCTAATGTTTTCTGGTGGTCTGGAATTGTATATTCCTGGCAGTCCTCTGCATTGCATGTTTGTTTTTGCTTTTTTTATAATCTTGGGTCATTTCAGGCAGATCTGCCCCTACCATGTCTAATACACAGATTACATTACATGTGGCACAGTAATCACATCTCAGGCAGGTCACTGACTTTCCAATAAAATGTCAAACATTGCAAATGCTGTGACACTTGGATAAATACGGGCTGATTTGATTTTCTTAGATAAGACTTGTGTAGACAGCACAAACCTAACCCAGAAGGGGTTAAGGATCCTAAGTAATAATAGTATTGAGCAATCCTGCCAATCAGATATGAACAGATTTGTTATTATTACTGATTCTCAACCTTATGACCTACAAGACAAAGATTACTGAAAGTTAGAAATTAACAAAAAATTATACGACATAAAAAACAAACAAAACAAAAACAAACAATAAACACAATATTAAAGCACCATATGTAAAGTTGGCCATACACACAGGGGTAGCATCGCACCATATATTTGTTCGTCCTACTATCTCCCCTGCACACCTAACCATGGATACCTGCTCCAGCTTTGCAATCTCTGTCACTTTAAAGGGGTTATCCACCATAAGATGATTTTAGTACGTACCTGGCAGACAGTAATGGACATGCTTAGGAAGGATTTGTGCTTGTCTTGGAGCTAAATGGCTATGTTGTGAGTCCACCATAACACTATAGCTTTTTGTGAACTGGTATTTCCTGTTTGAGTTTTTCTTTTTTGCCTACAAATCCCATAATTCCATTTTTCTCCCTCCCACACATCAGCCACCCCGCCCATTGAAACATAAATGAGCTGCATCCATTCAAAGACCTGTGGTTTTCAATCAGGGTGCCTACAGCTGTTGCATTAGTTGCAAACTGATCTTTGTCCCACAAAGCGACCCCTCCACCCATTGACGCAGACAGGCTCCCTGTCATCAGCTGACTAGTCAGTCAGGTCTTGGCCGCATTGCAACCTGGGAAAAATCTGAGACAACAGTCATTTTGTATGCTGATAAAAATAAATATTGGTGTGAAAATCACATAAGAATTGTGAGAAAACATCACACACAGGTACAGACACTATATTATGAACTACACTAACTTTACAGCCCCTGCAGCATAGTCAAATAAAAAAAAATTCCTGGAATACCTCTAAGTAATCAGGCTTTGGTCAGCTGAGTAAAAGTAGGAAGTCATATGGTAAAAATTAGGTTAGCCACTGACTAGCAGCTTTCTGATGATGACTGGGAAATAACTATTTAACATTCTTGAGGTAGATGATTGAGCTTAAAGGGTTACTCCGCTCCCAAGCGTCCAAACTCAATGTTCCGAACGCTGGGTGCAGGCTTTCATGTTCATGCCGGCCCCCTTGTGAAGTCAAGCGCCGCCCTGTGACATCACGCTCCGCTGGGGAGCGGAATAACCCTTTAAAGGAGTACTCCGTTGGGGAAATTTTTTACGTCCTGACACCCTGGTATTTAAGGACCCAGGACATACCTTTACGCCTGTGGGAATTTCAGTCCCCGCCGCGCGCTTGGTGGGGATCGGACCGGGGTGACTGCTGATATCGATCAGCAGGCACCCCGTGCAAATGCCCAGGGGGGTCATCAGACCCCCCCATGTCGGCGATCGGTGAATTCACACTGGCGATTTGCGGCAAGTCCGGGTCATACGGGTCTCCGGTGACCCGGAAAATAAGGGGGATCGGGGTTGTCCAAGACACCCCCGATCCCCCTAAAGGGATAGTAGTGAGGTAACAGGGGTGCCACCCCTCCTATCCCTGCTATTGGTCATCTAGAAGCGACGACAAATAGCAGATCGGGGGCGGTGGGATTAACTTTTGGTTTCCCCATTCTGCCCATGCACAGTAGGCGGGGCAACACGGGGAAACCGATGAGGACCGGCGTTGAAGGTCCACTCACCCATTGGTGGCGGCAGCGGGCGGCGATGGGCGGCGGTGATCGGCAGCAGAAGAGGATGGCGATGCGGCTCCCTGGATCCTACGGAAGCCGGTGAGTTGCCTAGCAACATCTGGAGGGCTACAGTTTGAGACCACTATACAGTGGTCTCTAAACTGTAGCCCTCCAGATGTTGCAAAACTACAACTCCCAGCATGCCCAGACAGCTGTTTGCTGTGTGGGCATGCTGGGATTTGCAGGTTTGCAACAGCTGGAGGGCTACAGTTTGGAGATCACTGTGCAGTGGTCTCTAAACTGTAGCCCTCCAGATGTTGCAAAACTGCAAATCCCAGCATGACCAAACAGCAAACAGCTGTCTCGGAATGCTGGGAGTTGTAGTTGTGTACCTCCAGCTGTTGCTTAACTACATCTCCCAGCATGCCCTTCGGCAATCAGTACATGCTGGGAGTTTTAGTTTTGCAATAGCTGGAGGTACACTAGTTGGAAAATACTGAGTTAGGTAACAGAACCTGAAGGTTTTCCATCCAGTGTGCCTCCAGCTGTTGCAAAAGTACAACTCCCAGCATGCATGGTCTGCCAGTACATGCTGGGAGTTGTAGTTTTGAAATAGCTGGAGGTTTGCCCCCCCCCCCCCCCCATGTGAATGTACAGGATACATTCACACAAGCATGTTTACAGTAAGTTTCGTGCTTGAAGTTCGAGCTGCGGCAAATTTTTCGCCGCAGCGCAAACTCCTAGCGGTAAACCTCCACCAGTGCGAATGTACCCTAAAAACACTACACTACACTACCAAATAATAATGGGTAAAACACTACATATGCACCCCCTTACACTGTCCACCCCCCCCCCCCCCCAATAAAAATGTATTGTAAGGCCGTGTTTCCAAAATGGAGCCTCCAGCTGTTGAAAAACAACAACTCCCAGCATTTCCGGACAGCCACTGACTGTGCAGGCATGCTGGGAGTTTAGCAACAGCTGGAGACACCCTGTTTGGTAATCACTGGCGTAGAATACCCCTATGTCCACCCCTATGCAATCCCTAATTTAGTCCTCAAATGCACATGGTGCTCTCTCACTTTGGAGCCCTGTCATATTTCAAGGAAACAGTTTAGGGCCACATATGGGGTATTTCCGTACTCGGGAGAAATTACACTTTTACCCCTTATGAAAAGGAAAAGTTCGGGGCTACCCCAGCCTGTTAGTGTAAAAAAAAAAAAAAAAATTACACTAACATGCTGGTGTTGCCCCATACTTTTTATTTTCACAAGTGGTAAAATGAACAAAAGACCCCCAAAATTTGTAACACAATTTCTCTTGAGTATGGAAATACCCCATATGTGGGCGTTAAATGCTCTGCGGACGCACAACAAGGCTCGGGAGTGAGAGCGCACTATGTACATTTGAGGCCTAAATTGGTGATTTGCACAGGGGTGGCTCGGTTCTGACTAGAGATGAGCGAACTTACAGTAAATTCAATTCGTCACGAACTTCTCGGCTCGGCAGTTGATGACTTATCCTGCATAAATTAGTTCAGCTTTCATGTGCTCCCGTGGGCTGGAAGATGGAGGATACAGTCCTAGGAGACTCTTTCCTAGGACTGTATCCACCTTTTCCAGCCCACCGGAGCATCTGAAAGCTGAACTAATTTATGCAGGATAAGGCATCACTTCCGAGCCGAGAAGTTCGTGACGAATTGAATTTACTGTAAGTTCGCTCATCTCTAGTTCTGACATAAAGACAAAAAAATAAATATCCACATGTGACCCCATTTTGGAAACTACACCCCTCACAGAACATAGCAATGTGTATAGTGAGCCTTAACACCCCACAGGTGTTTGATGATTTTTCATAAAAGTTGGATGGGAAAATGACAAAAAAAAAATGTTTCACTAAAATGATGGTGTTACCAAAAAAATTTCATTTTCACAAGGGAAAATAGGAAAAAATCCCCCCAAACTTTGTAACCCCATTTCTTCTGAGTCAGAACATACCCCATATGTGGATGTAAAGTGCTCTGGGGGCAAACTACAATGCTCAGAAGAGAAGGAGCGCCATTGGGCTTTTGGAGAGAAAATTTGTCCGGAATTGAAGGCCACATGTATTTACAAAGCCCCCATAGTGCCAGAACAATGGACCCCCACCCCACATGTGACCCCATTCTGTAAACTACATCCCTCATGTAATATAATAAGGGGTACAATGAGCATTTACGCCCCACAGGTGTCTGACCGATTTTTGGAACAGTGGTCCGTGAAAATGAAAAATTTTATTTTTCATTTGCACTGCCCATTGTTCCAAAGATCTGTCAAAAGCCAGTGGGGTGGAAATACTCACTGCACCCCTTCTTAAATTCTGTGAGGGGTGTAGTTTCCAAAATGGGGTCACATGTGGGGGGTCCACTGTTCTGGCACCATGGGGGGCTTTGTAAACGCACATGGCCCCTGACTTCCATTCCAAACAAATTCTCTGTCCAAAAACTCAATGGCGCTCCTCCTCTTCTGAACATTGTAGTGCGCCAGCAGAGCACTTGACATCCACACATGAGGTATTTCCATAATTAGAAGAAATGGGGGTCATTTTCTTCTATTACCCCTTGTAATTAACCCCTTATCATTAACAAAAAGTCGTCAAACTCCTTATACTCCTTGGTACGTTCCTTGAGGGGTGCAGTTTCCAAAATAGTATGCCATGTGTTTGTTTTTTGTTTTTTGCTGTTCTGGCACCAAAGGGGCTTCCTAAATGCGTCATGCCCCCCAAAAACCATTTCACCTAAATTTGCTTTCCGAAAGCCAAATGTGACTCCTTCTCTTCTGAGCATTGTAGTGCACCAGCAGAGCACTTGACATCCACACATGGGGTATTTTATACTCAGAAGAGATGGAGTTGCAAATTTTACCACTTGTAAAAATTTTAAATTTTGGGGAAAACTTGCATATTAGTGAAAAAAAAATCATTTACACATCCAACTTTAACGAAAAGTCGTCAAACACTTGTGGGGTGTTAAGGGTCACTGTACCCCTTCTTACGTTTCTTGAGGGGTGTAGTTTCCAAAATAGTGTTTTTTTTTTTTCTGTTCTGGCACCATAGGGGCTTCTTAACCCCTTAAGGACGCAGGACGTAAATGTACGTCCTGGTGAGGTGGTACTTAACGCACCAGGACGTACATTTACGTCCTAAGCATAACCGCGGGCATCGGAGCGATGCCCGTGTCATGCGCGGCTGATCCCGGCTGCTGATCGCAGCCAGGGACCCGCCGGCAATGGCCGACGCCCGCGATCTCGCGGGCGTCCGCCATTAACCCCTCAGGTGCCGGGATCAATACAGATCCCGGCATCTGCGGGAGTTCGCGATTAAAATGAACGATCGGATCGCCCGCAGCGCTGCTGCGGGGATCCGATCATTCATAACGCCGCATGGAGGTCCCCTCACCTTCCTCCGTGCGGCTCCCGGCGTCTCCTGCTCTGGTCTGTGATCGAGCAGACCAGAGCAGAAGATGACCGAAAATACTGATCTGTTCTATGTCCTATACATAGAACAGATCAGTATTAGCAATCATGGTATTGCTATGAATAGTCCCCTATGGGGACTATTCAAGTGTAAAAAAAAATGTAAAAAAATGTAAAAGTAAAAGTAAAAAAAAAGTGAAAAATCCCCTCCCCCAATAAAAAAGTAAAACGTCCGTTTTTTCCTATTTTACCCCCAAAAAGCGTAAAAAACATTTTTTATAGACATATTTGGTATCGCCGCGTGCGTAAATGTCCGAACTATTAAAATAAAATGTTAATGATCCCGTACGGTGAACGGCGTGAACGAAAAAAAATTAAAAAAGTCCAAAATTCCTACTTTTTTAATACATTTTATTAAAAAAAAAATTATAAAAAATGTATTAAAAGTTTTTTATATACAAATGTGGTATCAAAAAAAAGTACAGATCATGGCGCAAAAAATGAGCCCCCATACCGCCGCTTATACGGAAAAATAAAAAAGTTATAGGTCATCAAAATAAAGGGATTATAAACGTACTAATTTGGTTAAAAAGTTTGTGATTTTTTTTAAGCGCAACAATAATATAAAAGTATATAATAATGGGTATCATTTTAATCGTATTGACCCTCAGAATAAAGAACACATGTCATTTTTACCAGAAATTGTACGGCGTGAAAACAAAACCTTCCAAAATTAGCAAAATTGCGTTTTTCGTTTTAATTTCCCCACAAAAATAGTGTTTTTTGGTTGCGCCATACATTTTATGATATAATGAGTGATGTCATTACAAAGGACAACTGGTCGCGCAAAAAACAAGCCCTCATACTAGTCTGTGGATGAAAATATAAAAGAGTTATGATTTTTAGAAGGCGAGGAGGAAAAAATGAAAACGTAAAAATGAAATTGTCTGAGTCCTTAAGGCCAAAATGGGCTGAGTCCTTAAGGGGTTAAATGTGACATGCCCCCCAAAAACCATTTCAGAAAAACTTACTCTCCAAAATCCTACTGTCGCTCCTTCCCTTCTGAGCCCTCTAGTGCACCCACAGAGCACATGACATACACATATGAGGTATTTCCTTACTCGGGAGAAATTGGGTTACACAATTTTAGGAAGATCTCTGTTACGCCGAGCGCTCCGGGTCCCCGCTCCTCCCCGGAGCGCTCGCTACACTCTCGTTACTGCAGCGCCCCGGTCAGATCCACTGACCGGGTGCGCTGCGATACCACCTCCAGCCGGGATGCGATTCGCGATGCGGGTGGCGCCCGCTCGCGAAGCGCACCCCGGCTCACGTACCTGACTCGCTCTCCGTCGGTCCTGTCCCGGCGCGCGCGGCCCCGCTCCCTAGGGCGCGCGCGCGCCGGGTCTCTGCGATTTAAAGGGCCACTGCGCCGCTGATTGGCGCAGTGGTTCTAATTAGTGTGTTCACCTGTGCACTCCCTATGTATACCTCCCTTCCCCTGCACTCCCTCGCCGGATCTTGTTGCCCTTGTGCCTAGTGAAAGCGTTCCCTTGTGTGTTCTTAGCCTGTGTTCCGACCTCCTGCCGTTGCCCCTGACTACGATCCTTGCTGCCTGCCCCGACCTTCTGCTACGTCCGACCTTGCTTCTGTCTACTCCCTTGTACCGCGCCTATCTTCAGCAGTCAGAGAGGTTGAGCCGTTGCTAGTGGATACGACCTGGTCACTACCGCCGCAGCAAGACCATCCCGCTTTGCGGCGGGCTCTGGTGAAAACCAGTAGTGACTTAGAACCGGTCCACTAGCACGGTCCACGCCAATCCCTCTCTGGCACAGAGGATCCACCTCCTGCCAGCCGGCATCGTGACAATCTCTCTCCTTTTACCCCTTGTAAAAATTCAAAAACTGGGTCTACAAGAACATGCCAGTGTAAAAAATGAAGATTTAGAATTTTCTCCTTCAATTTGCTGCTATTCCTGTGAAACACCTAAAGGGTTAACAAACCTTTTGAATGTCACTTTGAATATTTTGTGGGGTGCAGTTTTTATAATGGGGTCATTTATGGGGTATTTCTAATAAGAAGGCCCTTCAAATCCACTTCAAAACTGAACTGGTTCCTGAAAAATTTAGATTTTGAAAATGTTGTGAAAAATTGGAAAATTGCTGCTGAACTTTGAAGCCCTCTGATGTCTTCCAAAAACATGTCAACTTTATGATGCCAACATTAAGTAGGCATATTGTATAAGTGAATCAATATATAATTTATTTGGAATATTCATTTTCCTTATAAGCAGAGAGCTTCAAAGTAAAAAAAAAAATTTTAATTTTTCACCAAGAAATGATTTTACCAATGACAAAGTAGAATATGTCATGGAAAAAGAGTTATTAATGCTTAAAGTGATAGTGGTCAGATGTGTAAAAAAATGGCCGGGTCCAACACTGAAAATTGGCTGGGTCCTTAAGGGGTTAAATCAACTGGTGCTAGAAAATTAAACAGAATTGTAAATTACTTCTGTTTAAAAATCTTAATCAGGAGCAAATTCCCATAGCAAACCTCTCCTGCTCTGGACAGTTCCTGACATGGACAGAGGTGTCAGCAGAGAGCACTGTGGTCAGAAAAAAAATTACTACACAACTTTCTCTGTAGCTGATAAGTACTGGAAGGATTAAGATTTTTAAATAGAAGTCATTTACAAATCTATTAAACATTCTGGCACCAGTTGATTTAAAAAATAGTAATAATGTAATACACCTTCCTGGCTGTGTTCCAGCATAAGCAGCTCACTACTGTAGGTGTCACTTCATTGCTACAGCTACTAACCCCACTGCTAGCAAAGCTGATTAGCCTACGTCAACCCGATCTCAATCAACCCCGTCATCCCATGCTCTCACAGCTCAGGCTATTTCAACAGTCACCTGCTTTCCACAGGTGCCTGTGACTGGTTTTCCAGAACCTCATAATAGTTAATACTGTGCATTAACTTGTTGTGTTTTGACCCCCTATTTATATCCCTGGTTTATTTTTTTCCCTTTGATTTGGACTCCGACCTCCTGGCTACCTGACCTTGGAATTGATTACTTGCTGCATTACAATTCTTTCAACATGTAACCTAGATTTTGGACCCTTTGGACTGAACTCTGCCACCCTACTACTTTTTTAATCTGATTCTACGTGACCTCTAGGTACTGACCCAGATATATAGATCTTGCTTTCATTTAGTGACAAACAGGTGAGTCTAGGCACTGCAGTGTAATACAGATTTGTCTTCTGGATGGGGCATTAACAGAATTGGAATCAGCTTCCTTGACTCCGGAGGTGCGAACAGAGGGATACAACAAGAACGACTATCTGTAGAAGTAGAATGAACATGGCACTCACCGGATATGCTTCAAGATCTAGTGTAGTTTATAGTGGCATCACGGCATACACTTACAGATTGTAGGAGCCGATTCACCATCATCGATTTCTAATTTGTTTTTATTTTCTCATTGAATAGGTTTGCTTTTTATTTTCTGTGCCTGATTATGTGGGGGGGGGGGGGGGGGGGGGGTCATCTCAGTTGCTGTTGACCTCTGGGTACACCAATCCAGAGATTTACTGGACATAAGAAACTGCAGACTAGTGATGATTTACTGAATGTAACAAGATAGTGTTGTGAGAATGCTCTGTGCAAGTTAACTTTCATTATAAATGCTTGTAAACAGGGGCATTGCTAGGTCTCCAAAAGACAGGGGCTGGAGCCTAACCACACCCATGGCCCTGCCCCTAACAATGCCCTCATCCATGCCCAATTGTACACATTATTCCAGCAATCACACTCTTATTACTAGAAATGAGTGAAGTTACAGTACTTCGATTCTGCATGAACCTCCCGGTTTGGCGGTTGCTGATTTTAGCCTGCATAAATTGGTTTAGCTTTCAGGTGCTCCGGTAGGCTGGAAAAGGTGGATACAGTCCTAGGAGACTCTCCTAGGACTGTATCCACCTTTTCCAGCCCACCCAAGCACCTCAAAGCTGAACTAATTTATGCAGGCTAAAGTCAGCAACCGCTGAGCCGCGAGGTTCGTGCAGAATCGAAGTACTGTAACTTCACTCATCTCTACCTATTACCATTATACTGTTACTGACCAAATCCTATTTACTGAGACCAATATTACCAATACCAGTATACTAGGAGGAATATTATCACCATACATATTACCGACATACTGTTACTGACCAAATCCTGTATACTGAGACAAATATTACCAATAATACCAGTATACAAGTTACAATAAGAAGTATGTGAACCTTTGGAACTATATGGATTTCTGCACAAATTGGTCATAAAATGTGATCTGATCTTCATCTAAGTCACAACAATAGCCAATCTGCTTAAACTAATAACACACAAAGAATTAAATGTTACCATGTTTTTATTACACACACCATGTAAACATTCACAGTGCAGGTGGAAAAAGTATGTGAACCCTTGAATTTAATAACTGGTTGAACCTTTAGTTGCAGATCAGACGTGCACAACGGTCAGGAGTAATTCTTGACCATTCCTCTTTACAGAACAGTTTCAGTTCAGCAATATTCTTGGGATGTCTGGTGTGAATCGCTTTCTTGAGGTCCTGCCACAGCATCTCAATCGGATTGAGGTCAGGACTCTGACTGGGCCAATCCAGAAGGTGTATTTTATTCTGTTTAAGCCATTCTGTTGTTGATTTACTTCTATACTTTGGGTCGTTGTCCCGTTGCAATACCCATCTTCTGTTGAGCTTCAGCTGGTGGACAGATGGCCTTAGGTTCTCCTGAAAAATGTCTTGATAATCTTGGGAATTCATTTTTCCATCGATGATAGCAATCCGTCCAGGTCCTGACGCAGAAAAGCAGTCCCCAACCATGATGCCCCCACCACCATACTTCACAGTTGGGATGAGGTTTTGATGTTGGTGTGCTGTGCCTCTTTCTCCACACATAGTATTGTGTGTTTCTTCCAAACAACTCAACTTTGGTTTCATCTGTTTACAGAATATTTTGCCAGTACTGCTGTGGAAAATCCAAATGCTCTTGTACAAATTGTAAACGTGCAGCAATGGTTTTTTTGGACAGCAGTGGCTTCCTCTGTGGTATCATCCCATGAAATCCATTCTTGTTTAGTGTTTTACATATCGTAGATTCGCTAACAGGGATGTTAGCATATGCCAGAGGCTTTTGTAAGTCTTTAGCAGACACCATAGGATTCTTCTTCACCTAATGGAGCAATCTGCGATGTGCTTTTGCAGTCATCTTTATAGGACGGCCACTCCTAGAGAGAGTAGCAGCAGTGTTGAACTTTCTCCATTTATAGACAATTTGTCTTACCGTGGACTGATGAACAGAAAGGCTTTTGGAGATACTTTTATAACCCTTTCCAGCTTTATGCAAGTCAACAATTCTTAATCGTAGGTCTTCTGAAAGCTCTTTTGTGCGAGGCATCACTCACATCAGGCAATGCTTACTGTGAAAAGCAAACCCAGAACTGGTGGGTGTTGTTTTTTTTTATAGAGCAGGGCAGCTGTAACCAACACCTCCAATCTAGTCTCATTGATTGGACTCCAGTTGGATGACACCTCACTCCAATTAGCTCTTGGAGATGTCAACCGTCTAGGGGCACACAGACTTTTTCCACCTGCACTGTGAATGTTTACATGGTGTGTTCAATAAAAACATGCTGATCCTATGAAGGGAAGAAGGGAAGGGGGCTCCAGCTCCACAAGGCGGTAAGTAAAATTTAACCTTTAATGATACATGGTTAAAAAATGTCCATGGTCCAAATAAACATAGAAAAAGACAAAAGTGCTCAGTGAGTTAAAACCCACGTCAACCGACGCGTTTCGGACCAGCTAAGGGTCCTTAGTCATGGTGCTACATCCTATCTGGACGGCTGCTGCTTTTATACTGAACTAAGTATCATGGTCACATGACAAATTACATCACAGATTAAGCCACAGCTGATGTATAATCACCGATAATGGGAGTGAGGCATATACAAAGAAGTGCAAATAGAACTAAAACAAATGTGAATAACCATAAAAAGGAAGCTAATAGATGTACGCTAAGTCAGTTTTGTAATTCATGCCTTTAGGATACCTAGTATCCAACATAAGAATCCTAAAGGCTTCTCGTTTGAGGAGGACGCGTGACCAGTCCCCTCCTCTGGACGGTGGATGCACCCTTTCGATGCCACATATTTCTATGGAGGACGCATCACCTTGGTGAGTTTCATGGATATGTTTTGATAAACCAGATAGAGACCGCATGTTAAAAACCGCAGTGTGTGAACCGTGAAAATGTTCATATATGCGTCTCTTCAATTTTCTGGTGGTGCAACCTACGTATTGCAATTTGCATAATCTACATGTTGCCAGATAAACAACATGTGTGGTGTCACAATTGATATAAAGGTTGGTAAAAACATGGTAACATGTAATTCTTTGTATGTTATTAGTTTAAGCAGAATTTGATTGTCTATTGTTGTGACTTAGATGAAGATCAGATCACATTTTATGACCAATTTGTGCAGAAATCCAAATAATTCCAAAGGGTTCACATACTTTTTCTTGCAACTGTACAAGGAGGAATATTATCACCATACATATTACCATCATACTGTTACTGACCAAATCCTGTATGCAGAGACCAATATTACCAACAATACCAGTAAACAAGGAGGAATATTATGACCATACATATTACCATCATACTGTTACTGACCAAATCTGACCAAAACTAAGACCAATAATAAGAATATTAGCAGTACAAAAAAAAAAAAAAAAAAACACAACTGGTGCACACTGCTAATTTTGTGTGTTACCAGTGTCTCTACACAATCTCTCTATCTATAGGCCCCCAAACTATAATTATTTACCCCTTGGTATCCCGCTCAGTAAGAAAGGAAGCAAGGTAGCCAGGTTTGTAGGTAGTTCACTGTTTCTGAACCAGGGCGCCTCTAGCAAAACTACAAATTCCAACATGCCTAGACAGCCTTTGGCATGCTGGGAATGGTAGTTTTGCACTCTGCTTGGGAAACACTGAAGTAAGTAGTTAGGCAGCCAGGTATGTAGGTAGGTCAGTGTTTCTCAACCAGAGTGCCTCCAGGTGTTGCAAAACTGTAACTCCCACCTGTCTGGGAATGCTGAAAGTTGTACTTTTGCAACTTCTGGAGGCTTCATGGTATTTAGGTAGCCATGTATGGTGCTCGGTAACCAAATATGTAGGTAGGTAACTTTTTCCCAACCAGGGTGCAAAACTACAAAGCTCAGCATGCCCAGGCAGCTTATGGCTGTCCGGACATTGTGGAAGTTAAAGGGGTATTCCAGGATTTTTTTTTATTTGACTATGCTACAGGGGCTGTAAAGTTAGTGTAGTTCATAATATAGTGTCTTTACCTGTGTGTGAGGGTTTTCTCACAATTCTTATGTGATTTTCATCCCAATATTTATTTTTAACAGCATACAAAATGACTGCTGTCTCGGAATTTTCCCAGCTTGCAATGTGGTCGAGACCTGACTCACTAGTCAGCTGATGATAGGGAGCCTGTCTGCTTCAATGGGTGGAGAGAGCAATCTGCAAATAATGCAACAGCTGGAGGCACTCTGATTGAAAACCACAGGTCTGCAGCTCATTTATGTTTCAATGGGTGGGGTAGCTGATGTGTGGAAAGGAGGAAAATTGTATCATGGGATTTGTAGGCAAACAAGAAAACTGAAAAATGGAAATACAAGTTCAGAGAAAGCTAGCCAGTGTTATAGTAATCTCACAGCATAGCCATTTAGCCCAAGACAAGTGCAGATCATTCTTAAGCATGTCCATTACTGTCTGCCATAGGGGATAAGATGTGTAAGAACCGGAGTACCCCTTTAAAGCATACTGTAGCACATTTTTCTGCCCTTTTAAGTGCATACCACATACATGGTAGTACTATTTTGTACCTGTTAATCTGTCAAGGGCCTCTATACTGTGAAAGTCCAGGCAAAAGTAATCACCGGCTGGTGTTTTACTCCAATAGTTTTTTTTTTTTACGTACTGTAGTGCATTTTTCTGCCCTCATAAGTGCATACCACATACCTACATCTAAGTAGTGTACTATTTTGTACCTGTTAATCTGTCAAGGGCCTAAATACTGTGAATGGACAGCCAAAAGTACACATCTGCTGCTGTTCTAGACAAATACTGTTTTAAGAGTAGTGAAGCGTATTGTACTCCCCTCACATACACACTAAGTATGTCAGGCAGAGAAGTGACAGGACGTGCACAGAGGAGTGGCAGAGGCCTAAATTCATCAGGCAGAGGTCGCAGCAGACTAGGGGCGAGTGGCAGAAAGATCGCAGCTAGAGGCCTGAGCTCCCGGTATCAGCTAGCGGTCGTGTCTCAACCAGCAACCAATCTGCCGTCATCGATTGGTTAACACGGTCATCCACTTCATCACAAGTGACATCTGATACCCCTAGTCAACAGTCGGTGGGTCCCTTAGACACATCCCTCAGTTGGCATGGCCCGGAGCAGTTCCTGTCCTCCCATTGCTTCTGTCCTATGCTGTCCCCTTCCCTAAAGAAGTATCTTATGCTGTGGGTTCTGCTCCACTATTCAGTGAGAACAATCTAATAGAGGACAGTCAGTAGCTACTGCCCAGCCAAGAAGTTGAGAAGCCATCCGCCGTTTCCTCCGCTAGGCGGGCAAGTAGTTATGAGGAGAGTGACGTGGGAGGCTGTGTTGCCAGCGTTCAGGCTCCTGAAGCAGACACTGTTAAGGAACCTGAGGAGGACATCAGTGATGTGCAGACACAAATCGATGATGATGAAGCCGATTGCACTTGGGAGCCGGGTGCAGAAGGGGCTTCATCATCATCAGGAGAAGAGAGTTGCAGGCTGGCCGTGAGGCAGCAGTTGAGCAAGCAAGGTGGTAGCATGGTTGGCAGTCAGCATGGTGGCAGAAGTGGAAATTCTGGAGCCAAACTTGCCAGGTGGAGACCACCTTCTTCGCGGCAGCCTACCTTCCCTGGAGGTAGTGGAACAGGGGCTCCTGGAGACGGCGGCAATAGCAGTCAATAAGTGCGGACTGTTGGTGGGAAAATCAGCTAATCGGTAGTGTTACAGTTTTTCATCAAGCATCAGGAGGAGGTTAACACAGCCATATGCAAGATATGTCGGCAGAAGGTGAAGCGTGGCCAGGGTCCCAATGTTAGCACCAAGGCCCTGCGTCAAAATATGCAGCGTCATGATAAGCTGTCTGGGAGAACGGTGGCTCCGATGTAGTGGTGCAGCCTGCTGCATTAACAAGTGGCAGGCCGCTCCCTCTTTTCAGCCAGCCAAGGCTCCACCACCTCAGCCGAATGGGAGCTGTGTGTCACACCTTCCTCCTACTTTTAGTCAGTCATTCCACCAACGTTCCATCGGCGAAGCCATGTCCATGAGACAACAGTATGCACCCACTCATCCAATGGCGCAGAAGCTGAATGTGCTCCTGTTTAAGTTGCTGGTGCTGCAGCTCCTCCCTTTTCAAGTGGTGGACTCTGCACCTTTCAGAGAACTGATGGCTTGTGCTGGGCCGAGGTGGAGAGTGCCAAGGCATCATTTCTTTGCAAAGAAGGCAGTACCAGCCCTGCACAATTTTGTGGTCGAGAAGGTGGGTCACTCCTTGAGCCTGTCAGTGTGTACCAAAGTCCATGGCAGAGACTCCACCTCCTCATCCTCCACTGTGTACTCAGCCTCCACTGCCCAGAAAAGTCTCAGTGCCCCTTCAGCATACCATGTGTGCAGGGCATGGCGGTGTCAAGCTGTTCTTCACATGGTTTGCCTTGGCGAACAGTCTCACACAGGGGAGGAACTGCTAAAAGTCATTCATAAAGAAATCAAACCATGGCTTACTCCATGGGAACTAGAAATGGGAACCATGGTGACTGACAATGGGAAGAACATCTTGTTTGCGCTGCAACTGGGTAGGCTGAGCCATGTGCCCTGCATGGCACACATGTTCAATCTGGTTGTCACGTGGTTCCTGAAGTGTTCCCCCCATTTGCAAGACATCCTAACAATGGGAAGGAAACTTTGCATGCACTTCAGCCACTCGTAGCCCTCAAAGCACACCCTCCTTGAACTGCAGCGACAGAACGGTATCCCAACATAGTCTGATTTGTGATGTTGCCACACTTTGGAATTCCACCCTCCATATGTTGGACCGACTATACGAACAGAGAAAAGACATCACTGATTTCTTGATGATCCAAGCGGATAGGGATACTTCCGTGTGTAACTTCAATGTGAACCAGTGGCAGCTCATACGTGACACCTGCTGTTTGCTCAGGCCCTTTGAGGAAGCCACATTATTAGTCAGTTGCCAGGATTACGGGATGAATGAGGTAATTCCACTGCTTCATTTATTACAACACGTGTTGGAAACGAAGGCTGGTCAGGGCAATGGAGACGTGGCGCCTACATCTCACGGCCACATGAGCCCTGTGGAGGCTGTACTGGAGGAGGGGGAGGGGCACAAAGGAGCACAGTTTTTTTTAGTAATTTGACAGGAGAGGAGGAGCAGGAGCAGCCAAAGGAGCTAGAGGGTTATGAGGAAGGCAAGACAGAGGACCCATACACACCGTGGCAGTATGCAGTAAAGATGGAGGCAGGGAGTCCCTCCGAGTCACTTGCACAAATGGCACGATGCATGCTCACTTGCTTGCGTAGTGACAGCCGAATTGTCACCATTCGGCAGTGGGATGACTTCTGGCTCTCCACCTTATTGGACCCTCGCTACTGCCACAAACTTTGGGCCTTTTTTTACACCCACTGAGAGGGAGGACAAACTGACCTATTACAGAGGCATCTTATGTAGCGATTCACCACCTCCAGGCTGTGCCATTCAGACAATATATGGTCTCCTCATGCTTCACCACCTCCAGGCTGTGCCATTCAGCCACTATATGTTCTCCTCATGCTGCCACAAACTCCAGGCTGTGCCATTCGGCCACTATATGGTATCCTCATGCTTCAGTCATCTCCAGGCTGTGCCATTTAGCCAATATATGGTCTCCTCATGGTTCAGCCAAATTCAGGCTGTGCCATTCAGACACTACATGGTCTCCTCATGCTTCACCACCTCCAGGTTGTGCCATTCAGCTACTATATGTTCTACTCATGCTGCCGCCAACTCCAGGCTGTGCCATTCAGCTACTATATGGTCTCCTCAAGATTCAGCCAACTCCAGGCTGTGACATTCAGAAACAATATGGTCTCCTCATGCTTCACCACCTCCAGGCTGTGCCATTCAGCCACTATATGTTCTCCTCATGCTGCCACAAACTCCAGGCTGTGCCAATCAGCCACTATATCTTCTACTCATGCTTCAGCCAACTCCAGACTGTGCTATTCAGCCACAATATGGTCTCCTCATGCTGCCGCCAACTCCAGGCTGTGCCATTCAGCTACTATATGGTCTCCTCATGCTTCAGCCACCTCCAGGCTGTGCCACTCAGACACTATATGGTCTCTTCATGCTTCAACCACCTCCAGGCTGTGCCATTCAGCCACTATATGGTCTCCTCATGCTTCAGTAAACTCCAGGCTGTGCCATTCAGCCACTATATGGTCTCCTCATGCTCTCAGAGAGGACCTGATGAAGAGTGGGTCCCACCCCTTGAAACATGTAGTCCACAGCACTAAGAATAAAGGATATATTTTATTTATTTTCACTGTCTGTGTCGGTTTCTTTACGACCATCGGGTGAGCGCCAGGAGTATCACCATTCCCTCTGCAGATTGCAGTTTCCTTTGAGATTTCTTCAACCGCCCTGAATTACACCAGTGACGGGTACGATCCAGGCTGCACCCTGACCATACACCCAGGAATTGGGTAAACAAGCCTCAATAGGTGTTGTGCTCTCAGCATAACACCATGAGGTTAGCAGAATTCATCCTGTTGCTATTGGTTACCTCTGCTCTACCAGAGTAACGGCACGTTTTTGTGCATTTGCCTGTTTTTATTTTTCATATACTGCAAGCTCCTTGTTAGATTTTGTCCTTTGTAACCACATGCCGGGGCCCAGGACATTAAAGCTTGGGAGTGTAATCTTAATCTTCAATTTCAAAATGCATCTTTTAATCTTAGGGACTGTGAAGCCCTATTGTCTACTCATGCTGCCGCCAGCTCCAGGCTTTGTCATTGTGCCATCATATGGTCTCCTTATGCTGTTAGCACCTTAATTTAAACTTTTAAAATGTTAATATATATATATATGAAATCTTCAATTAAAGATTTCAAAAATACCTTTAATTTTGTCTATTGTGAGGCCCTATGGTCTTGTCAGGCTGTTGCCACCTCCAGACTGGGTCGTTCTGCCATTATATGGTCTCCTTGTTCTGCCGCCAATTCCAGGCTGTGTCATTCTGCCAGATTATGGTCTCCTCATGCTGCTGCCACCTCTAGGCTCTGTCATTGTGCCGCCATGTGACTCCTTGTTAGATTGGGTTTTGTGGTCATACAGTAATTGTTCAAAGTAAACACTGGGACATTAAATTTGGGAATCTAATGTAAATCTTAAATTTAAATTTAAAAAAATCAATGTAATCTTTTCAAGACTGAGGCCCTATGGTTGTCTACATCATAGTATCTGTGGAATTTTTACAAGAATCCAACGGAACAGCTTGGAGCGATAACAATGAACCATAACTGATTAAATAAAACATTTGCACTTTCATAGTCAGGGGGGTGCTGAGAGGCAGGGGCTGAAACAGGTGGTATACCACCTGGTGGAGGACAGCCAGCTCTATGCTCACCAGAATGGGTACTCAAAAAATTTAAATATATTCAAATTAAATTAAATTAAAATTACATTAAAAAAAATCTTTATTCTCTTCAATTTTGACACCATATGGTCTCCCTGCTGCCACTTCAACGCTCTGCAACAGTGATTATTAGCAATGCCTGTAATCTGAATGTCATACTGAATAGCAGTATTATTTCAATAACACAGAACACTCCCTATGCTTGTTAGGACAAGGCAAAGTGCTCTACACCCCTATTGAGACTCTCTGTAGGCCAGAAATAGCCATTTTAAATAGCGTTTCGCCACAAATAAATTCGGTCCAAAACTATTTTTTCCGGAACATTCGGCGAATTGGCCGAATGGAATATTTCTAAAGTTCACTCATCTCTACCAGATATATAGGTAGCTAGTTAGGTAGGTATCTAGGTAGCCACTAATTTAGTCAGCTAGGTATGTAGGTAGGCAGTTATGTAGTAAGCCAGGTATCTAGTCAGGTATGTCTATGCCTTATCTGTGTGCAATTTTAATACTAGGAAACTACCCCTCTCATGAATAGAAGGCGTGTGTGTGGTTGTTTATCAGTATTTTGCACCTGTGCAACCTCCCCTTATATAGCATTGTGGCTGATCTGCATCATAATGGGAATAGGAGCATAGCCTGCCCTTGTATCAGTGTGGCCTTTTTTCTGTGATTTTTTTTTTTATGATTTATGTCCCTTTTTTCTGTGTTTTTTTCTATAATGTTAGTGTAGGGACTCGCAAGAGACTATGGGCCTTTGATGTGGGTTACGGGCTTGTGTACTTTGGACAAAATTAAAAAAATGTTTATCATATGAGTTTATATATTTTTTGTGATGTGGTCTAGCCTTGTGATGCTTGGGGAGCCCGTGGTGTCAGTGGATTGTGGGGTGCACATAGAAGATGCTGGGAAACCCGCCTGATCGAATAGTATGGGCATCACTAATAGGCTGTAAGCAAGCATGGTGCACTACAAGTTATGTCACTGCCACCCTTGTATATGCCTTATCTGTGTGCAATTTTAGTACTAAGCAACTCCCCCTCCCTTCTTGAATAGAAGGCGTGTGTGTTGTTTTTCATCAGTATTTTGTACCTGGGCGACCTCCCCTTATAGAGCATTGTGGCTGATCTGCTTCATAATGGGAATAAGAGCCTAAGTGTGGCCTTTTTTTGGTACATTTTTTGAGGTATGAAGGTAGCCAGTAATTGAGTTAGCCAGGTACGTAGGTAGCCAGTTATTTAGTTAGCCAGGTATGTAGGTAGCCAGTTATGTAGTTAGCCAGGTATATAGGTAGCCAGTAACTGAGTTAACAAGGTATGTATGTTGTTAGTTATGTAGTTAGCCAGTTATGTAGCTAGACAGCTTTGTAGGTAGCCAGTAATTGAGTTTGCCAGGTATGTAAGTAGCCAGTAATTGAGTTGGCCAGGTATGTAGGTAGCCAGGTGTGTGGATAGCCAGGTGTGTGGATAGCCAGGTGTGTGGTTAGCCAGGTGTGTGGTTAGCCAGGTATGCAGGTAGCCAGCAATGTAGTTAGCCAGGTATTTTACCAGCCAGGTAGTTCCCCCCTCCCTTTTGTGCAAGGTTGAAAAAAAAGTAAAAAAAAAAAAAAAAAAAGACAGATACTCACCTAAAGTCCAACGCAGAAAAGAGGTGTGCACAGCCTGGCTATGTCCTTCTTCCTCCACAGTCCCAGATTCCCATAAGCGTGTGAGCCTGATAGCCACCGCTGACGCCTCCTCCCCCCCCCACCTGCTCCCCCCTCTGCTCCTGTTCCTCATTAATGGTATTTTTCCTGTCCTGTCATTGCTGCTATGTTTTGGCTTCTTACTGGAAACATGACCTGCTGATCCTCCTGTAAACAGTCCAAATCTTCTTGTGGGCCTATAAAGGGTACTCCAGTGAAAAATAAAAGTCAAGTCATACAGATTAAAAAAAAAAAAAAATTCAGTGTAAAAATCTTAATCCTTCCAGTACTTATCAGCTGCTGTATACTACAGAGGAAGTCGGGTAGTTCTTTCCAGTTTGACCACAGTGCTCTCTGCTGACACATCTGTCCATGTCAGGAACTGTCCAGAGAAGGAACAAATCCCCATTGTAAACCTCTCCTGCTCTGGACAGTTCCTGACATGGACAAAGGTGGCGCAGAGAGCACTGTGGTAAGACTGGAAAGATCTACACAACTTCCTCTGTAGTATACAGTTGCTGATAAATACTAAAGGCTTAATTTTTTTTTAATAGAAGTCATTTACAAATCTGTATAATCTGGCACCAGTTGATTTGAAACATTTGTTTTCCACCGGAGTACCACTTTAACGGTGATAAATAAGTGATCCAAAGAACTCTGCACTTTTGCTTGGCTTTCACACAAGCAATGGATTCAAGTGATGATATGGACTCTTCCCCTCTTAAGCTATCATGAAATGGACCAGAAGCAGACTGGAAACTGACTAGTCTGCATCTGGTCTGCAACTCTACTCCAAGTTCTTGTTAATGGTCTTGTTCCTGTCCTTTCATTGTTGGTGACTATAATGGGGTCCTGACAGCTGACATCCCACTGAAATTCTGATCCTGGCTATTTAACTCCTTATATACTACATTTACTATTGCTCCTACTACTACTACTAACTACTACTACAAATAATAATAAATTATGGCACCTAAGGGTACAGACGAAGGATCAAAATAAATTTTCATCCATCAAGCGATGTAAAGTGATTACAAGTCACTATGAACTGATACAGCAGTCAGGGGTCAGTAGTTTTTGTAATATAAGAGCCAAAAATAATTTTTCAATTCAACATTTTCCCAAAATGCTTTCCCATATTTATCAAGGAGGGACATCCATCAGTCACTGTCCTCATTAACCCCATGAATTCTAGATGATATATAGCACAAATAACTATATGCCCCCTGTGTGCAAGATCATTTTATCTTGATATACAGAACATATTTTCTTATATTTTCCCCATTATAATTTGCCAAGTGTGCTTTCTACTTTTGACTTGAGGCCAAGCCCTTACTTTCCAGTCCCCAGCGTTTCACACTTCTGAAGTTACACCTTCACATATACATTTATAACACATTTTTTAGACTGAAAGCTTAAAATTCTTAAGGGAACCCTTAAAATGTGAACTTGCATAAATCACTCATACAAAGTTGTTGCAGCAATGATGGGTCCAAAGTTAAGGCCGCTAAACGACAGCCCAGAAATATTACACTGCGGTCACTACTGTTCTATCATCACAAAGCAGACAGAGATGGGAAAATTGTTCAATTGTTTGGAATATATATATATATATATATATATATATATATTTTATAGTATATAAAAATCATACAACAGTTCTACGATTGGGGCAATAAGATCACATGACTAAGAGTGGGGTAGAGATATGACTTGTCTGTTTACAGCCGTATTTTTAAACAAGTATTCCGGCCTTAGACATCTCATCCACTATCCACAGGATAGGGGATAAGATGTCTGATCACGGGGGTCCCATTGCTGGGACCCCCCGCGATCTCCGTGCGGCACCCTGCTTTCTGTTTTGGTCTGCACTGCTCCAGAGATGGAGATGTCACACCACGCCTCCTCATGACGTTGCGTCACGACCCTTCTTTCATGTCTATGGGAGGGGGCATGACGTCCATCCGTCACGTCCCCTCCCATAGACATGAATGAAGGGGGCATGGCGTGAAGTCACATCTCTGCCTATGGAGCAGAATCCGGCACAGAATGCCGGGTGCTGCAAGGAGATCGCGGGGGGGTCCCAGCGGCAGGATAGGGGATAAGATGTCTAAGGTCGAAATACCTCCCCTTAAAGCCATTTGTATGCATGGAGGCAGCATCATGAAATAACTGAAAATAAGTCCAAAACAGTCCAGAAAAATATTATACAACTTATCTCGTATATTTAACCATTTCCAGACTAAAAGGTGCTCACCCACCTCTTCCTGACCTCACAAATTTTCAGTGCATGTAGAATTGAAAAATATAAACACCAGGCTTTGTTTTTATGTAATTTTTATCTTAGTAAATTTTAATTTTTTGGGATAGAGAAAACTGTAAATAAACTGCTCCCGGGCCATGCCAACTGAGGGTTGTGTCTGAGGAACCCACCGACTTTTGACTGGGGGTGTCAGATGTCACTTGTGATGATGTGATTGAGCGTGTTAACCAATCGACGATGGCAGATGGGTTGCTGGTGGAGACACGACCGCTGGCTGATAACGGGAGCTCAGGCCTCTCGCTGCGACTCCTGCTGCCACTCACCCCAAGTCTGCTGCCAACTCTGCCTGAAGTATTTAGGCCTCTGCCACTCCTCTGTGCACGTACTGGCACATCTCTGCCTGACATACTTAGTGCGTTTATGAGGGTATTACAATACGCTACACTACTTTTTAAACAGTATTTGTCTAGAACAGCAGCAGGTGATTACTTACGGCTGTCCTTTCACAGTATGTAGGCCCTTGACAGATTAACAGGTACTAAATGGTACAATACTTGGATGTACATATGCGGTATACACTGATGAGGGCAGTAATATGCGTAACTATACGCAGAAAAAACTCATATTTATGTAAAACACCAGCCGGTGAATACTATTGTTTTGGGGGATTGTGAAGCCCTGGTGTGTACTTGTGCATCAGCCAACTCCAGGCTGTGTCATTCAGGCAATATATGGTTTACTGATGCCGCTGTGGGGCCTGGGTCTGGTAATTTCTAATTTTCTCATAGGTAGCACCTGCTATCCAAAATCTTTGGTTTAAATTTCTTAATTCATCTTTTAATCTTAGGGATTGTGAAGGCCTAGTGCCTACTCTTGCTGCTGGCAACTCCGGGCTGTGCCATTCATCCACTATATGGTCTCCTCATGCTGCCAACACCTTCATGCTGTGTCATTCAGCCACTATATGGTCTCCTCATGCTGCCAACATGTCCATGCTGTGTCATTCAGCCACTATATGGTGTCCTCATGCTGCCAACATGTCCATGCTGTGTCATTCAGCCACTATATGGTGTCCTCATGCTGCCAACATGTCCATGCTTTGTCATTCAGCCACTAAATGGTCTCCTCATGCTGCCAACATGTCCACACTGTGTCATTCAGTCACTATATGGTCTCCTGACACTGATGCCACCACCAGGCTCTGTCATTGTGCAGCTGTGCGGCAGTGATTCTAAAAGTGATGCCTGTAATCTGCATGTTATTCTAAATAACAATATTATTTCACTACCCCAGCACACTCCATATGCGTTTTAGAACACAGCAAAGTGTTCTATACCCCCCTATAGAGGCTGTATGTAGGCTAGAAATAGCCTTTTTTAATATAGATTCGCCGCGAAAAAATTTGGATCGAAACAAACTTTTTCGGAAAATTCGGCGAATCGGCCGAATCAAATTTTTGAAAAGTTCGCACATCTCTACTCGTGATGTCAGCAGAGAGCTCTGTGTTTCAAAAAGAAAATAATTTCCGCTGTAGTATTCTGCAGCTAATAAGTACAGGAAGGATTAAGATTTTTTAATAGAAGTAATTTACAAATCTGTTTAACTTTCTGGCACCAGTTGATTTAAAAAAAAAAAAAAGTTTTTCATCGGAGTACCCCTTTAAGTCTTATGGGACTAAGCCGGAGAATAAAAAACTCTCCTCTATTGGGAGGTGTCCACTAAGGGAGATTTCACTGTATTTATATTATTGCTGATTTCACCTGACACTCGTTGCAAAGATAATTTGGGTCTGCTGAGATCTGTACAATACAGAGATCAGGAAGGCAAGGATGGTGATACATCGGCACTGACAGCCAGCTCTCCACTCATGATTTCTGTGCCGCTGCACTACACAGCTGTTTTATGAAGGACATGCAGAGTTAACTGACAAACGCTTAGGGGGATATTTATCAAAACCTGTCCAAAGGAAAAGTTGCTGAGTTGCCCATAGCAACCAATCAGCTCACTTTCATTTGTTAACCCCTTAAGGACTCAGCCCATTTTGGCCTTAAGGACTCAGACAATTAAATTTTTACGTTTTCATTTTTTCCTCCTCGCCTTCTAAAAATCATAACTCTTTTATATTTTCATCCACAGACTAGTATGAGGGCTTGTTTTTTGCGCGACCAGTTGTCCTTTGTAATGACATCACTCATTATATCATAAAATGTATGGCGCAACCAAAAAACACTATTTTTGTGGGGAAATTAAAACGAAAAACACAATTTTGCTAATTTTGGAAGGTTTTGTTTTCACGCCGTACAATTTATGGTAAAAATGACATGTGTTCTTTATTCTGAGGGTCACTACGATTAAAATGATACCCATTATTATATACTTTTATATTATTGCTGCGCTTAAAAAAAATCACAAACTTTTTAACCAAATTAGTACGTTTATAATCCCTTTATTTTGATGACCTCTAACTTTTTTATTTTTCCGTATAAGCGGCGGTATGGGGGCTCATTTTTTGCGCCATGATCTGTACTTTTTTTTGATACCACATTTGCATATAAAAAACTTTTAATACATTTTTTATAAAATTTTTTTAATAAAATGTATTAAAAAAGTAGGAATTTTGGACTTTTTTTATTTTTTTTCGTTCACGCCGTTCACCGTACGGGATCATTAACATTTTATTTTAATAGTTCGGACATTTACGCACGCGGCGATACCAATCATGTCTATAAAAAATGTTTTTTACGCTTTTTGGGGGTAAAATAGGAAAAAACGGACGTTTTACTTTTTTATTGGGGGAGGGGATTTTTCACTTTTTTTTTACTTTTACTTTTACATTTTTTTACATTTTTTTTTACACTTGAATAGTCCCCATAGGGGACTATTCATAGCAATACCATGATTGCTAATACTGATCTGTTCTATGTATAGGACATAGAACAGATCAGTATTATCGGTCATCTCCTGCTCTGGTCTGCTCGATCACAGACCAGAGCAGGAGACGCCGGGAGCCGGACGGAGGAAGGTGAGGGGACCTCCGTGTGGCGTTATGAATGATCGGATCCCCGCTGCGGGCGATCCGATCGTTCATTTATATGGCGAACTGCCGCAGATGCCGGGATCTGTATTGATCCCGGCACCTGAGGGGTTAATGGCGGACGCCCGCGAGATCGCGGGCGTCGGCCATTGCCGGCGGGTCCCTGGCTGCGATCAGCAGCCGGGATCAGCCGCGCATGACACGGGCATTGCTCCGATGCCCGCGGTTATGCTTAGGACGTAAATGTACGTCCTGGTGCGTTAAGTACCACCTCACCAGGACGTACATTTACGTCCTGCGTCCTTAAGGGGTTAAAGGGGTACTCCGCCCCCTAGATGTCAGATCGCCACGGTCCCGCTGCTGGGGAGCCCTGGGATACCCTCTGCGGCACCGCACTCTCATTACAGCACAGAGCAAGTTCGCTCTGCACGTAATGACGGGCAGTACAGGGGCCGGAGCAGCGTGACGTCATGGCTCCACCCCTCGTGACGTCATGGCACACCCCTTTCAATACAAGTCTATGGGAGGGGGCGTGGCAGTCTTCACGCCCCCTCCCATAGACTTGCATTAAGGGGACGGACCGTGATGTCACAAGGGGCGGAGCCATGACGTCACGCTGCTCCGTCCCCGTATCGCCCGTCATTACGCACAGAGCGAACTCGCTCTGTGCTGTAATGAGAGCGCGGTGCCGCAGCGGGGATCCCAGGGCTCCCCAGCAGCGGGACCGCGGCGATCTGACATCTTATCCCCCATCCTTTGGATAGGGGATAAGATGTCTAGGGGCGGAGTACCCCTTTAAAAGGCCTGTGAAAAATAAATGAAGCAATCTGATTGGTTGCTACGGGCAACTGGACAACACTTTTCTGCACAGGTTTTGATAAATCTCCCCCTTAAAGTATACAAGAATGTTGGGATACTTAAAAACTAAATAAAAATAAACAAAGTGTAAATGGATACCATAACAGCATTTGGGTGACCAGCATGAACTTAACGCACACTGGAGTCTGTTTATGAACTTTATCACTGGAGATTCCCAAGGCAGTAATGCAGAAACCTCCTTACTCTCCTCCTAAGCTTCCCCTATTGTGGTGGCACAGACACCAGACACACATTTTGCAAACAGCTGTGAACAGTACCAGCACTATGGAGGAGGCTCAGGAGGAGAAACTCTGATAATGTAAGTGTGCACATATGAGCCCTCATACAGCCCTGCATTCAAAAAAAGTAAGGAGTTAGAGAATAGAAGAGGACAATTCTTACAAAAAGTTATAATTTTTTTTAAAGCAGTAAAATAAAACAAAACCTATAAATATTGGGTATCACTATAGTCACATGGACCTACAGAATAAGGATAACATGTCATTTTTGGCTGTAAAGTGCACTGCATAGACACAACACCCGAAAAGTAGCAAAATCCCTTTTTGATTTAAATTTCCCCTCACAAATACAGTACAGACCAAAAGTTTGGACACACCTTCTCATTCAAAGAGTTTTCTTTATTTTCATTATGAAAATTGTAGATTCACACTGAAGGCATCAAAACTATGAATTAACATGTGGAATCATAGACAGAACAAAAAAGTGTGAAACAACTGAAAATAGGTCATATTCTAGGTGAAAAGTGTCCCCAAGTGCAGTCACAAAAACCATCAAGAGCTACAAAGAAACTGGCTCACATGCGGACCGCCCCAGGAAAGGAAGACCAAGAGTCACCTCTGCTGCAGAGGATAAGTTCATCCGAGTCACCAGCCTCAAAAATCGCAGGTTAACAGCAGCTCAGATTAGAGACCAGGTCAATGCCACACAGAGTTCTAGCAGCAGACACATCTCTGTGTGAATCAGGCCGTCATGGTAGAATATCTTCTAGGAAACCACTGCTAAGGACAGGCAACAAGCAGAAGAGACTTGTTTGGGCTAAAGAACACAAGGAATGGACATTAGACCAGTGGAAATCTGTGCTTTGGTCTGATGAGTCCAAATTTGAGATCTTTGGTTCCAACCACCGTGTCTTTGTGCAACACAGAAAAGGTGAACGGATGGACTCTACATGCCTGGTTCCCACCGTGAAGCATGGAGGAGGAGGTGTGACGGTGTGGGGATGCTTTGCTTGTGACACTGTTGGGGATTTATTCAAAATTGAAGACATACTGAACCAGCATGGCTACCACAGCATCTTGCAGCGGCATGCTATTCCATCCGGTTTGCGTTTAGTTGGACCATCATATATTTTTCAACAGGACAATGACCCAAAACACACCTCCCGGCTGTGTAAGGGCTATTTGACTAAGAAGGAGAGTTATGGGGTGCTGTGCCAAATGACCTGGCCTCCACAGTCACCAGACCTGAACCCAATGAAGGCAAAAGGGCCAACAAGTGCTAAGCATCTCTGGGAACTCCTTCAAGACTGTTGGAAGACCATTTCAGGTGACTACCTCTTGAAGCTCATCAAGAGAATGCCAAGAGTGTGCAAAGCAGTAATCAAAGCAAAAGGTGGCTAGAACCTAGAATATGACATATTTTCAGTTGCTTCACACTTTGTTATGTCTATAATTCCACATGTGTTAATTCATAGTTTTGATGCCTTCAGTGTGAATCTACATGGTCATGAAAATAAAGAAAACTCTTTGAATTAGAAGGCGTGTCCAAACTTTTGGTCTGTACTGTACATATATATATATATTTTTTTTTTTTTTTGCCTCGTCGCGAATTTATGGTAAAATGAGTGATGCCATTACAAATTACAATTGGACCCACATAAAATAAGCCTTCATATGGCCCTCTAGGTGAAAAACTGAAAAAGTTATGGATATTAAAAAGGTAGGGAGAAAGAACAAAACGCAAAAATGAAAATTAACGCTAAAACAACCCTGCATTTTTAAAGGGTTAAGATTTATGTACCATCCTATATTTTCTGCAGTTAGCATTGAGGAAGATTTATCACTGTCTATAGATGGGGATTGTGACTGCAGCAGAATATTCTTTATCAGGAGTCCTTACAACAGCATTATTGATACGGCAAAGATGTCTGTCATTACGTGCATCCTACTCTATCAATCTCTACCTTACATTGTAGTATTCCTATTGCATTGTTGGATATTCAGAAAATGTTATCTCCTACCTTTGTACCATGGTGGGATGAAGTGTGACTCCTGGGCCTCGTTTATTAACCATATGTATCAGTTTAATATAAATCAACTGAAAAGTATCAAAACGGCAGATAATCCAATGTAATTAGTTAAAATGTCACAATATCCCATTACAACAGGGGACGATGTGGCGCCTCGGCATCTGTTATACAGCGGCAGATTGTAATTATTAATGACATTTTCTGGTTAACGTTGCTCAGATGTTACAAAGACAGAATAATTAGTAACCGGAAACAACTTTTGTTCTGGGATCAGTGACTATTAGTCTCTTGTTGGCACGGCTGGCAAAGCAGAAAATTAAGAAATTAGGAAGTTTTCACTTGTAAAGTATCAAATTCATTTTAAGTAACAAAAAAGCTCTGTAAAAGCTTTGATCCATTCCTTTCTCTTAGGGCTTGTTCAATAAGCTGTTGTTCTCCGATAAAGATAGATTCGTTGGTCGGTAGGATGGGAGTTGAGCGCTCAACTCCAGTAAAATAAAATGGACCGCATTCAAACCAATGGGATCTTTTGGGACAGGGCTGTGTCCATTGTGCTCCAACCCATTCCACCACCAGGTGGCCCAGTGCTGATGGACCCTTCCAAGCCTAGGTTCACACTGTCAGAAACTGGCCGTGTCAGTTGCGCTCCAACCCGTTCCACCGGCTTTGCCGAATTGACCCTGAAAGGGTTGGAGCACAACTGCAATGTGAACCTAGCCTTGGAAGGGTCCATTAGCACTGGGCCACCTGGTGGTGGAACCCTGGTAGCAGCGCCATACAGATGACAACTTGGAGCAGGGCAGCACCATTTATGACCACTTGCATAGTGCATTGAGGGACCTAGTAATAACTTACCCCAATACCTTTTCTAGTGTCAGAAGGAGTAAGGGCCCAACATAGAATGATACCAAGGACATATGTACCATAGAGTCTGACCATGCAGCTGCTATGGAGACCTCGAAGGGCAAAGATGGTTTTGTGCATTTTGCACTGAGGACAAGCAGGGCTCTGTGCACTGAGTCTCTCTGACACACCCCTGGCTCACAGATCAGGACGATTGGCCAGCCAGGAGCCCTGCTTGTCCTGTCCTCACTTCCTGTATTTGAACTTCACACAGACTCACAGGAAATAGCTACAGGGACAGCATTTTTTCACCTAGAAATATACAAATTTTTAACAAATTTATATTACAAATATTTCTATAATAATAATAGTATCTACATAGTATCAAAAGTTTTTGTTAGACAGGTACACTTTAAATCCTGCACATAAATGTGTGCAGGATATTTATATTGTACGTATGAATCTCACAGGGACCTTGGTGGAAATCGTTCAATTCCTCTGCAGGGCCACCACAAACAAAAGAAAGCACTACTGCACAGTTCTTAAAAAAAAATTAAAAAAAATAAACTGACTGGCGGCAGCGCTAATTGGGGTCTTACTGAATACTCAGCTGGCAGGTCTTAGTGTTTGTGTATGAGAGACGGATTATATGTGCGCACTCATACCACTATAACATAGGGCGCTGTATGTTTTCCACAGTTATAGAGTCTTATACGTAATACAAAGGTTTTTTCCTTTTGTGGTCTGTATTCTTGTCCAGATCCTGTTCCTCCAGTGTTCGATGTACTTTTGCCGATGGTCCGGGTGTGTATGGTAATCTGTGCAGTCGCAGGGAGATCTGCCCCAGCCGGCGGCATCTCTACCTGCTTTCTGAAAGGAGTTTGAGTCCCTTAGCTCGGAGTGACATCACTACAGAGCTAGTTGGGCCAAAAAGATTCAACGCAGATTCGGAGAATAGCATTCTCCTTCCTCAGGGATACCCTGGCCCCCCGGGACTAGGCTATATACCATCCACCACAATTTACCATACAATCGCCTGCATATGCTATGAGTATGTTTTAGTCTGTACATATATTTCGTATCTAGTCATATGACAGTGCACACTAGGTATACTTTGTGTAGTTCATATGTATTGTGCAAAAAATGCATTTAGAAAACGCATATAAATAAAATGCCCCATATGAACACAGCCATAAAAATGTTATGCTCCATTTTTCTCTTTTTTCTGTTTATCATTCTAGAAAAGAAAACCTCTCAAAATCAATGTTTAGGTCAAAGGGTGTTAAGGTAAAAAATCCACCTGCATTCCGCTTTTGATAATTGGGAGCTGTAATTTCCTCCTCTCCAATGGGGATGTAAATGTTCTATTCCATAAAAATGGGACCCTTGGAAGGATGCATTATGTTTATCCGCATGTTTTGAAATGGGGTGTCCTTGATATCCTCTCCCTATATTATATAGGTGCTCGCCAATGCGTATCTATAAGTCTCTTCGTGCGCTATAATATTATATATATATATATATATATATATTGCTACACTGGCAATTAATTCCATATATGATACTCCTTGTTTTGCAATTAATATGGGATTTTATTTTCTTCTCAAAACATTCCGCTTTGTTAATAACTAGTTTTGGGGTGGTAATTCCAGTATATTTGCATCCTTTACACATGCGACAGGTGTAAAAACCTGGTTTTTGAAAGAAGATTGTGTTTATGGTATTCTTTCCCGTTTTTTTGACTGTGGAGGCTATCAAATTCCCTTTGTTCTGGCTTTTTCGGAACACAATTGTTCTCTTCCCCTGTAGGATGCCCCAATGTTTTTTTTATATTTTTTTCTGAGAAGGAAACTTTGGGAGTTGTAGGCGGTAATAATAGGATTTTTATTTACTGTGTCCCCTATGTTTTTACTTGGCGGGCTGGTATTTTTATCCTTAAGGGAAGATCTATCCAATTTATGTACCTCTTCAATTGTCCGGGTAAGGATGTCCATATCATAAAGATAGCAAAACAAGTGGTGTCATATGGAATTGCCCATGTGATAAAATATATATAGGGAGCACAAACATTTATCGAAACGCATTGGTGAGCACCTATATAATATAGGGACAGGATATCAAGGACACCCCCTTTCAAAACATGCGGATAAACATAATGCCTCCTTCCAAGGGTCCCATTTTTATGGAATAGAACATATACATCCCCATTGTAGGGGGGAGAAAATTACATCTCCTAATTATCAAAAACGGAATGCAGGCGGATTTTTTACCTTAACACACTGCCACCCTTTGGCCTCAACGTTGATTTCGAGAGGTTTGCTTTTCTAGAATGATAAAAAAAAAAAAAAACAGAAAAAGAGAAACAAATACAATTTTTATGGCTGTATTCATATGGTGCGATTTATATGCGTTTTCTAAATGCATTTTTTTTGCACAATACATATGGACTGCACAAATTATACCTAGTGTGCACTGTCATATAACTAGATACGAAAATATGTACAGACTAAAAACAAACTCCTAGCATATGCAGGCGATTGTATGGTAAAGTGTGGTGGATGGTATATATAGCTTAGTCCCAGGGGGCCAGAGTATCCCTGAGGAAGGAGAAGGATATTCTCCGAAACGCCATTGAATCTTTTTGGCCTAACTAGCTCTTTGTAGTGATGTCACTCCCAGCTAAGGGACTCAAACTCCTTTCACTTTTCAGCACGCAGGTAGAGATGCCGCCGGCCGGGGCAGATCTCCCTGTGACTGCACGGATTACCATACGCGCCCGGACCATCGGCAAAAGTACACACACTGGAGGAACAGGATCCGAACAAGAATACAGACCACAAAAGGTAAAAACCTTTGTATTACGTATAAGACTAACTGTGGAAAACATACAGCGACCCCCTATGCTATAGTGGTATGAGTGGGCACATATAATCCGTCGCAGATACAGGAACTTTTATACACTCCTCAAAAAGATAAAAGGGAACACAAACACCACCATGTAACTCCAAGTCAATGACACTTCTGTGAAATCACACTGTCCACTCAGGAAGCAACACTGACAATCAATTTCACATGCTGTTGTGCAAATGGAACAGACAACAGGTGGAAATTATAGGCAATTAGCAAGACACCCCCAATGCAGGTTGTGAACATAGACCACTTCTCAGTTCCTATGCTTCCTGGCTGATGTTTTGGTCACTTTTGAATGCTGGCGGTGCTTTCACTATAGTGGTAGCATGAGACTGAGTCTAAAACCCACCCAAGTGGCTCAGGTAGTGCAGCTCATCCAGGATGGAACATCAATGCGAGCTGTGGCAAGGTGGTTTGCTGCATCTGTCAGCGTAGTGTCCAGAGCATGGAGACGCTACCAGAAAACAGGCCAGCACCATCAGAAGACGTGGAGGCGGCCGTAGGAGGACAACAACCCAGCAGCAGGACCATTACCTCTGCTTTTGTGTAAGGAGGAGCACTGCCAGAGCCCTGCAAAATGACCTCCAGCAGGCCACAAATGTGCATGTGTCCACTCAAATGGTCAGAAACAGACTCCATGAGGGTGGTATGAGCCAGACATCCACAGGTGGGGGTTGTGCTTACAGCCCAACACCGTGCATTTGCCAGAGAACACCAAGATTGGCAAATTCGCCAATGACACCCTGTGCTCTTCACAGATGAAAGCAGGTTCACACTGAGCTCGTGACAGTCTGTAGACACCATGGAGATACTTCAGTTGCCTGCATCACCCTCCAGCATGACTGGTTTGGCGGTGGGTCAGTGATGGCGTGGGGTGGCATTTCTTTGGGGGGGGGGGGGCACGCACAGCCCTTCATGTGCTTGCCAGAGGTAGCTTGACTGCCATTAGGTAAAGAGATGAGATCCTCAGACCCCTTGTGAGACCATATGCTGGTGCGGTTGGCCCTGGGTTTCTCCTAATACAAGACAGTGCTAGAACTCATGTGGCTGGAGTGTGTCAGCAGTTCCTGCAAGAGGAAGGCATTGATGCTATGGACTGGCCCACCCGTTCCCCAGACCTGAATCCGATTGAGCACATCTGGGACATCATGTCTCACTCCATCCACCAACGCCACGTTGCCCCACAGACTGTCCAGGAGTTGGGGGATGTTTTAGTCCAGGTCTGGGAGGACATCCCTCAGTAGACCATCCACCACCTCATCAAGAGAATGCCCAGGCATTGTAGGAGGTCATACGGGCACGTGGAGGCCACACACACTACCGAAACTCATTTTGACTAGTTTTAAAAGGATCTTACATCAAAGTTGGATCAGCCTGTAGTGTGATTTTCCACTTTGATTTTGAGTATGACTCCATATCCAGACTATTATGGGTTGATAAATTTGATTTCCATTGATAATTTTTGTGTGATTTTTTTGTCAGCACATTCAGCTATGTAAAGATGAAAGTATTTCATACTATTAGTTTATTTAGATCTAGGATGTTATCTTAGCGTTCCCTTTATTTTTTTGAGCAGTGTATTTTGTATTTAAATATTAGTGTTTTCCAACCTGTGTCTCTCCAGCTGTTTCAAAATTACAACTTCCATCATGTCCCAACAACTGAAGGCTGTCAGGACCTGATAGCTGTAGTTCTACATCAGCTATAAACACTGGTTGGAAACCACTTTTTTCCAGTTAATTCTAATAGTCCAACACTGCCCTCTAGTGAGTAAAAGGTTTACTTTACATTGTGTTATATTTATGGCCTCTGACAATGTTATAAGTGGCACAAAATATAGGAGGAATATTAACTGTAAAACCAACTGGGGAGGGGCAGAGAAGGGGCTGCAAACATCTGAACATCACCATCAGCATTGTAGGGTTTTCTCTATAACTCTTCTGAACCAACAATTTATAGGACTGTAATGGTTTATTGTGGAGGTTACATCTACATCCCGTGTCCAGAGTTTGAAATGCAGGTCTAAACTGATCAGCCATATAATTAAAACCACCTGCCTAAAATGGAGTCAATCCCTAGCTAGTTCTGACCCATCAAAGCCTCTGAACAAGTCTTGTGGCACCAAGAGATTAACAGAAGATCCTCTTAACAGTTTATATGGACTTTTTTTTCCAGCGCATCCCAGTTTATTGATTGCAATGAGGAATTTCCAGCCGGAGACTTCAAGTGCGCCTGTCCGAGATCATTCTTTTGGCATTGAAATTTCACCACCTAAACATCCGCCGCTAAAATTTCATAGTGTGGACTGTGCAACGGAATCCCATTGCCTGTAATATCTAATCAGAATTCTGTAGTGTGAACTTAGCCTTAGATCCGGGGCAATCTGAGTCATCACCTCCATCTGTGTCATGTTTCACATTCCTGAACAATTTCTGCAGTGACACCAGGGCGATATACTGATGTCCTCTCATCGGTGCCCGGCCGTCCACACAAGGTTAAAAAAAACAAAAACAACACTTGATTCATCACATCAGGCAGTCTTCTTTAGCTCCATGGTCCAGCTCTGATGCTCACATGCCCATTGCATAGTACTGGGCACCTACCACCCTGGTTGTCCTTTTGACCACTTGTAGACAACGACTGTATACCAGGATCACGCTCCTAAGACCCGCCCTTTGGAGATGCTGATCCATCATGAACCAGACCTTGCCACAATTGTCCTGCTTCCATCACAACAGTTACAAGGAGGGAGTGATCACTTGTTGCCTTACATCTCCCACCCCAACAGGCACCATTGTCAGCAGATAATGGGATTATCCTTTACTTCGCAGTGGTTTTAAGGTTATGACTGATCGATGTACAACAGCTCGTCCATTGGTTTTGTTTGGTGCTGCAGTTCAGCCCTATTGACAAATTGATCAGGTTTAGGACTAGTTCACTGCTAAAGCAGCTGTCAGTCCGACAGAAAGACTGGAGTTGAACAGAGTTGTCTGGCTTAGAGTTAGGGTGGATGTGCTAAGTACATTGAGCCATCAGATAAAGATTGCTTCAATAAATGCACCTCTGGAGGACTCAGTCTAGTCATTTTAGTCATAACTGTGTAATGCTTTATCTCCCTTTGGAGGGCGCTGCAGCAGAAATTAACTCTTTGTGCATAATTTGCATGAGGAATACAGCATTCATATACTTCTTTAGTAAACACAACCACTGGCAGAATGGTAAAAATCTGAGGTTTCATTTTATTTACTTAAGTGCGTGAATAGATATATGTACATATGAAATAACTAGGCAGGCTTAAATCTTTTCTTTCAGGGCATAATGCTATGCCGGGGAGTTGAGGAAAAAGTCAACAAGCTTCCTAAACACTTCATCATTAAATCCTTTGATGTCATCTTTTTCCACCGCTTCATACAGAGGAGCGCTTTCCGTTCCCCAACAAATGTTCTTACGGTTCGGGTCTTTGTCTGCATCTGCGGCCAGAGCCAAAGTATTCAGCTGGTAGCAGAAAAATGAAAAATATTTCCCATCAGAAATAACACCTTGTGAGACAAAGGGTCGCGTGACATCTTCCTGACTCCAGAAGCCTGCGGGGAGAGAAAGGAAAAAGATTACACAAAAATATGACACTAAAGGTCTGTACTGAAGAAGGAGCACCGAATTCTGCTGCATTAGGTGTGAATTCACACATTGCAAAATTGTCTATTTCATCTACCTGACTGGAGCATGCTGCAGAAAGAACCTCATCCTGAGAAATCACAGAAATCTGCTGCATCCTTTAAAATGGTTACCACTTTTAACAAAAACTTTAAACATGTCAAAAGATCTTTATCCGTTTGGATCTTGGTTGTAAGACCCTCATACATCACTAGAACAAGTAGGAAGAAGAGCTCAGCTAAGGGCTTCTCTCCCAGTCTTCATATTTCTGTAGGAGACAAGCAATTCCCCCCTCCCCCTTTAACCTCTTAAGGACCCATGACGTACCGTTACGTCACGAGTCCGTTCCCGTTCGATAATGGGTCATAGTGGGTCAGGCCCGGCACCTAGCAACGGCCAGGACCTGTGGCTAATAGCTATTAACCCTTTAGACGCGGCGTTCAAAGTTGATTGCTGCGTCTAAAGTGAATTTAAACTAATGCCGGTTAGTTCAGGGGGCTGTTCGGGATCGCCGGGGTAAAATCGTGGCATCCCGAACAGCTATAGGACATGAGGAGGGTCCCCTTACCTGCTTCCTGGTGTTCGATCTCTGACTGACTGATCAGTGACTGAGATCCAGGCATGAGCAGTCAAACGCCAGAATCATCGATCAATGGTTTCCTATGAGAAACCATTGATCAATGTAAAAGATCAGTGTGTGCAGTGTTATAGCCCCTATAAGTTAAGATCATTTATCCCCTTCCCTAATAAGTTTGAATCACCCTTTTCACGTTAAAAAAAAAAAAAAAAAAAAAACACAACAGCGTAAATAAAAATAAAAATGTGGTATCGCCGCGTGCGGAAATGTCCGAATTATAAAAATCTCATTAATTTAGCCACACGGTCAATGGGGTACACGCAAAAAAATTTCCAAAGTCCAAAATAGCGTATTTTTGATCACTTTTTATATCATGAAATTTTTTTTATTTTTATAAAAAGCAGTCAATAAGTCCGATCAACACAAAAATGGTGCCGCTAAAAACTTCAGACCGCGGCACAAAAAAATTAGCCCTCATAACCCCCCCTCCCCCCCCAATATGCAGAAAAATAAAGTTATATTAAAGTTATGTTAAATTTTCCTGCATGTAGTTATGATTTTTTTCCAGAAGTACGACAATATCCAACCTATATAAGTAGGGTATCACTTTAACCGTATGGACCTACAGAATAATGATAAGTAGAGATGAGCGAACTTACAGTAAATTCGATTCGTCACAAACTTCTCGGCTCGGCAGTTGATTACTTATCCTGCGTAAATTAGTTCAGCCTTCAGGTGCTCCGGTGGGCTGGAAAAGGTGGATACATTCCTAGGAAAGAGTCTACTAGGACTATATCCACCTTTTTCAGCCCACCGGAGCACCTGAAAGCTGAACTAATTTACGCAGGAAGAGTCATCAACTGCCGAGCCGAGAAGTTCGTGACGAATCGAATTTACTGTAAGTTCGCTCATCTAATGATAAGGTGTAATTTTTACCGAAAAATTTACTTTGTGGAAATGGAAGCCCCCAAAAATTACAAAATGGCGTTTTCCAGTTACGCCGTAGATTTTTGGGTAAAATGACTGATTTCATTACAAAGTAGAATTGGTGGCGCAAAAAATAAGCAGTCATATGGATTTTTTAGGTGCAAAATTGAAAGTTATGATTTTTTTTAAAGGTAAGGAGGAAAAAACGAAAGTGCAAAAATGGAAAAACCCCGGGTCCTTAAGGGGTACTCTGCACCTAGACATGTTATCCTCTATTCAAAGTATAGGGGATAACATGTCTGATCGCAAGGGGTCCGGTCCAGGCTTCCCTAACCGTAATGCCGCAGTGCTGGCCCGTAGACCAGAGGGGGTCCAGGCAGCCAGACTCCCTGCAATCAGACATGTTATCCCCTATCCCTTGGACAGGGGGTAACATGTCTTGGGACAGAGTACCCCTTTAAGTTACAAGTTAAGTTACAGCAACTGACCCCGCTCAGCATGAAACGCCTATTCCCTGACAGGCACAGTGATGAACAGAGCGTGCCTGAACCAACAAAAAGGAGGAACGTCACCTGCAGCAAAAGCATTCAAAGCAGACGCAGAAAAGGAGGGATGCTGCGCTTTAATTGCCATTAATTACAATTAGAGCAATAGAGTGAAGGAGCTGGAATGGCATACATGGAGACAGCTTGGTAGAAGAAGAGATGGCAGGGAAAGGGCTTACAGTTTCAATGAGTCTCCAGAGCTGACAAGAGACAACCCACCCCCAATTTACTCCCCACACAGGGGTGTAACACCACTAATACATACTGTATGAAAGATACACAATTGGGGAAGATTGTGTGAATCAGTGCATGTGGAAGCATGACATATGTGTGTGATTAACCCCTTAAGGACAAAGCCCATTTTAACCTTAAGGACCAGGCCAATTTTATTTTTGCATTTCGTTTTTTCCTCCTCGCCTTCTAAAATCCATAACCCTTATATTTCCATCTACAGACCCATATAAAGGCTCGTTTTCTGCGTGACCAATTGTACTTTGTAATGAAACCTAATTTTACCATAAAATGTATGGCGAACCGAAAAAAAATTATTTAAGGAGGAAATTGAAAAGAAAACCACAATTTTGCACATTGGAGGGTTTTGTTTTCACACTGTACACTTTACGGTAAAATGACAACTGTTCTTTATTCTGTGGGTCAATACGATTAAAATGATACCCAAGGCTAGATACAAAAAAATAAATAAAAAATCTAAAAACATTGTATGCTTGTATGACGCGAGCACCGCTCCGATACTCCCGGTCATACACAGCACATAAATGTACGTCCTGGTGTGCGAAGTACCGCCAAACCAGGACGTACATTTAAGTCTGCGTTGTTAAGGGGTTAATACATTTTAAAACTGCTAGTTTGCCTCCATTTATAGTTCCATTTTTGTAAATCAGAGTTTTGCTGAGGTTTGTGCAAAACTGATAAAAAGACAGACATTTCTATAGCAGGGGAGACTAAAGGACTGTTGAATGTAGAATGTTTCACTGTACAGTGATTACTAGGTATACATACTGTAAGTAAATATAGAGGTGAATGGAAAAACCCAGTAGTCTGAATACCTATAATATGTACATAGGAAAAAGTCCTAAAAGATCTGGACACTGATCCCAGATGAAGGAGACCGTTCAGTCTTTGAAACGTGTCGGAGGTTTTCTGGTCGTCCCGCCATACCATAGTAACGTCACTATTGGCAATCAGCAATTAGAAAAGGGGAAACACACTGAAGTTACATCAGCACACCAACACACAAATGTAGAAAATATAAACGAATTTTAATTATAATGCCAAGTTTGTGTCTATACAAAACAAAGGGAAGGAAGAAAACAGTATTAAAACCATTTAAAATAATGGGCTAAGATGTAAGCCCAAGCACTGATCTAGGGAGGGGCCATGAACCTCCTCTCCTAGTAGCAGGCACCCGTCCTACTGTGCTGAATAATTAGTCACACCACACATATAAGACTGTTATAGATAATGGATGTACAGGCTGTGTAGCAACATAGTCAATAATATGTAAACAACAATAAACAGCTATAATAACCACTAAGCCTGTGATACTTGCAATTTGCACTATGCATAGAACAAGCGTGCAGAAGATGGAGGACTAGACCAGATGTGATGATCAGTATGGGGATGGGGCCACAGAGACCACACGCGTTCCGTCGCTCCCAAAAGGAGACTTCCTCAGGGGTTGGCAAACAGCTGATAACCATACTCTCCAGCGTGAATGGGCGCGGTAGAGACTCCACCAGCAGGGGCAGTCTCCCGTCCCTTCCCAGAAGCATTGTGATCGGACAATGACAGACCATGCATGCTGGGAGTTGTACTTTTGCAACAGTTGGGGCACACTGGTTGGAAAACCTTCAGTTTGGAAAATACCTAACTCAGAAACAGAACCTAACTGAAGGTTTTCCAACCAGTGTGCCTCCAGCTGTTTGCAAAACTACAACTCCCAGAATGTACCGATCGCCGAAGGGTATGCTGGGAGATGTAGTTATACAACAGCTGGAAGTACGCAGCTTCTGCCCGGACTACGGTGGGTGGGCAAAACGGGGAAACCAAACTTTAACCCCCCCCCCGCCCCTGATCTGCTCACCTCACTCCTCTCCCTTCAGGGGGGGGGTGGATCAGGGGTGTCTTGGACACCCCCGATCCCCCTTATTTTCCGTGTCTCCGAAGACCCATATGACCCAGAAGTGCAGCATATCGCCAGTTTGAATGGACCGGTGATTGCCGACATTGGGTGGTCTCAGGACCTCCCTCTGCAGTGTGTCGGGATGCCTGCTGAATGATTTCAGCAGGGTACCCGGTCCGGTCCCCGAACAGCTAGCAGCGGGGACTGGAATTCCCACGGGCGTACCCGTGCGTCCTATGTCCTTAAGGACTCAGGATGCAGGGCGTATGCATATGCCCTGTGTACTGCAGAGGTTAAGGAACTACACTATCAGAAGGAACTCTGAGTAAAACAGTTGCATACTTAATTGTAGAATCGGGTTATGTGAAAACGAAGCAGCACTTGCACTCTATCTACATACTACAGATAATTTAGAATGTGGTCCTTTTTACTCTTTAATTTACCAATCTAGAATTATGAGTGTCCAGATCTTTTAGGACTTTCCTATGTACATATTATAGGTATCCAGACTACTGGGTTTTCCATTCACCTCTATATTTACTTACAGTATGTATACCTAGTAATCACTGTACAGTGACACTATACATCCAACAGTCCTTAAGTCTCCCCTGCTATATAATTATATGTCTTTCTTACTTTTTAGCTTCCCTTTTTAACCGATGTGAAAGCAGTATCTGCAGGCTATCGCATCTCTTTTATTCGAGTCCAATAAGAGAACTTGCAAGTCCTATTTCAGAGCCGATATTTATTTTGGTAGACATTTGTACACATTCTTTATGGTCAAAAGGCACTCCTAATATACCAGGCAGCAGTGTAGGCACACAACATTTCCACCTAAAAACTATGATAAAACCAAAATATATATATATATATATATATATAAAACATAAATCTCTCTAAGCAAGTATGCCTACTCTACTTTTTGTGTGTGTTCTATAGTTAACCCCCTTAAAGGACCAGGCCCATTTTATTTTAGCATTTTTTGTTTTTTCCTCCTTGCCTTCTAAAAATCAAAACTCACATTTCCATCCTCAGACACACATGAAGGCTTGTTTTTTGAGTCACCAATTTTACTTTGTCATGACATCACTTATTTCACCATAAAATGTATGGCACAACCCAAAAATAAATTTGTGGGAAAATAAGAGAAAACCGCAATTTAGCAAGTTTTGGAAGGTTGTACTCTTTACGGTAAAAATGACATGTTTTCTTTATTCTGTGGGTCGATATGTTTAAAATGATACCCATGTTATATGCCTTTTTATAATTATACCGCTAAAAAAATAATAAAATAAAATCTCAAACTATTTAAACAAAATTAGTATGTTTGAAATTGCCCTATTTTGACCACCTATAACTTTCTCATTTTTCTGTATACGGGGCAGTATGAGGGCTAGTTTTTTACACCACGATTTGTAGTACCAATTTTGCTTGTATTTTACTTTTTTTTTTCCATAAAAAAAATAAAAAATTTACAACACCTTTACGCCATTCACCATACGGGATAATTAATATATAATTTTATAGTTCAGACTTTTACACACGCGGCAATAAAATATATGTTTATTAATTTTTCACGCTATTTATAGCAATCATTTGATTGCTAATACTGTTCAGCGCTATGCATAGGGCATAGCGCTGATCAGTGTTATCGGTGATCATCTGCTCTGGTCTGCTCAATCTTAGACTAGAGAAGACCCCAGGAGACTGAGGGAGGGAGGTGAGGGGACCTCCGTCCACCATTATGGATGATCAGATCTCTGCGGCAGCGCTGTGGACGATCATCCATTTTTATGCCTGCAAAGCCACAGATTCCATGATCTGTATCGATCACAGCATCTGAGGGGTTAATGGCAGACATAAGCGCAAACGCGATCGCAGCCGGGACCTGCCGTGCATGACGCAAGCACCACACTGGTGCTCACGGTCATGTACAGGACGTAAGTGTACGGTCCTGGTACGTTAAGTACCACCGCACCAGGACGTACATTCACGCCCTTCGCTGATAAGGGGTTAAAGATCTTTGTGCAAGCCCCAGTTTGCCACGTCTGGTGTCAAAAATTAAAAAGTTGCAAATTTTGTACACTTTTCAAAAAGCGGGTAAAGCTTGGACTAAAGGGGCATGACCCAACAGATTTATTACCACTTACAGCAGAGTACAGAACTAGGTTGTAACCATATCTACACCAGCGCCTAGTTTGTGTAGGCTTCCTTGAGATGTCTATAGATGCAAATGTACCCAAGATTTATCAAGAGTCATGTGCCTGTTGGTAAAAATTACATAACCGTCCCCTGGTAGGGCTTTACTTAGGACCAGACTAAGACACTGATCTTTGAATATCCTCCCATAGCCTTTGATTGTAGGGGCTGCTCACACTACACATTCACCATATGTCTTGCAAGTATACCAAGAAAGCTTCCAACATACAGTCTACATCCATTGGCTTCCATTGCTAGGTGAAGACTAAAAGATTTTTCTTCAGACCTCCATCTGGCATGCATACAGATGACAATCTGTAAGTGAAGGACGCCTCTGTTCTCCCTTGCAGTACCCCTTGCTGTTATTGTAAGGCCCTCGTGTCAGAGCCAGGGAAAACCAAAGTACTCCACAGTGACAAAGACCCTCTTTCTAAGGAAGAAAATAATTCTACAATATTAAGCTCCTACGAGATTAACATGCACGTCCTTGCAGACATCTCTTTAGATTAGTCCAAATTAAACAGCGCTGGCCTTATAAAAATAGTTTTCTGGTATCAGCCAGTTTTCTGATATAACATGTAGTTCTGGATTTGATTTGAGGACAACAGAGCCTTGTTAAAGTTTATGAGCTGGACCTACATTGGATATAGAGCAGACACTTTTTTTTTTTTAAATGTTATATTTTGGCAGCTAAAATTAAAGCACAACAGTCCTGTAAAGCTGGGTTGACACTACGTTTTTACAGTACGGGAACCAGATCCTGCTTGGAGGAGCGAAAACCTGGCGCTCCCGTATCCCAGCTGGACCCGGCCCTTATCTAATTCATTTCAGTGAGCCGACCGGAGTCAAACGGTGACTCCGGTCAGCTCATTTCCGCCCCGTATGCGGTTTTGTGACCGGACCTAAAACCACGGCATACCACGGTTTTAGGTCTGGTCAGAAAACTGGATACGAGGCAAAAAACGAGCCGACCAGAGTCACCATTTGACTCCGGTCGGCTCACTGAAATTAATTAGATACGGGCCGGGATACAGAATCACCCGGTTTTCGCTCCCCCAGCCGGACCCGGTTCCCGTACTGTAAAAATGTAGTGTGTGCCCAGCCTAATATGGGATCACATGAGGGACTTTGGGTCAGGTTTCTAGGACTCCAAAACAATTGTACATTTTAAACCTCATATTTGAAGAGGGGAAAAAAATACAGCATTCATGGGGTGCAAAAAGTTTTTATAAGAGCTAAGGGAGGTAAAAAATAAAATCACCACCTATACTCCGATACTTGCTGTTCCAGTGGTGCCCATTCCATGATGATCAGTGCTTTCTGGAGAAGTCTTCACATACATCAAATGCCTGCTCAGCCAATCACTGGCACATAGACTCGCCATAGAAGTGCAATAAAAAGCCCTCATTGGCATTAATAGGGGATTTTTCTTTCAACATTTTAAGGCAGTAATAGACCCTTTTTTTTGCACAGGTGAAGACTTGGGTTACCAGGGATAGACTGAAAAAAGTGTATTCTCATGTAGAGTATCCTGTGCATATTTGAAGCTGTGTTCCGTCATTTAATTTACATCAAATATGCGCAGGATACTGTACATGCTAACGCTCCAAAAACCAATCCCTTGCAGGTGTACGGGACCGACTTACTCTGCAACAAATCGGCCACATGTGACCATATCCCAGTCTAGACACAGGAGCAGATACAAATGAGAAGAAATATGGTATCAGTCTTTCCTTTACACTTTTCCTTCCATTTGATCCTCTCCTGTGCCACAAAAACTGGATGGCCAGATTTACATCACTGTCACAAAACCAGAAGTAAAGCTGATACAGAGATCAATGTAAAGATATTACATCTTCTGTGTTTTGGCTAAGAGGTTCTGAATCCAAATACTGCATTACCTATCCCTGTGATATGGGAGAGCTGTGTTTTTAATCTTTTTCTTAAAACCACACACTTGAAGATACACCTTCTGAAGAGTGAAGGAACATCCGGCCTTACCTTGGTACATGGCCTGAGCTCCTGTCCAGGCAAAGAGACTGGCTATGGCATTAGCCCTGAGGAATACTTCTGTGTGGTGTGCTTGGTTCAGCTTTTCTAGCCTCTCCCTCTTGTACTTGTCTGGTACAAGGTGAAACTGCGTGTGACCAAAACTACAAGGGTCATCCAACTTGGAACCTATGAGAAGGGAACAGCAAACACTAATTTGCAATCCTTAAAAAACAGTAGCTAAACCCCTATACATAATGACAATTTACAGCAACATGTGTACCTATACTTCAAATACCAACACACCGTGGTCTTCACACTTTTCTCCACTATTCCTACAGCGCCATCTGCTTCATTCCAGCACAGCTGCATTCAAGCATTTATTTTGTTACTGTAACTAGGTCATGTGATCACTTGCCTGACCCACAGAGGACCTAGTCCATCTTCGGTCATCTAACTTCCTGTAAACAACAGGATGACATAATGACCTACCACTCATCTCTATGTATATTTTGCTGACATCTTTACGGGATCAGGATATACTGCAGTTATACACCACCCGTGTTTGTGCTTACACATTTTACACAGCTATTTGTTGCACAAATCCCATTAAAAATGTGTCAGACGCAAGGTGTGAACATAGCCTGAAGACTTCAAATATCCATAAAATACCTCAATGGTGCTAAAACAGATGAAGCAAAAGGTATACACAAGAACCTCCATGTTATTTTCTAGTAGCCAATGCTGCAAAATACAAGCAAAAATAAATAAATCCCAGAGTGCTTCTTTAAACGAGCACAGACAAGCGCATAGCAAGGCGACTTCTGCCATCAGACACACTTTAAAGGTAGGGTCACACTTACCACAACCTGCAGCGCATTTGTCTCTCTGTATTTCAGCTTTGAACATTTTATCAGCTGATGGAAGTTTGTGAGCAGCAAATACACTGTGTGACCCTTAGAGATGAGCGAACTTACAGTAAATTCGATTCGTCACGAACTTCTCGGCTCGGCAGTTGATGACTTTTCCTGCATAAATTAGTTCAGCTCTCCCGTGGGCTGGAAAAGGTGGATACAGTCCTAGGAGACTCTTTCCTAGGACTGTATCCACCTTTTCCAGCCCACCGGAGCACCTGAAGGCTGAACTAATTTATGCAGGAAAAGTCAGCAACTGCCGAGCCGAGAAGTTTGTGACTAATCAAATTTACTGTAAGTTCGCTCATCTCTAGTGACCCTACTCTAAATTGGCAAAAACACAACAGCACTGCCCTACAAGTATCAAGCAGTTAAGTCATATCCTGTGTATGTGTTTATAAAATGGCAAAAATGGGACTACCCTTTAGGGAAACATTTTCACGTGACCAGCGCCAACACGACCTGCTAATATAGAGGGGGGGGGGGGGGGGTTGGGGGAGACACACAATGTGTCTAGCTGGTCCTGCAATTTTGCTTCATGTATGAAAATCTCCACACATGTGTGCCGAGGAGATTTACCTATGAAGATGTTGTTGTCATATTGCCTTGGAAACAGTGGTAACCTGCTTGGCTCATAGGGAACAACAGGAACTTCCTCAGGTACAACAAAGTCTAAAGGAACAAACTAGAGGAGAGACGGGAAAAAAAAAAAAAAAATTAATAAACAAAAAAAACACATATGCTGTCATTTTCTGTTCAAAAGTTAAGCAAATTTTTCTTACAACATATAACTACATCAATGGATAAATGGGTTACGTTTTTTTTTTTCTTTTGCTAAACATGACAGTGTTAACACGACATACCCTCCCTAGTATCTTATGATAGATGCTCTGGGAGGAGATATTAGCTGGGTGTTATCAGGAAATAAATGGTACTGGAAACAATTTCTACTAAACTACTAATAATCCACATTACTGGGACTGTGTAAGAACCAGTTATAACCTATACTCTTCCGTGGGATAAATGATATATGCAAGACAACAACAAAAAAAAATACCAATACATTAACCTAGAATTGTTTCCCATAAATCACACACTATCCCAAAATCTACCGTATTTATCGGGGTATACCACGCACCGGCCTATAAAACGCACCCTCATTTTACCAAGGATATTTGGGTAAAAAAAAAAGTTTTTTACCCAAATATCCATGATAAAATGAGGGTGCGTGTGTGCGCGCGTGTATACCCCGATATACCCCCAGGAAAGGCAGGGGGAGAGAGGCCGTCGCTGCCCGCTTCTCTCCCCCTGCCTTTCCTGGGGTCTAGAGCGCTGCTGTCGGCCCTTTTCACCCCCTGGTTATCGGCGCCGCTGCCCGTTCTGTCCCCCTGACTATCGGTGCCGGCGCCGCTGCCCCCCCCCATCCCCGGTGGCATAATTACCTGAGTCGGGTCCGCGCTGCTCCAGGCCTCCGTCGTGCGTCCCCAGCGTCGTTGCTATGCACGGCGCGGCGCTCTGACGTCATGCGCCGCGCTGTTCAGCGCATAGCAATGACGCCGGGGACGCACGACGGAGGCCTGGAGCAGCGCGGACCCGACTCAGGTAATTATGCCACCGGGGATGGGGGGAGGCAACGGGGCAGCGGCGCCGGCAATGGGTGCCGTTGCCCCTTTTCTCCCCCTGGCTGTCGGCGCCGCTTCTCTCTCCCTGGCTATCGGCGCCGGCACCGATAGTCAGGGGGACAGAACGGGCAGCGGCGCCGATAACCAGGGGGTGAAAAGGGCCGACAGCAGCGCTCTAGACCCCAGGAAAGGCAGGGGGAGAGAAGCGGGCAGCGACGGCCTCTCTCCCCCTGCCTTTCCTGGGGGTGTATCGGCGTATAACACGCACACAGACTTTAGGCTAAAATTTTTAGCTTAAAAAGTGCGTGTTATACGCCGATAAATACGGTATTTTTATTTACAAAACACAAGACAAAAAAAATCCCCAAACTCCTAAAAAAACATATACCCCTAAGCACACAGGGCAGCCCATATGGCAGTGTTTCCCAACCAGCGTACCCCCAGCTGTTGCAAAACTACAACTCCCAGCATGCCCGGACAGCCGAAGGCTGTCCGGGCATGCTGGGAGTTGTAGTTTTGAAGCACCCTGCCCTATGTCAATAACAGATGGAACATTTTTGGGCACAAACCACTAGCAGGATAAATAATACGGACCTCGGTGTACCATACAGTGATTCAAATAAAGACAAAGGGGGAGATTTATCAAAACCTGCGCAGAGGAAAAGCTGCTGAGTTGCCCATAACACTAATCTATTCCTAATAATTTCAAAAGGAAAACAGATAGAAAGAGATTATATTAGAGATATGGAATATATATATATATATATATATATATATATATATTTATCTCTCTCTCTCACTCTCTCTCATAATACATAACCTTTGTTTACTACCAAATGATAAAAACCTGTTGCAGACGCTGTGTCAGACACTTTTTCACAGAACAGGGGATAAGAGGCAAAACATGTCCACATGGATAACACTTACCTCTTTGAGGGGTTCCGGCACTCTGATCTGCACCAGGGGGGTATCATCAATCTGAAATCTGATGGGATCTATGCAGCCTTTTCGGTGACCACGAGGGACCCTGGTCTCACCACGCAGCCAGTAAAAGTTCACCTGAGGCTTCACATCTGCAAGAAAAAAACATCATAAAAGTCTAACAGCAGAAGAGAGTCCCAAGATGTGTCTCACTGGCAGCTCTACAGTTCACATACATTACAGACTAAGGGTGCGTGTACACAACGGAGTTTTTGAGACGAGGGGACACTAACGACCGACACGCGAGGGGGGGGGGTATGTGGGGAGACTAACGACCGACACGCGAGGGGGGGTATGTGGGGACACTAACGACCGACACGCGAAGAGGTGAGGGGGTATGTGGGGACACTAACGACCGACGCAGGGGGGTATGTAGGGACACTAACGACCGACACGCGAAGAGGTGAGGGGGTATGTGGGGACACTAACGACCGACACGCGAAGAGGTGAGGGGACACTAACGACCGACACGCGAAGAGGTGAGGGGACAGTGATAACTGATCATGTGATGTCAAGGTATGTGCTGCATCCTGGCCAATCTGTTGGACCCTATGTATACATCCATCATGGAGGGTGAAGTAACCCTTATTCATGCATATACCCCAAAGAGCAATGTTCCCCAGCCTGTGGCATTCTGTGGGTTACAAAACTACAACTCCCAGCATGCAAGGTCAGATGGTCGCTGTTTGTCAACTGCCAGTTGGAGAATACTGTCATATAGTGTGAAAGACTGATATTATGGGTATGTATACAGGCAAAGTCCCCACAACCTATGCAAAACTACAACTCCCAGCATGCCCGGACTGTCTAAGGGTGTCTGGGTTTGCTGGTAGTTGTAATATTACAGCAGTCAGTTGGGGAATACTGTGTAGGCCTGGCACCATGGGTATGTATGCAGAGCACATCTCCGCAGCCTATGCAGGCGCCATGCACCACTCACCCAGGGTGCTGTGGCGGAGCAGGCCGTTGTACTGGGCGCACTGACTGCTGAGGATGGCCATGGCCCGGGACAAGAAGGGCCCCGCGGAGACCTCCTGGCTGCGGTACAGGAAGGTGCGCCCCCTGGTGGTGTAGTAGAGCTCCTGCAGCAGCGCCTCGCACAGCATAGACTTCAGTCCGGACATCTCCTGCTCCCCCAGGCTGACCGGACCCCCGCTCCTCCCGGGCAGGCCTGGCACGTACGCCGTCTTGGTGAAGTGCTGGTACCATCTGTCCGCGTTCTGCGCGAACGTCTGCGGATACACCACGTACTTGAGCCGCTGCAGGCCGGTGATCAGCTTCAGCTTGGCGGACACATCGGTCTGGGCGCGCACCCGGCTGTAGTGCCCCTCTATACGCCTCCGTCGGGACGCCGTGCTCCCAGACGTCATGGAGGCCACGACGGGCGGGTACGGGGAGGAGGCTGCGGCGGGGGGCTCCGGGGGTAAGAGCAGGGCGGCCGGTAACTCCGCATTGTGCCGCAGCTTCCCGAAGATCCTGCGCCCCGCCATCTTGCGCCCCGGCAACCAAGGACGCGACCTTTCACAGCGAGCTCTGAGTGGACAGCTGGAGGTCAGATGGCAGGGAGAGGACCAATCAGGGCTCTCGATTGTCTGACGTCTGGCCACGCACATGTAGCGGCGCAGTTCACATAGAAGCACGTGTAGGAAGAGACGTCAGTAACAGGCGCGCAGGCGCAGAACAGCTCCTTGAAGACTAGCGCTGCTCCTGGTCAGTGCTCCTTGCAGCATCTTCTCTCCTTTAGCCCAGCAGGATCACGTGATTGTGTTCTAAGGGCCAATGGGCTGGAGCTGCCGTCCTGAATGTTTTTTTCCTGCACAAACCATTAACACCTTCAGGATACAGCGATTTCATTTGTTCAGTTTTCATTTTTTTCTCCGTCTTTTAACCCCATAGAGGACATGTGACGTACATATACACCACCGCTGCCTGGTCCTCAGCGCATGGCGAGGTACATGTACGTCACATTGTGCAATGAGTCTATGTAGCAAAGATAAATGAAATGCAAAAATGAAAATTGGCTGTGCCTTTAAGGGGTTAATCATAACACTTTAAATTTCCCACCTACAGACCCATGTAGGGGCTTGTTTTATGTGGGAGCAATTGTACATTGTAATGGCATTACTTAGTTCACCACAAAATGTAAAGTGAAGCCCCCAAAAAATGATGGTGGGCAAAATTGATGAAAAAGCTATTTGGCAACAGGGGTTTCATTTTTACGCAGTGTACTTTATACAGTGATCCCTCAACTTACAATGGCCTCAACATACAATAGTTTCAACATACAATGGTCTTTTCTGGACCATTGTAAGTTGAAACCAGACTCAACATACAATGCCATGGACAGTCCAGATCTGTGAAACGCGTCAATGGCTGGAAGAACTGACCAATCAGAATGGGCAATTTACCGGTAAAACACCTGTATTACTGAAGTGTATGCACTGACTGAGGTCTGGTAGCCCCCCCCTACAGTACAGGGAGGTATTACATGTTCTGTACACTTTACCTGTACCAGGGTTAGCTGCTCCTTTGGACACCAGGTGAGGGTGGCTCCATTTTACTTTTTTAGGACACTGTGTGTACTGTACAGGACCCCGAAGAAGCTCCTGTCCTCTACATAGAGCAGTGTTTCCCAAGCAGGGTGCCCCCAGCTGTTGCAAAACTACAACTCCCAGCATGCCCGGACAGCCAAAGGCTGTCCGGGCATGCTGAGAGTTGTAGTTTTGCAACAGCTGGAGGCTCCCTGCTTGGGAAACACTGACATAGACAGTGATTTACAGCTCCCAGCAGATCTTTCTTACTTTTATATGTAAGGATTTGCTTTATCTATATTAGTTATCTACTTATTTTTCTTTAACTCTCACTTTTTCCTATTTTTGGATGACATTTTGGTGTCTTCAGAACCAATTACCAGGTTTCCATAGAGTTCTGGTCTCAACATACGATGGTTTCAACATACAATGGTCGTCCCAGAACCAATGAATATTGTAACTTGAGGGACCACTGTAGTAGAATGACATGTTCTATATATTCTGTAGGTCTATACGATTACAACAATATCCAGTTTAATCACCCCAATAACACTTTTATTTTTCTGTATTTAGAGCTGTATGAGGGCTCGTTTTTGTGCGGCGATATGTAGTTTTTATCTGTGCCATTTTTTTTATGGGACTTTTTACTATTTTTTTTCCTGATATATATATATATATATATATATATATATATATATATATATATATATAGTGACCATAAATCTACCAATTATATATATTTTTTAGAATGAACATGTTCATTCTTTCGGTAGTGTCTGGGATCCGGAATTCTTTAGTGTGAATAGAGTAGCAGAATACCATTGAGAGCAATTGAAGGCTGCTGCACCGTATTTTAAAGAGCAGAATTCTGCATAAAAAATACTGGGCCCCAAATCTCTTCTGGTGCGCGTCCTCAAATTTTAAGAATCAGATGAAGGGATTTTCTTAAAGTAGTACTCCGCCCCTAGATATCTTATCCCCTATCCGTGTAGCACCCGGCATTCTAAAATGTTACGCAAGGCCTCCTTGTTACATCACGCCACGCCCCCTCCATTCATGTCTATAGGAGGCGTCCGCCACGCCCCCCTCCCAAAGACATGAATGGAGGGGATGTGACATGATGTCACAAGGGGGCGTGGCGTGACATTACGTCTCCTGTGGCGGGAACCCAGCGGATATGGGATAAGTTTACTTTTGCTGGAGTTCTCCTTTAAGGTCCTCCTACAAAAGTTCACTTAAAAATATTCACGTGTATGTGTGGAAAGGAAGCGGTATTGAAGGAATATGGATCTTTTAAGATGAGGTTTGTTACTAGAAAATATTGCAATATATAAGATTTTTTTTTTGCCCATATTACATCTAGTGACGCACAGGTGACATCTTCTCTGGTCGCAGTCATCCTCTTTCCTTTTTTTACCCCATCAGTCTAAAACTGCCATAATGACATCTTTCAGCCAAAACCCATTGCTTCAACATCTGATTGACATACATAGTTACATAGTTACATAGTTAGTATGGTTGAAAAAAGACATACGTCCATCAAGTCCAACCAGGGAATTGAAGGGAAGGATGTAAGGGGATAAGGGAAAGGGATATAGTTTTATAATTCTGCATAAGCATTAATGTTATTTTGTTCCAGGAATGTATCTAACCCTGTTTTAAAGCTGTTAATTGTTCCTGCTATGACCAGTTCCTGAGGTAGACCGTTCCATAAATTCACAGTCCTCACGGTAAAGAAGGCGTGTCGCCCCTTTAGACTAAACCTTTTCTTCTCCAGACGGAGGGAGTGCCCCCTCGTCCTTTGGGGGGGGTTTAACCTGGAACAGTTTTTCTCCATATTTTTTGTATGGGCCATTTATATACTTATATACGTTTATCATATCCCCCCTTAAACGTCTCTTCTCAAGACTAAACAATTGTAACTCCTTTAATCGCTCCTCATAGCTAAGATGTTCCATGCCCCATATTAGTTTAGTCGCGCGTCTCTGCACCCTTTCCAACTCCGCAGTGTCCCTTTTATGAACAGGCGACCAAAACTGAACAGCATATTCCAGGTGAGGCCGTACCAATGCTTTATAAAGGGGGAGTATTATGTCCCTGTCCCTTGAGTCCATGCCTCTTTTTATACATGACAATATCCTGCCGGCTTTGGAAGCAGCAGCCTGACATTGCATGCTATTCTGTAGTCTGTGATCTACAAGTACACCCAGATCCTTCTCTACCAGTGACTCTGCCAGTTTAATCCCCCCTAAGACATACGATGCATGCAGGTTATTAGTACCCAGATGCATAACTTTACATTTATCCACATTGAACCTCATTTGCCAAGTGGATGCCCAGACACTTAGTCTATCCAAGTCATCTTGTAACTTATGCACATCCTCTATAGACTGTACTGTGCTACAAAGCTTGGTGTCATCTGCAAAGATAGAAACAGAGCTGTTAATACCATCCTCTATATCATTGATAAATAAATTAAACAGCAGCGGGCCCAGTACTGAACCTTGGGGTACACCACTAATAACCGGGGACCAATCAGAGTACGAATCATTGACCACCACTCTCTGGGTACGATCCATGAGCCAGTGTTCAATCCAGTTACAAACTAAAGTTTCCAAGCCCAAGGACCTTAACTTACCTGTCAGATGTCTGTGAGGGACAGTATCAAACGCTTTGGCAAAATCCAGAAACACTATATCCACAGCCATTCCTCTGTCAAGGCTTCTACTCACCTCTTCATAAAAGCAAATTAGATTGGTTTGACAACTTCTATCCTTAGTAAACCCATGCTGGCTATCACTTATAATACTATTATCCCCTATGTATTCCTGTATGTAATCCCTTATAAGTCCTTCAAACAATTTACCCACAATGCACGTTAAACTTACCGGTCTATAATTGCCTGGCGAAGACCTAGAGCCCTTCTTGAAGATTGGTACCACATTAGCCTTGCGCCAGTCCCTTGGCACAATACCAGACACCAGAGAATCTCTAAATATCATGAACAAGGGTACAGATATTACTGAACTTACCTCTCTAAGAACTCTTGGGTGTAGTCCATCCGGCCCTGGAGATTTGCTTACATTTACTTTACTTAACTTACCTTGTACCATCTCTACATTAAGCCAGTTCAATACATTACATGATGTGTTACCAGCACTGACCTGACCAATGTCAGCTCCTTCTTCCATAGTACATACATAACTAAAGAACCCATTCAGTAGCTCCGCCTTCTCTTGATCGCCCGTGACAACCTCCCCATTATCATTATTAAGGGGTCCTACATGCTCTGTCCTTGGTTTTTTTGTATTTATATATCTAAAAAAATATTTAGGATTAGTTTTGCTTTCTTCGGCCACCTGTCTCTCATTTTGAATTTTTGCTGTTTTTATTAAATTTTTACAGATTTTATTAAGCTCCTTGTACTGTTTAAATGTTATAGCTGACCCATCAGATTTGTATTTTTTGAAGGCTATTTTTTTGTCGTTTATCGCTCTTTTAACCTCATTTGTCAGCCATGTAGGATTTAGTTTTAATCGTTTATATTTGTTCCCCTTTGGTATATATTTTGCTGTATAGTTATTTAGAGTCGATTTAAAGATGTCCCATTTACCTTCTGCATCAGCATTTGAGAACACCTCCCCCCAGTCTATGTCCTGTAGTGCAGCCCTCAACCCAGGGAAGTTTGCCTTTTTAAAGTTATATGTTTTTGCTTTCCCCGTCTGTCTTTGATTTCTACATTTTAAGTCAAAAGTAACTATATTGTGGTCGCTATTACCAAGGTTTTCCCTCACAGTTACATTACCAACCAGCTCTGCGTTGTTGGAAATGATCAGATCCAACAAGGCATCACTTCTTGTTGGGTCCTCCACAAACTGGCCCATAAAATTATCCTGCAATAAATTTAGGAATTTTCTCCCCTTTGTAGTTTTAGCCAACCCCCGGCCCCAATCTATATCTGGATAGTTAAAATCTCCCATTATTACCACTGTACCTGCCCGGGCGGCCCTCTCTATTTGTTTATACAGCCGACCTTCTATCTCTTCAGTGATATTAGGGGGTCTGTAAATTACACCAAATATAATTTTTTCAGTATTTCCCTCCTTTTGTAATTCTACCCACAGTGATTCCACATCCTCAGAATCATCACACACTATGGCATCGTTCACACTGACTTTCATACCACTTCTAACATACAGACAGACTCCACCACCTTTTCTGTTCATTCTATCCTTGCGAAACAATGTAAACCCCTGCAGATTAACAGCCCAGTCATGCGAGGAGTCCAGCCATGTCTCAGTGACCCCAACTATATCAATATGTTCCTCCAGTATCAAGGCCTCAAGCTCCCCAATTTTATTTGCTAGGCTTCTGGCATTTGTGAACATACACTTTACATTTCCATTAAGTTTTACACATATAGTCTCACTAATGGGATTTTCAGAGTTATTGGGGTTAATGTCATTTTTTGAGTTATAAGGGCTAATTGTACTATTTAAGTTATTGGTTCTAATGGGATTTTTTGAGTTATTGGGTCTAACGTTATTATTTAAGTTATTGGGGCTAATGGGATTTTTTGCGTTATTGCGTCTAACGTTGTTATTTAAGTTATTGGGGCTAACGGTATTTTTTGAGTTATTGGGGCTTATTGTAGTTATTGAGTTATTGGGGCTAATGGAATTTTTTGAATTATTGGGATTACAATTTTTCGGGCTACATTTATTTTTACAGCTGGTTTGTAACGCATGAATCTCCTTATCCACTGTTCTTAACCTCCCCCCACAGGACTCCTCTCCACCCGCCATTATGTCCTGACCCCTCTCTAACCTATCCATCCCACTGTCTGCTTTCTTTGCTTTATTATCCTCCCCCCACTCACCTAGTTTAAATACTCAGCCACCCCTTCCAGGATTCTCTCCCCCAGCACAGCAGACCCCCTTCCATTCAGGTGCAAATTATCCGTAGAATAGAGTTTGTACCCCAATGAAAAGTCAGCCCAGTGCTCTAAAAACCCAAACCCTTCCCCCTCACACCACGACTTAAGCCATGCATTTAACTCCCTAAGCTCCCGCTGTCTTTCCTGCGATGCGCATGGCACAGGAAGTATTCCAGAGAACACAACCTTAGAGGTCCTTCCCTTCAGCTTGGCACCTAGTTCCTTGTAATTATTCTTCAAGGACCTCCACCTACCATGTATTCTGTCGTTGGTTCCCACATGGACCACGACAGCTGGGTCATCCCCAGCCCCCCCTAGTAATTTGTCCACCCTTTCCACCACATGCCGAACCCTGGCACCAGGGAGACAGCAAACCATTCGGTTGAGGTGGTCTTGGCGACAAATTATTCTATCCGTCTTCCTGATTATAGAGTCCCCTACCACAACTAACTGTCTTGGCCTACCTGCGTTACCATCCCCCACACTACTAGTTGAGCTGTTCCCCCGGCTGTTAGGGAGACCAGTATCCACTAGGGTTGTCATCTCTGATACTGAGGCCCTCGCATCATCGCCCAACTTGGCAATTTTACTTGGGAGATCAGAAGCAGAAGTGACCTTCCTTTTCCTTGCCCCCTTTCCAGTCCCTCTAACTACATTAACCCAGCTCCCTACTTGGGCCTCCTGGCTAGTTTCTCCAACCTCCATTTCTACCCCACTAACTGCTTGCTCTGTAAGATTGTCAATCGCCCTCAATGTTGCATTTTGCTCCTCTAGATCTCTAATACGAGCTTCCAGGTGGGCAACATGCTCACATTTGTCACAGCGGTATTCACCCTGAAGCTGCTGCTCCAGAGATGTATACATGTGGCACAATGTGCACTGAAGAAAACCTCCAATCCTGCTGTCCATATCCTTGGTGACAAACAGCTGTTATTAACTATTAAGAAAAACTACTTTTATCAAGGGAGTGTGAAACGTACAGTTACAGTGGGTCCTGCTTACAACTCCTGATTTCTAAACTTCTGCTTATAAAACTTCTCAAATGTAACACTTAATAATACCACACTTTAGAATACAGACCCAGCTTCAGCTAGACTCAGTCATCTTAGACTCCCCATCTATAGGACCTCAAACTGTAATAATGCCCCCTTGGTGTCCTGCACAGTAAAAATGGGTTGGTTAATAGGTCGTCCATTAAGAAGGTATATCCCCCATGGAAGGCAGGTAGTTTCCCCATAGGTAGATGTCCCACAGTAGTTACTACACTAATTAGGAAGTCCCCCCATAGACATGTTTGGCTTCAGGTTGGTAGCCCCCCTTCCCATAGGTAAATGCTTCCTTAAGTAGGTCGATTGATTCTCCACCACCAGTAGTTAAATAAATTAGTAGGTAGCTAAGTAGACAGAAAGGTAGGTAGCCTGGAAGGTCTATACATAGTCCGGAAGGTAGGTAGTTATGTAGCTTGATATGTAGGTAGGCAGGTAGCTAGCCGGGAAGCTATTCGGTAGGTAGCTAGAAGATAAACAGCCAGGAAGGTAGGTAGGTAGCCAAGTATGTAGGTAGCTTTATAGGTAGGTAGAGTGGGAAAAAAATGCATCTGGAAAAAGTGTCCTGGATTCCCCATTAGCAAGCAAGCGCACGCCTGTGTAGGATGTGCCCTGTCTCTGCCTCGGGATCTCTGGCAGTGGCAAACCTACTATTTGGTGGCCTACACCTCTCCCCCCCCCCTCTCCCCCCCAGGGTGTGCTTCCCTGGCGGGTATCAGGATAGTCAAAGCGTAGTTACACCACTGTATAGTAGTTATAAAATTCCCCTAAGGCTGTGTTAACATATTGCATTATTTGGTGCTTTTTTCTGTTTTTACCATAACTTTTCCAACATTCTGTCAAAGTTAGTGACATTTAACAGCATTTGTGCATACCATGGTAAAAACATATTATTTTTACCCCAATTTTTGAAAATCGCTGCAAAAACAGTTAAAATGTAGTAAAATCTGTGTAAAATGCAGTAAGAATTTAACGTGCAAACACAATCTATAGACTTTGAATCTTCATAAAACACCTCAGTTTGGATTATAGGTCAAATCATTTTCACCTAGTGGCAATATTAAACTCAAGCACTAGCAGCCTGATTAGAAGACATGGTGCAATGATCAATCACCACCCCCTAAATGGTTGTAGTTTTTTTGGGCGCAGGGTTTTTTGCACTAGAAGTCCCCTTTTTTTTAAATTTAGTTTAGTTTTATATTTTTATATTTTTGTTCTTAGGGTGGGTTAGGGTAGGAAGTCCCGCTCCACACCTCATGCAGCACACACACCAATAAAATTTTCCCCCACACATACATACACTTCACCCCCCAAAGAGTTTTCAGCAGAGGAGACATATGCGATATTTGCCTCCGACACTGAAAGCGCCGCAGAGGACAAGGAAGACCCCACCTTCCTTATTTCTTCCGTGTCCACCTCATCATCTTCTGATGATGACCCACCAAGGCAGCAGAGACGCCGCCATGCGAGGCAATAAACTTCCTCTGCTCCTGACCTTGTGCCCCATGCTAGTATGATTCCCCCTGGCGCTCATACTAGTTAATCACCCCAGCCAAGTTTACTGGTGCCCCGTACTGGTGAACTTGTCTGGACTGAGCCATCGGACCATGAGCCCGTGGTTCCTGAGTTTGTTGGCGACTCAGGAATCAAGATTGACATAGTCGGGTTCACTGAAATTGACTATTTTAGTTATTTTTTCAGTGACAACTTTGTCAATCTAATGGTTGAGCAGATGAACCTGTATGTCCAACAGTTTGTCTTCGCAAACCTGGGCCCCTTTTTAGCTATGCCTGGTGGATGGTTCCAAGTCAATGCAGATGAAATGAGGACCTTTTGGGGCCTATTGCTGCATATGGGCCTAGTTAAAAAACCAAAGGTCAGTCAGTACTGGAGTGGGGACCTCCTCTACCAGACCCCACTCTACAGTATGGCCATGACCCATCCCTGGTTTGAGGCCATTCAGAAATGTTTGCTTTATGCTGATAATGTGGCATGTCCCCCCGAACTGATCCCGCGTATGACAGCCTGTATAAAATCAGGCCGGTCATCAATCACTTCGGGGCCAAATTTTGGAAGGGCTATGTCCCTGGAAGGGAGGTCGCTATTGATGAGTCTCTCATCAGCTTTGAGGGAAGTCGCAGTTTCCGGCAATACATCCCAACCAAGCGGGCGCGATATGGCGTGAAGATGTATAAACTTTGCGAGAGTACCTCAGGGTACACTTGCAAGTTTATGGTGTATGAGGGACCCATATAGTGTATGGGGTATTAAACCCCCAGAATGTCCCCCCACTCTGGATGTTAGCAGGAAAACTGCACCCATTGCTTGATAAGGATTACCACCTTTACATGGATAACTTTTATACTAGTATCCCTGTCTTCTCATCCCTCGCCGCTAGATCCACGCTCGCTTGTGGTACAGTCCGGAAGAATCAAAGAGGTCTTCCTTCCTATCCCCTACTGTCACGATGCCGGCTGGCAGGTAGTGGACCCTCTGTGCCAGAGAGGGATTGGCGTGGACCGTGCTAGTGGACCGGTTCTAAGCCACTACTGGTTTTCACCAGAGCCCGCCGCAAAGCGGGATGGTCTTGCTGCGGCGGTAGTGACCAGGTCGTATCCACTAGCAACGGCTCACCTCTCTGGCTGCTGAAGATAGGCGCGGTACAAGGGAGTAGGCAGAAGCAAGGTCGGACGTAGCAGAAGGTCGGGGCAGGCAGCAAGGATCGTAGTCAGGGGCAACGGCAGAAGGTCTGGAAACACAGGCAAGGAACACACAAGGAACGCTTTCACTGGCACTAAGGCAACAAGATCCGGCAAGGGAGTGCAAGGGAAGTGAGGTAATATAGGGAAGTGCACAGGTGAAAACCCTAATTGGAACCACTGCGCCAATCAGCGGCGCAGTGGCCCTTTAAATCGCAGAGACCCGGCGCGCGCGCGCCCTAGGGAGCGGGGCCGCGCGCGCCGGGACAGAACAGACGGGGAGCGAGTCAGGTAGGGGAGCCGGGGTGCGCATCGCGAGCGGGCGCTACCCGCATCGCGAATCGCATCCCGGCTGGCAGCAGGATCGCAGCGCCCCGGGTCAGAGGACGTGACCGGAGCGCTGCAGCGGAGGGAGTGAAGCGAGCGCTCCGGGGAGGAGCGGGGACCCGGAGCGCTCGGCGTAACAGTACCCCCCCCCTTGGGTCTCCCCCTCTTCTTGGAGCCTGAGAACCTGAGGAGCAGACTTTTGTCAAGGATGTTGTCCTCAGGTTCCCAGGATCTCTCTTCAGGACCACAACCCTCCCAGTCTACTAAAAAAAAATTTTTCCCTCTGACCTTTTTGGCAGCCAAAATTTCCTTGACCGAGAAGACGTCCGAGGAGCCGGAAACAGGAGTGGGAGGAACAGATTTGGGAGAAAAACGGTTGAGGATGAGTGGTTTGAGAAGAGAGACGTGAAAGGCATTAGGGATACGAAGAGAAGGAGGAAGAAGAAGTTTATAAGAGACAGGATTAATTTGACACAAAATTTTGAAAGGACCAAGATAGCGTGGTCCCAACTTGTAGCTAGGGACACGGAAGCGGACATATTTAGCGGAGAGCCATACCTTGTCTCCAGGGGAAAAAACGGGGGGAGCTCTTCTTTTCTTATCCGCGAACCTCTTCATGCGTGAAGAAGCCTGTAAGAGAGAATTTTGGGTCTCTCTCCATATAATGGAAAGGTCACGAGAAATTTCATCCACAGCGGGCAGACCAGAGGGCAAGGGGGTAGGGAGGGGGGGAAGAGGGTGACGGCCGTACACCACGAAAAATGGGGATTTGGAGGAAGATTCAGAGACCCTGAAGTTATACGAAAATTCGGCCCATGGAAGGAGATCTGCCCAGTCATCCTGGCGGGAGGAAACAAAATGTCGCAAATAATCACCCAGGATCTGGTTAATTCTTTCTACTTGTCCATTGGACTGGGGATGATATGCAGAGGAAAAATTTAATTTAATCTTGAGTTGTTTACAGAGAGCCCTCCAGAATTTAGACACGAATTGGACCCCTCTATCCGAGACAATCTGCGTAGGCAACCCGTGAAGACGAAAAATGTGTACAAAAAATTGTTTAGCCAACTGAGGCGCAGAAGGAAGACCAGGAAGAGGGATGAAATGTGCCATTTTGGAGAATCGATCAACGACCACCCAAATAACGGTGTTGCCACGGGAAGGGGGTAAATCAGTAATAAAATCCATACCAATCAGAGACCAAGGCTGTTCGGGGACAGGCAGAGGATGAAGAAAACCAGCGGGCTTCTGGCGAGGAGTCTTATCCCGGGCACAGATAGTGCAGGCTCGCACAAAGTCCCCAACATCCGTCTCCAGAGTCGGCCACCAATAGAAGCGGGAGATGAGTTGCACAGATTTCTTGATGCCCGCATGACCTGCGAGATGGGAGGAGTGACCCCATTTGAGGATTCCGAGGCGTTGGCGTGGAGAAACAAAGGTCTTTCCTGGAGGAGTCTGCCTGATGGAGGCAGGAGAAGTGGAGATCAGGCAGTCAGGTGGAATGATGTGCTGCGGAGGGAGATCAACTTCTGAGGCATCCGAGGAACGAGAGAGAGCATCGGCCCTAATGTTCTTATCGGCAGGACGAAAGTGAATCTCAAAATTAAATCGGGCAAAGAACAGAGACCACCGGGCCTGGCGAGGATTCAGCCGTTGGGCCGACTGGAGGTAGGAGAGGTTCTTGTGGTCGGTGTAGATAATAACAGGAAATCTTGATCCCTCCAGCAGATGCCTCCATTCCTCAAGTGCTAATTTAATGGCTAGAAGCTCTCGATCCCCGATGGAGTAGTTCCTCTCCGCTGGAGAGAAGGTCCTAGAGAAAAAACCACAAGTGACAGCATGCCCGGAAGGATTTTTTTGTAGAAGAACAGCTCCAGCTCCTACTGAGGAGGCATCAACCTCCAATAGGAAGGGTTTGGAAGGGTCAGGTCTGGAGAGCACGGGAGCCGAAGAAAAGGCAGACTTGAGTCGTTTAAAGGAGTCTTCTGCTTGAGGAGGCCAGGACTTGGGATCAGCATTTTTCTTGGTTAAAGCCACGATAGGAGCCACAATGGTAGAAAAATGTGGAATAAATTGCCTGTAATAATTGGCGAACCCCAAAAAGCGTTGGATAGCACGGAGTCCGGAGGGGCGTGGCCAATTTAAGACGGCAGAGAGTTTGTCTGGATCCATCTGTAGTCCCTGGCCAGAGACCAAATATCCTAGAAAAGGAAGAGATTGGCATTCAAACAGACATTTCTCAATTTTGGCATAGAGTTGGTTGTCACGAAGTCTCTGAAGAACCATACGGACATGCTGGCGGTGTTCTTCTAGATTGGCAGAAAAAATTAGGATATCGTCCAGATATACCACAACACAGGAGTATAACAGATCACGAAAAATTTCATTGACAAAGTCTTGGAAGACGGCAGGGGCATTGCACAGTCCAAAGGGCATGACCAGATACTCAAAGTGTCCATCTCTGGTGTTAAATGCAGTTTTCCACTCGTCCCCCTCTCTGATGCGGATGAGGTTATAGGCGCCTCTTAAGTCCAATTTAGTGAAGATGTGGGCACCTTGGAGGCGATCAAAGAGTTCAGAGATGAGGGGTAAGGGGTAGCGGTTCTTAACCGTGATTTTATTAAGACCGCGGTAGTCAATGCAAGGACGTAGGGAGCCATCTTTTTTGGACACAAAGAAAAATCCGGCTCCGGCAGGAGAGGAGGATTTACGGATAAAGCCCTTTTTTAGATTCTCCTGGACGTATTCGGACATGGCAAGAGTCTCTGGGGCAGAGAGAGGATAAATTCTGCCCCGGGGTGGAGTAGTACCCGGGAGGAGGTCGATAGGGCAATCATAAGGCCTGTGAGGAGGTAGAGTCTCAGCTTGTTTTTTGCAGAAAACATCCGCGAAGTCCATATAGGCCTTAGGGAGACCGGTTACTGGAGGAACCACAGAGTTACGGCAAGGGTTACTGGGAACCGGTTTTAGACAGTTCTTGGAACAAGAGGACCCCCAACTCTTGATCTCCCCAGTGGACCAATCCAGGGTTGGGGAATGAAGTTGAAGCCAGGGAAGTCCAAGGAGAATCTCCGAGGTGCAATTGGGGAGGACCAAAAGTTCAATCCTCTCATGATGAGATCCGATGCTCATAAGAAGGGGCTCCGTGCGGAAACGTATGGTACAGTCCAATCTTTCATTATTTACACAATTGATGTAGAGGGGTCTGGCGAGACTGGTCACTGGGATGTTGAACCTGTTGACGAGAGAGGCCAAAATAAAATTTCCTGCAGATCCAGAGTCCAAGAAGGCCACTGTAGAGAAGGAGAAGGCAGAGGCAGACATCCGCACAGGCACAGTAAGACGTGGAGAAGCAGAGTAGACATCAAGGACTGTCTCACCTTTGTGCGGAGTCAGCGTACGTCTTTCCAGGCGGGGAGGACGGATAGGACAATCCCTCAGGAAGTGTTCGGTACTAGCACAGTACAGGCAGAGGTTCTCCATACGGCGTCGTGTCCTCTCTTGAGGTGTCAGGCGAGACCGGTCGACCTGCATAGCCTCCACGGCGGGAGGCACAGGAACAGATTGCAGGGGACCAGAGGAGAGAGGAGCCGAGGAGACGAAACGCCTCGTGCGAACAGAGTCCATATCTTGGCGGAGTTCCTGACGCCTTTCAGAAAAACGCATGTCAATGCGAGTGGCTAGGTGAATAAGTTCATGTAGATTAGCAGGAATTTCTCGTGCGGCCAGAACATCTTTAATGTTGCTGGATAGGCCTTTTTTGAAGGTCGCGCAGAGGGCCTCATTATTCCAGGACAATTCTGAAGCAAGTGTACGGAATTGTACGGCATACTCGCCAACGGAAGAATTACCCTGGACCAGGTTCAACAGGGCAGTCTCAGCAGAAGAGGCTCGGGCAGGTTCCTCAAAGACACTTCGGATTTCCGAGAAGAAGGAGTGTACAGAGGCAGTGACGGGGTCATTGCGGTCCCAGAGCGGTGTGGCCCATGACAGGGCTTTTCCGGACAGAAGACTGACTACGAAAGCCACCTTAGACCTTTCAGTGGGAAACAGGTCCGACATCATCTCCAGATGCAGGGAACATTGGGAAAGAAAGCCACGGCAAAACTTAGAGTCCCCATCAAATTTATCCGGCAAGGATAAGCGTATCCCAGGAGCGGCCACTCGCTGCGGAGGAGGTGCAGGAGCTGGCGGAGGAGATGACTGCTGAAGCTGTGGTAGCAACTGTTGTAGCATAACGGTCAGTTGAGACAGCTGTTGGCCTTGTTGCGCTATCTGTTGTGACTGCTGGGCGACCACCGTGGTGAGGTCAGCGACAACTGGCAGAGGAACTTCAGCGGGATCCATGGCCGGATCTACTGTCACGATGCCGGCTGGCAGGTAGTGGACCCTCTGTGCCAGAGAGGGATTGGCGTGGACCGTGCTAGTGGACCGGTTCTAAGCCACTACTGGTTTTCACCAGAGCCCGCCGCAAAGCGGGATGGTCTTGCTGCGGCGGTAGTGACCAGGTCGTATCCACTAGCAACGGCTCACCTCTCTGGCTGCTGAAGATAGGCGCGGTACAAGGGAGTAGGCAGAAGCAAGGTCGGACGTAGCAGAAGGTCGGGGCAGGCAGCAAGGATCGTAGTCAGGGGCAACGGCAGAAGGTCTGGAAACACAGGCAAGGAACACACAAGGAACGCTTTCACTGGCACTAAGGCAACAAGATCCGGCAAGGGAGTGCAAGGGAAGTGAGGTAATATAGGGAAGTGCACAGGTGAAAACCCTAATTGGAACCACTGCGCCAATCAGCGGCGCAGTGGCCCTTTAAATCGCAGAGACCCGGCGCGCGCGCGCCCTAGGGAGCGGGGCCGCGCGCGCCGGGACAGAACAGACGGGGAGCGAGTCAGGTAGGGGAGCCGGGGTGCGCATCGCGAGCGGGCGCTACCCGCATCGCGAATCGCATCCCGGCTGGCAGCAGGATCGCAGCGCCCCGGGTCAGAGGACGTGACCGGAGCGCTGCAGCGGAGGGAGTGAAGCGAGCGCTCCGGGGAGGAGCGGGGACCCGGAGCGCTCGGCGTAACACCTACAGACTCCTAGGCCTCGGGGTGAGTCCCGTGCCTGTTTCCCATGAAAACCTGTTGCTGGTCAGGTATAAGGACAAGAGGGATGTCCTTATGCTCACCATAATTCATGGGAACAGCAGGTCCTTAAGTCTGATTGTATTCTGGACTACAATTGGTATATGGGGAGTTGATCTCTCTGATCAAGTCCTCAAGCCATATAATGCCATGTTGAAAACACAGACATGGTACAGAAAAGTTGCATGGTACAGGTTGCCATGTACAACTCTTTTGTACTGTCCCAGTACGCTGGCAGCACAGGGACATTCCTGCAGTTCCAAGAGGAAGTTCTAAAGGCCCTAGTCTTTGGTGACCGCCAAAGAGCAGGCCAAAGCACCTCTGGAACTTCGGTTCCCCGGCCAACATTTTCCAGGTGAGGTCCCCCACTCTGGAAAGAAGGGACGATCCCAGAAAAAATGCAGAGTGTGTCGCAAGAGGGGGATTTGGAAGGATTATTTTGGTTTATACCAGCAATTCAGTGTTAAAAAATCAATTATTTAACTTTTACGGCCCACTGTTCAAAAAACATGTGAGGTGTAAGTACTCACTATAACCCTTGTTACGTTCCTTGAGTGGTGTACATTCCAAAATGGTGTAACGTGTGGGGTTTCTGCTGTTCTTGCACAATGGGGGCTTTGTAAATGCACATGGCACCCGACTTCAATTCCAACAAACTTTTCACTCCAAAAGCCCAATGGCGCTCCTTCTATTCTGAGCATTGCAGTGTGCCTGCAGAGCACTTTACGTCCACATATGGGGTATTTTCTGTATCAGGCAAATTTGCACTACAAATTTTGGGGGCCTTTTCCCCTATTACCCAATGTGAAAATGAAACATTTGGGGTAACACTAACAATATAGTGAGAAAAATGCAATTTTTCACTTTTATGGCTCACTGTTCAAAAAACCTGTAAGTACTCACTGTAACCCTTGTTATGTTCCTGGAGGGGTGTAGTTTCCAAAATGGTGTTAAATGTGGGGGGTTTCTTCTGTTTTTGGCTCAATGGGAGGTTTGTAAATGCACATGGCCCCGACTTTAATTCCTGCAAAATTATCTCTCCAAAAGTCCAATGACGCTCCTTCTGTTCTGAGACCTGTAGTGCGCCAACAGAGCACTTAATGTCCACATATATTGGGCTTCCAATTTTGGGGTCCGCTTTCTCCTATTGCACCATGTGAAAATAAAAAATTTGGAGTAACACCATAATTTTAGTGTTAAAATTTTTTTTTTTTATTTTCTTGTCCAAGTTCAACGTAAACCCGTCAAACACCTGTGAGGTGTTAAGGCTCATTGTACTCCTTGTTACGTTCATTGAGGGGTGTAGTTTTCAAAATAGTATGCCATGTGTAGGTTTTTTATTTGCTGTTCTGGCACCCTGGAGACTTTCTAAACGCAACGTGCCCCCCAAAAACCATTTCAGCAAAATTCTCTTTCAAAAAGCCATATTTTGCTCCTTGTCTTCTGAGTATTGTATTGCGCCAGCAGAGCACTTAATGTCCACGTATGGGATATTTCTATACTCGAATTTTGGGGGGCATTTTCTCCTATTACCCCTTGTGAAAAAGAAAAATTTGGGGTAACAACATCAGTTTAGTGTTAAAAATCTAATTTTCCATCTTCACATTCAACTTCAATGCAAAGTCGTGAAACACCTTTGAGGTGTTAAGGCTCACTATACCCCTGGTTACGTTTCTTGAGGGGTGTATATTTTTTGCTGTTCTGGCACCATGGGGGCTTTCTAAATGCAACATGGCCCCCAAAAACCATGACAGCAAAATTTTTTTTTTTTTTTTTAAATCCCACAGTTGCTCTTTCCCTCTTGAGCCATGTTGTGAGCCCACAGAGCACTTTATGTCAACATATGAGGTATTTCCCTGCTCGAGTGAAATTGGGCTACAAATTTTGGAGAGCTTTCTATCCTTATACCACTTTAAAAAAAATGGGGCTACAAGAACATGTTAGTGTAAAAAATGCAGATTTTGATTTTTGTCCTCCACTTTGCTGCTATTCTTGTGAAACACCTAAAGGGTTAACACACTTTCTGAATGTCATTTTGAATACTGTAAGGAGTGTAGTTTCTATAATGAGGTCATTTATGGGGTAAGGCCCCTGAAATCCACTTCAAACTTAACTGGTCCTAGAAAAATTCATATTTTGAAATTTTCTTGACAATTTAGAAAATTGCTGCTTTACTTTGAAGCCCTCTAATGTCTTCAAAAAGTAAAGACATGTCAACTTTATGATGCCAACATAAAGTAGACATATTGTATTTGTGAATCAATATATACTTTATTTGGAATATCCATTTTCCTTACAAGCAGAGAGTTTCAAAGTTAGAAAAATTCTAAATTTTCATGAAATTTGGGGATTTTTCACCAAGAAAGTATGCAAGTAACAATGAAAATTTACCACTATGTTAAAGTAGAATATGTTGGAATCAGAATAAAAGGTAAAAACATCTCAGAATAATTGATACAGGGTGGGCCGTTTATATAGATACACCTTAAAAAAATGGGAATGGTTGGTGATATTAACTTCCTGTTTGTGGCACATTAGTATATGTGAGGGGGGAAACTTTTCAAGAAGGTTGTTGACCATGGCGGACATTTTAAAGTCGGCCATTTTGAATCCAACTTTTGTTTTTTTCAATAGGAAGAGGGTCATGTGACACATCAAACTTATTGGGATTTTTACAAGAAAAACTGATGTGCTTGGTTTTAACATAACTTTATTCTTTCATGAGTCATTTACAAGTTTCTGACCACTTATAAAATGTTTTCAATGTGCTGCCCATTGTGTTGGATTGTCAATGCAACCCTCTTCTCACACTCTTCACACACTGATAGCAACACCGCAGGAGAAATGCTAGCACAGGCTTCCAGTATCCGTATACACTGCTATATACTACTATATACATCGCAGGAGAAATGCTAGCACAGGCTTCCAGTATCCGTAGTTTCAGGGGCTGCACATCTCGTATCTTCACAGCATAGACAATTGCCTTCAGATGACCCCAAAGAAAAAAGTCTAAGGGGGGCAGATCAGGAGAACTTGGGGGCCATTCAACTGGCCCATGACGACCAATCCACTTTCCAGGAAACTGTTCCTCTAGGAATGCTCGGACCTGACACCCATAATGTGGTGGTGCACCATCTTGCTGGAAAAACTCAGGGAACGTGCCAGCTTCAGTGCATAAAGAGGGAAACACATCATCATGTAGCAATTTCACATATCCAGTGGCCTTGAGGTTTCCATTGATGAAGAATGGCCCCACTATCTTTGTACCCCATATACCACACCATACCATCAATTTTTGTGTTCCAACAGTCTTGGAGGGATCTATCCAATGTGGGTTAGTGTCAGACCAATAGAGGTGGTTTTGTTTGTTAACTTCACCATTCACATAAAAGTTTGCCTCATCACTGAACAAAATCTTCTGTGTAAACTGAGGGTCCTGTTCCAATTTTTGTTTTGCCCATTCTGCAGCACCTGAAACTACGGATACTGGAAGCCTGTGCTAGCATTTCTCCTGCGGTGTTGCTATCAGTGTGTGAAGAGAGGGAGAAGAGGGTTGCATTGACAATCCAACACAATGGGCAGCACATTGAACACATTTTATAAGTGGTCAGAAACTTGTAAATAATTCATGAAAGAATAAAGCACATCATTGTTTTTCTTGTGAAATTCCCAATAAGTTTGATGTGTCACATGACCCTCTTCCTATTGAAAAACAAAAGTTGGATTCAAAATGGCCGACTTCAAATTGGCCGCCATGGTCACCACCCATCTTGTAAAGTTTCCCCCCCTCACATATACTAGTGTGCCACAAACAGGAAGTTAATATCACCAACCATTCCGATTTTATTAAGGTGTATCCATATAAATGGCCCACCCTGTATATAAAGTGACAGTGGTCACTTAAAGTCCTTAAAGGGGTACTCCAGCGCTTAGACATCTTATCCCGTATCCAAAGGATAGGGGATAAGATGCCTGATCAGGGGGTCCCACCGCTGGGGACCCCCGTGTTCTTGCACACAGCACCCCAGTTAAAATCAGTCCCCGGAGCATGTTCGCTCCGAGTCTGATTACCGGCGACCACGGGGCAGGCAGCGTGTGTCACGCCCCCTCCCATAGGCTTGCATTGAGGGGCGGAGCGTGACGTCACACGGCGGTGGAGGCGTGACATCACACGCCATCGGCCCACGTGGTCGACGGTAATCAGACCCGGAGCGAACATGCTCCGGGGACTGATTTTAACTGAGGTGCTGCGTGCAAGATAACGGGGGTCCTCAGCGGCGGGACCCCCGCAATCAGGCATCTTATCCCCTATCCTTTGAATAGGGGATAAGATGTCTATGCGCCGGAGTACCCGGGGTTAAAGGGGCACTCTGTCCCTAGACTTCTTATCCCCTATCCAAAGGATAGGGGATAAGATGTCTGATCGCGATCTTGGCTGCGGCACCCCAGATATCAGGTGCAAGGAGTGATCTTTGCTCTGTGCCGGATGACTGGTAATGCAGGGCGGAGGCTTGTGACGTTCCGGCCATGAGCCCTCAATGCAAGTCTATGGGAGGAGGCGTGACGACTGTTACGCTACCTACCATAGACTTGCATTGAAGGGGCGTGGCCGTGATGTCACGGGCTGGGGGTGGCCGTGACGTCACAAGCCTCCGGCGCTGAACCCGATACTCTAAACAAACGCCGGGTGCAGCACAGAGAACGCAGGGGGTCCCCAGCGGCAGGACCCCCGCAATCAGACATCATATCCCCTATACTTTGGATAGGGGATAAGATGTCTAAAGCGGACTACACCTTTAAGTACTTATAATTATTAAGGATTATTTCTTTATTTTGTGGAAAAGGAGGTCTAATATTATAGGTATATTATACGTGGATTTTTACATTTACAGCAAAACACTGAGAGCATGATACCTGTAAAATGTCAAGACAAGGTGAAAAGTCTCAGCTTTTCTGACAGAGAGTGAACAATGTAGGTAGAGTCACTGCCTGTTCTCCGCACACTGACAGATGTCAGCGGATAACAAACAGCACAGAGACGCCGTACAATCAGCATAATTATCCTTTTCAACCATCATTACATCAGGTAAGTGGCTGCACAAATGGCCCCGGCCACTGGTAATTGCTCTGAAATTTAAGGAGGTCGCAGTTCAACAGGAGAAGATAAAGAAAAGGAGCAAGTAAGCGTGCAGCAGAGCTGAACGGAGGCCGAAAGAAATCGCCTCATTAATGTGGAATCATCCCTGGAAAAAGTTGTAGCTCCTGCCATTGTCACACAATAGATAGGTATTTGTAAAAGGAACACAATTCTGTTTCTTGTTACCTTAGCTGGGAAAGATAAGTGACAACCTGGGGCAACTATGTCATCTTCCCCTGATGATAATAGTATAATTTGGAATGTATTAAAATTTATTATTTTGGTAAGTCCTATGTTTGGGCCTGGATTTTATGGAATGAAAGGAAGGTTATCAGTGGGGCTTTTCATCCACTTCCTGGGACACTCCAGGTTTAAAAACAAGCCCTGTTCAGCACAGGTGCTGAAGCCAGCTCATCAACTGGCCTCTAAGTATAGCTGGGTTTCAGGTTGTCTTGAAATGTTGTGAGGTACTGGACTTGAAGTCCTGAGGTGCTGACCTCTCCAGCGTGAAATGCCAGTGTGTAAGGTAACACATTTGAAGCTTTGTTTTTTTGGATAGCCAGTGGTAGGCCACTTGTATTTTAAGGGCAAAATAAAGTGTTAGTTAATGCTGGACAAGCAGGTTTAGCTTTTTCTTTTGTGCCAGAAACATCTTTGCACTGTGGTTACAATAACAGGAAGACAATATTAACAGAGACGATATTAACTGGGAGACGATATAACTCCTGCAATTGATTTACAAAGTAGACATATTCAATATTTCCAAGGTAATCAATAATAAAAAAAAAAAAGGAAACCACCTCTTCTTCCATTCTGTACCTGTATGCAGTAAGTAGCTATTCACACTGGTTTGTTTCTAAGAGAGTTTTCATTGTCAATTAGGAATCAACTGTGTGGCTCCTTTGGAACAAGATTATGTAGTCCCTGTGTCCTGCAGTAAAGTTAAAAGACATGTTTAGTATAGAGATGAGTGCATTTTAAAAAAATTTGATTCGGCTGATTGGCCTAATTTTCCAGAAAAATATAGTTCGATCAAAATTTATTTGCGGCAAATCGCTATTTATGGGCTACAAAGAGCCTTAATAGGGGTGTAGAACACTTTGCCTTGCCGTAACATGCATAGGGAGTGTGCTGTGTTAGTGAAATAATGCTGTTATTCAGTATGACTTACAGATTAGAGGCGTTGCTATTAGAATAACTGTCGCAGAGTGACACAATGACAGAGCCTGGAGGTGGGATCAGTATGAGGAGAACATATAGTGGCTGAATGAAGCAGCGTGAAGGTGGCGGCGGCATGAGGAGACCATATAGGCCTGAATGACACAGCGTGGAAGCGTTGGCAGCATGAGGAGACCATATAGTGCCAGAATGACAGCCTGGAGGTTGCAACAGCCTGAAGAGCCCATAGGGTCTCACAATTAAAAAGATTAAAGATATTTTAAATTGAAGATTTCAAATAGATGAACCTAAAATTTTTTATTTTATGTGCCAGCAGCATGAGGAGACCACATGGCGGCACAGTGCACAGCCTGGAGGTGGCAGCAGCATGAGGAGACAATATAGTGGCAGAATGACACGACCTGGCATTGTCGGCAGCAAGAGGAGACCATATAGTGGCTGAATGACACAACCTGGAAGTGGCGGCAGCAAAACGAGACCATATAGTGGCTAAATGATGCAGCCTGGAGATGGCAGAAGCATGAGGAGACCAACCATATAGTGGCTGAATGACACAGTCTGGAGTTGGTGGCAGCAAGAGGAGACCATATAGTGGCTGAATGACACAGCCTGGAGGTGTCGGAAGCATGAGTAGACCATTTAGTGACCGAATGGCATAGCCTGGAGTTGACGGCAGCAAGTGGAGACCATATAGTGGCTAAATGACAAAGCCTGGAGGTGGAGGAAGCATGTGGAGACCATATAGTGGCTGAGTGACACAGCCTGCACTTTACGGCCACAAGAGGCGACCATATAGTGGCTGAATGACACAGTCTGGAGTTGGCATCAGCATGAGGAGAACATATGATGGCAGAATGAGACAGCCTGGAGCTGGTATCAGCATGAGGAGAACATATGGTGGCAGAAGGAGACACCCTGGAGGTGGCATCAGCATGAGGAGAACATTTGGTAGTATGAGACAGCCTGGAGCTGGCATCAGCATGAGGAGAACATATAGTGGCAGAATGAGAAAGCCTGGAGCTGGTATCAGCATGAGGAGAACATATGGTGGCAGAATGAGACAGCTTAGAGCTGGCATCAGTAGGAGGAGAACATATGGTGGCAGTATGAGAAAGCCTGGAGCTGGCATCAGCATTAGGAGAACATATGGTGGCAGTATGAGACAGCCTGGGGCTGTCATCAGCAGCATCAGAAGTCCTGAAAATGACCCGGTGACAGAGTGGTGCGGTGGGTGGCAATACCAGTACCTGGTGATTAAGGTGGGGGAAAAAAGGAGAACTTGGCATCAGATGTGTGGCATTAGGTGGGTGGCAGGATCAGAATAGTAGCTGAAGCAGATAGGCAGAAGAAAACGGTCTCTTTTGTAAAAGTGTTAGTGTGCACAAGTAAGTATTGAGGATATGCATTACGTAAAACTTAACTTTTAATAATATTCTTTGGATAAAATATATGTACCCAAAATGTATATATTTTTTAAACAAATGGAAAGGTGTGCAAAAAACACCATGTGCCACCTACACCACCAAGTATTGATGTGATGCAAAGACCTCTAAAAGGTGGAAGTGAACCTCTCCCTATTTCCACCTACAAACTCTTCCATTTCCCAGGGTTTTTAGGTGGAAATAGGGAGAGGTTCCTGTGTGGGCCCTTATTAAGACAGGTAACACTTTCCCCGAAAAGGTGGAAGGGAACAATGTATTGTCCATTGTATGTATGGATACGCCCTTGCGTCCTGGTACTTAAGGACCAAGGGTGTACCTGTACACCCGTGGGAATTTCGATCCCCGCCGCTAGCCTAACAGGGATCGGAACGGGATGCCTGCTGAAATTCACACGGGCGAGGGTTTACAGCAAGTTTCCCACTTCAAGTTTGAGATGCGGCAAATTTTCCGCTGCAGCGCCCGTGTGAATATACCCTAAAAACACTACACTAACCCTAAATAAAGAGTAAAACACTACATATACTCTACACCCTTACACTGTCGCCTCCCCCCCCCAATAAAAGTTAAAAATGTCTTGTATGTCAGTTTGATGCAAGTATCAACAAAAATTTACCACTAACATAAAGTAGAATATGTCACGAAAAAACTATCTCTGAATCAAATTCATAAGTACAAGCATCCCAGAGTTATTAATGCTTAAAGTGACAGTGGTCTGAATTGAAAAAAATGCTCTGGTCCTTAGGGTCAAAATGGGCTTGGTCCCAAAGGGGTTAATTCCCTCCTTGGCAAGTGTTACTCGCCCTAAAAAGGGCGGCCCCCACACACAGGAAACTCTCCCTATTTCCACCTAAAAACCCTGGGAAATGGCAGAGTTTGTAGTTGGAAATAGGGAGAGGTTCCTATGTGGGGACGCCCTTTTTAGGGCGAGCAACACTTGCCAAGAAGGGAATTAATAGGGCGAGAATAGGGCCTTTTAGGGGAAATTTTACCCCCACCAGTTACAATGAACCATAGTTGTTCCCTTCCACCTTTTAGAGGTCTTTGCATCACATCAATACTTGGTGGTGAAGGTGGCACACCTTTCCTTTTCTTAGATATAAAAAAAAATTGGGGTCCAAATATTTTATCCTAAGAAAAGTTAAGTTTTAGCTAATACATATCCTCAATACTTATTTGTGGTCTCATGCGGAGGAATGTCTGTAACTGGGGAGCAGCACCTTAAATATGTTTAGCACTATCCATATTTGTGAAGTCCAATGTAGCAGAGGTGGATGGTGCACAGTGATATATCCTTTAAAGGTGGTGGGTGCCAGACCTCAAGCTCGACCACGGTTGATAATCCAATATAAACACATAGGAAGACGGCACTCCGACTGGTGTCCAAAATAAGTGGGTTTTATTGGTCCCAAAACAAACAAGTGATGAAACGTTTCGACCTAACAATAAGGCCTTTATCAAGCATCATAGACGTTTTGATAAAGACCTTATTGTTAGGTCGAAACGTTGCATCACTTGTATGTTTTGGGACCAATAAAAACCACTTATTTTGGACACCAGTCGGAGTGCCGTCTTCCTATGTTTTCAAATTTGTGAAGTGTTGGTGTGGCACCATGGTCAATCTACTTTGATGCATTAGACATTGGAGGGTGGAAATCCTGGCTGATCCATGCCTTATTCATCTTCACAAAGGTCAGTCCTACCACATTTTTCGTGGACAGATGAGTTCTCTTTGGGGTTACTATGGCCCCCGCTGCACTAAACACCTGCTCTGATGGCACACTACTGGCTGGACAGGACAGCTTTTTCAGGGCAAACTCTGCTCGTTGCAGCCACAAATCAAGTTTTGCTGCCCAGAAGTCCAGCGGATCTTCAAGGTGTGTTGGCATGGTCATGTCAAGGTATGCCACCACCTGCTGGTTCAGGTCCTTCTCCAGGTCTACCTGCTGCTGATGAGTTGCTTCACTATGCGGGTGAAGAAATCTACTCATCAGCAACTGTAGACTCAGGCTGCTACTGATGGAGCTGGTACTGCTTCTGCCACCCCACCCCTCCCCAGCAGCCATGGCAGTGGAAGGTGAGCACAGAGTGCCCCCAGAGTTAGACCTGCGAGAGGATGGATGATGGCGCAGATAGGCATTGGCCAACTGACTACGTAGGACAGGGGTACTCAACTATTTTTTAGCAAGGGTCCACTTATTCAGGTCTGCCACTAGTAAAGGTCCGAGTAAAGCATTGAGGCCTGGTTCACACCTAATGGCCGCAGTGCCATGAAGGTAATAGGCAATATTATTGGAGTATGGAGGATGTAAACCTACAGTTACCTGTATTTTCTGAATACTGCGAGAGACTGTACCCCTGAAAATAATACTGCCACATACTGTACTCCTGAATAAAATACTGCTGCATTGTGTATCCCTGAATATAGTACTGCCACAGACTCTACTCCTTAATAAAATACTGCCGCATTGTGTACCCCCTGAAATTACTGCCACATAGTGTACGCCTGAATATAATACTGCCACATGGTGTACCCCTGAATATAATACTGCCACACGGTGTACCCCTGAATATAATACTGCCACACACTGTACCCCTGAATATAATACTGCCACATGCTGTACCCCTGAATATAATACTGCCACACACTGTACCCCTGAATATAATATTGCCACATGCTGTACCCATGAATATAATACTGCCTTATGCTGTGCCCCTGAATATATTACTTCTGCACACTATATTACTTCTGCACACTGTGCCCCCCAGAATACACAATGCTGTTGTGCCCCCCAGAATACACGATGCCGCTGTGCCCCCAGAATACACAATGCCGTTGTGCTACCACAAACTGTGCAACTGTGACTCTTCAGCTTCTGCAAACTACAACTCCCATCATGCACAGACAGTCATGATGGGAGTTGTAGTTCTGTAACAACTGGAGAGTCACAGGTGGGGGAATGTTCACCTGGGAAATTAGGACGAGTGTGGAGGATGGTGGGGGGGCTGTAGCAGTGTGGAGGATGGGGGGCTGTAGCAGTGTGGATGATGGGGGCGCTGTAGCAGTGTGGAGGATGGGGGGGCTGTAGCAGTGTGGAGGATGGGGGGGCTGTAGCAGTGTGGAGGATGAGGGGCTGTAGCAGTGTGGAGGATTGGGGGGGCCGTAGCAGTGTGGAAGATGAGGAGGCTGTATCAGTGTGGAGGATGGGGGACTGAAGCAGTGTGGAGGATGGGGGGGGGCATCCTCCACACTGCTACAGCCCCCCATCCTCAACACTGTTACAGCCCCCCCCCATCTTCCACACTGCTACAGCCCCACCCCCGTTATTCTCCACACTCCTACAACCTCCCCATCCTCAACATTTACAGCCCCCCATCCTCCACACGGCTACAGCCCCCCCCCCATTCTCCACATTCCTACAGCCCCCCATCCTCAACACCCCTACAGTGCCCCCCCACCCCTCTGCCATCCTAAACTACACATTTAATCCCCACCCAAAACCAGCCCTTTCCCACCTCCATAGTGTCCACACCTTGTAGAAGCAGCAGCTCTCGGTGACAGCGAGATCTCCTTCTGCTGCTTAGCAGCCGGGGCAGGGACATGTCCGTGACGTCGGGCGTGCATACGCGCGGACATTTTAAAGCGGCAGCGTCCCTGCCCCTGCTCACTTTACTTGGGGCCGGGGCACAAGCCGAAGTGGGGGTCTCGCGGAGGGGGGAGTTGTTGAGAGTGACCTGAACTGCATTTTTTTTATAGAAAAAAATTGTGTCTGGGCAGATGGACGGCCCCTGGGAAGCCTATACAAGTGAAAGAGGAGGAGTCAGCGGGCGGTCCGCATTGTTGGCGGCTGCGGTCTGGATCTGGACCACGCTCCACCAGTTAAGTGCCCCTGACGTAGGATGTATCTTTAGTAGGTCAGTTTGTCCTCCCTCTCAGTGGGTGTAAAAAAGGCCCCCCATTTTGTGCCGATAGCGAGGGTCCAATAAGGTGGAGAGCAAGAAGTCATCCCGCTGCGGAATGGTGACAATTCGGCAGTCACTACGCAAGCTAGTGAGCATGCATTGTGCCATTTGTGCAAGTGACTCGGAGGGACTCCCTGCCTCTATCTCCACTGCATACTGCCACGGTGTGTCTGGGTCCTTTGTCTTGTCTTCCTTATAACTCTCTAGCTTCTCTGGCTGCTCCTGCTCCTCCTCTCCTTTCAGATGACTATAAAAACCGCCAATTTCACAAAACCTAAACTGTGCTCCACTGTCCCCCTCCCACTCCTCTTCCAGTTCAGCCCCCACAGGGCTCATGTGGCAATGAGATGTAGGCGCCATGTCTCCAGTGCCCTGACCAGTCATTGTTTCCAACATGTGTTGTAGTAAATGAAGCAGTGGAATGATGTCGTTCATCCCATAATCCTAGTGACTGACTAATAATGTCGCTTCCTCAAAGGGCCTGAGCAAACGGCAGGTGTCACGAATGAGCTGCCACTGGTTAAAATTTAAGTTACACAAGGGAGTCCCCGCTATCTGCTTGGATCATCAAGAAACCAGTGATGGCTTTTCTCTGTTCATATAGTCGTTCCTACATATGGAGGGTGGAATTCCAACGTGTGGAAACGTCACAAATCATATTATGTTGGGAGATATCGTTCTGGCGCTGCAGCTCAGGGAGGTATATGAGTGGCTGAAGTGCATACAGAGTTTCCTTCCCATTGTTAGGATGTCTTGCAGATGAGGGGAACACTTCAGGAACCGCTTGACAACCAGATTGAACACGTGTGCCATGCAGGGTGCATGGCTCAGTCTTCCTTCTTGCATTGCAGACAAGATGTCCGCACGCAGAAGGAGAAATCCGCACGGGCACAGTGAGACGTGGAGAAGCAGACTTCGTACCAAGGGACGCCACACCCACGTGAGCTGGGTGTGTGCGTTTCCTAGACGTGGAGGACGAATAGAGCAATCCACCAAGAAATGTTCGGTACTAGCGCAGTACAGACATAGATTTTTTTCCCTACGGCGAGTCCTCTCTTCATGGGTCAGGCGAGACCGATCCACTTGTATAGCCTCCTCGGCGGGAGGCACAGGGGTAGATTGCAAAGGATACTGTGGGAGAGGTGCCCAGAGATCAAGGTCTTTTTCCTGGCGGAGCTCCTGGTGTCTCTCAGAAAAACGCATGTCAATGCGGGTGGCCAAATGGATAAGTTCTTGCAGGTTGGCAGGAATCTCTCATGTGGCCAGCACATCCTTGATGTTACTGGATAGGCCTTTTTTAAAGGTCGCGCAGAGAGCCTCGTTATTCCAAGATAATTCGGAAGCGAGAGTACGAAATTGGATGGCGTACTCGCCTACTGAAGAATTACCCTGGACCAGGTTCAGCAGGGCAGTCTCGGCAGAAGAAGCTCGGGCTGGTTCTTCGAAGACACTACGGACTTCAGCAAAGAAGGACTGGACTGTGGCTGTGGCAGGATCATTGCGGTCCCAGAGCGGTGTGGCCCAAGACAAGGCCTTTCCAGAAAGAAGACTCACTACGAACGCCACCTTAGACCGTTCTGTAGGAAATTGGTCCGACAACATCTCCATATGTAGGGAACATTGAGATAAGAAGCCACGGCAGAGTCTAGAGTCCCCATCAAATTTGTCCGGCAGGGACAAGCGGAGGCTAGGAGCGGCCAGTCGCTGCGGAGGAGGTGCAGAAGCTGGCGGAGGAGATGGTTGCTGCTGTAGCAGTGGCAGAAGTTGCTGTAACGTGGCGGTCAACTGCGACAGCTGCTGTCCTTGTTGGACAATTTGCTGCGATTGCTGAGCGACCACCGTGGATAGGTCAGTGAGACTTGGCAGCGGCACCTCAGCGGGATCCATGGCCTGATCTACTGTTACGATTCGGCAGGCTGGATGTGGATCCTCTGTGTCAGTGAGGGATTGGCGTGGACCGTGTCGGTGGACCGGTTCTAAGTTGCTACTGGTTTTCACCAGAGCCTGCTGCAAAGCCGCATGGTCTTGCTGCGGCGGTAGCAACCAGGTCGTATCCACCGGCAACAGCTCAACCTCGCTGACTGCTGAGAAGGCGTGGGACAGAAGGACTAGACAGAGGCAAGGTCAGACGTAGCAGAAGGTCGGGGCAGGCGGCAAGGTTCGTAGTCAATGTGGATAGCAGAAGATTTGGAACACAGGCATTGGACAACACTAAACGCTTTCACTGGCACAAGGCAACAAGATCCGGCAAGGAAGTTCAGGGGAAGTGAGGTTATATACATAGGGAGCAGGTGGAAGCTAATTAGGCTGATTGGGCCAGGCACCAATCATTGGTGCACTGGCCCTTTAAATCTTAGAGAGCTGGCACGCGCGCGCGCCCTAGAGAGCGAAGCCGCGCACGCCAGAACATGACAGCCGGGGACCAGGACGGGCAAGTGACTTGGGATGCGATTCGCGAGCGGGCGCGTCCCTCTATGTGAATCGCATCCCCGCCGGCAATGTCAGTGCAGCGCTCCCGGTCAGCGGGCGCTGCAGACAGAGAGACGCCGCGAGCGCTCCGGGGAGGAGCAGGGACCCGGAGCGCTCGGCGTAACAGTAGCGCGATCTGCTGAGATTACTGGGCAACCACGGAGGTTAGGTCAGTGACACCGGGCAGCGGGACCTCAGCGGGATCCATGGCCGGATCTACTGTCAGGATCCGGACTGGTGTGCAGGGATGACACAGGTAGTGGATCCTCTGTGTCAGTGAGGTGCTGGCGTGGGCTGTACCAGGGGAACGGAATCTAAGGGGTTACTGGTTTTCACCAGAGCCCGCCGCAAAGCGGGATGGACTTGCTGCTGCAGGTAACCCCCAGGTCGTTCCACCCGATAGCGACTCAACCTCACTGACAGCTGAGACAGGTGCGGTACACAAGGAGTAGGCAAGGCAAGGTCAGACGTAGCAGAAGGTCAAGGCAGGCGGCAAGGTTCGTAGTCAGGGGCAACGGCAAGGGGTCTGGAAACACAGGCTTGGAAACACACAGAAACGCTTTCTCAGGGCACAAGGCAATTAGTGGTGCACTGGCCCTTTAAACTTCAGAGAGCCGGCGCGCGCGCGCCTTAGAGAGCGAGGCCGCGCGCGCCGGGACAGGATAGAAGGAGGACGGGACAGTTGAGTGACATGGGGCGCAATCCGAGAGCGGGCACATCCCATGCCTCGGATCGCGTCCCCTCCGGAGACACGGGAGCAGCGCTCGTGGTCAGCAGTGCTGACTGGAGCGCTGCATGCAGAGGCATGCCGCGGGACCCAGAGCGCTCGGCGTGACAGCCGCTTTATGGTGATGCTGCTTATGTTGATGCAGGGCTGTGGTGCCAACATTGGGACCCTGGACATGCTTCATTTTCTGCCGACACATCTTGCATGTGGCCAGGGTAACATCCTCCGGATGCTTGAGGAAAAGTTGCCACACCGCCGAGTAGCTGATTTTCCCCCAACAGTTCGCACTGATTGACTGCTACTGCCGCCGACTCCAGGGACCCCTGTTCCACTACCTCCCGGGAACGTAGGCTGCCGCGAAGCAGATGGTCTTCCCTGGGCACGTTTGGCTCCAGACTTCCCACTTCTACCACCAAGCTGACTGCCAACCATACTACAACCTGCAACTCTCTTCTCCTGATGATGATGAAGCCCCTTCTGCACCCGGCTCCCAAGTGCGATTGGCTTCATCATCATCAAGTTGTGTCTGCACGTCCCTGATCAATGTCTGCTTCAGGAGCCTGAACGCTCGCAACACCACCGCCCATGCCACTCTCCTCATCACTACTTGCACACCTAGGGGAGGAAGCAGCGGATGTCTCCTCTACTTCTTGGCTGGGCAGTAGCTGCTGACTGTCCTCTAGTAGATCGTCCTCACTAAATAGTGGAGCTGAACCCACAGCAAGATACTTCTGTAGGGGAAGGGAACAGCATAGGACAGAGGCAATGGGAGGACAGGGACTACTCCTGAGCTATGCCAACTGAAGAACCCCCCAACTGTTGACTGGGGGTGTCAGATGTCACTTGTGATGAAGTGGATGACCTAGTTAACCAATCGACGGCAGATGGGTTTCTGTTCGAGACACGACCGCTAGCTGATACCGGGAGCTCAGGCCTATCGCTGCGACTGCTGCTACCATTTGCCTCTAGTTTGCTGCGACCTCTGCCTGCGCCTGATTAATTTAGTCCTCTGCCATTCCTCTGTGCACGTCCTGACACTTATCTGCCTGACATACTTAGTGTGTATATGAGGGAAGGACAATACGCTCCACTACGCTTAAAACAGTGTTTGTCTACAACACCAGCAGGTGTGTCATTTTGACTGGCCTTTCACAGTAACTAGGCCCTTAAGACTTTAACAGGAACAAAATGGTACACCACATAGATGTACGTATGTGGTATGCACTTATGAAGGGGAGGACAATATGCTCCACTATGCTTAAAACAGTATTTGTCTAGAACAGCAGCAGGTGTGTACTTTTGGCTGGCCTTTCACAGTAACTAGGTCCTTAGGACTATAATCGGAACAAAATGTTGCACCACGTAGATGTACGTATGTGGTATGCACTTATGAGGGGAGTACAATGTGCTCCACTACACTACAAAACAGTATTTGTCTAGGACAGCAGCAGATTTGTACTTTTGGCTGGCCTTTCACAGTAACTAGGCCTTGAAGACTTTAACAGGCACAAAATCTCTCTCAATCTCTCTTCCTTCTCTATCAGTGCTTCTAGGCTGGATTTGGGCTTGAAGTGAATCACTGCTGTAAAAATGTTTTTCTGTGCAACACACACTGCTCTCTGTCCCTCTCTCTCTCTCTCTTTGTAATAAAATGCTGCAGTGACTGGCCCCAAGCTGGATGCCGAGTATATAGGGCTGTGACATCACAGGGGTCATCCCACCTACCCGACTTGCCACCTTCCCAGAGTTCCTTGCTCCATGTCCTGTCATGTGGAGCCACCATCTTAGATGCTCTGCAGCCTGGACCGCACTAAATGGAGTTTAATGAAGCGATTCATGTGATTGAATCGCTGCGATATTCAAATTCTGAAATTCAGAACACAGATTAACCTTAGATTAATAGATTAAACCAAATCCTTTAATCAGAACATAGATTAATCTTAATATTAACTAACTCTTATCCCCTTGCCGCAAAACACAGTTTATAAATGGTGCTGCGGCATGGCAGGGTTATAAAGCGAGCTTAGGAGCTGAGCTTGCATCATACCCACACGGTCCCTGCTGCTATCAGCAGCCAGGACCCGTGGCTAGTGCCGGACATCGCCGCTCAGGCCAAGGAAAGATGGAAAAATCTCCAAAAGGCATCAAATTACAGATTAGACAGTTTTAAAATATGTCAACAAAAGTAAGATTTTATTTCCATCATTTACACTTTCATCAGATGTCAATATCCTCTGTTCGGAATGTAATTAAGAAATGGCGGTCATCAGGAACAGTGGAAGTTAAAGCAAGATCTGGAAGACCAAGAAAATATCAGACAGAAAAGCACGCAGGAATAAAAAGAGAAAAACAATTCAAAACTCACATGACTGCACAATCCCTCCAGAAAAATCTGTCAGACACTGGAGTTGTGGTACACTATTCCACTATAAAGAGATACTTGTACAAATATGGTCTTCATAGAAGAGTCATCAGAAGAAAACCTCTTCTACGTGCTCACCACAAAAATCAGCGTTTGAACTTTGCAAATGAACATATAAACAAGCCTGATGCATTTTGGAAAGAAATTCTGTGGACTGATGAAGTAAAAATTTTACTTTCTGACCGAAATGAGCAAAGGTACGTTTGGAGAAGAAGGGGAACAGAATTTAAGCATGGGGATTCCATTTCTACGCAGTGCACTTGTTTTGTTAAAACGATTTATCTGTATTCTGTAGGTCCATACGGTTACAACGATACCCAATTTATATAGGTTTTATTTTATTTTATTACATACATTTTTTTTATAACTACATGCACCAAAATTAGTATGCTGATAATTGTTCTCTTCTGTCCCCTATTATGTTTTTATTTTTCCGTATACGGTGATGTATGAGGGTTAATTTTATGTGCCGTGGTCTGTAGTTTTTATCAATACCATTTTTGTTTTGATGGGACTTTTTGATCGCTTTTTATATATTTTTTAATTAATATTTATAATATTAATTTTTATATTTTTATAGTCCAGAAATGTACGCACATGGTGGTACCATATATGTTTGTTTATATATATATATATGTTTGTTTATTTTTTATTTCATTATTTTATATAAAAAATTGAAAAAAGGGGAGGTGATTCAAACTTTTATTAGCGAAGGAGTTAATTCACTTTTATTACTTTTTTTTTTTCACTTTTCATTCACTTTTTTTAGTCCCCATATGCTATCTTGCAATTGCATACACTGGTCAATGCTGAGCTTTGGCCTTTGAGTATGGTCTTTGTACTTGAGTATGGTGTTCGTACTAGAGTATGGTCTTTGTACTAGAGTATGGTCTTTGTACTAGAGTATGGTCTTGATACTAGAGTATGGTCTTGATACTAGAGTATGGTTTTGATACTAGAGTATGGTCTTCCTACTAGAGTATGGTCTTCATACTACAGTATGGTCTTCCTACTAGAGTATGGTCTTCGTACTAGAGTATGGACTTTGTACTAGAGTATGGTCTTGATACTACATTATGGTCTTGATACTAGAGTATGGTCTTGATACTAGAGTATGGTCTTGATACCAGAGTATGGTCTTTGTATTAGAGAATGTAGTGAAGCGGCAGTGACCTCTTCTTTCTGCTGATGGGTGGGAAAACCATGAATTGCTCCCTGACCTATCATACATTTATAGCCCCTTTAAGGATCCATATTTCAAGACTACATTGACTACAATGGTAAGAAGATTCATGTGTAAAGCATATTTACTAGTGATTTATTTAGTGCAGAGATTAATTAAGGAATATGTTTGATAAACTGCTTAGCCCATCTGTTTCCTAGTCTTCAGATGTCCCATCATCCTATGGCCTCCATTCTTCTTGTAGTAAAGCCACCCTGATGCTGATAAATTACAGCACCTATGAGTCCGGAGGGACAACTCTTCTGTTTGCCATTAATGTTGTGCAATGTGCTATTGTTGTCTAATTATTTTCTTTTTTCGGTTGTGCTGACTGTTCTTTCTTCCTGCAGGTGTAGAAGAAAAATTGCAGATGAGAAATAATAATAAATCTTATCAGGCAGAAAGAAGTGATATCGGAGGTACGTACTAGATATATATTCACGTCATACTGCGGATGTCTTGGAGTATTATGTTTAATGTGTCTATAGGTGTAGGTTTTATGGAGAAACTTCTCTCTGTTCGAGCTGACCAGCTCTCTGTAGCAGTGGTCTCCAAACTGCGTACCTCTAGATGTTGCAAAACTACAACTCCTAGCATGCCTGAACAGCCAACGGCTGTCTGGGCATGCTAGGAGTTGTAGTTTTGCAACATCTAGAGGTCCGCAGTTTGGAAACCACTGTTCTATAGTGAGCCTTCTGTTCTACATGATGACCATAGCACATAGTCCGCAGAGGCATGATCAGAAGATAAGCTCAGGTTCAACCTATAACCCCACTTTGCTGATCTTGAATTAAAAACCCCCTACAGTATATGAGGCTGATGCCAATTGCCCCATACTAGGGGAAATCATTCCTTCCCGACTCCAAATATGGCATCAGAATAAATCACCAGATCAATGTCTCATCTCTAGAAATCTATTAACCATAACATGTGTTGTTATATTTAAAAAAAAAAAAATCCAGGCCCCCCTTTTATTAAGTCAGACATCACAACATCATGTGGCAGAGAGTTCCATAGTCCACATATAGGGTGAGATTTATCAAAATCTGTCCAGAAGAAAAGTTGCTGAGATGCCCATGGCAACCAATCAGCTCGCTTCTTTTATTTTTGAAAAGGCCTCTGAAAAATGAAAGAAGCGATCTGATTGGTTGCCATGGGCAACTCATTAACTTTTCGTCTGGACAGGTTTTAATAAATCTCCCCCCATAATCATCATAGATCGGACAGCAGATGTGATACACCTTAGGGTGGCTCCTTCGTGTCTGACTAGAGGCTCCGTACACTCCAGTCGTATAAACCAATTCACATTGTAAAAATAACACTTCCACAGGGAAGTATGTCCACTTTTCCGATAATTTTCCACTTCATACAAAAGTATATATTTTTTTTATTTCTTTATTGAAAAAATTCATAAAATTTCAACATTGCAAAATGATATTCTCATATAAACAATCATCATTTCTTCATTGCATTATTGTATTAAAAATAAATAAATTTATTTAATTTCTTATTTAAATTTTTTTTCTCATCCCATCCCCCACCCTACCCTTTTGACCATGAGAGAAGGGTAAGAGAAGAAAAATAAAAAAATAAATATATATTTTTTTTTTACCATACCATTTCATACCCAATATTTCCATACTTTATTCCATCTAGTTTTGCCTTTCTTCCCTCCTACCTGTAACTGCTCTTTCCTCTTAAGATTCTGAATCTCTCTCTGCCTCTCAATTATAGAGGGTCCTCCCGTCTTAACCCAGTTACGAAAAATTATCAATTTTGCATAAAATAAAGTCCGGCATACAAATTCCTTGGTATTCCCCATATTCTCTACTCCTCCCAGAATTATAAAGTATAATAAACAAAAGTATAGTGTACAAAAGTATAGTAAACAGGACATGGTATGAAGTGAAAAATTATTGGATAAAAGTGGATATATAATGCAATCCCTGTGGAAGTGTCATTTTTACTATGTGAATAGAGTTCCATAGTCCCACTCCTCTTACAGTAAAGAATCTCTGTCTGTTATGATGGTAAAGCCTTCTTTCCTCTAGATGTAGTGGATGTCCCCTTGTCATGGTTACTGGCCTAGGTAAAAAAAAAGATCACTAGAAAGATTTCTGTACTGTCCATTCATATATTTGCACATTATGATCAAATCGCCCCTAAAATGTATTTTCTCTAAACTAAATAACCCCAAGCTTGATAACCTGTCTTGGTCCTGTAATCCTCCCATACCATTTATTACCTTTGTCGCCTCCTCTGCACCCTCTCCACTTCAGCCATGTCCTTCTTATATACAGGCGCCCAAAATTGCACACAACACTCCATATGTGGTCTGACTAATGATTTATACAGAGGCAAAACTGTGTCCTTGTCAAGAGCCACTATGTCTCTCTCTATACATCCCATGACTTTCTTAGCCTTGGCTGCAGCTGCCTGGCACTGATCACTAAAGTTAGTTTACCTAGGTTTACTAAAGTTAGGTTTACCTAATGTCTTATGTTTTACACATAATTGTACATTTTTTTTATGGCCCAAGTGCATAACCTTACATTTATCCTCTAGACTTAATTTGCCATATCAGTACTCACGTCTCCAGCTTAATATTGTATAATATCATGATAAAATATTCTATTTTCAAACATTTGTGGCTGACAGCCAAATATTGCATCACTTCTTTTTTGTTTTTTTAGAGAACACAAACTTTTCTGGATACAGCAGACTGTGGTATGTATGAACTTTGGGGGGGATTTAACATTCCCAGTGCCAAAATATTTGGCTTTTTCTTTTTTGGCAAATGTTTGCACAAAGTGCACAGTTTTGCTTAGGCACAGGGAATGATAAATCTCCCCTTGTCTTGGTGTGTAATCCTCCGCTTGATGTGAGTTTTAGGTGCAATCTGGGCATGCTGGAAATTGCAGTTTTGCCACAGCTTGAGGCACCCTGGTTGGGAAACACAGGTTCACCTGGATAAACTTGAGCACCAGCGGCCAAATTTGATGGCCAGGTGCAGTAATCAACCATCACAGTCAAAGCCATAAAATTTATGTGAACTATAGACTGCAATACAGAACCACTTCAGTGAAGCTAAGTTTCCACTTTTTGGGGGGAAAAACGCCTAGAAAAATGCCAAGAAAAGCGCCAATTCTGCCACATGGCCAGATGTTAGCTGTAAATCAATGAGAAATCGCTAAATTATTTTTCCAGTTTGCATTTTTCATTTTTTTTATTTTTTTTTATTCTTTTGCCATTTTTTTCACTCTTGCATTTGCATTTTTCAGATCCTTGGCGGTTTTGCAAAGTCACAGCATGTTGAGCCTATGGAGTTTTTTCCATGAAATTGTGGCATTTTTCTCCCATAGAAGTCTATGGGAGTAAAAAAACGGCAAGAAAAATGACATGTGGGTTTTAACTTTGGCGTTTTTTGCAGGCAGTTTTTTATTTGTTTTTTGAACTTTAGCAATTCAAAAAAGGGATGGAGATACCTTTTTTAATAAAATTTCGTAGGGTACCATTAAAAAAATATATTAAAAAAGATACAGTAGTGATGGAAAAAATTGTATTTAACTAAATGTATCTTTATTATAAAGAAATTTTCATTTTTTTTTAAACAGGGATCAATTTATGTGTGCAGGCAGGGACCTAAAAATGTAGCCGACAATAATAAAAATGTAGTGTGTGTGTGTGTGTGTGTGTGTGTTTTTCTAATTTTTTTAAAACAATTTTTAGGTAGTACTACTACTCCCAGCATCGAACACACTGTTTCATGATGAGAGTAGTAGTCCCTGTACTAATTGATAGGTTGCCCGTGGCACTTCTGACACCCGTTGCGATCCTCCTGTATAATGTATAGATGAGGTCAACTGCTCTTCTATGGTCCCCTGCACTGCCATATATATACACCTATTCATATATCCCGCAGAGATCTGTGATTGGCCAGATGGTTCCAGCCAATCACAACTCTCTGTGGGAAATATGAATATGTGTATATATATTAGGGATCGACCGATATCGATTTTTTAGAGCCGATACTGATAATCTGTGGAGGTTAAGGCCGATAATTTATACCGATATTCCGGTATAAATTATCAGCTGTTTACCCCCCCCCCCGACGACACCGCTGCAGATCATTGATTTAAAGCGGGCGCTGCTGCCACCCGCTTCTCTCCCCCTGCCTGTCCTGGGGTCCTCCTGAGTCCTACACCCCCCCCACCACCCTACCTATCCTCTGCCAAAAGACCGCCGCCGCCTGCTTCTCTCCCCCTGCCGGTCCTTAGTCCAACCACCGCCGCTTCCCCATTGCATACCCCATTCCCGGTTTTATAATTACCTGTTCCCGGGGCCCGGGGTCCGTGCTACTTCTGGCTCCGGCGGCGTCCTGAGCTGTCACTGTGCGCACTGACGGTGACATCGCATTGAGGATGTCACTCGTCATTGCGCAGCGCACAGTGTAACATAGGATGCCACAGGAGCCAGAAGTAGCGTGAACCCCGTGCCCTGGGAACAGGTAATTATAAAACCAGGGATGCGGGAGGCAATGGGGCAGCGGTGACGGCGGTCTCTGGCCGGGCGGTGGGGAGTGCGGTGCAGTGGGGGTGCGGTGGTGGGGTGTGCGGTGCGGTGGGAAGGGGGGCGGTGGCAGGGGCTTGTCATTATCGGATTATCGGCAAGGTAATTGCCGATACCAATAACGTCCAAAATCGTGAATATCGGTCGATATTATCGGCCAAACCGATAATAGGTCGATCCCTAATATATATGTCAGTGCATGGGACCATAGAAGAGCAGCCGACCGCATCTATACATTATACAGGAGGATTGCATCGGGTGTCAGGAGAGACATTTGCTGCGATCTGTCTATTAATACAGGTACTACAGCTCCCAGCATGGAGCAAAGTGTGCTCCATGTTGGGAGTAGTAGTACCTGCAGTTAAGGACAGGTCACAGCAAGTGTCACTCCTGACACCCGCTGCGATCATATTTCATCCCTGAGATGCGGAGCAGCTTTCTCCTGCGCTCGCATCTCTGCTATGTACTCCAGCCGGCCACTCACTTATTCATATTTCCCGCTGAAAGCTGTGATTGGCTGCAACCATCCAGTCAATCCCCACTCTGGGCAGAAAATATGAATGAGGTGAATTTCTATTCACATTACTGGCCGGGCCGGAGTATAGCGCTATATAGAGCCGCTCCACATCTCTGCTATATTATGGATGGATCGGGTGACATCCGGGGCGATCTGTCTATTAGTACAGGAACTACTTCTCCCATCATGGAACAGTGTTAAAATTTTTAGTGCCATGCCCGCCCCCATAAATTGATCCCCGTTTAAAAATTAATAAAAATTTCATAAGGAAAAGTAAAAATATTCTTAAATACACTTTTTTTTCCATCACTACTGCATCCTTTTTTTTTTTTTTTGGGTACCCAACAAATAAAAAAATAAAAAAAAACGCCAAAGGGGCCAAAAAAGCAATTTCCACTCAAATGCAAAAACGCCAGAAGAAATGCCAGAAAAAAAAAGTCAGACACAAGAAATTACACACACACACACACACACACACACAAAAAAAGTGGAAACTTAGCCTGATGGATTTGCAAACCAACATGGAGCACAAAAGTACCAGGCAAGCTCTGAATATTTGCTTATATAGAGCAGCATAGGTTATTCTTAAAGTGCTAAATTGCATTTTAACAACGTACTTGTGTCACAAAATATTTAGGCATGGAGGTTTTTTTTGTGGTGTGACATTTATTTAGTAATTTTTTTTTTTTTTTTTTTGTACATGTCAGAAGTGTGAAATTGCCATGCCTACCAGAGGTGCAAAATGTACAAAAATCCTGGGCACTCAAAGTTTTAAATCAGTCAAGTACTGACAGATCCTTTTTAACTTCTATAATGGCAAAATCTTTCTAAGACTTTCATAAAATAATGTTTACAATGCAAATAAATAGAACTTAAATAATGTTCTCCTGTGGGTTGCAATATGTGCAGTGGGGGGTATGGAGTTCAACCCAGGCCACACATAACAGATTTAGATACAAGACACATTTTTGTTGGCATTTGTGAGTGGCACTTATAAGGGGGTGAAACGACTTAATGCTTTAAAATTGCAAGACCTGTCATCTCTGTAATGTTCATAAAATTAATTTCAACCTACACTATCGCTAAAAAGGTTTGTGCTTTTTTTTCCACTGCTACTTCTCCATTAAACTCTGATACTTTTTATTTTACACATTAAACAAGTGAGCGCTCATTTGAAATAACTTATATATCACTTCTAAATCTCACCTCTAATTGATCTCTAATTCTATTTCTAAAAGAAGTCGGATAATTGTAATACACAGCACCCTGGAAAGTACTTCATCCAAATGTATTACCAAATCCATGTCTTGGCAGGTCTGTGTGTACAGCAGCGCATTGGGGCTATGCTATTCTGTATAGAGGATCTAGTAAAAAAAAATGTATGTGTTAAAGTCAACCTGACATGGGGCAAATAAAACAGAGATTAACACAACAGGCTATGGTCTATTCTGAAAAACTGTGACGTTTCAGAGATGTCCCACCCGAAATGGGATAACTAGTCATTGGGCCAATCAATGACAGCTGCTTCTCATCCACAATCCTTGATTGACAAGTATCTTCATGTGTCTATAGGAGAAAAGCTGTCAACCAAGGCCCCCCTCAGGTGGGAAGAGGAGCAGTTGCTGGGGACCACCCTCTATGTGGATAGAGTACGCCTTGTTATGGCATCACCTTCAATTCTCCTCTGTCTTTCAAATCGCACATTCAGTCTCTTACCACCTCCTGTCATCTCCACCTCAAACACATTTCTCAAATCCACTCACTCATTCCTCAACTTTGACTCAACTAAATAACTTGTACATGCTCTTATCGTCTCTTGGTTGGACTATTGTAACATCCTCCTCTGATGCCTTCTATTAAACACTTTTCCTCCCCTTCATCCTTAAAGGGGTACCAGTGGAAAAAAATGTTTTAATCAACTAGTGCAAGTTAAACAGATTTGCAAATTACTTATATTTAAAAAATATTAATCTTTCCAGTAATTATCAGCTGATGTATGCTCCACAGGAAGTTCTATTCTTTTTGATTTTTTTTTCTGTCTGACCACAGTGCTCTCTGCTGACACCTCTGTCCATGTCAGGAACTGTCCAGAGCAGGATAGGTTTGCTATGGGGATTTTCTCCTGTTCTGGACAGTTGCTGAAATGGACAGAGGTGTCAGCAGAGTGCACTGTGGTCAGACAGAAAAGAAATTCCTGTGGAGCATAAAGCAGCTGATCAGTACTAGAAGGATTAAGATTTTTAAATAGAAGTATTTTACAAATATGTATTAACATATTTTCCATGTTTTTTTTCTTCTCACTTCAGATCCATATATGCAGAGGACTTCTTCGGATTTGGTGGATTACGTCGATGAAAATATATGTCATGGGTTTGGAAGTAATGGAAAAGGATGACAAAAACCTAGATGTCAGGACAAAATTCTTAGTCACCATAAATGCCTGGCATTTGGGATTTGTCAAGCCCTGGTGTCATTAACTTATAGCAGGAATTTGGAAGAATCCACTTAGGGTTTTTCCCAGGAGCAACTATTTCTCCTAAAAAAAACAAAAATAAAAATAGCCAGCACAACTACCTAATACACAGGTGCACGCAGCTGTGGCAAATACAGAGATAATACAAAAAAAGAAGATTGCAGCAGCACACTTGGTCAAAAAATGGATGCTCTTAGCGCACTTTTTGATCAAAACGTGTCCCCCCATCCACCACACAGAGGATTTTCCATTTTTTGACCAAGGGTGCTGCTGCAACCTTCTTTTTTTGTATACCCCAACTATTTCTCCTAACCTGTGTTTGTCGGTCCTGTAGCATTTATGTGGATATTGTAGGAATTGACTTTTTGCAGTTATCACAACACAATTTTTTATTTTACTTTTTGGCGTACACTGTAGATCCAATATGCTGAAATAGAAGACAGGTGCCATTTTACTGGTAAAAAATTGTGACTCTTCTTTTGGTAAGCGAAAATCCCACAGCCCCGAAACGAAATGTTTAGGACCATATTTAAAACTTGAAATCATTTTTAATGTTTACAGTGTATGACTAAGGCTGCACAAGACAGCCGAAACGCGTCACATGTTACTCCTTTTGTCTGTTTGTTTGGAATAAAGTATCCTGATTTTAACAAGCTATTCTGTGCTGGACATCCTTCTCTTGTTTTGCATACAGTCCTTGCTGCAGATGGGCTTTTAGAGAGTGAGCTGGACTACATCTACTTGCCATACAGTGAAAAACTGTATTTACCGTAATTGCGATATTTGTAAGTCACCTTCAGTAAAGGTAAGAAATATAAATAAGATGACACATTTTAGAATAGATAAGAAGCTTGTTAAAACTACGGAAACTGTTCAGTGTGAATAAACATTGCTGTAACAGATCGGGCAACTTGTGAAAATTGCTTATGTAATGTTATTTCACGTTTTATTACAGCCTGTATCCTGTGTTACTGAGAGATTAGTGGTTACCATAGAAACCAGTGACTGGGACTCTTGCCAACTACCGCTGGTTGTAACAAGTTTGGTAAATTCTGCTGTGTTTTCCAGCAGGGGCCACAGAAGACATGTTGGCTAAATCCTTGCTAAAGTATTTCAACAAAATAGGTCTTAAAGGAGAATTCTGTTCTTAAATGTCAATGTACAGCCCTATTACAACAATTCAAGTTATGTTAAATCCCTTTTAGTGTTGCGAATAATGCTAATTTTTATCTCGAATATCGCAACTTCACGATTTTGCGAATATTGCAAATATAGCGCTATATATTCGCAATTACTAACATTCAGGTTTTTTTCCTCAGTACACATGACAGTGATCATCCCTCCCTGCTTCCAGCTTGTGGTCTAAAGAAGGCTCCAATACTATTTACTGTGTGAGACTGGATCACAAATATTACGTATATATTAATATGCGAATATTAGGATATCCGTGAATATTGTCACTTCCAGAGGACACTGATCCATCCCTTCTTTTAGCATGTGGGCCAATGAGAAGGATGCAATTACAGTTGTCAGAGGTTAGCAACTTCACTAGCAAGCAATAGGAAAGTTGTCCACCGCTTCACTATATAAGATTCCTCCCAGTAGCGATTTTTTGCAGTTTAATGTGGTTGTGAGAGGAGATTGATTACTGTCTGTGCTTTTAAGTGCTTTTTTTAAAAGCAGATTATCCAGCGAATTGATAGTGTTAGATAAAGTAGGTTGGCTTAGCAGATAGGTTCTAGTGTAGGGTATTAGAGTTAGTGCTGTGCTTTTTTAAAAGCAAAGCAAATCATCTAGTGATTTTTTTGTGTTAGATAGAGTAGGTTAGCTTAGTGTAGGGTATAGAGTTAGTTAGTTTAGGTATAGTATAGTGTAGGCATTAGGTGTGTTTAAGTGTTTTAGTTTATTGTCTGTGTAAAAAAAACTAAAAAGTTTATTATCGTTAGTTTTTAGTGTGTTATTTACTGTTTAGTTGGTGTAGTTAGTAGTGTCTGCGTCAGTGTCTGCGTAATTGCCTTTGTCTTTGGTTAGTTAAAAAAAAGTTTAATAGCAATAACGTTTAGTTTTTTTTACTGTTTAGTTGGTGTAGATAGTAGTGTCAGTGTCTTTGTCTTTGGTTAGTTAAAAAAACTAAAAAAAATTATTAGCGTTAGTTTTTAGTTAGTTTTTTATACTGTTTAGTTGGGGTAGTTAGTAGTGTCTGTCATTGTCTTCGTCTTTGCTTAGTTAAAAAAAAGGTTCATTAGTGTTAGTTTTTAGTTATTTTTTTATTTTTTAGTTGGTGTAGTTAATAGTGTCTGTGTCAGTTTCTGCGTAATTCTCTTTGTCTTTGGTTAGTTAATAAAAAAGTTTATTATTGTTAGTTTTTTACTGTTTAGTTGGTGTAGTTAGTGTCTGCGTAATTGTCTTCATCTTTGGGTAGTTAAAAAAAAAAGTTTATTATTGTTAGTTTTTAGCTAGTTTTTTTTTACTGTTTAGTTGGTGTAGTTAGTAGTATCTGCATCAGTGTCTGCATAATTGTCTTTGTCTTTGGTTAGTTAAAAAAAAGTTTAATAGCAATAACGTTTAGTTTTTTTTTACTGTTTAGTTGGTGTAGATAGTAGTGTCAGTGTCTTTGTCTTTGGTTAGTTAAAAAAACTAAAAAAAATTATTAGCGTTAGTTTTTAGTTAGTTTTTTATACTGTTTAGTTGGGGTAGTTAGTAGTGTCTGTCATTGTCTTCGTCTTTGCTTAGTTAAAAAAAAGGTTCATTAGTGTTAGTTTTTAGTTATTTTTTTATTTTTTAGTTGGTGTAGTTAATAGTGTCTGTGTCAGTTTCTGCGTAATTCTCTTTGTCTTTGGTTAGTTAATAAAAAAGTTTATTATTGTTAGTTTTTTACTGTTTAGTTGGTGTAGTTAGTGTCTGCGTAATTGTCTTCATCTTTGGGTAGTTAAAAAAAAAAAGTTTATTATTGTTAGTTTTTAGCTAGTTTTTTTTTACTGTTTAGTTGGTGTAGTTAGTAGTATCTGCATCAGTGTCTGCATAATTGTCTTTGTCTTTGGTTAGTTAAAAAAAACAGTTTATTAGCATTAGTTTTTTGTTAGTTTTCTACTGTTTAGTTAGTGTAGTTAGTAGTGTCTGCGTGAGTGTCTGTGTAATTGTCATTGTCTTTGGTTAGTAAAAAAAACTAAAAAAAAGTTTATTATTGTTAGTTTTTAGTTATTTTTTTTACTGTTTAGTTGGTGTAGTTAGTGTCTGAGTTAGTGTCTGAGTTAGTGTCTTCATCTTTGGTTAGTTAAAAAAAATAAGTTTATTATTGTTAGTTTTTAGCTAGTTTTTCACAGTTTAGTTGGTGTAGTTAGTAGTCTCTGCATCAGTGTTAGGCTAAGTTTCCACTTGGTTTTTTCTCTGGCAGTTTTTGGAAAACTGCCACTGCAGTTTTTGAGCCAAAGCCAGAAGTGTATTCAAAAGGAATAGGACATATAAAGGAAGGACTTACACTTCTCCTTCCTTATGGATCCACTTCTGACTTTGGCTCAAAAACTGCAGTGGCAGTTTTCCAAAAACTGCCAGACAAAAAAAGCAAGTAGAAACTTAGCCTAATTGTCTTTGTCTTTAGTTAGTTAAAAAAAAAATGTTTATTAGCGTTAGTTTTTTACTGTTTAGTTGGTGTAGTTAGAAGTGTCTGCGTGAGTGTCTGCGTAATTGTCTTTGTCTTTGGTTAGTAAAAAAAACTAAATAAAAAAAACTAAAAAAAGTTTTAGTGTTAGATTTTAGTTAGTTTTTTACGGTTTAGTTGGTGTAGTTAGTAATTGTCTTTGATTAGTTAAAAAAAAACAAAAAAAATGTATTAGCCTTAGTTTTTAGTTCATTTTTTACTGTTTAGTTGGTGAAGTTAGTAGTGTCTGCTTCAGTTTCTGCGTAATTGTCTTTGTCTTTGGTTAGTTAAAAAAAAAAAGTTTATTAGCATTAGTTTTTAGTTAGTTTTTTTACTGTTTAGTTGGTGTAGAGTTAGTAGTGTCCACGTCAGTTTCTGCATAATTGTCTGTCTTTGGTTAGTTAAAAAAAAGTTTATTAGCGTTAGTTTTTAGTTCGTTTCATACTGTTTAATTGGTGTAGTTAGTAGTGTCTGCGTCAGTTTCTGCGTAATTGTCTTTGTCTTTGGGTAGTTAAAAACAAAAGTTTATTAGCGTTAGTTTTTAGTTAGTTTTTTACGGTTTAGTTGGTGTAGTTAGTAGTGTCTGCGTCAGTGTCTGCGTAATTGTCTTTGATTAGTTAAAAGAAACTAAAAAAAGTTCATTAGCGCTAGTTTTTAGTTCGTTTTTTACTGTTTAGTTAGTTAGTAGTGTCTGTGTCAGTGTCTGCGTAATTGGTTAGTTAAAAAAAAAGTGTATTAGCATTAGTTTTTAGTTCGTTTTTTTACTGTTTATTTGGTGTAGTTAGAAGTGTCTGTGTCAGTTTCTGCGTAATTGTCTTTTTCTTTGGTTAGTTGAAAAAAAAAAAAAAAAAAAACTAAAAAAGTTTATTAGAGTTTGTTTTTAGTTCATTTTTTACTGTTTAGTTGGTGAAGTTAGTAGTGTCTGCGTCAGTGTCTGTGTCATTGTCTTTGGTAAGTAAAAAAAAAACCAAAAAAATTATAAGCTTTAGTTTTTAGTTTAGTTTTTTTTACTGTTTAGTTGGTGAAGTTAGTAGTGTCTGCGTCAGTGTCTGCGTAATTGTCTTTGTCTTTGGTTAGTTTAAAAAAAAAAAAAAAAAAAAAGGTTTCTTAGCGTTAGTTTTTAGTTAGTTTTTTACGGTTTAGTTGGTGTAGTTAGTAGTGTCTGCGTCAGTGTCTGCGTAATTGTCTTTGTCTTTGATTAGTTAAAAAAAAACTAAAAAAAAGTTTATTAGCGTTAGTTTTTAGTTCGTAGTGTCAGTGTCTACGTAATTGTCTTTGTCTTTGGTTAGTTAAAAAAAAAGTTTATTAGCATTAGTTTTTAGTTTTTTTTACTGTTTAGTTGGTGTAATTAGAAGTGTCTGCGTCAGTTTCTGCGTCTTTGTCTCTGGTAAGTAAAAAAACCAAAAAAATGATTAGCTTTAGTTCTTAGTTTAGTATTTTACTGTTTAGTTGGTGAAGTTAGTAGTGTCTGTGTCGGTGTCTGCGTAATTGTCTTCGTCTTTGATTAGATAAAAAAAAGTTTAATAGCGTTAGTTTTTAGTTAGTTTTTTACTGTTTAGTTTGTGTAGTTAGTAGTGTCTGCGTGAGTGTCTGCGTAATTGTATTTGTCTTTGGTTAGTAAAAAAAACTAAATAAAAAAAACTAAAAAAAGTTTTAGTGTTCGATTTTAGTTAGTCTTTTACGGTTTAGTTGGTGTAGTTAGTAATTGTCTTTGATTAGTTAAAAAAAAACAAAAAAAATTTATTAGCCTTAGTTTTTAGTTCATTTTTTACTGTTTAGTTGGTGAAGTTAGTAGTGTCTGCTTCAGTTTCTGCGTAATTGTCTTTGTCTTTGGTTAGTTAAAAAAAAAAAGTTTATTAGCATTAGTTTTTAGTTAGTTTTTTACTGTTTAGTTGGTGTAGAGTTAGTAGTGTCCACGTCAGTTTCTGCATAATTGTCTGTCTTTGGTTAGTTAAAAAAAAGTTTATTAGCGTTAGTTTTTAGTTCGTTTCCTACTGTTTAGTTGGTGTAGTTAGTAGTGTCTGCGTCAGTTTCTGCGTAATTGTCTTTGTCTTTGGGTAGTTAAAAAAAAAAGTTTATTAGCGTTAGTTTTTAGTTAGTTTTTTACGGTTTAGTTGGTGTAGTTAGTAGTGTCTGCGTCAGTGTCTGCGTAATTGTCTTTGATTAGTTAAAAGAAACTAAAAAAAGTTCATTAGCGCTAGTTTTTAGTTCGTTTTTTACTGTTTAGTTAGTTAGTAGTGTCTGTGTCAGTGTCTGCGTAATTGGTTAGTTAAAAAAAAAAGTGTATTAGCATTAGTTTTTAGTTCGTTTTTTTACTGTTTATTTGGTGTAGTTAGAAGTGTCTGTGTCAGTTTCTGCGTAATTGTCTTTTTCTTTGGTTAGTTGAAAAAAATAAAAATATACTAAAAAAGTTTATTAGAGTTTGTTTTTAGTTCATTTTTTACTGTTTAGTTGGTGAAGTTAGTAGTGTCTGCGTCAGTGTCTGTGTCATTGTCTTTGGTAAGTAAAAAAAAAACCAAAAAAATGATAAGCTTTAGTTTTTAGTTTAGTTTTTTTTACTGTTTAGTTGGTGAAGTTAGTAGTGTCTGCGTCAGTGTCTGCGTAATTGTCTTTGTCTTTGGTTAGTTTAAAAAAAAAAAAAAAAAAAAAAAAGGTTTCTTAGCGTTAGTTTTTAGTTAGTTTTTTACGGTTTAGTTGGTGTAGTTAGTAGTGTCTGCGTCAGTGTCTGCGTAATTGTCTTTGTCTTTGATTAGTTAAAAAAAAACTAAAAAAAAGTTTATTAGCGTTAGTTTTTAGTTCGTAGTGTCAGTGTCTACGTAATTGTCTTTGTCTTTGGTTAGTTAAAAAAAAAGTTTATTAGCATTAGTTTTTAGTTTTTTTTACTGTTTAGTTGGTGTAATTAGAAGTGTCTGCGTCAGTTTCTGCGTCTTTGTCTCTGGTAAGTAAAAAAACCAAAAAAATGATTAGCTTTAGTTCTTAGTTTAGTATTTTACTGTTTAGTTGGTGAAGTTAGTAGTGTCTGTGTCGGTGTCTGCGTAATTGTCTTCGTCTTTGATTAGATTAAAAAAAGTTTAATAGCGTTAGTTTTTAGTTAGTTTTTTAGTGTTTAGTTGGTGTAGTTAGTAGTGTCTGTGTCTGCGTAATTGTTTTTGTCTTTGGTTAGTTAAAAAAAGGTTTATTAGTCTTAGTTTTTTGTTGTTTTTACTGTTTAGTTTGTGTAGTTAGTAGTGTCTGCGTAATTGTCTTTGTCTTTGGTTAGTTAAAAAAACAAGTTTAATAGTGTTAGTTTTAAGTGTTAGTTTTGTTGGTGTAGTGTTTAGTGTCTTCATCAGTGTCTACATTAGTGTCTTTGTCTTTGGTTAGTTCATTTTTGCCCCGGAGCCCCTATCCCAATAAAGTTTTCCACACCACTACGAGTAGTTCACGTGGCCTTTCAGGCAGCAGGGTAGGGGAGTCGGTTCCAGTGCTGGACCGCTGCCAGCATGGGGCAGCTCCTCTAGAGGATTGGGCGCAGGTGGCAGGGGCGTCCGCTTCATTAGGGACTCTTTTGGTGGTGGTAGCCGCCCCATTTCCTCACAGGATGCTGAGGAAATAGTGGCTCTCGTGTCACAAGCACTCCGGTTCCTGTAGGACCATCCCCCTGCCCCCAAGAATCTAGCCTTCTGTTTGACAGCGACAGTGAGAGGGACCTCTTGGTCATGCATCAGGCTGAATTGGATTTCAGTACTGATGCTCAGGACCTTTTGGAAGGGATGGAAGAGGAGGAGGGGGTAACAGCTGTTAATACCCTAGTGACATCCCTTCCAACTGGTGCGGGTGGTTTTAGCCAACAAACCCCTGCACCTAGTCAAACTTAGGCGTCAGCAAGGGGACAGTGGAGCCAGGTCAGGGGCTCCACGTCTGCTGTTCCCCTCAGTCCACCACAGTTTGGCCCTGGGTCTGACATATCAGGGGGCGAAGAGGAGGGTGACCCAGAATGGGTGCCACCTCCCTTGTCAGTTCACAGGGTAACAGAACACCAGGTCACCAGGGAGACCAGCCTTAGGGGCTCCACTGGTACTGGCAGCAGGAGGAGGCAGCAGCAGCCAGTTACACCTCTGCGCACTGAGCTCAAACAGGTGCAAGTTAGCACCACCCCATCTGACAGGTCTGTGCGTAAGTCCCCTGTTTGGGCTTTCTTCACCCTGGCAGCAGATGATGCTGCTACAGGCATGCCCAACCCAGATGGCGTGTCCCCAGCCGCTATTTCTTTGCCAGGACTGGCGTCCCTGCCCTACACCATTACATTGTGCAGAATGTATCCCTGTCGCTGAATCATGCTGTCAGTGACCGGGTGCATCTGACAATGGATGGTTGGACCAGTAGACATGGGCATGGACGAAATCTTAGTTTTATAGCCCATTGGGTTTCCCTCCAAGGCGCTGGGGAGGGATCGGTGGCATCTGAGTTTGTGGTGCTGCTCTTCCACAAGCCAGTCTGTCCAAGGCTGCTGAGCCCCACAGCAAGCGTCCCCCGTAACTACGCAAGTGTGGGGCACGTGCGCTGCCAGGCCGTGCTCCAGCTTGTGAGCTTAGGGGAATGGAGACACACTGGACCTGATGTTCTGGCCGCACTACAGGTCCAGAAGTGGCTGACACCCTGCAAGCTAGAGGCAGGTATGGTTGTCTGTGACAATGGCAGCAACCTACCCGCTTTCCATGCTGGCAGTCTCACCTACAAGCTTTACCTGGCACATGTCCTCAACCTTGTGGTACAGAAGTTCCTGCGCACATATCCAAGGTTGAATGACATGGTGCAAAGGGTACGGAGGATTGACAGCCGCCATATCCCTGTCCAAACTGAAGCGGAACAACAGCCGCCATGTCCCTGTCCAAACTGAAGCGGAACAACAGCCTGCGCCCTCACTGGCTGATTGTGGACAGCGTGACGTGATGGAACTCCACACTCCACATGCTGGAGAGGTTGTGGGATCAGCGACGGGCGGTGAGGTGACCTGCTTGAAGAAGGCACTCTGGGGCCATCACATCAACTCCCCTAATTCACTAATTTGGAGTGGGGGCAGATACAGCAGGTCAGCCACGTGTTGGCCCCATTCGAGCAGACAACCAAGAGGGTCAGCGGGGAGCATGTCAGCCTCAATGACTTGCTCCCCATAGTGTTCCTGCTGGACAGGACACTAGATCGCCTGCTCGAGGTTGGGGAGAGTGCCTCGATGGAGCAAGAGGAGGCAACACTGCTCCACCAAGACGAGGAAGAATCTGTTGATGTCCAGGAGTCTGGGCCTGGTCAGGAGGGAGAGCCGGTGGTGGGGGCACCGTTAGTCCGGGGGTGGGGCAGCTCCCACCGGGAGCAGCAGTGACAGTGGCAGGAGATCATGGTCCCAAGAAGCCATGAAGAGTCACAGCAGGCTTCCCTGGTCCACAAGCACCGTCTTTCAGTGACACGGCTCGTCAAGCCTTTATACATTTCCTCCATCAATGGTGAATGCACTTCCGCACTGAACCACTATTATTGCAAGTGAGTGCTTTACACAAATAGAAGATCGAGTTCTATGCGCTTCCTCATTGTACTTCGGAGCTTCTCCTCGGTCTTCCCTGACTTCAACGTCACTCCCCGGTTCTCGACAGGCAAACTGCTGAAGTAATTCGCTGGGGACCTGTCTGCCAAAACCGCTGTCTGGCGTCACCACAGCCAAAGTATTCTCTACCTCCTTCATCTATGCCGGTTTGCCTGTTCCTTAACAGGACTTTGCAGATGTGTTCTACGAAAAGCAGGCTGAAAGTCTTCCTCCGCAATGTCCCTATGACTGCCCGATTGACCTTCTGCCAGGGACTTCGCCTCCTTGGGGAAGAATTTACCCCTTGTCTGTTCCCGAGATGCAAGCCATAACTCAATACATGAAGGAGAATCTCCAGAAGAGCTTCATCCGGAAGTCCTCCTCCCCTGCTGGTGCAGGATTCTTCTTTGTGGAAAAGGACGGGTCTCTCCGCCCTTGTATTGATTAAAGGGGACTTAAAAAGATCACTATCAAGAATCGGTACCCCTTACCTTTGATTTCTGAGCTCTTTGATCGCCTGTGGAATGCCGGGCCGTTTTTCCAAAATTTGTCAATGGCATCTTTCGTGATCTTCTCTACACTTGTGTCATGGTGTATTTGGATGATATCCTGATCTTCTCTCACAACTTGGAGGTCCATCGCATCCACATGTGCGTCAGGTCCTACGACGCCTACGGCATTATCACCTATACAGCAAACTCAAAAAATGCCTCTTCGAGAAGACAAGTCTTACGTTTCTTGGATATATTGTCCCCAACCAAGGCCTCCAGATGGACCCTGATAAGCTGTCTTCGGTTCTTAACTGGCCTCGACCTTCCGGCCAGCGGGCTATACAACGCTTTCTGGGGTTTGCCAATTATTATTGACAGTTTATACCACACTTCTCCTCATTGGTTGCACCAATTGTGGCTCTCACTAAGAAGAATGGTAACCCCAAATCCTGGACTCCTGAGGCCGAAGAAGTGTTCTCCCGACTGAAATCGGCATTTACCTCTGCACCAGTTTTGTTGAGACCCAATCCAGAAAAACCCTTCTTCCTGGAAATAGATGCCTCTTCTGTAGGAGCCAGAGCAATACTGACCCAAAAGACTTCTAGAGGTAAAAGCGTGACTTTTTTTTCCAAGACCTTTTCGCCTACTGAGAGGAATTATTCAATTGGGGACCGTGAATTTTTGGCCATTAAGCTTGCCGTGGAAGAATCAAGTCATGTACTGGAAGGATCTTCTCATCCAGTCAGTATCTACACAGATCAAAAGAATCTTTTGTATTTTCAGTCCGCTCAGCGTCTGAATCTCCTGCAGGCCAGGTGGTCTCTTTTCTTCTCCAAATTCAATTTTCGTATTCATTTTCGGCCCGCGGATAAGAACATTAAGGCCAATGCTCTCTCCTGGGCTTCTGATGTAGTGGGTCTGGACTCCTCCCCTCGGCACATCATGCCTCCTGAATGTTTGATCACAGTCGCTTCTCTCGACCTACAGCAAGATCCACCAGGAAAGTCTGTTGTGCCTTCTCGCATTAGAATTAAGGTATTGAATTGGGGACACTCCTCTTTACTGGCCGGGCATCCTGTAATAAGAAAGTCCACTCAGTTCATCTCCCGACATTATTGGTGGCCGAATTTGGAGCTAGACATTTCAGATTTTGTCCATTCCTGTGTTACCTGTGCCCGTGACAAAGCGCCTCGATTTAGACCTGTGGGTCTACTACAACCTCTGCCCATTCCAGAGTGTCCTTGGACACACATTGCCATGGACTTAATCACTGATCTACCACCCTCCTCTAACAACACGGTCATCTAAGTTGTCACAGATTATTTCTCCAAAATGTCCCATTTTGTTCCTTTGCCTGGACTTCCCTCTGCTCCACAGCTGGCGGGTCAATTCTTTTGGCATATTTTCTATTTACATGGTTTACCATTACACATTGTCTCTGACCCAGGGGTCCAGTTTGTCTCCAAGTTCTGGCAGGCCCTCTGTTCTCACCTCAACGTCAAGTTGGACTTTTCTTCAGCATACCACCCACAGATCAATGGCCAGTTAGAGAGGGTTAATCAAACTTTGGGAGACTATCTCCGATACTTTGTTTCTGCATGATAGGACAATTGGGCCAACCTACTTCCTTGGGTGGAGTTTTCTTATAATCACTGTGATTCTGAGGCTACTAGAAAATCACCATTCTTTATAGTCTACAGCTGCCATCCTCACCCTCCTCTTCCTCTACCAGCTTCTGCTGTGGTACCTGAATGGGGATATTCAGGTCCAGGACTTTATGGCTATTTGGCAGGAAACCCAGCGTTCCTTAGTACACGCCTCGCAAAGTAGAGTAAACAAGTTGCGAACTAGATCACGCCCATATTGCGCATGCAAATTTTATGACAAATTTTTGCATTAAAAAAAAGGGCGCGAATAAAGCAAATATGTGATTTTCGCGAATATAGGATGAATATTCACCCATATATTCGCAAAATATCTCAAATTCGAATATGGCCTATGCCGCTCATCACTAATCACTTTTACAGCCTATTTTTGGTAAATATGTTAAAGCGGTTATCCACCATTTGGTGATTTTAGTACTTACTTGCCAGACAGTAATGGACATGCTTAGGAAGGATCTGTGCTTGTCTTGGAGCTAAACAGCTATGTTCTGAGTCAACCACAATGCTAAGGCTATCTTTTTGTAAACTGGCTATTTCATGTTTGAGTTCCCTCCCTCCAACTACAAGCTCCATAATTCCTTGTTTTTAAATGTAAGGTCACTTTTCTCCCTCCCACACATCAGCCACTCCACCTATTGAAACACACCTGTGCTCCCTTCAATGCAATAGACCGGTGTTTTCTAACCAGGGTGCCTACAGCTGTTGCAAACCTAAAATTCACTGCAGATCCACTGTGGAGGTAGCCAGAGGGCTTACCTCTGCTTCTGTGCAGGTCCTGACTCTCGCATTGATAAAGCCTGGCAGGACCAGGCTTTATCAATGGAGTGCAGATAACACAGATAATTGTAGTTCTATGGAACCATGTTGATCTGTTTGAGGAATCTTATGATTCCTCATGAAAGTCCCCTAAGGGGACTGATAAAGTGTAAAAAAAAAAAAAGTTAAATACAAGTAAAAAAAAAAACAAAACAAAAAAAACACATCAACCACTTCCTTATTAAAAGTTTAACCCCCCCCCCCCATTCCAAAATTCCATATAAAAAATATAAAAACATAATAAAAATAAACATATGTGGTATCACCGCGTGCATAAATGTCCGAACTATAAAAATATAACATTAATTAAACCGCACATTCAATGGTGTACATGTAAAAAAAAATTCCAAAGTACAACATTACGTATTTTTGGTCACTTTGTATACTAAAAAAACGATCAAAAAGTCCCATCAAAACAAAAATGGTATCAATCAAAACTTCAGATCATAGCGCAAAAAATGAGCCCTCATACCACCCCGTATATGGGTAAAATGAAAAAGTTATAGGGGTCAAAAGAGGACAATTTTAAACATACTAATTTAGGTGCATGTAGTTATAATGTTTTTTAAAGTAGTGAAATAAAGAAAAACATATATATCTATCTATATATATAAAACTCAACGTGTGTGTGTATGTATGTGTGTATGTTCCAGCATCACGTCCAAACGACTAAAGATGTTAACATGAAACTTGGCACACATGTTACTTATATGTCAACAACAAACATAGGATAGGTGATTTAACCCTTACTCACCCCCATTTGCCAGGGGCGGGGTTTATGTTTAAAGTCCCATACAAGTCAATGGGAAATATATGTTACTGCATAACTTCCAAACGGCTTGAGATATTTCGATAATACTTGGTCACATGTTACTTATATATCCGCTTAAAATATAGGATAGTTAATTTAACCCTTAACTACCCCCATTTATGAGGGTTGGGGTTTTTGTTTAAAGTCCCATGCAAATCAATGGGAAATGTATGTTCCCACATAACTTCTGTACGGCTGGAGATATTTCAATAACTGGTACACATATTACGGGTCGGGATAGGAGGTCGGGATAGTAGGTCGGGATAGGAGGATGCGATAGGAGGACGCAATCGGAGGACCGGGATAGGAGGACCGGGATAGGAGGACCGGCATAGGAGGTCGGCATAGGAGGTCGGGATAGGAGGTCGAGATAGGAGGACGCGATAGGAGGACGGGATAGGAGGACTGGATAGAAGGTCAGGATAGGAGGTCGAGATAGGAGGTCGGAATAGGAGGTTCGAGATAGGAGGACGGGATAGGAGGTCGAGTTAGGAGGTCGGGATATGAGGACGGGATATGAGGACAGGATAGGAGGTCGAGATAGGCGGTCGGGATATGAGGACTGAATAGGAGGTCGGGATAGGAGGTCGAGATAGGAGGATGTTATATGAGGATGGGACAGGAGGTCGGGATAGGAGGTCGGGATAGGAGGTCGAGATAGGAGGTCGGGATAGGAGGTCGGGATAGGAGGTCGAGATAGGAGGTCGAGATAGGAGGATGGGATAGGAAGTCAAGATAGGAGGATGGGATAGGAGGGTGGGATAGGAGGTCGAGTTAGGAGGTCAGGATATGAGGTGGAGATAGGAGGTAAGGATAGGAGGACGGAATATGAGGACGGGATAGGAGGTCGAGATAGGAGGACGGGACAGGAGGTTGGGACAGGAGGTCGAGATAGGAGGATGGGATTGGAGGATGGGATAGGAGGACTGGATAGGAGGATGGGATAGGAGGTCGGGATATGAGGGCGGGATATGGGGTTGGGATATGACAACAATATATGGGGATGGGATATGAAGTCAAAAGCTTCCTCCTGTTGAATTTCCTCCCCAACAAGGATGAGGAAGGAAAAACCAGGCAATGCAGGGTATTCAGCTAGTGTGTGTATATATATATATATATATATATATATATATATATATATATATTGGGTATCGTTGTAACCATATGGACCTACAAAATAAATATAGGGTGTCATTTTTACCAAAAAGTGCACTGCGTAGAATCGGAAGACCCCAACATTTTCCCCAATTTTGCTCCACAAATATTTTCTTTCTGGGTTCGTCGTAAATCTTGTGGCAAAATGATGGATGGCATTACAAAGGAAAATTGGTGGCGCAAAAAATAAGCCCTCATATGAGTCTGTAGGTGCAAATTGAAAGCGTTAGGATTTTTAGAAGGTCGTGAGGAAAAAAATTTATGTGCAAAAATGGAAAAACCTGTGGTCCTTAACCCCTTAATGACCACGGACGTAAATGTACATCCTGGTGCGGCGGGAGTTAGCGCACCAGGATGTACATATACCTCCTGTGTATGACTGCGAGCATCGGAGTGGTGCTCGTGTCATACACTGCAGGTTCCGGCTACTATCAGCAGCTGGGGACCTGCCGGTAATGGTGTACATCCGCGATCGTGCGGATGTCCGCCATGAACTCCTCAGATGCCGTGATCAATACAGATCACGACATCTGCAGCAATGCACATATTAAAATAGATGATCGGATCACCTGCAGTGCTGCCGCAGTGGATCCGATCATCTGTAATGGCAGACGGAGGTCCACTCACCTGCCTCCGGGGGCGTCTCCCGGCGTCTTCTGCTCTGGTCTGAGATCGAGCAGACCAGAGCAGAAGATAGCCGATAATACTGATCAGTGCTGTGCCCTATGCATAGCACTGAGCAGTATTAGCAATCAACTGATTGCTATTGATAGTCCCCTATGGCGACATAAAAAGTGTAAAAAAAAAAAGAGTAGAAAATGTAAAAATAAAAAGTGAAAAAAAGAAAAATCCCCTCCCCCAATAAAAACGAAAATTGTCCCTTTTTCCCATTTTACCTCAAAAAGCGTAACTTTTTTTTATAAACATATTTGGTGTCGCCGCATGTGTAAATGTCCGAACTATCAAAATATAATGTTAATGATCCCATACAGTGAACAGCGTAAACGTAAAAAAAAATGCTGCTTTTTTGTCACATTTTATTCACATTTTTTTAAATAAAAAGTGATCTAAAAGTTTTATATATGCAAATGTGGTATCAATAAAAATTACAGATGACGGCGCAAAAAAGGAGCCCTCATACCACCCCATACACGGAAAAATGAAAAAGTGGTCAAAATAGGGCGATTTTATATTTCTGATTTTGTACAAAAAGTTTGAGATTTTTTTTAAGCGGTACAAAAAATAGAAAAGTATCTAGCCATGGGTATCATTTTAATCATATTGACCCAGAGAATAAAGAACACATTTCATTTCTACTGTAAAGTGTACAGTGTGAAAAAGAAACCCTCCAAAGTGTGGAAAATTTAGGTTTTCATTTAAATTTCCTCCCTAAAAAAATAATTATTTGGGTTCGCCATAAATTTTTTGGTAAAATGAGAGGCTTTATTACAAAGTACAATTGGTCATGCAAAAAAACAAGCCCTTATATGGGTCTGTATATGGAAATATAAAAGAGTTATTGATTTTAGAAGGCGGGGAGGAAAAAAACTAAAACTATTGGTTTTGCATGCTTTACAACATATCAAAAGTTTTTGAATCTGACAGTTCCCATTTAAGGTCAAAATGGGCTTGGTCCTTAAGGGGTTAAAGGGATTATCCAGGCAAAAGCTTGAGATATATCAACTGGCTTTCAGAAAGTTAAACAGATTTGTAAATTAGTAAGTTTGACGAAGAAAAATAGAAGTCGCACTCACCACCAGAAGCAGTATACAAAGTCTTGTCCTTTATTCACACCGGCAGAGTGGAATGATAAAATACAGTCACACATGCGGGGAGTGAGAGCAGCCGCTCTCAAGATGCGGGGGCACACCACCAGCGGCAACTAGTTTCGTGTCACAGGCTTGACGCTTCTTCCGGCCAATAAGGTGCCGCTCTCAAGATGCGGGGGCACACCACCAGCGGCAACTAGTTTTGCGTCACAGGCTTGACGCTTCTTCCGGCCAAAAGATCACATAAACCAGTATAGCTGCAAAAATTAATATGGCATAAGGACAGTAAAGGATTGTCCTATAAAACACTATATCACTAGTTCCATTCTTTCTTTGATTGTGGGTATTGATTGTGTACCTATCCCAGTTATTGGCATTATGAAATGTTGGTGTTTGCTTGAGTGTTTTTAATTGGTATTCACTTACAAATATTGGTCACTTTTCATTTGTCTATTTAGTTGTACAAATGAAAGGGGTACTCCAAAGGCTTGGGTATAAGATGTCTAATCGCAGGGGTGCTGCCGCTGGGAACCCCGTGATCTCATTGCTGCACCTGGCGTTTGTTTAGAGCGTCGGGTTAAGCTCCAGAGGCTCATGACATCATGATCCTGCCCCGCTCGTAACGTCACAGCCACGCACCTCTATGCAAGTGTATGGGAGGGGGCCCCCTCCCATAGACTTGCATTGAAGGGGCATGGGCGTCATGTCACGAGCGGGGTGTGACCGCAATGTCATGAGCCTCCGCCTCGCATCGCCAGTCATCGGGTAGTGAAGTTCGCTCCGTGCACCAGATGTCTGGGGTGCCGCAGACAAGATCGTGGCGGTCACCACCGGCGGGACCCCTGCGATCAGACATCTTATCCCCTATCCATTGGATAGGGAATAAGATGTCTAGGGGCGGAGTACCCCTTTAACAGTTACATTTTACCAGGGTGGTTATTTCCATAGGGGTGCTTTGTGGATCTTTGGGCCTGTTGGTATTTTTTTGCCACAGTACAGTACACTGAAGTAAGTAAAAGCTGTGATGGATACCTCTGGGCCACTGAATGTATAGGAATAAGGCTGAAACTAATACAAAATAAATCACAATTTTTTTTTTATCAAATCTGAAATTTTTGTTAATTTTGACCAAATCTGAATATGCTGACTTGATTTGCTTATCTCTAATGAATAATGGTAATTTCCATAATAATTGCTAACATTTATTTAATAGCTAGGTTAACAAGCAATAAGACATTTAAGGTGAGCTGAGAAAAAAAACAAGTTTTGAATACATATTTAACCCCTTAAGGACCGGAGGTTTTTCCGTTTTTGCATTTTCGTTTTTTGCTCCTTGTCTTTAAAAAATCATAACTCTTTCAAATTTACACCTAAAAATCCATATGATGGCTTATTTTTTGCGCCACCAATTCTACTTTGTAATTACCTCAGTCATTTTGCCCAAAAATCTACGGTGAAGCGGGAAAAAAAATCATTGTGCGACAAAATTGAAAAAAAAACGCTGTTTTGTAACTTTTGGGGGCTTCCGTTTCTACGTAGTACATTTTTCGGTAAAAATGACACCTGATATGTATTCTGTAGGTCCATACGATTAAAATGATACCCTACTTATATAGGTTTGATTTTGTCGGACTTCTGGAAAAAATCATAACTACATGCAGGAAAATTAATACGTTTAAAATTATCATCTTCTGACCCCTATAACTTTTTATTTTTCCGTGTATGGGGCGGTATGAGGGCTCATTTTTTGCGCCGTGATCTGAAGTTTTTAACGGTACCATTTTTGCATTGATAGGACTTATTGATCACTTTTTATTCATTTTTAAATGATATAAAAAGTGACCAAAAATGCACTATTTTGGACTTTGGAATTTTTTTGCGCGCACGCCATTGACCGAGCGGTTTAATTAATTATATATTTTTATAATTCGGACATTTCCGCACGCGGTGATACCACATATGTTTATTTTTATTTTTATTTACACTGTGTTTTTTTTTTTATTGGAAAAGGGGGGTGATTCAAACTTTTAATAGGGGAGGAGTTAAATGATCTTTATTCACTTTTTTTTTTCACTTTTTTTTTGCAGTGTTATAGGTCCCATAGGGACCTATAACACTGCACACACTGATCTTCTATGTTGATCACTGGTTTCTCATAAGAAACCAGTGATCAGCGATTCTGCCGCATGACTGCTCATGCCTGGATCTCAGGCACTGAGCAGTCATTCGGCGATCGGACAGCGAGGAGGCAGGAAGGGGCCCTCCCGCTGTCCTGTCAGCTGTTCGGGATGCCGCGATTAGCCGCGGCTATCCCGAACAGCTCGACTGAGCTAGCCGGGAACTTTCACTTTCACTTTTAGCCGCGCGGCTCAGCTTTGAGCGCGCGGCTAAAGGGTTAATATCGCGCGGCGCCGCGATCGGCGCTGCGCGCTATTAGAGGCAGGTCCCGGCTTCACTATGACGCCGGGCCCGCCATGATATGACGCGGGGTTACTGTGTAACCCCGCGTTATATCGGAAGAGCAGGACCAAGGACGTACCGGTACGTCCTTGGTCCTTAAGGGGTTAAAATAATATTTTTTGTGCTCTGTCCCAGAGATTTTGGTGTGGATTTGTTGCAGATTTCAGTGTAGAGTAATGAAATAAATAAACAAAAACAACATAAAATGTACCGTACTATCCACACAGAAAGAATGGTAGACGGCACTCACCAGGGAAAATGCTTTAACTTCTTTATTTGCTTCAACAATCGTGTCACATCAATGGAGCGGTGTCATGCAGGTTACATGGCGGAAACACCGGGGATGCAGCGTGGAGGTAACAACTGTGTCGTACTTCCATACTTCTTCAGACGGTCTGAAAAAGTACGGAAGTACGACAAAGCTGTTACCTCCACGCTGCATCCCCGACGTCTCCGCCATGTAACCGGCATGACACCGCTCCATTGATGTGACACGATTGTTGAAGCAAGTAAAGAAGTTAAAGCATTTTCCCTGGTGAGTGCCGTCTACCGTTCTTTCTGTTTGGATATTGAATTTGTTCCTTTGTGGACGTAGCACCCTGAGAGGACTTCTGCTTCATACTTTTCACCTGGTGCACACCTATCACCGTTTACGCAGCAGTGCCGGTAGCTATGCCTTTTCTTTGATGAACATCAAATTTACTTTTAGGGTTGCACTGATAAAATGATGATTCTATTGGGTTGTTATTTTAACAATAAAAATATATATGTCTACAAAGAAAATAATGTTTGATCATTTACTTTGATATTTTGAGTACCTTACGTCATATGAATTAGTTCTCAAAACAAACAATAAGGGTCCGTTCACACCTATAGAATCTGCTGCATCTTTTGTGCAGCCGATTTTGTTACCCATGAAAGTGAATGGGTAGCAAAATCAGCTTCACAAAATATGCAGCAAAAATATGCAGCAGCTGTCTAAGGGTCTATTCACACGTACAGCATTCTGCGCAGATTTGATGCGCAGGATTTTCTGCTGCAGATTTCAATGTAAACTGAACACAGCTTGAAATCTTGAGAATCAAATCTGCGCAGAATACTGTACATGTGAATAGACCCTAAAACATAATATTTTGAGCCATCTTAAATTATTATATTTACTTAAAAAATGCCTCCGTTAGGCAATATTCTCATGCCAGAATTTCCGCATGTGGATTCTGCATCAAATTAAAGCCCAAAAGACTTCAATCGGATTCCGCACTCCCATTCACATGTCAGAATTTCCATGTGCGGATTCCGCTCGAAATCCGCACAAGACAGAAACCACCCAAATGAATGCGGATGCCGAATTGTTGTGGATGTGCAGAATCTCTGCCGTTTGAATATACCCTAAGGGTACGTTCACACGCGCTGATTTTTTAGCGGGTTTTCCGCTGCGTATTTGAAAGTAGGCGGGCTCATCTCGGCTGTCCGCAGCAGATTTTCCGCGACAGAATTTACGCTGCGTAAAATCCGCCACAGTCCCTACTGACTTCAATGGGGCTTGTGGTGGAAAAAAGTAAGAAGAGTAAATGTCTGAACAATTTCAGACTTTCTTAAAAACTGTGTTAAAATCTGATACTTTTATTAAACAAATGACATCATAAAAGTATGCATTCTTTTTACTTTTTGTAGAACTACCCAATAAAACCCATCATTTCTGATACAGTGTAACATAATGCTAATTTCAAAGTTCAACATTGGAAACTGTACAATATTAAAGGGGTATTCCAGGATTTTTATTTTATTGGACGGTGCTACAGGAGCTGTAAAGTTAGTGTAGTTCATAATATATAATACATATAATACAGTATTGGGACGAACATCAATTCTTATGTGATGTTTGCCCCAATATTTATTTTTAACAGCATACAAAATTACTCGTCTTGGGATTTCCCAGGTTGCAGTACGTCGAGACCTGACATCACTAGTCAGTTGTGCAAAGAGAGCCAGTCCTGCTTCAATGGGTGAAGCGACAGAGAGATAATTTTGCAACAGCTGTAGGCACCCTGATTAGAAAACATTGATCTTTTGATCTTATTTGTGCTGCAATGGATGGGGTGGCTGATGTGTGAGAGGGAAGAATGTAACTTCACACTATGGGATGTGGAGACCAAACGCCAAGAGCAAATACCCAGATAGCCTGGCAGGTATGTACTGAAATCACCTTATGGTGGATAACCCCTTTAAAGGGGTACTCCGCTGGAAGACAATTATTTTTCAAAACAACATGAGACAGAAAGTTAAACAGATTTGTAAATTACTTCTATTTAAAAATCTTAAACCTTCCAGTACTTAGATGCTGTATACCACATAGGAAGTTGTGTAGTTCTTTCCAGTCTGACCACAGTGCTCTCTGCTGCCACCTCTGTTGATTTGAAAACATTTGTTTTCCACCAGAGTAATCAAAAAAAGAAGAAATGTTTTTTTGTTGTTTTAGAGGAAAAGCAACATTGTTATAAAGCCTATCATAAATGTATTTAACATAATAAAAAAAGATGTATTATTTATACAAAGAAATACTATTTATTTAAATAAAATAATTAGCTATTTGTATTGCTGTTGAAGGTTTTCCGGGCATGCTAGGAGTTGTAGTTTTGCAAAGTGGGTCATATTGGCATAACGTCTACATTTTAGACACATTTATTATCCATTAAAAGCACAATTTTGTCTTAAATATTTGTCCCAATGTAGACCATAATGAAAATGGTCTAAACAGTTTGCACAGATGGTCAGAATTGTGATGCACATATTCTTATTGGGGGATAAGACAGATTTATAAAGTGATATGCGCAGGAATAATAATTATTAAAGATGAGCAAACTTTTGAAAAATTTGATTTGGCCTGTTCGCCAAATTTTCCGAAAAAATTTGGTTTGGTCTGAATTTATTTGCGTCGAATCTGTATTAAAAACATCTATTTCTGGCCTACAGAGAGCCTCAATAGGGGTGTAGAACAGTTTTCTTTGTTCTAACACACATAGGGAGTGAAATAATACTGTTATTCAGTATGACATGCAGATTACAGGCATCGCTATTAGAATCACTGCAGCAGAGCGTCTGAATGTGGCAGCAGGGAAATCATATGGCGTCCAACTTGAAGAGAGTAAATAGATTTTTTTATGTAATTTTTTTTTTACTTTAATTTGAATTTATTTATTTACATTTTTTTGAGTACCCATTCTGGTGAGCATCGAGCTACCACCTATTCCAGCCTGTGCCTCTCACCGTACCCGCCCCCCATCCCCTCCCACTGTCTTACTCTTTTGTGGAACTGCAAATGTTTCATTTAATCAGTAATGGTTCATTGTGATCGCTCCATCCTGTTTCATTGGATTCTTGTAGTAATTCCACAGCTACTATATGACGTCGACGACCATAGGGCCTCATTGAAAAGTAAGATTTTGAAATTGAAATTTAAGATTACACTCCCAAGTTTTAATGTCCCGGGCCGGGGCGTGTGGTTACAAAGGGCCAAAATTTAACAAGGAGTCACAATGTACATGTCGGCACAATGACAGAGTCTGGAGATGGCATCAGTATGAGGAGACCATATAGTGACTGAATGACCGCCTGAAGTTTGTGGCAGCATGAGGAGACCATATAGTGTCTGACTGGCACAGCCTGGAATTAGCTGAAGCATGGGGAGACCATATAGTGGCTGAATGGCACAGCTTGGAGCTGGCTGAAGCATGAGGAGACCATATAGAAGCTGAATGGCACAGCCTGGAATTAGCTGAAGCATGGGGAGACCATATAGTGGCTGAATGGCACAGCCTGGAGTTGGCAGCAGCATGAGTAGAACAAATAGTGGCTGAATGGCACAGCTTGGAATTTGTGGCAGCATGAGGAGACCATATAGTGTCTGAATGGCACAGCCTGGAGGTGGCTGAAGCATAAGGAGACCATATAGTGGCTGAATGGCACAGCCTGGAGTTGGGCGGCAGCATGAGTAGAACATATAGTGGCTGAATGGCACAGCCTTGAGTTTGTGGCAGCATGAGGAGACCATATAGTGTCTGAATGCCACAGCCTGGAGGTTGCTGAAGCATGAGGAGACCACATAGTGGCTTAATGGCACAGCTTGGAGTTGGCTGAAGCATGAGGAGACCATATAGTGTCTGAATGGCACAGCCTGGAGGTGGCTGAAGCATAAGGAGACCATATAGTGGCTGAATGACATAGCCTTGAGTTTGTGGTAGCATGAGGAGACCATATAGTGTCTGAATGGCACAGCCTGGAGGTAGCTGAAGCATGAGGAGACCATATTGTGGCTGAATGGCACAGCCTGGAGTTGGCGGCAGCATGAGTAGAATATATAGTGGATGAATGGCACAGCCTGGAGTTTGTGGCAGCATGAGGAGACCATATAGTGGCTTAATGGCACAGCCTGGAGGTGGCTGAAGCATGGAGAAATGATATAGTGGCTGAATGAGACAGCCTGGAGGTGGAAGCAGCAGCATCATGAGTCCTGAAAATGACCCAGTGATAGAGTGGTGCCGTGAGTGGCAATACCAGTATCCGGTGATGAAGGTGGGTGAAAAACGGTCTGATGCAGAGGAATGTTTGCAACTGGGGAGCAGCGCCTTAAATCTGTTTGGCACTATCCATATTTGTGAAGTGTTGGTGTGGCACCATGGTCAATCTACTCTGATGCATCAGGCATTGGTGGGTCAAAATCCTGGCTGAACCATGCCTGATTCATCTTCACAAAGGTTAGTCTCACCACATTTTTCATGGACAGACGAGTTCTTCTTGGGGTTACTATGGCCCCGCCACAATAAAAACCCACTCTGATGGCTGTCACGATTCGGCAGGCTGGAGGTGGATCCTCTGTGCCAGAGAGGGATTGGCGTGGACCGTGTCAGTGGACCGGTTCTAAGTTGCTACTGGTATTCACCAGAGCCCGCCGCAAAGCGGGATGGTCTTGCAGCGGCGGTAGCAACCAGGTCGTATCCACTGGCAACGGCTCAACCTCTCTGACTGCTGAGATAAGCGCGGTACAAGGGAGTAGACAAGAGCAAGGTCAGACGTAGCAGAAGGTCGGGACAGGCGGCAAGGTTCGTAGTCAATGGTGGAATAGCAGGAGGTTTGGAACACAGTATGGGTAACACAGTAAAGCTTTCTCAAGGCACAAGGCAACAAGATCCGGCAAGGGAGTGCAGGGGAAGTGAGGTATAAGTAGGGCAAGGAACAGGTGCAAGCTAATCAGGGTGATTGGGCCAGGCACCATCATTGGTGCACTGGCCCTTTAAATCTCAGAGCGCTGGCGCGCGCGCGCCCTAGAGAGCGGAGCCGCGCGCGCCAGAGCATGACAGCCGGGGACCGGGACAGGTAAGTGACCTGGGATGCGATTCGCGGGCGGGCGCGTCCCGCTATGCGAATCACATCCCCGCCGGCCATGTCAGTGCAGCGCTCCCGGTCAGCGGGTCTGACCGGGGCGCTGCAGGGAGAGAAACGCCGCGAGCGCTTCGGGGAGGAGCAGGGACCCGGAGCGCTCGGCGTAACAATGGCAGCCCTCCCCACCAGCCATGGCAGTGGAAGGTGAGTGCAGAGGGCCCCCGATTTAGACCTGCGAGAGGATGGACGATGGTGCCGATAGGTATCGGCCAGCTGACTACATAGGATGCCTCTGTAGTAAGTCATTATGCCCTCCCTCTCAGTGGGTGTTAAAAAAGGCCCCTATTTCGTGGCGGTAGCGAGGGTCCAATAAGGTGGAAAGCCAGAAGTCATCCCGTTGCCGAATGGTAACAATTCGGCTGTCACTACGCAAGCAAGTGAGCATGCATCCTGCCATTTGTGCAAGTGACTCGGAGAGACTCCCTGCCTCCATCTCCACTGCATACTGCCACGGTGTGTCTGGGTCCTCTGTCTCACCTTCCTCATAACCCTCTAACAGTTCTGGCTGTTCCTGTTCCTCCTCTCCTTTCAGATTACTAGAAAAACCGCCCATTTGGCGAAACCTAAACCCATTTCCACTGTGCCCCTCCCCCTCCTCCTACTCTACCAGTTCAACCCCCACAGGGCTCATGTGGCCATGAGATGTAGGTGCCACGTCTCCATTGCCCTGACCAGCCATTGTTTCCAACACGTGTTGTAAGAAAGGAAGCAGTGGAATAATGTAGTTCATGCCGTAATCCTGTCATTTTAAGAATGTGGCTTCCTCCAAGGGTCTGAGCAAATGGCAGATGTATCGTATGAGCTGCCACTGGTTGACATTGAAGTTACACAGTGGAGTACCCCTATCCACTTGGATCATCAAGAAATCGGTGATGGCTTTTCTCTGTTCGTATAGTCGGTCCAACATATGGAGGGTGGAATTCAAACATGTGGCAATGTTGCAAATCAGACTATGTTGGATACCATTCTGACGCTGCAGCTCAAGGAGGGTGTGCTTTGCGGTCTACAAGTGGATGAAGTGCAGGTAAAGTTTCCTTCCCATTGTTAGGATATCTTGACAAATGGGGGGAAATCTTCAGGAACTGCTTGACAACCAGATTGAACATGTGTGCCATGCAGGGCGCATGGCTCAGCCTTCCCAGTCACAGCACAGGCAAGATGTTCTTCCCGCTGTCAGTCACCATGGTTCCCATTTCCAGTTTTCGGGGAGTAAGCCATGCTTCGATTTCTTTACGAATGACTTTTCGCACGTCTTCCTCTGTGTGACTCCGTTCACCAAGGCAAACCATGTGAACAACAGCGTGACACACATGGTATGCTGAAGGGGCACTGAGACTTGTCTGGGTATTGGGGGCTGAGGACACGATGGAGGATGAGGAGGCAGAGTCACACACTGTCACAGGACCAACGGAGGAAGCAGCGTGACTTGTCCAAGTTGGTGTTGTGGCTGTGCAGGAACCACATTCACCCAGTGAGCCATAAAGGACATGATTGTCCCTGACCATAGTTACAGCTCCAGATGTCGGCACTGCCGTGCACTTTGGTACACACAGACAGGCTCAAGGACTGGCCCACCTTCTCTTCCACAAAGATGTGCAGGGCTGGTACTGCCTTCTTCGCAAAGAAATGACGGCTTGGCACATGCCATGAGTTCTCTGAAAGGTGCAGAGTCCACTACTTGAAAAAGGAGAGACTGCACCACCAGCAACGGTGGAAGAGTGGGCGCATACTGTTGTCTCTTGGGCATGGCTTCGCCAATGGATTGTTGGCGGAATGACTGATTAAGTAGGAGGAGCAGGAGCATCTGGAGCGACAGAAGAAGGGTATGACACACAGCTCCCTTCGGCTGAGGTGGTGGAGCTGTGACTGGCTGGAAGAGGGAGCAGCGTGCCACTGGGTGATGCAGCAGGCTGGACCACTAGATTGGAGCCATGGTTCTCCCAGGCCGCTTTATGTTGGCACAGCATAAGTTTACGCAGGGCTGTGGTACCAACATTGGCACCCTGGCCACGCTTCACCTTCTGCCAACATATCTTGCATATGGCTATGTTAACCTCCTCCGGATGCTTGATGAAAAACTGCCACACCACAGAGTAGTTTTCCCACCAACAGTCAGCACTAATTGACTGCTACTGCCGCCGTCTCCAGGAACCCCTGTTCCACTACCTCCTGGGAAGGTAGGCTGCCACGAAGCAGGCGGTCTCCCCCGGACACGTTTGGCTCCAGAATTACCACTTTTGCCACCATGCTGACTGTCAACCATGGTACCACCTTGCTTGATCAGATGCTGCGTCACGGGCAACCTGCAACCCTCTTCTCCTGATGATGATGAAGCCCCTTCTGCACCAAGCTCCCAATTGCGATCGGCTTAATCATCATCATCAACAAGTGTCTGCACACTGATGTCCTCCTCAGGTTCTTCAACAGTGTCTGCTTCAAGACCCTGGATGCTGGCAACACAGCCTCCAACATCACTCTCCTCAACACTATTTGCCCGCCTAGCGGAGGAAGCGGCGGATGTCTCCTCCACTTCTTAGCTGGGCAGAAGCTGCTGAAAGTCCTCTATTAGATCGTCCTCACTGAATAGTGGAGCTGAACCCACAGCATAAGATACTTCTTTAGGGGAGGGAACAGCATAGGACAGAGGCAATGTGAGGACAGGGACTGCTCCCGGGCCATGCCAACTGATGGTTGTGCCTGAGGAACCCACCGAATGTTGACTGGGGGTAGCAGATGTCACTTATGGTGAAGTGAATGACTGTGTTAACCAATCGATGACGGGAGCTCAGGCTTCTCACTGCGACTCCTTCTGCCACTCGCCCCTTTTCTGCTGCAACCCTTGCCTGCACCTGATGAATTTAGGCCTCTGCCACTCCTCTATGCACGTCCTGGCACTTTTTAGCCTGACATACTTAGTGCGTAAATCAGGGGAGTACAATACGCTTCCTTACGCTTAAAACAGTATTTGTCTAGAACAGCAGGTCTGTACTTTTGGCTGTCCTTTCCCAGTATCTAGGCCCTTGACAGATTAACAGGTACAAAATAGTACACTACTTAGATGTAGGTATGTGTTATGCACGTACGTGGGCAGAAAAATGCTCTACTGTACACTTTAAAAAGTATCTGAATACAACACCAGCCGGTGAGTACTTTTGCCTGGACTTTCACAGCATCTTGGCCCTTCTCAGATTAACAGGTACAAAATAGTACACTACTTAGATGTAGGTATGTGGTATGCACTTATGAGGGTAGAAAAATGCACTACAGTATGCTTAAAACAGTGCACAACACCAGCAGTACACAACAGTGCTGCAGCACAAAGTCGCTGTGTACTTAACCCAAAATTGCACTCTCTCACAGACTATTAGGAATGGATTGCTGGGTATGTATTATACCATCTACAGACTAGTATAACCAGCAGACCATTTATTGTGGAACAAAGAGGGCAGAAAAATGCGCTACAGTACGCTTAAAAAGACGTATTGGAGTAAAACAACAGCTGGTAAGTACTTTTGCCTGGACTTTCACAGTATCGAGGCCCTTGACAGATTAACAGCTACAAAATAGTACACTACTTAGATGTAGGTATGTGGTATGCACCAATGAGGGCATAAAAATGCACTACAGTACGCTTAAAAATATATATTTTTGCACAACACCAGCAGTACACAACAGTGCTTCAGCACATGGTTGCTGTGTACTAAACCCAAAATTGCACTCTCTCACAGACTATTAGGAATGGACTGCTGGGTATTATACTGTCTACAGACTAGTATAACCAACAGATGATTTGTTGTGGAACAAAGACACAGAATTGCACTGAAAAATTATTTCTGCCTCCTCTGCTAAGGTTTATGAAGTTGAGGCAGCTTGTTGAAATGTATAAGGCAACACACAGCTCTCTGCCCCTCTCTCTAATACAATGCTGTAGAAAGTGACTGGGAGGGTAAATGGCTGCAGTAAAAATACTTTGCAGTAAAAAAAAAAAAGCACTGCTCTCTGTCCATCAGTACGCTGATGTGACTAGGAGGTGAAAGCTGCTGGAAAAAGCTTTTCTGTGTAACACACACACAAGCTCTCCGTCCTATCTCCCTGTAGTGTAATGAATAAAGTGACTAGCCGGAATATGGTTGCCGATTATATAGTTCTGTGACATCACAGGGGTGACTGGCTGCTGATAGGCTGTATCCTGCATGTGATTCAGGGTCATCCCGCCTACCATTGTTCTCACCTTCCCAGAGTTCCTTGCCCCATGTCCTAACATGTGGATCCGCCATTTTAGATGCCCTGTATCCTGGACCGCACTAAATGGAGTTTAATGAAGCGATTTGCACGATTGAATCATGGCCATTTTTGCATTTGTTGTGAATCAAATTACTCATGAAATTCGTAACAAATTCGGATTCGTCCGCTTCGATTCGCTCATGTCTAATAATTATGTCCAAAACTAGGGCAGACTGCCATATAAAAAGACAGCACAGGGGTAGAAAAACATTGATAAATTTCCCCCAATGTGTTTAAAAATCCATAGTTGTGTATAAGACTGTAAATCTCCTGTACCACACTGCAGATTTATTGTGAATTTCGACTTCCTCATTGACCATTGACGTCAATGAGAAAAAACTGCAATAAATCAGAAGCATTTCTGACACCGAAATTCACATACTGTGGAGAAATATGTGCGTAATGTAGTTTATTGTATTACAGAATAGTACAGATGATTTTTTTTCCTTTTTTTTTTTTTTTCCCAATAAAACATAATTGGTATCACCATGTCTGAGATATTAATGTAGACAGAAATGTTTAAGAAAGTGCAACTCTCACCCTCTTGTACTTAATCATAGACCACAAAACATTGCAAAATAGAGACATTTCTAAATCCTTCTCCATGTCACATGACCATGACGTGTCAGGGGTACAGTGGATGGTGGTAAATCAGAAAACCTGAACACATTCACACAAAGTGATCACATGATCGAACCAAATGTGAATCCCATGGGCAAACTAGAGGTAAATGCTGAAACAGGTGAATAGGGAAAATTCTAACGTAAACAATTGTAACATTCAAAGTTGATTGCGGCATCTAAATTGGTTTCAAATGTTCTGTTGGTCCTCTGGAGAGGAGGGAGTATTCAACCAGGACCTCCATTGCACAATTTTAGGGTCCCGACTGCCTCCATGCTGTCCGATCTTCTCTACCCTACTTCTGCAGGCCAAAGAAGCAGAGCGCTGGCTGATTATATAACATTCAACAGTGTTTACAATCAATAGGTCATGGGGACAAAAAAAAGTGTTACTAAATGTGAATAAGCCCCTCTTCTGATAAATGTTTTAATCACACTCTTTACCCATTTTTCAAATAAAATAATGTAGACAAAAAAAAAAAAAAACACAAGCAAATGTGGTATTGCCACGTGCAGAAATGTCTGAACTATTAAAATATAGTGTTAATAAAACCAAATGGCGTAAATGTTAAAAAGCACCAAAGTCCAAAAATTATGAATTTTGGTCTCTTCATATACCAGAATTTTTTTTTAAAAAAGGTGATTAAAAAGTGCCATCAAAACAAGCAGTCGTTTGGGTCTGTAGGATAAGAATTGAAAGACTTATGACTATAAAAAGGTGAGGAGGTGAAAACAAAAATGCAAAAATGAAATATTGCTGTGTCCTCTAAAGCTTAAAGACTACCTGTCATCAAACCATATTTAATAAAAAAAAAAAAAACTCAGCTTATATTCCCTAACTACTTCTAACACCCCTCCTGCCCTTAACATTTTTTCCAAGCTTTAAAAAACTCTGTACCATACCTTTCCCCTTGCTCACATTGTGTGAGCTCCCAGCAGGAGACAGTAAGCGTTCCCCAGCAGGCGTGATGTCACTGAAGCCTGCGGGAGCTGTGACCCGCAATGCCTCGCACATACTTCCTGAGTTTGATCTCCTGCCAGGCCGAGAGGAGACCAAACTAACTGTTTGACATGCGGCAGGGAACAAGAACAGAGCCACCTAGTGGCCATTTTTTCAATCACATTAACAACATGTAAAGGTTGAGTGTCTTACAATTACATAAGGGGCAATACTGTAAATTAAAAGTTTAGTTTGGTGACAGGTACTTTTTAAACACTAATTTTATTAAATATTTTTTAAATATTGGGATAGTTACATGAAAAGAAAAGGAAGAAGGGAAAGGAGACAGTTTCATGTAAATAAATATACAATTTACATTTACACAATGGGATGGAATCCCAGTTGACATAAAGAACAGATCTGGGAGATGTAGCAATGCGGTTAGATCAGACATAGGTGGAAATCATCGTATCGGGGTCAGCTGTGGCAGTAAAGTATTACACTTGCTGTCAGGGACCAGTTGGGGTTATCTGATTATGTTATCCTGTAGTTCACAGGGAAGACCACTTAAGTTGACACATAAAAAAAATGTGTTCAATCCCCACCCAACAGGACCTGCCCAGCTGTTTTTTTAAGTTTTACAATATTTTTCATGGTAAACTATAGTGTACTGTAGCAACGTACAATTGGTCCCACAAAAACAAGCTCTCATATGGCCCCATAGATGGAAAATAAAAGAGCTATAGCTCTTTGAAGAAGAGAAGGAAAAAAATGAAAATAGAAGAAAAATTCTAATTTCCGGGGTCATTAAGGGGTTAAAACAGAAAATAAATGACATTGTCACAGTATTAGATATGTGGGATACATATCTATGGTATTCGATTTATCAGGTATTACAAGCTTAACATGAAGCAATGTGAGGAAACCTGCCTCGCCTGTGCAGTAATTGAATATAATTGACACCCACTATTCTTCCATGTTAGAATAGATTTGGTAACTTGGAAAGTACAGACAGGTGGGTATTTGCAGCTGTTTGATACTTTACAACGTTATTTTACAGTGTGTGGCCATAGTTAGATAATTGCTAGTTACTTTATATTTAATTACTGGTAGTCACAATTCACACTGTGTCAATATTCTCCAACCAATTATCTTAATAATCTAAACTAAACAGAGTTTTATATTGCTAAAGTCATGTGGTTAGATGAAGTGATGTAACTATAACCGCTGCCAGGGCTGCACTCAAATATTTGCCTCTGCTTCTCTGCACAACAGAGGTATTGAAAGGCTATGTTCCAAAACCTATTTTTGAGGCTTGCTTTGGGCAAAAATGCCTGTAAAATGCCTGTGTTTTCTTAGCCTGTTAAAACAAACTTACCTGACCCAGTTCCAGCACCACCTTTCTCGTCCTTTCTCGGTTCTTTTGTCAGTGTAGCTTGTCATGGCCCAGGGCTGCTCTGTATGACTTTATCGGATCGACCTATCAGAAAGTGAAAGTGCCAGCCCAATCACACCTCCCGGTGGTGGGATATTTAAACAGGTTTCTCCTCTGCTGAGATGTCTGTGAGTATGGTTTTATCTGTTCACTAGCGTTCCTGTACCTTTGTATCTCAATTTGACCTAAAGTGACCTGACCTTTGCCTGGTCCCTGACTATCCTCTTGTCTGCTGATTTTGTACCACACTATCCTACTGGTTTGACCCTTGCTTGCTCTGACTTTGGCTGCCCTCATGGTTTTCACTCTCTGACATGTCCATGATTAACTTATTTTTGTACCTATTCTGCTAATGTGTTGCTGACCTGGCCTGTTCAACCTTACTTGACTCCCCATGTAACGACTGTTACCTAGTTGTGGTGCCGAGTGTTTGCATCCTACGGATCTGATAATAGTAATTTACCACAAGGATAAGTCATCATTATGTGAATGTATTACTTATGCACTTGTATGATACATCATATGGTCGGTTGCACAGGGCACCATCCAACCTAAAACCAGTTTTGCATAGACTGCTTTGACTACTAGTTACCACTACCCTAACAAATTTCACATCAGTTACATTAATAATGAAGTTAAATGAACCTCCTTCTCAAAATCACCCTTTACCCCGCTACTCTAAGATATCTGCAGTGCATCAGAAAGTATTCACACTCCTTTATTATATTACAGTCTTATTCTAAAATTAATCAAATTCATTATTTTCTCTGCATAAGTATTCAGACCCTTTCCCAAATACATTTTGGAGGCATTTTACAGTAATTACAACCTCTTTTTGTAGTGTCTTCATGTATGATACATGAAGAAAGGAGACTTTCGCATTCACCACTCTGGTCGGCTCTTCTTTAATACAATACAATGAAGCAGGTAAAGTCATGAAGGATGCAGGGGCATAGCGGGATGGGTCTAGCCAACGCTCACTGACTGAGCAAGGTGAAGGAGGAGGAAATAGTCTAGGTGCTCAGACAGGTGGGCGTAAACACAGCTACATACAAAAACATGGGCTGACAATACAAAACATGACACACAGTTAAGCAACAATAAAATCTTACAGAAAGGAGCTTAAATCGTTTCTATCATTAAGACCAATAGGTCCTAAGGCATTAACTTTCATTATCCGTTTAGCTTCAGTTTGCAGCAAAAGTGTATGCCGGTCACTATAATTGCGGGGTGAGTTAACTATTTGCAAGCCGGCAAACTTCATTACGCTACAATCGCTATTGAGGCAATCAGGTATATGGGTAATCAGTCTTGGGGCTCCTTTGCCCCTTGCGAACAGAATAGAAATGTTCCCGTATACGGGTAAACTAATTCCATTGGGTTTTGCCGATGTAATAAAAGCCACATGGGCATATAAGGGCGTACACAACAAGCACTGATCGGCAGGAGATGAACTGATTCACATAGTGTGTATAGTGTCCTAATTTGATACAGCAACTTTTTATGTTAAATGCACAAAAATTGCCCTAGGGAGGGCATCTATCCAACCATGTATTTTTTTTCAGGTTTGGTTTTAATAATTTATCTCCCAAAGTGGTACTACTATGGTAAGTAATAAGAGTTTTTTTCACTGCTCTATCTTTTAGGTCTGAATCGGCTTCTAAAATATACCAATGTCTCTGAATAGTCAACATGATTTTCGAGTTTAAGTTAGAGTTGGAGAATGAGAATGTAAATCTGTTACTATTTTCTTTTTAGTGGATGTGGACTTCGAAAGGACAGTGGGTTACCGCGGCGCTGACCATTGATAGGCACATCAGGTGAGTAGAAAGAAGTATTTTATTTAAAACAATGCAAACATAAGGCTGAAGGAATAAATCAGCATAGTGGGATAAATGTTCAGTGATAGAATAAATAACTGAAATGTTAGGATGACCTGGGGGATTAAATGAATCTTTATGTAACTTGGGTAAGTAATAAAAAATCGGGATAGAATAGTGTTTGATATTGAGGAATGTGTGCTCTTGTCGAGCAGACATCCCTCTACAGCACTATTTATTAAATCTGTGTATAAGTGAAAATATTCTACTGACTGAATTGTTACTATTTTCTTTTTGTCTGTTAGTATGGATATCAGTGTTTTTTTTGCCGGAGTAGTTTCTCACAGGATAATAAATTGGCTTTCTCAAAGGCCCTATTTATAACAGAGTTAGGGTAGTTATGCTCTCGTAATCTAGCTTTTTAATTCTTTGGCTTGAAGAAGGTAGGTGTCATGATTACTATTGACACATTTCAATCTGAGAAACTGAGAGAATGGGACACTATTTTTGACATGGTTTGGATGTGAGCTCGTGAATTCCAGCAAGGCATTACAGGCAATTTCTTTTCTGTATCCTTGTGTAGAAATCTGACAATCTTGGATGATTATTGATACATCCAAGAATTCTAGTCTTTGGTCACAAAATACATGTCTAAATAACATATTCACATTGTTGGAATTCAAATAGCTCATAAATTCATCAAAAGTATGATGACCTACACATCATCCACATAGCGAATAAACATTTTTATATGAGAAACATAGGGATTGGTCTCAGAAAAAACAAAGTTCCATTCAAAGGATAGAAATTGGTTGGCAAATGTACAGGAGACCGGCGTGCCCATCGCAGTGCCGGTCTCCTGTCTATACCAAACATTATCAAACCGAAATTCATTGTGTGAGAGATTAAACCTTAGTTAATCACAAATGAAGGAGATAAGGTCAGTGGATTTACCGGCTTCTTGTAGGAGCTCCTGTATAGCCGCATCCAAAGAGAAGTGGGTATACAGGCTCTTGACATCAATTAATGCGAGATGGTAATCATTGCCCCAAGCAAAGCCATCCAATTGCTGAAGAAGGTCACTGGTATCTTTTACATATGTTGTCATAGAAGTAAGTAGAGGTTTTAATAACCACTACATGATATGAGATAGTAGCTCAGTCGCCATGATAGGGCGGCCGGGGGGTCGGCTCTGCAACTTGAGGATCTTTGGGAGGCAGTACCATTTATTGCACGATAAATTCATGCGCGACATGATTAGCTTGGTTGGCATGATTATGACAGTCAGAATTCTGGACTACAGATTCAGAGACCAGCTGCTCTGACGAGACCAATGCAGCACAGAAAGCCTTAAACAATATGAGGATCTCAGGTCAAACCCCTTTCGGAGATGAACCAGAAATGGTAGGAAGAAATCAAACCGAGAAAATGCAAGGGCGTGACATGGAGACAGGAGCAATAGCCGACAACTTTATAAATCTTACAGACATCATCCTGCCAAAGGAGTTAATTTCTTTACTATTAAAAGGCCTTAATTACGGACGTTGTGAACAGTTCGACTATATTTAATTTGAAATAGACTTTTATAAAGCAATCCGCAAGACTAATTTGTCTAAATTCTATGCCAAGAATCATACATCCAATAAAACTTTAGCAGAAAAAGAAGAGGAATCTCCAATCACTACTGGACCTTTGGGTTTCAGTACTATCTGTACATTTTCACCAGAGGAGAATGCCGATATAACACTGTTAGCTACACTAGCTGATTATATTTCTATTGAGAATAGTTCAGACACTGCGATGATGGTTCCATTTAGAGGCGGGTATACTTCTAAATTCTCCTCTCTTGTCTTACCTGGGAGTCCTTTGGACTTATTCAGGGAGGCAGTTAGTAGGGAGATAAAATCTCTTGTTTACCCCGTTGCCCCTAGTAACCTCTCATCCAGTGAGGCAAGAGCTATGAAATAGTTAAAGTCTCATCCAGAGCTAAAAATTTGTAGAACAGATAATGACGTTAGTACGGTCATCATATCGACCGAATACTACAATCAAGAATGTCTTAGACAGCTTAGCAATAGAGATGTATACTTAACACTTTCATATAATCCTGTCCATAACACTGTAAATAAATTGAGTTCTTTTGAAAAAGATTTAATACCACAAAAAACAGCAGAGCATTTATTTGTAGAACATCCTAAATTTCCGAAATGGTACTGCCTCCCCAAGATCCACACGTCGCAGAGCCGACCCCCCCGGCCGCCCTATCGGGGCCAGGATCAGCTCTACGACTGAGCTACTATCTCAATACATGGAGTGGTTATTAAAACCTCTACTTACTTCTATGACAGCATATGTAAAATATACCAGTGACCTTCTTCATCAATTGGATGGCTTTGTTTGGGGCAATAATTACCATCTTGCATCTATTGACGTCGAGAGCCTGTATACCCGCATCCCTTTGGATGCGGGTATACAGGCTATACAGGAGCTCCTGCAAGAAGCTAGTAAATCCTTATCTCCTTCATTTATGATTCACTAAGGTTTATTCTCTCACACAATGAATTTTGGTGTGTTAATGGTTGATATAGACAGGAGACCGACACTGCGATGGGCACGCCGGTCTCCTGTACATTTGCCAACCAATTTCGTGTTTGAACAGAACTTAGATTTTTCTGAGACCAATCCCTATGTTTCTCATATAAAAATGTTTATTCGCTATGTGGATGATATGTTGGTCGTCTGGGAAGGCTCAAAAAATACTTTTGATGAATTTATGAGCTATTCGAATTTCAACAATGTGAATGTGTTATTTACACATGTATTTGGTGATCAAAGACTAGAATTCTTGGATGTATGAATAATCATCCAAGATGGTCATATTTCTACACAAGGATACAGAAAATAAATTGTCCGTAATGCCTTGCTGGAATTCACTAGCTCACATCCACACCATGTAAAAAATAGTTTCCCATTTCTCAGATTGAAATGTATCAGTAGTAATCATGACACCTACCTTCTTCAAGCCGAAGAATTAAAAGCTAGATAGAGCATAACTACCCTAAGGCTAGGTTCAGACTACGGAATTTCCGCCTGCAATTCCTCTTTGAAATTGCAGGCGGAAATTACGCTTGCTAAAATGTATAGTGTAGTGAATGGGTTTCCGTTCACAAATTCACACTTCGGAATTTGTGAAGCGGAATTTGTGAACGGAAAATCCGCTTGGACATTTCCGCCTGAAGAAAGGGGTTGCTCTTTCTTCAGGCGGAAATCCGCATGGAACACATTGCAGTCTATTGGAGACTGCAGTGTCCGCGCGGTCCTAGTTCCGACTGATTCAGTTAGCACTGGCCCCACTCGGAATCTCCGGACGGAGATTCCATAGTCTGAACCTAGCCTAACTCTTTTATGAATAGGGCCTTTGAGAAAGCCAATCTATTATCCCGTGAGAAACTACTCCGGCCAAAAAAACACAATAATATCCATACTAACAGACAAAAAGAAAATAGTAACAGATTTATGTTCTCATTCTCCAAATCTAACTTAAACTCGAAAATCATGTCGACTATTCGGAGACATTGGTATAATTTAGAAGCCGATTTCGACCTAAAAGATAGAGCAGTGAAAAAAACTCTTATTACTTACCGTAGAAGTACCACTTCGGGAGATGAATTGTCAAAACCAAACCCGGGAAAGTGAATCAGTTCATCTCCTGACGATCAGTGTTTGTTGTGTATGCCCTTATATGCCCCTGTGGGTTTTATTACATCGGCAAAACCAAAATGAATTAGTTTACCCATATACGGGAACACTGATTACCCATATACGTGATTGCCACAATAGTGATTTTAGCATAGTGAAGTTTGCCGACTTGCAGATAGTTAACTCATGCGGGGTGAGTGGTGGTGACCAGCATACACTTTTGCTGCAATCCAAAGCTAAATGGATAATGAAAGTTAGTGCCTTAGGACCTATTGGTCTTAATGATAGAAACAATTTAGGTTAATTTCTGTAAGATTTTATTGTTGCTTAAGTGTGTGCCATGTTTTGTATTGTCAGTCCATGTTTTTGTGTGTACCTGTGATTACGCCCACCTGTCTGAGCATCTAGACTATTTCCTCCCCCTTCAGCTTGCTCAGTCAGTGAGCATTGGCTAGACGAAGTTTGAATATCACTCAAAATGGATACAATCCTGCTACGCCCCTGCATCCTTCATACCTGCTTCATAGTATTGTATTAAAGAAGAGCCAACCAGGGTGGTGAGTGTGACAGTCTCTTTTCTTCACTGCATTGTATACCTTTGGAATCTATTTCTTTCCAACTGCTCGGCACCATTAGCTGTCATCTTTCAAGTCCCTCCTTCATTGCTGCCGTCCTTGCCTTACCGGAGTTATAAGATCTCCTAAGACAAGTGCCAAAACGATTGTCTTATGTATGAAGTTACAAGCTTGGCATTCCTGCATTTAGGGATTGGTCTCCAATTCGATAGGGAGGGATCATCATTGTGCAGGTTTTTGGGAGTATATTCAAAGATGCTCTGCTGGGTTCATTGGGATTAGTCAAGGGCATTCACAGACTTGTCCTGGAGCCACCTCTGCATTGTCTTTGCTGTGTACCTATGGTTGCTGTCCTGCTGGAATGGGAATCTTCACCCCATCCCAGTCATTGTAGTCATGGCATTGGCCAGTGATGGTGATGGTTTTCTTTTAACACATATAGCATTCGGGCCAAAAAGTTAAATCTTGGTTTAATAAAACCATAAAATCTTGTTTCTCATGGTCTGCAAGTCCAGTAAGTGGAGTATGGCAAACTCCAAGCAGACGGTCATGTGTCTTCTTACTAGGATTGCAACATAACAAACTGTGCAGGGTCCTGAATACTTTGCACTGTACATGAGCTTCTTTAACCCCTTAAGGACTCAGCCCATTTTGGCCTTAAGGACTCAATTTAATTTTTACGTTTTCATTTTTTCCTCCTCGCCTTCTAAAAATCATAACTCTTTTATATTTTCATCCACAGACTAGTATGAGGGCTTGTTTTTTGCGTGACCAGTTGTCCTTTGTAATGACATCACTCATTATATCATAAAATGTATGGCGCAACCAAAAAAACACTATTTTTGTGGGGAAATTAAAACGAAAAACGCAATTTTGCTAATTTTGGAAGGTTTTGTTTTCACGCCGTACAATTTCTGGTAAAAATGACATGTGTTCTTTATTCTGAGGGTCAATACGATTAAAATGATACCCATTATTATATACTTTTATATTATTGTTGCGCTTAAAAAAAATCACAAACTTTTTAACCAAATTAGTACGTTTATAATCCCTTTATTTTGATGACCTATAACTTTTTTATTTTTCAGTATAAGCGGCGGTATGGGGGCTCATTTTATGCGCCATGATCTGTACTTTTTTTTGATACCACATTTGTATATAAAAAACTTTTAATACATTTTTTATAATTTTTTTTTTAATAAAATGTATTAAAAAAGTAGGAATTTTGGACTTTTAAAAATTTTTTTCGTTCACGCCGTTCACCGTACGGGATCATTAACATTTTATTTTAATAGTTCGGACATTTACGCACGCGGCGATACCAAATATGTCTATAAAAATGTTTTTTACGCTTTTTGGGGGTAAAATAGGAAAAAACGGACGTTTTACTTTTTTATTGGGGGAGGGGATTTTTCACTTTTTTTTTACTTTTACTTTTACATTTTTTTACATTTTTTTTACACTTGAATAGTCCCCTTAGGGGACTATTCATAGCAATACCATGAATGCTAATACTGATCTGTTCTATGTATAGGACATAGAACAGATCAGTATTATCGGTCATCTCCTGCTCTGGTCTGCTCGATCACAGACCAGAGCAGGAGACGCCGGGAGCCGCACGGAGGAAGGTGAGGGGACCTCCGTGCGGCGTTATGAATGATCGGATCCCCGCAGCAGCGCTGCGGGCGATCCGATCGTTCATTTTAATCGCGAACTCCCGCAGATGCCGGGATCTGTATTGATCCCGGCACCTGAGGGGTTAATGGCGGACGCCCGCGAGATCGCGGGCGTCGGCCATTGCCGGCGGGTCCCTGGCTGCGATCAGCAGCCGGGATCAGCCGCGCATGACACGGGCATCGCTCCGATGCCCGCGGTTATGCTTAGGACGTAAATGTACGTCCTGGTGCGTTAAGTACCACCTCACCAGGACGTACATTTACGTCCTGCGTCCTTAAGGGGTTAAATAAAAAGTGTCTTACCTCAACCAATTCCAGGTGAGACACAATAAACACAGACAGGAGCGTTTCCTAAATGAAGATGAATGTTCTGTACACTATGTATTACTTTTGTGTGTAAGACGGATCACAACATTAATTAACCCTGTACTGTCCAATACCATTGTACATCATCATCATCGCTCTCATTATATCACTAATTAGCGTGAAGTGTTATAGTACTCAAAGATTAATGTTTACTGACTGGAAAAAATAGATGCCATAAATTATGACCGGCTCCAGAAGAATACAACTCTGAAATTTCAGCATCGACATTAAATTGGTATTCCATCTGGGCCATTTAAGTGTCTCATAAATGCGTGTCCACCTCTGGGACTCACATGTATCTGGAGATAGAAGGCCTCCTTGTCTATTCAGATCAATTAAATCAATTGCTCATACAAATTAAATGGGTTTTCCAGGAATAGAAAAACAGAGCTACTTTCTATTAAAAACCGCTCCCCATCTGTCTCCAGGTAGGCTGTGGTTCTGCAGCTCCGTTCCATTAAAGTGAATGGAGCCAAGTTGTAAAATCACACCCAACCTGGAGACAGACGTGGAACTGTTTTTGAAAGAACTTTTTTTTCTATTCCTGGATAACCCCTTTAATGGAATAATATAGATAGATGATAGATAGATCATGGCAACCACAGAGGCCTAGTTCAGGCCTCGAGCTGGCGTGACAACAGATCCACTTCTAATGATCATATCATGGGGAGCTGATTCAACCAATGAGCTACCAATGACACGCATGCAAAGTTTTTAAATTGTGCTGGCAGCATTGTGCTGATAGCACGGAGATTGCTTAATGCCAGCTTTTACATAGTAACATAGTTTGTAAGGTAAAAAAAAAAAAAAAAGACAATAGTCCATCGAGTTCTATCTAAAACCTTATTGTGTTGATCTTGAGGAAGGCAAAGCCCCCCATGAGATTGATGCCAATTTCCCCATGACAGAGGAAAAATTCCTCCCCTACTCCAATACGGCAATCAGAATAAATCCCTGGATCAACGTTCTATCCCTATAAATCTAGTATTCATAACCTGTAATATTATATTTTTCCAGAAAAACATCCAGGCCCCCATTGAACTTGTTTATTGAGTCAGACATCACAACATAATGTGGCAGAGAGTTCCATAGTCTCACTGCTCTTACAGTAAAGAATCTCTGTCTATGCTGATGGTGAAACCTTCTTTCCTCTAGAAAGAAGAGGATGCCCCCTAGAGGATGCCCCCTTGTTATGGTTATCGGCCTAAGTATTAAATGATCAAATCATCCCCAATATGTATTTTCTCCAAACTAAATAACCCCAAACTTGATAACCTCTCTTGGTCTTGTAATCCTAATACCAAATTTATATAGGTTTTGTAAAATTTTTGAAAAAAGAAGGTACTCAGTCCTCAGCAAACTAACCCAAAATTAGGTAATATGATGGATGGATGGTTAAAAAATTTGGCAAAAAATACAAGTTTCCAAATCTAAATATTATTTATTAAAGGCATAAAATCAATACAGCAAATGTATGAATAATATATGTAAATCAGCCGCAGGGCCCTATGGCTGTGTATATTATAAATAAATATAAATATATATATATATATATATATATATATATATATATATATATATATATGTGTGTGTATATATATTATATATATATACCTGGAGAGAAAAATAAGTATATAATAATCTAGACAAATTGTGTAAAAAGATAATAACATAAGAATATGACTAGGACTGGTCCGGCAAAATCATATGAAAAAATAAAAAATAAAATATGGGACAAAACCTGCAGATAGAAATTGTAGAACAAGTCCTATTATCACAAAGTAACAGTTCCCAATTGTTTCATGAAATTGTTGCCAAATCTGTAGATGAATAAACTGTAACAAAAAAGTCCCAGTGGTAAGAATAGTAAGACTAAATCTTGTAAGAATAAATCTTGTATAGTAAATGGCAACAAGCCAAGTTCCATATGAGGAGCACCAGAAATAGGGTTAACACATCAAGTTATCATATAAGGAGCCTGGCAGTCCAGCTGCTGGGGTTTGCCAGTAGGCAATTCCTGAAAATGAAAGTCACAGGCACTAAGTTCCAATCACCCACTCCACGTAAGTCCCGAGGGTCCCGGGGATGTTATCTTCTTGCTCCAGCTGGAAGCGGCAAAAGCACTGGCAAGTACGATCGCTCGCTACCGCGAGCTCCCGGTGTGTGACGTGGATTGTGGGCGGTCATGTGACACATATTTCAGTCGTCTGGTCAGATGGATTCTTTTTACTTGCACAGGCTCCGTAGAGTGGCTTTGAGTTTAGATGGTGTTGGCACCTTCTGTCTTCACACAGGTAAAGGAATTACTGGGATTTAACCAGTTCAGGGCAGCAGATCCGAGGTGTATAGCTGAAGCCGTTCAACTATACACCCTGAAACGCGTTTGGTATCTCTAGACCTATTCAGACCGATGCATATGCGGTTTTAACCCTGGAGAGACATTTAATTTAATTTTTTTATTTATTTTAGTTTACTTTTATTATTATTATTATTATTATTATTTTTTATTCACATTATTTTAAACTCTGGAAAACCTTGTTAACACATTGGACATATTCTCACCATCACCGGATTCAGATCCGAATCCAATTGCGGCTTCCCCGGGATCATCGCTCTCATGTCGCCGCAATCACGTAGCTACACACGCCTCTCCAATTGGATGATGGAACGGCATGCGCGGTGACGGGATGACAACTATGGAGAGTGCCGGCGATGCAGGGAATCCTGAAGAGGACGCTCCAGAGCCCTGAGGACAGCTAGGAGACCATCAGCGGAGCACGCAGGGCACCGTTAACAGCTATTTGGCGGCAGCTGAAGCAGTCAGCGCCTTGGTGACACATGTCGATCGTTCACTATTATCCCCTTCACCTTCTCACATACCCCCCCCCCTTTGTTCAACCCTGAGGGGGTGGACACATGTCCAACAGTAGACCCTTGACAAGGCATCAGCGTTGCCTAGCAACCAACCAGCCCTGTGTTCAACCATGAACTTAAAGTTTTGTAAGGACAAAAAGCACCGGGTGACCCTGGCATTTTTTTCCTCAGCCTGGCACATCCACAATGATCCGTCACGAGATGAAACTTCTTCCATAACAAATAATAGTGGAGAGACTCGAGTGCCCACTAAATAGCCAGCCACTCTCTCTCTCTCCACTATACTATACCGGGTCTCTGCTGAGAAAGACAATGGTATGCTCCTCCCCGTTGACTTCCTGTCAGAGTACAGCACCGAGACCTACCTCAGAGGCATCCGACTGCACTACGAACTCCTTTTTGAAGTCGGGTGTCACCAAAACCGGAGACCCACATAGGGCTGACTTCCAAGCGGAGAAAGCCTGCTCTGTCTGCTCGTTCCAACGCACCATTACAGACTTGCATCCCTTCAAGAGGTCTGTTAAGTGTGCAGCCAGTGTAGCAAAATGGGGGCTGAATCTCATATAGTAACCCACCATCCCTAGGAACGACTTCACCTGTCGGGTAGCGACAGGTCGTGGCCAATTTCGAATGGCCTTTACTTTGTTTACCTGGGGTTTGACAATTCCAGTCCCAATGACATACCCCAGGTATTTGGTCTCTTCTAACCCAATTGCACATTTTTTGGGGGTAAGCAGTTAACTCGGCCTCCCTTAATGGGTTAACCACATAATGCACCAGCAACAATATATGTACATATTTAATAAATAATCCAATGCATAGTATGGTGACACACTCGGGGGATAAGGGTAGGGGTGATAAATACAATTATGAAATTATAAGCGGTTAATGGTAATTAAGTAAACATTATCCAGAAATAGCAGCTATAGAGTCATGGAAGGTGCATAGTGCAATAAATAAACTAAGTAAATATAATTTAATTGCACTGCCCATGTAACATGATTATAAATAAATTGTTATCTCTATAACTAAATACCCCAGAAAGTGTCCCCTATATAGAAATACAATTCATGAAAGCAATTACACCACAAAAAGTGTCCAATGCATAAAAGTGCACATGTGCTGTAGATAAGCAGAACTTACATATGCCGATGCAGATGGCTGGTCATCCACGCTCCGCCACCTCACCCTCCGACGCGTTTCGCTGACCTGCTTTGTCCAGGATCGCTCCGGAAGCCCCCTGAGGAAGGAACGAAACAGTAGCTGTAGGGGTCCGGTGGCGTACAGGCAGTCTACCAACATGGGTGAGTGCACATAGCATTATGGATTACTATGATCATTACGGTTAAGTGTGCGCATTGGTTACGCACACACTGCACCACAAACTAGGAGCAGTTAGTTGGAGATGGGTTTATATCCATGTTATATATACACCTAGCTTGCTGTCTGAAATACGATACACAAACAATCTGTGTGCAATAATATGTTATATGTATTTGCATTTATATTTGCCTTGTATCCCACTGAGTGTTTTTATTGGTGTGTCCTTGTGAGTTATACCTCATGTTTCTATTTTAAAATGATGAGAAATAAAATTTTGTTAATTTTTAAGTGGAGTTTTTTGTAGCTCTATTTCTTTCTTGGTATATATATATATATATATATATATATATTTTTTTTTTTTGAATATGATAAGGTTAGCTTACAATGAAGATTGTATATCGTTAAAAAGGTTAACTGTAACTCAAAAGACAATCTATAATATAAAGAGGAATTTTCATGGTTGCCAACTACATGTAATGACACAGCTCATGACATTTTGACAGTACTATCGTGAACTAGAAGATAAAGGTGGTGACATCTATGCTGGGCTGCAGGCAATATTAACCTATATACTTCTCTGCGTTCATGATATTCTCTGACACTGTGACCAGTGATGAAAACAATAAATGAGTATATACTTTAAACAGTATATATATATATATATATATATATATATATATATATATATATATATATATATTACAAAACTGTGAAGACAGAAGAAATACTAATGAAGGAATTTATTGATGCTTTCACCAGAAATCTGGTGTAAAAAAGGCAAATAAAATCTGTTCAAAAATTTGCTAAAATATTTTTAACACATGGAATTCCCCTTTAAATTATAAACTGACTTTGCTATACAGATATCACACTGATACATATTTGTTTTACAGAGAAAGTTATACTCCTGCATGTATCAACACATTAATGGCATTTTGATAACACCTCTGATACAGAGTTTTAGATCCACTGCAAAGACATACAGGTGAAACTCGAAAAAATTTGAATATCATTAAAAAGTCCAATGTATTTCATTAGTGCAACTTAAATGGAAAGGAAGCATGAAGTGCTCCAAAATCTCCTGGTAGACGGATGCGTTGACCCTGGACTTAAAGGGGTACTCCGCTGCTCAGCGTTTGGAACAAACTGTTCCGAACGCTGGAGCCGGGAGCTCGTGGCGTCATAGCCCCGCCTCCTCGTGACTTCACACCCTGCCCCCTCAATGCAAGTCTATGTGAGGGGGCGTGACAGCCGTTACGCCCCCTCCCATAGATTTGCATATAGGGGGGGGGGGCTATGAGGTCAAGAGCTTTCGGCTCCAGCGTTCTGAAGTTTGTTGCAAATGCTGAGCAGTGGAGTACCCCTTTAATGAAGCACAGTGGACCAACACCAGCAGTTTACTTGGCTCCCCAAATCATAGTAATTAGAGTAGGGCTTTGGGGTTTTCATGAGCTGTAACCATAATCATCACAAATCACAGCTTGAACTATCTTGTTTTGCATGTAATGAGTCTTTCTCATATATTAGTTTCACCTTTTAAGTTGTATTACTGGAAAAAATTCACTTCTAATATTCAAATTTTTCGAGATACACCTGTAGATAATATTCTGGATCAATGCTATATAGTGGGATATGTCCAGCGCTCAGTTGGATAACTAAAGTTGTATGTTATCCATAATCTATAATGCAAAACAACTTGTACAAAGAATATGTCTTATTTTCTTTCGATTGCTCTTTACTGGTGAAATGTGCGGTGTCACTGTGCTTAGATATAAAGAGAAGATTATAGACAACTATAAAATTTGGAAAGGGATTTAGATCATCAAAAAAGTGAAAATCAATCATTCCAATGTCTCAAAGCAGAGCTGAGAACACAAGAAACCGAAAGAAGTCTCTAAGAACATCAAAATTTTACCACTACTAATATCAAAGTTCATGAATCTACCATAAAAAAAAAAAAAAACTATCTATGTTGGAGATATATCAGGAAAAAAATCTTTGCTGTCAAGAAAGTGCATGAGGGCTATGTGCAAGTTTAACCCTAAAAACACCCAGGTAAACAACAGGATAACTAGAATAATGGGGCTGATTTACTAATGCTGACCAATACTTAAAGGGGTGCTTAAGACGCCTGATCGCGGGAGTCCCGCTGCTGGGGACCCCCGGGATCATGCATGCGGCACCCCGTTTGTAATCAGTCCCCAGAGCGTGTTCACACCGGGACTGATTACAGGCGACCATGGGCCGGCGGCGTGTGACGACACGCCTCCGCCCCCGTGTGACGTCATGCTCCGCCCCTCAATGCAAGACTATGGGAGGGGGCGTGACAGCTATCACGCTAGTTTATCTTTTGGTCTAATGGAACATGTCTGGGTTTGGTAAATACATTATGCCAGCTGTAAAGTTTTTTTAGAGTAGGTATAATGTTATGAGGTTGCTTTTCATGGTTGGCCTAGGCTCCTTAGTTCCAGCGAAGAGAAATCTTAATGCTTCAGCATACCAAGACATTTTGAGCAATGCTACACTTCTATGAGGGTGGGGGGGCAACTGGGCCAGAGATCATGGAAGGTCATATAGGGTGGGACGAAAATCATTTCTGTCCTAAGTGGCAAAATCAGTCACTATTTTAATATTTGCTATGGGCCCCACTCTCTACTTGAAGGGAAGACCATTATGTCCTAGGTGGCAAAATTGGTCACCATAACAGGACTACACAAAACTTTTCTAAAAGGCCTCTTCTTTTCTATGTCTTCCCTGTCTGTGTTCTGTGCTGTATACAGTCTCTAGCATCATAGCCTTATTATATAGCTTTATTATAACTCCTACTACTATTACCAATGTTACAGTTAATGCAATAAGAATATATGAATTCTAAATAAAGCAGAACAACAGAAATCACTGAGACTTAAAGTGGTTCTCCGCCTCTAGACATCTTCACTCCTATCCAAAAGAAAGGGGGTAAGATGTCGTCCCCCCCCCCCCCCCCCCCCCCCCGAGATCAGACGTTATATCCCCCATCCTTTGGATAGGAGAGAAGATTTCTGGGGGCAGAGTACCCCTTTAAGTTTGCTTTAACACATTAGGAGTACAAGACAGTAAGATGTGAACTGCTATGTAAAGTAGAAAAAAACAAAAAAACAAAACACACCCTTTTTCTGCTTTTGGTGTACTGCCACTAAAATGTATTTTTATTTATTTTATTTTTTTTATTCTCTCCAGGAGAACATCCCTCTGCTGTATTTCTATTCAACTAAGTATACAATAATATCCCAGAGCCACTTGTTAAGTATTTTATGAGACGAGATATTTTAAGCATATATGTGGAATAATGTATTACCCCGGAGAAAACTCATGACAGCGATTCATGTAGAGGGTTCTTGAGACATTATGATTTGGGCGGGAGCAGCTGCACATCTCTCCGTGAAGTGTCTATGAAATGAAAAATACATAAATAATAGTCAGACGTAATGTATTGCTTCCAGTGCTGCTCATTATAAAGCCCCGGAAATGTTCTTTTTGATAGTGAGATCCTTATATCGTAAGCTGAGATCAAACTATTTGCCGCAGGCATTTCTGTAATTTAAGGCATTTCTAGAAAAAAATCTAAAATTTAGGAATGGGCGAGTGACAAATATAAAATGACGGACCAAGACCATGTTTTCATCTCTGAGCTTAATCTTCTGTCTTTTCTTACTACCAGAGCTAATGTAAAATGTTGACACTTGGGTGGGTCTGTCACTAAGTATATTAAATAAGAGAACAACTCACTCTGATAAGGAAAGGATGCCTAGGAGAATAAGAAACGATTCTACCGAGTCTAGAGTCTTAGGCTATGTTCAGTATTTTGGTCAGGAAACGTGCAAATCTTCTCATAATAGTTTTTCTCTTTGTCTGTCCCACTTCTGATTTTGGCTACCATTTGCACCAAAATACTGAGCGAAAAACACTTTTTTGAACATAGGTTAGAAGCTTACTTACTTGTTTAATGTAATACGTAATTCTTCTCGCTCTTGTGGTCTAGTCAGGGTCACAATGCTTATCAAAAACATTGGGGGAGATTTCTCAAAACCTGTGCAGAGGAAGAGTGGTGCAGTTGCCCATAGCAACCAATCAGATTGCATCTTTCATTTTCCACAGGCCTCTTTAGAGGCCTGTGGAAAACGAAAGAAGCAATCTGACTGGTTGCTATGGGCAACTGCACCACTCTTCCTCTGCACAGGTTTTGAGAAATCTCCCCCAATGAGCTGAGCCTATGGGATTTTATGATTCTTCATCCTTAAATTGGTCAAAAGGGGTGAAGATAAATTGGCTCCAAGGCTGAAGTTGTGTAAATATAATAGACTATACTATAAAATACTCACCTCCTCCAGTACCGACATCCAATGCTCCCAGTCCCCCAGTCCCCCACCAGTCTTTGCTCTTTTCAGGTTCCTGTGCCACCCCACAAAAGCTGGTCCACTCAGTGTCCGGCCTCAGTCACTGATTGGATGAGTAGGCAGGTCCTGTCGAGACATGAAAGGAACCCCAAATAAGCAGAGAACAATGGGAGGCCAGGAGTATTGACCCTATGAACACTGTCTATCTCTCTATGACAACCTGCCATACATTAAACTCATACATGAACAGGAAAGATTCCACTAATGTCTTCCTTATACGGGCCCATCTTGCGAGGACATGTTGACCTTAAAGGGTGACTGTTAACTCCTATCCAAAGGGTGACCACAGCAGTTAAAACACGGAAGCTTGGAGCTTCCGTGTTTGTGACATCACGCCACGCCCCCTTGTTCATGTCTATGAGAGGGGGCATTATGGCTTGTACATAGCTGTCACACCTCTTCCCATAAACATGAATGGAGGGGGCATGACGGCTGTGGTCACCAGTCTTCCGGCACGGAGCAGAGATCGCTCCGTGCACTGGATGACTGGGTTTGCCTCCCCTTAGTGGCCGGCCCCTCAAAATCAGACATCTTATCCCCTATCCTTTGGAGGAAGATGAACCCTCTGCTCCTTGTTCCGTGGTTATGCAATGTTTCATAGTGTTATATTGAAATGCAAGGCAGCTATTTATAATTGGAATATATTATGTGACCTGGACGCATTGAGCATATTGTTCATCTGTACACGGGGTAGAGTGAGTGTAAGATGTTGCCCTCCGCCCCCCCCTCCTGTTGTTTGACTCTTCATTTTAACATCTTTTATCATTTGTATGTAATATTGCGGTAATAATAACATGATTTTTTTATGCATCTCTTTTTGAGTTGTTGTGTTTGCTCACGTGCCAGAATCTGTATTCATTGATTCTTTTGTTGCACGTTTCCTCCATTTAGTACCTGTTGGTTTACAACTATTATAACAATACAATACATTTGTATTCATAGTGACCTATTTGGCCTACTTTGATAGATAGACAGTTTATACAGTCATCATCTTCCCACAAACACACGCCTCACCCAAAAACTGCATGTCCCAAATTCTGCCTTCCAAGGGATTGATCTATTTTCCTATTCACAGAATGTGTCATTATTGTATTATGTGAATTGTGAAAATGTTACAAAACTCCGACCCTTCCCCTTTATAAAAATTCTACCAAAGTTTATGCAATATTATCTTGTCTCCTACAGTAAAAGAGAATAGAAAGATCTATTAATCTTAATAACTACCTGAGATGGATAGAAATTACGAAGGTTAAATGTTTAATACCTTGAATTAATTCTTAAGATACCATTATTTTTTCATTATCACATTAGTTGGAAGGATCATCAAACCCCAGGTAGGCTTCATAGAGGAAGTATCCAGCCTGCGTCCTATACAAGGTGAACATTTTTAACTGTCTCCATTAAATGTAGAAATTTTTACAAAATTTAGTAGCAGACTTTCCAATTTGACCTGCTGGAGTCTCATACTAGAGTTTCACTAAATAATGGTCAGTGTCAAGCACTGGGGAACTTGAAGAGGTAAAGAAACTTCTGTGATGTCATAGCAGATTTTTTTTTTTTAGACTTTTTCAAATTTTTAGTATAAAATGTAATTTTAAATGTAATTGTGATGTGATCGGGTGGTACCATAGTAATTGTGTTACTTGATACATAATTCTATTTTAACAATATTTTACACAGTCATAATAAAGTATAAAAATGTATAAACATTGTTAATTCTTATTTTTATTGGTTTAGTATCAACTTTAAGTGTTATTGTCTTCTTAATTAAAGGTGTATTCCAGGAAAAACTTTATATATATATCAACTGGCTCCAGAAAGTTAAACAGATTTGTAAATAACTTCTATTAAAAAAATCTTAATCCTTTCAGTACTTAGGAGCTTCTGAAGTTAAGGTTGTTCTTTTCTGTCTAAGTGCTCTCTGATGACACTTGTCTCGGGAAACGCCCAGTTTAGAAGAGGTTTGCTATGGGGATTTGCTTCTAAACTGGGCGTTTCCCGGGACAGGTGTCATCAGAGAGGCATGACCGTGCATGCTGGGAGTTGTACATTTGCAACAGCTGGAGGCACACTGGTTGGAAAACCTTCAGTTAGGTTCTATTACCTAACTCAGTATTTTCCAACTAGTGTGCCTCCAGCTGTTGCAAAACTACAACTCCCAGCATGTACTGACATACCATGCATGCTGGGAGTTGTACTTTTGCAACAGCTGTAGGCACACTGGTTGGAAAACCTTCAGTTAGGTTCTGTTACCTAACTCAGTATTTTCCAACCAGTGTGCCTCCAGCTGTGGCAAAACTACAACTCCCAGCATGTACTAATCGCCGAAGGGCATGCTGGGAGATGTAGTTATGAAACAGCTAGAGGTTACGCAACTACAACTCCCAGCATGCTGAGACAGCTGTTTGCTGTTTGGGCATGCTGGGACTTGCAGTTTTGCAACATCTGGAGGGCTACAGATTATAGACCACTGCACAGTCATCTCCAAACTGTGACCCTCCAGATGTTGCAAAACTACAAATCCCAGCATGCCCAGACAGCAAAGAGCTGTTTGAGCATGCTAGGAGTTGTATTTTTGCAAGATCTGGAGGGATACAGTTTAGAGACCACTGTATAATGGTCTAAAACTGCAGCCCTCCAGCTGTTGCAAAACTACATATTCCAGCATGCCCAAACAGCTGTCTGGGTATGCTGGGAGTTGTAGTTTTGCAACATCTGGAGGGCTACAGTTTCAGACTGTAGCCCTCAGATGTTGCTAGTCAACTTACCGGCTTCCGTAGAATCCAGGGAGCCGTCCTCTTCTGCCGCACGATGTCGCCGCCCGCTGATCTCCATTGCCGCCCGCCGATCTCCGTCGCCACCCGCAGCCTCCGGAGGGGTAAGTGGACCTTCAGCGTTCGGTCCCCTTCATTTCCACATTCTGCCCCGCCTATTGTGGGTGGGAAGGACGGGGAAAACTAAAGTAAACCCCACCGCCCCCGATCTGCTATTGGTGGTTGCGTCTAGACCACCAATAACAGGGATAGGAGGGGTGGCACCCCTGCCGCCTCTCTCCTATGCCTTCAGGGGGATCGTAGTTGTCTTAGACAACCGCGATCCCCCTTATATTCAGGGTCACCGTGTCACCATAGACCCATAATAACCCAGAATCGGCGCAAATCGCAAGTGTGAATTCACTTGCGATTTGCGCTGATCGCCGACATGGGGGGGTCTAATGACCCCCCTAGGCATTTGCACGGGGTGCCTGCTGATAGATATCAGCAGTCACCCTGGTCCGGTCCCCGTCCGGCACGCGGCGGGGACCGAAATTCCCACTGGCATATGGATACGCCCTTCGTCCATAAGTACCAGGACGGAAGGGTGTATGCATACGCCCTTCGTCCCCAACAGGTTAGAGGGGTACTCCCGTGGAAATTTTTTTTTTAAATCAACTGGTGCCAGAAAGTTAAACATATTTGTAAATCACTTCTATTAAAAAATCTTAATCCTTCCAGTATTTTTTAGGGGCTCTATACTAAAGAGAAATCCAAAAAAGAAATGCATTTCCTCTGATATCATGACCACAGTGCTCTCTGCTGACCTCTGCTGTCCATTTTAGGAACTGTCCAGAGCAGGAGAAAATCCCCATAGCAAACATATATCCTAAAATGGACAGCAGAGGTCAGCAGAGAGCACTGTGGTCATAACATCAGAGGAAATGCATTTCTTTTTTAGATTTCTCTTTAGTATACAGCCCCTAAAAAGTACTGGAAGGATTAAGATTTTTTAATAGAAGTGATTTACAAATCTGTTTAACTTTCTGGCACCAGTTGATTTAAAAATAAAAAAAGTTTTCCATGGGAGTACCTCTTTAAAGTCAAAGTGGGCTTGGTCCTTAAAGGGGTATACCGGTGTAATTATTATATATTTTTTTTTTTTAAAGAACTGGTGCCAGAAAGGTAAACAGATCTGTACACTACTTATATTTGAAAATCTTAATCCATCCAGTATTTATCAGCTGTTTTTCCTTTTGAATTTCCTATCAGTTCTTTTCCTTTTGAATTTCCTTTCTGTCTGACCACAGTGCTCTCTGCTGACACTGAGAGCACTGTGGTCAGATGAAAATAAATAAAAATGGGAAAAGAACGTCCTGTGGAGCATATAGCAGCTGATAAGTACTGGAATTATTAAGATTTTTAAATAGAAGTCATATACAGATCTTTTTAACTTTCTGGCACCAGTTGATTTAGGGTGCGTTCCCACAGGGCGTATACGCAGCGTATTTGACGCTGCGCAAAATTTAAGGCAGCAGCGGGAAATAAGCTGCGTATTCCTTGCTCACTATACACACAGGGCTTTCCGGCGGCAGCCCTATGTGTGAAGTGAGTTTTGGAGGCGGAGCCGCACGTCACAGACACGCCGGCACATGGCCCCGCCTCCAAAACTCCCTACACAGATAGGGCTGCCGCCGGAAAGCCCTGTGTGTATAGTGAGCAAGGAATACGCAGCGTATTTCCCGCTGCTGCCGTAAATTTTGCGCAGCGTCAAATACGCTGCGTATACGCCCTGTGGGAACGCACCCTTAAACAAACAAAAAAAGTTTTCGAGCGGAGAACCACTTTAGGGTCTATTCACATGTACAAATCTGTGCAGGATTTCAAGCTGCATTCAGTTTACATTGAAATCTGCAGCAGAAAATCCTGCGCGTCAAATCTGCACAGAATACTGTACATGTGAATAGACCCTTAAGGAGTTAAAAGGCCAGGAGGGAAGACGAAAAAGGCAAAAAATGGCCCTAAATGGGCTGTGTCCTTCAGGGGTTAATATTGCAGTAAAAAAAAAAAATTAAAAAAAAAAACACATGTATGTGAATATGTCCCCATTGATTCCGGGAGGGAAAAACTTCATACTTAGCACATAAATATTGTGTTGTCTCCTCCTTCTTTACCATCAGATTTGCTGGGATTTTCTTTTTTTCTAGACTTCTGAAAAACCAGAATATTTGACGGGAAGAGACATCATTGATCTGCTAAGCGGTGGTGACATGTATGGAGCAGCGCACTGGCGCAGGGTACGGTATTGCCACAGTGTTCTGCCGGCTGTGTGTCACAGGTTGTACTAGGCTTCTGACCTTGAAGTTTTTCCTCCTGTAAAGCGGATAAGCAGGTTAGTAAAGCAGCTCTCGGGCTGTCCTCAGGCTGACATGAAATTAGGAGCTAATTCTATTACACTGCATGTGCTAAACTTTAATCACTCATTGCAGAGCGTCTGCTCAGGGAGCCAAGTCGTTCACATCACTATATATTAGGGCTGTCATCTATACATTCACATGCCCCCTATTCTATGCTGCAGTTTATTCAATACATGTAAAGTAATGGAGGGAGAGAAAAAACCAGCTCAAGACCTCACAGCACGGATCCAGTTTCCCCAAACAATGCAAAAACAGACTTCAATGTCTACATGTTTCAGGTGCGACCGCACCCTAAGGGTGCTGTCGCACCTGAAACATGTAGGCATTGAAGTCTGTTTGTACACCGTTGCCTGCTTTTTAAATTTTTTGGAATAAAGATTACAATTTTGCAGAATTCACTAACCCAGTTAAAAGGGGTACAACAGTGGAAAACTATTATTATTATTATTATTTTTATTTTTTATCAACTGGCGCCAGAAAAGGAAACTGCCAGTGCCAGTCAATATTCCGGGAACCACAGCACCGATTATACACCCAGTTACAAATTATATTTTTCTCATTTACCTACATACATACACAATGCCATCCATGAGTTAACCTGTTGGGGACTGGACCAGGGTGACTGCTGATATCAATCAACAGGCACCCCGCGCAAATGCCTAGGGGGGTCATCAGAGCCCCCCATGTCGGCGATCGGCGCAAATCGCAAGTTAATTCACATTTGCGAATTGCGCCGATTCCGGGTCATTACGGGTCTAGGTTGACCCGGTGACCTGGAATATAAGGGGGATCACGGTTGTCTAAGACACCCACAATCCCCCTGAAGAGATAGGAGTGAGGTGGCTGCTATTGGTGGTCTAGACGTGACCACCAATAGCAGATCGGTGGGCGGGGGGGTTTACTTTCGTTTTCCCCGTCCTGTCCACCCACAATAGGCGGGGCAGAACGGGGAAAACGAAGAGGACCGGGCGCCGAAGATCCACTTACCCGTCCGGAGGCAGCGGAGCGACGGTGATCGGCGTGTGGCGTGCGGCAGAAGAGGACGGCTCCCTGGATCCAACGAAAGCCGGTAAGTTGCCTAGCAACATCTGGGGGGCTACAGTCTGAGACCATTATACGGTGGTCTCTAACCTGTAGCCCTCCAGATGTTGCAAAACTACAACTTCCAGCATGCCCAGACAGCTGTTTGCTGTTTGGGCATGCTGGAATATGTAGTTTTGCAACAGCTGGAGGACTGCAGTTTGAGACCACTATACAGTGGTCTCTAAACTGTATCCCTCCAGATCTTTCAAAACTACAACTCCTAGCAGTCTGAGACCATTATACGGTGGTCTCTAACCTGTAGCCCTCCAGATGTTGCAAAACTACAACTTCCAGCATGCCCAGACAGCTGTTTGCTGTTTGGGCATGCTGGAATATGTAGTTTTGCAACAGCTGGAGGACTGCAGTTTGAGACCACTATACAGTGGTCTCTAAACTGTATCCCTCCAGATCTTTCAAAACTACAACTCCTAGCATGCCCAAAGAGCTCTTTGCTGTCTGGACATGCTGGTATTTGTAGTTTTGCAACATCTGAAGGGTCACAGTTTGGAGATCACTGGGCAGTGGTCTATAAACTGTAGCCCTCCAGATGTTGCAAAACTGCAAATCCCAGCATGCCCAAACAGCAAACAGCTGTCTCAGCATGCTGGGAGTTGTAGTTGCGAAGCACCAGCTATTGCATAACTACATCTCCCAGCATGCCCTTTTGCGATCAGTACATGCTGGGAGTTGTAGTTTTGCAACAGTTGGAGGCACGCTGGTTGGAAAATACTGAGTTAGGTAACAAAACCTAACTGAAGGTTTTCCAACCAGTGTGCCTCCAGCTGTTGCAAAAGTACAACTCCTCAGTCAGTACATGCTGGGAGTTGTAGTTTTGAAACAGCTGGAGGTTTGCCCCCCCATGTGAACGTACAGGGTACATTCACAGGGGCAGGTTTACAGTAAGTTTCCTGCTTCAAGTTTGGGCTGCGGTAAATTTTTCGCCACAGCACAAACTCCTTGCGGGAAACTCACCGTAACATGTCATTGGGAATGTACCCTGAAAACACTACACTACACTAACACATAATAAAGAGTAAAACACTACATATACACCCCCTTACACTGTCTCCCCCCCCCCCCCCCCCAATAAAAATGAAAAATGTATTGTGTGGCAGTGTTTCCAAAACGGAGCCTCCAGCTGTTGCAAAACAACAACTCCCAGCTGGAGGCACCCTGTTTGGGAATCACTGGCGTAGAATACCCCTATGTCCACCCCTATGCAATCCCTAATTTAGTCCTCAAATGCGCATGGTGCTCTCTCACTTCGGAGCCCTGTCGTATTTCAAGGAAACAGTTTAGGGCTACATATGGGGTATTTCCGTACTCGGGAGAAATTGCACTACAAACTTTGGGGGCTTTTTCTCCTTTTAGAACTCATGAAAAGGAAAAGTTGGGGGCTACACCAGCCTGTTAGTGTAAAAAAAAAATATTTTTTTACACTAACATGCTGGTGGTGCCCCATACTTTTTATTTTCACAAGCAGTAAAAGGAAAAAAAAAAAAGACCCCCAAAATTTGTAACGCAATTTCTCCTGAGTACGGAAATACCCCATATGTGGGTGTAAAATACTCTGTGGGGCTCAGGAGTGAGAGCGCACCATGTACATTTGAGGCCTAAATTGATGATTTGCACAAGAGTGGCTGATTTTACAGCGGTTCTGACATAAAAGCAAAAACATAAATACCCACATGTGACCTCATTTTGGAAACTACACCCCTCACGTAATGTAATAAGGGGTACAGTGAGCATTTACGCCCCACAGGTGTCTGACAGATTTTTGGAACAGTGGTCCGTGAAAATGAAAAATTTCATTTTTCATATGCACAGCCCACTGTTCCAAAGATCTGTCAAATGCCAGTGGGGTGTAAATACTCACTGCACCCCTTATTAAATTCTGTGAGGGGTGTAGTTTCCAAAATGGGGTCACATGTGGGGGGGGTCCACTGTTCTGGCACCACAGGGGGCTTTATAAACGCACATGGCCCCTGACTACCATTCCAAACGAATTTGCTTTCTAAAAGCTCTGTTCTGGCACCATAGGGGCTTCCTAAAGGTGACATGTCTCCCAAAAACCATTTCTGCAAAATTCACTCTCCAAAATCCCATTGTCGCTCCTTCCCTTCTGAGCCCTCTACTGCGCCCGCCAAAACACTTTACATACACATAACAGGTATTTCCTTAATCGAGAGAAATTGGGTTAAAAATTTGGGGGGGGCTTTTTCTCCTATTACCACTTGTAAAAATTTAAAAACTGGGTCTACAAGAACATGCGAGTGTAAAAAATGATGATTTAGCATTTTCTCCTTCACTTTGCTGCTATTCCTGTGAAACACCTAAAGGGTTAACAAACTTACTGAATGTCATTTTGGATACTTTGAGGGGTGCAGTTTTTATAATGGGGTCATTTGTGGGGTATTTCTAATTTGAAGGCCCTTCAAATCCACTTCAAAACTGAACTGGTCCCTGAAAAATTCCGATTTTGTGAAAAATTTTAAAAGTGCTGCTGAACTTTGAAGCCCTCTGATGTCTTCCAAAAGTAAAAACATGTCCCCTTTATGATGCAAACATAAAGTAGACATATTGTATATGTGAATCAATATATAATTTATTTGGAATGTCTATTTTCCTTACAAGCTGAGAGCTTCAAAGTTAGAAAAATGCAACATTTTCAAATTTTTCATAAAATTTTAGAATCTTTCACCAAGAAATGATGCAAGTATCGACGAAAATTTACCACTACTATAAAGTAGAATATGTCACGAAAAAAGTATCTCGGAATCAAATTTATAAGTAAAAGCATCCCAGAGTTATTAATGCTTAAAGTGACAGTGGTCAGATTTGCAAAAAATGCTCCCGTCCTTATGGTCATAATGAGCTCCGTCTCCAAGGGGTTAAACTAAAAAACAAAATACATTGGTCCCTCAACATACGATGGTAATTCGTTCCAAATGACCCATCGTTTGTCAAATCCATTGTATGTTGAGGGATCCGTGCAATGTAAAGTATAGGAAGCTGTACTCACCTGTCCCCGCCACTCCGGACCAGGTCCTCACTGCTCCCGATGCTGTCCCAGGGGCTCCCGATGCTGTCCCGCTGCTCCGGTATCTTCTTCGCGATCCTCCGGCTTCTTCAGCATCTTCTGCAGGGTCCGGGCCTCGCTTTCTGGTGACGTTATTACGCTGCTGCGTCGGCGCGGCGTGCGTAGTGCCGTAATAACAACGCCAGAAAGCAAGGCCCGGACACTAGAGAAGATGCAGAAGATGCCGGAGGATCGCAAAGTGGACCCGGAGCAGTGGGAATAGGTAAGTGAACCTGTCCGGGATGCTTAAACTGCTATACGACAGCAGCTTAAGCATTTTGCGCTGTCGGATAGCAGTTAATGCGATGGCCCCGACATATAAAAGCATCGTATGTCGATGCTGACATCGACATGCGATGGCCTCTGAGAGGCCATCGTATGCCGATTTTATCATATGTCGGGGCCATCGCAGGTCGGGGGGTTACTGTAGTTAATCTTTGAGACACTTAAAGGGGTACTCCCGTGGAAAACTTTTTTTTTTTAAATCAACTGGTGCCAGAAAGTTAAACAGATTTGTAAATCACTTCTATCAAAATTTCTTTTATCCTTCCAGTACTTATTAGCAGCTGTATACTACAGAGGAAATTATATTCTTTTGGGATTTCTTTTTTGTCACAAGCACAGTGCTCTCTGCTGACACCTCTGTCCATTTAAGTAACTGTCCCAAGCAGCATATGTTTTCTATGGGGATTTTCTCCTGCTCTGGACAGTTCCTGGCATGGACAGAAGTGTCAGCAGAGAGCACTGTGGTTGTGACAGAAAAGATATCCAAACAGAAAAGAATTAACTCTGTAGTATACAGAAGCTGATAAGTTCTGGAAGGGTTAAGATTTTTTTTATAGAAGTAATTTACCAATCTGTTTAACTTTCTGGCATCAATTGATTTAAAAACCTGATGTCTAATGTCTCTCTGCAGCGCCATCACAGGGTAAATGAAGCATTACACAATATCCATTCAAATCAGTGGGATTGTGTAATACAAGACAGGAAAAGTCAGGTCCTCCAGAGAGAGAAAGTAAGATGCTCTTTGTAACCACTCTGTACTCTGGCCAAGAAATGAGTACAGAGTACAGAGTGGTTCTCCAGTACATTTTTTTTTTCAAATGAACTGGTGCCAGAAAGTTAAACAGATTTGTAAATTACTTCTCTTTAAAAATCTTAATCCTTCCAGTACTTTTCAGCTGCAGTATACTACAAAGCTGTATTTCTTTCTGGAGTTCTTTACAGTCTGACCACAGTGCTCTCTGCTGACACCTCTGTCCTTATCAGGAACTGTCCAAAGCAGGATAGGTTTGCTATGGGGATTTGCTTGTACTCTGGACAGTTCCTGACATGGACAGAGGTGTCAGCAGAGAACACTGTGGTCAGACTAAAAAGAACTACACAAGTTCCACTGTAGTATACAGCAGCTGATAAGTACTGGAAGGATTAAGATTTTAAACAGAAGTAATTTACAAACCTGTTTAACTTTCTGGCACCAGTTCATTCGAAAAAAAAAAGGTTTTATACCGGAGTACCCCTATAACCCTTTAACCCCTTAATGACGCAGGACGTATATTTACGTCCTGCGCCGGCTCCCGCGATATGAAGTGGGATCGCGGCGCGATCCCGCATCATATCGCATCGGTCCCGGCGCTCATCAACGGCCGGGACCCGCGGGTAATACCACACATCGCCGATTGCGGCGATGTGCGGTATTAACCCTTTAGAAGCGGCGGTCAAAGCTGACCATGGCTTCTAAAGTGAAAGTGAAAGTGACCCGGCTGCTCAGTCGGGCTGTTCGGGACTGCCGCGGTGAAATCCCTCTTACCTGCCTCCTCGGTGTCCGATCAGCGAATGACTGCTCCGTGTCTGAGATCCAGGCAGGAGCAGTCAAGCGCCGATAACACTGATCACAGGCGTGTTAATACACGCCAGTGATCAGGATGAGAGATCAGTGTGTGCAGTGTTATAGGTCCCTATGGGACCTATAACACTGCAAAAAAAATGTTAAAAAAAAGTGTTAATAAAGGTCATTTAACCCCTTCCCTAATAAAAGTTTGAATCACCCCCCTTTTCCCATAAAAAAAATAAAATAGTGTAAAAAAATTAATAAATAAACATATGTGGTATCGCCGCGTGCGTAAATGTCCGAACTATAAAAATATATAATTAATTAAACCGCACGGTCAATGGCGTACGCGCCAAAAAATTCCAAAGTCCAAAAAAGCGTATTTTGGTCACTTTTTATACCATTAAAAAACGAATAAAAAGTGATCAAAAGGTCCGATCAAAACAAAAATGATACCGATAAAAACTTCAGATCACGGCGCAAAAAATTAGTTCTCATACCGCCCTGTACGTGGAAAAATAAAAAAGTTATAGGGGTCAGAAGATGACATTTTTAAACGTATAAATTTTCCTGCATGTAGTTATGATTTTTTCCAGAAGTGCGACAAAATCAAACCTATATAAGTAGGGTATCATTTTAACCGTATGGACCTACAGAATAATGATAAGGTGTAATTGTTACCGAAATATGCACTGTGTAGAAACGGAAGCCCCCAAAAGTTACAAAATTGCGTTTTTTTTTATTTTGTCGCACAATGATTTTTTTTTCCATTTCACCGTGCATTTTTGGGTAAAATGACTAATGTCACTGCAAAGTAGAATTGGCGACGCAAAAAATAAGCCATAATATGGAATTTTAGGTGGAAAATTGAAAGGGTTATGATTTTTAAAAGGTAAGGAGGAAAAAACGAAAGTGCAAAAACGGAAAAACCCTGAGTTCTTAAGGGGTTAAGGACATACCGTTTTTCCGTTCTTGCACTTTTGTTTTTTCCTCCTTACCTTTTAAAAATCATAACCCTTTCAATTTTACACCTAAAAATCTTATTTTATTTTTTATTTTTTGCACCACCAATTCTACTTTGTAATGACATCAGTCATTTTACCCAAAAATCTATGGCGAAAACCAAAATAAAATAATTTTACGACAAAATTGAAGAAAAAAAAAAGCCATTTGTAACTTTTGGGGGCTTCCGTTTCTATGCAGTAAATTTTTCGGTAAAAATGACACCTTATCTTTATTCTGTAGGTCCATACGATTAAAATGATACCCTACTTATATAGGTTTGATTTTGTGGTACTTCTGGAAAAAATCATAACTACATGCACAAAAATGAATACATTTAAAATTGTCATTTTCTGACCCCCCTTATTTTTCTGCGTATGTGGTGGTATGAGGGCTCATTTTTTGCATTGTGATTTGAAGTTTTTAACTGTACTATTTTTGTTTTAATTGGACTTTTTGATCGCTTTTTATAATTTTTTTTATGGTATAAAAGGTGACCAAAAATACACTATTTTGGACTTTGGAATTTTTTTTTGCGCGTACGCCATTGAACGTGTGGTTTGATTAACAATATATTTTATAGTTCGGACATATTCACATGCGGCGATATCACATATTTTTATTTACACAATTTCATAAAAAATATATGGGAAAAAGGGGGTGATTCAAACTTTTATTAGGGGAGGGGTTAAATCATCTTAATTAACTTATTTTTTTCACTTTTTTTTTTTGCAATGTTATAGCCCCCATAGGGGACTATAACATGCATTATACAGATGGCAGGCACTGAGCAGTTCATTGCCATAGCATAGCATTGATCAGTGTTCTCACTGCTTGACTGCTCCCACCTGGATCTCAGGCACGGATCAGTCATTTGGCAATCGGACACGGAGGAGGCAGGTAAGGGACCCTCCTCATGTGTCTTAGCTGATCGGAACACCACGGTTTTACCGCAGTGGTCCCGATCAGCCTGCATGAGCTGCCAGGAAGCTTTCACTTTCACCTTAGACCCATGGTTAATGCCGTATATTGTCGATCGGGCTGATGTCCGGCAATAACCCTTCGATCATGGTGTCTAAATGCAAGGGTTAACAGGCAAAATCCCAATCAGCTGAGTGGACGGCAGGAGGGCCTTTATTTGTCTCCCCACCGTCTGATCGGTGCTTTGATGCTCCAGCCATGGCAAGCTAGAGCAGCAGAGCATTGATAACACTGAGGCAAAGCTCAGCATTGAACAGTGTATACAATGAAAAGATTGCATGTCATAGCCCCCTATGGGGACTTAAAAAAAAAAGTTAAATGTGTAAGAGTTGATAAAAGTTTGAATCACCCCCTTTTCCCATTTTTTTTAAAATAAAATAATGAAATATAGTCAAAAAATAAAAAAAATTCTTATTTGGTATCACAGCGTGCAAATGTCTGAACTATTAAAATATAAGGTTAGTTCACTGTCGATGGTGTACACATGAAAAAAATACCAATACCAAGTCCAAAATTTCGCATTTTGGGTTATTTCATATACCATAAAAAATTTATGAAAGTGATCAAAAAGTTCCATCAAAACAAAAATGGTACGGATAAAAACTACAGATCATAAGTGAGCCCTTCACACATCACCGTATGCAGAAAAATAAAAAAAAAGTTATAGGGGTCAGAAGAGGACAATTTTAAACATGCTTTTGGTGCATGTAGTTATAATTTTTGTAGTAAAATAAAATTAAAAACCTACCTAAATTGGTTATCCTTGTGACCGTATGGACCTACAAAATAAAGATAAGGTGTCATCTTTACATTTGTCAAAAGTTACAAAATGGCGTTTATTTTTTATTTTTTCAGTTTCACCCGACAAATATTTTCTCTTTTTTGCCGCTGTAGATTTTGTGGTGAAATGATTGATGTCATCACAAAGTACAGTTGGTGACATATGAGTCTGTAGGTGCAAAAGTGTAAAAACAAAATTGGCCTGGTCCTTAAGGCCACAATAGGCTAGGTCCTTATGGGGTTAAATACCATATAGCATAACTTTTTATTTTAAATTAAATACATTAAAAATTCTGAGGGGAATTTCTCTCTCATTAAAGGGGGTATCCAGGAATAGACAAACAGCTGATTTCTTCCAAAACAGCACCCCCCTCTCCCTGTCCCCAGATCGTGTGCCGTATTACAATAACAAACACAACCTGAGGACAGGTGTGGTCCTGTTTTTGGAAGAAATGATTTCTGTTTTGATTTTCCTGAATACCCCCTTTAAAGTGTTACTGTTTTGACTTCCTGCTTGTCAATGAAATCCGACTCTTTCACAACATTAGTCTCTATGGCAGTGATTCCCAACCGCGGTCCCGCGGCACACGTGTGTGTCGTTCAGCACTGCCCGTGGTGCCGCGGGATTTTGCCATGATTTTTTTATTCTTTACTATTATTTTTTTTTTTTAAATGTCCCGCCCCGGCCTGACGGTGCAGGGGGGGAAGGGAAGTCTGCGTGCGCACTGCGCACACAGCGTCCTCCTGCGTCTCCCGCGTCCTCCTCCCTCCCCCTCTGTTCCCTGTGTCCCCCGCGTCCCCCTCCTTCACCCTTCGTCTCCTGCGTCCCCCTCCTTCCCCCTCTCCCTTGCGGCGCAGTGAGCCGAAAATGGTGCCCTGGGGCGGAACGAGCTGCACCTGCGCCGAACTCCAGTGCCTCCTGTGGAACTGCAAGCTGCGCGGGCCGGCTTGCTTAAGGTACTGTACCCTTTCCACCCCTCTGTTCACCTTCTCAACCCTGTCTAAACCCCCCCACCGTCACCCAGTTCCACCCTCTACCCCCCCGTCACTCATGTCCACCCCCCCTGTCAGCCATTTCCGCCTTGTCCCCCTCCCTGTCCATCTCGATCACCCATGTCCACCCCCCCGTCACCCATGTAATCCCTCCCCGTCACCCATGTTCACCCCCCGTCACCCATGTTCACCCCCCCGTCACCCATGTCCACTCCCCCCCAGTCACCCATGTCCACCCCCCAGTCACCCATGTCCACCCCCCCAGCCACCCATGTCCAGCCCCCCAGTCACCCATGTCCACCCTCCCTGTCACCCATGTCCACCCTCCCTGTCACCCATGTCCACACCCTCTGTCACCCATGTCCACACCCCCTGTCACCCATGTCACCCATGTTCACCTTCCTGTCACCCATGCCCACCCTCCCTGTCACCCATGTCCACTCCCCCCCCAGTCACCCATGTCCACCCCCCCAGTCACCCATGTCCACTCCCCCCCCAGTCACCCATGTCCACCCTCCCTGTCACCCATGTCCACCCTCCCTGTCACCCATGTCCACCCTCCCTGTCACCCATGTCCACCCTCCCTGTCACCCATGTCCACACCCTCTGTCACCCATGTCCACACCCCCTGTCACCCATGTCACCCATGTTCACCTTCCTGTCACCCATGTCCACCCCCCGTCACTCATGTCCACCCTCTCTCACACATGTCCCCCCACCTATCATACCCGTCACCCATGTCCACCTCCCCTGTCACCCATGTCCACCCTCCTGTCATCCATGTCTGCCTTGTCCACTCCCCTGTCCATCCCTGTCACTCATGTTTACCCCCCCGTCTACGCCCGTAGTCTACCCTGTCACCCATGTCCACCCTCCCTGTCACCCATGTCCACACCCCCTGTCACCCATGTCCACACCCCCTGTCACCCATGTCACCCATGTTCACCTTCCTGTTACCCATGTCCACCCCCCGTCACTCATGTACACCCCCTCTCACCCATGTCCACCCTCCTGTCATCCATGTCTGCCTTGTCCACTCCCCTGTCTATCCCTGTCACTCATGTTTACCCCCGTAGTCTACCCTGTCACCCATGTCCATCCTCCTGTTCACCCATCTGTCCCTTTGTCACCCCAGTCCACCCCTCTCTGTCACTCCTGTCCCTCTTTTACACCCATGTCCACCCCCCCTGTCACCCATGTCCACCCCCCCCTGTCACCCATGTCCACCACCCCTGTCACCCATGTCCATCCCCCCCTGTCACCCATGTCCACCCCCCCATCACCCATGTCCACCCCCCCCCTGTCACCCATGTCCACCCTCCCTGTCACCCATGTCCACCCCCCCGTCACCCATGTCCACCCCCCCGTCACCCATGTTCACCCCCCCCTGTCACCCGTGTCCACCCTCCCTGTCACCCATGTCCACACCCCCTGTCACCCATGTTCACCTTCCTGTCACCCATGTCCACCCCCCGTCACTCATGTCCACCCCCTCTCACCCATGTTCACCCTCCTGTCATCCATGTCTGCCTTGTCCACTCCCCTGTCCATCCCTTTCACTCATGTTTACCCCTGTAGTCTACCCTGTCACCCATGTCCACCTTCCTGTTCACCCATCTGTCCCTTTTTCACCCCAGACCACCCCTCTCTGTCACTCCTGTCCCTCTTTTACACCCATGTCCACCCCCCCTGTCACCCATGTCCACCCCCCCTGTCACCCATGTCCACCCCCCTGTCACCCATGTCCACCCCCCCTGTCACCCATGTCCACCCCCCCTGTCACCCATGTCCACCCCCCCCTGTCACCCATGTCCACACCCCCCCTGTCACCCATGTCCACACCCCCCCTGTCACCCATGTCACCCATGTTCCCCTTCCTGTCACCCATGTCCACCCCACGTCACTCATGTCCACCCCCTCTCACCCATGTCCACCCTCCTGTCATCCATGTCTGCCTTGTCCACTCCCCTGTCCATCCCTGTCACTCATGTTTACCCCCGTAGTCTACCCTGTCACCCATGTCCACCCTCCTGTTCACCCATCTGTCCCTTTGTCACCCCAGTCCACCCCTCTCTGTCACTCCTGTCCCTCTTTTACACCCATGTCCACCGCCCCTGTCACCCATGTCCACCCCCCCTGTCACCCATGTCCACCCCCCTCTGTCACCCATGTCCACCCCCCCCTGTCACCCATGTCCACCCCCCCTGTCACCCATGTCCACCCCCCCTGTCACCCATGTCCACCCCCCGTCACCCATGTCCACCCCCCCTGTCACCCATGTCCACACCCCCCCTGTCACCCATGTCACCCATGTTCACCTTCCTGTCACCCATGTCCACCCGCACTCACACATGTCCCCCCACCTATCATCCCCGTCACCCATGTCCACCCCCCCTCTCACCCATGTCCACCCTCCTGTCATCCATGTCTGCCTTGTCCACTCCCCTGTCCATCCCTGTCACTCATGTTTACCCCCCTGTCTACCCCTGTTGTCTACTCTGTCACCCATGTCCACCCTCCTGTTCACCCATCTGTCCCTTTGTTACCCCAGTCCACCCCTCTCTGTCACTCCTGTCCCTCTTTTACCCCCTTCTCCACCCCTCTGACCCCCTGTCTCCCCTGTCCACCCTCCTGAAGTTCGCTCCGTTCCCCGGATGTCTGGGGTGCCGCAGCCCAGATTGCGGAGGTCCCCAGTGGCAGGACCCCCACGATTAGACATCTTATCCCCTATCCTTTGGATAGAGGATAAGATGTCTAGAGGCGGAGTACCCCTTTAAATGGGTACTCCGGTGGAAAACTTTTTTTTTTTTTTTTTTAATCAACTGGTGCCAGAAAGTTAAACAGATTTGTAAATGAGCAAAGTAGAAAAATAGTCAGCTCACCCGGCCACCGCACGGCAATACAATCCTCTAAGGATACGAAGAAAGCAGGTAGATGCCAGCGATTATGAAACTTCACCTTTATTGGAACCACGTAAAATCATCGACATGGAGAGACTTCAATAAGACAAACATTTAAAATTCCAGGAATCAGCGCCAAGCATGACTCGTTTCAGGTCATGTGACCTTTCATCAGATGCATGGTGGGAAGCAGAGGGGTGGAGGAATATATCCCAGCCTTCTAATGGAACAGGTGAGTAAAACATCTATCCTATGACAAGGGATTAACCCTGTCCATTCCAAAAGTTGAGGCACCCTTCTGCTAGACATAACAGGTATAAAGTCATAAATTATTAAGCACCTATAACATAGTTATAAACTGAGTGCAAACAATATATATGAAACCTGTATATTATTAAGGATACACAAAATGTACATTGGAAGGAAAAAAGGTTGCAAAAACACTAATAAATAGTGAAACAATAATATGTGTGAAATATCAAATGGCGACCAAAATGACGACCTAAAATGGCGACCTAAAAGATTTGTAAATGACTTCTATTAAAAAATCTTAATCCTTCCAGTACTTATTAGCTGCTGAATACTACAGAGGAAATTATTTTCTTTTTGGAACACAGAGCTGTCTGCTGACATCACGAGCATAGTGCTCTCTGCTGACATCTCTGTCCATTTTAAGAACTGTCCAGAGTAGGAGAAAATCCCCATAGCAAACATATGCTGCTCAGGACAGTTCCTAAAATGGACAGAGATGTCAGCAGAGAGCACTGTGCTGATGATGTCAGCAGAGAGCTCTGTGTTCCAAAAATAAAATAATTTCCTCTGTTGGATTCAGTAGCTAATAAGTACTGGAAGGATTAAGATTTTTTAATAGAAGTAATTTACAAATCTGTTTAACTTTCTGGCACCAGTTGATTTAAGTTTTTAAGTTAAGTTTTCCTCCGGAGTACCGCTTTAAGGATTACAAAACAGATGTCAGCATTAACTCTGTTGTACCAGAACCTACCTATTGCAGTGGCCCCTGTCTATACTAATCAGAAGCGCCAAGTTTATCAGGGATACATTGTTTTCTATAACTCCAAATGTCATAATCATTAGCCAAAAAAAAAAAAGTGAGAGCCTGGAACTGTATACCTCAGAGAGCACAATGAAGATCATTTGGAGATAAGTGCCTTTCATCACTTGTGTTGCTATGGAAGTACAGTCTCAAGTGGGAATATAATGTGGTTTTTCACTGATGAACACATTTTTGCCTATAGCTGGTGCTGTGTTTTGATTATATATTTTTGATGTTTCAGGCAATATCTTATTTCAGGTAATCACAATGTACTGCCTGCAGATAGATACCGCTCCTAACCAATTCATCTGTGAGATGTCATCTGCTGCTTCTGTTTTGAGGCTTCCTTTCACATTCCCATGGTCGATATGCCCGGAGGCAGCATGGTGGCACAGTGGTCAAATTTGACCAAGGACTATATCGGCATGGAGTTTGTATGTTTTTCTCCCACATTCCAAAACCATATTGAGGGGTTAATTTACTATTTGGATTGTCTGACCAAATTTTCCAATTTCCATATATATTATTGAGCTGCGAAAAAACATTCCCTAGTTCCTTTTTTAGGTTTTCAATAAGAAGAAGCAGTCCGGTAACAGATACTGAGTTCTATTTTCTATTTTCTGATGTTCTGCTGATTTCGGTGTCTCTGACTCATTTTGCTCTTATCAGATCCATTGTTCGCTGTTGAGCTGTGCGGCTTCTTTCATTTACTACTGACATCTCTTTGCTCCTTTGTTCACTTTCATCTTTGTACTGTGACAACTAAGCCTACAGGACCAAGCTAGGGGAAGCTTTGTCTTTGTCGCACTTCAGCCTCACCCTTGTCTTGCTTAGTAGATATTGGTTTTCCAATATTCTGACACTTGCCAGGATTATCGTATAACTAGACAAAAACTATCAGCCGTTACTCCCTAGTACACGATAGACTTTATATTAGTGGGGGCATCTAAAAAGGGGGACTTCAAGCACATAAGATACTCTGAGTCTTAACTAGTCAATCGGGGTAGTACATAACACAGGAATGTGTTAATTCCTGGGTCATATGTGACAGGTGACAAGAACCCCAAAGCAGCTGTCTAGGGTATCTCTTACTTCTGGAGGAGATTCTGGCTTAGCTGCTAATCCCCAGACTTGTTAAAGGGCTGAGCATTGACTTACAGGGAGCCTTCATCCAAAAGATGGCACCAGAGAGCAAGCTCTCTTCCTTCTGGAAGTGGACTACTGTGCATTTATTTAATTTTTTTACCCCAGTGGAACATTGCATGGCCTTTAAAATTCTACATGCCAGTTTTGTGCTCTCCTCCAGGAGAAACTTTACCCCTTTAGTTCTTTTAAATTCCATTTTTTGACTTCTTCACTAATGTGGATTCTCTATCCAGAGTCTTCACTATTCTTCTATGTTGATCTACAATTTTTCTGGGGTAACCTCTATCCAAAAAGTTATTCGCCATAGTGTCCAATTAATTCTTCAAGGTTCCTTCATCCTCCACCACCCTCCTCTAATGGAACGCTTTTGGCTTGTGAGGCATGGTCATAATCTTGTTCTGTCTCCTCTTTTTTCTCTAAGACTCCCCCCCTTCCCTCTTTTCCCTTTGGTTGATTTTGTTTTTGCTACATTTACCTGGGAGGCATGTCCCTAATATTACTGTCATGGTGATTGATGGTTTATGACCAGCAAAATGCCCCTGGCTAATTGATATGCCCTACTATATTATGGGATGTTACTGTTGATGTTTCTTTTTCCTTCTTCTTTTATTGTCTCTGCTGATGTTGTTGGAAAGTAAAAAAAAATATTTGGGAAAAAAAATCAATAAAACAAATAGTTTTGTGGGGCACTACAACATCGCCAAGGACCGCAGCGGGACAACTGAGGCATTTGGGGAGCAGCGGGAGGTAACTAGATGTTTGTTTTTTTATTACTCATTTAACATTAATTAGAAGACAATAAAACTGTCACTCTCCTGTCTGTGTATCTAACTCAGGAAAGATTAACTTTTCAAACTCAGTATCTTTTTTTTTTTTTTTTTTTTTCAAAGTAAAGTTTTATTAAGTTTCCAACAATAGGCAACAGCAGATGTCAAACAGGTCATCACCGACATTTCCATAACAGTAGTAAATGGTATCATATAGTCTGAACACAGGCCAGAAAAATTGAACTTCTATTTAAACAACACATGAAAATATGGCCCTAGTGGTGTGTCAGAATAGCATGCATATTGGTAGGTATATGGCATGACTAATTAAAGTGAGACAGGGTCTGGAGTGCAACAAACTAGAACTTAAGAAGTACATAAAAACTATCACCTCTCTTTACTTCGTCTTGTGTATTAACCGGAGATGTGTACGCATCCCATTAACGGCCAATTGCAACAATCCAACATAGGGGGTAGTACATATCTGTGGGAGTAAAGAAACGTGGTAACAAAACCTATCAATTACTACATGCATGCGGAGAAGAACTCTAGGTTATGCTATTTCCTAGACCTGTCTTCTTATATGTTTTAATGTCTGCTGTTATAGGTTGTGCATATATATATATATATATATATATTTGTGGTCAGGACTTATCAGTGTGCGTGGTCTTACCTGTTACCTGCTGCCAGGGAAACCTGATAGAGACATGATTAATACAACACGAAGCTTAACAACTACCTGCCCTTTGAACAGCGGTTGAAGTGTGCCTGAAAACCGCGTCGAGGGTCTGCCTTTAGAGGGCATCCCCTTATGTACATAATAAATGAAAGAAAGGGTGAGGCGGGTGGGTTTCGCCAACCCAGCATACTCCCCTAGGGAGGGGTAGCCGGGGATTAAATATCCTAAGCCCCTCCCACAAATGCAGCCTGATAGGCTTTCTACTTGTGGTCAGGACTTATCAGTGTGCGTGGTCTTACCTGTTACCTGCTGCCAGGGAAACCTGAAAGAGACATGATTAATACAACACGAAGCTTAACAACTACCTGCCCTTTGAACAGCGGTTGAAGTGTGCCTGAAAACCGCGTCGAGGGTCTGCCTTTAGAGGGCAAAAAGACAACACTATTAGGGTAATTTGAAAGTGAACTTTATTATAAAGCTAAATGATGAAACGCATCGGCCATCTCCCTTGAGGGATCTGGGACATACGTGGCGAACGCATCAGAGCGCCACCTGCCCAACTTCTGAATCACATGTACTGGCACCTTATGCCTGGAGGCCGCTGATGCCGCTTCGATCCGAAAGGAGTGCCCTGAGTATTCCCTGGAGTTGTGGCCTAACGTACGAAGTAACGTGCGAATATGTGACATGAACGTGGAAGTAGTGAGCGCCCCTGCACCGAAGGGCAACAGAGATGACTCCGGAGGTTTGTCGTGTAGCATGTTGGCCAGTTGTGACAACACCGCCACCGGGCACCATTTATTACCTGAAGGGAAATACCTCACCACTGCATCCCACCTGCATGTCTTAGTGACAGAAAGTGCAACCTCAAACCAAGAACCCTGCCCCCTCAAGTGAGCTTTCTGTAAGTGTGTGGTGCCCCGCCTAGCACACGAGAATTCTCCCGGACGGAGGAAACCATAAAAAGCCAGATACACCGCAGACTTTAGAATCAAGCTGCGCTCGAAACTGAACGGGTTACTGTCCAAAGCATCGGACAACGCCCTGAACAGGTCACCGCTGATAGGCCTCCGGAGAGCCGGAACTCTGGAGCTACGGGCCAAGACCCCTCTGAGCGCAGCCTTGACCGCCTGAGATGAAAGAATAGAGAGCCTGTCCGGGTGAGCTAAAGAAATGAAGTGCTGGATGCCTGACAGATAAGATTTGATGGTACTATGAGATAAGTGCAGAGAAGAGTGGCAAAAACCGATGAAAGATAGAATGACCTTAGTGTCGAAAGAAAAAGGAATATTGTGATGCGATAGATAAGACCTAAAAGTGTTGTAAGCCGCGTGGTATGCCTTCTTAGTGTAGTGGGTGCCAAGGCGTCAGACATTAAGTCCCGGGCCACTTTCGTGTAATAGGCTAACCCATGACTAGCTGGGCCAAACCTGGGGCCTGAGCTCCGACCAGCTCTGCCTGTGGGACCACCTGTGAAAAAAGACGGAAATTAGCCCTGGATAGCGCATCGGCGGCTGTATTCTCCACCCCCGGTATATATATGGCCACAAAATTAAACTTGAACTGCAGGGCCACCCAGACTAACTTACGAACGAACCTCATGACTGTGGTGTGATTGGAACTGCCTTTGTTTACTATGGCTACTGTCGCCTGGTTGTCGCATAGGAATTGCACCGTCTGCCCTGCCTATTTGTCACCCCACACTACTGCTGCTGCTACAATAGGCAATATCTCAAATAGAGCAGAAGTGCTGCCAAAACCCCCCAGCGTCAACATCTGTTCGGACCATTGCCCCGCCATCCACCTGTTGCCCCACACTGCACCATATCCGGTGGAAGATGACGCATCAGTGCAGACTTTGGGGGACCACTCGGAGGCTGGCGGAACAAACATTGCTGTGCCATTCCAATGCTCCATGTACCTGTCCCACATCCCAAGATCAGCCAGGGCTTGCCGATCCAGGGATACCCTACTGTGCTGGTGTGGGACATCGTGTAGGAGGGACAAGATCCTGGACACAAATGCCCTACCCTGCGGAATGACCCTCATGGCAAAAGCGAGCATACCTAGCAAGCTTTGTAATTCAACCTTGGTCGTGATGCGAGAGATCGTGAACTTGTGGATGGTCTGTCTGATTCTATTGAGTTTGTTGGTAGGCAGGCTAACTTGCATGGTAACTGAGTCTAGGATTACTCCCAGAAAGGTGAGGCATCTGGCTGGACCAACTGTCTTCTTGGGAGATACCGGCACCCCAATGTCAGCAAACAGCCCGAGTAATCTGGCCAACTGGTCTGGCTCTTCTCTCGGACCACTGAGCAGAAGAAAGTCATCCAGGTAATGGATGACTTGGCTGCATCCGGAGACATTGACCAGCAGCCAGTGCAATGCCTGGGCCAGTTGGTCACACAACCACGGGCTGCTTTTACAACCGAAGGTCAGCTTGGTAGCGAAATAATAAGAACCCTGCCACTTGAGACCGAACCATTGCCACTGATCCCTGCGTAACGGAAGCAACTTAAACACGTCTGTGACGTCTGCTTTAGCCATCCAGGCCCCTGGACCGAGTTTCAGGATGAGCTGAATGGCCTCGTCTATCGATGAGTACTGCATGCTAAATTCATCTGATGGTATGAGTGAATTGATGCTGGGAATTACTGAACTTCCCCGTCACCACCCCTACCGGGCTGACTCTCCATGAAGTGAAGGGAGAAACTGCAAAGGGCCCAATCATGTAACCTTTCAATAACTCAGTGTTTATTAAATCGGTGATGACTACGGGATCGTGCAGAGCCGTCAACAAATTATCACATTCATGTGTGGATTGTGGAATCGTGACCATGCCAGCGTGGAAACCCTCTGTCAACCCGGTGACCAACCACTGCACCCAGGCCAGGTCTGGGTGATCTACGAGTAAGGCAGCTAGGACTGCGGTGCGAGCCCCGCCTAGTCAAGCTGGCCCCTTTTGCCTGCAAGCCGAGCCCGGGTGTGCCCTAAAACAGTAAAAACAGACATGCAACAACCTGCAGTTGCTGTAGTTGCAGGAAGAGATGTTGTAATTGTTGCATATCTGCGAGCCACCGAGGTAATGCACCGGACGGCCCAACTTATCCACTGATGGAGCGGGCCTCGAGAAGGTATCTGAGGATGTGGATGGTCTGGCTGCCCCATGCTCCCCATGCTGCCCAAGCCCTGCGCACCATGCTGTGGCGTGAGTGATGGCCTGACAGTGAGCGCACGCTGGGAACTTCAGATTCGCAAAATGACTGCAAAACATCTGCGAATCCTCTAGGCTCCAGTCAGTCACGTAACCATCCTGGCTGAAAGCGTCCGCTGCCATAGCCGAGAAACTTCTATGATAGTCGTAGAAGTGGGTACCACCATACTTGTACGCATACTCAGTGACCCTCAGCAAGTACAGGTTGAGCTCCTCCCTTCTCTCCGGCCTGACAGAGCATATCACTTCCCTGTACTTGCTGAAGGCAATAACATACTCATGAATGTTTAATTTCCTTTTCAACCTAGCGTCCTTGCTTTTGAGGACCACTGATAACTCTGCACAAGCTACCGTCTTAGTGTCCTCCACATCAAAAGCAGATATCAGAAGTGAAGCCAAGTTAATGTCCTTCCCTTCCAGTATGTCCTTCCTCAGGGCCGCCGGGACAAAATGTACCGGTGACACCCTTGGTGGCCCTGGACGCCTACCTGGGTTGACCTCCACTACTGGGGCAGTCGCTACCGCAGGGGCAGGCCCCTGTGGGGCTACTGGGGCTGCCGCCTCCTGAGTACCCCTCTTCTCAAGAGACTCCAGTCTGCCCATCATGGATATCATCATGGCATGTAGTTCATTTAGTGTAGACTGGCTCGAGGTACCCTCCAGAGTGCCAGTAGCATCCTGATCCGCCAAGAGGAGCTTATATAAGTCCGCTTTACGAGCGGTGGCTGGGAAAGGAATTGCCCTCTTGCGCAATTCCTCCATTAGCTTGGGAATCGTCCACGCTCTGTATGCCGCAGAGGAGGACGTCCCTCGCATGGAGCTCCTGCCTGGAGTTTCGGGGATGGACATCGGGTCCTCGATGTCTGAAACGTGAGACATGACCTGTCCGGGCCGAAACGGGTGCCGGGGAAAAAGTGATAATAGTGAATATCTTGACAAAACTGAACAACATGTCCCCCTCAATGACAGCTACTGACCTGACCCCTAATGAAACCACAACAAATCGAAATATCCGATGGACACCTGTAACGCCTGTGGATAACCAAATGAGAACACTTATTACCTCGTACCCCTGACCGTGCCTGAAGTGTGCAAAGGTGTGGACCCTGAAACGAGTGATGACCGTAAGTCGAGTGCACCCCTTGGTACCCCTGATGCCACGTGCAAGGTGACTGACAGTGTGTAGGAGAGCGCTATGAAATGCATGACGCGTGAAGCCATGATGTGTATTATGACAGTGAATACCTCCTGATGGCGGGCCAAGATTACAGTACGCACCATCCCTGACTAACTAGCAACGGTCCTGAAGACGTGTCAGCAACCATCGCAGGTAAACGGTCACCCTTGAAGAAGAGTCAAGATAACAGCAACCGTTACCCATGTACCTGGAAATGCTCTGAACGCGTGCCAGACCAACGAATGCACTGTAACCCCTCTGACGGATTGGAGTCAGACTACTCTTGATAACAGCGTCTATGTGATACTGCTACTGTATGTACTATTTAAGTTGGTGTAGACCAATATTATGAGAACTGAAAACGGAAGGCGCGAACTGGCCTCACTACCAGGAAAGTGACAACCACAGTGTGACATAAGAACAGAAAAAGAAAAACCGAAATTGCCGTGCGGCTAGTACTAACCGAAGCCCTTAGGCGTAGATGCAATGTACAACACAGGAACGTAGCGACCATTTAACCTTAATACACCCAATCTGAAACAAAATAATAACCAGTGTTTCTGAGCTGAAACTAACCACAGAGTTACCTAGCTAACAAATCTGAAAATGACCCAACTAAACCCCCGCTAGCCCCCCTACTGCCCCACTCCCTGTTGATGTGAACCATAAACGTATGTGCGAGTTACTGGGTATCTATATGTATGAGTACATATGCGGGGGGGGGGGGGGGGGTCGGTGCGGGCATCCACCTTATCTTTTTTTTTTTTCGTACACATGCACATATATATATATACACACACATATACATGCACATATATACATATACACATTTTCTTTTTCTTTTTTTTCCCTCTGGTGCATGTATCCGAGGCCTGTGCCCCCCGAACACCGGTGCACCTGCCAGGAACCATGCTTCTTAAACCAACACTGCATGTACCCCACTACAAGTGCTCTCTTTTTTTTAATTTTTTTTATTAATTTTTTTTTCAATACGTGCATGTGTTTGAGGCCTATGCCCCCCCCAAACACCGGTGCACCTGCCAATAACACCACCTTCAATACCAACACAGTGTATGCATGAATATACCACTATACATGTCCCCCCCTCTTTTTTTTTTTTTTAACCTACCGCAGCACCACCTGCGGTCCGCAGGCGGAACTGCAGCCCAAACCAGCTACTCCCTTGGCCTGCTGACTCCCCTCAACCAGAGACCCAGCGCGTCACGTGAGACGCTGAAGCTGTGCGCCCACGTGGGACGCTTCTCCCGTCGCCGGCTGCGTTGAGAGCGACCGTGCCCAGCCGGTGAGGCCTGCCCCAGCACCCGCTGACCTACGTGAGGTAATACCGTCCCCCCCGAGTGCAACGGCACTCCAACCACGTGTGGATGAGGATGCGCAGGGAGGCTCCGGGTGTCGCGTCTCCCTGCCCACCCCCGCTGCAGCCACGCGCCACATGTCTCTGCATGACCGGCCAGCCTGGCCAAGCTGTCGGTGCCCCCTGAAGGATACTGCCGCCTTGCGGACCTTGGGTGCCGGAGACCGCCCGCCTGAGGGGAGAAAAGCTGCGGCCCAGGGCACCCAAGTGGGTGACCAACCCGCCGGTACTACGGCTCTTACCTGTATTACCAGTCCCACCTGTCTAGCGTACGCAACGACAATCCCAGCCGATTTCGCCAACCCAGCATACGCCCCTAGGGAGGGGTTGCCGGGGATTAAATGTCCTAAGACCCTCCCACAAATGCAGCCTGATGGGCTTTCTACATATATATATATATATATATATATATATATATATACATACAGTCAGGTCCAATATTGGGACATCAACACAATTCTAACATTTTTGGCTCTATACACCACCACAATGGATTTGAAATGAAACAAACGAGATCTTCTTTAACTGCAGATTGTCATCTTTAATTTGAGGGTATTTACATCCAAATCAGGTAAACAGTGTAGGAATTACAACAGTTTGCATATGTGCCTCTCGCTTGCTAAGAGAACAAAAGTAATGGGACGATTGGCTTCTCAGCTGTTCCATGTCCAGGTGTGTGTTATTCCCTCATTATCCCAATTACAATGAGCAGATAAAAGGTCCAGAGTTAATTTCAAGTGAACTATTTGCATTTGGAATATGTTGCTGTCAACTCTCAAGATAAGATCCAAAGAGCTGTCACTATCAGTGAAGCAAGCCATCATTTGGCCGAAAAAACTAAACAAACCCATCAGAGAGATAGCCAAAACATTAGGCGTGGCCAAAACAACTGTTCGACAATATTAAAAAGAAGGAGCGCACCGGTGAGCTCAGCAACACCAAAAGACCCGGAAGACCAAGGACAAAATCTGTGGAGGATGACTGAAGAATTCTTTCCCTGGTGAAGAAAACCCCCTTCACAACAGTTGGCCAGATCAAGAACACTCTCCAGGAGGTAGGTGTTTGTGAGTCAAAATCAACAATCAAGAGAAGACTTCACCAGAATGAATACAGAGGGTTCACCATGAGATGGAAACCATTGATGAGCCTCAAAAACAGGAAGGCCAGATTAGAGTTCGCTAAATGAAATCTAAAAAAGCCTTCACAGTTCTGGAACAATATCCTATGGACAGATGAGACCAAGATCAACTTGTACCAGAGTGATGGGAAGAGAAGAGTATGGAGAAGGAACATGATCCTAAGCATACACCTCATCAGTGAAGCATGGTGGTGGTAGTGTCATGGCATAGTGGGCATGTATGGCTGCCAATGGAACTGCTTCTCTTGTATTTATTGATGATGTGACTGCTGACAAAAGCAGCAGGATGAATTCTGAAGTGTTTCAGGCAATATCTGCTCATATTCAGCAAAATGCTTCAGAACTCATTGGATGGCGCTTCACAGTGCAGATGGACAATGACTCAAAGCAAACTGCAAAAGCAACCAAAGAGTTTTTTAAGGGGAATAAGGGGAATGTTATGCAATGGCCAAGTGAACCACTTGACCTGAATCTGAGTGAGCATGCATTTCACTTTCTGAAGACAAATCTGAAGGGAAAATGCCCCAAGAACAAGCAGGAACTGAAGACAGTTGCAGTAGAGGCCTGGCAGAGCATCACCAAAGATGAAACCCAGCAATGTCTTCTGATGTCTTTGCGTTCCCGACTTCAGGCTATAATTGACTGCAAAGGATTTGCAACCAAGTATTAAAAATGTAAAGCTTGATTTATGATTATTATCCTATCCCATTACTTTTGGTCCCTTAACAAGTGGGATGCACATATGCAAACTGTTGTAATTCCTACACCGTTCACCTGATTTGGATGTAAATACCCTCAAATTAAAGCTGACTTTCTGCAGTAAAAGCACATCTAATTCGTTTCATTTCAAATCCTTTGTGGTGGTGTATAGAGCCAATAGTTGTATCGGTGTCCCACTATTTATGGACCTGACTGTGTATATACATATTGGAGAAGCCGTGTTAGTCCAGTGATGCAGATACAAAACCATAATGACCAACAATTATATGCAGGAGGCATGACAGTCACATATACCATATTTTTCGCCATATAAGATGCACTTTTTCTTCCCCAAAACTGGGGGGGGAGTTGGTGCATCTTATACGGCGAATACACACCTATCGCTGCGGTTCCTGCGGCCATCAACGGCCGGGACCCGCGGCTAATACAGGACATCACCGATCACGGTGATGCCCTGTATTAACCCTTCAGACACGGCGATCAAAGCTGACCGCCGCGTCTGAAGCTAAAGTGACACTAACCCGGCTGTTCACGGCATCCCGAACAGCTTACAGGACACCGGGAGGGCCCTTACCTGCCTCCTCGGTGTCTGCTCCGTGCCGGGATCCCCTGCATGGCCGGTGCTCTCCTTTGACGTCATCACGTCGTCGCGCACGCCGTCCCGTCATCCAATAGGAGCGGCGTGCATAGCGATGTGATGACGGCGACGTGATGACGGCGACGGAGAGCGTGGATCCCGGGGAAGAAGACGTCCGAAGCATCGGGGACACCACGGGGACGCGGTGACAGCGATGGAGCGACATCCAGGGCAGCGGTGAAGAGCGGTGACGGGTCCGGAGCGGCGGGGACACGTGAGTACTACCTCCTATACCAGTGGTCTTCAACCTGCGGACCTCCAGATGTTGCAAAACTACAACTTCCAGCATGCCCGGACAGCCAACGGCTGTCCGGGCATGCTGGGAGTTGTAGTTTTGCAACATCTGGAGGTCCGCAGGTTAAAGATCACTGTTGGGTTCAGAATCTTTTTTTTCTAGATTTTGCACCTTTAAAATTGGGTGCCTCTTATATGCCGGTGCGTTCTATAGGGCGAAAAATACAGTAGCTACTGGATCAATGACTATGGAATGCTCTACTCTCATATTACCATTCTGCATCAAAAAGATGGAATACAATGACAAGGCTGCAAGGAGATTGCAGTATAACAGATTAATACTTGTCAGTAAGCACTTTATTAGTGCATCTTATATCTCCACTTTCAGACATTTTATCCCTGTAACTATTCAGAAGCTTTGATACAAATTCTACCCCTACACCCTAAATTAGTAGTAAACAAGTGTCTGTACAATAGTCGGTGTCTAATAGGGGTCAGTGCAGATCAGTGCAAGAGATCAGAATGTTCTCAACCCAGATGGTGCTGTAAGACAGATCCAAAAATAAGCATTAGGCACATGATTCCATTCAGCTTTTCTGTTAAATGACACAAATCCTGCTAGACTGTAACATGTAGTCGCAACTTTGTAACTTGTATTGAAGTAATTACAATTTTGACCGGATTGATTCCTAAGGATGAAGAAGGAAGAATGGCAGACTGAATGGGATTATGTCTGGAACATGAGATTCCTCCTAATATGATGACACATTTTTCATTCTCTCTAATTGACAATGTGTTATTTTATTTTATTTTTTTTACATCGGTATTCACAAAATATATAATTTTTTTTTACATCAGTATTCACAAAATATATAATTAAATTTAGCACAAAAACAATCACAAAATGCTGTGATTTATTGTAACACAGAGTACAGACAAAGCTCCTCGTATTCTTTATGATGACGCGTACTCAGTCACTTACTTGAATCTGCACTTATTTACAGTAATAGACTTTTCTTGTATATTTTCAGACTTTTCTTCAACCCTAAAGCAAAGTGATAGGTAAGGCAGTAGTCACACAGTATTTGGTATGGCTTTTTTGGTGTTTTCACAGCATTTTTTTTTTCAGTTCAAAATACAGTTTTCATAGTCTTTAGTACAATATTGTCAAGTGTAAATATACAGAGTTTTCATTTATGACACATTTGTAGCATTTTTGTTGTTTTTAAAAACCTCAGCATACCCTTGGGTATGGATGGCACTTTGTCTTGTGATTTCCTATAGGCTTCTGAAAAATGCATGTACAAAATCTTGCAAAATGAGTAATGCCATTGAAGTGTCATAAGTCACATGGTCTCCAGGGGGTGTGGCTATGCAGCAGTGGGTGGGTGGGTGGATAGCATGTACTACGTAATGGGTGGGTGGAATGGATGTACTACGTAATGCTATCCACCCACCTACTGCAGAATGGAGACTCTGGAACATGACTATAATAGAGGTCTGTATGGTGTGTTGTACATACCATGACTTGGGTGTGCATATTTAATGTATTCATATTTCATGTATTCAGCGTTGAGCACGCTTAGACAGCAGGACCTTACCTTGGTGAGATAACCAAGATTTATAGGGGTACTCCAGCCCTAAACATCTTATCCCCTAACCAAATGATAGGGGATAAGATGCCTGGTCACTGGGATCCCGCTGCTGGGGACCCCCACAATCTTGCATGCAGCACCCCGTTATCCTCAGCCTCTGGAGCTAACATCGCTCTGGGTCTGATGAATTACGATCACGGGGCCGGAGTATCATAATGTCACCGCTCTGCCCCATCAGTGCAAGCCTGTGGGAGGGGGCGTGGTGACTGTCACAACCCCTCACAAAGGCTTACATTGAGGGGGTGGAGTGTGACATCACACGGGGGCGGAGCCGTGACATCACAAAATTCTGGCCCCGTGATTCATCAGACCTGGAGCAATGTGTTGCATGACAGATTGTGAGGGTCCCCAGCGGCGGGACCTCTGTGATCAAGCATCTTATCCCCTATCCTTTGCATAGGGGATAAGATTTCTTTGGGCCGGAGTACCCCTTTAACAAGATCCTGCTGTCTAAGCATGGCCAGCACTGAATACATCCCCCCGTACATTAAATATTACTTCTCCCCCCCCCCCTCCCGTCATAGTTATTTCAAGAACACAGCCCATTTTCTAATCACCTTCCTGCTCCTCTGACAGATTACCTCAATTGTCAGATTAGACTATAGCTCAGGATCAGTAGGGGTTAACAATTGTCATGCTATAAAAAGTTACACCAACACCACAGGTCCTCTTTAACTATGCTTTTACCTTAATTATTTACATTAACATTATCGTGTTTACAATGATTTATATAACTATAATACAGGGTAGGGGGCAGGGATATGCAGGGCTAATCTCCACCTGCACCCCTGTCCCTACTTAATTGGTCTTCCGACGCTTAGAGGTAGTGAGCCCAACTGGGTCATGGTCCCTTCCTAGCTAAATGCACACAGAACCTAGCCTAACATGAGGGAAGGATAAATTAGATAATCAGGTCAGCAACAGAGAGTCACAACAGGGACAGAATCCAATTCAGAATTTGTGTCAATGCCAGAGCCAAGGTCAAATGCCAGGAGGTAGTGTCAGGGGAAAAGTTAGATACCAGAGTGGGGTGAGAAATCGCTCCAGGGGTCATAATATTAGGAGGGAACATCAATAGCAGAATTAGTAGTCAAGGCAGAAATCTTGCCTTCAAATCTTATAGAAACAGGGACTATTTTTATAGACAGGGGTCCCTGCTCATGTATGTACTTAGCATCAAGGAATACACTGTATGTCTCATCACTCAGCCCTTGTAAGATTATTGTTGTGTATACAGTGGGGCAAAAAGTATTTAGTCAGCCAAAAATTGTGCAAGTTCTCCCACTTAACTCCTTAAGGACATAGGACGTACTCATACGTCCTAAATCCGATCCGCGTCATAGCGAGATTTTCCCGGCGCCTATTCACAGCTGGGACCCGCTGCTAATAGCGTGCGGCCACGATCGTTCGGCCACGCGCTACTAACCCTTCCGATGCGCCGCATCGAAAGTGAAAGTAAATGCTTCCCGGCTGCTCAGTCGGGTTGATCGGGGTCATCGCGATAAAATTGCGATGCCCCGATCAGTTACCCGGAGAGAAGAAGGTCCCTACCTTCTTCCGTTGGTGTCCCGGCTCTGATTGATTGCTCCATGCCTGAGTTACAGGCTGGAGCAATCAACCGCCGATTGCACAGCTTGTTGCCATGCAATGGCAAGGCAACAATCTGTGTATGCAATCAGCCATTGCAAGCTCATAGGTCCCTATAGGAGCTATGAGCTCGCAAAAAAAAAGTGTAAAAAAAAAGTTAACCCTTTCAGGTATTCGCTTCTGAATTAAAAGTTTAAATCACCCGGCATTTCTTAGTAACAAAATAAAACAGTGTAAATAAAAATAAAAATAAACATATGTGGTACCACCGCGTGTGGAAATGTCCGAATGATAAAAATATATCATTAATTAAACCACACGGTCAATGGCGTGAGCGCAAAAAAATTCCAAAGTCCAAAATAGTGTATTTTTGGTCACTTTTTAAATCATGAAAAAATGAATAAAAAGTGATCAACAAGTCCAATCAATACAACCAGGGTACCTCTAAAAACATCAGATCACGGTGCAAAAAATGAGGAAAGGAGGAAAAAACGAAAGTTCAAAAACGGAAAACCCCCTGGTCCTTAAGGGGTTAAAAAGATGAGAGAGGCCTGTCATTTTCATCATATGTAAACCTCAACTATGAGAGACATAATGTCTGATTTTTAAATAATTTATTTGCAAATTATGGTGGAAAATAACCTCAGATCACGGCCCAAAAAATAAGCCCTCATACTGACCCATACGCGGTAAAAAAAAAAAGTTATAGGGGTCAGAAGATGACAATTTTAAATGTATAAATTTTCCTGCATGTAGTTATGATTTTTTTCAGAAGTACGACAAAATCAAACCTATATAAGTAGGGTATCATTTTAATCGTATGGACCTACAGAATAAAGAGAAGGTGTCATTTTTTACTGAAAAATGTACTGCGTAGAAACAGAAGCCCCCAAAAGTTACAAAATAGCGTTTTTTTTTTTAAATTTTGTCTCACAATGATTTTTTTCCCCATTTCGCCGTAGATTTTTGGGTAAAATGACTGATGTCATTGCAAAATTGAAAGGGTTATGATTTTTTAAAGGTAAGGAGGAAAAAACGAAAGTGCAAAAACGTAAAACCCCCTGGTCCTTAAGGGGTTAAAAAGATGAGAGAGGCCTGTAATTTTCATCATATGTAAACCTCAACTATGAGAGACATAATGTCTGATTTTTAAATAATTTATTTGTAAATTATGGTGGAAAATAACCTCAGATCACGGCCCAAAAAATGAGCCCTCATACTGACCCATACGCGGTAAAATAAAAAAGTTATAGGGGTCAGAAGATGACAATTTTAAATGTATACATTTTCCTGCATGTAGTTATGATTTTTTTCAGAAGTACGACAAAATCAAACCTATATAAGTAGGGTATCATTTTAATCGTATGGACCTACAGAATAAAGAGAAGGTGTCATTTTTTACTGAAAAATGTACTGCGTAGAAACAGAAGCCCCCAAAAGTTACAAAATAGCGGGTTTTTTTTTCAATTTTGTCTCACAATGATTTTTTTCCCCATTTCGCCATAGATTTTTGGGTAAAATGACTGATGTCATTGCAAAATTGAAAGGGTTATGATTTTTTAAAGGTAAGGAGGAAAAAACGAAAGTGCAAAAACGTAAAACCCCCTGGTCCTTAAGGGGTTAAAAAGATGAGAGAGGCCTGTAATTTTCATCATATGTAAACCTCAACTATGAGAGACATAATGTCTGATTTTTAAATAATTTATTTGTAAATTATGGTGGAAAATAACCTCAGATCACGGCCCAAAAAATGAGCCCTCATACCGACCCATACGCGGTAAAATAAAAAAGTTATAGGGGTCAGAAGATGACAATTTTAAATGTATAAATTTTCCTGCATGTAGTTATGATTTTTTTCAGAAGTACGACAAAATCAAACCTATATAAGTAGGGTATCATTTTAATCGTATGGACCTACAGAATAAAGAGAAGGTGTCATTTTTTACTGAAAAATGTACTGCGTAGAAACAGAAGCCCCCAAAAGTTACAAAATAGCGGGGTTTTTTTTCAATTTTGTCTCACAATGATTTTTTTTTCCATTTCGCCGTAGATTTTTGGGTAAAATGACTGATGTCATTGCAAAATTGAAAGGGTTATGATTTTTTAAAGGTAAGGAGGAAAAAACGAAAGTGCAAAAACGTAAAACCCCCTCGTCCTTAAGGGGTTAAAAAGATGAGAGAGGCCTGTAATTTTCATCATATGTAAACCTCAACTATGAGAGACATAATGTCTGATTTTTAAATAATTTATTTGCAAATTATGGTGGAAAATAAGTATTTGGTCAATAACAAAAGTTAATCTCAATACTTTGTTATATACCCTTTGTTGGCAATGACAGAGGTCAAATGTTTTCTGTAAATCTTCACAAGGTTTTCACACACTATTGCTGGTATTTTGGCCCATTCCTCCATGTAGATCTCCTCTAGAGCACTGATGTGTTGGGGCTGTCTTTGGGTAATACAGGCTTTCAACTCCCTTCAAAGGTTTTCTATGGGGTTGAGATCTGGAGACTGACTAGGCCAGTCCAGGACCTTTAAATGCTTCTTACAAAGCCACTCCTCTGTTGCCCAGTTTGGGATCATTGTCATGCTGAAAGACCCAGCCACGTTTCATCTTAAGTGCCCTTTCTGATGGAAGGAGGCTTCCACTCAAAATCTCACAATACATGGCCCCATTCATTTTTCCTTTACACGGATCAGTTGTCCTGGTCCCTTAGCAGAAAAGCAGCCCCAAAGCATGATGTGTCCACCCCCATGCTTCACAGTAGATATGATGTTCTTTGGATGCAACTCGGCATTCTTTCTCCTCCAAACATGACGAGTTATTACCAAAAAGTTCTACTATGGTTTCATCTGACCATATGACATTCTCCCAATACTCTTCTGGATCATCCAAATGTTCTCCAGCAAACTTCAGACGGGCCGGGACATGTACTGGCTTAAGCAGGAGGACACGTCTGGCACTGCATGATTTGAGTCCCTGTCGGCGTATTGGGTTACTGATGGTGGCCTTTGTTACTTTGATCGTAGCTCTCTGCAGGTTATTCACTAGGCCCCCTTGTGTGGTTCTGGTATTTTTTCTCACTGTTCTTGTGATTATTTTGACACCACGGGATGAGATCTTGTGTGGAGCCCCAGATCGAGGGAGATTATCAATGGTCTTGTATGTCTTCCATTTTCTAATAATTGCTCCCACAGTTGATTTCTTCACACCAATCTGCTTGTCTATTGCAGATTTGGTCTTCCCAGCCTAGTGCAGGTCTACAATTTTGTTTCTGGTGTCCTTCGACAGCTCTTTGGTCTTGGCCATAGTGGAGTTTGGAGTGTGACTGTTTGAGGTTGTGGACAGGTGTCTTTTATACTGATAACAAGTTCAAACAGATGCCATTAATACAGGTAACGAGTGGAGGACAGAGGAGACTCTTAAAGAAGAAGTTACAGGTCTGAGAGAGACAGAAATCTTGCTTGTTTGTAGGTGACCAAATGCTAAATTTCCACCATATTTGCAAATAAATTCTTTAAAAATGAGACAATGTGATTTTATCTCTCATAGTTGAGGTATACCTATGATGAAAATTACAGGCCTCTCTCATCTTTTTAAAGTGGTACTCCGGCCCTAATACATCTTATCCCCTATCCAAAGGATAGGGGATAAGATGTCTGATCGCAGGGGCGGTGTCGTGTTGTCACGATACTCCGGCCCCGTGGTCATCACGCTATACACTCGGAACTTCCAGCAGAGGCACCCCCGCAATCAGACATATTATCCCCCATCCTTTTGATAGGGAATAAGATGTATTGGTGGCTGAATAAATACTTTTTTTGCCCCACTGTCTTTATTCATACACAACAGTAAAACATTTGCTGGGTCAAATCCAAATCAATAGTCGATTCCCAGAAATCTCAAAATGAATTTCAGGAGGTTTGCTCATCCTTACTAGTCACCAATTTCTACAAATAAAACTGGTGACAGAAGCTGGTCTCTTCTCTACTATAGAGTAAGTTAGATGTAGCATGGGAGACGGTTGAAGAACACTGTCATAATGTGGATCAGCTTAGAGGGTGTGAATGGTATTTTTCCTGCAATGGTTATAGTGCAGCTGATATTTTAGGCTGTGAATATTCCACATAATCCTCTGTGTGCCATGGTGTAATGTTAGTAATAGTTAGAACATTGGGTGAGTTTAATAATCTGCGCAGGCATACATTTGCTGTGACAAGTCTAATGCCCAGTTATTTTGATGGAATAAAAACCACTTTCTGTTCTTGTCCTCTGGACTTAAAAGGTTAGAACAAAAGGCTTGCAGATAACAAATGGTCCCCAAGCCTTTTTCTATAAATACTGTGTCATTTCTTTAAGTAGATTACTATTCATACATCACTTAAAGTGGTGGATTTCTGCAATAATGGAAGCACAATTCAGGCTGCAGCGTCAATGGACCTGTGTCTCTCTTACTCAGACCTATCATTACCCATTCACCCAGACTTCTCATGCAGACTTTATATTTCTTGATTTGATTTAGATGTTGATTTTTTTTCTCTAAAATTTAGCAGAACTGAAGATCCAGGATAGCGGATCCTGATGTCGCTCAGACTAGACTGAGACAGCTGCACTTCCATTTCTTGGTGTGTGATGGTAGGGCTCCTGCACTCAACAGCATCATATACATGGACTTGCCCAAAGTACTTGAGCACAATTTACTGTATGTGTGGCTAAATTGTGTCTTCATTTGGCACATAATTATCCCCTAGAAGCAAAAAAAAATTATGCATTACATGTCTTTTTTATGTGTTTAGCTTTTTTTGCCTCACAAATCCCTTTGTTCTACTGCTCACTCATTCTCGCATCCACTGCTCAGGGAAGAGGCATGTCCGCAGAAAGTACTGAGCCCACCCTCACTCAACATGCATTCTCTTCCTCCCTGAGTCTGCTGTGCTGTGCTGGGCCTCTCCATCCAATCACTGCAGGCTGCTCTGTAACCCCCTCCTCTCTGTTTTCAATCTACAGTCTGATAGGACAGGAGTGAGCATAGAGGAGTGCTAGTCCCGCCTTCACTACCTGGACTTTGTATCAGCCTGTGCTTCACAAAGATGATGCTGCATCTGGACAGGATAAGGTTTTGGATGGTATGGGGACCCCTAGTGATCTTTTTTTATAAGCCATGATTTTTAAGAATAGGATATAAAATTCTTGTGAAGTATATATTGCCAAGATGAATAACAGATAAAAAGTTTTTGAATCTGACAGTGCCCATTTACAGTAACAGTTGCATCAACATTGGATAAACATTGTGAAAATGTAACTTTTTTATTGTATATTTTAAATAGATGTCTCAAGTAAATCTACCTGACACATAAGACAAGTACCTTAAGACAATTTTTAACCCTCTTAGTAACAGAATACATTTTTGTTTTAAAGATGGACCTTATATTTTGCAGGACAAGTTGTAGTTTCTATAGGAACCATTTTGGAGTACATATATTGTATAAAGTATTAAAAAAGAAATATTCTATGGAAAATTGGAAAAAAAAAAAAAAAACCTGTGATTCTACTGTTGTCTTTTCATAACATTTTCTTCTTCACACCCACACCTCAGCACCCTAGCATAGACTTTTACTAGAGCGATACATTCTGGACTGATGAACTGTTACTATTTTGTATTCTGTGTTTGGATTTACCATGTACATGTGTGTGTGGTTTGTTTTTTGCTCATTAAGTACTTTATATGAAAAAAAAATAATATTTTAAATTGTGCACTTTTAGGGAGGGAGTGGAAAGGGCGAGGACGGACAGGACAAATGACTTTTTATATATTTTTTTTTATCTCCATAGATGGCAATGTATTTTTAGGCAGATTCTGCAGAAAGAATTGACATGCCATTTCTTTCTGTGGAGGCTGGAATTGGAATTTTCGTGGCAGATGTTTCTGCTGTTAAAATTCCTCTGTTAAAACAATGGGAATCTGCTGCAATGGAATTTCTGAGTGGAATTTTTCCGCTGGATTAAACTCGGAAATTCCGCTGCGTCAAAGAAGCTTTAAGGGGTTAAGACATGCAATATAGCTGGCTACATTTTTTTTTAATTTAAGACAGTAGTGCACACCTATGTATAAAGCTTCTAGCTATTGGTACTGTACAGGCTAGACTTCAGTTTTTGATGCTACAGTACACTCCAAGGCTCAAAGCTTTTGGGCCTTTAATTCTGTTCCTGGAACCCTAACATCACATGACATTCATAAAACTGCTGATTATAATATGTGTAAATGATCAACCAGTAATTTCAAACATCAATACCAACTTACATTAAAGTCTGTGGGAATCCAGTGGCAGCACAATTACTTTTGGTCCAGGGCCTCGTGTTTATAAATCCAGGGATAAAAAATGAATAGCTTTCCTCATCTAGTGGTTCTGGTTTTATAATGTATGTATTTGGAGTCTTAAAGAGTGTCTGAGCTGCAGTGTCTACTGTGGGGTGCAGGTTCCTTAAAATATTTAGCCTGGCAGTCACATGGTTCCTAGGCCAGACCTGAAAATCTGAAAGGTCTTCTTTCACTCTTCCTCTTTTTTCTCAGAAGTCACTAGATAAGATCATTAGGACAGGACAGGGTTTATCACAGTAGCTTTGCTGCCCCAAGAAGTCTTGGTTTTAAGGCTACTCTAAAGGGAAAGGTTGCACTGTGCTTAACACATCCTGTCAGCTTAAGAGGCAGCACAAAACTGAACTAGCAAAACTGACCTAGAGCAAGCTCTCTAGAACATTCTCTGTGTAAGTTTATGGGAATACATGTAGTATATAGGTTAACCTGTTACTCAAAAGTGGTATAAATGTAATCACAGCACAATTAATACAAAACAATATAGAAACAATATAAAAGTGCTGAATCACATATAAGATGATGAACAATTAACCAATACCCAACCAAATGACACAGCCTGGAGGTGGCAGCAGCGTGGAGGTGCAGCAGCATGAGGACACCATATAGTGGCTAAATGACCCAGCATGGAGGTGGCGGCAGCATGAGTAGAACATATAGTGACTGAATGGCACAGCCTGGAGGTGGCGGCAGTATGAGGAGACCATATATTGGCTGAATGACAGCGTGGAGGTGGCGGCAGCATGAGGAGACCTTATAGTGGCTGAATGACCCAGTATGGAGGTGGCAACAGCCTGGCGAGACCATAGGGCCTCACAATTGAAAAGATTAAAGATATTTTTTTAACATTTAAATTGAAGATTTCAAATAGATGAACCTAAAAAGTTTTATTTAACCCCTTAAGAACCAAGCCTATTTTCACCTTAAAGGTGTACTGCCGTGCTGACAACTTATCCCCTATCCTTTAGATAAGGTGCCTGATCGCGCTGGGGATCTCACATGCAGCATTTTCTCATCAGGCCCCGAAGCGTACATCGGGGCCGGAGTATAGTGATGTCATGGCTCCGCCTCCATGTGACGTCATGCTCCGCCCCCTCAATGTAAGTCTATGGCAGGGGGAGAGACAGCTGTCTCGCCCCTGCCATAGACTTGCATTGAGGGGGCGGAGCGTGACATCTCACGGGGCCGAGCTGTGACGTCACGATCACCGGCCCCGTCATCTGACCTGGAGCGGATGTTCGCTCCGGGGCCTGATGAGAGCGGGATGCTGCGTGCGAGATCGCGGGGGTCCCCAGCGGCGGGACCCTGCGCGATCAGGCAACTTATCCTCTATCATTTAGATAGGGGATAAGTTGTCAGCACGGTAGTTCTTGTCCTTAAAGGGGTAGTCCAGTGGTGAACAACTTATCCCCTATCCTAAGGATAGGGGATAAGTTTGAGATCGCGGGGGGTCTGACCGCTGGGGCCCCCTGCAATCTCCTGAACGGAGCCCCGACAGCCCTCGGGAAGGGGGAGTGTCAACCTCTGCACGAAGCAGCGGCCGACACGCCCCCTCAATACAACTCTGTGACAGAGCGGAAGCGCTGCCTTCGGCAATCTCCGGCTCTGCCATAGAGTTGTATTGAGGGGGCGTGTCGGCCGCCGCTTCGTGCGGGGGTCGACACCCGCTATCTGGCCGGAGAGCCTGGTCCCCGTACAGAGAGATCGCAGGCGGCCCCAGCGGTCGGACCCCCGCGATCTCAAACTTATCCCCTATCCTTAGGATAGGGGATATGTTTTTCACCACTGGACTACCCCTTTAAGGACCAGAGCATTTTTTTGCACATCTGACCATTGTCACTTTAAGCATTGATAACTCTGGGATGATTTTACTTATGAATTTGATTACGAGATTGTTTTTTCGTGACATATTCTACTTTAAAATAGTGGTAAATTTTCTTTGATACATTTCTTGGTAAAAAAAATTGAAAATTTCATGAAAAATTTGAAAATTTAGAATTTTTCTAACTTTGAAGCTCTCTGCTTGTAAGGAAAATAGACATTCCAAATAAATTTTTATATTGATTCACGTATAAAATATGTCTACTTTACGTTGGCATCATAAAGTTGACATGTTTTTACTTTTGGAAGACATCAGAGGGCTTCAAAGTTCAGCAGCAATTTTCATATTTTTGAAAACATTTTTAAAATCGGAAATTTTCAGGGACCAGTTCAGTTTTGAAGTGGATTTGAAGGGCCTTCATATTAGAAATACCCCATAAATGACCCCATTATAGAAATTGCACCCCTCAAAGTATTCAAAATGCCATTCATAAAGTTTTTTTTTAACCCTTTAGGTGTTTCACAGGAATAGCAGCAAAGTGTAGGAGAAAATTCTAAATCTTCATTTTCATGTTCTTGTAGACATGGCCACTGGCCTAGCGGGATACCAGGAATATTCCTGGTAGGTCGACTGCACAGGGGGCCGGAAGGGGCCGGTTTTCTGCACTACACCGGCCCATGTGCGGCCACACAGTGGCTGCTCACTCACACAAGGTGCTGACACTAAGTTAGGACCTTCTGTGAAGTGGCCACAGAGAGGCGGAGCTATGAGCTGTAGTCTCCCAGCCCCCCCCCCCCCACTCAACCCAGTACCTGCACATCCAGAGTGCAGTGATTCCAAACCGTGATTTTTTTTTTATTTCCCTCCCCGGCGACGCAGGGGGGAGGGAAGTTTGTGTGCGCTGTAACAGGACCTGCGATGATGTCACCGTCATGTGATCAGTCACATGGAGGAGGAGGAGTCACATGATCAGGGGCTGCTGTTCTAGGCCTCAGCATACCCCTACGTCCCCCAGCCTCCCTTAGCATCCCCTCCCCCCTGCGGTCCAGAGAGGGGAAGTATGCGGAAGCTGCGCCGGGCCGGTGTAGTGACCCATGCCCCAGCGTCCCCCTCCCCCCTGCGGCGCAGTGAATGATTGCCTTGCCGGAGCCCTGAGTCGGTGCCCTGCCGGAGAGGGGAAGAACGGGGAAGAAAAATGGCTTGCTTAAGGTATTGTACCATATCCACCCCCCCCCCCTCTCACCCATGTCCATCCCCCCCTCCCTCACCCATGTCCATCCCCCCCCTCCCTCACCCATGTCCACCCCCCTCCCTCACCCATGTACATCCCCCCTCCCTCACCCATGTCCATCCCCCTCCCCCTCACCCATGTCCATCCCCCCCTCCCTCATCCATGTCCATCCCCCCTCCCTCACCCATGTTCATCACCCCACCCTCCCTCACCCATGTCCATCCCCCCTCCCTCACCCATACCCATCCCCCTCCCTCACCCATTTCCATCCCCCCTCCCTCACCCATGTTCACCTCCCCCCTCACCCATGTCCATCCCCCCTCCCTCACCCATGTCAATCCCCCCACTCACCCATGTCCATCCCCCCTCCCTCACCCATGTCCATCCCCCCTCCCTCACCCATGTCCATCCCCCCTCCCTCACCTATGTCCATCATGCCCCTCCCTCACCCATGTCATCCCCCCTCCCTCACCCATGTCCACCCCCCCTCCCTCACCCATGTCCATCCCCCCTCCCTCACCCATGTCCACCCCCCCTCCCTCACCCATGTCCATCCCCCTCCCTCACCCATGTCCATCCCCCCCTCACCCTTGTTCAACCCCCTCCCTCACCCATGTTCATCCCCCCTCCCTCACCCATGTCCACCCCCCCTCCCTCACCCATGTCCATCCCCCTCCCCCCTCCCTCACCCATGTCCATCCCCCCCTCCCTCACCCATGTCCATCTCCCCCCTCCCTCCCTCCCTCACCCATGTCCATCCCCCCTCCCTCCTTCACCCACGTCCATCCCCCTCCCTCACCCATGTCCACCCCCCCTCCCTCACCCATAAACACCCCCCCCTCACCCAAGTCCACCCCCCCCCTCCCTCACCCATGTCCATCCCCCCCTCCCTCACCCATGTCCATCCCCCCTCCCTCACCCATGTCCATCCCCCCCTCCCTCACCCATGTCCATCCCCCCCTCCCTCACCCATGTCCATCCCCCCCTCCCTCACCCATGTCAATCACCCCCTCCCTCACCCATGTCCACCCCCCTCCCTCACCCATGTCCATCCCCCTCCCTCACCCATGTCCATCCCCCCCTCACCCATGTTCATCCCCCCTCCCTCACCCATGTCCATCCCCCTCCCTCACCCATGTCCATCCCCCCTCCCTCCCTCACCCATGTCCATCCCCCCCTCCCTCCCTCACCCATGTCCATCCCCCCCTCCCTCCCTCACCCATGTCCACCCCCCTCCCTCACCCATGTCCATCCCCCTCCCTCACCCATGTCCATCCCCCTCCCTCACCCATGTCCATCCCCCCCTCACCCATGTTCATCCCCCCTCCCTCACCCATGTCCATCCCCCCTCCCTCACCCATGTCCACCCCCCCTCCCTCACCCATGTCCATCCCCCTCCCTCACCCATGTCCACCCCCCCCTCCCTCCCTCACCCATGTCCATCCCCCCCTTCCTCCCTCACCCATGTCCATCCCCCTCCCTCACCCATGTCCATCCCCCTCCCTCACCCATGTCCATCCCCCTCCCTCACCCATGTCCACCCCCCTTCCCTCACCCATGTCCATCCCCCCCTCCCTCACCCATGTCCATCCCCCCGTCACCCATGTTCATCCCCCCTCCCTCACCCATGTCCATCCCCCTCCCTCACCCATGTCCATCCCCCCTCCCTCACCCATGTCCACCCCCCTCCCTCACCCATGTCCATCCCCCTCCCTCACCCATGTCCATCCCCCCTCCCTCCCTCACCCATGTCCATCCCCCTCCTCCCTCCCTCACTCATGTCCATCCCCCCTCCCTCCCTCACCCATGTCCATCCCCCCTCCCTCACCCATGTCCACCCCCCTCCCTCACCCATGTCCACCCCCCTCCCTCACCCATGTACATCCCCCCTCCCTCACCCATGTCCATCCCCCCCTCACCCATGTTCATCCCCCCTCCCTCACCCATGTCCATCCCCCCTCCCTCACCCATGTCCATCCCCCCTCCCTCACCCATGTCCACCCCCCCCTCCCTCACCCATGTCCATCCCCCTCCCTCACCCATGTCCATCCCCCCCTTCCTCCCTCACCCATGTCCATCCCCCCCTCCCTCCCTCACCCATGTCCATCCCCCCTCCCTCCCTCACCCATGTACATCCCCCCTCCCTCACCCATGTCCACCCCCTCCCTCACCCATGTCCACCCCCCTCCCTCACCCATGTCCATCCCCCCTCCCTCACCCATGTCCATCCCCCCCTCACCCATGTTCATCCCCCCTCCCTCACCCATGTCCATCCCCCACCCTCACCCATGTCCATCCCCCCTCCCTCACCCATGTCCACCCTCCTCCCTCACCCATGTCCATCCCCCTCCCTCACCCATGTCCATCCCCCTCCCTCACCCATGTCCATCCCCCCTCCCTCCCTCACCCATGTCCATCCCCCCTCCCTCACCCATGTCCACCCCCCTTCCCTCACCCATGTCCATCCCCCCCTCCCTCACCCATGTCCATCCCCCTCCCTCACCCATGTTCATCCCCCACCCTCCCTCAGCCATGTCCATCCCCCCTCCCTCACCCATGTCCATCCCCCCCTCACCCATGTTCATCCCCCCTCCCTCACCCATGTCCATCCCCCTCCCTCACCCATGTCCATCCCCCCTCCCTCACCCATGTCCATCCCCCCTCACCCATGTTCATCCCCCCTCCCTCACCCATGTCCATTCCCCTCCCTCACCCATGTCCATCCCCCCTCCCTCACCCATGTCCACCCCCCTCCCTCACCCATGTCCATCCCCCTCCCTCACCCATGTCCATCCCCCCTCCCTCCCTCACCCATGTCCATCCCCCCCCCTCCCTCCCTCACTCATGTCCATCCCCCCTCCCTCCCTCACCCATGTCCATCCCCCCTCCCTCACCCATGTCCACCCCCCTCCCTCACCCATGTCCACCCCCCTCCCTCACCCATGTACATCCCCCCTCCCTCACCCATGTCCATCCCCCCCTCACCCATGTTCATCCCCCCTCCCTCACCCATGTCCATCCCCCCTCCCTCACCCATGTCCATCCCCCCTCCCTCACCCATGTCCACCCCCCCCTCCCTCACCCATGTCCATCCCCCTCCCTCACCCATGTCCATCCCCCCCTCCCTCCCTCACCCATGTCCATCCCCCCCTCCCTCCCTCACCCATGTCCATCCCCCTCCCTCCCTCACCCATGTCCATCCCCCCTCCCTCACCCATGTCCACCCCCCTCCCTCACCCATGTCCACCCCCCTCCCTCACCCATGTCCATCCCCCCTCCCTCATCCATGTCCATCCCCCCTCACCCATGTTCATCCCCCCTCCCTCACCCATGTACATCCCCCCTCCCTCACCCATGTCCATCCCCCCCTCACCCATGTTCATCCCCCCTCCCTCACCCATGTCCACCCCCCTCCCTCACCCATGTACATCCCCCCTCCCTCACCCATGTCCATCCCCCCCTCACCCATGTTCATCCCCCCTCCCTCACCCATGTCCATCCCCCCTCCCTCACCCATGTCCATCCCCCCTCCCTCACCCATGTCCACCCCCCCCTCCCTCACCCATGTCCATCCCCCTCCCTCACCCATGTCCATCCCCCCCTCCCTCCCTCACCCATGTCCATCCCCCCCTCCCTCCCTCACCCATGTCCATCCCCCCTCCCTCCCTCACCCATGTCCATCCCCCCTCCCTCACCCATGTCCACCCCCCTCCCTCACCCATGTCCACCCCCCTCTCTCACCCATGTCCATCCCCCCTCCCTCACCCATGTCCATCCCCCCTCACCCATGTTCATCCCCCCTCCCTCACCCATGTCCATCCCCCACCCTCACCCATGTCCATCCCCCCTCCCTCACCCATGTCCACCCCCCCTCCCTCACTCATGTCCATCCCCCTCCCTCACCCATGTCCATCCCCCCTCCCTCACCCATGTCCATCCCCCCTCCCTCCCTCACCCATGTCCATCCCCCCTCCCTCACCCATGTCCATCCCCCCTCCCTCACCCATGTCCATCCCCCCCTCACCCATGTTCATCCCCCCTCCCTCAACCATGTCCATCCCCCTCCCTCACCCATGTCCATCCCCCCTCCCTCACCCATGTCCATCCCCCCCTCACCCATGTTCATCCCCCCTCCCTCACCCATGTCCATCCCCCTCCTTCACCCATGTCCATCCCCCCTCCCTCACCCATGTCCACCCCCCTCCCTCACCCATGTCCATCCCCCTCCCTCACCCATGTCCATCCCCCCTCCCTCCCTCACCCATGTCCATCCCCCCCCCTCCCTCCCTCACTCATGTCCATCCACCCTCCCTCCCTCACCCATGTCCATCCCCCCTCCCTCACCCATGTCCACCCCCCTCCCTCACCCATGTCCACCCCCCTCCCTCACCCATGTACATCCCCCCTCCCTCACCCATGTCCATCCCCCCCTCACCCATGTTCATCCCCCCTCCCTCACCCATGTCCATCCCCCCTCCCTCACCCATGTCCATCCCCCCTCCCTCACCCATGTCCACCCCCCCTCCCTCACCCATGTCCATCCCCCTCCCTCACCCATGTCCATCCCCCCCTCCCTCCCTCACCCATGTCCATCCCCCCCTCCCTCCCTCACCCATGTCCATCCCCCCTCCCTCCCTCACCCATGTCCATCCCCCCTCCCTCCCTCACCCATGTCCATCCCCCCTCCCTCACCCATGTCCACCCCCCTCCCTCACCCATGTCCACCCCCCTCCCTCACCCATGTCCATCCCCCCTCCCTCACCCATGTCCATCCCCCCCTCACCCATGTTCATCCCCCCTCCCTCACCCATGTACATCCCCCCTCCCTCACCCATGTCCACCCCCCCCTCACCCATGTTCATCCCCCCTCCCTCACCCATGTCCATCCCCCCTCCCTCACCCATGTCCACCCCCCCCTCCCTCACCCATGTCCATCCCCCTCCCTCACCCATGTCCATCCCCCCCTCCCTCCCTCACCCATGTCCATCCCCCCCTCCCTCCCTCACCCATGTCCATCCCCCCTCCCTCCCTCACCCATGTCCATCCCCCCTCCCTCACCCATGTCCACCCCCCTCCCTCACCCATGTCCACCCCCCTCCCTCACCCATGTCCATCCCCCCTCCCTCACCCATGTCCATCCCCCCCCTCACCCATGTTCATCCCCCCTCCCTCACCCATGTCCATCCCCCACCCTCACCCATGTCCATCCCCCCTCCCTCACCCATGTCCACCCCCCCTTCCTCACCCATGTCCATCCCCCTCCCTCACCCATGTCCATCCCCCCTCCCTCACCCATGTCCATCCCCCCTCCCTCCCTCACCCATGTCCATCCCCCCTCCCTCACCCATGTCCACCCCCCTTCCCTCACCCATGTCCATCCCCCCCTCCCTCACCCATGTCCATCCCCCTCCCTCACCCATGTTCATCCCCCACCCTCCCTCACCCATGTCCATCCCCCCTCCCTCACCCATGTCCATCCTCCCCTCACCCATGTTCATCCCCCCTCCCTCACCCATGTCCATCCTCCCCTCACCCATGTTCATCCCCCCTTCCTCACCCATGTCCATCCCCCTCCCTCACCCATGTCCATCCCCCCTCCCTCACCCATGTCCACCCCCCTCCCTCACCCATGTCCATTCCCCTCCCCCCTCCCTCACCCATGTCCATCCCCCCTCCCTCACCCATGTCCATCCCCCCTCCCTCACCCATGTCCATCCCCCCTCCCTCCCTTACCCATGTCCATCCCCCCTCCATCACCCATGTCCACCCCCCTCCCTCACCCATGTCCATCCCCCCCTCCCTCACCCATGTCCATCCCCCCTCCCTCACCCATGTCCATCCCCCCTCCCTCACCCATGTCCATTCCCCCCTCCCTCACCCATGTCCATCCCCCCTCCCTCACCCATGTCCATCCCCCCTCCCTCACCCATGTCCATCCCCCCTCCCTCACCCATGTTCATCCCCCCCTCCCTCACCCATGTCCGTCCCCCCTCTCTCACCCATATCTATCCTCCTGTCATTCATGTCCACCTTGTCCACCCCCTGTCCATCCCTGTCACCCATGTTCACCCCCCAGTCTACCCTCTGTCACCCATGTCCACCCCCTATTCACCCCTCTGTCCCCCCTCTTTTATCCCCCTTGTCATCCTTGTCCACCCTTCTGTCATCCCTGTTTACCCCCATATCTCACGTGTCCACCCTCCTGTCATCCATGTCCACCTTGGCCACCCCTCTGTCACCCCTGTCCATCCCCCTGTCACCCATGTTCACCCCCCTGTCCATCCCTCTGACCATTCCCCAGTCTACACCTGTCACCTATGTCCACCCCCCATTCACCCCTCTGTCACCCCAGTCCACCCTTCTTTGTCACTCCTGTCCACCCCTCTTTTAACTGCTTGTCACCCTTGTCCAACCCTCTGTCATCCCTGTCACCCATGTTCACCCCCCATTGTCCACCCCTCTGACCACATACTTGTCACCCCTCTGTTACCACCTTGTCACTTCTGTCCTCCCCTGTCACCCCCGATGCCCCCTGTCACCCATGTACAGTCTTCTACACCCCTCTGTCACCCATGTACACCCCTCTGTCACCCATGTACACCCCTTTAGACCCTTCTGTCACCCATGTACACCCCTTTACACCCCTCTACACCCCTCTGCCACCCATGTACACTCCTCTTCACCCCTCTGTCACCCATGCACACTCCTCTACACCCCTCTGCCACCCGTATACCCCTCTCTAACCCGTTACCACCTTGTTACTCCTGTCCATTCCTGTCACCCCTGACAGCCTCCTGTCACCCATGTACAGTCTTCTACACCCCTCTGCCACCCATGTACACTCCTCTACACCCCTCTGTCACGCATGTACACCCCTCTGTCACCGATGTACACCCCTTTACATCCCTCTGCAACCCATGTAATCTACAGGACTGCTCCCTGGCCATGCCATCTGAGGGTTGTGTCTGAGGAGCCCACTGACTGTTGACTGGGGGTTTCAGATGTCACTTGTGATAAAGTGGATGACCGTGTTAACCAATCGATTACTGCAGATGGGTTGCTGGTCAAAATCAGGCAGTCTTGTGAGCCAGACAATTGGCCATCATCTGTATCGGCTCTCACATTTGGGGTTGTTTGTGATGAGACAACTTTATTTGTCTAGCATGTGTTTAAAATCCATTACATTTTATCTTATTGTTTATCCTTTGCTTGTTCTCCTTTCCCATTTAACATGTGTGGGTTTGGTTGTATAGGCTTTGATTTCATATGTTAGGTTTTGTGGAAAATAAAGTCATTCAAAAAAAAAAAAAGATATGAAGCATTAATTACACAAATATGAAAGTAGACAATATAAGTCACACTGTTTATTTACCATAAACCTCTTATTTTTCCAAAACAGCAAAACTAAATAACACTGTAATAAAAGATTGTATTAATATTTAACCATTGTGTTTTTTCCCCTCTTAGAATATATCATTATCTCAATTTTCTACAGGACTTGCAGAAAAAGCTCATTTGCAAACATTGCAATACCAGAAAGACTGTTAAACATGGAATATATATTGCTGAGTAAGCAATTTATGTTATCTGTAAATGTTGCTCTCTGCGGGTTATTCTGGGGTCTTTCTATTTTCATCTTCATTTTCCCTTACTCTCAGCAGCTTCCATATAAAGTTCTTGCTTTAGAATGCTGCCGTGAAACAAGACTCTCCATGAGGCTAGGTTTCCACGGGTTTTTTTTAAAAAATTTTTTGGAACCAAAACGCCAATACAGACGCCCATTCTGCCGCATGGCGTTTTTTTTTTTTTTGTGAAGAAACGCTGTGGCCAGATGTTTGCTGCAAGTCAATAGTTAACTGCACTCCACTTTTTTAAAAATGACCTCTTGTTGAGACTTTGGCTTTTTTTCAGAAAAAAAACGCCATGTGGGTTTTTACTTTGGCGTTTTTGCAGGTGGTTTTTATTCTTTTTTGGACTTTAGCGAAAAAAGTGATGGAGATACCTTTTTTTATTAACATTTCGTAGGGTACCATTAAAAAAAAATAATAAAAAAGATACAGTAGTGATGGAAAAAATTTAGCCGGCAATAATAAAAATGTAGTGTGTGTATGTTTTACATTTTTTTTAGTAGTACTACTACTCCCAGCATGGAACACACTGTTCCATGATAGGAGTAGTATTACCTGTACTAACTGACCGCCCCGAGTCCGTTGCATTGCTTCTGTATAATTTATAGAAGCTCCGGCCGCTTTTATGGTCCCCTGCACTGCAGTATATATACACATATTCATATTTCCCACAGAGAGCTGTGATTGGCCAGATGGTTCCAGCCAGTCCTTAGTCATTAGTGACACTTGCTGCGATCTGTCTATTAATGCAGGTACTACAGCTCCCAGCATGGAGCAGAGTGTGCTCCATGTTGAGAGCAGTAGTATCTGCAGTAAGGGACAGATCACAGCAAGTGTCAGTCCTGGCACTCACTCCTGCGATTGTCCTGAAGGGAATGTCGGGACCAGGGCCGGACTGGCCATCGGGCATACCGTGCATTTTCCCGGTGGGTTGGGCCGTCCATGGGCCAGGCCTATCTTGAATACTGCGGAGCTGCAGCCCGAGGCTGCCGCCTTAAGAGCTCTGCAGAGAGAGAGAGAGGCCTAATCTCCTCCCTCCTCAGTGATTACGGAGCTGACAGAGAGGAGAGACAGCCCGCCGCTAAGGAAGCAAGGCCGTGAGTTATGTCAGTCACTTATCTTAACTTATCTCAAGTCTCCTGTGATCCTGGCTGGGCTGTGAGGTGAAATCATCATCATTATCATCATCAGGGCCCAGGTCGAATCTCCTCTCTGGCTGCTCATCTGTAAGATTTGTTTATACCAGCAAGTTTAACACTTACACTGCCTGGCAGAGCAGCCAGTGATGAGGGGAAGGGAAACTTATAGTGCCATCAATGACATACAGTATGTCCCTTCTAAAGTCTTTTGTTCACAGTATGTCCCCAAGCCCCCCTTGTCCTCTCCAGACCACTCTGTCCATCCCTGATCCCTCCATCCATCCCTGATCCCTCCATCCATCCATCCCTGATCTTTACATCCATCTCTGATCCCTCTGTCCATACCTGGTCCCTCTGTCCGTCCCTGGTCCCTGCGTCCATCCCTGATCCCTCCGTCCGTCCATCCCTGATCCCTCCATCCATCTCTGATCCCTCTGTCCATCCCTGGTCCCTCTGTCCATCCATGATCCCTCCGTCCATCCCTGATCCCTCCATCCATCCATGGTTCCTCCATCCATCCCTGATCGCTCCATCCATCCCTGATCCCCTATTCTGCTGGGGAAGTTACTGTGGGGAGTTATCATTGGTATTACCCTGGTTTTGTGGTGTACATTTGTTGGACAGTTTGCCTCACATGCTGGTCAGAGACATTTCATTGCGACTTTTGCTTTAGAAGGCTTTTCACAAAGAATATACCAAGTGGTGATTTCAGTCGATATCATTCAGTGATCAGGAATTTATCATGTGCGACTTTTAGTTTGTCACATCTTTTGTTGTAACTGCGCTATCTGGGACGCAAATCTACACCAGCCCTGACTTGGCTTACAAAACTAACTGCAAACAGCATTGCACAGGCTAAAAAGTCGCAAACGGGGAACCATCCAAAGTGGCGTACTGAAGTCAAGGATGTGATCAGGTGCACGTCTTTTTACCCCATTAATTTGTGTGGTGGGAACTGTGTACCTGCACCAAATTTATCAAATGGTGCAGGACGTGATAAATCTGGTGCTGATCACATTTCTTACATCAGTGCTCCACTCTGTATGGTGATTCCTCTACGTTTTGTAAGCTAATTCAGGGCTGGTGTAGATTTGCACCTCAGTTAGTGTATTTACGCCAAAAGATGCAACAAACTGAAAAGGCGCACATCATACTTTCTGACCACTGCATGATATGAACTGAAATCACTTGATATGTTCTTTTTTTTTTTTAAACTTCTAAATGAAAAGTCGCTAAACTTTGGCACAAAAAAATTACTGCGACACAGAAAAGCACCAAAGAACAGCAAAAAAAGTGGTAAAAATATTCACAAATTTCCCCAAGTGTGTACATATTCTTCATTACTTATTCTGTACTGATCCTGAGTTATATTCTGTATTATACTCTAGAGCTGTACTCACTATTCTACTGGTGAGGTCACTGTGTACATACATTACATTACTTATCCTGTACTGATCCTGAGTTATAGTCTGTGTTATACTCTAAAACTGTACTCACTATTCTGCTAGTGAGGTCACTGTGTACATACATTACCTTACTTATCCTGTACTGATCCTGAGTTATAGTCTGTGTTATACTCTGGAGCTGTACTCACTATTCTGCTGGTGAGGTCACTGTGTACATACATTACATTACTTATCCTGTACTGATCCTGAGTTATATTCTGTGTTATACTCTAGAGCTGTACTCACTACTCTGCTGGTGAGGTCACTGTGTACATATGCTACACTGTGGTCCACTGTGCTCATACAATGTACCCGCTAACCACTGCCTGCCAGAGCTGCCACTGACGTAACAAGGAAGGTGAGAGCCCAGATTTGGAGGTACCACCACGTTTTTCAGCTCCTTGGTGGTTTAGCAAAATCGCAGCATGTTGAGCCTATGGCGTTTTTTCCCTGAAATCACGGCATTTTCCCCCCCGAAATGTGGGTTTTAACTTTGGCGTTTTTGCAGGCGGTTTATATTCTCTTTTGGTTTTTAGCGATCCAAAAAAGTGATGGAGATACCTTTTGTAATATAATTTCGTAGGGTACCATTAAAAAAAAAATTAGAAAAAAGCTACAGCAGTGATGGAAAAAATTGTATCTTTTTTATAACAACATTTTTATAAAATATTATTAATTTTTAAACAGGGATCAATTTATGTGGGCGGGCAGGGCACAAAAAATTTAGCCGACAATAATAAAAATGTAGTGTGTGTGTGTGTATTTCACTTTGTTTTCTTTATTTTTTAGGTAGTACTACTACTCCCAGCATGGAACACACACTGTTCCATGACTGGAGTAGTAGTACCTGTACTAATTGACAGATCGCCCCGGGTTCCGTTACGACCCTTCTGTATAGAGATCTGTGATTGGCCAGATGGTTAGTCAATATTTGTGGGAAATATGAATAGGTGTATATATACGTCAGTGCAGGGGACCATAGAAGAGCGGCCGGCCGCATCTATTATAATTTATACAGGAGGATCACAGCAAGTGTCAGGAGTGACATTCGCTGTGATCTTTCCTTAACTGCAGGTACCACAGCTCCCAGCATGCAGAGATGCAGAGCGGCTTTCTCTTGCTCTCCGCATCTCTGGCTATACTCTGGCCAGTGATGTGAATAGAACATCACTCATTCATATTTCCCTCTTAGAGCTGTGATTGGCTGAAACCATCCGGCCGATCCCCACTCTGGCCAGAAAATATGAATGAGTGATGTTCTATTCACATCACTGGCCAGAGTACAGAGCAGAGATACTAGCGCTGTATAGAGCCGCTCCGCATCTCTGCTATATTATGGACGATCGCATCGGGTGTCAGGACTGACACCCGGGGCTATATTTCTATTAGTACAGGTACTACTTCTCCCATCATGGAACAATCTCTTCCATGCTGGGAGTAGTAGTACTACCTAAAAAATGTTTAAAAAAAATATTGAGAAAAAAGGGAAACACATACAAACTTTATTAAAAATGTATTAAAGGTTCATTATAAAAATAAAAATGTCCTTAAATCATTTTTCCCATCCCTACTGTATCCTTTTTTTTATTTTATTTTTTTTGTTCCCAACACATTTTGAAAAAAAGCCAAAGGAGCCAAAAATGCTATTTCAACTCAAATGCAAAAACGCCAGAAAAAACATCAGGCCCAGGAAATTGCACTGGCGTGGAATCCTAGCCTAATATTGGTCTCAGTATACATTTAGTCAGTAACAGTACGATGATAATATGTATGGTGATAATATTCCTCCTTGTATACTGGTATTATTGGTAATATTGGTCTCACTATACAGGATTTGGTCAGTAACCGTATGATGGTAATATATATGATGATAATATTCCTTCTTGTACACTGGTATTATTGGTAATATTGGTCAGTATACAGGATTTGGTCAGTAACAGTAGGATAGTAATATGTAGGGTGACAATATTCCTTCTTATATACTGGTATTATTGGTAATATTGGTCTCACTATACAGGAGTTGGTCAGTAACAGCATGATGGTAATATATATGATGATAATATTCATTCTTGTACACTGGTATTATTGGTAATATTGGTCAGTAACAGTACGATAGTAATATGTATGGTGGTAATATTCCTTCTTGTACACTGATATTATTGGAAATATTGGTCAGTATACAGGATTTGGTCAGTAACAGTATGATGGTAATATGTATGGTGATAATATTCCTCCTTGTATATTGGATTTTGGTAATATTGGTCTCTGTATACAGGATTTAGCCGCAGAAAGATTGAGTCCATATTTTTAACACTAATTTGCTCTATGTAAGTTTATGGAAAAAAAGAATGTATTTTTTTACATCCGTGACTTGTCACTTTTTTACACAGTTATAGAAAATATGTCCTTTTGTTTTTTTTTTTTTACATACTATGTACACAGACACTACTTTTCCATAGACATAAAGCACATTAAAGGGAATTGTTTTATTTGACTATGCTACAGAGGCTGTAAAGTTAGTGTAGTTCATAAAATAGTTTCTGTACCTGGGTGTGATGGTTTTCTCACAATTCTAATGTGATTTTCACCCCAATACTTATTTTTAACAGTATACAAAATTACTGTTGTCTCAGATTTTTCCCAGGTTGCAATGCAGCCGAGACCTGACTCACTAGTCAGCTGATGACAGGGAGCCTGTCTGCTTCAATGGGTGGAGCGATCGCTTGGTGGGAGAGAGATCAATCTGCAACTAATGCAACAGCTGTAGGCACCCTGATTGAAAACCACAGATCTTTTGAATGGATGCGGCTCATTTATGTTTCAATAGGTGGGGTGGCTGATGTGTGGGAGAGAGGAAAATAGAATTATGGGATTTGTAGGCAAAAAAGAAAACTCAAACAGGAAATACCAGCTCACAAAGCGCTAGCCACAGTGTTCTGGTAATCTCACAACATAGCCATTTAGCCCCAAGACAAGTGCAGATCCTTCCTAAGCATGTCCATTACTGTCTGCCAGGTATGTACTAAAATCACCTTATGGTGGATAACCCCTTTAATGTTAAAAATACAGACACAATCTTTGAACAGTTTTGCAAATGCATTACTCACAATGAAAATGTCTAAAATACACAGTTTTACTCTAGCTTAATGTTTATATAGTATAAATTTTCTGTTACGTACCCAGTTATGATTAAAATTTGGCTCCTCCCATTTCTGGCCCTGCCTCCACATAGCCACTCCCACCATCAAAATGGGCTGCTTAATCTAAAATGCCCAGACCTATTTTTGGTCCCAGTCCGGCCCTGGTCGGAACTTAGCTGTGCTCACAGCTACAGAGTTGTATCTACAGATATACATATCTACTGCTCAGCAAGAACTTACAGTAAGCCTGCACAGCTCACTTAACCCTTTGCTGAGCTGTGCACTATGTGCCGGCCCAGCAAGGAAAGCATTAACTTACACTGCTGGACAGTATGTGTTAACCCTTTGGGCGGTACACACTATATACAGCTTTCTATAGATAGCTGTATATAATGTATACAGACAACGAAGTCCGCTTACTTCCCTCCAGTCCCGGCTGGGTCCATGTAGCTCCGCCCCTAGTGATGACATCATTAGAGGCAGAGCTACACACGGGAGCCAGGCTGGTAAAGGTCTGAGGCTCTTTTCACATTATCCGTTTTGTATAATGTGAACAGACCGTTCTGGCAGTGTCTTCCCAAGACAGGGAGACTCCAGCTGTTGCTAAACTACAACTCCCAGCATGCCCAGTCAGCCAAAGGCTGTCTGGGCATGCTGGGAGTTGTACTTTTGCACCAATTGGAGGCTCCCTGTTTGGGAATACATTGCATTATGGGCGCCTCCTCAGCAGACAGCGCCAAAAATGTCCTAACCAATTTTTTGTGTTTTTTTTTCTTCTCATTTCAGATCCGTGTATGCAGAGGATTACGGTGGATTCAATTTATTATGGCGGATGAACAGTTTTTTTTTCTTTTAATAAAATGGTTAACGAGGGCTGTGGGGGAGTGTTTTTTTTTAAATAAAATAATTTTTCCAATGTGTTGTTTGTTTTTTTTTAATTGAATTTTCAGGCTTAGTCGTGGAGGCTATCTTATTGACTGAATCCATTACTAAGCCGGGGCTTAGCGTTAGCCCCAAAAACAGCTAGCGCTAACCCCCAATTATTACCCCGGTACCCACCGCCACAGGGGTACCTTGAAGAGCCAGTACCAACAGGCCCGGAGCGTAAAAAATGGCGCTCCTGGGCCTAGGCGGTAATAGGCTGGCGTTATTTAGGCTGGGGAGGGCCAATATCAATGGTCCTCACCCACCCTGGTAACGTCAGGCTGTTGCTGCTTAATTGGTTTCTGTCTGTGAATAAAAATACGGGGAACCCTATGCCTAATTTTTTTCATAAATAATAAAAAAAACGCATAGGGTTCCCCGTATTTTTATTGACAGCCAGATACCAACCAAGCACCAACAGCCTGACGTTACCTGGGTGGGCGAGGACCATTGTTACTGGCCCTCCCCAACCTAAATAATGCCAGCCTGTTACCACCTAGGTCCAGGAGCACAATTTTTGATGCTCTGGGCCTGTTGGTACCGGCTCTTCCTGGCACCCCTGTGGTGGTGGGTACCAGGGTGATAATTGGGGGTTAGCGCTAGCTGTTTTGGGGGCTAACGCCCCGAAAACAAGGAGATGTGCGGCGGCGTGGGGGGAGATGAGTGGGGGCCCTTGCTCCCAGTGGGAAATATGAAATACCGCTCTGGCAAGTTTTGTAAGCCAGGTCCGGGCTGGCTTACAGTTACGCTGCTTTGGAGGTGGTTGAGACTTTTTGTGGGACTTTCGCACTTGATAAATCCCTGACCACTGCAAAGTGAAAACTTAAATTTGCTTTGGTAAGCTCTTTCGTAATTTTTTTGCTTGCAGCCAAAAGTCGCACAAGAAATTGCTTCGTAAAAAGAGCTCTAAATCGCTTGATAAATCTCCCTATGAGGTTATATAAGGTTAAGGATGTGGTCACACTACAAAGGTCATAGGAAGGTAAAAAAAAAATACAAGTACACCCAATACAAGTACCGTATCTCCAGAAGGATATAGATACTCTAGAGAGAGTTCAGAGAAGATACTAAACTAGTACATGGATTGTGAGATAAAACTTAAAAGGAAAGGTTAAAGGACCTTAACATGTATAGTAGAAAGAAGAGACAGAGGGGATATGATAGAGACTTTTATATAGATAAAGGTGATCAACACGGTAAAGGATCAGAGGAGATTTATAAGAAGAAAAACTACCACTAGAGGATATAGTTTTATATTAGAGGGGAAAGGTTTACGTAGTAATATGAGGAAGTATTACTTTACTGAGAGAGTAGTGTATGCATGGAATAGCCTTCCTCCAGAAGTGGTCACTGCAAATACAATGAAGGAGTTTAAGCATGCATGGGATAGGCATAAGGCTATCCTTCATATAAGATAGGGCCAGGGACTATTGATAGAATTCAGAATATTGGGCAGACAATATGGGCCAAATGGTTCTTATCTGCCGACACATTCTATGTTTCTATGGTTCAACCCCATTGTGCTGCAGTGCGACTTGGATTGGTCCAATAGAAAGCCATTTGATCTTTTGGTGGTTTCTAAGTTCAGGAGTTAACCATTAACCAATCTCCATCCCTCACATGAGTAGCACCCATAATAGGTTTTCACCAAATCGGTTAACTACTGGTCCAAACAGTATTGATGGCTAAAGACCAATGTCAGTAGTTTGTGTAAGGGGTAGAGGGGCTTCAGGAGGCGACCATTTCTAGGGAAGCTGAGAGACCTGGAAACATCCAATTTGTCCAATTCTTCCCAGTTAGGGCAGAGATTAATCCTATAGGAGGAAGAGAGCATTAGTCTATCAGTAGAGAGGGGGCCAAACCTGTCCAGAATGGCAGCCCAAAGAAGACAAGAAAGTACAAGAAAGAAAAAAGAAGAGTGAGAGAAGTGCTGGGGGATAAGAGGAGAGGAAGAAAAGAATATATTGTAGACATACAGGGAACAACGAGAGGAGAGGACGGGTGAGGATTTAGCAGCCACAAGGTACCTTACGACATCCATCACCCAAGAGTAAGTCCAGAACCAGCACCATTTCCTTCCCTCTGGTGCATGAGGATATGAGTGGTAAATCATCCTCTGTGTGAAGCCATGGCCCATTACCCTTAACAACCCTTTCAATTGACAAAAAAAGCATCATAAAGACCACTGGCAACTCGGTTTTTGCCAAAAGTTTTGAAACTGACACAAATTTTGGTTTCTGTGATTTTATTTAATTTAGCCAGATCTTTCTATGGTTACTGAAGTACAACTAAAATCGCTTTATTGCTTTTTATGTTTTATCAACAAAAACATTGTTTATGAAAACATTCAATATTTCTAGTGTTAACCCTTCTTCTTTTTCAAGACTTTTCACCCTGGCATGCTGGATATCTTATTGTGGGGCAAATCCTGATGAGACCCAATCCTTGCCTTATCAGTGCTTATCACAGATTCACAATTTTTACCTTTTTTTTTGTTGTTGTTGTTCTCCACCCGCTTTTTGAGGATTGACCACAAGTGCCAAATGAAATTGAGATCTGGAGAGTTTCTGGCCTTGGACATACATTTTTAATGTTTTGCTCACTAAACCTCTTATGACTTCTGCCTGGTGACTAGTGTTGCTCGGGAATATTCGCAATACGAATTTTATTCACGAATATCGCATATTCGCGAATTCGCGAATATTCGCGAATATAGCGCTATATATTCGTAATTACGAATATTCGTTTTTTTTTTTTTTCCACAGTACACATCACAGTGATCACCCCTCTCTGCTTCCAGCTTGTGTGGTGTAAAGAAGGCTCTAATACTACTGTGCGAGACTGGTGTGCGAATTTTCGCATATGCGAAAATTAGCATATGTGAATGTTCGCATATGCGAATTTTGCTTATGTTAATTTTCGTATATGCGAATTTTCGCATATGGTATTTTCGCATACGTGCATTTTTCGTATATGCGAAAATAAACCGAGAATATTACGAATATGCGAATATTCGCGAATATATGACGAATATTCGTCCATATATTCGCGAATATTCGCGAATTCGAATATGGCCTATGCCGCTCAACACTACTGGTGACATGATGCCCCACCATGCTGTATACATGTCCATCACCAAAATGATGAATAAGCCTATGTTCTCTGGTTGCTTGGTAGCATTCACCTTATCTTCTACAGACAATTATTCTTGCAGATGTCCCAAACAGTCTAAAGGGATTGATCAGAGAAAATAAATTTACCTCAGTCTTCTGTAGTCCAATCCCTGTAATTCCTTCAGAATGCCAATCTGTACTTGATGTTTTTCTTGGAGAGAACTGGCTTATTTGCTGCACCTTCTTGGCACCAGACACCTCCAAAATCCTTCACCTCACTGTACTACAGATGACACCTGCCTGCTGCTATCCTTGAGCAAGCTCTGCACCTTTGTTGAACTGGTCCCATAGCTGAATTCTCTTTTGGAGATAGCCCTGGCACCTGCTGGTTTCTAGGCATCCTTCAAGAGCAACTTCTCCTAACAATCCAGGTGCAATGGGGTAATGAACAATGCTATTAACACAGCATGATAGATCATCACATCACAAAGTAAAAGCAACAACTAAGTGACTCAGTGAACAAAACATTGAAATTATGGGTCCATGGCCAGAAAACTTCCCATTGCACACCTGTGATTAATCCTTAAAGGGGTACGCCACTCCCCAGCGTTCGGAACATTTAGTTCCAAATGCTGGTGCGGGCTTCAGGGGTCGCCATGCCCCCTCGTTACATCACACCCCACCCCTCAATGTAAGTCTATGGAAGGGGGCGTGACGGCCATCATACCCCCTCCCATGAACTTGCATTGAGGGGAGTGGGCATGATGTCACAAGGGGCAGGGCGTTACGACACGAGGGGGCGTGGTGATCCCCGAAGCCCGCACCAGCATTTAAAAAGGGGATGGATTAATTTTTTATGTGTCTAGCACCCATATTTCTCTCACAAATATCTTTTATCTGTTGCTCTGGTTTGCCATTCTGTGCTTCGGAGGGGACATGTCCTCACTCTGCATGACTCATTTTCCTTCCTGAGTGCTGGGTCTCTTCATCCAATCACTGCAGGCTGCTCTGCAACCCCATCCTCTCTGCTGCAGTCTGATAGGACAGTAGTGAGTACATAGGAGTGCTAGTCCCACCCTCACTTACTGGACTTGCCAGGTCCATGTTTTGCCAGGATGTACAACATATAAAAAGTTTTTGAATCTGACAGTGCCTATTTAAATAACTTGTGTATCAGTCTCAAAGCTTTTGACCACTACTGTATGTTTTCATAGGATATACTAAAAAGTCTAAGTCTGGGATTCTGACCTATTCCCACCTATCTACTGTATATACAAAGTAGATAGGTAGGAAAGACAGTGTTTTCCAACCAGGGTGCCTCCAGCTGTTGCAAAACTACAACTCCCAGCACAAAACTACAACTCCTAGCAACTCCCAGCATGCCTGGGCATGTTGGGGATTGTAGTTCTGCAATAGCTGGAGGTACCCTGGTTGGGAAACACTGGTATAGAGAAGGTGGTGGCACAGGAAACTTTGTTCTACTGCTACTGCAGTGTTAATCCTGAGAAATAAAAAGATTCTAAATTTTTTTCTAAGGTGGCCACTATTTTGCGTTTTCCCTGAAACAAATTGCAAAGCATATGGATTTGTAAAATCCTAATATTTTGAGAATTTCAAATCCCTTTCATGCTAAAACAATTCACTCCTCTCTAGTAAAAAAAAAAAAGTTGACTATTTGTGACATTACATGGCTTTAAATCTAACCAATTTCACTTCTGACAAAATTAGGCAGGAAGATATCTATATTATGTGTGTGGCCAGATGGGAGTTATTGGCTTCCTCTAATAACGAATCTCTGAATAATTAATTAATTCCCCTATGAAAAAAATACATTTTAGCAATTTAAAATCTTGTAAGAACCGTACGATGAACAATGACTTACCTACTCTGTTCATATCACCGGCTCCATTGTTACTGAAAATGAAAAGAATGGATCATAAATTGCACATTTAGCAGAAAAAAAGGTTACATTTCCTGACTCTGTAACTATTTTTGGAAGAGTTTGTTCTCTGGAGAATACATACTATTTCTGTACCATGGTTTTGCTGCTTTGCTATTACATAGAGATTGATAGTTCAGAGCACCATGTCCCAGATGTGTCTCGTCCTCTGGTTTAACATGTGCAGAATTGCAGCTTATTGCGAATGCTGGCCCGTGACGTAAACACTAAGTACTATGGGTAATGATAATGGGAACCACTATTAAAGCCACTATCTTACAGGGGTACTCAGGTGCTTAGACATCTTATCCCCTATCCAAAGGATAGGGGATAAGATGCCTGATCGAGGGAGTACCGCCGCTGGGGACCCCCGTGATCTTGCACGCGGCACCCCGTTTGTAATCAGTCCCCGGAGTGTGTTCGCTCCGGGACTGATTACCGGCGACTACAGGGTGGGCGGCATGTGATGTCACGCCCCCGCCCCCGTGTGATGTCACGCTCCGCCCCTCAATGCAAGCCTATGGGAGGGGGCGCGATAGTGGCGGGACTCCCTCGATCAGGCATCTTATCCCCTATCCTTTGGATAGGGGATAAGATGTCTAAGCACCGGAGTACCCCTTTAAAGTTATGGTAACTCAGTAAAGCAGGTAAAACATCTCCCCCCCCCCCCCCATTATATAAAATTGTTTATATCACTGTTGGACCACAATTCTAAATAGTTTTCGGACTGCTGTATGCAGGGGCACAGCCTTATCTTGTCACTGAGTACTAGGAAAAATGGCTTACAAGGGAATATGTTACATCAACATAGACCAAGATTAGTTTTGCTGCTTTGCTATTACATAGAGATTGATAGTTCAGAGCACCATGTCCCAGATGTGTCTCGTCCTCTGGTTTAACATGTGCAGAATTGCAGCTTATTGCGAATGCTGGCCCGTGACGTAAACACTAAGTACTATGGGTAATGATAATGGGAACCACTATTAAAGCCACTATCTTACAGGGGTACTCAGGTGCTTAGACATCTTATCCCCTATCCAAAGGATAGGGGATAAGATGCCTGATCGAGGGAGTACCGCCGCTGGGGACCCCCGTGATCTTGCACGCGGCACCCCGTTTGTAATCAGTCCCCGGAGTGTGTTCGCTCCGGGACTGATTACCGGCGACTACAGGGTGGGCGGCATGTGATGTCACGCCCCCGCCCCCGTGTGATGTCACGCTCCGCCCCTCAATGCAAGCCTATGGGAGGGGGCGCGATAGTGGCGGGACTCCCTCGATCAGGCATCTTATCCCCTATCCTTTGGATAGGGGATAAGATGTCTAAGCACCGGAGTACCCCTTTAAAGTTATGGTAACTCAGTAAAGCAGGTAAAACATCTCCCCCCCCCCCCCCCCCCATTATATAAAATTGTTTATATCACTGTTGGACCACAATTCTAAATAGTTTTCGGACTGCTGTATGCAGGGGCACAGCCTTATCTTGTCACTGAGTACTAGGAAAAATGGCTTACAAGGGAATATGTTACATCAACATAGACCAAGATTAGTAAATAAACAATGTGAGTTGTAGTGCAACGCCAGTAGGAGGGGGCAGTGGGGAGACTGAAAATGAACAGTGTTTGGTGACAGTAGTATGAGTGTGCTAAAAACAGAGATAGCCAGCACAATGACCAAATACATTGTGGCAGATACAAAAACACACAAAAAGACCAGCAGTAGCACTCTAGACCAAATATTGAGGCTCTTAGCGTACTTTTTGATCAAAACATGTCCCCAATCCACCACGCAGAGGTGGCCTCACTTCGGATACGACCCCAATAGCACAACTGGGCGCCAGTCCCTATAATGAACTAAAGTGCAAGGGCATCACAAGTCAAGAAAATAAACAGAACTGTACGGAGGTCAGGGAAACAGGTCAAGAAACAAAGGGTAAAAAGCTAGGGAAAAAAAGAGCCAAGGTAATGTATAAGGCAACTATTCAAAGTGGTAAAGTTTATCGGGAAGATATCACAGGCAGGTATATAGAGTACTGACTAACAGGTTCAGGACCAAAGTAAAACAACAGGTATCAGAGTAATGACAAGCAGGTTACCAGGAAAAATAGCGCACATAGCGGTTTACCAGGAATGAAGGTGAGTGAACAGGTAACTGAAGTCAGGACACTATACAGATCAGGATACACAGGCTCAGGCTATACAGATCAGGATCACATAAGAATAAACACAGAAAAACAAGACACCAGGCTAGGGGCAAATCAAAAAGCAATGAATCTGGACCTATACCATTGTGGAGTACAAAACTCAAAGAAGTCAGAATTTGGGTTCAAACAAGGAAAAATAAGAAATACTACACATGAGTATGGGCAAAGCAGAAAGCAATGGATCAGGACCTATACTGAGGTAAAGTACAAAACAAAGGTCAGAATGCAAGTCAGGATATAGGTTCAGGTAACAAATACAAACTAGACAGGATCAAACAGTCCATAATTACAGTCAGATTACAAGACAGACAGGACAAGGCTAAAAACAAGATAAATGGGTCAGAATTGCAACGCCATTGAAAAATAAAAAGAACAAGTCAGAACTGAAAAGTACAAGACTAAAATCAAGAAAATCTAAAATCAAGAGAAAGAGCCAGAAGGCTGAGGCAGAATGAAATACATGTCTTTTCTGCTGATTTGCCCAGGCCTGTAAATCCTAACTGACCAGAGCACAACATGCAAAGCCTGGCCAGGTGTAATCCTTACAGTAAATCTTTAGGACCAGAAGGGCGTTCTTCTAAGGCTTCTAGGTTGTCAATGAGAAGGCCTTGAAGGTGGTGGTTTACAGATAGAATATGAAATACAGTGTAAGAGTGTGGAAGCCATAGCTGATGCAGTCATAGTGAAGGAAGTGTTTGCTTAGAGTAGGGGCCAGCAGATAGGGGCAGCTGGCTGCCATGGGACATAGAAGATAAACTCAGAAGAGCATATACACTGAGACAGAGGGAAGAAGTGAAAACTCTATGGGGTGAAATTGGCCAAGACAGTGAGAGTGTACTGCCCCTTCCCTCCTTCATGCTGTGAGAGTATGAGCATTATTCTCAAGTTACACCCATGTTGCTGCATTGTTTCTTTTCTAGGCTAAAGCTGAGTGGTCCTTTAAATGGGCACTCTCATCAAAAAGTTTTTGCTATTGCACTCCTTATGGTAAATAAAAAGATCTTTCTAATATAGTTTGTTTAAAAAATGATGTTTTCTATGTTTTATTTGTGTTTAAAAAAGCTCCCACTAGGTGTCTCCCTTTTTGTCCAGAGCACATTTTCCCCCATCATTTGCACAGACTTTGGACTCCTGCTGGCCTGACAGAAGTCAAAAATCAGGAATTGCAGTCTGGAGTGCTGGGGGGGGGGGGCGGGGTGCAGCCTTAAGCAATCATATCTCACATCACACTGAACTGCTCTGGGCTGTGTGTAGCAGAGTGAGGGAGGAAGTTCTCTCCTGTATGGCTTCAGATGATGTCACGCCTGCTGGGGAACACCCCTTCCCAGTCTGTGAATCTGAATGAGACTGAGCAGAAAATACAGAGCAATAACAAGGTAAAAAACTAAAAAAATAATAAAATAAAGGCAGGGGGTGGTTTATCATGATGGGGGCAGTGAACTGGAAGGATTATACAATTTAACAAGATCATGAGAGCTTCTCTTTAAGAGAAGGTACCATTGCCAAGAAGGACTTGGACCCGATCTAGTGGTCAGTGGCGGTTATGGATGATTGTACACTAACAGCTGCAGGTAGTCGTGAAGGGACCTAGACAAAGTAGCTGGTGCAACTACTCGAGAAACACCTTGGCAGTGGGGATAACCTCCGATTTCTGGAGAATCTGTGGCATATGACATGGTCTTCAGGTGCTAGAATGACAGCAGTCAGGAGTTGTTTGTAAAATGTTATGTTCTGCAATCTTCAAAGAGGTTAACCCATGAAAAATATGGTGTATATTTCCACAGTATGTATGAAAATAAGCATCCTTTAAGCTTATATCACCTTTGTCATTAACATAAATTCCCACCCTCACTAGTGGGATGTTCTAGCATATAGGAAGTGAGCAAATAGCATGGGGGATGGGCATTGTCTTCATGGCCACTAACTTCCTCTGCACGATGGTGGGGGCGAGATGGGAGAGAGCAGATGGGGGAGGAGTGGACAAGTAACAGAGAAGTATGTCTTCATAGTAAATGGGCATTTTACATATACAGTATATAAAATTTATATATACACACATATACATCTATCACAAGCCCCCCTAAAATGACCATTTTCCCTTTCCCTAATTTCCATCATCCTAACTCATCTGCCTCAATTTGTTTTCTCGAACGCTTCACTGTACTTTAGACGACCCATGGCTTGTCCATGGAACCCCTTAGCCTCAGACTTTACACATATGAAGTTAGATGCTGTCCCTATGGGTCGCTGGTGTTATAGATGGCAGTAAAGCTCTGCAATGGGGTATAGGCTTCATCTGTAATCTCAAAGTCCACATTTGTCATCACTGGTGTGGCATTCTCGACGGTCGTCTCACACTTCATCTTTAGGCAAGGCAAAACACAACACACAACAAAGCAAGATTATTAGAATTATGAGTATGATTATTTTACCTGTCCTATATTGACTGAGATATATGTGCAACAAGTCTCCCCGAACATGTTATATACCCCCCTTTTTCCTCTTACACAATACATCATATCTGATTCTGTACCATTTTGAAATGTTATAGTGGATGTGGCTCTTAGTTGTTTGGCCTGACCTTAAAGAGCATTTACAAAGAAATGTATTAATCTGTGTTGGTAATAATAGATATAATTAATTTTACTCTTGGAAATCTGGGATATTATTGACTCAACTCTGGCTTTTTACTTGACCTATAGCTCTAAACTCATCTGGGGCCCCCCTTGGGACTCCTATAACATTAATATATACAAAAGGGATCAGTACATTCAGACAAGGAGATACTGATATTGGCCCACCCCAGGCAGTTAGATGAAGTCTACTCATATTCTCTGAAACAGGTAAGATGATTATGGAGTGTGTTGTCAGGTATCTTTATTGTTTTACCTAAGTCATAACAGATGTAAATAATGAATTCTGTACAAACCTTCTTTCTGCATTGTTGAATCCTGAGGCCACCCAATGTATGGACATTACTGCACACATAGCTACCCTCTGCTTAGTGTATGGGGCCATATATGTTACCATGGGGTACAGGACTGCTGGCACATACATTTTCTTACCAACTCTCCAGATGCCGTCTTTGCCCTGTACCATCTCTATCTTCTTCCATTGGTCTCTCTCAGCATGCATAGCTGGTTCCTGCAAGAGATCTAACCAGAAAATTCCACATTGCCCATCCACCTGTACACTTTGTACCATAACTATGGGGGAACAGGAGCGCTGCAGCCTTGGCAGCTTCCTTCACCATTCAGTCCCCTTGGCTTCTGGGGCTGTTTCCTTCATGTGGCTCTGATCTTTACGATGGCCACTTTCTCTGGCCGCTCTCGGACTTTGAACACTTGAATTACAAACTACAGATTGGTTCGCTCAAGGATTCAAAAACACTTTTACTTCAATAGGCCCATACTTGTGGGTGATAATAAAAGTGTACCCGTACTCATTGTGTCATACCTTCAGATATCTTACACATCTCAGTGAATACCTTCAACTCTACTTCTCTGAACCACCAGCTCAGATCGAGTGGCTTATTGTAGTAGAACTTCATTCTGCGTGTGGTCATTATATATCCTGTCTTATGTATTACAGATTTACATTACTTGGAACAAGCTTACATTTATAACTCAACATCAACCTTGGATTCTCTGATATCCTATCATGGCTCTTGAATTTTTTACCTTATAAGTTTAAGACAATCAGCATCTTCGTGTTACACTAAATTATCATTATAAAGTTATCCACTCAAAATTGATGTTATTCAAATAAATACAATGTAGAATGTATAGGTATATCACATTGTATATGCAGGTACTATAAACACATTAAAGTTTAAACAGTAGATATGTAGTTTCCTCAATCTGATGTGACTGTGTTTCAATAGACCAAGGCTGTTCTGTCAATCTTCCTATAAGCCCCCCCCATTCTCCTCCCACTCCTCTATGTCACTGGTCACCACCCCTTTGAGTCTGGCTTTTTGTCCCCCCTTCGGTTTAGTCATTCCTCAACAACTTTTGAGCAACCAGTGTCTCTATTAAAAAATCTTAATCCTTCCTGTACTTATTAGCTGCTGAATAGTACAGCAGAAATTATTTTCTTCTTGAAACACAGAGCTGTCTGCTGACATCACGAGCACAGTGCTCTCTGCTGACATCTCTGTCCATTTTAGGAACTGTCCAGAACAGCATATGTTTGCTATGGAGATTTCCTTTTACTCTGGACAGTTCCTAAAATGGACAGAGATGTCAGCAGAGGGCACTGTGCTCATGATGTCAGCAGACAACTCTGTGTTTCAAACGGAAAATAATTTCCATTGTAGTATTCAGCAGCTAAGTACAGGAAGGTTTAAGATTTTTTAATAGAAGTAATTTACAAATCTTAAAAATAAGGTGCAGCTCACAACAGAAGGACCGAGGCAATTGAAGCTAAAGCCGGACCCCACCGGCAACAATAATGTAAATTAATAAAAACCTATAGCTTATGCCTCTAGGACCTCACCAATGGTGCATAATGGTGTGGACAAAGATAAATATAACAGCATTTATTCAAAAATTGCTTTTAATTCAGATATAAAATGTAATATATATATATATATATGTATATATATATATATATATATATATATATATATATATAAATAAAATAGTAGCAAAATATCACATTATACTGGCATTTATCTAATGAAGATCTCACTGGGCCCTAGTGAGGTATCAAAGAATATGTGAATAAATTAATATTTAAATAAGTCCATGAATCTGCAGATAAAAAAATACATATACACATTTCTTCTGAGGAAGGGGTCGGAGGTCTTTGTTTCCCAGTACCCCGAAATGCGTCTAGAAATCTGGCACTATTCACACAGTCATCATCAGCGTCCATCTGCAAATACCTCAGCAACAGAGGAGTTAAACTTGTTCTACTCCGCCCTGCCTGGCTGTAACCTTACCATCCGTTGCATCGCATAGCCTCATCTCCTGCTTACACGTGGGACGCCAATCCCAGACCTTCCATTGCTCCTGGATTACCATCACCAGCAGACCCGTTGTCGCACCCGAGCTGACTGACACTCCTGCCGGAGTGCCAGACTAGTGCCGTCTGTGCTAAGCCGGTAAGCGAACCAGGTCCCGAGCGCTGCAACTGCCGCTTGCTCCCCTGCCATCGGAGGTCACGATACGCAACATCTATCTGTGCCCCCCTGCCAACGGGGCTGCTAAGGCAGATCTACCTATCTGTGCCCCCCTTCCACCCATTGGGGCACATGAGGATCATAAGGCTGCGACCCATCTACTACAACAGACCAAGCCAGAAGCAGTGGTGAGAGATACTCTGTATCATTCATTCATCAACTTTTTAATAATTTTTTCATTGACTTTATGTTACAATCATTTTGTTACAAATCCATACATTTTTCACGGAATTATTATTTTTTTATTGGTATTTTTATTTTTATATTTTTTTATCTGCAGATTCATGGACTTATTTAAATATTAATTTATTCACATATTCTTTGATACCTCACTAGGGCCCAGTGAGATCTTCATTAGATAAATGCCAGTATAATGTAATATTTTGCTACTATTTTATTTATATATATATATATTTATGGTCAGGGCCTTTCAGTGCGTATGGAACGTACGCCTACCTAACCTAACATACCATGATAACTATGACCCTATTTCCTATCCTGTAACAAGAATACCGGACATAACCTACCTTATCTAATCTGCGGCAGAGGTGTGCCCGTGCCGCCGTCGGTGGGTACACCTTAAGTGGGCATACCCTGAATGAGGCTGAAGGAAGACCTGAAAAAAGAGGGAGGGCTGATGGGTGGGACAGCGTGACGTCCAACGTGCACCTGAACCTGCACGTGCTGGTATTTATACCACCCAGGCCCCTCCCATAAACCCAGGTTGTCATTCAACCTTTCACTTATGGTCAGGGCCTTTCAGTGCGTATGGAACGTACGCCTACCTAACCTAACATACCATGATAACTATGACCCTATTTCCTATCCTGTAACAAGAATACCGGACATAACCTACCTTATCTAATCTGCGGCAGAGGTGTGCCCGTGCCGCCGTCGGTGGGTACACCTTAAGTGGGCAAAAAACAGCATGCCTAGGGGAGTGGTATAATATGCCCTTGTGATACCAGAGCCTGAGCTGCCGACCCAGCCTTCAGGCCATGTTCCCAACCCCCTCAGCGAATATCCGATATTACTGAGAACATCCCTATGATGACACCTACCTCACCAGAAGCCCTAGCTACCATCTAGACACCATGTGCATATTCGCCACCTGAACTTGCTGAATGGACTGACCAACCCGCTCCCTATCCTACTGTACCACATGACCAACTATCCGTAAACCTAGTATGTAGTTTCCAGGATTATGGCCAAAACCTGACAACTGTAGGGAGCCCTAAAAAGAAACCCAAGTGTCATGAGACACAGAACATTACAGATATATACTGCCGATTCCACAAACTATTCCCTAAATCAACGACCATAACTATGGGAGAAAACAACTAACTGAACCATGTTAACATGTGTGCACAGGTCACCTGTAAATGATCACTTAATACCGGTATAACAGTCGTATGCTGCAAACGAGTCAGAACATACGACTATGCAGTGCATCCCACCTGAGAACGTGACAGGCATGACGGGTATACAGCTGCCTATGTGTAGTGCCGTTACTGCTCTGAAAACGTGTCAGCAACAATAACCAAGTAGTATATCCCACCTGAGAACGTGTCAGGCATATCAGGTATATACTCCTCTATGTGTCCTGCTGCTACTGCTCGGGAAAACGTGCCCAAAACAATAGCCCAAATGATGTATTCCCCTGCAGACGTGGCAGGCAGTGTGAGAATATCCGTAACCTGTAAACGTAACCCGATTAAAAATGGTTGATAATGCGCCTATGTGCCTGATGCAAATGACCATCACGTGTAAGATCCGTGCACTGTGGTTACCATGAAAGTAAGCACTATGCCTAGCACGTAGTGTCATACCCGCAACAATGACGTAAGCGTATGACTACTGTATGCAAAGTAAGATAGCTTGACGTAGAACCTATAACGGTGGTATGTTAACGTAATCTGACCTATTCATGAACGTAGGATCAGGACTAAGTAACCTGCTTAAAATAACGTACGTGTACGGAGACCTTAACTGGGTACCCGAAACAAAAGGGCAGATAAGCATCGCGTCATGCAAGTAGTAACTTATACGTAGAATGCCCGAACTTACGTAGCGCATGTGCCGTAGTAAATGCTATGATAGTAAGCGAAATTACATAAGGTATACATACCCATATTATAGCAACCAGACTCAATACACCCGTAAATGATCACTTTAATACCGGTATGGCAGTCGTATCCTGGAAACGTGTCAGAACATACGACTATACAGTGCATCCCAACCTGAGGACGTGACAGGCATAACAGGTATACAGCTGCCTATGTGTGGTGATGTTATTGCTCTGAAAACGCGTCAGCAACAATAACCAAGTAGTATATCCCACCTGAGAATGAGTCAGGCATATCAGGTATATACTCCTTTATGTGTGCTGCTGCTATTGCTCAGGAAAACGGGTCTGAAACAATAGCCCAAATGATGTATTCCCCTGCAGACGTGGCAGGCAGGTTTAGAATATCCACAACCTGTAAACGGGACATGACCCAAAATGGTGAAAATGCACTCAGTAAGACATGTCTAACCCAATTACCATAGACACCTATGCTTACCACGGTGAGAAAACATGATCCAGTTATACTATAGCCCGGTAAGCGTGTAATATCGTATGGAAGGCCTACGGGTATGTGTAAGCTATATGGAATTTGATCGCATTAATCGTATGGAACACCACGTGTTATGCCGTATAGACACATAAGTGTATGATAACGTGTGGAAACCTATGCGTATGCCACGTATGTGACATGAGCGTGGTGTACCCTATGGTAAACAATAGTATGCAATGGCATATGGAAATATGAATGAAATCTCGTAATGCAACATCAACGTTTTAAGCCATCGGAAACCTGAGAGTCACACCATCTAAACCATAATCGTGTTATCCCTAATGGAAACTGAGCGTGTAACTGAATGGAACATACAAGTATGTATACTGTGTGCTAATTACCAGCACACACACCGAATGGTAAAACACCCGCGCGCACCCCGTATGCCAACCACAGGCGGGCACACCGTACAGAAAACACCGGCATGCCCGCCGTACAGTAGACCCCAGTGCGCGCACCCACAACCACCGGCATGCACACCGCATGGCAACCACCAGCGTGCCTACAGAATGGAAATGCCATTGTGTATACCGTTATGAAAATGCCATCGTGTGTACCGTACGGAAAATGCCATCGTGTATACTGTACGGAAAATGCCATCGTGTATACTGTACTGAAAATGCAACCATGTATACTGAACGGAAAATGCAACCGTGCCTGCTGTACAGAAGATACAATTGCGTATACTGTATGGAAAGTGCAATCATGTATACTGTACGGAAAAAAGCAATCATGTATACTGTACGGAAAAAAGCAATCATGTATACTGTACCGAAAGTGCAATCATGTATACTGTACGGAAAATGCAATCGTGCCTGCTGTACCGAAGATACCATCGCGTATACTTTATGGAAAGTGTAATCATGCATACCGTTCAGACAATACCATCGGAAAATACAATCGTGTATACTGTATAAAGAAAATACGAACGTATATTATATAGAAAAGTGAGCGTGTCTACTGTACTGGAAATACGAACGTGTATCCTGACCTGAAAATACTAGAATGCATACTGTACTGGAAATACGAGCGTGTATACTGTTCTGGAAATACGAGAACACTGTACTGGAAATACTAGCGTGTATACTGTACTGGAAATACGAGCATGTATTCTGTACTGGAAACACGAGCATGTACACTGTGTGAAAGAGTAAGCGTTCATACTGTACGAATTACAGTCATGTGTACCGTATGAAACACCAGTGTAAATATTGCATAAGAAACACGAGTGTGTACATCGTAAGAAACCCAAGCGTGTAATCTATATGGAAAATGCAAGTGTGCCTACCTTACAATACTGTGTGAATGTACAATCGCATATTTGTATGCAAATACCATCACATGTTGTAGAGAAAACGAGAGTGTATACTGTATGCAAATACAAGCATCTATACTGTATGCAAGACAAGCGTGCATTCTACCTGGATGATAAAAGCACTTACACTGTAGGACACACAGCGTACACACTGTATGCAAATCCAAGCGTGTACCCTGTATGAAAATCCAAGCGTGTTCTTGAAAATACAAGCGTGTCATACTGTATGACAATGCGGGCGTGTCCTTGTATGAAAACCCAAGCGTGTCCTACTGTATGAAAATACACGTGTGTTCTATTGTACGAAAATACAAGCGTATTCTATTGAACAAAATACAAGCATGTTCTATTGTATGAAAATCCAAGCGTGTTCTAGTGTATGAAAATACAAGCATGTACTGTAAGGACAATACGAGCGTGTATACTGTATGGTCAATACAAGCATGTATACTGTATGGAAATATAATCGTGTATACTGTAAGGAAATATAAGCGTGTATGTTGTATGGAAAAACAAACGTGTATACTGTATGGAAAATGCCAGCGTGTGTACTGTATGGAAAATACAAGCGTGTATACTTTATGGAAAATACAAACGTGTACACTGTATGGAAAATACCAGCGTGTATACTGTATGGAAAATACAAACTGGTATACTGTATGGAAAATACCAGCGTGTATACTGTATGGAAAATACCAGCGTGTATACTGTATGGAAAATACAAACGTGTATACTGTATGGAAAATACCAGCGTGTATACTGTATGGAAAATACAAACGTGTATACTAAATGGAAAATACCAGCGTGTATACTGTACGGAAAATACAAACGTGTATACTGCATGGAAAATACCAGCGTGTATACTGTATGGAAAATACCAGCGTGTATACTGTATGGAAAATACAAGCGTGTATACTGCATGGAAAATACCAGCGTGTATACTGTATGGAAAATACCAGCGTGTATACTGTATGGAAAATACAAGCGTGTATACTGTATGGAAAATACAAGCGTGTATACTGTATGGAAAATACAAGCGTGTATACTGTATGGAAAATATCAGCGTGTATACTGTATGGAAATGCAAGTGTGTATGCTATATGGTAAATGCAAGTGTGTATACAGTGTAGTAAATGTAAGTGTATACTGAACGAAAATATATGCGTGTATACTGTATGGTAACATGTAATGACTGCACGGTGTAAATGCTATGAGTGACTGCACGGAGTGAAAGCTATGAGTGATTGGACGGTATAAATGCTAGGTGACTGCCAGGTATGAATTCCGAGTGACTGTACGAAATAAAATTCTGTGAGCGACTGTGCATTATCAACTGTTATGAGTGACTGTATGGCACAACGTTGTGAGCGGCTGCATGGCATGGCTGCTACGTGAACCGTCAGCCACCATTAAACGTGGTCCGTGGGGACCCCGCGTCCGGCAGGGAAACCTCGGGTGTGATAAGTGGAGGAGGGGAATTGCACCGGAGACTTCTCCCTTGGCATACCCGCGGCCCTGTGGTCGCGGGGAGCCGGGCCCTTAGATGAGTCCCCCGTCTATAGGGAAGCCGGTGTATTGACCCGCTTGCAAGTTTTAGCTTCGCCCCTTTACATACCACGCGGCCCGGCGACGCCGCCCCCAGCCAACGGGGAGGACGCCGATCCCGCCGCCCTGAGCCACGGGGAGTGCGGAGGAGGAGAGCCCGACGCGAGAACCATGCCAGGCACCATGACAGTCATGGGCTCCGCCCCCCCCCGGACCACGCGGCCGGGCGACCGAACGAGGCCGAGCAAGAGGAGGAGGTGACCCGGCACAGAAATCCCGGTGAAGGACCAGGCGGGCACCGAGACGGCAGTGGGCCCCGCCCCCCCGCACACCATGTGACCCGGCGGCACCGCTCTGGTGAGGGGGGGTTGGGGGGCAGGGTGGGTAAACCGATCTTGCCACTCGGCCACGGGTGGCGGGAACCCCGGTAAAACTCCCAGGCAAGGGATTCGGACCCACACGCAGAGGTCAGAATCTCCTCCGCCGCTCCGGCAACCCAGTAGCCGCCAAGGCCCCTCCCCATGCACCGTCCAGCAGAGTTAAAATGGCAACGGGGGGGGGGGAGGGGTCCAGGGGCCATTGCAAAGAGAGCGGAGGAGAGTTCGGGACAGGGGAATCGGGGACGGAGTACGGGAACCCGGTGCGTAGGTGGGAACATAATAAAAAGACTGGAGGTGCTGAAACCGTGGCCGGGGCTGACCGAGGGCGCCCTCCGTGCTCCGGCTTACCTCCGGCGAGTGGGCTGCCGCGGATGTCGGCATGCCGGCCGGCCCCCGGCCGCTTACCATTACCCTGAAAACCGTGACTCCTGTGCATCAGCTGACTGGCGTGTCAGCTGATCCCCTACAGCGTGACGTCCAACGTGCACCTGAACCTGCACGTGCTGGTATTTATACCACCCAGGCCCCTCCCATAAACCCAGGTTGTCATTCATCCTTTCACATATTATAATTTACAAATCTGTTTAACTTTCTGGCACCAGTTGATAAAAAAAAAAAAAAAGAAAAGTTTTTCACCGGAGTACCCCTTTAAGGTAATATTCATTAATTAAATAGTGATCACTTTTTAATTAATTTTACGTTTTATTTTATTCTCCTTGGCCACACTTCTCTTGTTATTTCAATAATATAATCAGACCATTAATTGCATTTCCCTATAAATGTATTTTCTTTTTTTTTATCCATCTTGCACTCCTGTGAAAACAAACTTATTAAGAGGTTAACAAAATATCATCAAATAGGTTCATTATGACATAAACATGTACATACACAGCTTCACCAGAAACCATTCACTGGTCATACTCCATGTATTCCTAATTCATCATGCATGCTTCACTAGACTAGGTGTGTTAAAATGGCTGCCGGGGAGTGGAGGTGGGAACTAATTGGGTGAGCTAAAATGGCTGCTGGGGGAGGAACTTCCCTTCTGGGGGTGGTAACATGGCTGCCCCCAATACGGAGTAAGCACGTGGCAGAGACTAGCAGTCTCATTGCCAGCAACTCTATCAGTGAGGTCAGGTTACATCTGCAAACTCCATAGCCCCCTACTTGTCCCTGACTATATCTAAAGCCCCCAGCCCCCGCCCCCCCTTACCTTGGTGGGACCTATATTAATGTACCTCCAGCTGTTGTACAACTAAAACCCCTCTTAACCCCTGTACTTTTAAAAGATATCTTTAAAACACTAGTACATTAGATCTAGTATTAGAAGGGAAGTCCCCCCCCCCTTTGTCTAAAATTAGCTAGCTTAACATTAATCCATGGACACATTAAGATGAAACATGATACATTTACCCCATATACCATCAGTTGCAATGGGACAGGTCCCAGGAATATTGCAGGAATACACCGTCCTAGGCTCACATCCAGCGTCTATTTCATCTGGCGTCCTGCGCCAAACGTTCTAGACCTGCCGCCTACTTATGACAGCCTTGTCCTAGCCATGCCATGCCTTCTCATCCCAGACACGCAACTTGCTACTTACGACAATTTACTTTGCATTTCATTCCCCGATTATGACCCAGTCCCTCCGGCCAGGATCCTGCGTACTCACTCACTCACTCACTCACATTTCTTTTTTATTCCATACGTACAGGAAAGAATGGTGTCCCTCCTTTATTATCCCACATGCAAGAGAAGCATGAAAATAACCCAGAGGTCCTGCATTTCATTGGGTTGGAGAAAGTAGATAGTATAGTAGGAGAAAGATTAGATAAGACGCTCCTAAAGAATCAAACAAAATGGATTCTGCGCACCAATGCAACAGGACCTCTGGGGTTAAATGAAAGAACAGATCTTGCTGTGTGCTTTTGATTTCAAGAATCACCTGTCCGATACATCCGAGGTCACGTGTGAGGGTGTTACACTGGTGATTGGTGAATGTGTTTCACTTACCTGTATATCAGGGAAGCAGTTCCAGTAGGTAGTATGGCCGGAAGAAGCACTTCATTTAGTGCGAAACGGAGCTTGTTGCTGCTTCCCACTCCCCTATGTTTGTAAGTGAGTATTTTATGCAATAAAAACAGAAGACGAACATGGTGAGTGGACGGTTTTCCTTTTTCTCATTCAAATGTATTTTTCACTTGTCTTGAAACCAGAGCACCACCGTCATCGTACCTGCAAAGTATTTTCCTAATCCAGGGACCGGTGTTCCAACCCATTCACAGTGCCGTAGGAATATCCTTTTCTACTCAGTCACATATATATATATACATATATATATAAGGACCTATACCTCTCTGCACAGGCTGGCTGTGGGCAAAGCTTTTTTTTTCTTCTCTGCTCTGGTGCCACCTTCTTGCTGGGAGGGCACAGCACCCTGCATTAAATCCACATGCAAATCCCCAACAAGGAATCATTTTACTGCAGTTGTCACCCTGATTTTGCAGCCTCCTTTTGTGAGGGCATTAAAGAGCAGGTGCAGAAAAGGGCAGGGGCTTAAGGGGTTACTCTGCTCCCCAGCGTCCGGAACATTGAGTTCCTGAGCGCTGTGTGCGGGCTTCCGAGTTCACGCCCGCCCCCTCGTGACGTCACGGCATGCCCCCTCAATGAAAGTCCATGGGAAGCGGGCGCGACGGCCATCACGCCCTTTCCCATAGACTTGCATTGAGGGGGCAGGACGTGATGTCACATGATGGGGCATGACGACACGAGGGGGCGGGCGTGAACACGGAAGCCCGCACACAGCGTTCAGGAACTCAGCGGCGTAACCCTTTAAGCCCTCTTTTGAGCCTATGTATGCACATCCCTGGTGGCAGGGTTGTAAATGTGGGGAAGATGGCACCATGGTGTTAAACATGTTGTGCAGCGTCGGCACTGATATGCAGCAGGAAGTTGCGTCTGAGGGACAATCGTCTGAGGCATGACGGCGTTTTGGACGAGGGAGTTTCGATGAGGGAGGAGGGAGTTGTGGCTGAAGGAGGACGGCGATTGGTATGAGGGTGGAGGGGGGACACTGTTTCGCCTGATGGGGACGGAGTTGCGGCTGACAACTGACGGCGATTGGTCCAAGGGAGGAGGCGGGACGATGTTTCGCCTAACAGGAGACGGAGTTACAGCTTACGACTGACAATATCCTAAAATGGATGCCGTACACAAGGAACCGTTCAGATTCAGAGTTCAGGTTCTCCACAGCCCCTTTGGACATTGGGTATGGGGGGCTTTTTTGAGGGTTTGTTGCATTAATTGTTTCATACAAGCTGTCTTTTCCTATATTGGAGGAAAGCTCTGGCCTTGTATCCTAGGACTGAAAGGGGACCGAATAAATATATATTTTTGTTTTACTATAAAATATATCCATTTTTATTTACTCATTTAACTCCTCATTATAACATAGAGCAAACCTCTCATCTATTATATCTCGCATGATAATTCTTTAAACTTTAACAGGCCAATTGGAAAAGGGGCTCATACACCTTCAATAGCTCTCAGTCAAATATTTGCTCTATATACATGATGGTTAAAGGGTACATTATTGTGCAGCAACCACTAGGGTAGCGTGTATTTATAATGTTTTCTTAGAGTCCACTTATCAGTAGCACTCCAGCTATAGTTACAAAAGTGTGTTACTTGTGCATTCTATATTGCCGTATATATATATATATATATATATATATATATATATATATATATATGTGTGTTTCCATTAATTATTATACAGTATGGCGGCACCATTTATCAGTACTGTATGATGTCATTATTTAATTGTTCAGTATGGCAGCATTATTTATCTGTACTGTATGGTGCCATTATTCATTTGTACAGTATGGCAGTATTAACTTAATTTACTTTATTGTGACATTTTTGTTTACCATGAACCTATTCCTGGACAAACAAACAAGCTTCACTTCTATTGTGTGGGGTTACAAAGTGTACCTGTCACTTTAAAAAATGTTTTGACAAGTTATAGAGACAGGTCAAAGATTTTCATAGGTCAGGGTCTGAGTGTTTAGACCCTGACCAATTATTGAAACCCTATAGACTTAAATTGTAAATTTGTGCTCTTCTTTGAGCTTGTTCTAGTGATTCCAGTGTAGTTTAAAGTGGCAGTGCCAATTTAAATTACTGCATTACTATTTTATTTAGTTGTGTAAGGCCATGTTAACGCACAGTAAAAGCAGCAGATGTTTTCAGCCAAAAATATACAAAACTACGCCCACAAAGCAAAAAATTGCGATTTTACTGTGTGTGAATATAACCTAAGACTTGTGTATGGTCATTGGTAAAAATGGTGAAATGGATAATAAATATGTGCTGCCAGCGCAGATCATTCCGTCGCCCTGTCTTCTTAGGATCCTATGTTATATTAAGGACACCAACTTCTCTCTTCTATGCATGTTATATCAATTATTTATAGGTAGCATTAAGTATATATTTTAAAGGTTTTAAAAAAATCACTAAAGCCTTTCTTAAACCTCAATGTTGAAACAATATTTAAAAATGGTTAAATATCCGGCAGACAGAACTCTGCGGTGCGCAGTAAAAGTTCATGCATAATCAATGTGACGGCAACATTGGTTAGAGGAAGCTAAAAATAGAGCCGCTATATTAGGCTGTAGTAATTCCCATATCTCATCCCAACTCTGCTTTTCTACCTTAACACAAAACATCCCATTAATTCATCTGGCGGTATAATCTGGAAATTATCTGACGGGGATTCATTCTAAATGAAGTGTGTGTAGATTTACTAAAATAGGGAAAGCATGATTCATATTCATAACTTATAATGTAGTTAATTTGTATGTTCTTCTTATGTTTATATGGGTTTCCCCATGGTATTGTGGTGTCTACTGATGCTCCAAAAACATACTGTAAGGGTATGTTCACACTACGGATTATGAATTAAATTCATAAATCCATTCTGGAGGCCGCCGCATTAACAGCTATGCAGTGTTCGTGGACTTCCGTGCAAAAAATGAACATGTTCTTTCTTTGCGCTGAACAATTTTAGTGGTGGAGTTGTCCGCTGAAATTCCGCAGTGTGAACGGGTGTTGCGGAAACCCATTCACACTGATGTTTATGTTCACAGCACGCAATTCCAGTCATGCAATTCCGCAGGAATTACGTAGTGTGAACATACCCTTAGGGTAACTGACCTTAGTGTGTGTGTGTAAAAGGGGTATTCCATGATGTTTTTCTTATTTAACTATGCTACAGGGGCTGTACAGTTAGTGTAGTTCATAATATAGTGTCTGTACCAGTGTTTGATGGTGGTCTTGCAATTCTTACATGATCTTTTACCCCATGTTTATTTTTAAGAGTGTCGGTTTTTCCCAGGTTGCAGTGAGGCCTAAGACATTACATCACTAGTCAGGTGTTTAAAGGAGCCTGTCTGCTTCAATGCGTGGACTGCTGGGTGGGAAGGAGATCATACTGCAGTGAATTGTAGTTTTGCAACACAGCTGGTGGCACCCTGGTTAGAAAACACTGATCTATTGATTAAAGCAAAGCATTAAAGGCATTTCACCTGTTCTTCCATGGGTAGCTGAGGTTGGGAGGGAGAAAAGTGACCTCACACTTACAAAAAAGGAATCCTGAGACTTGTAGTTGGAGGGAACTTCAACAGGAAATAACCATTTCACAAAAAGAAATCAGCAGCGTTATAGTTGAATAACAACAGCCACAGATTCTTCCTAAGCATGCCCACTACTGTCTGGCAGGTAAGTACTACATTAGTAAATCACCTTATGGTGGATAACCCCTTTAAATATAGGAAAATTTAATTGTAAATCCCACTGGGACAGGAACAGGTGAATGACAATAATCTTTGTGCAGTGCTGCTGAATTTGTTGGCACCATATATAAAAAAGAATATCATTCTTTGAAGCACTGAGCTACAAGCTCTGCCTCTTTGGGTGCGTTCACACGCTATTACTAGCAGCGGGTTTCACGCTGCGGGAAACCTGCTGCGAGTTACACTACCATTGATTTGAATGGGTCCACAGACAGTTCGCAATAGTGTCAGATTTGGGGACTGTCCGCAGACCCATTTAAAGAAATGGTAGCGTAACTTGCACGGGTTCCCTTTAGTGGGAAACTCACTGCTAGCTACTAGCATGTGAACCCTTTAACTTTTTTCACATTTGATGTTGCGTTTTTTTAAATTTTTATTTATTTATTTTTTTTAATCAATTTTCCCCATCATTGCACTCAATACTCCATAATGATAAAGTGAAAACACAATCTTCACAAACAACCCAAGGAAGTCAGCCTGAAGGTTAGGCCACTCTTCATTGTGAGATGAAGGGAGAATGTACTAAGTTTAACCCAACAAGAAGTGTGGTGCCGCCTTAGTACCATTAAAACACACAAATCACCAGGCCCAGATAGCATCTAGTGTTGAGCGTGAATATTCGAAATGCTAATTTTCACCGCAAATATCGGCACTTTGTGATTTCGCAAATATTTTTGAATAGTGGTATATATTCTTAATCACGAATATTTGTTTTTTTATTTATGCGAATTTATGCGCATATTTATGCCCAAATTTATGCTAATATCGTCACTTCCAGATTGGACACTGATCCCTCCCTTCTTTCAGGTGAAAGATATTATTGCGCATGTGCACTATGTGAATTTCATTACAAATTTTCGTATGAAAAAAAAGAGAACGAACATAGCAAACATGCGAAATTCGCGAACATAGGACGAATATTCGTCCATATATTCGTTTGAATATCGCAAATTCAAATATGGACTCTGCCGCTCATCACTAATGGCATCCATACCAGAGTCTTGCAGGAATTATGTACCGTGCTAAACAAATCCTTATTCCTTATATTTAAAGATAATCTATAATGACAGGGATTGTTCCACAGGATTGTAACTTGGGAAAAGTGGTACCAATATATAAAAAGGGGTCAAAAAGGGATCCTGGGAACTATAGGCCTGTAAGTTTAACATCTCTTGTGGGTAAGATTTTTGAGGGTCTTCTCAGAGATACTATTCTGGAGTATCTTAATGAAAATAACCTTCTAACAGGGCACCGGTGGCTTTATGTGGGATTGGTCCTGTCAGACTAATCTTATCCGCTTCTATGAGGGGGTCAGTTATAGACTGGAACAGGGTAAATCTGCAGATGTCGTATATCTGGACTTTTCTAAGGCATTTGACACTGTGCCACACAAAAGGTTAGTACATACAATGAGGAGACTGGGACTAGGGGATAATATATGTAAATGGGGTAGTAACTGGATCAGAGATAGGAAGCAGATGGAACTTATTCTGGTTGGGTGACAGCCACAAGTGGGGACCACAGGGGGCAGTACTGGTTCCACTTTTCTTCAATATGTTTATTAATAACCTTGTAGAGGGATTACAGAGTGGAATTTCTATATTTGTAGATGACACTACACTGGGTTAGGTGATAACCAAAGAGGATGATAACATAATATTACAGAGGGATCTGGGGCAGCTGGAGAAAAGATGACATGACAAGGGGGCATCCTCTACATCTAGAGGAAAGAAGGTTTTACCATCATCACAGATGGGGATTCTTTACTGTAAAAGCAGTGAGACTATGGAATGCTCTGCCACATGATGTTGTGATGTCTGACTCAAGAAACCAGCTCGGGGGGGAGCTGGATTTTATTTATTTATTATTTATTTATTTATGTTAAGTATAATATTACATGTTATGGCCACTACATTTAAGGGGATAGAACATTGATCCAGGGATTTATTTTGATGCCATATTGGAGATGGGGATGAGTTTATCCTCTGTCATGGGGCAATTGGCATCAGCCTCTTTGGGATTTTTGCCTTCCTTTGGATCAACACAGTAGGGTTTTAGGTTAAACCTGATTGGACTCTTGTCTTTTTTCAACCTTACAAAGTATGTTACTATGTAAATTCTTCTATGCCAGGATTAGATAGATGGTGTGCTGGCATAAATTCTATAATGTTGCCTCACAGTTCTCAAAATAATGGTACCATACAGAGCTGAAATAATCCAGTGTACTGCCTATTTAAAGGGGTACTCCACTGGAAAACATTTTTTTTAATCAACTGGTGCCAGAAAGTTAAACAGATTTGTATATTACTTCTATTAAAAAATCTTAATCCTTCCAGGACTTATCAGCTGATGTTATGATCCACAGGAAGTTCTTTTCTTTTTGAATTTCCTTTCTGCCTGACCACAGTGCTCCCTACTGACACCTCTGTCCATTTTAGGAACTGTCCAGAGCAGAATAGGTTTTCTATGGGGATTTCCTCATACTGTGGACAGTTTCTTAAATGGACAGAGGTGTCAGCAGAGAGCACTGTGGTCAGGCAGAAAGGAAATTAAAAAGAAAAGAACTTCCTGTGGATCATACAGCAGCTAATAAGTACTGAAAGGATTCATATTTTTTAATAGAAGTAATTTACAAAAGTTACAAAATGGCATTTTTTCTTCAATTTTGTCGCACAATGAATTTTTTTTTCATTTCACCGTGGATTTTTTGGTAAAATGACTAATGTCACTGCAAAGTAGAATTGGTGGCACAAAAAATAAGCGTTATGATTTTTAGGTCATGAGGAAAAAATTAAAATGCAAAAACGGAAAAACCCTGCATCCAAAAGGGGTTAAATATGAGTTCAGGTGAAGTGACCATGAAAAAAATAAAATAAAAAGAAAACAAAAAAAATTTTTAAATAACATTTTCCAATAATAATTATTTATTTTTCAATAATTGATTAAATAACGCCTTTTCCCAAAGAACGAAAGAAAAAAAAAACAATATCTGAGATTTCTACATTTGCAAAAAGCTGGTGTGAAATTTTTTATGTACAATGGACTCTCACCCCTTTAAAAATATAATGTAAAACATGAGATTTACATAGCCACGCCCACTTTTGCCAAACTGGTGTGCCTAGTGTAAACCTTGGATAATTCTCATGTAAAACACTTTCAATATCTGATGTGAACTTTTTTGTGCAAAAATTTGGGTGTGAAACACGGCCGTTATGCCCCCTCCCATAGACATGCATTGTGGGGGCGAGGTGTGACGTCATGAGCTAACAATGCCGGCTCCATCGTTCGGAAGTGTTTGTTCCAAAAGCTGAGCAGTGGAGTACCCCTTTAAGCTTTGTGCTTTGGCATCTGACACTTTTGTATGTGTCCTATTAGGTGATGTAGGTTTGCGCAAAAAAGTAGGCTTTGCATAATAAAAATCTCTGCTGCCCACTGGTTTCTATAATTGAGCAAAATTTATCAAGTCCTGTGCGTCTTTTTGGTAAATTTTGAGCAACAGTGCATACAATACACCCATCAAACGGGTAAAATCCCTAATACCTTACACCATTGATAAATGTCCCCCATGTGTGTCCAATAGTATCTCCAGGAACATGCTGGTTTGCAGTCAGAAGGAACAAGTGGAAAGATTCAGCAAAGGCCCTGGTTACAATCAGAGTACGACAAAGACATGAGACAAGTATTGCAGCGCTCAATGGTGCAAGAAATTAGGATTGTTTAAAATGTTACTAACACTTAAAAAAATAAGCATAGATTGGAATGAGATATTGTCAGACAGATCCCAGAGACTTATCAACCTTATCATTAAATATGAAAAGCTTTGGAGGATGTCAGCCAGGAAATTATTACTATACAGTGTTCCCTCAACATACAATGGTAAACCGTTCCAAATGGACCATCGTTTGTTGAAACCATTGTATGTTGACAGTAAAGTATAGGACAGTGGTCTACAATCTGCGGACCTCCAGATGTTGCAAAACTACAACACCCAGCATGCCCGGACAGCCAACGGCTGTCCGGGCATGCTGGGAGTTGTAGTTTTGCAACATCTGGAGGTCCGCAGGTTGAAGACCACAGATATTGGAGGTTATACTCACCTGTCCCCGCTGCTCCGGACCCGTGACCGCTTGTCACCACTGCACTGGATGTCGCCTTCCATCGCTGTTGCCGCGTCCCCATGGTGTCGTCGACGCTCCAGCAAGGCCTCTGCTTCCCCGGCATCCTTGCTTTCTGTCGCCGCCATCACGTCACTACGCACGTCGCTCCTATTGGATGACGGGACAGCGTGCGCAGCGACGTGATGACGACGATGGAGAGCGCCGGCGATGGAGGGGATCCCAAAGAGGACGCGCTGGAGCCCCAAGGACAGGTAAGTGATCGTCAGCGGACCACACGGGGCACCGTAAACGGCTATCCGGTGGCAGCTGAAGCAGTCTGCACTGCCGGATAGCCGTTTATGCGATGGCCCCGACATACAAAAGCATCGTATGTTGATGCTGCCTTCAACATGCGATGGCCTCTGAGAGGCCATCGTATGTTGAAATGATCGTATGTCGGGGCCATTGAAGGTCGGGGGGCACTGTATCATGATATATCCAGTGTGAACAGTGATATCAGTGGGGGATCTGTGTAAAATAATAAAATTGCTTTTAACTTTGTTGATCCCCGGTTCGCAGGATGTCCTGTGTTTTCATATATTTAACTTGCACTGCAGCAGTTTTTAGTTTATGATTAGCCAAAGAAAGTTTATTCACTGTGTAATAAAACTACGACCAACGTTTATCATTGTCTTTAGACTGTTTTTTGTGTCTAGAAAAGGCGCAAAAAAGGAGCAAGCAGGGTTTTTTGCGCCTTTTTTGCACCTTTTGGTTTACACATTTCTGCTGATGTTGAGTAGCAATGATTTTGGCAATACACAATAGTGTTGAGCGGCATAGGCCATATTCGAATTCGCGAATATTCGCGAATATCTGGACGAATATTCGTCATATATTCGCGAATATTCGCATATTCGTTACATTCTCGTTTTATTTTCGCATATGCGCAAATTCGCGTATGCGAAAATTAGCATGTACAAAATTCGCATATGTGCAAATTCGCATATGCGAAAATTAGCATATGCGAATTTTCGCACGCCAGTCTCACACAGTAGTATTACAGCCTTCTTTACACCACACAAGCTGGAAGCAGAGAGGGATGATCACTGTGATGTGTACTGTGAAGAGAAAAAAAAAACAAAAAAAAACAAAAAAAAATATTCGTAATTACGAATATATAGCGCTATATTCGCGAAATTCGCGAATTCGCGAATATGCGATATTCGCGAATAATATTCGAATTGCGAATATTCGCGAGCAACACTAATACACAAGATATGCAAGGGTTTTCTGAACGCAAAGCCACTGAAAAGTCTCTAAAACTACACCAGCCCAGACTTAACTTAGCTTTTTGGTGTATGTGAAGAGTAAAATTTCAGAAAATGTTTCCTGCACAAAATGTATCAAATGCTCTGTGACCATTTAATAAATCTGGTTCCCCTACACATTACCAGCACACAAAAAAGTGTAGAGAAACGCTTCACTTACACCTACAATGATAAATGCTTCACTTACACCTACAATGATAAATGCTTCACTTACACCTACAATGCTAAATGCCGGCCTGTATGTTCAATTTATTTCCATTAATAACCATTTTTACCTCCTTCTAAGATCTATCTATGTATCTATCTATCTATCTATTACTAAAACTCAACACTTAATCAACACAATGTAACTCCAAGTCAATCAGACTTCAGTGAATTCCCACTGTCCACTCAGGAAGCAACACTGATTGACAATCAATTTCACATGCTGTTGTGCAAATGGAACAGACAACAGGTGGAAATTATAGGCAATTAGCAAGACACCTCCAATAAAGGAGTGGTTCTGCAGGTGGTGACCACAGACCACTTCTCAGTTCCTATGCTTCCTGGCAGATGTTTTGATCACTTTTGAATGCTAGCGGTGCTTTCACTCTAGTGGTAGTATGTGACGGAGTCTACAACCCACACAAGTGGCTCAGGTAGTGCAGCTCATCCAGGATGGCACATCAATGCGAGCTGTGGCAAGTAGGTTTGCTGTGCCTGTCAGCGTAGTGTCCAGAGCATGGAGGCGCTACAAGGAGACAGGCCAGTATGAGACACAGAGGAGGCCGTAGGAGGGCAACAACCCAGCAGCAGGACCGCTACCTCGACCTTTGTGCAAGGAGGAGCAGGAGAAGCACTGCCAGAGCCCTGCAAAATGACCTCCAGCAGGCCACAAATGTGCATGTGTCCAGTCAAACAGACAGAAACAGACTCCATGAGGGTGGTATGAGTGCCAGACATCTTCAGGTAGGGGTTGTGCTTACAGCCCAACACCGTGCAGGACGTTTTGCATTTGCCAGAAAACACCAAGATTGGCAAATTTGCCACTGGCACCCTGTGCTCTTCACAGATGAAAGCAGGTTCACACTGAGCACGTGTGACAGACTTGAGACGCTGTGGAGAATTTTCTGCTGCCTGCAACATCCTCCAGCATGACTGGTTTGGCGGTGGGTCAGTTATGGTGTGGGGTGGCATTTCTTTTGGGGGGCCGCACAGCCCTCCATGTGCTTGACAGAGGTATCCTGACTGCCATTAGGTACAGAGGTGAGATCCTCAAACCCCTTGTGAGCCCATATGCTGGTGCGGTTGGCCCTGGTTTCCCCCTAATGCAAGACAATGCTAGACCTCATGTGGCTGGAGTGTGTCAGCAGTTCCTGCAAGAGGAAGGCATTGAATGTATGGCCTGGCCTGCCCGTTCCCCAGAACTGAATTCAATTGAGCACATCTGGGACATCATTAGTGTTGCTCGCGAATATTCGAAATTCGAATATTATTCGCGAATATCGCATATTCACGAATTCGCGAATTTCGCGAATATAGCGCTATATATTCGTAATTACGAATATTCTTTTTTTTTTTTTCTTCACAGTACACATCACAGTGATCATCCCTCTCTGCTTCCAGCTTGTGTGGTGTAAAGAAGGCTGTAATACTACTGTGTGAGACTGGTGTGCGAAAATTCGCATATGCTAATTTTCGCATATGCGAATGTTCGCATATGCTAATTTTGTATATGCTAATATTCACATATGTTAATTTTCGCATACGCGAAAATTCGCATATGCGAAAATAAAACGAGAATATAACAAATATGCGAATATTCGCGAATATATGACGAATATTCGTCCATATATTCGCGAATATTCGCGAATTCGAATATGGCCTATGCCGCTCAACACTAGACATCATGTCCCAGCTCCATGCTCCACAGAGTGTCCAGGAGCCACCTCATCAGGAGCATGCCCAGGCATTGTAGGAGGTCATATGGGCACATGGAGGCCACACACACTACTGAGCCTCATTTTGACTTGTTTTAAGGACATTACATCAAAGTTGGAGCAGCCTGTAGTGTGGTTTTCCACTTTGATTTTGAGTGTCCATATCCAGACCTCCATGGGTTAATAAATTTGATTTCCATTGATAATTTTTGTGCGATTTTGTTGCAGCACATTCAACTATGTAAAAACGAAAGTATTTCATATGATTAGTTCATTCATTCAGATCTAGGATGTGTTATCTTAGTGTTCCCTTTATTTTTTCAGCAGTGTATGTATGTCCTAGCATAATTAAAATGGCTAGAGATATATCAATTAAACCAGGTATACAAGTTCAATTAGCCCTAACCCACCTTACACAAACCTTACCCCATTTGCAGGGGTGTTTATTTTGTCTAAAGTCTCATGCATGTCTATGAGACTTCCAGTACATCTCCTGATCAGGGTTACACTTGGGCTGCAGAGGTTGTCTGGGACTTTTAAACATCCTGAAGATTGTCTAGCAGGGAGGTGTAGAAAATAGTAACCGCTGGGTCGGGATATGAGGATGGGATATGAGATTAGAATATGATGTAGGGAATTGAACACAAGATATGAGATCGGATAATCATGAGGATGGGATATGTGGTTGGGATATGTGGAGGGGATACCAGGACGGGTTATGAGGTCAGGATATGAGGACGGGATAAGGGGACGGAATATAAGAAAGGGATATGAGGATGAGATATTTCATAGTTACTTTTCCTCTTCAACAAGGTTTAAGTAGGAAGAGTGGGCAACACTGGATACTCAGCTAGTCTCATAATTCTGGTTAGATAACAGACAGAGGAATTACAAATTAGGCTTTCTTCACAGTGGAACTATGTTTTGTTCTATGACATTTTTTCCTCAAAAATGGTATAGTTGCCACTAATATTTTTGGCATAAAAGTAAAAGAAAGAAACCCAAAACCTGATGAGATCAACAATAAGTCAATGGCAGCTTTCAATGTTCATTTGAAGCAAGTATAAAATGTCGATACTTTAAACTATATTGTACTCAAAGTGTTGTTAATGCATTGGAACAACACAAGAAAATGCCTACCGAATTTCATGATTGATACCATTTTTTAGGAAATCAATTTTTTGTAATAACATGCTCTGGCAGGGGATAAAATAAACACACACACACCTTACCTTCCTCGTTCTCATACCAACGCTGGTATCACAGAGCTCCAGTCCCTGCTGTGAAGCTCTTTTGGGTCAGCAGTGTCCTGCTTCAACCACTGATTGACTGAGGAGTACTGTGACATCACTAAATGACCCCTAGAACTCCTGGTAGCATAGGAGTAAGGAAGTTTAGTATTTTTTTTTTCATTGCCCCCTTCCTGAGCATACATATACAAACCATGCTGCCTGACAACCCCTTAGTTAAACAATATAGACAATTATAGAGAGGTAAATGCAAACAAAACAATTCACAACCAACTTGCTTGTTCATAGTTCAACTGCATTTCAATGATTGTATAAATGAAACAACCGTATAAACATGTGATCTTATTTTTGGAAAATGAAAGGGCTAGTATTGCTGATGAGCATAGAGCTCTATAGGATTTTTTGCAACTATGGTTATTCCTATATACTCCTGAATGCATAAATCAAAAGTAAAAGAAAATATGTAATATATTTAATCAGATAAAATGCTTTTTTCTTCCCCCACACTATTTTGCCCTGGGTTTACTCAGACAGATTTACTGAGGGATTAGTTACATGCTGCCTATACAAATGGAGACAGGAGGGTGAGGAGGGAGATAGAAGGGGGAGTGCCTTTAGAATGCAGAGTGGCACACAGAGAGGCTGCGAAGAGACTTCACAAGCTAACTGTAAGTAATAGGTCTCACACCAGGGCTGAATTTACAACTTAGACTGCTCACTACTGCTCCATAAAGCACTCAGTGGTGATGCTTCTTAGGATGTCTAAGTAGTTATATAAGGCAGGATCTCCTCGGTATATGTGCACTGTATGGAAGACATCATAGACCACAGGTCAGAAATGGTGCTGCTCCTTATGTCTACACACAGGACATCTTATTCTGGAAAGTTTAATTAAAGGAGTTTTACCATGATCCACATTCCAAAGCAAACTTAATACATTGTTAGGTTGAATGTAAACAAATATCTGCCTGTGAAAAATAACACATCATTTCCTTTTTTTTTATTTACACAATTTACCTTATTTCCATGACTCTTATTTCCATGGCTATCTTTGTATCCTCTCCCATTTTCATATGAAAATCTGTGTGGTGTGCAGAGCTTCTGACTATAGCATGATTTGCTTTGAACTTTATTTTCCAGAAGCCATTAGGGCAGATCCTTATTCTGGTGCTGCATAATGTGAGTCATCCAAAAATAAAATCTAATCTTCATAATCTCATGGTAAAGGTATCTCTTCTCTCCAATTCCTAGCACAGCATACAATGTTATTATAGTGAATAATATTCCTCTTCTCCCCTTCATCTAAGGGAATTTAGTATATAGGCTATAAAATAGACAGCTATAGCAGTAAATAATGTATATTTACCTCATGCTGGCCAGTGAATAGCCAAACTACCTCATACATACGTAATGCAGTGAATAATGTACTTCTAGAAGTTCTATAGTATCCAAGTGTACCTACACCTCCTGCACAGTGTATACAGAGACATTGCCTCTCCTCCCTGTCTCCAGCAGTAGCTGTAAGAACCAAGCAACTGAACATGCCTGCCCAGAAGAGAAATTGACCTACAAGACAGATCACATGGCATCAAGCAAAAAAAACAAGAGCATTCTGTCTATATTGGTAAACAACTGATTTCTGATAATTACTTGTGTTTGCTAATTTGTTTATTTTCCCCATAATGTATTAATTTAGACCTATTTTCCTTCTAGTTAACAGGGGTATTCCAGAAAGAAAAAAAAACAAGAAAGGGAATAAGTGTCAAAGCGGGGTCCTATGGCTGGAACACCCTGTGATCTCCAGAAGGGGGCTGTCTCTCCCCACTGAGCGCTACAGCCCACACCTTTCGAGATAAACTGGTCCTGGCAGCGATAGCCGACAGTCAACACTTTGCCTCAGAAGGTGTGGGCCGGAGCACTCAGCGAGGTGAGATGGGCCCCGTTCTGGAAATCGCATGGGAGGGTTGGGGGGATGGGTTGGAGCAGTTGGGGTTCCCACAATCAGCCACTTATCCCCTACACTATGGATTTACACACAGATAAATCCATGTACAAATAAATGTTTTTAATAAGAAAAAAATATATTTTGGAGAAATGGAGAATACGGTAAACAATAAAATAATCCGTTGATAGAAGTTTATTGTTAATTTTTTTATTAACTTTTTAATGTATTTATGGCTTTGAGCAAAGACAAAAGAAAAAATAAATAAAATCCTCCCTGATCATACAGTCAATCTGTAGGAATCAGTTTATCTATAAGATCATATTTTTCCAGCAGCATTATTTTCCAGTCTTTACAAAATACACTTCATCCTGTACAGAAGTGAAATTCCGTTTATATATACATACATACAGAGATTGCAGGCCAGCTTAACAATAGGCCTCTATAGTAAACGAATGTGAACTGTCCATCCAGATCATATATATATAATCTAAAAGTAATATAGCAAAACAAAGTAATATAGCATTGCATTGACTTCATTATATTCACATGGTTTCGGACATATGCCCTTTAGAAATTCCATTCTCATTTGATTCTAGAAATATTTTTGTTCTACTCCATCTTCACATCTTCTAAAAGTGAAATTTATGAATGATACAGACAGTAAGAATTAAAAAATGCCACACGGTTTTGATTCCATTTTTATTATTTCTTTTTTACAAAAAAACTATCATATCGTTGTAGTTAGTAATTTTCTTCATAATGTTAGAAATGAAATAGCATTGTAGTTACAAGTTTTAAAAATAAAGTTTGCTTTTTAAAGTAAATGAACAAAAAAATATTTATTTTCATATAAATTACATTTTGTGTATAGGATTAGCAAATCGTCTTGCAAACTGAAATATAAACATTTAATTAATTATTTTATGAAAAAGAAAGATTCTGCATTGCAGCGTATGTCTTCCTCATACTGGATTAACTGATTATTTGGTAAACTGATTTGAATGTACAATTTATTCAAAATGTTGTGGTTTCCAAAAGTTTAAAGGAGTTATATGGCATCAAAAAACTGTGTCAGCTCGCAGGGGGTTTGACCATTTGGAACTCTGCAATCTCCGGTATGGTGCAAAAACTCGTCCCATGAATGGAGACGTGTCGACCACTGCATGAAGCGACGGCCAACACGCTCGTTCCATGCATCTCTATGGGAGAGCTGGAGATACAGCGATTGGGTATCTCCGGCTCTCCCATAGAGATGCATGGAGGGAGCATGTCAGCCACAGCTTTGTGCCTTGGTTGACACACTGCATTTGTGCAGACAGCTGTGGTGCCGTCGGAGCACCCCCCCCCCCCATCCAACACCCATTGACCCCCCTAACCCCAACATGGGATAAGGGATACATTTTTGGATACTGGACTAACTCTTCAGGAGGAAGATGATAATATTCACTTATATATAACTGGTTGAAATACAATAATGGTTTATATAAATCTGGTTTTCAACAACATTTTCCTTTTGTAATTATCCATTTTTTTTAAGTGGATCACTCGATAAAACATTTTCCTACCAAAAGTCCAGAAAGACTGTTTTAGGGTAGAGTCACACATGCCATATTTTTCTGCAGCTGATTTTGTTACCCATTGACTTCAATAAGTAAAAAATATGCAGCAGCAAATAGGTAGCAGAATACAGCATGTGTAACCCTGCCCTTAAAGTAATTTGCAGTTTTATTTAACGTGTGTGATCCATTCATGCTGATCCTAAACTGTACTGCTGGGTGTGGGCTCTAGAGTCTCCTTCTGGCAGCTGGTAATAAAATATGTTATTTACCGTGAAAAAAAGCATTTTCTAAACTAAACTGCATAGGGGCAGAAAGTGGGGAAAGTGACTGAGCATGTGTGTCCTCCAACACTCAACACTCAGCTCAGTAGGTGGGCATGCACGAAGCTAAACACTCTGAATCCTAAGTGGTGCCATTCTATGTAAATATCATGATTCTATACTGGATTGTTTTTTAAGGGTAAGTATATGGAAAAGACTGTTAATTTGATCTATACAATGAATGTAATATCTAAGGCTGGGACAACCACTTCAAAGTACTATGCAGGGAGGTCTCCAGCAACATGTGGACACATGTGCCAAAGTCTCAGCTGATCTTCTATCAATATGTGTGTGCACTTTGCCATGGCTCTTCTAATCCTTAGTCATTTTTTAGAATTTCACAAAAAATAAATAATCACATAATTTTTACATGTAGAACCCCCCCCCCCATATATTTCATTATAAAAATAGGCCATATACATTAGCAGATAAACAACTGTAACTGAATACTTTCAAATAATGATATTAATTAATGAATATTAAACTATTGGATTGCATTTTTCAAAATGTGTTTAAAGGCCAAACACACGTAATATTTTAACAATTAAATTATAAATATTTATAGATATTTTGACATTTATTTTTCAATTTTTATATATTTTTGTCTAGTTACAGTATCCAAAGCCCTAACTTACATTGCAGTGTTGAACATAGTTTTACTTTTCAAATCAGGTTGGTTTCCATTTCCTTGGACTGGTATTTAGAAGCTTGTCACTTATTTTTATCCAATCTGTTTCCATTCTCCTTCCCTATCTTCCTTAGTAGAGCACTTTTTCTAAGCTTAAAGGAGAACTCCGGGATGTAACAACTTATCCCCTATCCTAAGTGTCCCATCAGTCGGACCCCCCCCCCCCCCGCGCGCGCGCGATCTCCCGCATGGAGCCCCAGTTCTCTGCATAAGAGAAGCCGTTTCGACCACAGCACTCAAGCTTTCCCACAGAGATGCATGGAGGGGCCGTGTCGGCCGCCACTTCGTGCAGTGTACGACATGCCCCATCCATGCAGAGAGCAGAGGATAGGGGATAAGATGTCTGAACGCTGGGGTCCCGTGACATCACAGCTCCGCCCCTCATGACATCACAGCCCGCTCCCTTCATGCAAGTCTATTGGAGGGGGCTTGACAGCCACCACACCCCCTCCCATAGACTTGTATTGAGGGGGCTGGTCATGATGTCACGAGGGACGGGGCTGTGATGTCATGATGATCTGGCCCCTGTATTGCCCATCATTATGCAGAGAGCGAGTTTGTTCTGTGCAGTAATGACAGCGGGGTGCCGCAGCCAAGATCCCGGGGGTCCCCAGCGGCGGGACCCCCACGATCAGACATCTTATGATGTCTAACGAGATGTCTAGGGGCAGAGTACCCCTTTAACCTCTATCCTTAGGAGATAAGTTGTTACATCCCAGCCCCATTGAATATGATATTTACTCTTTTTTTACCGTTATTTTGTAAGGAGTTCATGAATTTAAAGTTACTGTCTAGATTTCAAAATGCTCACTAATCCAGGCAATAGGTATTTATGCAGACCCATCAGATTATTCAAAAAGCTAAAAAAAAATTCAATTCCCCCCCAGAAAATGGTAATGGTATCATATACTGTAATAGGCATACATTTAGGTTTTAGACATGCCATTATGATATTTTTTTATGGAAATATTACTGTAGCTTCTCTTTTCATTTTCCTTTAAAATTTTATGAGTTTCAAAAAGGACTCATATTGATACTGGAATGGTTTCTGAAGTTTTTACTTAAGTCAGCATTACTGTCCTTAAAAAAATAAAGGTGATATTAATAAGTATAAAAGTCACTGCTATAACTAAACAAGGCTTTCTAATACCATAATGTAGCATTTGTATGTGCTACTTCTTATTAGGAAATCCTAATTGTAGTAGGGAATAATAGATTTAAACTTTACCTGTCATGAACATATTGAGAAGTTGGGGTCTGAGACCTCCACCAATCAGAAGAAATAGCAGGGATAAGAGTGCTCAGGCTCTTCCCTCTCCAGCTCACTGTGATTTCCAGAGCTGACAGATCTAAACAAATCTGTCATCTAAACACATGCTTCTCAAGGCTTGTTTTGCTGATTGGTGGGGATCTTAGCACTAAAACCTCTACCAATAAAAAACTTTTGCCATACCTCGTTTTTTGTTTTTGTTTTTTTACAACCTTCAGTCAAAGCCCTTGATCGGTATAGGCCTTGAATTGGAATTTTGCACCTTCCAATAATAATTTAGACTTAAGAGAATATGAATATTGCTTTACATATATTTAAAGGTAAAGGAATACAAGATAGAAAACATGAAAGATAGAAGATAATGGGAGTCTGTAATAAGTAGTGTTGCTCGCGAATATTCGCAATTCGAATATTATTCGCGAATATCGCATATTCGCGAATTCGCGAATTTCGCGAATATAGCGCTATATATTCGTAATTACGAATATTCGGTTTTTTTTTTGTTTTTTTTTCTTCACAGTACACGTCACAGTGATCATCCCTCTCTGCTTCCAGCTTATGTGGTGTAAAGAAGGCTGTAATACTACTGTGTGAGACAGGCGTGCAAATATTCGCATATGCGAAAATTAGCATATGCTAATTTTCGCATACGCGAATATTCGCATGTGCGAAAATAAAGCGAAAATATAACGAATATGCGAATATTCGCGAATATATGACGAATATTCGTCCATATATTCGCGAATATTCGCGAATTCGAATATGGCCTATGCCGCTCAACACTAGTAATAAGCACAGACACTTACACTTAGGACATTTGGAAATAACCCCATAAGAGGGATGTGTTCCACCACAAGGAGTTGTGCCTTTTAACTGAGCATTTCACTTGGCTTAATACCCATGCACTACTATATAACTGCATATCAATGGCAGACTATATACTAAAGTGTCATGACATAGCCCTACCGGTTTGTCTTCTTAGGGCATCTGTCAATTAAGTTAAATAATTTGGTCTGAATGACAGCTCCATTGTAAGCTTGATATCCATAAAGACTTTTAAGAGGTGGAAAGGAGAAGAAATTAGTGGACAGTTGGCCAAATTGGGCCGAACCTGCTTAAAGTGCAAATGACTCGACTGAAATTCTTGTATTTTGTAGATAGTGTAAGGAGAACCAATTCATGTGCATGACAACTATGCCTAGAAGAATTAGAAAGGGATGCCCATCAGTAAGATGGATGGATCCTATTAGAGAAATCACCAGCATGGCCTTCTAAAGCAGAAGACAGAAAATTCTGGAATAATGAGCTACTGTATATGGCTTTACAGAAGTCAAAACCATCCTGATGGCACTTACTGCATTGACAATGTCTGTCTCAAAGAGATTAATATATTCTATCTCTAGTTAGGCTGCATTCACACCACGATCTGACCTTCCGATGCACAGATACGATTTTAGAAGCTCAAATCCCCTGAAATTGTATTTGTGCATTGATAGGTACGGACAGATATGGAGCCATTAACTATCATGGGGCTGCGGACCCGATAGTAGTTAGCTAGTGACTACGATCTGGTCATTTTCTCAGGGGATCTAATTTTCAGTCCGAGTCTAAAATCGGATCCCCTGAGAAAATGACCAGATCGTAGTCACTAGCTAACTACTATCGGGTCCGCAGCCCCATGATAGTTAATGGCTCCATATCTGTTCGTACTTATCAATGCCCAGATACGATTTCAGGCGATTTGAGCTTCCGAAATTGTATATGCGCATTGGAAGGTCAGATCGTGGTGTGAATGCAGCCTAAGAAAAAACTCATAATTTATTATACCCCTGTTCAAACCCAGACTGTATAACGTTCTGTCCATGACACATTTTCCCTTTAGTAGTTTCCTGCTATTTGAATGATAAATTTACAGAACCAAATAAAATCATTTATGCTAAAGAAAAATGAATATTTGTGGAAATCCATTATTATTTGTGAATACTTTAAAATATGCTAACTTTATTATATTATTCCTTAATTATAATATATTATAATTGTTAAATGTAGTATATGACACAGTAGATGTGCTTTTATTTGTGGTTTTTATATTGAATCTCTTATAATATGGTTGTTTCCATTAAAGGGGTACTCCAGTGAAAAAGGGGATAAGATGTTTTTCGCCAGAGTACCCCTTTAAAGGGTTGTCCAAGGAAAGAAAAAAAACTATTAAATGAGTCTTGGCTTAAAAAAAAAGCCCAATACCCACCACTTCAATTCTGACAATGCCCAAGTGTCTGCTGCTCACTGCTTTATGGTGACCCTGAGGTCAGTCATTGCTGGCTGAGAAGTCACCAGAAAGCTGCGAGCAGTAGGGATCCAGGCATTGTCAGAATGGAAGTGGTGGAATATTGGACAGGTGAATATCCCTTATGGTCTATTTTTAAGGCACCCTGACCTCTTGTTTTACAGCTAAAATAAATAAAATAATTACAAATATCTGGCATTAATATAGCTCTGGGGATTTGGTGTTGTAACTGTAACTTGTAACTTTTGGGCCCCAATGAAAAAATCTTCAACAGGGCCCCAAGTGCCAATTATAATACTGGTCTCTTATGGAGCAGATGTGCTTTGGGGCCCCCTTAGGCACCAGGGCCCTGGTGCAACTATTTCCTCTGCACTCCCGTATAGCTAAACCCCTGCCACCAACCTAATAGTCTTGAAACCCCTTTAAAACTTGGTTCCACCTACAGCCTCTGCCGTTACACTTCACAGACAGGTTTTGGTTGAGTAGCTTGGGGGAATTTTAACAAGTCACTTGCCGAGGTATTTAAATACAGGGACACCAAACCATTGACAATGCTTATAAAAAATAACAAAATCTGTGCACCATACAGTAAAACCACACTAATAGAGAACTTGTTTTTAGGGGTTGAGAAGGCCCAGTTACCTTGCATGTTTATGCAAATTTAAGTTATAACCTGTAACTAATAAAAGGTTTTTAAACTTCGATTTTTAGGTGTGTCAACTTAATTGCATAGCAAAATACAGCGTAAGGGTGCGTTCCCACAGGGCGTATACGCAGCGTATTTGACGCTGCGCAAAATGTATGGCAGCAGCGGGAAATACGCTGCGTATTCCTTGCTCACTATACACACAGGGCTTTCCGACGGCAGCCCTATGTGTGTAGTGAGTTTTGGAGGCGGGGCCGTGTGCCGGCGTGTCTGCGACGCGCGGCTCCGCCTCCAAAACTCACTACACACATAGGGCTGTCGCCGGAAAGCCCTGTGTGTATAGTGAAAAAGGAATACGCAGCGTATTTCCCGCTGCCATACATTTTGCGCAGCGTCAAATACGCTGCGTATACGCCCTGTGGGAACGCACCCTAAAAGGGTAAGGCTATGTTCACACAATGGAATTTCCATGCGGAATTCCACAGAATGGAGTGCAATGCTGCTGCACTGTGCACATGGCGGAATTTCCACGAAAGTACATTGCTGTTTATGAGATGGCGCATTTCCCGCTCCGTTGTTGGTGGAATATCTGCACAGAGATTTTTCGTACACACATTCAGATTTTTAATTGCAATTATCATACACACAGTTAGGAAAATATCAGACATGAAGGGCACGTATAAAGGAAACAAGAAGACATGTATTTTTCCATTGTATTTACTATTATATCTTGTATTTGACAAAAAGCTCTACAAAATCTACTCTGAAAAACCATACTAGATGAGGACCAATGTGTTTCTAGATGCAAACAATCTCTTTATTAGGTCAGATTGAGTGCGGTGCTTTCATTTACCACACACACACTTAGGCTATGTTCAAATAATAGAATTTCCAGATGGAATTCCGCACAAAGATTCCGCGGCAGCAGAGTCCCATTGATATCAATGGGATTCTGCTGTGCTGTGCACATGGCCGAATTATCTGAAACATCTACTGCGGAAATAAATATTCTGACACGTCTATTCTTTCTGCGGAGTCTGCACAGAAATGCATTGCTGTCTATGGGACAGCACATTTCCTAGCGGTCCTAGTGCTGGCTCTGCTGTGAGTGGAATTCCTACATTCCCCATGTGAACATAGCCTTAATTTACTACTCTGCACTTTGCCCTGAATAGCAAGGGCAAATTGACAAAAAAAAAAAAGAGCCAAATGGACCCTGAAGTGGTCGGAGCACAATGGCAGTATGAATCTAGCCTTAAAAATCCCAGAGAAGAGGATTCCATTCTGCGCGTACTGTTACTTCACTGTACACAGACATCTATAAAATCTGATATGTTTATCCAGTATGTTAAAAGGAAAGATAATATTTGTGGACACGTTTACTTTTTTACCCTGCAAAATTACATAATAAGCCAAAAATTAGCCTATTTCATTTTATAGATAACCTACCGAAGACTGGATAAATGATGTGATAAAAAAGAGGTTGTGTATGGCCAGGTGCAGGCTATCCCCAGCACTAATCATTTACAATATCTTGACATATGTTTGGTAATAGCGTACATCATCAACCTTAAAGATTTATGGAAGAGTTTAACTGGACTCGGGAGAATTCCAAACACGTAACAAACTCCAGAAATTGTCACATCATCACACTAGAGCCTTGGTTTTCAAACTATGGCCCTCCAGCTGTTGCAAAACTAAAACTCGCAGCAGCTGGCTATCTGGGCATGCTGGGAATTGTAGTTCTGCAACAGCTAGAGGTCCACAGTTTGAAGACCTCTGCACTAGAGCTATTATTGGACTCTCTTCTGTACCAACAAAGTCATACAAATATTTGTGTATTAGCAATATCATCCAATTAAAACGCAACTGTCATCCTTTATTAACCCCCCCCCCCCCAGACTACTACAATGTTATTACTGATGACCATATAGTGAGTCTATTCATACCTTTATCACCGCTATTTCTTCTTTTCTATCTTATAAAATACTTTTATACAGTGCTCAGGCACAGTTGGATAGGCGTGGCTTGGGGTTCGCAAAGCCCCGCCGCCATGCCTATCCTCTCTCAGCGATGGGACTGCTGTGTCTTACTACACAGCGGTCGCATCTCTGAAAGGATAGGCACAGCCCATGCTCCCCTCCCTGCCGGCTCTAACGTGCGTGCGCCGCCGCCCTGCATTGACAGAGCGCCTAGACAGTGGGAGCGAGAGCTGAAGACAGCTGTTTCTTACCACATAGCAGTCCCAGCAGAGGATAGGCGTGCCGGTGGCGGGGCTTTGTGGACCCCAAGACACGCCTATCTGACTGTGCCTGACCACTGTATAAAAGTATTTTAGAAGTTAGAAAAGAAAGAATAGCGGCAATAAAGGTATGGTTAGACTCACTATATGGTCATCAGTAACAACATTTTAGTAGTCTGGGGACTTAATAAATGATGACAGTTGTGTTTTAAAGTGGATATGTCAGGTCTCTAATCTGAGAAGGAAATAGTATAGATGGAGAGACGCTGAGCTCGGTGATATATAATTTTTTATGATTTGGTTCAGTCTTTTTTTTCCCCCTCACCCACATAACGAAGGTCTGTGAGTTTTGCACTCCCTGCTCACACTCAGTGATTGAGAGCTCTCCAGGTATGCAAAACCATATAGCAAAAACTGTCAACCACTATGTGTTGAGAAGAACAGGCATTTTGTGTGGGTGGTAAAAGCTCTCCCCTCGTCTTACTGATGGGCTCCATTGACTTACTATGAAATCCATGATCTAAGAGGAGAAGCGCTCTTCCAAGTGCTTCTTCCAGCTTGTTCTAGCAATCATTGAGGGTCTAAACACCCATGCCTTAACCAATAAAAATTGTGGACATGTTTGACATGTCGTCTGATGAAAAAAGCAACCTGTGTATTGTGTGAAAAAGAATAATAAAGCAACTTACTAATATAGTGTAATTAGTCATAGTGAAGAAATATTCCATGTTAGCCATGCTCTTTCCCTTATAACCTGTGATGTCACAAGCTCTGAAAGCAGAAAGCTTTCCACTCCTCTACTGCCAGCACTGGACAAGAGCAGTGATGTGAAGGAGAGAGCTGGTATTACTGCTCATTAGATTTATAAATCATTAGATAAACCAGCAGTAGTTTCTGCCAAAACGGGCTACAGGATGCCTTATCTAATAAGTCATATATTTAAAGATCAATAATACCAGCTCCCCCTTTAAATCATTAGTCTCTTCCCATGTTGAAAGAAGGAAATGGGTGGCGGAGCAGACTACTTTTAGAGCCTGATACATGATGTCACAGCTTACTGGGGACAGAGCAGATCTGATATGGAGAGTCTTTACACTATGGCTAATAACATTATATTAGTAAGTTACTTTATTATACTTTTTGACACCATACATAGGTTGTTTCTCTAGCCAGCTAAATAAATGAACTGTGTATGGTGTCAAAAAGTATAATAAAGCAACTTTAACTCAAACAACCCCTTTAACTCATACAGGCAGTTACACAGTACAAAAACAATGGAGTGGATGGATCACCTAGACCAATATTTAAATATTATGTTTTATTACTAGACAACAAATAAAATACTATATAAATAATAAAATGATTTTATTAATATTTTATATAGTATTTTATTTGTTGTCTAATAATAAAATATAATATTTAAATATTGGTCTAGGTGATCTCTCCACTGAGGACTGAGAAAAAGTATATCTTTTTATATTTTCTATTATTTACTCTCAGGGTGTGGGAGTCCTAAGTTAACCTTGTCTACTCTATTGTGAGCTTCACAATATATATTTTTTGAAGAAGAAACTTTGATATTGAAAAGTTTACATGCTCCCAGTTGCTTTGTTCTCTGTCTAAATTTTTAGCCATCACACCCTATCCCATAGACTTGCATTGAGGGGTTAGGGTGTGATGTCACGAGGGGTCGTGTGGACCCCGAAGCCTGCAACCAGCGTTTATAACTAAATGCTCCAAATGCTGAGGAGTGGAGTACCCCTTTAAATCTATGTTGTCTAAAGGGAGAGATTGAAAATAAGTCTGTGTACTGTGGAGAGGGATTCTCCTGTACGGCAGATAAAACTTCCTGTGGCTGTATCAATATATATTACTATCTGATGAACAAAAAAACAAAAGCTAAATCTTTGCTAGGCAACCTGAACCCACATGTCAAAAAAACAACAATAACACATGTAAAGGTAAGTAAGGGTGATCAAACTGTGTATACAACCAATGGAACAAAGATAGGCATAAAGCTATAAGGCACAACCTAAAAGAATATTTAGTTAAATTTATAATTTGTATATAAGGCAGTAAATATCAGAAACAATGAAATATAAAATTCTATAGAAGCACAACAAAACACATTTTTTAGTTTAATTTTTCCCAACAAATCCCACCCTCAAATACTGAAAATTTTTTTGTACAATGGCAAAATATCTTCCTTTTTGTCTGCATCCAGCTAAGCTGAGATATACTATTGTTTTCACATAAAGCATATGTAAAATTCCAAAATGTTGACAGAAATGGGACACTATAATTATAGGTCTATTAAATCTTTGTTTTAACTAGTTGTGCTGAGTCAGCAGAGACGGACGTGCGGAGTAGGTGTTGGGGGGGGGGGGGGGGGTGGAAGCATTGTTAAGCCGCTCCTATTCACATTGAGAATGAATCTATTTTCCCAGTCTACTGTGACTCATTCTTAATTGTTAAGAATTCATAGGGATATTTTGTATTTGAAAGGAAAAGGCCATAACATAAAATAATAATAAGAAAAAACACCATCACATGCTCATCTATTTGTGGGCAGCATATTATGAAGCAGGAGTGGAAGACATACCTATATATACTTCCCATATTAATCTGTGAAACAAGCATTTCCCGCTTGGTTGGAAAGATATGCAAAGCAGCTCTCACACCGCTTTATTCAAGAAAATTTCCTTAAAAAAACAGTCTTTAAAAATTATCCCTTTTGTCCTACAAGGACAGGCCTCTCACTAGTCAGCCAGCACCCTGCTCTGTACTGGCCAGGGAAAACCCAAAACAGCTGTCTGCAGATGGGTATTGGTATTCTTTCCTACTGAAGTGATCTCTTGGCATACATTCCCAGTCAATTTCCAAGACTCCTAGATAGAGTGCAACAATGACTTTAAGAGAATGCCACTTGCAAAAAGTGAAGTGAGAGCTGCTATGCATAGCCTTTTTTCCAGAATTCCCAGTGGAGTACCAATGACCTATAAGTCTCCACACATCTTTAAGAGGCTCTCCTCAAAGAGAAACAGTACCCCTTTAGTTCCAGCTTGTTTAATTTGGATATTTATTTTAATAAGAGGGGGCATAAAGCTATAAGGCACAACCTAAAAGAATACAGGGGACACTATTACTATGTGGGGGAAGACATTGTGTTGGAGAAAGGAGCCTAAAATTTTCAAATCTCTCTTCTGGCATCAGGAAGTCCATATATAGATGTCTATATTGGAATGTTTGGCCACCTTTCATCGAAAGTATATTAATATTTTAAGGATATGCACATGAAATGTTCATTTTTAGTTTCTACTCAAAATAAATGCAACAAAAATTGAAGACAACATCAATGGTAATTGGGTCACTGCCTGGCCTATACATCTTCACGCTATGGCAGGATCATTATACAAATAAAACACTTCTTGTATATTCGTATTTTGACATAGATTGTAAGCTCTTGTGAGTAGTGCTCTGATTCCTCTTGTTTCAATTGATAATTAGTGTGTAATTCAGTAATGGACAATTTTTTTAGACGCTATAAATAAATTATTGCTATGATGGTTATTATAATTGGTATTATTACTACTACTATTCTCAGTTTTTTTTTTTTTTTTTACATTTTTCAAACTAATGCTTTGCTATTTAGATCTTCATAAGTCTACATACACTTTTATAATACAAGTTGAAATGCAGTTTAGGAAGGATCATGCTATTTAACACATCCTGATGAAAAAAATCCATCAAAACAATGTTCGAGTATGTCACAGATACATATAAGAATTTGGTATTGTAATTAGTCGTTCTCCTGTGGGTACACAAAAAAAAAAATCCATAATGACGGTCGCAGCCACTGATTCAAAAGTAGTTGTGCCCACTTTAAGAGAAGTTTGTAGTGGCTTCTGGTTCTAACTGACATCACTGCACCAAGACACAAAGCATGAGGACGAATGCGAACACTGGGCTGCTGTGAATGGTAACTACCTTGGTAGCTTTGGTGCTCCACTGCTCCTCTGGACAGGAGACTTACTGCTATGGGCCATAGCAGTAGGTCCCTAGACTGGAGGAGCAATGGAGCATCAAATTGGGGGCAGTATGGGGGGGCCTACAACTATATGGGTCTTAGAGGGGGCCTACAACTATATGGAGAGGGGGCCCAGAAAAGGTCTATTTCTGTATGGGAGCAGTATGGAGGCTGCCTACTATTATCTGGGGATACAGAGGGGACACTATTACTATGTGGGGGAATACACATGGGGAGTTTGCAGAGAGGTGGACATTGTGCTGGAGAAATGAGCCTAAAATGTTGGTCTGGCAGGTTCTGTGAAGACAAGTCTTGGGCAGGAGAAATCTCAATGGCGGTCATGGCCAGATAGTGAAGAAAAGGAAAAGTCAGCGGCTCTGGTCAGAGAAGACATCACCTGTAAGTAAGGGGGCCTGGGGAGATAGGGAGAAGGGCAGGGGGCCTGAGGGATAATAGGCAGAGGAGCAAGTGGCCTAATTGGGAGAGGACCAAGGGGCCTAAGGAGATAGGGGGGAGCAGGGGGCCCGAGGAGAGTATATTGAGTATAGAAAGCATATACAGTACAGACCAAAAGTCTGGGCACACCTTCTCATTCAGAGTGTTCTTTATTTTCATGACTATGAAAATTGTAGATTCACACTGAAGGCATCAAAACTATGAATGAACACATGTGGAATTATATACATAACAAAAAAGTGTGAAACAACTAAAAATATGTCATATTCTAGGTTCTTCAAAGTAGCCACCTTTGGTTTGATTACTGCTTTGCACACTCTAGGCATTCTCTTGTTGAACTTCAAGAGGTAGTCACCTGAAATGGTTTTCACTTCACAGGTGTGCTGGTGTGGAGGAGGAGGTGTGACGGTGTGGGGGTGCTTTGCTGGTGACACTGTTGGGGATTTATTCAAAATTGAAGGCATACTGAACCAGCATGGCTACCACAGCATCTTGCAGCGGCATGCTATTCCATCCGGTTTGCGTTTAGTTGGACCATCATTTATTTTTCAACAGGACAATGACCCCAAACACACCTCCAGGCTGTGTAAGGGCTATTTGACCAAGAAGGAGAGTGATGGGGTGCTGTGCCAGATGACCTGGCCTCCACAGTCACCGGACCTGAACCCAATCGAGATGGTTTGGGGTGAGCTGGACCGCAGAGTGAAGGCTAAAAGGGCCAACAAGTGCTAAGCATCTCTGGGAACTCCTTCAAGACTGTTGGAAGACCATTTCAGGTGACTAGCTCTTGAAGCTCAACAAGAGAATGCCAAGAGTGTGCAAAGCAGTAATCAAAGCAAAAGGTGGGTACTTAAAAAAACTTAGAATATGACATATTTTCAGTTATTTCACATTTTTTTGTTATTTATATAATTCCACATGTGTTAATTCATAGTTTTGATGCCTTCAGTGTGAATCTACAATTTTCATAGTCATGTAAATAAAGAAAACTCTGAATGAGAAGGTGTTTCCAAACTTTTGGTCTGTACTGTGCATTTAAAATAACAGCAACTACATTAAATGGGAACTCTCATTAAAACTTATTTTTGCTATTGCACTCCTTATGGTCAATAAAAAATATTTCTAATGTACTTTCTTTAAAAAAAAAAAAGCATTTTCTATGTTTTATTTGTGCTTAAAAAAGCTCAAGCACATAAAGCACATTTTCCCCCATCTCATATACAGCAATAGCAAAAATGAGTTTTAATGAGAGTTACCCTTTAATTACAAACATGTCGTTAATATGGGGAATACAATTTCTGGAAATGGGCTACCAAGGGGTACCACTTGGTTGGGAACTACTGGTCTACAATTATGGACCACCACTGTAATCCAGGAAAGCCTCTATAGAGCTCATTTTATAAGGGACCCTATAGAGCAGGGGTCTCAAACTGGTGGCCCTCCAGATGTTGCAAAACTTCAACTCCCAGCATTCCCAAAAGCCATTAGCTGCTGCAAATGGCTGTCTGGGCATGTCCATGCATGCTGGGAGTTGAAGTTTTGCAACATCTGGAGGGCTTCCAGTTTGAGACTCCTGCTATAGAGCCTTTTCTGGGAATCAATGGTGGCTCGAGATCACAGATCACCAATGAAGCCTTCTCACATGTATCTACGACAAATAACAAGAGACATCTTGGCTGCATTTTCCTTTAAAGGGTGTATTTACAATGGGTTGTGTCCCATACATCATTAACAGTCCATAGTATCTAAGATGCAAAATAGAAACTAGTGCCCCACATAAACCATACACAACCAAGAGTATATCATGGATTCAACAATGCGAAGCAAAGCAGCTATAGACAGTATCAATCAGTTTTTCATCTGCCACCATTTTTTGAAATTCAAAATGCAATGCTACTTATTGGAACTATAAGAGAACCATTAGCCAAAATGATGTGGTTTTCAAAACAACACAATCACTATTCCTATTTCTAACCTCGGGCAAGTTTGATGACTCTTTTTTTACTTGCTTCCCGCACTTATTGGGTGTCCACATTCCTTCATTCTGAAATAAGGTAATTGATCAAGGGGGGAAACTTTGTAAAGTATACAGTCGAAACGTTTCCACATCTAATGGAGGGAAATGAAGAAAGTTACTAGAAAGATCAAATAAAAGCTCAATAGATAATAAGCATTCCCATATTCCCGATGAAAAACAACTCTCAAGCTTATATGGCTCACTTATATCACGCAATATTTTTTAGTGCAACCTATATTAGGATTCCCCAAGTGCATAGTTTAGAGCAGTGATTTCCATCCAGTATACCTCCAGCTGTTACAAAACTATCATTCTCACCATGCCCAGACAGCCTTTGGCTGTCCGGGCATGGTGGGAGTGGTAGTTTTGCAACAGCTTGCGGAACACTGGTTTGGAATCACACCTTGTTATACTTGACTGCAGAACATATGGTTATAACTTTGAACAATCCCTTTTCAGGGGTTCCTGACATGAAGCTAACCATAGGATGTCCCAGTCAGCTGTGATCAGTGACAGAATCCCTATAGCGCCACCACAGGTAAAATAAAATAATAAAAAAGCCTATTAAAAATGTAAGTCTTTGGGCAATCTGAGTATTGAATGGACATGTTGGGTCCTTCAAAGTCCCCTTTAAAAAATAACCCTTTAAAGAAAACTTCCCACTCCAATTTGGCACTTTACAGGGCTGGTTGGCGGTAGTAATTGTACCCACTGGTGTAACTCTATTAGGGTACTATACTGCTGTACTTTCTTTCACAGTGACATATTCTCTATAGCCTGCCGACATTTGATACCATTATATTGTATATATGATCATCATGAGGCCTGTTGCACATAGCTGTACTGTGAAAATGAAATCTACAGGTCCATGTTGTACCTCTATATCCCTGGTACTAAACAGAGGCAAATGGAAGTTTTTCTTTTTTACAGAAAAAAAAGTCAATTTTCCATTGTTTGCTTTATAATGGATGTATAATATAGTAGCAAAGGCCTTTGTGCATACAACTTTTCCATGTGCATGAGACCGTAGGTAGACTCAGAAACCAAAATTGTAAGAGCACTATTAATTGTAATAAATAATGGGACAAAACATAGCTATCAATATACATCCAACAGCTTGAAAATGGTGCCGTAGGGAGCAGAAACGTTGCTTGACTGGATATGATGGAATAAATATACACTTTTTTCTGCGCCCTTTTGTTGGATATTGACTTGAAGTAACCCCGATCAAGGTTTTGGACGCTAACACCCACTGCACATTCTTTTGATGGTGCTGCATTTGATAATTTTCTATATATGTATATATAAAAAAAAAATTATATATATATATATATATATATATATATATATATATTTTTTTTTTTTTTTTAATATGAATAAATAAATTTGTATGTTTATACATGGGAGTGATCTATCCATCAAGGCTGGTAGAGTGGGAGGAGGCCACAAAGGACCATCTAGATGGTTCAGGCAGTATAAAATGATGACAGAGTCCCTTTAAATGGGGTTTTTATAATGTAGGTCACTATTTACAGAAGTCAAAACACTTTGGTAAATCATGATGTACGCTACACCCCTATTTTACTTATAGTCACAAATATCCCATCCATTTCACTTGAGGTCACATCATTGATCTGTGAAATGTGAGACACGGGGAGGTTATGACTACAATTGCGACCAAAGAAAAAATAAATGCTTCAAATAGATATAAAGGAACTGTCTAAAACCGGTGTAGATACAAAGTATACATTTTGCC